>NC_090923.1:1063075618-1064477688 GCF_040938575.1 Ambystoma mexicanum | reverse complement strand
CAGATGCCTTTTCGACGTGATGTTGCAAATGAGGAATTCGAAGGACAGCGCTTTCGGTTTTCAGCTAGCGGCGAGGAGACGCCCACAGGTCTGACTGCAAATATTACGTTCTATTGTTTAATGTCCTTGGGACAGGGGCCATGGCGAGAATGCTATGATTGATATGAATAGTATGGGATGCGCAATAGCGTAGTGGACGATAAGGCAGGACGTTCCCAAATACATGTTACTTCACAACACTAGAATTCCGGCCTGGAGCACAGTGGATTTTGCAGACTGCATTACGCACAGACTCAATGGAAATTTCACATGTTATGTGAGTAAATAATCAGGCGTTTTCATACCGGGATGAGGGTATGATGTATGGATGCATGGACAGATGATTTAATTGAGAGTTTGCCATGTACATGGCTTTTCGGGATCTATCCCCTTCCCCTGCGCTATGTGATGCAGAGCTGCCATAGTGGGACCATCGTCTATCTGCCCTTGTTGAACCCTCCCTGTCTCGACGCGCCTTCAGACACTTGTGTCTATGCACGTTACTAATCCCATCTAATGGATTCTGTCTTAACAGACGCATGCACACAAACACTCGTTTGTAATAGTGTTTTCACCTCGATTTTTATAGTTGTGATTCGCAAGTGATTTTTGGGTGGGAATAATCCTTTTGAGTGGGCTAGCATGCATATGGCTGTAGATTTAGTGTGATCATTGAAGTGAGTAATACAAATGAAGTTCTGATGGCCATACTATTCTTTTTCATTTCATTTGGGTGACAGGTATCTCCTCCCCTTTTGCCGCTGCCATCTGTATGCCACTCCTGCAGATGGCTTTTACTCCCGACACCTGCTGCTTCGTGTTAATCAGTGGAGCACCATTACGATCTTATGGGACGATCGCCAATGGGCCACATGCCCTTACGCAGTACTAGTGGCTAGGAGCAACATATCGACCTTTCAGCTGGACTAGTGCCTACCTAATGGGACGGCCCTGCGGTTCTAGGCGCTTCCATGTTGCCTTTTTGAACGTGAATGTAGCCCCTGTGTACCATGAAGGAACAGGGCGTCACACAAGCAGAAGCTGGTCATTTATTGCAGATGCAGCCCACAATACTGGAATGTATTTTGGAGTTCATGACCTAATGGCTGTATGGGCTTGGTGATTTTGTGGTGCATTAAATTTCTATTCTTATATTGACCGTGTAGCGTTATTCTTTGCAAGTAATGTAGCATATTCCTATTTGTGGAGCGGTGTATTGTGAGGAGATCTGCATTGGGTTCCGGCTTCTGAGTATAGTTGCGTGGTACTGTACTGGCCGCGTTTGCCTACGAAGCCCAGTGAGGTCAGGGATGGGGCCTGCCATTATGACTGTTTTAATTATGTCATGCTCAGGGGCGGGGGATTAGCTTTTGTGTGACAGATGCCGGTCAGCCAGGTGGATTGGTGGAATGATGTGATTATCAGACTATGGCTGGTCACAGGTGCCTGTGTTTGCGTGCGTTTCTTGGAGGGAGACTGAGGTCATGTCCATTGGAATAGCTTCTGTATTTGTGCCATCTGTGCCCTGCAGCTCCCATTGGCCCCTCTTGAGATGAGCCTGGCTGCTCTGTCACTCTGCCAACTTGTGTGGTACATGCTTATGCTGATGGTTGGTTTGTTTACTGGCAGGAGTACAGGGCTGGTGCAGTCTCACTCAGGATACTGCTTTGAATGTTGCCTTACACTGGTGTCAGTCGATGGGGGGGCCTGTTTTTGTTTGTCTCATTTTTCTGCTCATGTTGCTGTACTTGGACCTTCACATGCCTGTGCTGCATCAGTGCGGCAATGGTGCCATGGCAGATATGGATGCCCACTCACAAGGCACTTGGAGCCCCTGGATTCATTTGTTCGTTGGCATGCATGGGTGACTTGTACATTTCACTGGTTGCATTGTGTGACTTCATTGCACCTACGAGGAGTTGTGCAATGTGGGCAGGGAGTGGTGTACAGGCACTCAGTAGGGCCGTTTACGGTTGATTCGCGATGCCGTACTTCTCACCATGGCGGAATGGTACTTTCCGCCATGCTTGATGGCGTTAGGTACATGTCCGCTAGGGTCAGAATTCGCGTACCGTTGCGCCATGGTGGTAATTACGGTTTGGCATGGCGCGCGTGCGCGTACTTGGTGCAGTTAGCGTTGGCGTTCACTACGGTGTCGCTAATGGCATCGTACTTTACGGTGACGGGTCATAATCGCACCGAGCGCTATTCGATGGCGGTATTGCATTTCCGCCATCGTTTTTCGATTTCCGCCAGGGTCGTAATGAGGGCCACAGTGTTTTGGGGTACCTTTTGCTTTGAATTTGTAATCCACTCTCTCATGTTGTTAAGGTGTGTTGGTTAACTACCATAGTTTGTTCATTCATTCTCTTTCAGTTGTCCTTCCTCCTCTTTTGATTATTTCCGCTGTTAATGTTCTGAAATTACATGTTTTCATTAAGGGGTGTTGTGGCAGTTAAATAGTCTCTGTGCTATTCCGATTTAGTCTTCTCTATTTCAGACAGGCCCTGATGAAGGCTAGCTGAGTATCCAAAATGCATTGGCCGTTTTGATCTGTTTTTCTCTGTTTTTATCATTAATGTACTTTGAGGGTGCCACGCCTTGAGCACGGACTAACTTTGAGCACACATCAATATGGCTAGCTTGCTATGATCCTTTGTTTACTATTGCAATATGTCTGCCATGCATAGGCAGTTAAAAAATGAACAAAATGTTAAGAACCGCACAAAGCTACTTTTTAGCAAATGGATGCTGGCCCCTTATAGTCTTCACACGTGTGATAGTACACAGTGTTTTGTGGGGCAGGTGTACTTGCATGAAGCCTGTTTAAAGGGCCTTCTGGGCAAGATTTGAAGGGTTATTCATCAATAGATGTTTATTTATTTTTTAAAGAAAGATAAGCCTCTCTACTACTACTTACTATTTACCTCTCCTTTATAGATCTTTAGAAGAACAGATATAATATCCAAGAAATAGCCTTCAGTTGAATAAGAAGACCATAAGGTAGGCCACAGACTTTATTCAGTAATCGGTTTGTCCACTAGTAATGAAACCATTTCTGAATATTTCACACAAATTAGACCTATATCATTTCCTTTTTCCCCCCACAACTTACTGGATTAAAAAAAGTAAAGTTGAAGAACGTGTAATGTTTCTTCCTTAAGAATCTTATTTGTTTTAGGGTGCCAAAGATGTTTTCCCTCCATTAATCAATTCCCCTGAAGAAGGTCCCAAACAGAAAGGAACAGAAACAAAACATGTCTGAGCTTTGTTTTGTTCAGAGAGAGCCATAATGGCAATTTTGATTCATTGACGCTATATGTAACTTTCTTCTGGTATGCTAAATGTGATTGTATCATACACAATTGTTTGTTTTAGAAACATGCTGTTCCTACTTTGAACGATTTAGTGTTAGGGGTTGACACATGTAACAGGGTCAGTAACCTGCCATTGTCAAGGGGAAATGGGGACACCATCCCTTCCTGCCTCGGCGGTGGTGTGAGGGTGTTAGGAGGGCCCCAATGACTGTATCCTCTAATATGGCTGGCTACAATTAGCAAGTACCATTTATCATCACCCCATAACTGCCGTGGCAGGTTCTAGCCAGTGTTCTTTTTCTTCTCTTCCAGAACTCAAGAGCCCAGAAGTCCAGCGAGAGAACCAGGGGTGAACAGCAAGGCAGCAGAGTGATACGCTCTGCAGACTGGCAAACAGGAAGATCAAGACCATGTCAATAAGAACTTTGAAATTTACTGTTTTTGTCACAGGATGCCATTACAAAACTCCAGTGAACCCGTGTTTCAGAAGGGTGTGTGACTTAGGAGGCACATTAAAGCATGTCCCCTGTATGACACGACCCTGGCAAAAGCACAAGATAGAGATTGACTCCAGGAACCAGATGGTCACCAGGACTAGTGTAGGGGGTAAAAGGTGATGCAGGGAACAGGGCAGTGTGGGTCGTTGGAGGAGAAGGTGGACCAAGAGACCAGGTGGAGGAAGGATGATGCAGCAGAGTATGGAGGAGGTTTACAGAGAGTGTGTGCAAGGTGAGGTATTGCTTGGTGAAAGAAAGTGGTACTTGGGTGTGAGCGTGCATGTATGTAATTAAGGTGAGGGAGCAAGACCACGTGGGAGTGTAGGGAAATATGGATGAGTGAGAAAGGTAAATGAGAGAATGTAAGGAAGGTGACTGTGATGGAAGGAGGGTAGGAGTGGTGTGTAGACTGGGAGGAGATCAAAGAAGAGTAGAGTGGAGAGTAGTGGAGAGGAGAAGGTGGGGGCGTAGTAGATTGGGGAATAGCAGGGAGAATAGTATAGAGGGGAATGAAGAAAAGCAGAGCGATCAGGAGAGTCACAGTAGGCAGAGCAACATCAGAGGTACAGAGTGAGGAAGAGAGATGGACAGAAAGAGAAGAGTGGGAGGAAGGAAGGAGAGTCAGAGGAAGGGAAAGGAAGGAAAGAAATCATGTTGAGGAGTACAAGGGCATAAGAGATAAAGAACAAGCATGACCTGCTTGAAAGGAAGGCACCACTTCTTAATAACATTCTGCTTGTGGGACTCCAGGTTAGGATCCACCTAGTAATTCCTAGAGGTAGTAAGAGAGATAATGTGATTGCCTTTAGGCCCACACGATTAGCCAGACAGATATGTGGGCAAGGTAGGGAAAAGCCCATGGGAGATGAGAGAAAGAAACCACAGGTAACAAGACCCTACTCAAACACCTTTGAGCCGTCTTCAAGAGTTGCAGTGTTCTTGAGGCCATCTGTGGCATGCAAAGAAAGTGGTTAGAGAGGTATATAAAGATGAGAACATTATACTAAAAGTACTTTTTCAGACACATAGAAATCAAGCTCAGTAAATTCAGACTTGTATTGCCATAGGATTACAAATAAATAAATATGTAGTGTAAGGAAGGCATGGTATCGAACAGTAAGACAGACACAAGTGACCACAGGTCAAGGGTGTTTATTGAACTTCAATTGGGTTTGAAAAACACCTATCTAATCCTAAATCTAAAGATGGGAGCAAGCTACGACCATCAAATAATAATAACGCAGTCCTAGTGGTGTCTTGTAAAAATAAAAGGGCCTATACTAATAAACATATTGCCAATCCGTACCTCTAAATACAAATAGTGTGGGAAACAATGTTATGCAAAGAAAAAGGGTTCAAGAAATGATATGTCAGGATATTCAAGTGGCTGGCTTCCCTTTCACATGTTTTCAGCATGGGACAAGGCGGAACACTCATGCTTAGCACAGTCTCTGACTTCTCTAGCACAAGGGTGAAGTTTAAAACTTCAACATAAGGGCCTTCTGTATCAAAGTCTCATTGCCATTCTAAGTCTCTTATTTCAGAGGGCCTGATGCAGCACGACAAACATCAAAATTCCTTTCTTCGTAGGTTTTCAAATGTACGAATTCTCAGGTGATGTTCTGTTCACCACCAGGTTCTCCGCTGCCGGGCTCAGACCCACTTTAGCACAAAACCTTCACTTGGTCTCCCTCTGCCGGTCTCGGACCAAATTCACATACTTTTCCAAACTTTCTCTATTTCATCAAAATCGAACATTTTCAACTATGCGCAGGATTTTGCTTGACCCGTCGCAGGACCACTTTAATTCACATGTATTCATTCTCTTTCAATTGGTCTCCCGCCACCAGGTTTGGACCAAATGTATCTACTGTTATTACTTTTCATCTGGATACCTTACAAAGATCTTCGATTGAGCACCCACGCGGTGCCGGACCACTCCGTCAAAACTATTGTAGCTTGCTTTAAAGTTCAATCACTCATCAGCAGTTTAACTTAAATCGCGTCTATTATCACATGCGTTTTAACAATGTTCGTTCCAGCGCTCGCCATTCAACGTTGCAACTTGCAACCTTGGCTTCACTATAGACCAGTCTTGTATCGGTCACCCCAACTCACCGGCTGTGCTGACTTCACTGATGCTGCTTAGTTCTTGAAGCCAAGGATGGTACCACAGCGGCTGAGGATTCTCCCGCCCTGATTACTGACGCAGAAGGGCCCTGGTATCTTCGACACACAATGCAGGATTGTTCCACCTGGTTTCCTGGTCTTACGCTTTATATTCTCAAGGTTTCTGGAAAGTTATACTTCCTTGTTGAAAAGGTGCAGGGAGTTTCCCTCCTTGTGATCCTCTTCGGTTTTGCCGTCTTTCCCCTCGTGCTCAGCTGCCGTCTCGAAACTGCTGTTTCCCTGTGTGCTGTACCTTGCTCAGAGTGTGCTCTCATGCTCCGCCTTTTATCCATGTGGGGAAGTGTAATGGAAGTCAGGTGTGAGTGATTGTCGATAATTGCCTGACCTCGCCTGACCATAGTATTGGGACATGTCAGGACATGGCTCGGGTGTTAGTCTGTTTTCCCTTATAGCGGGCTGAGAAAGTGTTCATATTGTAAAAGAGGAGGTGGGTAGAGTTCCTAAATATCCTACTGGGTAGGACGGGGTAAAGGTGTTCCAGGGATGGGGATACCACATCTCAGCATCCGGTGTCCGACTCCCACTCCCTGAAGACCCCTCACCCAGGTGATCCTCCCGCACTGGTCCAGCCCCAGGAGCTTGATCCAAAAGCGATGGCTGTATCCTGCCCACCTGGATGATAGATCCCTGGGGACTAGAGGGTTTCTCACAGTAGCAAATAAGGAAGATTTGTAACATGGAAGCATCAACTGGTCTGGAGGACAAAGAGGAGAGTGACATAATGCTGGATCGCCAAAAGGGACATGCTGGGCTATCATTTGATGAGCTCAGGTATGCTGTACCAGTCTGCGAGTGCTGTGGCTAAATAACACTAAGCAGTAACATATTTTGTGCAATGCAGAATCAATGCATTTATCAATGGAAGCGACCATGCAGTTTTCTGTAATCTTTAGCTCTACAGAGATCAACTTTTAATGGTGCACTGTACCCTTACTGTCACAAATATTCTGCAATATTTTGTATTTCATAGATTTGTGGAGTAAAACAGAGACACCATTCCTTTTGCAAGCTGGAGCACTCCTAAACAATTCACCAACCTGTAGTTTCTAAAGTTCATCTATCTTTTGTATGTGCAGGTGGTTTCCCTGAAAGCAGGCTACTGATGATTGCATTTTTTTGTGGGGTTAATATTTGTTTGTCTTTTAAAATGTGTTTCGTAAGCAATCAACATTTCATGATATACATTTACATTCCATGATGTTGAAATATAAATTAACTTCACCATACATATTTGTAGGAATTGGTTAGTACAAAGAAAATATTAAAGGATGATAGGTTTGGAAATACATTAAATTATACTGTAAACAGAGGTCCTTAGCAGCTCTAGTGTCATGCTGATTTCTAGTGCACCTATTAGAATCACTATTGATGGAGTCATCGTTTTTAAATCACCAATAATCAAACAATACACAATAGCGGGAAATTCATAAAACAAACAACTTGGACAGCAAAGATAGCTTTTTTCTGTTACTGAAGATCTAAGATGTGCAGCCAAGATCAAACAATTACTCAGTCACAAATATGCAAGTTAGAAAAAACAAAGGATCATGCGAAACCAGCAATAGCCTGCCCCTATTCACTGCCCAATTATGAATGATGTAGTACTCAGTTAATGTTATAGGCATAACAGTAATTATCAACACCAATCAGTAAACAAATTACCAGAATACAATAATTTCCAAGAGGCGATCATATGACAAGAGCCATGAAAACAAAAAGCGTGATTCAGTAACATTGCCTTAAGTTTCATGAAGCTATCATATGGTGTTTGCAGAAGCATAAAAGCACTAAAAACTTCTTGCCAGGAATTATCACTATTGTACACTAGCAGAAGTACCCGTTCTGCGAACGGGTTCTGTAGACAGACATGAAAATACTAATCCTTTAGGTCGCTGTACCGATTTGCTTATCGCTTGATGTGTTTTGCACCCTGAAGTAAATTGCACTGTGCGCGTGGCTGACTGACATCCCCCGGAGCAGACTTGGGAGAGGTGAGAGTTGGTGTGCTGCTGCATACTGCGACCATCAGTGCTCTTTCCCCACCTGTCGCTTCACCCTGGAGTGGTTCCGTTTGTTGTGGTGCATTGCTGTGCAAATATCTTGGAAACCGTCCATCCTAGAGCCAGGTCCTTGAGTTTTGATCCACCTGTCGGGACTGGTCCTTCTACGACCAAATTGATGTTTCACTGATTTTAAGCAACCGTCTCATGTGTGAAGGTGCTGAAATCCGGGGAAAGTGTGTGGGTGTCCAAATGTTACGTAGCCAGTAATGTCTGGAGGGTACTAACAGGTAACTGTGCACAATTTGGTGCAGATTGGTGAAACGGTGTGGAATTGAATAAGGGTCAACGCTTCGCCAAGCCACAAACCCACAAAGAAATGTTGACTTGTGCTCAAATCCAGGGAACAGTGTGGGGTGTTCCACTGTCATGTAGCCAGTAATGTCCGGAGGATCCTATCAGGTAACTTTGCAAAATGTGCTGCAGATTGGTGAAATGGTGTGGAATTGTATAAGGAACAATGCTTTGCCAAGCTACAAATTCACAAACAAATGCTGTCTTCTGCTGAAATCTAGGGAACGGGTGATGTGTCCAAATGTTATGTCACCAGTAATGTCCGGAGGGTCATAAGAGGTAACTTTGCAAAATTTGATGCAGATTGGTGAAATGGTGTGGAATTGTATAAGGAGCAACGCGTTGCCACAAATTTAGACTTTTGCTGAAATCTGGGGAAAGGGGTGGGGTGTTCATATGTCATGTAGCCAGTAATGTCTGGAGGGTCCTAACAAGTAACTATGCACCATTTAGTGCAGACTGATGAAACAGTGTGTAATAGTATAAAGAACAACCCTTCAATTTTATATAAATTTATAACAGAAGATAAAGGGAGAGAATAAATGTGTAAGGTAAGCTGGGTGAATGAAGCACAATTTGAAATATAAAATAAGTACTCTAGAGCAGCCCTGATTCTTAAAGTATGAAATAAATCTCTCCTGATATTTTACTGAAACTCTTGATTTTCCCCAGGCTTGTCTGCAAGCGTATTAACAGTCATAGGATCCATTCCTAGTTCTTGGAATGTCTGTTTTCTGATGGCAGAGTTAATTCGTCGTAGATCCCAGCCCATTTATAGCTGAGATTCATTAAAAGGCACTAATCCAGGTCATGGTTCATATCTGGGGTTATTCAAGGAATCCTCAGAACAAATAGAGCCAAGTCCTGAGCAAGCGCCAGCTGGAGGTCCCTTAAACCAGTCTTTCATGGATGAAGGCCCACTCTGGTTTGGCTCTGCATATAAATTGTCAACGGTTAGAATACATTTGGAAAACTTCAGCATTCATTTCTAATGGCCGGAAATTCTTACTTCAGAATTGATACTTAGATTCCAGGGTGAGACAATCATCCCAAATCTAAATCCAAAAGGAAAATCATTCAGTAGCAACGGTCGAGCCATTCCAAGACATTGGGCCGCATTACGAGTTTGGAGGTAGCCATGCCCCCAAACTCGGGTCCGGCAAAAGGGGACTTACCGGCCCATTCCAAACTTGGGGGGCCTGGTAATTCCCTTTCGCGGGACCTGGACCCAGTACGTCCCCATTCCCATTCGAGCCCCCATAGGGCTCGATGAGAATGGGGAGAATGGTAGCAGCGGTACCATTCATAACGGTACCGTTACTACCATCCTGGTCTGCTCGCAGGTGCCTCTCTGCACGCCTGGTCTAACCAGGCGTGCAGAGCGGCCCCCGCAAGCAAACTCGTAATGTCGCAACAACGGCGCCATTGTTGCCTTACCGCAACATTTGTAATGAGGCTAATTGCTTCTTCATTGGATAGCCTCCTCACTAGCTTCAGTTCTGCGGAACATCAACGCACACAAGTGACTACGTTTGAAAATCACTTTACTCAGTGTGACAAAACTTTGACGCTAGTTGTCTGTCCCACTCCCCTTCCTCCTTGAAGCCACCCAGCCCTCTGGTGTATGGTACACGCAGTAACCAGCAAGGGAGGGATGCTGTCTAAACAGCAGTCCATGTAAAACACTTGAAATTTGTGGTGCCATGACCAATACAGAGAAATATACCAGTAAGCGTCCTGTGTCGATGGTTCATAGGGTTACCCAGCATAACACATACAGATGTATTTGCCATCCTTAATGCATAAATACACTCCTGCAATGCATACGGGATTAATGAAATAGAATATAAGTACTGCCAGAATGCCTTTTAATTTGCTCTATGCTGGGGGGTTTGTTCATGATTGGGAAAGGCCATACCGGGGGTCATCCCCTGAAATGTTGCTATGTGGAACTCATATGCTGACTCCCACTATGCCCTCTCACTCTCTCTCCATTCCTGCCCCTTCTTCCCAATCAGCTTAGACCAGAGCAGCACCCCATCCCAGGCCCACCTTCATGGGTGCACAGAAGCTGCGTCCATGCTTTCCCTGAGGTGCGTCTCATGTGGGAGAGTCCAGCCTGCCTGAGCATCTGTCCTGAATCAGAAGAAGGGTCAGCAGACCAGAATCAGTGTTTTTGGGTGAGAGCTAGTCCACTAATATACACATTGTTAGAGCTCACTGACAGTGAGTCGTACATGTCTACTTCTGAAGCCGCTGCTTCCTCTGGCACTCTCGTCCTCACTACGCTATGGCTTTGTGGTTGAGGGGCCGAGTCGTGGAACCGCCCAGTGGCTTAAATAGAAAAATGAAGGGTAATGGGTATAACAAGTGTACCTGTGTGCTTAATTCACCACCTTAAAGGAAAAATGATCAATGACAAGCAGCGTTCACCCTTCCACAAAGCCCAACCAAAACAGTGCCTTGATATTGTAATGTAGTCCAATATGGTTGGGAAATGGCGACTCACGCAATGCCATTTCCCAAAGGTTCTTTGAAGACGGATTCTACCCCTTTATATTCGCGGGACGCGCCATTGGAGGCAGTGAATTTTGCCAATAACGATCAGAATAGATACCCATACAATATTTGACACGCTGTGATGAAGATTGTTGCAACTATTCTTCTAATCTGAGATGTGCAAATCACTTGAAGCATCACTAACTAAAAGCAACTGACCATTTTGTCGTTTCACGCTCACTACTCACGTAACGTCAGTTGATCATGGTTAATATACCAAGTTTCGAAGAGTGTAGGCCTTGGGGATGACCGCTGTGGTCCAAACACGTGTCGGCTGATCGAAACAAGAATAAACTATATTTTGTGTACATTTATTTGGAAGACTGAATTCTAATATCTCATTTAACAATAGTGATAACTTACCTGTGGAAGAGCCTTAGTCGCCATTTTGTAGCCAAATTGGACTATACTGCAGTGGCTTAAATATCTTGGAGATGTAAGAGATCTATTTGATTCGGTTTGATTGACCCTGTTACGATGTGTTTCATCTCCAATTTTCACTCATTCCAACAGACCAAAGACTGCTGGTATTCTTTTTTCCCCTGCCGGACTGGTCGTTCAGAGCCGGCAGGATTCTGAACTGGTGTCATGGACGCCTGAGGGTAGGAGTGAGGGTGGCTGCCTTAATCAGGGGCATTGCATAAGAGCTCTGTGCATACATTGCACAATGGGGCTCATGTTCACGACCCCCATACTTTATACAGAGGGGGCATGTTGAACTTTGGGGTACACAGGTCACCTCCATGTCATTTTTTTACATTTTCAAGTCGGGGTGCAAAAGGGGAGTGTAAAATGGCAGAGTACTCACTTGTGTGCCACCCTTTTCCAGTCCGCCGTGCAAAATGAGTACACGCTGCTTGCCATTTACACATTGCAGGCATCGCTTAGTTTGAATTCCTGCTTTTTCTGGTGTATGTGTATTGTGGAGAGGACGGAGGAAGCAGAATCCTAACGTATGATCCATACGTCCTCTCTGCTAAACAAATTAATGAATCCAAATGAGGTGTAATGTAAATTCAGTGTGTAAAGGTCTTAAGCATCACTTTTATGCATTGCCTTTGTTATGCCTCTACCAACATGAGCTCCTATGTGTTTTTCTCTAAAGGAGTTGTATCATGCATCATCTTTTGTTTAAAACATGGAAGTTATCTTGGGTGGCAGCTGGAAGAATGGAATTCGACCACATCTAAATATATAAATGAACCCCCAAAGGGAATCTTCCAATGTATTCCTCTGGGCAGCCATTGAAGAGTTATCCTTGGCACCCAGCAGCACCTTTACAAAGTAGCACACATAGGTTGGTGGCTGAAAGCCTGGCATTGTTCAGATGATGCCACATCCTGTCTGAAAGTAAATACAGCGCCATATCGTATCAGTGCACTACATGGTAGACGCAATTGATTGAAAATGACATTGATATCCAGCTCCATCCCTCTCACATACCCCTAGGCTAGACAGAGGCAGAGAAAGACACAGATCATGAGTTGTGTGTGACAGAGTGGCTGAGATTTATTTTAAAATTGCTCCTCAGAGTTCCCTACAGGCGTGAATTTGAAACTTTACGGTGGGGACAAATGCACATATTAACAAGGCATCAAATGCTATTCTTCATGGGGCCACCAATGATCACGTCAATGTTGCTGATATTATTTTCATGCAAAATGTGTATTTACTATGTTTGATGTATTTTTTTATTTCATTTTATTAACGCTTTATAATGCACCAAACGAGGCGAGGAAGACCACGGACGTTCATTCAAACAATCGTAGTGTGATTATCCTATGTGACAACAAAGGACTGGGGTTCAAAGTCACTCGAACAAGACTACCTTACAGAAAACTATTGCTAAGCACAATATCAGAAAGATCTTCAGGTTAGAGAAGCCCACGGTAAGGGAGTAAGGAGGACTCAGGAGGGACCTATGAGAATAACCTTAGGAAAGGCTCTAGCCTTCAGGGATCGCAGACTCAAACCAGGAACACCATAGCATTATCCTAAAACTGGTTTAACAATGTTAAATGTGTTGTTTCATAATGGTCTTTGTTAATTTGAATATCTCTCTGAAGGTTTTGGCGCTAAACACATGTTATTATGAAATATTGTTTGGCTTCTTTGATTTCAGTTACAACTGCCAGAAACAGCGAAGAATCGATACATGTAATATTATACACATTAGGGATTGCCCTGGTTAAGTGCTTTGTATTAAAGGGGGATTACTTCACTGATGCATTGGTTATCCTTGAGCCAGTTGCACCCCGCTGGGGGTGTGACAGGGATTGCAGTTTTCGGATGGATAAATGACCTTTTTAACAGAACCTGACAAACTCTGTGAAATGGGGAAGATAAGTGCGATATTTCCTGCATGCTCAGCTACTATCGCACATAAGGTTTCATGGTCAACATAGTCTTTGTGTGCACCTCCAGGAAAGAATAAGGGGTTACATGTACCAATGAGTCATTCAACATTTAAAGCCCTTTGATGAAAGACATTTTAAGAGATATGTTTGCAAAACCTGTTCACTTTTATATCAACTAAGACTTTAGTCTTAGGCTGTTAAACCAAATTTCCACTGGCTGGCCATTTGCTGGTTTTGGCACATTTCGGTGACATAGCCACCAAAATATAGCCAACACCATTGCTACAGAGAAGAGAGAGAGAGAGAGCACATCGGTTGCCAGGAAGCTGATTGTGTGGTTGGCATGCCAACTGGAAATGCTGTGACATGATAGACTGACTGTCTAAATGTTATTTCTTGTTTTATTACACTGATGTAATCCAATAGTGGCTTGTTTGAATAATTTTCTCCCAATCAGGAGTACTGAACCATGTCACATGTCTGTGTCTACGTTGGGGTCGTGCAGTGAGCTTTATTTTCACCACAGCACAGACTCCCTGGCAACATAGAGGAGGCCATGTATGGGCCTTTTGCTGCTCGACTCTACCCATGGGTTGTCTCACTCGCAACTCCCCACCAGTCCAGAGGCGTAGCCAGGATTGTCTAACAAGTGGTGCCTGAGGGTAATCTAGTTGGGCCCACAGCAGTTAAATTAACATCTGTAAATGCCCACACAGTGCTGCTGAGTGGGGATTTACAGATTGTGGGTGGGTCTTGCCCGTTCAGGCCCTACCCTGTCTACGCCTCTGCACCACACCACACATTACACAGTACATGGTATGCGACTACAGTTCAAACGAGTATTGGTATGTAAGGAAATCAGTGATATCACATACTTCAAATAATTATATTTTTCATAAACAGTAAATACAGAGGTTGTGTCATTAGTACAGAACACCAACATTTCTAGTGATTATAATGAGTTGGCTGATCTGTCTTGTAGTTTTTCTTTTCTTTTTTAAACTCTATTGATTTTCAATGACAACACAAACAGACAGTTAAGAAAAACAATACAGACGGCAGTACAGCCCCAACTCATACAGTACAATAACGCTAGACACAACAGAGGAGAGAGTCCATTCATAGCTCATACATCAGGCAGAGGTCCCGGACCATCGGCGGCATCACCATGTGCAGACATTAGCTAAGATGTGTATGGTCCCCAAATATTCCTCGGCCTAGATGCCGGAGGCATGGTGGCTCCATATTCAGTCTCTGCGTCATGACAGTACAGGATATCCGCACTCCGTTGCTCGTGTGTGGGGGAACGCCCCCTTCCCCACCCCATGGCAACCCTTCTTTTTGCAAGTAGCAGTAATAGTCCCATAGGTGCCTGGCGTACCTGGGCAACTCAAACGTATACCCCAACAGAGCGACCATGGGGGGACGGTGCAGCCACCTCCCCTACTATCCCACCAACTGTATCAAAAACCTGTAACCAGAAATAATGAATACTCGAGCAGGACCAAGCTAAGTGCAGAAAAAGTGGCAGGTGAACCTCCACACTTCCGGCATGAGACCAGTGACTCCGGAAAAAACCTGTGGAGGTCCACCGGGGTTAAGTAGAACTGGTGGAGAAATGTGAAACAAATTAGTTTGAACCCACTGTTAAATGCAATCCACCTCGTCTGTGCGCAACAATACCTCCACGTGCCATCCAGGATGGGGGTGCCAAAAGCTCTTTCCCATTTGCCACAGGAATCCTCCCCCAACCCCACAGACTTATCAATTAGGCTGGCATACAACCTGGAAATCAGTTTGGCTCTGCACCCCGAACTAATCACCCCGTGAAGAACCGGGGCAGTGGGGGCTTACAGGGGAGGGAGGGAAACCTATCCTTGAGCCTAGTGTGCAGCTCAATAATACATGAATACGTCAAGAACTGAAACTTCACCCCTCACTTTGACATTTTCAAGTGTCAAGAACTGCCCCTCTGGGAACACATCCCGCCAACCCAATAAGCTCAGCCTGGCCATGCATTGCGTGAAGACCATTCCCCCCGTCAGTGGGAATCCTGGGCCGTGCGTGATGGGGAAAAGTGGAGAAAACAAAACTTCAGCCCGCACCACCCCCTTAATGTGCCACCAGGCACATGATGTAAACCATATTACAGGCTTTCGTTATACACTGCACCGAGGTAAGGATTACTTCCCTCAGGATCGATGGAGCCACTATTGCCCTCTCAATCTGGCCACCCGAACAGGGACAGACGCAAATCCATGCATCTCCCCAAGGTTCCTTGCATCTGGGCACATTTCTCCCCATAATTTTCCTGATACAGCACCTCAGAGGACAGTGCTAGCATCACTCCAAGATAACTGGTGTATTCTGTATACCACTGGAAGTTAAGCTCATCCTGGAACCACACGGTTCCATCAGTTAGGGGGAACATCACCGATTTACCAGGATTAATATTGAGCCCCGAAAAGCGGCCAAAATTCATTGCGTCAGCCAACTCCCGGGGAGAGATTTGTTGAAGGATCTTTAATAAACAGTATTAAATCATCGGCATAGAGTGAGATCACCAATTTATGTGAAAACAACTTTATACCTCTATGCACGGTTCCGGCCGGGGGTTCCATCGCTAACGCAAACAAAAGTGGAGACAAAGGGCACCCCTGCCGTGTTCCTCTGCCCATCGTAATGGGGGCAGATACTCTGTTGTTTACCCATAGGTGTGCCACAGGGCCCTTGTATAACCTGGACACCAGCCTTATAAACCCCACTCCTATCCCCAATGCGTCCTATAACTGAGAAAAGATAGGAACATTCAATTGAATCAAAGGCCTCTCAGCGTCGAGAAGGGCTGCTGCAGCTGAGGACTGCTGTTCCAGAACTGAGAGGAGCCCAAATACCCTGCGTAGCCCATATGACGTGGACATCCCAGGCATAACCCCGGCCTGATCAGCCAGAGCACACTTAAGCATTAACAGGGCCTGCCTGTTTGCAAGTGCCCTGACCAGAATCTTATTGTCTAAATTTATCAGAGACATCGTCCAATAGGGAGAGCAACTCTATGCCTTTTTCCCCAGCTTTAATAGGAGAGTGACCACTGCCTCTCTCATCGATTTAGGGAGAGAGCCCTACCGCAGCCCCTGCTGATACATGTTTGGCATATGGGGAACGAGAACCGGGGAGTACGCTTATAAAAGTCGGCCGATAGCCCGACTCAGCCTGCAGCCTTTCCTGCGGGGAGCACTTTAATGGCTGTATGTATCTTTTGCTCGGTCAATGGCTTTGCCAGCAAATCCCTCTCCTCCTGTGCCAACCAGTACAGCCCCACCTGATCAAGATAATTATCCAATGCCACCTGGAACACCTTGGTTTTGGAAGAGTATAACTCCCTATAGTAGTTCACCAGTGCCCCCATAATCTCATCAGTATGCAGCAGCTCCCCCGCGGGTGACGCTATAGCCCCTATATGTGACTTTGCAGTTTCTGTTTGTATCATTCGCACTAGTAATCTGCCCGGTCTCTGTCCCTCACCATATTGCTGCACTGGCGCTTGCCGGTCAAGGAATTTCACCGCCCTCTCGGCTGGCACCCTAAACGCCCTCAACTCTTTGGGTAACCATGCCTGAATCCCAGTATCTGTGAAGAACTCTGGCTCCACCTCCAAGCCTCACTAGTGGACAACCCGGCCCTAATTCCCTTGAGAATCCCTGCCTCTTTAGAAATGCAGATCCCCTGAACCACACACTTAAAGAACTCCCATAGAGTAGAGTATGATGCCACCAAACCCTTGTTCTCTTGGAAAAAATTGATTATACCCTGCCGCACCGCCTCATAGAACATCGAATCTCGCAGGCTCTCAGCTCTCATTCTTGAAATACCAACTGCTGCCCCCCTGCCAATTCCGAGGAATGGTAGGCATTGCTCTCACCAAAGGATGATCATATAGCGTATGCGCCAAGATATTACAGTCAGTAGCCCACCAAGATACCCTGCTAGAAACCAGGATATAATCCAACCTCAATGCAGAGCTGTGCACAGATGACCTCAATGTGTACCCACTATCCTGTCTGTACCGATACCGCCACATATCTACGAGTTCCTTTGTGGCACAAATCTGTTGCAATTCATACGTGGCCCCCGCCGTTCCCCTGATGGCTCCCCCTGATCTATCCAGCATGGTACACATGACAGCATTGAAAATCCATGCCCACAACACCATATTTTCTGGATGCCTTCTAATCTGCTCCTCAATGAGCTACAGGGTCCACAGGGAGTCTGTGTTAACCCCATAATAGATGATAAAAGTGAATTCCTGCCCCCTGCGCCACCCAGGTAAGGATCAAGGCCCTGCGTTCTGTGTCCTTCACCACCTCCACGCATCGGAATCCCAGCGTGCCCTTAATAAATATGCAAATAACCCATGACTAACTTGAATATGAGGAAAAATACCTGTGACAGCACCAGGATTTTGCAAAGGGGACCTCAATGGAAGGTGAAAGGTGCTTCTCCGGAAGTAAAGCAACATCAACCTGATGTCTTTGCATAAATTCCAGGTCATACATGTGACACCCTTATGTGGTGTAAGTCAAAACATCCCGGCCATCAGTGTGGAATGAAAACCCAGCCCTCCCAGCGGAGGGTGCTCTCCCACTTGCTCAAGGCCCCTAGGCATAACCACCCTCCCTCTATATGGTATTGCTCCCATTCCGCTTCTGCATCTGAGCGTAAACTTCTCCACTGCGTTCTGTGTGCCCAGGGACATCTCGGGAAAGAAATATCCCCTCCATAGTGTTAAGGCCAGAGGCCTATCCACTGTCAAAAACAACTCGACACCAACAAGGCAACAAGATTGAACTACTCCCCCCTCCACCCTCACCCCCACCTGCCAGTTGCACCCCCACCTCTCCAGATTTCAAAGAACAGTGCCAAGGCATGGGAGAAACTCAAGGTTTAGCCAGCCCCACCCTCCCAACTGATCAACGTATGCCTCGACAGAGAGCAACTCCACCCGTAGCCAACCTGAACATATAGTGACGCACCGGTGCGCCACAGGAATTCAACCAAGATCTGTAGTCTGTTGCTTGCCCTGGCCACTTCTGGTTTTTGCTGGCCGGGCGCTCTTGTCGACAGAGTCCAAAAATACACTGGGAACAGCATGCCGTATTTGAATCCCTTAGCCTCTTCTTCACCTCAACAAAATTCCTCCTAGACACCTGCACACTGTTGAAAAGTCAGGGAAGAGACAAATCTGATCTCCTTTATACAGTAGAGAGCCCAGCTCCCAATATCGTTGCAGTACAAAGTCCTGGTGCCGGTAATGAAGCAGCCTAGCGATGATGGGCCTGGGCAGGGCACCTGGCACAGGGGGCATTCCTCCCTGTATGCAATGAGCCCTTTCGACCACAAATGCTGTGGAGAAGCTAGACTCGCCCAGTACTTCCTGCAACTGAGCCTCCACCAACAGTTCCATGGGCCCTTTGCCCGCCACCTCAGGGACCCTCACAATCCTGAGATTATTACGCTGAGATCTTGATTCTAAGTCGTCCTATTTGGTGTCCGGTCATTTGGTCAAAAATAAAAGATTGAATGACCATTTGATCGAATCAAAATGGTCGGAAAAAAAAGGTCGAATTTATTTATTTATTTATTTATATATATTTTTTAGTTTTGGTTGCTTAAAAAATATTTTTAATAAAGAAAAAGAGGGGTTGTGGAGGAACCCCCTCACAAAATAAAAAATAAAAAAAAAAATTCGACCTTTTTTTTTTCGACCATTTTACTTCGATCAAATGGTCATTCAACCATTTGGTTTTCGACCAAATGACTGGTAACCGTCCTATTTCTCCAGTAACTCCTTGACTGCTTTCTTTAACTGGATAATTTCACGTGTATTCGTAGCAGTCTCATCTTCCACCGTGGATAGACGCTGTTCTGCCTCATCCAATCTGTCGCCATGCTTATTAAGCCTGACTTGCATATGGTCCACTTTGCACGTAAGGGTATCCAATTTATTGTCTAGAGTGTTAATGCCAGATTGCAAATGTGTTAGCATACCCTTTATGTCTTGCAGGGTGTCAGAGGAGGGCTCCAGTCTTGATTTCACCTCTGCCTCCATGTCTTGTGACCCCAGAGGCAGGACCCTTGACTGGGCCTCATAAGGGAGCTTGGATTGACTCTTATCTGTCTTCCCTATTTTGCTCCAGGTTGGTGTGGCTGCACAGGGGCTGCAGGTGTGACTAATTTGAATCTGCGCTATTTGACCTCACTGCCGCCTCTTGCTGTGCTGGGCAGACGACCCCTGCGCCTCCAAAGAAAGTTAACACCAGACGATTACCCCAGTTTCTTCCATCCGAACACAGCCGGTTTGGGGTGACCCTTCACATCAAGCGGCTAAGGTCTCTTGTCCCCACGTAGCCTGAGGCAGCCTAGTGATTGATCCGCCCACTCAAGCCGGCAAACAGATGGGAGCTGGCCCACCTCCTGTCCCAAATATGCAGCCTCTACGTTTCCACGGTTCCCCCCTGTCTTGTAGTTTTTCTAAACCTTAAAGAGGATAAATGAGGGTTTCTTGTATTCCAAGATTGGTGCCGGGATTAACAAAAAAACAAGGTCAGTCAGCTCCTTTTCCCATAAGAACATTTGGAAATAAAATAGGTTATCACAGAAAAGAGGCAGAGGGTGCAGTGGCCTGGTGGAAAATCTCCAGAATTCCCTGTAGGCCAGTCCACCCCTGGCTCTCTTCTGTACAGCCCTGTGGATCGTCACCAGAACTGTTCCAGAGTGCTGACTGGGTAGATGACGAGGCAGATGGACCGGAAACTGCTGTGGAGTGCCACAGGTTGCTTGGTCTGCCTCTGCGTCGGTAGCCGGCCAAGCGGAACTGAGAAAGCAGTGGTGCGTACCTTCTAAGGCCAAGTTGACCCTATCCTTCGCGTTGGATAGAAGCCAGAAGCACATGCGCCAGCGGGACCAGTCAGAGTCACTGGGCCGAGCGCTGGCTCGCATTACTTTGTCTCGTGTGTCAACAGACCTGACCACAGATATGCCTCATTAAACTAAAGCGACATATCTATCACCCTGCCTCTCTCCATCTCGCCTGAAAACTTTGCATACACACAGCTATGGAATGTGTGCACAGCTGGAATATCTTCCAATCTGCAGGTGTGGTATTTTGTGCATGAAGGGGCTATAATTAGGGGAGGCACACCAACAATTGTTTGTCTCAAAATTGCAGCTTTTCAAATACGTGTAAGTGGAAGAAGGACTTCTCTGCTAGAGTTGCGGCTATACGAACAGACACAGAAGAGTTGGCCTTGTTCCAAATGTACTTACTAAACACAGTGATTACACAAGTATTTTTCCCTCGGATCAGGAAACTTACGAGGGAAAACGGATTTCCCGCCACTGCCAGCATCTACCAGAAACATGAGGAGGACAATCTGACAGCTTCCGTTCTCTGCTTTGGGCACCGAACATGCGCACGAGTTCAGTCTGAGGCAGCTCAGCAAGTGGATGCCTCTGCCGTATGCTGCCAGTAGCCACAGCGGGCTTGTTCAGAGTGTGTACCCCGAGTGGTGAGCCTGTCAAGAACCTGCACAGGTGCTGTATGAAGTTCCATTATTAGGTTAGGAGCTGCCGGTTCCTTGACAGAAGAAGCATGGCTGCACACAATGCTATGATGCTGATGGCAGAGCAAATATCCGTGTTGCCTGCTGTGTAACCTCACAGGAACCAGTTTAAAGAAGAACGACAGCAGGTAGTATTTTCTTTGTTTCTATGATTGCATAGCTCTCAACTCATCCACTTTTGGCGGGTGTTGCCCACCTTGCAGCTGACTCACCCGCCAAGCCCATACACCCATTCACTTCAATGGGCTCTAATTGGGCCCCAAAAAATATTTGGGTGTTTTCACCTGCCTTTGTGACAAAAAAAGGCTGAGAGCTCGAGATTGGTAAAATGGACATCCGTTTCCCTCATGCATGTAAAATGCCACCCATTCACCCTCCCGTGTTAGAGAAAATGGGTGTCCATTTTCCCAATCTCGAGCTCTCAACCTTTCTTTGTCGCTAGGGCAGGTGAAAACACCCAAATATTTTGGGGGCCCAGTGATAGCCCATTGAAGTGAATGGGCGTATGTGCTTGGTGGGTGTGTCAGGTACAAGGTGGGTGACACCCGCCAAAAGCGAGTGAGTTAAACCACCCTCCACGCTCTCTAACCCCACCCACCCACCCTTCCACTAAGGGATGGACAGGGAACCAAAAGAGGCCCTGTAGAAAATGTTCTAAGTGGCCCCATATTGCACATTCTCAGCAACCCCAACCATTTTCCTATGAGAAAATCTGGAAATAAAATAGGTTACCACACAAAAGAGGCCCAGGGAGCGGAGGCATACTGGGAAATCTCCAGAGTTCCCTATATGCCTGTCCACCCCTGCATCCACTCTCTCTGCTCCCACCCAACCTCTACACTCTCTATATCCCCACCCAGCTCTCCCCACACTCTCTACCTCACCCACCCTGCTTCCTCTACCCCCTACTCACTGACCCTATCACAATATTCTCTACCAACACCCACCCTACCCCCACCCACCCCACCCACACTACCCCCTGAGCTACCGGCACCCTAACCCCACCCACCTTCCCAACCTCTACACTCTCTATCCCCACCCACCCTATCAGCACTCTCTCTAATCCCACCCACCACACATTCTCTACATACCCAACCTCTCTCTACCCCTAGCCACCCACCAAACCTCCACTCTTTCTACCCCTTCCTACCCCACCTGCTCTATTCAACCACCCTACCTTCGATACTCACTTCTACTTGAAAAAGACCAATTTGTGTGCCTTCTGACATTGTCACATTTAAATAATACAGCAAAAATAAAGGCCGTCTTTCAGAAAAGTCTCGATAACTATATCAAAAGTCAACTGACCTGATAACCGTGGGGTAGAGCTCGCTGGTAAACAGGAACGCACAGCTGAAGGAGGAGGCGAGACATCCCTTTCCCATCACTGCCATCGATGTGCGCAATGTCTGAAATTCTAAAAAGAATAGCGTGACAAAATCTTCAAAAAGACGCTAGCACAATTTCCCTCCCTCGGCAGGAAGTAGTCTATCACACGCTGTCCATGATGATCTTCATCTCATACTCCACACTAGCATATCCCACCTGCATGCAGGCCGATCAGTTGAGTGTCAAAGATCTCCTCACCACTTGCCTCTCACACTTACCTGAAATGCATCATTCATTCGGCCCCTCCATCTCTACAGCACTACCCTCAAGTCCTTCACCATAGGTATGGTCATGCTTCCACTGGGATTTATGTACTGCAAGCCTAGCTGTGAAGTGCTCTACAACAAGGGCAGACCATCTCTAATGGTTCTCAACCCCCAATTAATGTGATGGACCCGAATCCAGCTGCTCTAGGAGATGCATTGGCTGGATCTATTCCCCTTTTATTAACAACCAGGGCGAGGGATGCGGTTTATGGTTGCATGACACACACCCTCCCCGTCTAAGCCTTAATATGAACAACACATGTTCAAGACTTATACGCATTGTTTCATGGAACATTGCAGGGCTAAGGATCCAGAATTGATAGCATTTTCGAATCAAGCAGATATTTTGTTATTCCAGGAAACATTGTCCTCGGATAAGATTTATCTGGTTAATGTTGAAGCCTTTAGTGTAAAGGCGCTACCAAGCATAAGGGATAGGAAACACAGTGGTTTGGCTACCTATGTGTCGAGTGCCTTGAAATGCAAGCAGGGTCAAGGATTTATTAGTTCGCCTACACTACTGATTACAGATGTTGTCCTCGAAAAGGGCACTCAGTTGCATATTGCAAACTTGTATATTTCATTAAAAGGAGATGGTGATCCCTTATCAGAGTTAGTAAATATAATGCATGCTGCAAGAGGTTATGCAGACCTCTTAACTAACATCAGATTCTTAATGGGTGGAGAATTTAATTTAAAAATGGTAAATTACAGTGGGACCATGGACAGCGCTGAAGAAGAGGATACCGCTTTTGGTATCCGCTCACCTAATTTAATAGAGGTCGGATCTGACTATAGGGGGAAGAAATATGTCAATGATTTCGTTGATCTGGGGTTTAGGGAAGTAAACGGGAGACTTTCATCCGAGATCCCAGGAATGCATACTTTTGTAAATGCCAGAGAAGATTCTGTTCAACAATTGATTATTTTTTTCAGAGGTGGAACATTGGTCTTGTGTTCAAGATTTTGAGGTGGTCAGTAGGATCAAAAGCAATCACGATCCCCTTGTTCTGACATTAGGGACGGGGGAGGAATTTCCTCCCCAGTAGGGAATGAGAATGAGGGTGAAGGTGGTATTTTTAAAACAATCTGTTGGGAAAATATCAATCCAGTTCCAGAGTTTATATATGCCTCTTTGGGATATATAGCCATCTGCCTGCATGCTGGCAGTACTGAGGAAGCTAAAAGCTTGGCTTGGGGGAACATACTATCTGTAATTACCAGGGTCTCTAGGAGATTGCAATTTAGGACAAGAAATAGATCAAAGAGAGTATTGTGGTTTAACGAGGATTGTAAAATGGCTAAGCAAATGCTCCTAACCACACTGAGAAAGCAAAGTAGAGTCCAGGAGGAAATATGGCCTATTACAAGAAGACCCTAAAAGTTAGGGAATTAGAATTAGCAGAGCAGGCATGGCTGAATTTAGAAAGGCCAGTGGACACAGGTAAACAGAAAGTATATTGGAGAACGATTGCAGAAGGATTGAACACTTGAAATACATTCACAAACGAGCAAATGGATTTGGTAGGCGAAGCTAAGCGGATACAACATGTATCTCAAGTGTACCATGTAATATGCCCTGAGCAGAGGAATTGTGACTACCAAGCACATTCTCTGGAGTATGATTTGGGGAATTGCAGTGATGCCATTATGGCATTTTCTATGAGTGAAGTAGAAAAAGCATTAGCTGGGATGACAAATGTCAAATCTGTGGGACCAGATTAGATCCCAATTGAGGTTTTGAAGTATGAAAGGTCTGTCTGGGTGCCTATAGCCACCATGGTATTTAATATGCTACTGCATCAAAGAATCATACTGGACTCCTGGAAGGAGGCAATTGTAATACCAGTATTTCAGAAAGGAAACAAATATGATCCGGCGTGTTACCGGCCAATTTCTGGTTTGGCCGAGCACTGCACAGTATCATGGACTGGGTAACAGACAGCCACATTTTGGCAGAGTACCAGTATGGCTTTCAAGAATGTATAGGTACTTTGAATCAAAGCATGATTTTAGTTCAGGACAAGTACGTCTGTGGCTATTAACGTACACTTTATTTGAGGTTCATGGATCTTCAACAGCATTTGACCGTATTAACCCTGACAACTTTTGGAAAGTTTTATGTGCATTGTGAATGCCGGGGGCGATCTTGCAAGTTCTTGTTGCATTGCACTCAAATCTATCGGCAAGAGTGAGGATGGGGACTCGGGGCAAAGCAACTCAGGCATTTCAAGTATCCCAAGGTGTGAGACAAGGGTGCGTTTTAGCCCCTATACTTTTTAATCTTTATTTAAACTCACTGCCGTTTGCACTGTTTTACTTGATGAGTGACATACCCAAAATGGCTGGGTAAAACGTATGTGTGCTATACCATGCAGTCCTGGTGGAAAGGACACCTTTCAAACACTGGTTAACGCGTTCAATGAATACATGGGACAAAACAATTTGACAATGAATATAGATAAATCGAAGGTAATTTATGTTGGTGGAAGTAGACCTTTGGGGAATGCAATATCAATTGAAGGCAAGAAATTGGCCTGTGCTAGTTCCTATCACTATTTGGGTGTAACTCTTGTGACATGATGTGGGATTTGTACATTAAACAAGTGATTAAGGCTTCCCAGATTAATGGCTCAATTGTGTGATATGGCATGAAACTTGATGGACTGCCATAACACCACACGGTTGGGACCTACCGGGCTAAATCGGTACCTTTGTTTACCTATGGTGCAGCTACTTGGCGTTATTATTCCACAAAGGTGCCTCAAGTTAATGAAAATCAGTTCTTGAGGAAAATCATGGGGCCGTCTCAGGGTTTTCCGGGATATCTCCTGCATGAACAATGCAATTTAATCCATATTGAGGATCTAATATCTTTGCAAACACTGCTTTAATGGCTGCGATTATGGGGAAATCCTCTCTAATCATTAATACGTTGCCTGGTAGAAGATATTATGTTTTTGAACATTCACACTTTTTCGCTTTGGTTAAAATACATTAGATCTTCTTACCACACTCTTGGATTTATAAACCTTTTTGCCAAAGTGTTCATTTTAGCGATGGGATAAGAAGGTCACTGGTGGATAATTTTCTTTTTCGTAAACGTAATGTCTGGAATGAAATCTAGCTTAAAAAACCAAAAACAAAGTGTATTATGTTACCATAAGATTGTCCCTGTTGCTGTTAGGCCAGGTTGTGCTCCACGGTTCTCAAATCCGAGCAAGCAGGCAATTCTTCTGCGTTTTAGAATACATCTATTATGAAATTCTTTCCGCTCCACAGAGGGTGAACCTATTACTGATTGCAAATGCAGTTGCCTCAGGCCTAATGTAAACAATCTACAGCATTGCATGTATTTTTTGTCATATATACGCTGCTTTTCGGTTGTTTTTAGCAATTCATGACTTGTTTATTTCACAGTGTGTTTATTCTTAGATTGAAAGCGCATTTTCATTGCGAAGTCAGCTGCACAAATTTCCCAGTGTATGTTTTTAATTATTTTATGATTTAAAACATGCTAATGTATGTTAATTTTTTATTTCTTGTTGATAATGTATAGACTGTGTTTTATATGTTTTTTATTATTGATGGAATGTTTATTTCCGAATAAAGAGATTTATTGATTGATTGAAGGTCACACTGTAATAAGGTACAATATTATGGACAAAATTTGAACAATAGATTATTAAGGGAACATTTTGGAGGACATGAAGGATAGTTGCAGACAGCAGATACAGATGAGGCAGGTAAAGACCGGCCCATGCAAGATTACATTGTGCTCCCCTTGAAGCTATACTCCTATGAGTTTCAACGGAGCTGACCTTTATTATGGCACTGTTGAGTCTGAGGGTCTGCCCTGGCAATTCCATCCCTTGCCTCCTGCAATGGGAGGAAAAGCAAAGTGTTCCTGCAGTCTCATTCCTTCTCTCATCCCTTGTATCATACTATTTAATGGAGTCTCAGTTCTTCCCACTTTACTATAGCCTAATCATTCCGGTGAAATCTCATTTACTCCTGCATCACCCCCACCCCTCAATAGACTTCTTCCGGCCCGTGTCTTATGCCTCTGACTTGGATTGGGTGTGGCTGCAGTGGCCGAATTGATGGCGAAATCAAGGCCCTTGGATTCTCTTGCAAATTCGGCTCCCTGTTATTCAATGTCATTGGGGAAACAGTGAGTCGAGTAGAGTGAAGGTGTGAGTGCCGCTGCCTGTGTTGCCGACTTTGCCTTTTTTGGTTGCTTTGGTATAAGGCCCAGACCCTAATTAGAGGCTTTACCTGTTTGTTGCCTTTCCTGGAGGTCTGAATTATGAACCATTGAAGGCCTGTGAACCTCCCATAAACTGCAACAGCACGTGGTCCTTTTATTCATATATTAGGAAGCATCCGAATAACCCAAGAGTAAACAGTGAACACATTAATGTTCTACTCAGACCAACTGGAGATTCTAACACAGGTGATGGCAGTACAGGGTACCTGCCTCTCAGAGCAATAGGGTCTTCTCCCACAAGTAACGGAAAGTCATAATATCGGAAAATACTAATGAAATAAAAATAAGGCCAAACTAACACTGGTTAGTTAGGACCCTATTTTTTTAAATGAAATATTATTTTACAGAATATTATTTAAAAATCATTTAATCTAAATATATAAACGAATTGCGAAGTTAGTATAATCGTTTGTGACTGTGACTTTTCATTCTACATGTTTTGGCTCAACCATTTTCTCCAGAAATGGGCAATTATACAGTATTTCGGTTGAAGTATGCACACATCAATGGATGTCAATATTTTGCATTTGTGCACTGTTCCTTATTTCAATGTTGGGATTTTTTCAGCATTGGACTCATTTGCTATTTTTTTTTAAACAAGTTGTGTAAATTGAATTAACAAGATGTTTTATACTTTTTAAATATTTCTGGCATCTCATTTACTTTACTTGCTAGCTGGTTTTGTTGGTTGCATTTCTTAGCTTGGATTTTTAGGAGCATGGTTTGGTTGCATCAACTTAAGTGAGCTCACCTTCAGGAAAAATGAGAGAGGTGGGATGGCTCTTTTATTTTTTTGATTTGGAGGAACATCGAAAAAGGCGGGCCCCTTCAATAAATGATGCCTGGTATATTTTGATAACTTTTGACTGCTTCTTGTAATTTTTTAGCTTTGTCTCTGTATTGTATCACCATATTCTGTGTATGCTCGCTTGGTGTTATTTGGCTTATTCCTTTCTTGGAAAAATTCTCATTTCAATGCTGCCTATTATTGGGAAGCCATGTTGTGTAGCTGAAAGCATGAACTGTGCCAGCCTTCAAATACATTCTTTGTTGTTGCTTCCAGTGCCACAGAAAAAATGTAAAACTGGAACTATGTTCCAGGTCACTAATCTAAATGTCTTCTCCCTTTCCTTGTACATTTGTCAACCCCTGTGTCTTCAAAATAATCCAGGAGCATGCCTTATAATTTAACTGATGATATCAATTTCGCTTAATCCATTTCATCCTGATCAGTCCCAATAACGCGAGGAGCATCCAGTCACAAGTCTAACATCCAGCATGCTCCTTTAATTAAAATATCAACCTTTACGCCACTCGTCCATTACTCCCTAGAGAGGCCCATCCTCTAACAATCATGCTGTAACTACCCAACTGTGTTGACTGGAGGATGCACATTGCGGTGGGGTAGCGGTGGAGGGACTCTGATGAGGATGAACGGGACTGTGACGAGAACACATTTCTAGGTTAGTAATTACACATTAACTCTATTTCAGTTCACCTTTGTCCCAGCCCTAACTACTGTATTCATGAGCGACCTTTGCACATGCCACTGTTTTTCTCGTTGGAAATTGTCGTCTTCGTGTGCAAGTCCAGCTAGGAAAATTCCTTTGAAGAGGGTGGCCTTAGACCGGCATTGAAGTGTAGATATGCAGCGTCAATCATCTAAGGGTCCGCCTCCCAAATGCTGAACATGGAGCCATCAGAAAAAAGCAATGGCTACTTCTATTTTTGAATAATAATCCTGCATTCCTGTGAACATTCACAAATGTAAAGCAGAATTGTGTGAATGGTAACAGAGTACAGTCGGACATCAACTTGCAAGATATGTACCATAGCCCTTTGCACCATATTATTTACACAATGCAGATACTTAAAAAGCAGGAGCTGCTTTTTTCAATCAAATAATCCAATAACACCTAAATAAAATATAAAAATATGTATATCTGCATATAGAGTCAGTGAATTATTTGATAGGATACAGTACGTGCTTTGTCAAATACTGTGATAAACAGTGGATGAAATTGCCATTCTAAGTCGTGTTTACAGGGCACAACAGATCCCAGACTCAAACTGTAGAGGA
Source organism: Ambystoma mexicanum (assembly GCF_040938575.1). Taxonomy (NCBI): domain Eukaryota; kingdom Metazoa; phylum Chordata; class Amphibia; order Caudata; family Ambystomatidae; genus Ambystoma; species Ambystoma mexicanum. Next base: position 1,064,448,748 of record NC_090923.1, on the reverse strand, counting down.
CTGGTGAACTTTCCACCACAAAATAGAAGACGGTACACCTCCCAAGACCCGCTTGTGGTGCTGTATTAATGTCAATCAGATGGTCTGTGTTATCTCATTGCAACTATTATTTAAGGACGTGCCTTGCTGTGCGTCCCAGTGTGCTCACACCAGGTGGGATAACACAAGAAACCCAATACTCCCATGCGCTGGCCACTGCATGCACTACTCGCATCAGTGGTAAGTTCTCAGCAGCAGTTCACAGCATCCCAGTGACCCCACACTGCTCCTGAAAAACATCACGTACTACTATACACCTACAGTAGTCAAGCAGGAGCTCAGAAAGACCCTGTCCTCTGCCAAGTGAACCCATATTTAAGAGGCTGCAAATGTTCACAGGAACCTGTGTCTCATAAAATGCAAAATGTTCACTGGATCACACAATAAAGTCATCAGCCCCTTTACCGCATACCATCATTTAAAGGAATCAAGTGACTGAAATGCAAGGTCAACGTACACGGCTGAGATGAAGCCTGTGCTTCCAGGGTCACTTCTCTGCACTGTGCTGAATTCTGCAACCCTATACATTCCATATCCAAGCCATGACGGGGAAGACGCTGGAGCAACTAAGTCAGTACTGGATGCTGAAGGAATGATTGATGAATCAAGAGAATCCAAGGGTTCTGGCTGAACCTCTGGAGAGGCTGATGCACCTAGAGGCACTAGTTGGTGAAATAGAGAAGCAAGAGTGGATTAATCCTGGATTTGCATCACTCTGACCTTATTATGAGTTCTGCAGTAAATAAATGGCAGGAATTCCATCACTACCACTTATTTGGGCAGTAATGGAATTACTGCCAATGTTATCGCACCCCCATATCTAAGATTGAAATTGAAGTGGAGGATTTACTTCTAGCATGATGCTGGAGATAAGTCCTCCACTACAAGGGCAAACATCGGTGGAATTATTGTGGCAGAATTACTGTTTGCAGTAATTCCATCAAAGTCCTAATAGGTAACTAACACCATGTGACCACCACTCGTGAACCTGCTGTAAATCCACAGTATCAAATCGCAGCAACAGCAAATTACTATTGTGCTATTTAAGCAGAAATACATTGAAATTGCCAGGAACCTTGTAACAAAGTCATATATCTTACAAAGAACCTGGCTAAGCTGCAGAAATTGAGTCAAAAGCAGAGTTTTCATCTATGCTGTACTAGAGATTGTACATACATCCGCCATGCATTGGGATCTTAGAATAGGGAACAGAACCAAGTCAAACAGACCCATCCAGGGAAAATCAAATAAGTCAACCAGCTCATTGACATATGCAGATTTAGGTGAAATGATACAGAAGTGGGTAGCAATAATGACACCTAGGGGATCTGCTTAGAATCCCAGGGCGTAATGTTCAGTGTACACCCACACTAGAGGAAAGTTGCCCTTGGTTGTGTCAGATTTGTGCCAGTCATCGTAAACAAAAACCTAGAACCTGTGGTCTCGTCACTGCCTCTAGTTGTATGAGCTGTTGTATTTCAGAAGGGACCACAACCAGGAGATGGTGGCTCTCCCTTCATTGGCCATTGAACCTTCTTGACTGGTATTGGTGGTCATAACTGTTCAGGGTATTTTCGTAGCTAACCACCAGTGGAGAGGAGGCTGTATCAGCAAGGTTACCAGAATTTGGTATTTAGAATCCCCTGGAGCCCAAGCCAGTATTGCAGCAGATGATGGAACAATGTCTTCATATGGAGCTGTGCCCACAGCACCACCACTATACCTAGCAAAATGGGGTCTTGACCCACCATTCATTGGTGTGCAGTGTGGTCTGCAAGACGCTTTTGTAGCATGATGGCCCTGTCTACTAGAAGACTCACAATGAGTTATCAAGAACACCTTCATGTCCGGTATGAGGGGACAGCAGCCAAAAACCCCACCACAACAAGAACTGCACATTACCAAAGGTCATACAGTGGATGGGGCAGTTGCACTGTTTGGTGCTTTGAAATAGTGGAGCAATGGTGTGTTAGATGGTTGATGGGCCAGGTGCTGGGAACATTAAATGAAGATGGCATAAACAGATATAGAGCTCATACATGAAATGCATTGTTAAACAATTTGCAGAGTATGCACATGGCTGCAGATGGGGATTCACTCTGAGATGAAGGCTCATTCAATCGATATGGTGTGCATCTCTAGGACGTTCTTGACATTAGGCCATGCCCAGTGGGCACTGCAGGTCAGGTCACCCAGCCTAAGGCACAGTAACTGCTAGACATGGCCAAAGGCCATGCTGAGGTGGCACTGAATATAGGACCATTCTTCGCAGTGGGAAGGCAGATAGAGGGACTTTTCCCCGGTACATTGACAGTTGGGCATGTCAACAGGCCTTGCCCAGCAGGCATTGCAATTTGTGTCACTTTCTTCAGGGCTTGTCGTGGGCGGAAGTAGTAGTGCGGATGAGAGAGTAGTGTTTTGAAGGAGGGAATAGTAGAGTGGAGGAGGGAGCTGTTGAGAAGTGGAAGGAGGGGTAACAGCAAAGGGTGGAGCACCAGAGGGATAGAAGATTGGCTGGAGGAGTGAGGAGAAATGGATAACAGAAAGAGTAGGAAAGGAAAGGTGGGGAGTGAGCATGCAAAATGGAGGATTGACTACAACAGGGTATTTGTAAGGCACAATTCGCAAATGCCAGTAGAGCACTTACAACTAGATAGTGTAGGGAACGTTAGGATATCCCTGAGGGAGTTTAAAGATATAGGGCATTCCCCCTCAAGGTCCTCACAACCAGTCAAAGACAGAAATAGACAGAAGGGGTCAATCTTCTGTATCTACTAACCTGGGGTCAGCAAAGCCTGAGTTAGGGTGGTAGTGCGATATAGGACGAGTGAAATGAGAATGGCCCTAGGGCCCACAACAACTTCAATAAAAACATTAAAACTCTTGAATCGCCTATGAGACCAGGAGTGATTCTTGTGTTATCTATATATATGTGCCTGCGCTTAGGATAGTCCATTTGAACCTAGTCACACATTCCACAACGCCACCTAGTAGCCATCGCTGGAAGGTCACCACCAGTTCTGAGCCACACATCAGCAAGGCATTGTGGGTATGCAAATTAGCTCAAATGTGACATTTTTGGTTTTGGGTTGATTACGCTATGTGTAAAGTAGCATTGTCCTCCAAGACAAAGACAATTTCCTAGTGTAAAAGGCTTGTATATGTGCTAATGTTCATACCAACATTGCCTTCCTGATGTGGCTCAGAACTGGAGGTGAACTTCCAGCGATGGCTACTTTCTGGCATTTATGCATTCACACTAGAGCAAGGCATAGTTACGGTTACCACTCCTGCTACTCCACTACTTTTCGGGCTGGCGTTGCCACATGCATGCGGTATGTATAAAGGAGCAGATTCTGTTGCCCGTGGCAGCCATCTGTTGTGGCTTATAGAATGTGGAATGCAGTGAGAATAGAACTGGAATGGGAATGGAATGGAAAGGAGGGAAAGGCAGGCAGTTAATATGGATCAATAAAGAAGGACAGATGTGTAAACCGTCTTGGGTATTATTCAAGGTATGAAAGAGGTACATAACATTTGGCGACAAAGGGAAGTAACTTGCGAAAATTAACTCAAAGGATAAAGGAACATTGGCGCCCTGGGAAGAAGACTGATGAAACACAGCCTGTGGAGGTGGCTGATACAAAAAAAAAGAGAAAATATACAGAGGATACCAAAGGAACCAGCTAAAACAGTAAGAAGAGTGTAGCAAGTCTCATATCAAGAGTGGAACATTAGAAAAGCAACAAGTGAATCTTTTGGAAAAACGAACAAAGCTGTCGCTGGAGCATAACTGAAGAAAGAAGTTTAAAGCACAAAACTGGAAAACAAATACGTAAATGACCTAAGGAGGAGATGCAAGTAGCAACTATGACAAAAGCGGTAAGGTGGGCGGAACATTTTATAACAGTCTTAATTGTGAGTAAGGATTGACAGTGATAAGTGGAAAGCATTTTTTAAATAGCCGCCATATACAAAGAATTTCTTTTTTAAACAATGCATGCATGCGCGCACCACTTACCAGAGTGCATAGCCCTGAAATTCTAGGAATGACGTTGCGGGAGCATTTGATGTAGCACGCAAGAAAGAAAACATTAAAGAAAGGGACCCTCGTGTGTGTAAAACGTGCGGCCATTTTGGCTTAAGTGACAATGTTACATACAATCATTCCTTGCCATAGCAACAATGTGACAGTGAGAAAACGAAATGTTAAGGATACGGCTGCGAGTGCGTCCAGCATTAAGTGCAAGAGAAATTAGAGACGGCACAAGGGCAAAGCTGGCGAAGGTATAAATAAACAAAGTTTAGACAAGAAATACAAATGAATAGTCATGCCTGCATGATATGAGTAATACAACCTTAAGAGTAAAATAACTGCTTTTGAAACAACAAATGAATGCACACAATGAAAAGTGACTTTCAGTATTGCGGCATAACGTTCTAAAAGTGCACATTATACTAATGGTGAAAGGTGTCAGTGATTTGACAGCTCGACATCTTTATGACTCACGAAACCCATGAAGGATAAAGAAAGTTAATCATCAAAGAGAGACTTCACAAGTTACAAGCAAGCTTCACGGAATGAAAAGTACATAAGGAGGAAAGATAAGGGCTTTGCATCAGCCAATCTGACAGCAGTAGAAAATAGACTGTTTTTTTCCTACGTAGCATAATGGAACAAAAGCTGCATGTTCAGCTGACCCAGATAAATTCTATCTGCGGAAGGGTCCTGAGGAAGTGTTGTTTGTAGACCTAAAAGCACATGCATATTTATAACATCTGTATATTATGTGCATTGTTGTGATACAATTCATCATCACCTCCACAAAATCTAACTTATTGACCACGACATTCCTATGTTAACTAAAAGACACAGTAATGTCAAGTAATACCTCAACCTACAAGACCGTATCACCCCAAAACTGGAGGGCTAAGAGTGGCTACGCATGGAACAAGAAATTATCTGCAAATTCATGCGCCTCACCCATCGAAACTTACACATGTGTTAGCAAAAGCATCCTTAGAAGGAATATAAAGTTAGCAACAAGCAGCAACCCCCCCACCGCAACTATGACTATGACTATGCCATGGAGGCAAGACGCCATCAGTGACAGACCCTAAATGCTGGAACAACCTCCCAACAACGTCCCCTGAAAGCAAAACCAAATCGCCTTCAACTGAGGTTCGAAACGACTCTTATAAACGTGGCTGCTCAAGCAAGCTTTGAACTTGTCACACTAATCTTGCTGCGTTTTGCATAAACCATGTCTCATGAGTAATAAACTCTGATGGTCTGTATGGCAGAGATGGAAGCGATTAGTTCTGCATATTGGAATACCCCCAAGATGGCACCTTGTAGCATCTGCAGCACTCCACAAATTCCCTGTGCATGCTCGAGCCTGACTCTGCCCTCTGAGTTGAATGAAGTTTATCTGGAGCCTCGAACGGAGCTGCGTCGTGTTGCTAATATCTATAGCAAGCGCTCAGTGAGTTTGTAGCATTGTGCCTTTGTCTTCCATGCTAAACTGTGTATCTTTTCTATCCCAATCTGATCTCTCCTTTCATTTGCATACGAATCGTCATTTCACCCGCGGGTCGCCTGTTCCCAGCTTCCTGTTCCCAATGGTGTCACCCTCCCCGGTAGGATCTCATTGTTTACCTGACCCCTTTCCTTATTCCGCCTTCCGACCTTGGTCTCATCTCTCCCCCTTTGTTTGTATTCGCAGCTGCTTACCAGTTTTCTCTCCACACCTCCTCTGAGCCGTCCAATTGATATGTGTTACGCTCCTCCCGCCCAGAGCATCCATTAGGAGGCGGTTATCTCCACAGCTGACATTCGGCAACCGCGTCTACCGCACTACTCACCACAGCGCCGGGTAGGTTAGTGGCCAGATGCCTATCTCTCACTCTGAGCCTATCTCTCTCTAATAATCCTTCTCTTTCCAGCCCAATCAGAACCGCTATCTGTGCACCTACGTAACAGTCTGTCTTTCCCGCACCGGTGAATGAAGTGAGTTACTATAACAAAGAGTATAACTAGATTTTCATTTTTTTTAAAACAATTAAAAGTGCTTGTCCTACTCTTCTTCTATCCACTTTTAGATGGGCGGCCCACCAGCGCAGCCTAATGAGATTGTGTGTCCTGTAGGGACAGTTAGACCACCTCGCTCTCCTGCCCTTGATGCTCTTGTGCAAACACCTAGGACTTATGCACTTGTGTCACACCCTCCTAAGTTCATTCTGAATGCAGAGTGTGTTGCACGAGATAAAGATCAGGTGTGTTAGACTTTTTTGTGCTATGCGAGTTTGGGTACATCTGTGGACACTAGTACGGTCACTGGTCTTGGTTTGTTCAGTGTTGTTTCATAACTCATACAGATTCTGTATTGTTCTGATGGCAGTCATGTCTATCACAATGATGTAGGTTTTCTGTCTCGGATTTCATAGCCTAATGGGCATCTTTCCTGAATACAACCTTTACAATACAATACAATCTTTACAATACAATTTTTGAAAAAAAAAAAGAGGGAACACAATTACACAATTATAGTGTTGTAATTGTCAAGGTCCAGCGATGTCAAAGGGGGGCGCACGTAGTAGCTGCACAAGTGACTCAGTGACGTAAACAATGACATGATAGGTGGCATCACTGAATGGGGCACAGGTAGTCTAGAAATAGTTTGATGAGACACAGGTGTTGGCGCAGCACGGGACAACACACGGGGGAAAGGGTGTGTGCATCTTGCTTAGGGATATGGTAGCTGGTCTAGCGTGGGCATAGGGCTAGGGTTGCAAGGTTTTGTATGCGGTATCATGGTAGGGGCTGTGGGGATTTTTGGGCAACATGTGAACAGTAGAGAAGTCATGTTTTGTGGGCCTAGGTTAAGAAATCATTTTTGTAGACAGCTCATAATAAAGGGCTGCAGGCTTTAGCAATGATCATTCTTTGAATATTCAGCAGAAACAGTGCGCAGAAATGTTGCAATACTGAAGTTTCCCGGGAGAACTCAGCCCTATCACAGTCTCTCCATGAGATACTTTCAAGGCCATAGAGCTAGGCACCTGGGTGTCGTTGGAGAACTGGCAGGGGAAAAGGAATCAAATACAGCTAATTAAAATGTATTCCCGGTGGTGGTCAAGTTTTTAGTAGCGTTAGAAGGGAGCTGGAAGGCCCGTGCTATGGGGTAAGGGTTCTGGGGCGCACGACAGGGAGCCAATCAGTGGAGAGGGGTTTTTTTTGTGTCTCTAGGGTAAAACATTGTAAAGTGTCCTTGCTGATGTCTGTGGGGCACATCCATGGTCAGGCTCAGTGCGAATGCCTCGCCTCTTGTCATCAGAAGATGCCATGTCCAATCAGTACGCAGCAGTTTATCCATTTGTAAATTGGGCAGTTCCAACCAATGGCAAATAGGTATTTTTTTTACGGATCAGCAAAATCACCTAATTGTGGGGTAGTGTGGGAAGGATTGTGATGTCTCAAGGGGTGTTAATGTGATTTTGCTCCAAGACATTTTTTCATCAATAAGGGTCATGTATAGTATAACATACTATAGGGGTCTGACGGAGTTCTACCAATCATCTCCTGTGAGATGTCACAAAAAAAGTAACTCTAATGTTGTATGGTAATTTTATAATTCATGTATAAAACGTATAGCCAGAGTGGGCGGCGTTGAGTTCAGTTCATTCAATTCAGTTCCACAGGGCTGTCTGAACCAAAGTCCCCAGCTGTGTGTCTCGGATATGTCTGTGTTACTTCTTGCTTACTTCACGCTCCCTTTTGGATTACTTTTTCTATCCTGGGATTACTTTTTGGCAGATGACCCCTGGTCCCTTTTCAATCACTGAATGCTGACCTAACTCTGCTCATTCCAGCCTGTTCATGTATGTACCCTAACTCTACCTGACCTCACTCTCTCCCCTAATGTTGCCCTTTGAGGCAGTTGTCAGTGAGATAGCAGGTTGCAAAACAACAAAATATGATAACATAAAAATACAATCACCTCACCATATGGTATGAAGATGTTTGCGATAATTGCTGTTCCGGCCAGTGTAAGGGATGCTGCTTGGGTTATTCTCCGTCCTATGTAGCTCATGGCAATGGTGGACATTAATTTAGCTGGGATGTCAACAGCTCCGAAGATGACCTGGATTAGGTATACGCTGACTCCAAAGTTCTGCAGGTCCATGGCTAGGCCATAGTAGGCAAAGCTGGTGGAGAACCTGCAGTGGGCGAGTTGCACAAGAGGGTGAGAAACACAGAAACATGAAAGTAATGCAGGATTAAGAAGAAAGTGGGGAGGTAAAAATTTGTGAGAGCTGTGGTAAACTTCCATGTGGTTCTAAGATGATCAAATCAAGAACATGCAAAAAGCACCAGTGTGTGGTTTAAGGCTTTCCTAATCAAAGGACTGAGAAGACGCAACCACTTCACTTCAAGCTGAAAAGATCGGCATTGGTTATCCATCTAAAGCTGTATCACCCTCGAAAGCTTGCTGAATCACATACAAAGCAACCTCAAACGAGATCCCACCATACCTAGCATAAGTGTCTGGAGGCCAGCACAACACCAGAAGGCAGAACCCTGAAACCGAGACATGCCAAAAAAAGAAAATGAGATGACTCTGGGCCATACCCTTGCTATCCTTCCGCCATCAAGCGTGCAATTTAGAAGCCAGCTAAAAACTCACCTATTTAAGGAGCCACACACTCACCACTGATCCAGATCTCCTTCCTGTTCCCCACCCCCTTGACCCTCTTTCTTGTTCCCACCCATTTGCACACCAACCTCACACAGATTAATATTGCTTCCTACATAGTGTTTCCCTTTAATTGCGATACAAGCCAAATACAGAATGCAATGCTCTCATGAAGAGGATGACATCATGATTCACTAATCAACTTGTACAAGTTGCTGGAGTGAGGATTGCCACATTCGAAAGGAAACAGACACATTACATAAAAGTGAGCACAAAGTCATTCCTGGAGATTTACCCATTTGGGCCAGAGTCCCAAAAAGTAACTCAAATGATAGGGGCACAGAGGATGCACTCGTTTCATCTGAGTTACCTTTAGAAATGCACGGGTCACCTTATCTGCAAAGGTGATCAAAAGATTGCTGAACAGCAGCCAATAGATGAGCTGTCCAGCCCCCTTGAGTACATTAGTGTCGGGAGCGCGATATTGCGGCTAGGAGCACATTTCGACCTGTCATTCGCAAAGTCAGTAAGAATAAAAATAAACATTCCTGTCCTTGTTTGAAGAAGAGACATGCAAGTGGCAGAGCAGCAGTTCACACCCTGCGCTCACACTACAAATACAATGCATGGAAGGCTCAGAAATGAACCTCTGCTCACACTACAAATACAATGCATGGAAGGCTCAGAAATGAACCTCTGCTCACACTACAAATACAATGCATGGAAGGCTCAGAAATGAACCTCTCATGCATCGCGCCTTCCCCTGCTCCTGGTCCAAACAGGTGCAGGGGAAGGTCTTTAATCCTTGGCCATTTCAAAGCACACCCCATTAGTGAATTTGGAAAGCACACTGCAATGCGCAAAACAGCCCCCTTAATTGTGCAAATACACAAAGGGAAGAAAAAAGGCATCTAAATGTGTGCATTTAAGATGCGCCCACTTAGAAGTCCTTTGTGAATTTGTGTGCACCTTTTTTCAGTGCAACTGATACAATGCACTAAAAAGGTTTGAGAGTCTGGTCCTATGTGTCAATGCCCAGAAAAGACTCTACTACTCGGCTGATCTCTATGCAGCTGAAGCTGAGCATCCCCTCCCACACATGTCCACTCCTTTTAGTTAGAGGTGGTAGCTCTCTAATGGCTGCCTGACGGGCGGCATAATACTCATGACTGCACTAGGACACACAGTCCGAGTTGTAGGGGAGTAATCCACTTTCATCTTGTCATGTGCCTTTGAAAACCAGGAGGGGGTAGAAAGCATAGTCACTAGGCTTGATTCTGAAGGGTACCGCCGTTCCTAAAGCCCAAGATCTCACCAAGTGTCAGTATACGCTGGGAGTGACTATGCATGTGACATGTGAAGGTGTAAGGACCCCCAGGGTGCTGCACTAGAGATAACTGGGTCAAGCAGGGATGATAGTGAGAGCAAATATGTGTGTGTGCTCCTGGCACCTCTCCATCATTCCAGAAGTTCTCATTGGAATATTCCTCATTTAATATATGGCATCAACTAATTAAAAGCTTCCGTTCTTCTTTTGCTTTTAAGGTCGGGCAAGAGCGAATTAACTCTCTGTCAGAGCTCTTGAAGATGCATATTACAGAGGAGTCCTGCTGCTGGCCAGATCCTCAATGCATCCTGGTGAAAGGTTTGTTATAGCAGGAGCCATGTTTGTATGAGCAAGTTGAGCAGTATTAGTTGGGGAGAGATTTGTGAATAATCCTTTTTAAATCACGCTTTTTTTTTCCTGTTACTTGGTACATTGATGTGTTTTTCAATTTTGTGTTGCACATTGTACTTTGTTGTACAGCTGCTACATGAAGCGGAACAGGTGCCTCATGATGGAAGCTCTTAATATGGAAAAAGTGTTGAAAACAAAATCAGGAACACCGCATTGGACAACATTACATATACAGACACTAATACAACCATAAACCAGATCCATCGTAAAGTAACTTTATACAGCTACCAAGTTATTGAAAATAATACCACAAATGAATCATGATAAAACCTCAATGTATTTTATTGCACTTATTTCTAATATCAAAGCCACATGTAAATTTTTAGAGATCGAAGATCAAGGGGGAGTTTGTTCCAAAATGTAGGTACTCGAAGGGAGAAAGAACGGAAACAGGATAGGGCACATGCAGGATGGGGGACAGGTAGGAGACATTGGGCCTCATTACGACCCTGGCGGTACGGTATGGACAGTGCCGGTATGGCACCGGCACCGTCCATACCGTACCGCAGGGGCGTTGCTAGGGGGGGCGAAGGGGGCTATAGCCCCTGATCTTTTGGTTGTAGCCCTGGATAGAATCTCAGAAGCTACAGCCAAAAGACTAGCTAGCCCCCAGTCCCAACTGTTCCGAGATCAGCTTAGCCCCGTGTCTTTTCCAGACCTAGCAACTCCCCTGCCGTACCGCCTTATTCCAAGTTTCTCTCGTGGGTCCCTGACAGCCCGCCAGGTCAGACCATTATCAACGGTGCCGGCGCAACCATGCTCCCGACCCGCATTGTGCTGTATGGGACAGAATGGGGATCGGGAGCCCGGCATTACTGCCTCCCGCAAATGGGCAATTACCGGCCCCTTCATCTCGTAATGGGCCGGTTATTGCCCAATTGCGGGAAGCGGTGCCGGTAGCTAGCCATGCTCGTAATGAGGCCCATTGAGAATGGGAGAAAAGCAGAAAGGCTTCTGAATAGAAAGCAATCATAGAAGAGAGAAATAGGAAGGAGCCATGCCATGCAACCATTTAAAGATTATACAAAGAAAGTGAAGGAGTAGACGGGATTTAAAGGAAAGCCATGGAAGAGACAAAAGAACAGGAAGTATGGACTCACATGGGGATTGGCGAAAGGGAAGACCATTGGAAGATTTATAGAAAGAAGGAAGACCAAGAAGAAGAGAAGATCAGTAAAAGAGTCAGGAAAAACAAGCAAACAGACAAGCAAAGAAAGAAAAGGGTGTGCACGTCAAACATTATAAAGGTGAAGGCGATAGGAATCGCCGACAGAAGAAATGTGAGAGGAGAAGGATAGAGTACAGTCCAGAATAACTCCAAGATTGTGAGCGGACGGAGACATCAAACATAGACACAAAAATAGTGGGAGGATTTCACTACCCATATATGCTTGGGTATGTTAGATACTGTGCTACACTAAAAGTCTAGTGTGGACTATTGTTGCCCTCCTAAATCCCAATGAAGATTTCTAGAAATAAATACATCAATGATAACAAAATATAATTTTACTCAATTCAAAATGAAGGTGAAATAACAACACACCAATAGAAATTAAGTCACTTGAAAAAAATTGTTAATATATCCAATGTAGTCTTGTTCTTGATGAATTTCATAGAACCCCTTTAAGTTTAATTTTCCATAAAGGTGATATGCACAAGGACTTTGCTTTCGATGTGTTACCCAGTTTACTCAACTTATCTTCAGGTATTGCCATCAATCAAACTGTAAGCTTCTCAAATCATCCAGAGAAATCAATGAGCCGTACGGCATGCAATCCGTCTTCTTCATCGGTCAAACAAGCCTGAAGAGGACAAAGTTGAGTGCAAAAATGGTCCCCACTAGGCTTTTAGTGTGGCACCATGTGAAAAGTGTTTATGTAGGTCTTTGACGCTGTTGTTGGCACCCGCAACCATTTTTCTAAAGTTAATAAATGTTTAAGAACATTATTTACATTGTATTTAAGATGCTGAATTTTTGGCATTCTCTGTACATCACCACTGTACTCTGGGTATGCAAATCAGGGGTCTGTAGCTACCAGACTTGCAGAAAAGTTGAACAAGTTCAAGAATAAGTCTTTGAAGGTATAAAGTGGGACCTGGCCATAGAACAAATACAGGGGGTGGAACTACTGTTAGATACCTTATCGTCTTCTTTCAGGTGCTCAACGCCATTGAGCTGGTTTTCTGGTTGTTTTCTGCAGCATATGATAGGGTTCAACTCAGTCAAGCTGGTTCGACTGGATTCTGTAACATGGTGCAATTCATCATGCAGCAATGGTTTGAGGTTCGAGGAAACATGCGACAAGCAGCAATGCCCTACAATATGTGGTTGGAAGGTTTAACTAGGGTTCGATGCATGGAGCAATGATTTGACTTCAGCAAGTAGCTGACTTGACTGGGTCCCAAATAAACAGTGCAGCCCAACAAGCAGCAACGACTCTGAGGCACCTGAAATGATTTGAAGTGTAGCTTGTCAAAGGCAACTCTGTTGTATATTTACAGCAGGTGAGGGCGTTTGGGGTGCTTGCAGTGGCTGGAATCGGCTCAAAATGGCAGAAAGAGACAAGGGCAGCTTCATTTGTTGCTGGGGTTTCTGTGAGACCCTCCACTGGGTTTCTGAGGAAAGGTGAGTTAGTCTTCTGGCATTCCCAGGCAGGAACGCTGTGAGGGACACTTGCAGGGCTTGCCACATCAGCAGGCACAGTCCTGGGCACCAGCGTTCAGCTGCAGGCAGGCCCTTTCAATGGCACGTTCCTTCAACGTCCCGTGAAGTGGTTAGGAGACATGGTCTGCAGCTACCTTGGAAGCCCTTATCTTCACCCAAATGGCTGGGGATGTTGGGGGGGCATTAACAAAATAAGATTCCAGTGAAAGCTTCTTCAATTTAGTTCAAAAGGAATTAGAAAATGATTCAATTAAGTGGATGGCTCACCAACCTGAATAGTTATTTTACCACAGCGGATTTATCCATTTCGAAAAGGGGTCAATCCTTGATGCTGTAACAAGGGGTTTCCCTTCAGATCTCAGCTCCTAGAGTGCCTAGTCTTTGGGGTGTTAGGAGGGGCTCAGAGGAAGGAAGTGTGGCCTAGGCATGTTCAAGGTAGTGGGAACCTTCAAACAGTGCACAGATGCCTTGCTCGGCTATACTATATGTACCCCTCTCCTACTGAACTGACAGCAAAAATAGACCAACTATCACCCCCTGGTGTGACTTCACCAATGTGTTGCAGAGATCAACGTGAAGTACCCAGTTCCCACCATAATACCTGGGCCTATTACCTGTCCTCCAGAGAAGGTGTCAAGCCTTCCCAGCAGAGAACAAAGGGGAATATAATGCTGAGCCCAATATTTGTTGTGGGTGAAACTCACATCCCTGACAGCAATACAAAAGGGGGTCTGACCGATGCAGGAGTCACAGGAATCCAGTTGATAATAACATTACAAAAGATGGGTTTTGACAGTTATAATTGTATTTCCTTGTAAGCCGCTATATCAAACTAGATATAGGGCCTCATTACACGGATAGCGGTAAGGATTTACCGGTACCGGTAAAATACTGGTACCGGTAAATCCTTACCGCCTTACTACGAGGTCCCTTTGCGGGTTGGGGGATTTAACGCCTGCTTTTTGCAGGCGTTAAAAACCAACCCGCAAAGGGACCCAGGGAGCTAATTACGGTGCCACAATTTGCGGTACCATAATTAGCGCTTTCCGCATTCCCATTGAGCCCCTATGGGGCAAAAATGGGAATGGGGAAGGGCAATGGTGGAAGGGGGAATTACCGCCCCGCCAACCTTGGAATGGGGCGGTAATTCCCCTTTCCGCCAAGGTGGTGCCGGTGTTTTACCGGCATGAACCATGGCGCTAATAGCACCATGGTTCTCCGCCATCCGTGTAATGAGGCCCATAGTTTTACATTACGTGTATAGCACCGAGCCATAGTGATACACAGTGATATATAGTTTGAACCATGAAAGGCAGACCATGGATGTTGGATTTCATGGTATTCAAGCAACCTGTTTCAGGAATGCACATTTTCCGCTGCAACTGCTCGTGTGTCAGTAGACAGAGTACAGCAAAGATACACACGTGTGGTCTTTTTGTTTTGATCAGAGCATTGGAAAGTGGAGGGTGTTTAGCTGAGCTTAGTTTCTGAGAAAGAAAACAAGCAGCATTTCACATAGCAAAAATTAAGAAAAGCTCATGATAGCACTCACTCGCAGCTGGCCTTCTGCCGCAGAGGCACTGAGAAGAAATAGCAGGTCACATTACTGGTGATCTAGTAAATTCTTGTGAATTACAAATCAGCTCTTGAATGCACAATGTGAATGGGTGGCACGGTGAGTCTGCATATTTTGCTCCAGTAAAAGTGCACTATAAATGGGAAGAATATGCATTTTGCAGAGGAATTAGAACCGGAGCATACTTTTAAAGAAACTCAAGCATTGGCAAATTCAATAGGTCTGGCTTTCACATGTTGGAGGGAAGGGTTTTTTGTATTTCTGGGCTTGTTGCAGAGTAAAAGGACACAGCCCGTTTAAGAAAGGAGGGACTGAAACAGGAAGAGGGAAGCCGAGGGGGCAAGGGGAGGGGACAAGGGAAGGGGAGGGCACAAGTTGTATGGAGATTAAAGAAAGAAGACGTGAAGTGCTGTTGTCCCGTGTCATCATTGAATGCACGAGTGAGTGGGCCACAACAGGGTTCTCTGCAAAAAAAAGTACCCTTTACATTTGTAAAGCCAGTTTATTGTCTTTGCCAAAGCTTGTTCTGTGTGGAGGGCCAATGTATGTTTTTTAGTTTAAGGTTCACCGCCTTCAGACTCTTCATACATTTCAAATAGAAAGTAGGAGATCGGCTGCTGTCAGCCATGTCAGGAAGAGATACACCCAGCCAGTTGGATTTGTCTGCAACTTGGGTGTTCTTTTTGAAGACACTCTGGCCCTCATTACGACCCTGGCGGAAAGGGGTTTACGCCGGCGTAAACCATGGCGCCCCTTTCCGCCTGAGTACGAGTTCCCGTAGCGCCATGGTGATTTTTACGCCTGCTTTTTGCAGGCGGAAAAATTCATGGCGCTACGGGACTTGTTGTTAATTACGCCACCGTAATTTACGGTGGCGTAATTAACGCCTTCCCCACTCCCATTATACCCTATGGGGCAAAAATGGGAATGGGGAAGGGTAAATGGGGATTGGGGACTTACCGCCCCGCCAATGTCGGAATGGGGCGGTAAGTCCGCCAACCACCATGGCGGAGTTGGCAGCTTAGCGCCATGGACAATGGTGCAAATTGCACCATGGTTCTCCGCCAGGGTCGTAATGAGGGCCTCTGTCTTTGGAAGCACAAGTCAGTGCTGTTGTAGAGAGTGCAAACTTCCATCTTGGCCTCGTATCCCGTATATGCCTTGTGCTTTTCCCCATACACGAGAGAACTCAGATCCAGGTGTTGGCCCTCGCAAGGCTTAATTCGTGTCGCAGTGCATACAATGGTCTCCCAAAATAAAATGCACAATGCATTCCACATGGTCCTGAACAGAGCCGTTAGGCTTATTGGGAGCCTACGGAGACCTAAGCATGTTACACAATATAGGAAATGACTAGGCTGGCTTGTCGGATTAAGCTAAAGTCATTGTTCATCCTATTAAAGGCTCACAGGACCATCGGTCCGCTTTATTAGATTGATCGAGCAAAGCAATACTGCCCTAATGTAGTACTCCGGTCTTCCCCTGACAAACGGCTTAAAGCCTTGAAGGTGTGTACCCAAAACTAGGGAGGGAAATGCCTTCAATCCTGTCGAGTGAGAGAATGGATTCCTTAGCCCCAGAGCTGTGCCATCTGTTTTTGCATACATACTTTTATATGTGAAAGATAGGTTTTTCTAAATGGGATAGAGCAGTGCCTCTGTGGGGCTGACTTCCCCTACCGTCACTGACTTCCTGGGGGTGGGGGGTGCAGTGAATATCCAGGAGGGGGGGCAAGAGGCTTTTTAAAAAGGGGGACAATAGACAATAGACAATGTAAGCAGTTCTTGTAATTGGATGTGCCCATCAACAATATAGTTTATTCTGGTGGGGCTGAGGTGGGGCTCAGCATTAAAACGTTTGGATTCCAGTAGGATAGAGTATGTAATTGCTGGCCTGCTCCTATCGAACACTATGTAACTTCCAGACAAACCTTAGAATTTCTGCAGGAACAGCGTTCACTCATCTGGTGTCGCAAAAGTCAGTCAATTCATATTGGGTATTAGTACCCGGCGAGAGTCAAGCAGAATGCTGCCCTCATCTTCTTCTCACCTCTGCTCCTCATGTGCTATATCGTTGTCTCCTTCTTCGTGGTTTTCCTGACCTTCCTCTTTATATAGCTTGAAGTGAGAGACATTTCGAGGGACCACTCTCCTGGGTGAGTGAGCAGTTATCATTGTTCCCTCCACATGAGATATCGTTAGACAGTCTGAATCAAATCTTGAGTTGGGCTTCCTATCTTGCCGTCTTCATACGAGTACCCTTTCACCCACTTGTAAGTCAGTGTTCTTTGCTCATCTTCTGTTGTCGGTGTACTCTTTCGTTTCTCGATTCTTGCAGCAATCCACTTCCCCAATCTGTTTGGTGTTGTCCTTCACGTCAAAAACCCCGTGAGGCAGTCTGGTCCTTATCCTTCTGCCAAACATTAATTCTGAGGGACACTTTCCCGTTGTGCCATGTGGCAAGTTCATATAATCCCTTAGCATTTTGCACATGGCCTGATTAAGTTACATGGACTGTAGCTCTCTTCAGACTGGCCATGAATCATTCCACCATGCCGTTTGCTTGTGGCCAAAGTGGAGTGATCTTTCTGTGGTGAATGTCCATGTATTGCATGAACTTTGCAAATTCCAGGCTGCTGAACGGTGAATCATTGTCAGATTTGGATTACCCCATGCAGAGCGGATGTTATCTAGCACTGGTATGAAGGTGCTGGCTGCTGTGGAAGATATCATGTGTACCAGGGGGAAATGAGAGTATTCATCCATAATGATTAGCCAGTATGTGTTCTGACCAAAGGGTCCCAAAAAATCTATAGCAAGATGAGTTCATGGGTGTTCAGGCATGTCGGACATCTTCATAGGTTCTGGATGATTGGGTTGGGAGGTATTCTGACATAGTCTTGGAAGGCTTACCTAGGCTTACCTATATTCACAACAAAAGAAAGGTCCTGGTACATCATAGGTTGGTCCATGTGAAGTGTAAATGAATTAGAGTCATTCACAAGGTCCAATCCTGTATAACTATTCAAGTTATAAATGCTGCATGCGAAGACGAGCAAAGAACACTGATTTACCTAGGCTTACCTAGTCTTGGGGGGATAGCTCAGGGGCAACATGCTCGCCTTGGTAGCAAGACAACACAGAGCAACACGGGTTCGATACCCGGGTCCGTGCTTAGAAACCTCTTGGTATTAAGCATGTTATAAGTAACCTATCATATCATATCATAGGTGTCATGTGTAGATTGTGCATTCCACCATTTGGTCTACATTTGGGAACCACATGGTGTCTTCGCTGTGACCTTCATGGGCAAAGTCATTGATGGGTTGTCGTAGTCTCGTAGGAATCACTATTCTATGTCCTCGCATGAGTCCTTCTGCCGATATTGACAATTTTTCTCGAACATTCTTGAACTCATGCATTTCTGCAGCAAATTGATCTTCACTCGGCTCATTTGTAACACCCATGTTCCTCCATCTTCTGGATCGGATCAGCTCCTGCACTTTCTGCAGGGTGATATCTCTCCGGGTGTGTTCCAGAATGATTTTAAGCGTGATTGCCCAGGGGGGTCCCTGGTGAGTGAGAAAAGTGACATATTCTTCCGCCATGCTCTTGCCATTGGAGTTATCTGGCAGTGGGTGCCGTGATATGTAATCTGCTGGATTGTAATCCTTTCCTTGTTTGTGAATAATGGTGAAATCGAAGCCCTTTAGTCTCAGGCCCCTCCGCTCTATTTCTAGGGACATCTTGCAGCGAGAACCTCCATAGATGGTCACCAGGGCCTGATGATCCGTCACAGTTGTGAAAGGCTTACCTAGAAGAAACATTTGAAAATGTTCACATGCCTGGACGACAGCAAGGCCTTCTTTTTCGGGTTGTGAATATCTCACATCCACCTCTGAGAGACTCTTGCTGGGATATGCGATTACTGTCAGGGGAGACTCTCACCCTGGTTGATGCTGTGCTAGAATTGCCCCCAGGCCAACTGGACTGGCATTGACAGTTATATTTGTGCACATGCTTGGATCAAAATAGGCCACATGTTCAGCTGAGGCAATGTTGCTTTTTATTTATACAAATGCGTCTTCACATTTCTGTGACCATTGAAATGCCCTGCCTTGTCTGGTGAGTTCTCTGAGGGGGTGCTGGTGGTCGCAAAATATCAAAAGGTATCGGCTGCAGTAAATGGCCATTCGCAAGAATGACCTGATCTCACTGATATCCTTGTGGGGGGGGGGGGCATGAGATCTCAGAGACAACAGCAACTTTACTCAGGTCAGGGCTCATGTCCTCTCGAGAGAAGATGTGTCCATAAAACTTGAGGTTAGACTTGTGGAAGACACACTTTTCACTGTTGAGGGTCAACCCGGATTCCACTTGTGCCGTACACACCTGTTGAAGAGCCTGATCATGCTGTGCTATTGTTGCTCCAAAAATCAGGATATCATCACTGTAATTAAAGCAATTGTTCATGTGACGAATCTTTCTCCTCACACTGTCCTGGAATATTTTGGCAGCCGAGCAGATGCCTGAGTCTCTTATATCTGAAGAGTCTGATTGGTGTGGTGAAGGTAGTGATGTATCAGGATTGTTCATCGATCATGATCTGATGATATCCCTTATTCAGGTTGAGCTTTGAGAACACCTTTGCTGCGTTTAGTAGACCAATCATGTCATTTAGGTGCATTCCTGGATGTCTCTCACACCCAATGGCTTTGTTCTCTTGCTGCATGTCGACGCATATGCATACCTTGTTGAGTGACCCCCCTTTTGGGAATAACTACTATGGGTGAAACCCACGGGGTTGGACCATCAGCCGGTCCTATTATGTCTTTGCTCAGCAACCATTGTATCTCTTCTTCCGTGAGTGGTTGTAGATGTATAGGGATCCTCCTTGGGTGTTGAGCTATGGGTGGTACAGACTCATCGATGTGAATAGTCACAGCGCTTCCTTTAAGCCACCCAATGCCCTCGAACAGAGTTGGGAACATTTGCCTTACCGAGAATCTGTGCTGCATGTTGTACGTCACTGCTGCGATCTCCATCTTTAGAGGAGTTTGGTGGCCTAACAGGTTTCTCCTGGGAACTTCTCTTTGTAGCACATGAAACACAGCGCGCAGACATTTTTCTTTGTATCGTAGTGTTGCAAAGAATTTTCCATGGTTTTTCACTGGGCCTCTTGATTCCCACTGGAAGACCTTCAAGTCAGACAGCCTTTACTGGGTAGGAGACGTCATTTTGTGATACTCTGACATGCACATGTTGTTGAGAGTGGCACCAGTGTCGATGAGAAACTTGGCATGGTGATCTCCTACCAGCAGATTGATGTTGCTTTCGGCAAGGTCGGCACCCCTTTCATCATATAGGCATAATCATGCTGAGTCGCCTCTCTGTGCGGCGAGGGAAAGGAAACCTCCCTGCCACTTGTCTGACGTGTCTTACGAGGTCTCGGCTGACGTCTGCATCTCTCCTCAGACTGGCGCTGCGCACATTGGACTCTTTTCTGGGGGGCGCTTAAATGTACCCCTTTTGCCATCCAGGTGGAGAATTGCAGACACACGCTAAGTGATTCTCTCTGCCACATTTGGTGCAACCACGTCCTGGCACTTCACCCCATCTTGATGGGGAAGGGGTAGGCTACATTGATAGCCCGGATGAAGCAGGTCCTTTGGAGGTGTTGCTGCTCACATATCCACTCCAGGCTTCTTGTGAGAGCTGATAGATTTGTTCCATTCCGGGTGCTTTGACTGTTTTAATTTGCGAGGCTTGTGCATCCACCTGGTATTCTGTTCTGGCCATTTGCAGTATGATGACTAGCAGGAGTGACTCACAGAGCAGTTTCTTTCTGAATGATGATGACAGACATCCTCTTATGATTGTTAATCAGATGGCCTCTCATTTGTGAACTTGCGGAATTCACAGTGGGCCACCAGCTTGGGAATACGTGTCACAAAAGCGTCCATGGCACGCTGTATTAAAAACATGCTTCTCATTATCGATGTTACGTTATACATTATCGAAATAAGTGCCCAGCGCCTCTGTGAGGCCTGTATACATCTTGACTTCTTGTCGGGAAGGTGGGTATGAGGTCCTTCACCTAGTCTCCAACCAGATTTACCAGCAATCTCCTGGCAAACTTGTCAGGTGCACTTTCGTCATGAGCATGCATGTAGTTTTCAAATCTTCTTAGCCATTTCTCTTTTCATGGTCCCAGCCCTGCTGGTCACTCATGTCGAATGGCCCAGGTCGGCAAAAAGCTGCTACGCTGCGCACATACTCTTCATCTGGCTCACATTCTGACTTTTCAGCAATTGGGGGTCCCTTGTGAGGCTCTGCAATTCAGCTGACAGTGCAAGTCCTGCAGTTGGGTTTCTCACTCTCGTCACCATGCTCGTCACCATTGTCTGGTGTCCTTTCAATTAATGTATAGAGAAAAACCAGCAACTGCACCGGATCGAATTTGGTAAACTACAATGCATGCAATACATACAAGGAGCCAGGTTCTGAGTGAGCCATATTTTATTTATTTTAGGGGTAACTGCTGAGCGTGGGATTTCCCTCTGCGCATGCGTGCACATGCTGCATCACCAATGGCGGAGCGCAGCTCCAAGCAGAGCTCAATGACTCCATTAACCATGTCCTCAACAGGATAGGCTCGGAAATTTCAGAGGATATGTGGCACCGGATGTGTGGAAATGTTAAGTTGTGTTCTTTGGGGCTTACGGAGAGGTCGAGACAGATAAATATTCTTAATCAGGTTTTTTGGACGCCGGAGACATTGGTGAGTAGGGGGATGTCTGAGAATTCGGATTGTTGGAGATGTATTCATACAAAAGGCATGTTGGAGCATATGTTGTGGGACTGTTGGTTGGTAAGATTGTTCTGGAATGAGGTTGGTCGAATATGTGGTGAGGTGATTGAGGGTTTACCTGCCTTGGACTTCAAAATGGTGATATTGGGTGATGATGAGTCTCTAGAGGAGCTTACCTTAAGTCAGAAGAAGTGGTTGTTTCGTGGGGCAATGATTGGTAAGAAAATTGTTTTGCGAAATTGGAAGTCTGTTTTGACTTTGAATGTTGAGACGTGGGTGATTGAGATGGAAGAGTTAGCACCTATGGAAAAGTCACTTTACAGAAGAGGAGGGAAGATGAGTTTATTTAAAAAGATCTGGGGTAAATTTCTTCAGCTTTATTAGACTTGATGTTGTACATGTGTATATAGGGGAGTATGGGGGTGGATATGAGTTGTTGGGATTTGCTTGGGGGTTTATCTTCTAATGTAAATAGCTGTTTAGTATACTGTTTTCATGAATTTGGAATTATTATCTTCTGGAGTGTCCTGTTGTATGTGATTTTATGGTTTTGTATATAAATTTTAAAATAAAGAGTTAAAAAAAAACAGGACACGACATCCATGGTAGCCACTGTGGGGTTTAGTCCTACTTTTATGTCTGATGCCTGTCCCGGTTTATCATTTTGATAATCAGTTCACACTAAGAGTGGTGCATCCTTGGAAGTACTTAAGCCACTGTTAAGGCTCATGGGTTTTTGTGTCCATATCTCCAGGGTACATGTCGAGGGACCATACGGTGGGTGGCTCCCGCCCACTTTAATGAGGGGGGGCGTTGACCCTCACCCCCTGTGTATTTAAAAAAGACAAAGGCCCTCATTAGCAGTGCGCCAGTCCGTAAATAAGGTGCCGATAACAACGTTACCAGCACCTTTTCCGGACCGGCTCACTCCAATTCTGTGGGTAGTGGCTGTGAACTACCGGCAGGCCTGACCCGCCGGTAGTTGAGGCCCCTACCGGTAGATAAATCACTGAAGCACTGGCACCGTTAACAATGGTGCCGGTGATTCAGTTTGTAAGAGGATTCAATTCAACACTACAGCTAAGTCAATGCCTAGTCTGGGATACTGAATGGAAACCCTTATTGATATATCTTTATGTCCAGTTCATGCGTTCTGGATGACTACCCCTATATAACACCCCTCTCTTTGAATAACCCTGACCCCACTGAGCCAAGAAGTAGTTCTGTTTTGCAAGTTAAAAGGTTTATTTGATAATTTAAACAATAGATATATATATATATCACACTTTATAATAATTTAATAATTGAATATCACACCTAATCTGAGCAGTAATCAATAATGGATAGTCTGGCACTAGCACACTTCTTTACAATCAATGATGAGTGGTTATAGGATGGATAAGATAGCAACAATACTTTATGGTTTCAAATGGATGCAAGGTGGAATGAAAATGCAGTACAGAAAATACTCAATATGCGTTCAACAAAACAATGTAATCACTTTTCTCTGGCAATCCCCTCCCCCCTTTAGGCAATGCAAGGAAATGGAAGGGAAGCACACAGTTCTCAGAAATGCAATCAACTGTAATTCAGTTCACCCCAGCAAGCTTAGACTACAGAAGTTGGAAACACAGGCCCAAAATGCTTTTATATGTGCTGGCAATGAAGTGAAAAATATGCTAAAATGCTTTTAATTCCCTCTAGAGGTTCAGGGTGAGTGGTATCAAGTTAATATTAGTCCAGGCTCACTTTAGCAAGGATCTAGGAGTAACTAGCAGGTTAAACAAATTTTTGGCAACTGAAAGCAAGAAAACTGCTGTTTTCACACGTTGAGAAATTTGCAAATCGCGGCAAATTCGCGAGTGCGTTTTTCGCGATTGCGGCAAAAGTATCGGGGGCAGGAATGCGGTTCTAGGTTCGTAGGAAAGCTAGGATTCTAAGCTTTCAGAGGAAAGTTAAACCAAGTTCCTAGCACAAACGGTTATGGAGATATGAGCGATTAAATAAAGGTAGTTTTTCGGATTTGGAATGTTAAAATTCAAAGTGACAAGTGCAGCTTGCAACTAGAAAATGATAGGTGACAGCTTTACAAATGACAGGTGACAGTTAGGAGGCAGTTCTACTTAGATTAAAATAGCTTGGATTAGATTATTTTAACTAAGAGATTGGTTCTACACAGTTCTGCTAGGTACTCACACTATATTCTTGAATTAAATGGGCCTCGCCAAGGATCTGGTCAGGTTTTAGACTGGACTCTGATCTGGTCTCTGCACTTCACAGTGATCTGGGTCAGCTCTCTGGTTCTGCTAACAGTGGTCTGGTGTGGGTCTCTGGTTCTGATCAGGTCTGTGGGTCCGGATACAGCGGTCTCCAGTTCAGCTGGTCTCTCTCTGGATACAACACTGCTCTCTGGCAAATGGCAAGGGTTCTTGCAAAGAATTCAAACAGCTCGCCTGGCTGTGATAGTGGCAATGATTTTAGGCCTGCTAAGGAGGGATTTAGCTTGTAGTTGACCTCTCTGCTACAAATTCTGAAGTAAAGTCTTGGTCTCTGAAGGTGGATAGATTGAAGTCTCTATGTTGGCTCTCTGAAGGTTGATGGAGGTAAAGTATGGATTTTCCCGGCAGAGCGTCCCGCAGCAAATGGATTTGATTTCCCTATCAGTCCTGACTGTCTGCTTTTATGTGTTTTGAAAATGGGTGTGTGTGCAGCATCACTAGGCTCTACCCCTCTCCACTTGTCATTGGCCACTTCATCCTCTTCCCCTTGATTGGGGGAATGAAATGAAGTGTCATCATGATGAGGTCTTTTTATGATACAGAGAACCCACCCCTGTCAAATTACACACAATCTATATTTTGACCCAAAAGACATATTTGCACAGGTACACATTTGTTTAAAATTACATGCACCCATCACATATCACAGGAGGTATACCCTGTCCAAATCTGCTCTTCCTGGGAGCTTGCATTCAGAAATGGCAACATATTTCACTTTTTAATCAGGTTACCAATATCAGACATTACCCCAAATTTATACACATGCGCGCAATAAGTGTGGACATTACTTGATGAAGTGTCAGATTTTTAACATGCATACATTTTAAGTAATACCCTCTTAACTGCTAGCTTGCCCCCAGATCATGCCACCGGTTCTAAAAACCTCTTAAAATGTGGGCAGAAAAATCACAAGAATTCTGGTATCATTTAAATAATTATGACAAGTCCGTACTATGAGTTATTCATCTTTTTCTAAAACCCATATTCTGGCTACAGGGGTGTGTCTTTTCAGGTCACATGGTACAGAAACCAGTTTTTCCACTTTCTTCAAGCTCAGCCTCTGTCTCCAGTTTCTCCCCCTCCCAGTTTCTGCCAAGAGGAAGCCATTTTTATTACCCCTGCAATAAACCATCTGCCTGGGCCCTGGAAGGCCCATTGTTCAAGAGGAAGCCATTTATGGCCCCCATAATAAAACATTTGCCTGAGTCAGGACAGGGCTTTGTTCAATTTCCTGCAGAGCCCAGGTAATTCAATCAGAGAAGTGTCATATCCCTTTTGGTGGGAGCAGCAAAATGCAGGTTTGCCTGGGAACACAGCTGTTGTGCAAGTCTCATCTCCTGTCGGGGGTAGCTGGTGGGCAGAATTCAGTTCCTTAAACCAGGTTTCAGATAAAATGTCACTTTTTGTTACCCAGTTTTCTGCATTCAAATAAAACTACCAATTTTACATATGCAGCTAGAATGCTGATTCTAAGTTTAAAACTATGACATTTAAACAATTGCAACCTATGTGACACTCAAAAGTAGGTCACTCATTTCTTTTAAACATTTAGATTTTTAGTGTCTTTCAGTCCAAATTTACTTAAGCTGTTGAAATCCACAGCTCAGTCAGTCTTGTTATAAACCTTCAAGTCACTTCAGAATATAACTTTAGATTGTATCCACCTCTCAGTAAGTCTTTCTTTGGCCTGCCTTGGGTTCATCTATTCAGTTTTACACAAAAAAAGAAAAAAAAGTCTGGTGTTGTTTTAAAATGCCGGCTTTCTGATAGTGGTGAGTACTGGTACTGCACCCATTTTTGGGATTTAAGAAAATGAATTCCCCACAATTCTAGGTTGCTTTTGGCAATCAGCATTGCCATTACCAATGGTTTCAGACTACTGTGTGGGTAGTCCAATGGTGGTTTTAGGCAGTGCCCTTCTGTGCCCATAACATCGGCAAAAATGGGTGGCAGCCTATTCTTCATGCATTTCCCTGTGCATTTTCTGGGAAGCTCTGGCCATCATGATGTTTTCCATGTCAGTACTGCACAGTTTTGAGGTAGGGCTTGGATGCGTGGGTAAGAACATCCCACAAGCCCCCCTCTTGCGATGGCCATTCTGTTTCACTGATGCAACTCGCAAGACCTGGGATGTTTCCTCATCTTCTTCCAATAGATGGCACAGTTCAGCATCTTTTCCTCCATCCGGTACTGATCGATCGGTTCTCCTCGCCGGTCCTGATGGGAATATTGGGCGGTACCCTGGGCCCACCGCGTCTCTGCTCCCGGTCTCCGGATCGTCCTCCTTGGCCCGTCTCCAGGTTTTCTTTCTCCTAGGACGACAAAGGAAGAGCGGCAATACCTATTCATAGACATTTTTCCCCCACCCTTGATATAGTGGGGTGGCATATAAATTTATAGTCAGAACATATGAACATGCACATTTCTTTTTGCATTCAAAACCCAAAACACCCACATTGAGAAACTCAGAATTTGATAGGCGATATGTAGGATCTTTTAAGTTAGAACTGAATTAATCTGAGACAGTACCCTCTAGGATTCCAGAGGATTCCTCCAGTTGTTGCAGAGTGTGCCTGGGATGGCAACACTTCAACTGGTTAATGTGGACCCACTTGTCTTCCCCCTCTGCCAAACCGCCTTTGGGGATGCGGATCTTGTAGGCCACAGGGGAGATTTTGTCTATAATCTCAAAGGGTCCCTTCCATGTAGGCAAAAATGTTCGCTGTTTGGCCTGGTTCCTTTGGAAATTGTATAGATAGACCCGGTCCCCCACCTGATATTCCTTCCTGGAAGTCTTCAGGTCGTAGTGGGTCTTCATGCTATCAGCTGATCTTTCTAGATTCCGCTGAGCATAAGCAAAAGCATGTTGAAGGTGTTTCCTTAAATTCTCCACATACTCATGAGTTGTGGAGGCATTTATCAGTGTCTGCTCTTGGGTCCTGTAGAGCAAATGCTGAGGAAGCACCATCTTGCGTCCAGTCATCAACTCAAATGGTGACATTTTGGTTGCAGATGAAGGGGTAGATCTGATGGCCATTAGGACCAGAGGTAATCGGATATCCCAACTTGGCCCAGAATCTGCCACAAACTTCTTTAATATGCTCACAATGGTTCGGTTATATCTCTCTACTGCCCCAGAAGAAGCTGGCCTGTAAGCAATATGTAACTTCCTTTTGACCCCCAGTATCTCCCACATCTTTGTCATTACTTCACTGGTGAAGTGGCTATCCGTGTCTGACTCAATCCTTTGAGGTAGACCAAAACGGGAAAAGATGTGGTTAATCATCAAGGCAGCTGCGGTTTCTGCCTTGCAATTTGGGGCTGGGAGACATTCCACCCACTTGGTAAACAAGCATGTAACGGTCAACATGTACTTGTTTCCTCTAGACGAGCGAATCACAGGGCCTACAAAGTCGATTTGTAAATCTGACCATGGCAGTGTCATCCCCCTCTTTTGGAGAGGCGCACGATGCGTGAGGGATGACGGCTGAAATTGTGCACACACAAGACACCCCTTCAAGTATTGGTCGAGGTCCTGCCCCATGTGTGGCCAGTATGCAACCTCTCTTAAGATTTCCAATGTTGTGTGAAACCCCCTATGACCGGCGGTGGCCGCATCATGGGCGTGACTTAACATCAGACTTCGGAATGAGGTAGGAACCACCCACTGATCGTGGCCAGCTTTGGATTTCCTTACCAACAAACCGTCTTGGATCCGGAACATTTTTGGACATTTCATCAACACTCTTAGGTCCTCTTTCCCAGTGTAATCGGTATCCGTCAGGGGAAAGTTCTCAGGGTCCTCAAGGTGCTGGTAAAATTTACCAATTATTGGATCCCCCTTCTGAGCGGTAATCAAATCAGCATCAGGGGTCTCCTTACTCCATTGTGCAATTGAAAGGTCGTTGTGAGCATTTGTCTGGGACCTAGTGATAGCAGTGACCTGGATCTCCCCAACAGGGACTCAATCTCAATTAGATCCCCTTGGATGGCCCCGGTTTTGGCCAGCTGATCAGCTAAGTCGTTTCCAGTTTTGTCTGGTCCCTCTACTTTGGAATGACCCTTGATCTTTTTCCAATAGATGGTCATCTCATTCGAGGTGACCAGATCATCAATGTTTTGGATCAACTTCCCATGTTTCAAGGGTTTGTTGTTAGCACATAACATGCCTCTGGTTTTCCAATTAACCAGGTGCTCCACGAACCCGTTCCGTACATAATCCGAATCTGTGATTATGACCAGTTCGTGGAGTTGATGCTGGACAGCAGTGAGGATGGCCTGATGCACAGCCATCAATTCTGCCACCTGACTACTTCGGGGACCAATTTTGTATCCAGCGGAGGGTTCTGGGGACTCATTCACCCATGCATTCCCTACGCCGGCCACCAGTTCTTTCTCCCCGTCGTTGTCAACATGGTAAGAGCATCCATCCACATAGACAGTGGGCATTCCCTCACACTTGTCCTCTTCAAAGACTTTGTGTGGGGAATGAAGGTATGCCTCCATGTTGTCCTTGATTTTTAGACTTTCGTCCTCGAGACAGTTTTCTCTGGCACAATCATGCAAGTCAGCCAGACCTTGCGCGAGGGGACTCTTCTTGTTTTGGCCATATCTGACCTCCACAGGAAAGCCTTGCATTGACAGAATCCAGGAAGTAATTCGGGAATTACTCATATTTCCGGCCCGGATTCTGTCACTTTGGAGATATTGCAGAGGCTGGTGTGGAGTCTCCACTATGATGTGTTCCCCCATGGATAAACGGGCGGTAATTCTTTAATGCCCACACCGTCGCCAGGAGTGCCTTCTCACAATCGTTGAATTTTTCCTCCACAGAGGATAAAGTTTTGCTCGCATAGGAGATTACTTTATTGACCTTGTCATGCTTTTGGTATAATACTGCCGTCAAGCACGTATTAGAGAACCCCGTCTCCAGGAAGAACGCCTTGTTTCTGATAGGGTAAGCTAGGCAAGGCGCTTGTGAGAGGCTTCTTTTGAGTTGTTTTACCGCCTCGGCTTGTTCTGGACCCCATTCCCACTTGACCCCCCCCTTCAGGAGATGAATCAGGGGTCTGGTGATCTCTGCGTAGCCCTCAATGAACTTTCTGCTGTAATTAGTCAGTCCAAGGAGGCTCCTTAGTTCCCGCAGAGTTGTGGGGTCTTTCAGTTTCTGAAGTGCTTCCACTTTCTTTTCCTGGGGACAGAGACCCTGAGGAGTAATCTCATGCCCCAAGAAATTAACACGGGTTCTACACCACTGTGCTTTCTGAAAGGAAAGTTTTGCTCCGGCGGCCCTCAACTGGGTCAGAACATAACGGATCTCCGCTATGTGTTCCTCCACAGATGAACTTTTGATGAGGACATCATCTACATAAGCCAGGTTACCCCTCGCACCCAGGTCGGGCATGGCCTTATGTAGGAAAATGTTGAATTCATTGCCGGAGTTGAGGTATCCGAAGGGAGTCCGGGTCCATGTGTACTGCTGGCCCCCAAAGGTAAAAGCCAGCTTGTATTGGTCCTCCCTACTGACCGGCACGGTCCAGTATCCATTGGTCAGGTCTATTGCAGTAAATACCTGTGACCCCTGGATCTGGGCCAGCCCTTGGTCAATGTAGGGCAGAGGCCATCGCGAAGTATGGACCCGTTTGTTGAGCTCCCTGAGGTCAGCGCAGAGTCTCCACTGGCCGTTTGGCTTCAATATTCCCAGCACCGGATTATTGAAGGTGCTGTGGACTGGACGGATTATTCCCCGGGACTCAAGTTTCTTAATTATTTCAGTAAGGGACTCCATTGATGCGAGAGGCAAGCGATATTGCTTCACAAACACTGGAGTCATGCCAGGGTCCGTGGGGATTGTTGTTGTGTGGATGTCAGTGCGACCACAGTCATATGAGTCTACCGCAAAGAGATAATGGAAATCCAAGAAAACTTGTTTCAACTTTTGCTTTTGTTCCAGAGTCATACAGGCATCAGCTAGGTTGACTCTCTCTTCCACCATCTGCCTGAAGCCTGGAAAGACTTCTGGTTTGGCTATTTCAGCGGCCTCCTCCAGCTGGGTGGAGAAGTCCCTGGTCAGAGTGCTGATTTGGACTGGAGGCTTCAGGTGGGAAAGGCAGCCCTCATGGACCTGGAAAATCACCTCATCCCTCCTGAAGTCACAAGTCACATCTTCCTTACCATAAGGGCAAGAAGTGTACACCAGGAAGTTCCCCCCATGCCGGGTAAAAATCCTGTCTGGTGTTGTATTGTCATCACTGTCACTGTCAAAGCAGTCCTTGGGGATTGGCCCTAACAGTTCATTACCTAAATCTATGGAAAAATGTCGGTCATCAACCGCCATTCCAATAATGGTGCCTGCGGCTAGAGTAATACTCTTTAAGTCGCTGTTATCCACCTCTATTGGAATGGTGTCATGTTCTATGTTGACTAATGGTGTTGGGTTTACCCCTAACCCTTGCTGTTGGCGAGAAGCATTTAGATGTATGTACGCATCAGGGTTTTGCAAATATTGTCCTCTTTTAGCTTTCACTTCCAGGGAGAATTGTCGGGTCCTTTCTGGGATGGTGACTTCCTCTTTGATCTGAATTTCAACTGCATAAGGTAGCAATTGAGCTGACCTAAATGCTTTTTCTGGATCATCAAAGCCCATGGGATTATCCGCTAATCGGGACCAAGCTTTGAAGTTTATTAGGTCCAAACTAATGGCAAAGCGATTGAGAATGTCACTGCCTAAGTAAAAGGCGGCAGTGACGTCTCGCACGACCCAACAATTATGGACTATGCTCTTGTTGCCAATGGAGATTTTGAGCATACACCTGCTTGGCAGGAGATGTTTGGAATTAGGCGCTTCCAGGTCCATTTCCCATTTGTCTATCAGTTTGAATGTGGGAATGGCTGGATCTTTTGGGAGTTGGCGAAACATGACTTCGCTGATGAAGCTCTTACCATTGTTCACGCACACTCGAGCGAGAACAGAGTCCTTCCCCTCATTTAACTGAACAGGGATGAACAACTGCTCTCCAATTTGCTGAATATCAGCCAGGCTCTGAGCTGATTTCACATCTTTCTGGACTATAGGAGTGGGAGTTTCTGATTGTGGATTAGTATAGAATCTCAGAGTGTTTCCTTCCAGTGTGGAATACCACCTTAAACTGGAAGGAAGGTTGATTTTCAGAAATAGAGAGGACCCCCCATCACCAGTCTGTTGTCCTACTGCTATTACTGTCACGTCTGGAATTTGGCTATTCTGGAAGTGAAATTCTACTTGGTCAGGTTTTTGTTCAACCATGTGGCAGGTGCCGTTTAAACTAACATGGTTGACACTCTGTTTTAATTTTATTGGTCGGCTAGTCTGGGTCCAGAGGACCTTGTTTACACAATCTATTAGATGTGACAACCTCCTCAGGAGGTCATTCCCCAGTAAACAAGGGGTGCCCTCTGGAGTCACAACTATGACCGGGTGTTTCAACTTGTGTCGCCCAATTTTAATGTCCAAGTCTGCAGTCCCCTCAACGGGAATTTCCTTCCCGTCAAAGTTCTGCAGTTGTCCAGGAAGAGAGGTGAGAGGAATTTGGTAATTCTCTCCCCTTCCTGCATTCAGTTCGTCAAAGGCCCTTCTGGACAGAAGGGTAGCTTGAGATCCAGTGTCCACCAGTGCCAGAATTGTACCCTGCCCCTGTACTTGTACCGGGGCATAGTACCTTCCCTCCTTCTCCTCAAGGGGGCACAGATAATGCACATTTTTGGACAACTGGTGGGCTAACTTTCTGGTTTTGGACATCGCTAGCGAAGAGATTTGGGCAGAATTCTGTGGAGAGCCTTGGGAATCTGAAAGAAAAAGTTGGCAACTGGAGATCAGAGCCATTGTGGGTTCCCCTGGCTCCGGTTCCGGGCCGCCCCCCCCTTTTTGGAGGCAGTCACCAGGATGGGTTTGAACCAGGGGATTTTCTTGCTGTTGGTTCTGGGATGAGATGGTGGGCGGCGGTAGCTCAGTCTCCACATCTCCCCAGTCTGGATTTGCATCCCTAGGGACCCATTTTTCTTTGGGAGGAGTTCCCCCCTCTCTGAAGGAGAAGATCCTTTTCCCAGGATCCTCTGAGGATCCCTCTCCCTCAAATTGGAAGATCTGTGCCTCCTCCTCAAACTGTGTCTGTTTGGGTCTTTTGTTTCTCCTACCCCCCCTCTGCTCCTTAGGAGGCAGACTTTCAGGGGCAAGAGATTTTGTTTCTGGTTCCTGGGTTTCCAGGGGCTGTTTACAAGTGAGGAAGGAAGCTTCCTCCAAGGCTTTACACCGCCCTTCCCCTTGTGCCTCCTCCCTGGGAACCGGTGAGTTATCGGGGTGCTGCCCCGTCATTGTTCTGGAGTACCAGGTCCAGAGTTGGGTGCGTTCTGCGCCGGCATGCCGATCTGAGGGTTCTGCTGAGCCCTCAGTATGTGACCCAGATCCCACGCCATGTTTTGAACCTGGCGCTCTAACTGGGAAACCCGCTCAGGCTGATACGGGGCCCTGTTTTCTCCCCTGGGCTGATCCCAGGAAGGGTAGCTATCCCTTCTTTGGTAGTACCCCTGGTTGGGAAGATTTTGATACCCCTCCACCCTTGGCCTCCCCTCTCCCGGATTCGGTTGTCTGGGCTCAGGGAATTGGGGAAAGAAGGGTGGAGGATTTTGGGGCTGGAAGTTGGGTGGATACCTGGGGAAGAAGTTCTGCCCAGGGTTTGGAGAATTTCTGCCATCCTGTGAGAAGTTGGGAGGGAAGTTCTCTGGGTTAGGTGCTTGGCTGGATCCCCCCCTTGGGCTGGAGGAGTCCACACATAACCCAGGATGGGTCTGTTTCCCTTGTACCGGGGGCTTACATAATCAGGAGAGCGAGGGACCCCATTTGTGGGGCTGCCTCCCTGGCTCCCTGTCTGTAACTGGCCCGAGGACCTTCTGGGCCTAGCATTATTAGGTGCAGGTAGGTTTTTAGGCCCCCCCATCTCCAACTCTAAAACGGGGGTGACCTTTACCTCTGCCACCTCGGCAGCAGCAGGGGTGTTGTTGGCTTTGGGGTTTTTGGGCGCATTATTTTTATTTTCTATTGGCTTCTGCACCTCATAGATCCGGGTCGCCTGTTCAATGACCCAGTCTAAAGATCTTTTCTCGTGAAAATCCCTCACGAGCTGGGTCATTATGTATTTGGGCAAGGCATGGAAAAACGTATTAATAAATTCTCTGCTATCCGTGCGCACCCTTCTTGTGGTCTGTGCAAAAGCACGTTTCAGTTCTTGCACAAACTCTTGTGGGGCCTGATCCTCCCCACACTGCAAATTGTAGGCTGCCTTGCGAGCCTCCTGGGGATTTCTGTGAACAGAAAAATGTTTTAATATCGCGCCCTATAGGTGGACCACCTGGAATGATTTTGGTCCTCCAGCCCTGCAAAGAAACTGGAGTACTCTGGGGAGAATGTCCACTTTACATATTGGATACAGCTTTGGCTGTCCTTCAAATGAAAAGTCTCCATCATTTGCTCATAGAGCTCCAAGTGTTCCCAAACAGAGTACTTGGCGTTCTTATGATAAGGCATGATGACACTCCTGATTGCCTTAATCTGTTTCAATGGGTCCTTAATCAAGGCCCTTTTTGCCTTATTGGCCTTTTTGGTTCGGGTAACCCTTGTCCATTCATCTTCTGACTCAGAGGCACTGCTCCCAGAGGTTCCCGTCTGTTCTTCCAGGTTTTCCCAGATTCTGCGAGCCTGGGAATGGCTGGCAGAATGTGGGGACCTGGTCTCCTGTGTCCTGTACCGCTCAGAGGAGTCTTCAGATCCCTCCTTGCTGCCAGGATTTGATGGGTACCCCCCCCACTGACCTAACTGGGCAGAGGTTTTCAGGATGCCCTTAATGGGCCTACTCACCTGGGGTTCCCCATCAAATTGCACTATGCTTGGGTGCCCATACCCGGATGCCCGCCCCTCCATTCCTGGGTGGTTCTGGCCTATGAGCCCCATGCTTCTGGCTGGATAGTAATCTGCCATCCCTGTGGCCCTGTGCTCATGTGCGCCAGGGGACATGGGGGTGGCAGAGTCCAGGGACTGAGAGAAATAAAGGCCTCTGGTACTAGGGCTCCTGAGGTTATGCTCAGGAGTTTCTCTTTCCCAGCGAACCACATCTCTATCCGCCCCTGGTCCCTGTTGCAATGCAAGAGAATGCGCCTTCAGTTCCTCAGTTAAGGCCTTACTAGACTCTATCAGTCTCTCCTGCATCGCTACCTGTTGTTGGAGTCTATCATTGTGCTGGCAGAGAGCCTCATTCTCTCTCTGCGTTTCCTGATTGGTCCTGGAGCACTGGGCAAGTCTTTGCTGCAGGAGGGTTACCTCCTGAGCTGTGTCCCTATTGGCCTGCTCCTGTCTTGCCAGAGCATCCTCCACCCTCCTGGTGTGCTCTAGCAAGTCCCGGTGTTCTTTTTGGAGGTCACCCAGTCCCTGGTGGGCCAGGTGATTTTCTTCCATTTTTCTCCTTAAGTGGCAGACTTCCTGGCCTAAGGTGTCCCTTTCCTGACCAAGAGCTTGAATTTGTGACGCCAGGTCGTCCCTTTGCCTTTGGAAGGCACCAGCTTTCTGGCGCTCCTGATCAAACTCTGCCTGGGTATCCAGGTCTTTCCTGATCAGTTTATTGCTCTCCTCTTTCTCTCTGTCTAGTTGGATTTGCAGGGTGGCTACCTGCTCTGTGCATGCCCTGTTGAAATTGATCTGTTGCTCCAGCTTTTTCTGGCTCTGCAGTAGGGAGTCCAAACTGTCTTGGCGTTCCTTCTGCAAAGCCAGAATTCTGGTATCCTGGTCTGTCTTTTCCTGTTGCAGTATATCCATGTCCTCTTTTATTTTAATGATATACTGCCTACTATCATTTTCTGACTCCTGGCTCCCCTGCAGCCTCTGCTCAGAAGAGACCAGGTCAGATTGGACCTTTTCTAACGCCATCTGTCGCTTATTCGCCAGATCTTGGCTTTCAGTACATTTATCCTGCATGTCTCCCATATATAGGTACAGGTATGCCGCTATCCTAACCATCTTGTCTTGTTCATCCTTAGCTTTAGGAGCCATGTATAGTTCACTCAGGGCCACATGTAGGGGACCCTGATCTCCCCATTTATCTGACCCTGTTTCAGTGACCTGTTGCGTGATGGCCTGCAACCAGACCATGCGGTCCTGGTGAGTCCACTCACCTCTCACAAATAACTTATGTAAGAAGTGCTCTCTGGCTATTTTCATGTCTACTAAGGTCGTCATTCTAGAGATTGGTCTCTGTCCTGACTTACAGAAGTTTGTATTTTATTTTATTTTTGCAAAACAGACCTTTTCCTTAGAGCGTTCCTTTGAGGAGTGCTTTACAGCGTAACACAGCGTGTGATCCGACCGGATATGTGTATCTGGTCAGCTGGCACGCTGTATTACTCTGCACAAGTGATAAATCTAATCCAAACGTCCGGCACGAGCCCCCAATTTGTAAGAGGATTCAATTCAACACTACAGCTAAGTCAATGCCTAGTCTGGGATACTGAATGGAAACCCTTATTGATATATCTTTATGTCCAGTTCATGCGTTCTGGATGACTACCCCTATATAACACCCCTCTCTTTGAATAACCCTGACCCCACTGAGCCAAGAAGTAGTTCTGTTTTGCAAGTTAAAAGGTTTATTTGATAATTTAAACAATAGATATTTATATCACACTTTATAATAATTTAATAATTGAATATCACACCTAATCTGAGCAGTAACCAATAATGGATAGTCTGGCACTAGCACACTTCTTTATAATCAATGATGAGTGGTTATAGGATGGATAAGATAGCAACAATACTTTATGGTTTCAAATGGATGCAAGGTGGAATGAAAATGCAGTACAGAAAATACTCAATATGCGTTCAACAAAACAATGTAATCACTTTTCTCTGGCAATCCCCTCCCCCCTTTATGCAATGCAAGGAAATGGAAGGGAAGCACACAGTTCTCAGAAATGCAATCAACTGTAATTCAGTTCACCCCAGCAAGCTTAGACTACAGAAGTTGGAAACACAGGCCCAAAATGCTTTTATATGTGCTGGCAATGAAGTGAAAAATATGCTAAAATGCTTTTAATTCCCTCTAGAGGTTCAGGGTGAGTGGTATCAAGTTAATATTAGTCCAGGCTCACTTTAGCAAGGATCTAGGAGTAACTAGCAGGTTAAACGAATTTTTGGCAACTGAAAGCAAGAAAACTGCTGTTTTCACACGTTGAGAAATTTGCAAATCGCAGCAAATTCGTGAGTGCGTTTTTCGCGATTGCGGCAAAAGTATCGGGGGTAGGAATGCGGTTCTAGGTTCGGAGGAAAGCTAAGATTCTAAGCTTTCGGAGGAAAGTTAAACCAAGTTCGATTAAATAAAGGTAGTTTTTCGGATTTGGAATGTTAAAATTCAAAGTGACAAGTGCAGCTTGCAACTAGAAAATGACAGGTGACAGCTTTACAAATGACAGGTGACAGTTAGGAGGCAGTTTTACTTAGATTAAAATAGCTTGGATTAGATTATTTTAACTAAGAGATTGGTTCTGCACAGTTCTGCTAGGTACTCACACTATATTCTTGAATTAAATGGGCCTCGCCACGGATCTGGTCAGGTTTTAGACTGGACTCTGGTCTGGTCTCTGCACTTCACAGTGATCTGGGTCAGCTCTCTGGTTCTGCTAACATTGGTCTGGTCTGGGTCTCTGGTTCTGATCAGGTCTGTGGGTCCGGATACAGCGGTCTCCGGTTCAGCTGGTCTCTCTCTGGATACAACACTGCTCTCTGGCAAATGGCAAGGGTTCTTGCAAAGAATTCAAACAGCTCGCCTGGCTGTGATAGTGGCAATGATTTTAGGCCTGCTAAGGAGGGATTTAGCTTGTAGTTGACCTCTCTGCTACAAATTCTGAAGTAAAGTCTTGGTCTCTGAAGGTGGATAGATTGAAGTCTCTATGTTGGCTCTCTGAAGGTTGATGGAGGTAAAGTACGGATTTTCCCGGCAGAGCGTCCCGCAGCAAATGGATTTGAAGGTCCCTATCAGTCCTGACTGTCTGCTTTTATGTGTTTTGAAAATGGGTGTGTGTGCAGCATCACTAGGCTCTACCCCTCTCCACTTGTCATTGGCCACTTCATCCTCTTCCCCTTGATTGGGGGAATGAAATGAAGTGTCATCATGATGAGGTCTTTTTATGATACAGAGAACCCACCCCTGTCAAATTACACACAATCTATATTTTGACCCAAAAGACATATTTGCACAGGTACACATTTGTTTAAAATTACATGCACCCATCACATATCACAGGAGGTATACCCTGTCCAAATCCGCTCTTCCTGGGAGCTTGCATTCAGAAATGGCAACATATTTCACTTTTTAATCAGGTTACCAATATCAGACATTACCCCAAATTTATACACATGCGCGCAATGAGTGTGGACATTACTTGATGAAGTGTCAGATTTTTAACATGCATACATTTTAAGTAATACCCTCTTAACTGCTAGCTTGCCCCCAGATCATGCCACCGGTTCTAAAAACCTCTTAAAATGTGGGCAGAAAAATCACAAGAATTCTGGTATCATTTAAATAATTATGACAAGTCCGTACTATGAGTTATTCATCTTTTTCTAAAACCCATATTCTGGCTACAGGGGTGTGTCTTTTCAGGTCACATGGTACAGAAACCAGTTTTTCCACTTTCTTCAAGCTCAGCCTCTGTCTCCAGTTTCTCCCCCTCCCAGTTTCTGCCAAGAGGAAGCCATTTTTATTACCCCTGCAATAAACCATCTGCCTGGGCCCTGGAAGGCCCATTGTTCAAGAGGAAGCCATTTATGGCCCCCATAATAAAACATTTGCCTGAGTCAGGACAGGGCTTTGTTCAATTTCCTGCAGAGCCCAGGTAATTCAATCAGAGAAGTGTCATATCCCTTTTGGTGGGAGCAGCAAAATGCAGGTCGGCCTGGGAACACAGCTGTTGTGCAAGTCTCATCTCCTGTCGGGGGTAGCTGGTGGGCAGAATTCAGTTCCTTAAGCCAGGTTTCAGATAAAATGTCACTTTTTGTTACCCAGTTTTCTGCATTCAAATAAAACTACCAATTTTACATATGCAGCTAGAATGCTGATTCTAAGTTTAAAACTATGACATTTAAACAATTGCAACCTATGTGACACTCAAAAGTAGGTCACTCATTTCTTTTAAACATTTAGATTTTTAGTGTCTTTCAGTCCAAATTTACTTAAACTGTTGAAATCCACAGCTCAGCCAGTCTTGTTATAAACCTTCAAGTCACTTCAGAATATAACTTTAGATTGTATCCACCTCTCAGTAAGTCTTTCTTTGGCCTGCCTTGGGTTCATCTATTCAGTTTTACACAAAAAAAGAAAAAAAAGCCTGGTGTTGTTTTAAAATGCCAGCTTTCTGATAGTGGTGAGTGCTGGTACTGCACCCATTTTTGGGATTTAAGAAAATGAATTCCCCACAATTCTAGGTTGCTTTTGGCAATCAGCATTGCAATTCCCAATGGTTTCAGACTACTGTGTGGGTAGTCCAATGGTGGTTTTAGGCAGTGCCCTTCTGTGCCCATAACATCGGCAAAAATGGGTGGCAGCCTATTCTTCATGCATTTCCCTGTACATTTTCTGGGAAGCTCTGGCCATCATGATGTTTTCCATGTCAGTACTGCACAGTTTTGAGGTAGGGCTTGGATGCGTGGGTAAGAACATCCCACAAGTTTTCCCATTCCTGTTGGGGATGGGAATTTACAGTTCAGCTGCCGCCTGTGATATAAGTCGAGGTAGCCGATAGGCCTGCTGATTCTATCGGCTACCTATCGGCATCCTGGCAATGAGGGCCAAAGACTTGGCTGCAGGCAATTCATGGGAAAAGTTACGTGGCTAAGATTTGCGACACTTGGCCCCAAGACTACAGAAACTCTTGCCATGTAACACAAAATGGCTCATAGTGGCATTCCCCTATACATGCCGCTGTTACAGATATTTAGATGTAACCTGCGCGCATCGTTTATACTTAGCCAACAATGTTATAGTAGAATATGTTCTCTTGGCATATGTTTATTTGTCCTCTGCCCGTCTTCAATTGGGAAACATAAGTTAAATTCAATGTCCATATTTACATTCAGGATATGTGCACTTCTCATTGTGTACGTCAGAGTCCCCCCAGTTTTTTTGTCAGGACTCAACCCCTTCTTCATTTCTGGGTCTTCTATGGTCCATGGCTGTGTGTGTGCAGTATGTGGTGCTGTTCAGCCAGGACTCAGTTTGCGACTTAAGAAATGTCAGTGAGTCTGTGTTTTCTTGAGTGCCTCCCGCAGGTGAGAGTCCATCTTCCCTACATTGGGAATGCAGATGGTAACGTGGGGGAGTTTTGGCGCATTACACAATTTTCAGAGGCTTCTGCAGGACATCAGTTTACATTATAAGAAGCTGTCGAACAAGTGTGTTTCAGGCTAGATGCATGATCTTTTGCTCAACCACTGAATGATGAAACATTGAGGTTGCCTTGTTGGAATTCGAACATCTGATGTGAAGGTCACACTCTTCTATTGCACAAGTGCAGTCGCCTGATCACCTATTTAATGAGGTAAATAATTTGGAACTGGATGGAGTAGAAAAGACAGACTCACCCAATGCCATGTTTTATTTGACAGTTGTGTCCTAGCTGAAAAGTTATTGCAGCGTATTTGGTCTCTTGCTTATAAATTCATAAGCGAGTACTATTCAATCAGATTATAGTGGCGATAAGTGTCCATGTAGCTTTGGTTTCTTGGCTCTAAGCCACGTGCGAGTTTCCCTCTTCACAGCTTTCCACAGCTCAGCAACATTACTTGCCAGACATTTCCTCAGTGCCGTGCACTCACTGACTGCAAGCTGTGCGTGCCTGCCCCAGTCTGTGCAATTTGATCTCTCAGCAGTTGCAGTCACATGTGGGCCACACAGGCACATTTGCAACAGCAATGCTACTACCTGATTGCCTCACCGGAACAGCGCTGGTTGTCCTGGCCTCGCTCCCTGAAGTATGCGTGCATTGTACACTATTGTGTGCTTGCATATCTTCATTTTTAAGCTGTTGTACAAGTGTTAGCAGGTGTACACTCTCCTCGTCTCCTCAAGGATCCCGGTGCACGCTTAAGGAATTCATGCGCACACATGTTTCTTTTCAGGCGCCGCAGTTATATGCCCAGGTACTCGCACCATTTTGCAGCTGCTGCCATCAGTAGTCAGTTAGTACTAATATGGTAGCCTCCAGCAAATGACTTTCCCATGCCTACAGAAAAGCCCAAACGTTTGGCATTGTCAATGCTTGTTACCGTGTGTGGTCGTCTAAATAGCTGTTAATAGCAATCGGTTACTTCAATCCATCTTCTTAGCTCGCTATCATAGGTAGAAAGCATTGGTTTAGCATTGCAAACATTTTCACCCAGTAGCACTTGGGCATTCAGAAGGGGCTACTTGACCAAATGAATCCCTTTGTTTCTCACTGCCCAGCCCTTAGCCACATACACACTGCCCTGCACGCATAGTGCCCACGGAGCACACGCAAACACTGCCCCTATACATACAGATTGGCCTCCACACACGTTTCCCCTACACACCCGCTTCCCAAATAGTTGACCCCATGCATTGCCTACACACTGCACACACCCCACACTTCACACACACATACACTCCATGCACATAAACCATCATACTGAGATATACCTGCACACAGAGCATAATCCAACAAACTGCACATGCACAAACAGCCTCTCCCATCTACGGCACACACACCAACCCAGTGCAGTCGTGTTGCTGCTGTCTTAGTGTAGCTTCAGTTCGTCACTCATGTTCCTACCACCTAATTAAACAAGCTTGGTATTGGCTGGGTGCTCGGTAGCACCAGTGCATGTGGAAGACTAACACACATTGGCAGCTATAGGGAATATAGGTGACAGTTTGAAGAAAATCTCCATCAATAGCGTGAGTACCTAGACCGTTGACGCCAATCCTTGCCCATGCTCTAAGTAGAGTACCTGGCCAATTCACGGCAATCCTTAGCCATGGAGTGAGTACTTTGACATTGGATGTACATTTCTGGTGCTGATGTGAGTTCCGTGGCAATATCCTACAATGATGTGAGCACCGGGGCATTTCATGGCGGCACATAGAAAAGAGCTGTGTACCTGGGCATTTCGGGCCAATCTCTGGTGATGATGGAAGCTCTGGACACACGTGCCTCAAAGACGAGTGTGTTCATGATCATACAGACACGGAAGTAGGAGGATTAAGTATTGATGTATTTAAGGTAGTTTCATCTTGGGCAAAATCAGCCAAGTAACTCTATATCTCAGGGTCAGGATGGTGTCTCCTTAAGTTTCTTCCCGTGAACAATATAGGAACAATTATGTAACACAATCACAGTGTGCCGTCTCCTTATATTTCCAACAATAACAAATGTTTCTGCGCATAACACAAGTCTCTGGATAAAGTAAAACTCTTCTCAATAATAATCAGGTTTGACTTTCTCTATTCCTCAATCCAGGTCCTCTCCCCATAGTATTTTGTCAATTCTCAGACACTCACAGTCTGAGGGTGGGGTGTGGTTTAAATGTCCCCAAACGTTTTACTTCTGGTTTCATTGATTCAGGTTCTCCTCTTGGTCATCTATGCTGGGCTGTCCGTTGCGTCTGCTGATGCCCTCTCCCTTTGTGGCTCAGGGTCCTAGCTCTAAACCCCAACAACCCGTTCTTCTGTGCCTCCTCAAAGGTTCGCA
The DNA here is from genome assembly GCF_040938575.1 of Ambystoma mexicanum. Taxonomy (NCBI): domain Eukaryota; kingdom Metazoa; phylum Chordata; class Amphibia; order Caudata; family Ambystomatidae; genus Ambystoma; species Ambystoma mexicanum. Next base: position 1,064,407,161 of record NC_090923.1, on the reverse strand, counting down.
ACAACGTTGCCCCTAAGGGAACCGCTTCTTTCTTTATCTTCCCCTCTCTGCTTCCATCCTTCTCGCCCCTCCATGACGGACTGCCATGCTCCTGTACCTCCACTCCCCCTCAGCTTTCTCTGGTCTGGCTGGTATTGTGCCAGCTCCTTTCCTTTAGCATGCCACTCTACCCAGCTGCTGAAGTATCCTCTACACTCCTCCTAACAGCTCTCCTCCTTGCATCCTCTAATGTCCCTACCAAGCGCCTTCTTAGGCCTCTCCCCTTCGCTTCCTTGGATGGTTCTCTGAACCCACTTATGTCACCTCTCCTCGTGTCCTCTGATGTCCCTCTCAAGCTCCTCTAAATCTCTCCCTACTGCTTCTTTACAATTGTTTTCTTTTTTATTTCTCCCCACCTTATTCTGGTCTCTCCCATCCTCTTCCTTGATATGCTCCTGCTCGGCACCCACTCTGTCACCTCCAACCTCCTCGCTGTATCTCTTTTTTCCTCTCCTCCTTTGATATTTTCTGAATCCCCCTTGCTACGGCTGATGTTCCTTCTCTCCTCTGCCACACTCTTCAGCTGCTGCGCCTTTCTCTCCACCTCATCGATCATCCTACCCTGCCTGCGCGGAGAAGACCTACTCCAGCAGTTCTTTACTGCGTGCGGCTTCTACCAGTTCAGATTGTGCATGCAGTTCTGACAATCCAAGGTTCTTTGGCAGGTGATGAGTGTCATGTGGTGTGGGCTTGTCTTGCTGTATTTCGATTGCCAGAAATGTCTTTTCTGTGCTATGGGCCCCATATAACAATGCCATCTTTGCTGTTAGGGTCTAAGGACATCTTTCACAACAGGCTCAAGGCAACAACCCACAGGTTGGGGGTAGCCTGTCAGAGCTTTCTTTGGTGGTTAAGGGACCTGCTGAACCCAGATTGATAACTACCCGAGGCCAACTACATAAGAAGTGGTGCCTCCTTCAGGGGTTCCACTCCGATTAGGAGCTTCACTCAAAGGGGTACAGACATGTCATATGTCCCTGCGATGAACCCTGCCAGCTTACTGGGGCATGGTGGCATATACCAGGAGATTCTCCCTGCACTGCTCCCAGGGCCAGCACAGCTTAGTGGGCAACAGCGCCGACCTCCTTTGGCCTTTCCACTTTTTACCCCAAGGGTAGGACAGGTGACTTTTCTACAGATGCCAACAGTTGCCAAACATTCTGGGCCGTAGATGTATGATAGTAATACGCATTAAATGCATATACAAGGTCTTTACAAAATCCCAAACTATTGGCTCTGCCAATACTTGCTCTTATTCTCCTGCCGTCACAGATCCTTCTGTAGTTACTTAGGTACTGGGCATCTTTTTGGAGATGTTCGGTGACTAATCCTTCACACCTTGTCCCAAGTGTCCATAGTGTAGGATCAGATTTAAGTTTTAGCGCGTTTTGCTGCATCTCTATAGAGCTCCATTATAGCATCTCATGAAACATCCCATCAGAATAACAGGACATCTTGCTTTTTAGAGTCTGCAGACTGTTGATTTCCTGCATGCTGATGTTTGATCTAGGGGTGTCTGATTATGAATTTCCGATGTAATGTATTCACTGATCGAAGTGAGCGGGAACGGTTGGGAGCGGTGTTCCACTACTTTTATTTTTTTCTGTTTACCATTCCTCTACTTTTTACGGCCATATTCACCATTCCATGTAGAGGATTTGGGTGTCTAGTCAAAGGATCGAATCTAAAGGGTCGACAGGTCAAAGGATCGACACCAAAGGGTCGACAGGTCAAAGGATCGAATTTTTTTTTAAAATTATATATATTTTTTTTAGGTTTTCATTTAGGGAAAAAAAAGTGTTTTTTAGCAAAAAAAAGGGGGTTGGGGAGGACCCCCCCCAAAAAAACAAAACAAAAATTTGGTCCTTTGACCTGTCGACACTTTGGTGTCGATCCTTTGACCTGTCGACCCTTTAGATTCGATCCTTTGACTGGCAACCGAGGATTTGTCCATTCATGTCGCTGTGAAAGGGTAAAAGTGTAATAGGAGCCTTAGTTACTAGTGTCTTAGACTGTTGCAGTGCACCGGCTGCAACACATTGACACATGTTGCACTATGATTCCACCTACCCTCTCCCCTTCCGAGACCACAGTTCCACTACTTTTTTTTATACACTTCTACCACTGATTGTATTAGACTAGAGTGCCCTTTGGGGCTTTCCAGAAGTTTGTTAGGATTTCACCATCAATATCTGCATACAAATGGTCTGTCTGTGTTTTCACCATTCTGGATTTCTAGGGATAGTTCTGTGTGCCTCTAGTAAGCCACTTAAACACTATGATCATGGCGATCACAAGAGGAGATCAGAAATGCTTGACTCAATGGCATGTCCTAGGCTCTACATCTGAGAAGGTGGCAGAGGGGGCAGAGTGCGCGATTTCACAAACCTCAGCCTTGATCACTAGACTTGAGCCTTCGGCTGTTTTGCATGAGTTGCAGCGTTGACATGACTCTCCACATTGATTGCTGTGGAGGAGTAGCCAACACGAATGCGAACATCAAGTAAAAAGGCCGACCCTGTGTCAGGCAAGTATGTTTGAATGTGGATGCAGTGCTGTCCTCTAATCATCACTTTGAGTACAGCAGGCGTGAGTGGAAATGTGGTCTGCTCCAAAAAGTGACACATATTGATATCTCAAAGAACCTTAACAAAAAGGACAGCACGAGGTGGCTGCAGATGAGCATATGCAAGCAACCAGTTTGGCCTTTTCTGCTTGGGCAGTCGGTTACTTTTCCCAACCCATCTTACCAGACGAAGGAGATGCAGATGGTTATCCGGCGGATGTTGCGAGTGCGCACCAGATCGATAACCGAGTACGAAGATGTTGAGGCAGCTGTTTCTTTTAGTAAGTCAATTTTCAGGCTCTGTAAAGAAAGAAAGATTTGTGACGTGGGTTCAGTTCCAAGCCATGCGTGGCATTAACATGAACCATGATCGACAGCTGGTGCCAGCAATCAGGTAAACTTTGTAACACTGAAGTCAACATTTTGAGTTGCAATGTGATCTAACTTTGGAAAATTGCTTTGGGAGCCCTATCGCGAAACCCGTCAGAAGATGGCTTGATTTCTTTGGATCTCCCTCAAAGTCAAAATTTCTCTTCAACCAATGCCATCTCGTCCAGGATAAGGTGCAGGGCCACCTCTTCCCCCCTTTACTACACACATCTGGCATACATAGCAGCTGTTAAGACTTGATCCAAACCCTTCGATCTGCAATCTGAGAGGTTTTGAATAAGCACTAAACAGTACACTAGTAGCAGTGAAGAAGAACCTTTTGGTTGTAAAAGGAGACTTTGCTGGCAGACTCAGGTTACACAGGGCTGCCGGCTCCTAATTCTTGGGTGATAAAAACAATATTCGATAGTGTGGGTTTTTTACTTACATTTTTTTTTTTGTGATTTCTTGCTGCTTTCGACGCCAGGTTTCAAATAAAAAAAAACAGCTGCTTTCTACGCCAGATGGGAATCATTCAAATCCAATTATATGTAATGGGGGGGGGTACACTTCATCCTAGTAGAAAGGGGCAAAGAGCCAGCGACAGCCACACCGAACCACTTTTCGTTAAACACCAAATATAAACCGCCCACAATGTAACCCTAACAGTCTAGTATGTTCACCAAGTTAGGTTAAAAGTAATCAGCACAAATAACCCTTGAAATTGACAGTAATTTAAAGTGTACTCGTGTTAACACAGTTTCTATTTTATATTTGCCATTCAAAGCTCACAAAGCAACACAAATTATATTTTACTGCACAGTTTAAACCTGCAATACATGCTTATAAAACATTCCAAAATACACATCTGCATCATCACTTCCGAATAATACTTCAAATTCGCACATTGCAAATCAAAGGTCTGCATAAACCAGCAAAAAATGCATTGTCTCCATTTTACCAGTCCCTTCTCCTTAAAAACATTCCCAACCTCCCAGTTTCCTTGGAATTTAAATTCAAGCACCCAAGGCCTCCATACTTCACACAAACCACCTCAAACGACACAGGGCCTCATTACAAGTTCGCTGGTACATGGTAAAAGTGCTGGTAATACCGTTTACCAGCAATTCTACTGGTCCTGCAAAGTCTGAGCTTGCCGGAACAGAGTTGCCGGAATTACCCAGCACCAATATCACCAAATCCAGAATGACTGGCATCAGTAATACCGGCAATGACAATACCAGCAACGCCAGAATTCTGCACCGGTAATACCAGCACAATGGTATCAACGGCATATCACGAGATTGGATATTCCGGTAATACCGGCAGATTTGTTCAGGTAATACTGGCAAAACTAAGGCGGATATAACATCACCTCAGAGCAGCAGGTAAATGGACACAGATGAAGGAAATAAGGCCACAGGTGCACCCAATCTACTAAGGTACAACCTATGCACACAGGACCACACCTACCCCAAAAACACTTCCCAACACAACCATGCTGTCACTCATTGCTACAAACATGGAGCTGGAGTTGCTACATGGCAATCTACAGCTGCAGGGTTTGGGGGACCAGCAGAGGTAACAGGAGACCAGGGAAAGAAGGAGCAGGATGAGGAGGAGGATGATGGTGATGCAGGTAGAGAGGCAGAGGCTTGCGTTGATCCCTCGTTCAAGGGCCACACCCTGGACCCTCACTGACAGTCAGATATTAACCCTGTATCGCCTAAACAGGGAGATCATACTTGACCTCCTGACACATATCCAGGAGGACATTGAGAACATAATTGGCACCAGGACAGCCACACCACCACTGCTAATGCTGGTGTCGCTTCTGCATGTCCTGGCCAGTGGCACGTTCCAGTACTCTGTGAGCCAGCTGCACAGCATTTTGCAGCCTGCATTCTGCAGAGTGCTAGTGCAGGTCCTGGAGGCCCTCCTGCACCATGTGGGCCAGCACATCGCTCTCCCCACCACCCAGACACAGTTCAACAGTTCAACGCCACCATAGTCCTCTTCTATGCAATTGCGGGTATGTCTAATGTGGTGGCAGCATTGGACTGCACGCATGTTCAGCTGGTGGCCCCCCATGCCTCAGAGGAGATCTATAGGAACCAGAAGCAGTTCCTTTCCCTCAATGTCCAGGACACCTGTAACACCGACCTGACCATCACGCACTGCTGTGCCCGATTGCCAGGATCAACCCATGATGCAATGGTCCTTCGGAACAGCCCGCTGCCGGCCTACAATCACAGAGGACAAAGGACCTGGATGTTGGGGGAGTAGATGTGCAATACCATCTACCTAGCAGAATGGGGGAGGGGAGGGCACAACAATGTCACAAATGCATGTCATGCGAACACCCTTCATATGCACAACCTACCAGTGCACCCCTCCTTTCACAGGCCACAACACACAGAAGTATCACATGACCGGAGATTTAGCAGTCACTGAACAGGCCATTTCCAACCCAGCAGGACATCCACACAGAATACACTACAGGTACCAGAATGCAACACCCCCTGGGCAGTGCAAAACGCATGCAAGGACTATAACGTGAACCAGTGTGGCACAATGGTACATGGGACCTGCATGCACATATGATATGATATGATATGATAAGACATGATATGGCATTTAAAATGCGCCTATACACAAGTGTTTCAAGGCGCGATGAGGCAAGGGAGGGGAAACAGAGGGAAGACAGAGACAGCGATCCTACTAGGCCAGGTAACATTGAGATCGCACAAGTGCAGGGGATTGGGGAAGGGGAAAAGTGCGGGGGTAAAGGGGAGGGGGAAGTGCAGTACATAGGTACATACTTACCATTGAGATTCTGCCAGCCGCAGGAAACACCACTGATGTGCATCATTATTCACACCAGTGTCCTTACCCCTTGTAGGTGACTCTGGATACCTGCTGCTTCCATGGCTGATGACCCCTATGAGGAATCCCCAGACGCTGCAAGACGTGGCATACAACAGGGCTTTTGTGAGGACCTGGGTAAGCATTGAGCAGGTTTTTGGGCTCTTGAAGGCACGTTCAAGATGCCTACAATGGTCTGGGAGTGCGCTCATGTACAGGCCAGAGAAGGTGGGGCAGGTAGTCTTGGCCTGTGCAATCTTGCACAACATCTGCATCAGGCACAACATACCCCTACCCCCAGATCTGGAAGTTCCTCCACCAGAGGGTGATGATGATGCATTGTCAGTCGGGCCATGCACATGTGCATAGAAGCCAGGGATGGGTGCATTGCCTGGCAAGAACTGATTGAGAATTTATTTTACTATCCCCTCCACTCTGTACACCCCTTACACCTTTGAAGGCATCATGCACCATCACAGTAAACACTTGATAGGAAAGAAGGAATGTCCAGTCAGTGATGCAGGTGACAGCTACGTATTAACTAACAACATAAATCCACACAAGCCCTACACCCCCTGCGACTCCCCAAACACCACCCACCAAGTATTCCCCTCCTCCCCATCAAAAAACAAAAGCCTACCCGCCCCAAAGCTCCCACCCCCCACCAAACACACCCAGGGAAGCACCCAGTCATTGTACATCCACTTCCGGCCCCTCCTTGGCATGGGGCCCTTTGCAGACTCCATTAGGGCCCAGAGTGGCAGGGAGTGGCACCTTGAGCTACCATGCAGGGAGCTCTGGATTGTAGCAACCAATGATGTTGGGTCAGACCCCTAGCCCTGCATGTGCTCCAGGGTCAAATGTAGGGCATGGCTCATGGCCTCGGCTGTGGCAGAGCCACCAGGGGCAGCCTCCACCAGGCCCCCACCCATGTCTACCACCATGGCACTCCTCAATTGCATGCAGGCATGCATCAAGTGAATGGTTGCTGGGCTGTAGCAGTGGAGGGGGGCTGTGAGGTGTTGTAGAGCTGAACAGGATGTTGGGTAGGGGGTGCCATCCTCGTCCTCCTCCTCCTCCTTCTCATCTGTGGTGTGCCTGTCATGATGGCCTAGTGGCTGCTGTTCCTCTGGTAGTATGGAGGGCACAGTAGGGACAGTGGGGACACTGACCACGGGTGTCGTGATTGCAGCAGTGTGGTCAATTACTGTGACTGACATGTGTTGGACATGTTCCCTTGCCCATTTGGTGTGTCTTTGCCTGGGGATGCATGTATTTGTACTCAACATTTGCTTTTACATGGGGATTGTTGTACTTACTACCATCACCTTGGGTCCCAGCTCTATGCCCTCCATGTGCATGATGGATTTGCACATGTCCTCTCAGGGCATGAGGTTCAGGGGTGCCACCGTCCCCCCTCCTGTGGCAGCAGATTCCCTCCTGTGTGTGGCTAGGAGGTTGCGAACCCTTTGGTGCACGTCGTCCCATCGCTTGGGTCCCTTAGTTGCAAGTCGTCCCATCGCTTGTGGCAGTGCCTCAGCATTTCGGGGACAGTCACCACGGCCGTGACCCTATCTGCCACCTTTGACCAGATTGTATTATATTTATTTGTTTATTTATTGTTTGCTTGTTAGGTGCTTATACAGGAAGTAAATCCAGTTTCAATGCACCCACAGGGCAACAGGGAGGAGGCAAGGGGATGTGAAACAATTAAAATGCATACAAAATATTAAATACAGTGTGGGGGGGAGAACAAACCTACTATGCCTTGTGAGTGTTCAGAACGTGCAAGTGCAGAAGGGAGAGGGAACAGGATAGGTGCTGGAGTGTTCATGGGTGAGAAACAGGTCAAGTGCAATGAAAGGTAAGTGCGAGCCTCTGTGGTGGAGGGTGAGCCAAGGGAAGTGCTGAGGATAGACAGAAGCTGGAGGAGATTTGGTGTAGGAGGTCAGGGCCCAGAAAATGTATGAGGGCCCTGAAAACCAAACAAGCAACTGTGTGATTAGCAGAGGAGAGGGGGGTAAAAATGAAAGTCTTGAGGAGCTTCCGGAACCTAAGAAAGTCCTGCTCAAGACAAAGAGGGAGGGGGAGGCTGTTCCAAAGAAGGGATCCAGCTGAGGAAAGCGATCGACCTCCTGCCCTCTGTTTAGTGAAACCCTTTACACACAAAAAGTTGATGCCAGAGGAGCGCAGGCGTCTAGAGGGGGAATATTTAGTAAGAGGGAGCTGCAGATAGTGTGGTTCCCAGCCCCAGACAGCCTTGTGGATGATACATAGGGATTTGAATTTAATCTGTGAAGCAACCAGGAGCCAGTGAAGACTTTGTAGGGCAGGAGAGATGCAGTCCCTGGGCTTGAGGACAAGCATAAGTCTTTCTGCACTATTCTGGATTAGCTGGAGGGGTCGCAGAGTGGAAGAAGGTAGATTCGGGAGGAGGCTATCGCAATGGTGAACCCTACAGAGAACAAGGGCTTTGGTAACATTGAGCTTCTGGGGGAAGGTGAGAAAAGGTAGAATTATTTTGAGAAGGAACAGCTGAAAGTGGGACTTCTTCGCAATGTCCTGAGTGTGAGGGAGGAAGAAGAGAGAGGAGTCAAAGATGACTCCAAGGTTTCTGGCTTCAGAAAAGGGAGCAGGGGGAGATCCCATGGAGGAAGGCCAGAGTGAAGGGAAGAAGTCGGAAGTAGGGGTCCTAATGGGAAGGATCTCTGTGTTGCTGGCATTGAGGCAGAGATCAATGGAAGTGCACCAGGCCTGGATGGCAGAAAGGCAGTCATGGATGATGGAAGGTGCAAGAGTGTCAGCAGGAAGTTTGAAGAAAAGTGTGCCATCAGCATAACACTGGAAGTTGGGGGAGAAGGAGTAGATGAGGAGTGTCAGCTGACTAAGGTAAATGTTATAGAGCCAAGGCGAGACAATAGAGCCCTGGGGGACACCACAGGTGGAGAAGCAAGTAGGAGAGGAGAAGGTGCCCAGGATGACTTGGGAGGAGTGGTCAGTTAGGAAGAAGGCCAGCCAGTCCATGCCTGCTCCGAGGTACCAAGGGTGTCATGGATCCTTTGTTTGAGGATGGAGTGGTTGACCGATAGCTGTCTTCCTCCTCTAGCCATCCCCAAAGATGGCCTCTGCGTGCTGCAATACTGTGTCTGACAGTGCAGCCAGCTCTGCCTCCGTAAACTTTGGCTTCCTTAGGCAGACTTTAGGTCAGTTTCCTGTTCCGGCAGTGATGCTAATTCCAGCACAGGTAATTCCAGCAGTTTGGTTGCCGGTACCACCATTACTGGCACACTTCTGCTGGTAATAATGGCGAATTGCTGCTGACAGTGGTAATTCTACCATGCCGGCATTACTGTTTCTGGCAGGGGAGTGTGTGCGTGTCCGAGGTGTGCTGGTATTTTGGCCAGTCGCTGAACCGGTGATGGTAATGTTTTAGCTGCAAAGTTGCAATAGGACCAGAGTTTAACAGAGTGTTAAATTCAGATCTACATGTTCTAACCAGTATCCAGACCATATTACCTCCTATAGGAGGCCTTTTCCTTAACGAATTAGCAGTTGGTCCTCAGTCAAACCCTCTACATTCTCCCACAATGAAGCTCGGAAGCATAGTAGGCATGTTTCCATCTAACATTTTTCACATAAGGAATTAGGTCAGCAAACTTAGTCCATCTCAAATCCCCCAAAAGAGGTGATCCGTAGCATACCTAACTTCTAATCATTTTGTACAATATTAATCACAGCTTTACTACAGGGACCCTTAAAATCCAAAGCTTTGCCAATGCATGTTCATCTTTGCGAAGTGTCAATACTAAAGCAGCGCCTCATTACACTGGCTTAATGCAATGCATCCTTGGAAAAAAGCTCGGCTCTTCATGACTGCCTTGGTGACCCTACTCTTAAAGAAACCAAATGCTGAAACAGCCATCCTAGTCAGGTTTCACCCTATTTCCAACCTTGCTTATGTGGTGAAGCTATTGGAAAAACTGGTCAAGGGCCAACTACAAAAACACAATGACGAGAATAGCCTGTTCCATTACTGGCACTCTAGTTGCAGACTCACCCGCGGCACTGAAGCCACCATGGCTAACATTTGAGGAGATCCTGAAACCCCTGTGTGTTAATTGCCCACAGCCATGATACTGTTGGAACTGTCAGCAATGTACAACACTGTTGATTGTAGGACCCTCCTCCGCCACTAAGACATGAGCATAAGATTAACGTAACTGCCCTGGTAAGGCTTCGTTCATTCATCAATGACAGTGTTACACATTTCTATTGTTCAAAATGGAAACCTACCGTATGGCATCCAAAAGGAATATGCCCTCTGCCCAAGGATGCTTAACTTTAGAATGCATAGCAGCCTATTGCCTCTCCCCTAGAATCGTGTGTGTGCCCATTTTAACTACATGCTTATGATTCCCAGTTTCTCATCCAATTGGGCAAACCACAAAGTAATGCTCACAACATCTGAGGCTACATTGTCCAGCTCACTGATCCTCAATGGCTGCAAAACTTGCATACTGGTCTGCGGCCCAGAGAAAGTTCGCCAGCTGCAATAGGGAACCCCAACTCAGTCTTTATCACTATGAAACGCAAGGGTCATCTTGTACTCTGAGCTTCCATAGACATGTCCACTTATTTGTGAAACAGATATATTTTCAGCTGTTCGGATTATGAAGAATCCTCTTCTTGGTAGACTTCGAACACAAGGTTGAAGCCATCCATCTCTTGGCTTGTCAAAACTGGACTCTGCTAACTGCATTTATATAGGATTGCTGAAAATCATGTTGAATCCCTTGCAATTAGTCCACAACTGGGCAGCTCGAATGATCCTTGCTTTGAGAAGGAGAGGCAATGTCCACATAGGGCTAATGAGGCTTTGGTCACTTCTGACTGAACACAGATTCTCACTATAAACCCTTTGTCTGGTCCAACATGTCGTCTGGTACTATGATATGATGGGTTGTTTATAACGTGCTTAATACACAGAAGTTTCTAAACGCGGACATGGGGTTCGGACCTGTGTGTCTCTGTGTAGTCTTGCTTCTAAGGCGAGCATGTTGCTGCTGAGCTATCCTCCCGAGACAATGGCGCATCCTATATCATCAAAGGAAATAACCGCAGTGGTATCCTCCAATAAGAACAATTAAATCTTCGAGCAGAGTAGCTAGACACTGGTGCCAGTGAAAAGCAGATATCGTAATTGGAGTGGTGGGGCCCAAGTTACAGAAATAACTGCTGCCAACTTTGAGAGCCCAAGAAAGCAAACTTTGTTTCAAGAAGGAACTGAAGGTGCTCTTCCTTGCAATGGCAGTACCTGCTCGTTTCTCAAAATTAGCTTTGCCTTGAGTGGAGATGGGTTTTACAAGAGAAGGCCTTGCATCATCTTGTCCCTGCTTCCCCATGTCAACTAATTCACTCCCACTCCACCTGGGACGCAAACAGTAACATGCAGTAAAGACACTGGAGGATCTCCAACACCTTTTGTCCAGGCTAATAATTGCTAGTCCAAAAAACCCTGGCTGTGCAAATGGTGTCTTGGCCCAGAAAATGGGCCTATGCTATATAAGTAGACTGGTGCTATAGGCTACTCTAGTCTTGGAAATTTGGCTAAGACCCCAGAATTGCACAACAGCGATTAGTCCCACCTTAGGGATAATCAGGCATTGGGCTCATTGATAACTTTGGTCTTTTTACCCTCGCCCTCTGATGTCCCCTCCCGTTGTGTCCAATCCATGTAGTTTGCATGCCCCCTATGCCAAGGCCTACTTTCATTTGAATATGCAATTGGTTGATTCCTTGCATGTAGCGTGTTACAAAACTCCAAATAAATAAATAACATAAACAGTACACCTTAAGCATCGACTTCACCGCCAATCACATATAGTACTGTGGGAGGCATGTGGGAGTGAAAACATTCAAAAGAACCAATGAGACTGTGCTAAAGTTGGCAAAAACACCACTTGAGTCTTAGGAAGAGCCAAGCTGTATTTGTGCCCTCATCACCATACATAGTACACCCCCCCCCAAAATGTAAACCAATACGTGGTGAATCCCCCATTTAAACAAATCTAACCAAGCTCAGTCGCCCCACTGTCCCATAGCCCCCAGGCTATACAACCACCACACCTTCTACTTTTTGACATCTGACCTCCCAGATGACCTTTTCCTTCTTGACCTCCAGGACTGCTTTTCCAGAACCCTGTCTGTCATCCTCCACTGCTTTCATTAATTGCTGGCCTTGCTGTGCTCATTCCCTGGAGGTCTATGGTCCCGGGACATTCTCTCTGTTCTAACACAGAACTGTCGAATCCTACACCCTTTGTATCCTTTTTTAACCATTCGTGGTACGATAGTCTACTAACCTAAACCAGTCCAGACCTCCTTACAGGCCACAACTAGACCACTTCTAATAACTATGCTATTTAAATTCTGATTGTTAAAATGAATAATAAGGTTACACCCTCTGTGTATAAGGTTACATTCCCACCAACGAATGGCGCAGAGTCTCATTCCAAGAACTCATGTAATTTTATCGCGCTCTGAAGCACTTGTGTACGAGCGCGATGCAAATAAAATATCATATCATATCATGATCATTTATTAAGGGGGGGTGACTTAACCTTTTGATTGGCCTTTGGACATGTACATAAGTCCACAGAATATGGTTTCCATTTAGCTCTTAGGACATATATGTAGGGTCCATAAGGGGGCAGGGGAAAGTATATCTATACACATCTAAGACCAACTGGCAATGTGACAAAGCTTCTGTTGGCACTAGCAGCTTTGCACGCCCCCGTTGGTGGCAAGCAGTAAAAGGGTTAAAGTTCTCTCCAAGGCGAATACAAAGACAAATCACACATGTTCTCTGCTGGTCAATCTGCTGGCAGGCAAGATGCAGTACCCCAGTGAGTTCCAGCCCTATGCCCAACATCACAGAGGGTGCTGGCCTTTGCCTCCCCCAAGCCTTCTTCGTAAAATGAGAGTTAGTCACCTGGTCTTCAGAAGGTGCTTGCTAGGACTGCAATGTGCTTACTGTGGCAAGTGCAGGATGGGTGGCGGGGAAGTCTTTAACCCTGTTTAGTTGGGGGAATCCTAGGGTAAAAGGTTCAAAGCATAACATTGTGTTTTATAAAGAGGGGCCTCCATTGGGATACCACTAAAATTCACTCTGGTGTCTGTGTCCATTGTTATCTAAGGACTCAGGGTGTAGGCCATCTCCTCCTAACAGCGATTTTATTTGGCAGGTGCAGGGCCCCTCCTTACCCAGTGGGCCTGGGAGTGGTGGGATCCATGGGAACTGTCCATGCTCTGGGGAAGGGAAGAGAATACCCTTGCATGAACCAGGGCCAGGAAACAGCGCTACATTCGTATCAGGAGCACATTACCCCTCTAGTAATGTATGCAAGGGTTCTGGCTAGCATATCATGTGCACTGCAACTGATCGCCTGAATAGGCACGGGACACCTTACAGTGATTTGTACACTTTCAAATAGAGGCTATCTGAAAAGAGCCCATCACCTGTGCTATTTTTAAGTGCACCATTTTTGGAAAATCTGGCCCAATATGCATCCCGCTAACGACATAGAATTCTTGAAGATTGGTGCGGGGGATACCAGCGTCAACTGCAATAGACAAAAAACAACTGAGCTTGCAAAGGCTACTCGACGCCAAACGTACACACAAAAATGCATACTCTAACATGATTCTAAGTTACAGGGGTATGTCGGTGCACATTCACTTTCACATCAGTGTGCGCATTCAAGCCTACTAGAATCTCAGTCCTCAACACTATTACGCTTGAACATTTTAGATTGCAGTAGTTAAATACATAATATAGGGTGTTTTGAGTTTTTGGCAGGTTGTCACACTCCCACCGAGTGCAAGGGGACAAGAGAAAACAATCCAGCAGAGAATTTAAATGGAGGCCCGATCATGTCCGTCAGTAACTGCAATAATCTAAGTGGCCGCTGGATGTCAGTGCAGCACCAATGTCTATCTGCTCCCACCATGGTGAGCAGACTGCTGGCCTTTTCTGAGGCCTCGCCCATTAATAGAATCGCTTTGGGATCCCATTACCACAAAAATAACCTGAGAGGTGAGATTTTCCAACAACTACACTGGCAAAGTATACAAGGTGCTCACCTTTTAAACCCAGCAATCTATAGAGCAATGTCCCTGGAAAACAAAATCCAAATATGAGACGTGCTTTCATGACAATTTTATGTAGTCTTGTGGGTAAGTGTCAACACTGGGAATATGACAACCGGGTGAAATCCTAGTAGCCAAACACTTGAGGAAGCTTGCTGGCCTTTGAAAAACAAGGCCCTCTGAAAAGTTGCACTGTCCACCCAAATGTATCCTTTCCTTGTGCCCTGAAAAGCAGCACAATCAGGGGAAAACTAACCGGTCCATTCTCCAGGATTGCAACCTCTCTTGACACATCCTGGGCAAATATTCATGACTCACTTGCCCTCTCATCATCTCCTCTCCTCAGCCCCCTGTTTGGCTATCAACAATACTCTGCTTTACAAAGATGGCTTCAAAAGTACACAAACCATAGTAAGGTACTCACACAAATATATAAATCCTTATAGAAATGTGTTAGGCAAAACATGTACAATTGTGACATTATTCCCCCCATATGGGAGACTACAAATACCATAATCCAATTCCACAAAAGGCACAAAGCAAGAAAATGGCCTTTGGGGTTTGAAAATCTTCCAAGACTTATATTATAACAAAATGTAATGTCTGAAAAGGTCACCCGTCTATGTTTGATAAATGAAGGGTTCATATATGATGAAAATATTACAATGTACCAAAAATAAACACTTTTTTGGTGTGTTAAATATGGACATCTGGAACTGATATAGTTAAAATGTAGTTTTTCAATTGTTTTGTGTGATAAAAGTGCATTGGCCTGGAAGAGGGCATAGATTTAGGCAGCATGCTGGTGCTTTCTTTGTGCTTTTGGAATGAAAATGCTGATTTGCATTTCTTCACATGGAGCCATTAGTCCCTTAAATGAGCCAAGATTTATAAATCACTCGTACTTTAAAAGCCTAGAAGAGCTTTTTTAAATACGAGTGATTTATAAATCATGGCTCATTTAAGGGACCATTGTTTTGGACAAGACGTTCCTAATGGTTCACTGCTGTGATGTAATCTGCTCTGTGCTCTAGAGCACACAGAGTAGATTAGATCACCGAGCCCACAGCGTCGGCGAGGGACAAAGAGGCCTCACGCTATGTGTTAACAAGGGTGTCCCTCCCTCTGCGGAGCTGGGGGCCCGGTAAATCCTTGTCAGGGCTGGGGCAGGCATGGTCCGAGATCCGGGGAGACATCTGATGCCAGATCTTGGACCCAGTAGAGCCGGCCCATGGACCAGCGCTGTGGGGCTTTAATAAACACCGTAATGATCACACCTGAACTGAGGATTTCATTCACATACTTAAAGTACCCAATTTGCAGTCCCCCAAAATATATTCATTTCAGATGTAATGCTGGGAAGACAACCCAGCATGCTGAAATCAAGGGGCCTGGCCTTTCTTTACAGTGGCCGGCACAGTGATTGAAATTACAATTGGTATTACATGACATGTTCCAGTGGTGCTAAACTGCAACGAGGAATATGGACTATGGTGATAGCAGGTGTCATTGGGGAACATGTTCCACCTTGCATATGCATTTTGTCTGTTTTGCTTTTTCAAGGTGTAGGCAGTTTGTACAGATTACAGAATATATTTGTACCGACTGTTAATGTTTGATCTTCTGCCCACTTCTGAGCCAAAAACTCGTATGCTCTGTCTTATTGTTAACATTTCTGCACGTCTTTTTCCTACTTCGGGTTTCATGCATCTTGTGAGTTGCACTCAAACCCCTAAACAGGATGTGACATCAGATGAGGAGAGGAAGTGCCGTCGGCACATCCTTTACAGAGGCTGCGCTGCATAGTAAAATCTTTCTTTGCATCGTGTCTTTAAACTCGATTGCTTTTTCCTGTTTTTGCAAAAAAGGTGGTTGTGTTCGTGACTAGACGAAGTGCACGTCCTCCTATAACCCTGTACCAATGTATTTTCTCATCAGCTTTTATTGTGGTTTTTTTGTTCGCATCCTTGCTGTTGTGTAATTTAATAACCAGAAGTACCAATTTCACCTACTCGAGTGGCGGTACTTTCAGGGGGCTACATGCACACTTAGTGAATATTGCTTACAATGTTAGCCAAGGTTTGTTTGCATATACCACATTTTAAATGTTGGCAATAGATGTTTTTATTTTGTGCTGGCTTTACTTACACAGGTGTACTCTTTAAAAGGTTACAAAGGGAAACGTATTACACATTTTTTATACCCAGCTTCTAGTTTAATAAGTTAAAACTGAGAACTAATTGAAGTTTCTTTTTGGTTAAATAGAAGAGGATAGCTGTGGGTATGGATCGAGCAAGTTCTAGCACCTTTGTGGCTTTGGTGGTATTATAAGCTGCGGTACAACACACACACTGCACACACACTGCACACACACTGCACTGGTTCCCTTAGATCTGGTCAAATGCAGAATCCAGGTTTGTCTGAATGTGACGGGTCAAGTCTTATTAATCGTGAGTAGGAGTGAACTAATATAGTGCTAATGAGTTGTCCCATCCCCCCACTCATTATGTTTGCCTGCTGGTGACTGCGGGACTTCATTTTCTTTTGTGCGTTTAGTTTAATTCATTAAAACTTTAAGAACATTTATATCAAAAAGGTTATCAAAAATAAACAACGTTTCTTAAAAGATCAATACAACACATATAAAATTTCCAAAAGGATCATTAATAAACAATTTCTCACTTTGTAGTTACATTAAAATACACGTTTATGCTATACTTTTTACTTCATCCTCTATTTGAATCCTTTTCTATATATCATAAGCTGTTGAGGTTATCACCACCGAAGCAGACCAAAATTGATCCCATCCACAGTCCTCCGGTTTATCAAGAATTTTCCATAAGCCTTATCATACATAAGCCGTAAGGATTTACATTGGGTCAGGATATGTTGACTAGTTTCTATTACTGCGCTACAACGTCTACATAACCTTTCCTCTCATGGTACATCAAACCACGCTCCTGTAAACTCTCTTGTCTGCAAGATGTTTATTCGTAGATGCAATATAAAATGCTTAAGCTCTATGCAGGTAAACTTTATCAATTAGCCGGAAGGCTTACGTCTTTGCCGACCCTGTCGGTCTAAGACCTGGTATCACTTCTTCTCGTGTAAAATATCAACATTATTTACCATATCCCAGTCCTTTGCTTTCTTTTTTATTTTACTTTTAGCATTGGGGTCCTGTGTTAATATATCCATTTCTAAATTCAGAAGGGCCATAAAACTTTTTGCGGATTATCGAAGTAGTGTTAAATAACGGTTTTTACAGTGATTATCTAGAGATTTGCCCAACAGCCTACACCAGTGGTTAGACACTCCCGTGCTACATTTCTGATTGTGAAGGTAACTGTGATTATAAGCAGGCAGAGACCTGGTGTTGGCACAACCAGTATATTTTGACAGTTTTGCCACGTGCATATGTATGCAGTCTGAAATACCCCTGTAAATGTCATGCTATGCCTTATCTACAGCATTCAGGTGTGAGCAATTACAAGTAGGAGTCTGTCCATTTTGAAATTGACTGCAAACACAACATATTGTACATAATGAATGTTCACGTTTCAGCAATGTTTGATAGCAATTGGCTGAGGGAGTCAGGGGCGCCTGTCCATTGTCTGTAGTTTTCCCTGTTGCAGTTAGTAATCCATAGGTATCCTGTACAGAAAGCACCTGGTAAGATGTTTCCAGCCTGTTTGGGGTCTTTTGGGGAGGTTTTATCTATGTTTTAAGTTGATATTACAAATTGTTTTCTTCTGCTGGTGTGCCTGTCTATTGTCAGTAGTTTCCCTGGCTTGGCTCCATAAGCATCCTGCACAACAAGCACCCGGTAATAAGTTTCCAGCCTGTTTTGGTCCTTTTTGAAGGGTTTAATCTGAGTTTTAAGTAGATTTTACAAATCTTTTTTATTTTTCTGCTGGTTCAACTTCTAGAAAGGTCTTCTCTGCGGTGGTTTAGACCTTTGTTTGTTTCTGTTCACTTTTCTTCTTCCCACCCATGTTTTATAGCGATTGGCTGAGGGAGTCAGGGGTGCCTGTCCATTGTCTGTAGTTTCCCCTGTTTCACTTAGTAATCCATAGGCATCCTGTACAGCAAGGACCTGGTAAGATGTTTCCAGCCTGTTTGGGGTCTTTCGGGGCTGTTATATCTATGTTTTAAGTAGACATTACAAATCGTTTTTTCTGCTGGTGTGCCTGTCTATGATCAGTAGTTTCCTTGGCTTGCAGTTAGTAATCCATAGTCATCCTGCACAGCAAGCACCTGGTAATAGGTTTCCAGCCCGTGTGGATGCTTTTTTAAGGGTTTTATCTGTGTTTTAAGTGGGTTTTACAAATCATTTTGTTTTCTGCTTGTTCAACTTCTAGAAAGGTCTGGCTTGGGTGGAGTAGTCCTTTGTCTGTTTCTATTTACTTCCCTCTCTCCTCCCATGTTTGATAGCGATGGGCTGAGGGAGTCAGGGGTGCCTGTCCATTGTCTGTAGTTTCCCCTGTTGCAGTTAGTAATCCATAGGCATCCTGTACAGAAAGCACCTGGTAAGATGTTTCCAGCCTATTTGGGGTCTTTTGGGGCGGTTTCATCTATGTTTTAAGTGGAAATTACAAATTGTTGTTTTTGCTGGTGTGCTTGTCTATTGTCAGTAGTTTCCCCTGTTGCAGTTAGTAATCCATGGTCATCCTGCACAGTAAGCACCGGGTAATACGTTTCCAGCCTGTTTAGGTCCTTTTTGAAGGGTTTTTTATCTGTGTTTTAAATGGATGTTACACATTTTTGTTTCTGCTGGTTCAACTTCTAGAGAGGTCTGCATTGGGGTGTAGTCCTTTGTTTCTGTTTGCTTTTCCTCTCACCTCCCATGTTTGATAGCAATTTGCTGAGGGAGTCAGGGGTGCCTGTCCATTGTCTGTAGTTTCCCCTGTTGCAGTTAGTAATCCATAGGTATCCTGTACATCAAGCACCGGTAAGATGTTTCTAGATGGTTTGGTGTATTTTGGGGAGGTTTTATCTACGTTTTAAGTGGAAATTACAAATCGTTTTCTTCTGCTGGTGTGCCTCTCTATTGTCAAAAGTTTTACAGGCTTGCAGTTAGCCATCCATAGGCATCCTGCACAGTAAGCACCTAGTAATACGTTTCCAGGCTGTTTGGGTCTTTTTTTAAGGGTTTTATCTGTGTTTTAAGAGGATTTTACAAATCGTTTTTTTTCTTCTGCTGGTTCAACTTTTAGAAAGTTCTGCCTTGGGGTGTTGTCCTTTGTTTCTGTTCACTGTTCCTCTCCCCTCCCATGTTTGATAGCAATTGGCTGAGGGAGTCAGGGGTGCCTCTCCGTTATCTGTAGTTTTCCCTGTTTCTGTTAGTAATTCATAGGCATCTTGTACTAAAGCAAAGACACCTGGTAAGATGTTTCCAGCCTGTTTGGGGTCTTCTGGGGAGGCTTTATGTTTTAAGTGGAAATTACAAATCATTTTTTTCTGCTGGTGTGCTTGTCTTTTGTCAGTAGTTTCCCTGGCTTGTAGTTAGTAATCCGTAGGCATCCAGCACAGCAAGCACATGGTAATAGGTTTCCAGGCTGTATGGGTCTTTTTTTGAAGGGTTTTATCTGTGTTTTAAGTGGAGTTTACACATCGTTTTTATTTTCTGCTGGTTCAACTTCTAGAAAGGTCTGCCTTTGGGGGGGTGTAGTCCTTTGTTTCTGTTAACATGTCCTCTCCCCTCCCATGTTTGATAGCAATTGGCTGAGTGAGTCAGGGGTTCCTGTCCATTGTCTGTAGTTTCCCCTGTTGCAGTTAGTAATCCATAGGCCGCAGCCTGCATTCACTCCCTCTGATTGGCCTTTGTCCCTGACCACATGACCAGGCAACAACATTCATCACCAACCCTCCCAGGGCAGCCTTGCCTGGGCAGCACTTGGCTAAGGGACAGAGGCAAAGGGTAGCTCTCGAAGAAGCAACTCCACTCAGTGTTTGCCTGTGTTCGCCTTGGACGCGTGACACAGCCAACCTACAGTGATGGGTAAGGTAAGTGTGGTGTGGGTGAGGAGTACAGCATTACTCCACTCCAGAAAACCCCACGACTCTTATTACCTGTTATTGAGCCTAAGTGTGTAAGGCACCCATTTTGGCTCTCAGTCTAAGTGTGTAAAATAGTTCTACTCTAGATCAGGGGTCTCCAACCTTTATGTTGGCAAGAGCTACTTGTAGTTAACGGCAAATAGACGGGAGCTATTGGCGAGAGCTGCTGGGGTGGTGATGTCCATGAGTATGAGAACTTGTACCAAGATTGTTTTGTTCCATTTATTTGCTCTTTATATAAAACAAGCAATAAAATGCATTTATCATATTAACAACTTCAAAAACACCTTTATTACATTATTTTTTTTATTAGTAGCTGTCTCCTACAAATTGCCTAAAAATATCAGAATGTAGGAAACTAATCGGGACATTCAATGTGAAGGCTGACACTGCTTGCTATCAACTACTGCTCGGTAATTTGGTGTGCAGCTTGAAACAGCACAGCACTCAGATGCTGTCAGATGGGATCAAGTTTTGATTTCAGGAAGTTCATCTCAAAAGGACATATTTGCAGAGCCAGCCAATCGTAGTGCAGTTACCCTACTTGCCATAGTGTTTGCACCTAACTGCACACCTGACATGGCAGACATAAATTCAGGACAGTTTTAAAAATCTTTAACAACAGGCTGTCACTGGAGTTGTTGTGTCCTACACAATTGCACCATGTGCAAAAGTACATTTGTTTTTCATCAAATAATTAGCAACTTTGAAGGATGACTCTGTAACAGAATTTGCACTGCAGCATTTAGTTTACCAACTTTTTAGGATCGCCGACAGTTTCCCTTGGGAACACTATTTTCATAGTTTGTATGTACTATTGCAAAATGCCTGTCAGCTTATGTTTTTTTCCCACCGTATGCTGGAAGAAAAAAATGGTTTCCCACTCTGGATGGAAATGGGTATCTTTTGCCTTTTTGTTGTATGGTGCATCTGCATCAGGATTTCAATAAGGGTAGTTTGTGTCTTTTTGGGGCTGCATGTGCAAAATAAATCTGAAGAGTATTTCAATCAATGTATTATACATTAAAAAAAAGAAAGAAGCCACCAGGGGGCGCACAGGCGATGGCTGCCTGAAGACGCTGCTCCCGCCGAAACTGGGCCGTGTTGAGGGATTGAGCCCCCCCCGCAACCTCCCCACGGAACATCTGCAGTTCTCAGTGGCGGTGAACCCCGGGGGACCCCCCCGGGCGAAACAGCGACACCGAAAGACCCTCGAGAACGAGAGGATCCACGAGAGGCCCCGCCCGCCTCTGCAGCTGCATGGGGAGTCGTGGTGCGCTGTAGACGTTGAGGCCGCAAGCGCGCCTGACCTCTCCACCCCGCCCCAGTTACAGAGCACGCCGGCGCACCGGCGGGGACTCCACCGTCGGGGCCCCGCAGCACAGGAGGACGGAACCGGCATGGGGCGGAAGCCCCAGGCGGCGACTCGAGCCGCGGATCCGGACCCGCCAAAGGAGAAGCAGCCCGCCTGACCTGAGCTCCCTAACACGGAGTCGAGCAACAGGGGCGCCGAGGCCCCATCCAACGGACCCTGGCGAGGGCCATCAGAGCGGTGAACAGCGGACAACAGCGGGACAAGGCTGGTGAGGGAGGTGAGAGGGACCTGCGCCAGCCCCAGAGATCGAGGTGGCCCAGGCGAGAGGAGACCTGAGCCCACACGACCCCCTCGACTACGGGGGACTTACAAAGGGTTGCCTGGAGCCAATTGACGGGTGAGACGACCCCAGACCCCCGAGCAATAGGACCTCTAAGGCGGGGGCACCCCGAACACGGATCTCACACAGGTGGTGGCCCCTGGGCTCCTTCCCAGGGTGAGTGCCCGCCTGGAGACAAACTCAGAAGAAAACATGGCCGATAGAATCTAATCAGCATGCCGTGGGCGCTGCGCCCCCCTTCCCCGGCGGCCTAGCCTGGACCTTCATCCAACCACAATTTGACAAATATCGTCGCCACCCCCCTACCACAGGGACAAACGACCACAAGCAGTGGGAAAAGGGCGTGTAAAGAGTGTGAGGCGCCCACCAGAGGCCGGTGGGGTGTTTGCCCACTCAAAGATAGCCCCCCATGGAACGGTTTTACCTGAAGGAGAGAGGGCAGTCTCCCAGCTGGGTCATCGCTCTTGGCTCCCGAGGACCGCCGGCTGGAGGGAGAGGAAGGGAGATCGGATGAGTTGGCGCCACACCCTCCAGGAGTACCGTTACCAGGACGCCAGAAGGGAGAATAGCGGCCTGGAACGGACGACCAGAATGACCAGCCCGAGGCCTCGCCCCCGCCCACCCTTACAATGGAAAAGGGCTTTGCCTCGGTCCTGCAGGAGATCAGAGACATGCGGGCAGACATTGCCCTGAAAATGGAGAACATGGACCGCAGGGTGGACAAGGTCAAAGACAGACTGTTGCAGCTGGAGACCAACCAGTCCTCAGCAACGACCCAAGAGATGGACATGTCCCTGAGACTTGCTGCCCTAGAAAAGAGAGACGAGGAGAGGGCCAGCCAAATGGACGATTTCGAAAATAGGGAACGGAGGAACAACCTCAGGATCTTTGGGGTGCCGGAGTTGGAGGGAGAAACGGAAAGAGAATTGAACCGGGTGGTGAGGGACATCATCACCCTCCTCTTCTCGGACGAGATGATGACCGAACCAACGTTTGATCGGGTCCACAGAGCGGGGGGCAGAGCTAGGGGCCCCCGGTCAATTCTGGTCCGCTTTCATTACTACACCGAGAAAGCGAAGGTCCTGGAGGAGGCCAGGAAGACACGGGAGATAACTTATAATAATGCACAAGTGTCCATTTTCCAGGACCTCTCTTCATACACGCTGGCCAAACGCAGGATGTGCCGCCCTCTAACACAAATGTTAAAAGAGAAGGGGGTGCGCTATAGATGGGGGTACCCCTTCTCCCTCACGTTCGAATGCGAGGGTCAACGGTCGAACCTGATTACAGAGGAGGACATAATGGGAGCCATCCAAGAGTATGTGTCGGACCCGACCCCGCGGAGAGAACCCACGGGGTTCGCAGCGGAAGGAGCCAGAGAAAGCAGGCCACAAGGAGAGAGGAGAAAGAAGACGGGTCCACGGAAATGTAAGAAACTGAACCCGCCGTCCCCGACGACGGACAGGGAGGACGCCGACCCCGGACACGGAGGAGCGGGCCGGTCGGGCCTGGGGTAGTCTGGTAGTTGAAACACCATTCTGGAAGTGAAAAAGGGTACGGGGAAACCGGGCAAAGAACTCAGTTTACGAACACAACGTCCGGCCCGGCTCAAAGATGAGTTGACTTCCAGGACCATGGGGTCCAAGGACGTAAGGGGCCTCCCAGAACAGCAAGTATGTCGGCTACCCGGGGGAGGGGGCTGGGAGGGGGTCCGGGGGAAGGGGGGGGCTCAAGGAGGAGTGATTTCCGACATTAGCCAAGCCGGAGGCAGTAGGCTGGTGGTCCGGCCAATTACCAGCAATGGTGGAACTATTTGGCTGGACGCCGGGGTGGGGGGTGGGGGTTGAAGGAATAGTTGGGGATGTTCAGTTCGGAGGGGGGACCAGGGGGCAGTTGGGGACAGGTTTAAGGCCTACCTGGGGGCAGGGGGAGGGGGCAAGGGGGATCAGGACATAACACAGAAGGAGCTGGAAAGGAAAAGTGCCATGAGTTAGCTATCCAGTAAGATGTTGATCCTAGACAATGGCTGAGGATCTGCCTGCCCTGGGCGTGGGTTCCCTTAATGTGCAGGGGTTGAACACCCCAACCAAGAGATCCTTAGTCTGCAGGGAATTCAGGAGGGCAAAGCTTGATCTGCTCTTTCTTCAGGAAACACACTGGGCTCGGGGGAAGGAACAGAAACTGCGAGGAGGCGGGATCGGGGAGGTCCTCAGCGCATCCCACAGAACCAAGAAAAGGGGGGTAGCCATATTGCTAGCAAGGGATGTTGGCTTTGAAGTGGAAGCCACGGTGAAGGACCCAGAGGGCCGATCTCTGTTGGCAAGGGGCTCTTTTCGTGGCTCCCCTCTGACTCTGGCAGTTGTGTACAGCCCCAGTGAAGGCCAGGTGCAATTCTGGGAGGGAGTGAAGGACAGATTGAAATTGTTTGTTCACGGGATGTTGGTGGTGGGGGGGATTTTAATATGGTCCTAGACCCAACCGCGGATAGAAAACACTTGGGGCACCAGCCCACTAGGCCTGCAGATGAAACTATGGCCCGTACCTTCCAGAGGGTCAACGCGGAGCTGGGCCTGGTGGACACCATTCCGACTCCCAGGACGGGGCTCCCCTCTTTCACATACTAGTCAGCAATCCACACATCATACTCCCGTATAGAATACATCCTGGTAGACGAACCCCTTCTTCCACATGTCTCGGGCCACAGGGTTGACCCGGTCCCTTGGTCCGACCACGACTTGGTCCGTACCACCATAGTGGGGGGATGGCAGAGTGGCAGGAGAGGGCGATGGAAATGTAATTACTCCCTGTTGAAGGACGAAGTTCTGGCTCAGGAAGTGCAGGACACCATCTCAGAGTATTTCGAGTTGAACGACAATGGCGAGGTGGGCACACACGTGCTGTGGGGCGCCTTTAAGGCGACCTTACGTGGTGTTCTCATTAGAATGGGAGCCCAGAAAAAGAGGAAGAGGGAGGACCAGGAAAAGTCCCTGAGGGAAAAGATAACCCAACTTCAGCCGGGTGGCCTCCCGGAGGTACCCCGGAAAGGGATCAGATTGCCTCCCTAGAAAACTATAAACTCCATTTAAAAGACCTCCTGTTACATAAGACTGAGCGGAGCCTCCAACTAGTGAAACAAAAGTATTATGAGAAGGGTGACAGAGCTGACAAAATCCTGGCCTGGAAACTTAGAGAGATTCAGAGGAACAGAACGGTGAAGGCAGTGAAGAATGAACGGAGATCATTAGATCACGACACCCCGAACATTGGAGCGGCCTTTCGCTCGTCAGAATATGACGGGGATGACACTCAGATTGAGGATTTCCTGGACTCCATCCAGATTCCGTCCTTGACAGGCGAAATGGCGGAGGGTCTAGAGGGCCAGGTGACGGAAGAGGAGGTGGAGCATGCAATCAGTGGGATGAAGGTGGGAACGTCCCCGAGGGAAGACGGCTTCTCAGTATACTTCTATAAGAGGTTTCGGGCTATCCTAGCCCCACATCTGGTCAGGGTGTTTAACGAGGTGTTGGAGGGGGGCTCTCTGCCGGATACCATGATGAGGGCCATAATATTGGTACTGCCCAAAGAGGGCAAAGACCCCACCGAATGCTCCTCATATCGCCCGATTTCCCTTCTCAATATAGATGTTAAGACTCTGGCCAAGGTGATTGGTAAATGGATGGAGGGGATAATGCCCAAGCTGGTTCACGGGGATCAAGTGGGGTTCATAGGGGGCAGGCAAGGCTCTGATAACATCAGGAAGACGATAGACCTAATCCACCATGCCCAAGAATCAGACCTCAAAGCAAGTCTGCTTTCCCTGGACTCCGAGAAAGCTTTTGACAGGGTAGTGTGGAGGTACATGCAACTCCTCCTCCGTCGAATGGGCTTCAGGGCTCACATCAGGAACTGGCTTTCCACCCTATTCGGGGCCCGACAGCGAGAGTACAGGTGAATGGAGAACTTTCCGACTCCTTCCCTCTCACGCGGGGACACGGCAGGGAGGCCCACTCTCCCCTTTAATATATGTCCTGATGATGGAGCCCCTGGTCATAGCGGTCCGAGCCCACCCCAACATTAAAGGGATTAAAAGAGGAGAGGTGGAGTTCAAGCTCTCCCTGTTTGCTGACGATATTCTAGCATACCTGGAGGAGCCCAGCTCCTCGCTCCCCCCCCTCCTTTCCCTGATGACGACCTTTGGGCAATTCTCAGGGCTAAAAATAAACGCATCTAAATCAGTGTTACTCCCTATGAGGGTCCAAGACCCGGGGCTGGACCACCGGGATAGGTGTGCGGGGATTGTGGTGGGGAGGGACTCCATTAGGTACTTGGGTGTGCTCCTAATGAGAGATCTCTCAAAATTGGCCTTGGCGAATTATGGGCCCATTATGGCGGAGATTACATCGGATCTGAGGAGGTGGGGTGGTATGATCCTATCCTGGTATGGGCGCATGGCGGCGGTGAAGATGAACATCCTGCAGAGACTGCTGTAACTTTTAACAGCACTCCCAACGGGGGTCCCCGACCAGATGTTTCGAGACCTACAGAAGGCAGTCCGAGAGTTTGTATGGCAAGGGTGGAACCGGAGGATAGGGAAGGCCATTCTAGCGTTACCTTGGGAGGAGAGTGGTTTCGGGCTGCCGGACTTCCTTCTCTACCCCCGGGCCGCCCAGCTACGGGTCCTGTTGGAGCATATGAAGGATGGGCACCTATTGGTCTTATCTGGAGGACATGGATGCCCACCCTCTGAAAGTACGCGACCTTCTGTGGTTGCCGCGTAAACACATCCCAAACAGACTGCAGACCCACCCAACCCTGGGAATACTTTGGTCGATCTGGAAGGAAGAACCCACAACCGCACACCTTACTTCATGGCCCTCCCCGATGTCCTCGCTCTGGGGCCACCTGGTCAAACTAGGCAGCAGGGGATTCAGGAATGCCCAGCCCTGGTCGGATGGGGGGTTGGAATGGGCGGGTCAACTGTTCAAGGAGGGCGAGTTCCTCGAATACGAGGAGCTGCGAGATGCGCTTGGGCGGGGGTCTCTTTCAGTTTTTGAATATTTGTGCCTGAGGGGCATCCTTTGTGACCAGACTTTGGGCCTGAACCTGCGGAGACAGTTGACCCCCTTTGAAATGTTACTGGACACGGCCACAACAAGGAAGGGGGTAGTATCCAAAATGTACCAAATATTGAACACTGTTAACTTGGAAGGGAGGAGAGGGTTTTGTGGGTTCTGGAATGACTTGGCGGGAGAGGCTCTCTCAGAGGACGCATGGTCCAGGGTATTTAAAATAGCATTCCATGGGAACCTATTTACGTCGGACATGGAGCACAACTTTAAGATCTTAAAAGGATGGCATAGAGACCCATTGAAATTATCCAAGATGTTCTCGGGGGTGTTCCCAGATGCCCAAGAGGATGTGGCCAAGTGGGGACGAGGGGTCACATGTGGTGGTTCTGCCCTAAGGTACAGGGGTTCTGGGAGAAGGTACGGGGTGGATGGCGGAGGTCACCGAGGAACTACTCCCACACAATCCGTTGACGAGGTTGTTGGGACTCCCACCGGAGGAGGCGGAAATATATAGGTACCCAAGAATGTGGGAGACTATGTTGCAAGCAGGAAGAGTGGCCCTAGCGCAAAGGTGGAAGAGCCCGGAGACCCCCTCTAAGGAAGACTGGCTAAAAAAACTTAAGAACATGTTCCTCATGGACAAACTGATGGCCATGGTAAATAACGAATCGAGCGCCTTCCAGGCAAATTGGTATAGGGTTTACCAGGCATGGGGGTGGGACGCTCACTGACATTATGTAGACAACCTGGGGCGTGAGGGCGATGGAGCCCAGAGAGTACCACTCAAGGACAATGGTGTAATCCACAGCCCGGGAGACAGCGGATCCGTCTAAGCCGGCATTTACGTGAACGCATAGCACAGCTCCAAGGCACCAAACTATGAATACTGATTACAACTCCTGCGGTTGGATTTTCAATGGGACACTGATCTGGGGGGAGGGGCAGAGTTGGGGAGGGGGGAGAGGGGGGCGGGAGGGGAGGGAGACCCCGGGGGTTTGATGATGATGTTAAACGTGATATTCATATTGCTCCCGGTGTTGTCATTGTTTCTTTTTCTGAAAAATTGCCAATAAAACCAAAGTTTTAAAAAAAAAAGAAAGAAATCAGCTCATACCACATTTTGCTTTGTCAAAATAAAATCCTCTGCTAGTTTAGCATAACCCAATTCATGCAATTTGCTCACATGCTAATCCAGAGAATTCAGCCAAGGAAAAGTAGGCCAAAGCCTACTTTGTTGACTACCCTTTAATGTGTGTATGTCAAAATAATTGGCAAGAATGAAAAGATGAACATGTGGAAACCATGTGATCAAGTTATATGTAAAAAGGGTAAATCACAGGGCTAAAATATAATTCAGTTTTATAGCAATGACTTGACTTGACACCCATCTGCCCTTTATGAAGGAGGCAATAACACAGAGAACAGATCACAGGATCACCTCCTGTCCATGCAGGAATCATGCAGGTCATTCTGGTGCATGGCCAATGGGCCCTGCCTGGATTTCATGTGCAGCCCTCTCCGACATATGGGAATTTTCCATGTGTTAGAGAATTACTTGTACATTGGATGGTGTGTTGCCCAATTGTTTTGGAAAAACACTGTTCCTAAATTGCGCCATTTAAACCCAGTATTGAAAGGCTGAAAACCCCCACCAGAATTTGAACATATTCATGCAGGTTCCGCACAGATCTCTGTAGATTTCCCCATTTGTGTAACTAGTCAAATGGAATCAACCCTATTAATTGTTTTCCCATCCCATGGCTCTCCTCAATGTTCTCTCCCTGTATTCACCATCCTGTTTTGCACAGTGCTCTGTTACTTAGTAACTAGGTTTAAGCTATATTAATCATCCTATACATATCAAAGTATATACATAAAAACCACTGCTCGCTTTTCCCACCCAATTACTTAATTTGTATTCTTGTTTCGTTATACAAAAGCTGACACAGAACTCTCAAATCATGTTTTTTTAAAGCCCTGGCATTAATGGCACGTGACTTTACATCCCTGTTTAGTTTTTATAAATGTAGTGGTAAGCACCAGAATGCAGTCCGGAATTAGTATTCCACATTTACATAAGTGTACAATTGCTATTAGCAGTTGAATTCCTATATTGGGAAATGCAAATAGGCGGGCTCCTCCCTATCACAGAAATGTCTTAACCTTTAATACAGTTGGGATACTACTGCCTTTCAGTATCTTCAATAAAAAATAATGCAGAGTTTCACCATAGACATCAACACTTAATGCTAGATGTAACTTTGTTCTTGCAAGCTGGGGCAATTGCTTTTTCTACACACAAGTGCACACACATCCACACTCGTCAAAAACCTATTACACCTGTAGCTTTATTGTCCCCATTCTGATTGAAAGCCTACAAATACCAGCATGCAAAGTAATGCTAACCGAAATAAATCTAAAGAAACAAAGTGAGACTGAAATGATCACAGCCTCAGCTTTGCTTCACATGGCACGCAGATTTATGCACCCCTTCCCTTTTTAATAACCCATTATTTGCACCTCTTGGTGACAATGGCCACAGCACACATTTTCTATTTGCTTTTGTTATTGATATGTAACCCCTTGTTGTGACACAGCCCGAACCCTTGAAGCCCCAGTGCAGCCCCTCCTCTCACCATGCACACAGCCTTTTTTTTCAACACTTCTTATTATTATTATTTTCGAACAGCAAAAAAGAGCAGACATGAAATGTACAACTTTCGGCGTGTTATCAAGTCCAAGGGTACATTGAAGCTTTGCTTCGCCGAACTGCTAGCATAGTGTAACTAAAGTCAAAAGGGGAGGGGAGAAACGGGGAACATCAGTTTTCACAGGGAGCTGTTTCAGGAGACACTTTCTAGCTTCAGTATTTTAGGGTGGGTGGGCCGTATCCGTGGCCTGGGTTCGTCTTGCTGCAAGGGGGCAGAGGCATGTCTGTATTGGATTCCGGTTTATCTTCGGGGGTACCTGCGTCCATGGTGCCTCCGTCGGGAGCTGTTAGTCCATTTTATCCATCCATCGCAGGGTTGTGGGCTGCCTTGCCGCCCCCGGGAACTGCTGCGTGTAGTCTAGAAAGGGGGCCCAGATTTGGTAGAATTTGCTTCTGTTGTCAAAGCGAGTGGCCGTGATTTTTTCTGCTGCTACTATCTCCCAGCATTTGGCCCACCACATTGGGATTGAGGGGCCCTCGGGGTGTTTCCATAGCCTAGCGATTGATATTTTTGCTGCCGTAAGGAGGTGCGAGCAGAGATCGGCTAGACGGCCTGTTAGCGGGAGTTGACCTTCTCCTGTGGCTCCAAGTAGGGCGATTCCAGGGTCCCAAGGCACTGTGAGGCCTGTGATTAATTTGATTTGGTCGCTTTGGGGCAGGCCCACAATAGGTGGTATAGTGTGCCTCTGTCTGTGCATCCTCTCCAGCAGTGTTCAGGGATGGAAGGGTTACATTTGTTGAGAATCTCTGGGGTTGGGTACCATCTGTAACATACCTTAAAGGCACCTTCCTTGTTAGTTATGCATTTAGAGCTTTTGTGAGCCCGGGACCAGATGCGATTCCATTCTGCCGATTCGATCTCTCTGCCTAAGTCCTTTTCCCATTTTATCATGTAGGGCTCCTTCTTGTCTGGGTCCGTTGTGTCTAGTAGCTTGTATAGGGTAGCCACTTTCCCTTTAGGGGGGGGTGGCTGTGAGGGTTCTCGGGAGGGCTGAAAGTTCTCTGCTTCCACCTTGCTTGACTGCTTCGCTTGATAACCAGTGCCTGAGATGTGCGTATCTGAACCTTTCTGATTCCGGGACCAGAAATGTTGTCTTGCAGGATTCGAAGTTCAGCGGGTTGCCGTTGTCAAAGAAGTCCGCAATGATATGTAGTCCTCCTGTTTGCCACCAATTGAAATTGTTCAGGGTGATGCCTGGGGAGAAGTCCAGGTTCTCCCAGATGGGGGTGAGTGGGCCCATCGTGGTTCTGCGGTTCCATTGGCGGGCTGCTTTCTTCCAACTCGCCACCGTGTTTCTTGTCGCTGTCAGTGGCCCCTCATCGGCTGGGAAGCCCAGGCTTCTCATGTGTGGGAGGCTTTCTATCGGGGACTGGCACCATTTATCCTCCAGTATCAGCCAGCGGGGGCGAGGATCCTGTAGTTTCCACGCAAAAGCGTCGTATAGCTGAGCCGCGAGGCAGTATCTGCGAACGTCTGGGACCCCCAGGCCGCCCGTCGCGGTGCCCCGGAGCATGATTCGCTTTGGGATCCATGGCTTCTTTCCATCCCAGACAAATTTTAGGATGTCTGCTTGTAGCTTTTGGATGGCTTTCTTTTGGACTGTTAGTGGGAGGGCTAGCAGTGGTACAACAGTCTGGGGACTAGGTTAATTTTTATGGCGGTGATCCTTCCGAACCATGAGATTTCCTGCTTTTGCCATCTAGCTAGGTCCTTTCGGATGTCTGCGAATAGAGGGCGAAAGTTTACTTTGTAGATTCTTTCAGTTTTATTTGGTATTTGGACCCCCAGGTAGGTGAGGTGCTGCTTCGCCCATGGGATTGGGTACTTGGCGCTCAGGGAAGCCTTGCGTGTCTTTTGCATGTTGATGCTCATAACTGTGGATTTTGCAAAGTTTACCTGAAATCCTGCTGCTTCTTTAAACTTTTCTAATTCTGCCAGATTCCTTGCATGGATTCTTCTGGTTGGGTAGCTGTCAAGAAGACATCGTCGGCGTATAGAGCTACTTTGTAGGACTCTCCTCCTACCGCAAGGCCGTGGATCGTTGGGTTCGCTCTTATTCTGTCTGCGGAGGGTTCCATAGAGAGCGCAAATATGAGGGGGGATAAGGGACAGCCCTGTCTGGTGCTTCTTGTGATGGTTATTTTCTCGGACTTGGTCCCGTCTACTCTGAGTTGGGTGGAGGGATGTTGGTAATTTGGTAAGATCCATTTGGTAAAGTTGGGTCTGAATCCAAAATGTCTAAGTGTTTCCTTGATGTAACCCCAGTCTAGCATGTCGAACGCTTTATGGGCATCCAGTGACATGACTACCATATCTGATCCCATTCTGTTGGCCGACTCTATTGTGTTGATTGTTCGCCTGATGTTGTCGTGAATACTGCGGCCCAGAATAAAGCCTGCTTGGTCCGGGTGGATTATGCTTGGGAGGGCTGGTGCAAGCCTGTTCGCTAGGATTTTTGCAAACAGCTTGGCGTCGTTGTTAAGCAGGGTGATGGGTCTGTATGAGGCGCACTGCGTCTGGTCTTTCCCTGGTTTTGGAATGAGCACCATTGTTGATTCTTCCATCGATGGGGTTGTGGAGCCCGTCTCGAGGAATGAGTTGAATAAATTTGCTAACTGTGGGGACAGGATGTTGGTGTATTTCTTGTAAAATTGGGCTGTGAAGCCGTCTGGTCTCGGCGCCGTGTTTTTTAGTGTTTGGATTGTTTCCCCTACTTCCTACGGTGTAATTGGTTGTTCCAGTGTTTCCCATTGAAGGTGTGGGGGCTTTCTTTGGGCGGATGCCAGAAAGCTCAGTTGCGCCAGTTTAGGTCTTGGGGCTCCCGCCATGGTTTCTTTGTGGTGCTCTGTCATGAGTTCAAGGATGTCGGGCTTTGAGTAGCGTAGGGTGCCATTCGAGTCTGTCAGGCATTGGATGTTGATCCATGAATGCACTTTTTTCAGCTTGTGCACCAGCAGGTGGTTTGCTTTGTTGCTGTTTAAGTAGTAATATTGCTTTGTGTAGATTAGGGTCTTGGCTGACCGGTCCACCAGATGCATTTCTAACTCAGATTTCGTTCTCTTGAGTTCCCGGCCGGTTGTTTTGGCCTAGTGTCTTTTGAAGGAACTCTCCAGCTCCTTGACCCGTTTCTCCAGCTTGTCCTGTTGTAGTTGGTGGGATCTCTTGAGCCTCGCTGAGCAGTTAATCGCTACCCTGCGGATCACTGGTTTCATGGCATACCAGATGGTCGCCTTTGGAGTGCCATCAGTAGAATTCTCCGCAAAGTAGTTCTGCAAGCGACGTCTGCCAGGATTTGGTCTTGCAATTTCCAGGGCCACCTCGGTGCTTCAGGCATTCCCAGGGTCCGTAGCCGCATAACGATTGGAACATGGTCAGAGATAGCTCTCAGGCCAATCTGTATGGCTTCAACACAGGGGAAGAGCTCACTGGAGATCAATAGTAGGTCTATTCGTGAGTGGCCTCGGTGGCCTCGGTTGACGTGTGAGAAGAATGAGTAGTCCCTCTCCTCCTTGTTGAACAATCTCCAGGCGTCTATGGTTCCGGTTTCCCGTAAGAACTCAGCCATGGCGAGTGCTTTGATATAGTCCTCCCTGGTGGGGGGGGAGTGTTTTGTTCCGGACCGGGTCTGGTGTGAGGTTAAAGTCTCCGCCGATTAGCAGTTGACCCTTGGAGAATGCCGCTATTGTTGGTAGGAGGTTGTGGAGAAAACGGTCTTGGGTGCTGTTCGGCAGTAGATTGCTGCTAAGGTGATGGGGAGGTTGACGAGGAGGCCTTTCAGCAGCAGGTACCGTCCGTCCGGGTCCCTTTTAATTGTGACCTGGGTCAGAGGAAGATCGCGGCTAAGGAGGATGGCCACTCCTCTCTTCTTTTGGCTGGAGGAGGAGAAGTATCGTCTTGGGTAGCGGAGGAAGGAGATCCGCTTTTCATCGGCTGCTAGAAGGTGCGTTTCTTGTAAACAGACGATATCCGCGGATGATTCGGAAAGTTTTTGCTCCACCGATTTCCTCTTGCCTGGGGCGTTCAGACCTTGCACATTCCAGGTCAACATGGTGAGTTCCCTATGTGGCATCGCCATTTGGGTTGAGTGCATTTGCTAGTTGAGGCAGCCCCCCTGTTGGTGTTTGTGTCACGTATCTTAATTTAGGATTCTGTGGATCCAGTATCCTTCGAAGAGAGTTCCTGTCTCCACGGCTCCATTCTCCCACCTTGAACAAAAACGTGGTCTTACGGTCCAGCCTTCGACCAACGGGGTCTACGGCCGGGCCAACTCAGCCAACTGGGTTGGAGGCGAACGCGCCTCTGGTGTTTCCAGTGAAATGTGAGGTTTTCTCCCTTATGTGAGGTTCAAGTTCTTCTGGTTGGGGTATTGGGTTTGTTAGATCTCTAGGGTTGTACTTGTGGGAGAGGACCCCTGTGTAGGTTAGGTCGGGGGAACATGTTGCCTGATGTCACGGTCCGAGCAGTGGCCCAGGCTGCGGGGTATCCTGCCGAGCTCGAACGAGTGGGGATTGAGGCGCTGCGGATCCGTGGGTTGTTCTGTAGCTCATCTCATCGGTTGTTCGGCTTTTGGTTCTTGTTCTTGAGGCAGGGCAGCGTGCTCTGCGGCGGCTCTCGACTCGGGACCATGAGTTCGAGGGTTTGCGCCTGGCGTGTCCGGGGTTGGGTTCTGCTCCACTTGGTTCCTTCTCCCCAGCCTCGGGGTTCATGAAGTTTTCAGCTTCTCTAGGGCTGGAAATCTGTCTCGCTCGTCCCTCCCAGGTGAAGGTCAGGGCCGTGGGGAAGCCCCATCAGTACGTTATCTTCTTTTCGCACAGCCATTCTGCCATAGGCTTTATGGCTTTCCGTTTTGCTAGTGTGGTTGACGCCAGGTCCTGGTACAGGGATATTGCTGCATCTCTAAAGTGGATTTGGGCCGAGCTTCTGGCCTCTCGCATTATTTCTTCCTTGACTCGGAAGAAGTGCACGCAGGCTAGGACGCCTGGGGGGGGAAGAGGAGTGCTGCCTCACCCGGGTTCTATGCACCCTGTCAAGTTCTAGGGGGGCATCGTCCGGGAGGGTTATGATGAAACGGAATAGGTCTTTCACCTGATGAATGACAAAATCGTTATCCGAAAAGCAGATAAAGGGGGTGCAATAGTACTACAAGATAAAGACAAATACAAACGAGAATGCAACAGACAACTACTCGATTTGGACAACTATCGGCATCTTGTCTGTGATCCCACAGACAGACTAAAGGAACTGATTGGGCATAAAGTTGAAAAAGCTAAACAAAGAGAGTGGATTACACCAAAGGAAGCGGACTTCCTCATCAAAACCAAACCTCAAATCCCCCAGTTTTATACTTTGCCTAAAATCCACAAGTCTCTTTCCAACCCGCCAGGCAGACCTATTGTCTCAGGAGTGGAATCAGTACTCAAACCCTTATCCAGGTTTACAGACACATTTCTTCAACCTCTAGTTCGGAAGATGGAATCATACATACAAGACACCACCCAAATGATCAAAATAGTGGAAGGCTTGCCTTTTGACACAGATACAGAAATCCTCTTGGGTTTAGATGTTGTGGCATTATACACTAGTATCCCACAGAAAGAATCCATCGAAATGCTTGAGGAAAAACTCTTGAAGGATCACACAGTGGGAAATACCCCAATCTCTTTCATCCTTTGGTGCGCCGAGATGAGCCTACAAGAAAACTATTTTCACTTCGACGGTGACTTTTATCAACAGATCCATGGGACAGCAATGGGGGCTACACTAGCACCCAGCATTACCAATTTATATATGCAATTCTTCGAGTTATCTAAGATTTTCAACACCAATAATCCTTTTCTGAAGAATATTACCAAATGAAAAGGTACATAGATGACATTTTTGTCATTTGGAAGGGTACAACAACAGAACTCCAAGATTTCTTAACCTGGATCAATATTCAAAACCGGTTTCCTAAATTTACCTCTAACTCGAGCAAAGAAAAACTTAATTTTTTGGACATTACAATAACAGTAGATATACAGTCCAAAACTCTGTTTGTCAGACCTTACACCAAACTGACTGACCGAAACTCAATGCTCCATTACGAGAGTTTTCACCCAAAACATGTATGGGACAACCTGCCACTCAGCCAATTTTTGAGACTGAAAAGAAATAGCTCGACCAAAGAGGATTTCCTAGCAACAGCAACGAATATGAAAAACAATTTGGAATCGAGAGGCTACCCCAAGCAAATAACCACACAAGCTCTAAAAAGGGCTCAAAATAACCACCAAGACTCCCTATTGGAATATAGAGAACACAGTTCTCGGAGGATTCAAGACACAATACTTGTATTTGTGACCACTTATAGTGATATGTCGAACAAAATCAAGAAAATCATCCAGAAGAACTGGTCTGTATTGAACAAAAGCGAGACACCGGTCCCGAGACCCGTGATTGCCTTCAGACGCAGCAAAAACATTAAAGACTACATCACTCGTAGTGACATCATGCCTAGAACGCAACAAGATAGAAGGATTACAGAAATATGGAACATGCCTCCCATAATAGGCCACTTTCCCTGCGGCCACTGTACCTACTGTAAGTCAACGAAAAGAAGTACAGTAGTCGATTTGGGCCTCAACTCGCCTTGTAAACAAACCAAACATACAAATTGCAATACCAGTATGGTCATTTATGCCATTTGGTGTCCTTGCAAAACACTCTACATTGGAAAAACAGACAGACAGGTGAAAGTAAGAATAGGAGAGCACAAGAGCTGTTTAAGAAACAGGACTGCCAATGCC
The DNA here is from genome assembly GCF_040938575.1 of Ambystoma mexicanum. Classification (NCBI taxonomy): domain Eukaryota; kingdom Metazoa; phylum Chordata; class Amphibia; order Caudata; family Ambystomatidae; genus Ambystoma; species Ambystoma mexicanum. The sequence continues at coordinate 1,064,370,894 of NC_090923.1, read as the reverse complement.
CCACTGGTCGATCATTGGATTGAATTTGGGCATCAAACCGAAGACATACAATGTACAGTTTTATACAAATTGACACCTAGTCCCGACACAAACAGAGACAAAAGCCTGCTGTTTCGCAAGAAGCAACAAATCATTTCTCTAACTAAGAGCGCAATCTCAGGGCTCAATGATAAAATCGATTGGCTCAACATCTGAATGGATAAGTACTTCATTAGATTTGTACAAACTGCCCTACTCCATAAGGATGTATATCCACACACATCCAAGAAGCCACGTAATTCTGCTACTTAACAATGTAGATTTCCATCTACCGTACACAGGAGAATTACACTCTACTAATGTGTTTTTGTCCTCATTAAGGTGAATAGCATATATAACCATTAACAATTTCAGATTGCTTTCCACTGCTTACTTGTACCTTGAATGCACTCGGGATTCAGCCACTCTGCCCCCAGTGGATTAGTGCACCCTGTTCGTCTTATGGCATACTCCACCCGTATCACGGTAATTTCATGCAAGAACTTTTTCATATACACCATACGAGTCATCAATTATGGCTTTTCAAGTGCATTTGCTCGATGGTTAGGATGACGTTGGAATCAGCTGGTGTGCAAGCTGATCGCGTACTGCCCAAATGAAAACAAAGGATCACGTGACGTTATGGGCTCCAATCGCAACGCAATGATGCAGACGCCTCGCTGTATTTAAGACACGCCGGATTCCATGTTTACACATGAATCCTGGGTCACGCCCACGTCTACAACCTGGAAGACGGCATCGCGCGCTTAAAGGAAAAACTCTCCGTGGTAGGACCCGGAAACCTAGAACAAGACGAATGCTCTTAGGGCTCCGTTCATCCTACCCCTAACTACCGCTTTCCTCTTTTTCTCCGTCTCTCTTTCCCTATCCCTTTTGTTGCTGTCAGCTTCCTCCAGGCGACAGAACGAGCCTTTACATTCGTTCCGAGAAGTGCCATTTAGAGACACGGCTTCCCGCTTCAGAACAGATCTCTCTCGCCGTGTATGTCTATACCCCGAGTAGACCCACGGGTCTTATATCCTCAAGTTAAATGATGTTACCTAGTTTCATGAAGAAATGGGCAGTTCGTCGTTCACCCTTATTTTGTGGAATACGGGTATCTGAGTGCCCTTCTCTGCTTTTCAATTCGATACAGATAACAGAGATATATGACCTGGCTCTACCCTCCAATACCCTAGAGTGAAGTTTTTACCGCTCCGCGCATTTCTGTCAACAGAGCACTCCTTGGGAGAATTTAGGATTGGTCACTCTAGGCCTCCTAACTGAGGGTAAGCCATTTTCTATCCATTTAACCGGTGACAGTGTTAATTACAACTAAACAGTATTTGGAATTCCATCTCCTGGTTGTTAGAGAGGTCTATTTTAGAAACATTGTGTGAGGTAGTGTCGTTGAATGAGACTGTGTAGTGTTCGGACCCCTGTGTGGTCCTCATGTTGGCTCTCAGTGTTTATTGAATCAACACGAATTTACAAGCCAAATCAAGTTAGTTAACAACTCGCAATTAGTAATTGAATACTAGTGTTTTTGGCAGGACATTTGGATACAAACTCTGATTGTCTCTCCTTGCTTTCTTCTTTCTTTAGGTAACACATGGACCAACAACGTCTTTGTTTTTTGTGGATGCATATACAATAGAAAGTATTAGTAGCAAATTTACTGTATGCTACTATTTACATTTCATTTTGGATAGAATTGAAGTGTTTAACACCCAATTGTTGGGTTGTTTTCTGTCTTCTTAGTCCACTACCCCTTGGGCGTCACACAGTATTGACATTGTTGACATAGATATGACAGCTCCCTGATGAATTTCCTTTTACTTGGTTCATACCCCTTTTTTTGTGTGTTTGGTTGTTGGAAAGAAACATGTTGGATGATTGTGTGTCGAGAAGGGCGTGTATGGAATATTTCTGAATGAGAGAATGATATGTTGTTTGACAAAAACTTTATTAACTTTGTGAAAATCACTGTGTATTTGCACTAGCACAAGACACTTTTTTTGTGCAAATACTCCAAACTTTGGAGGGCAGTTACTTTGAACAGTCCCCCACACCCACGAGACCGACTGTCTATTCTATGCTGTTGCACTTATGACTTTTTAGTGTTTGAAACTGTAGAACAAGAGAGCTAAGTTGAGTGGTATTTAACCACATTTTTTCTTTTTTGGAACTACTCCATGCTAGTACAAGTTTACAATGTACTGCCTTGTTCTTCATTTTATGTTTTTCTGTGGGCTTTTATGATTGACTTTTGTATATCAATAAAATTCATATATATTTTTTAAGACTGTTGACATTGGCTGCCAATTTAATGAAATAGGAGCAGACTATTATTCAAAAATATTGTTGGTTCAGAAGTTACCCATGTGAAATAGAATCAAGATGCCCGTTTGACCCTTATGTTCATGACTAAAGGTTGCTGACTTTTTTGAGGGTGGTTGATTACGGGCTCTTCCTCCCCTTTCTACCTCCTTTTTTTGTTATTGCTTTCACGTAGTGGCCCAGGTCGTCGTCGGAGACCGAGGTGGGGATTCCTCTTAGGCGGATGTTGTTGCGCCTCGACCTGTTTTCTGCGTCCTCCTGTTTGGCCTCGAGGTTGTTGCATCTAGCCTCCAATGCTGAGATTCTGTCCGCGCCTGCCCCGATTTCAAAGTTTTGCTCGTAGATGGTGGTTTCAATTTCTTCCGTTCTCGCCTTGATTTCACCTACTCTCTTGTCCAGGGATGAGATTTTACTTTTCACTTCGTCCGTCCCCTTTTGGTATTCCTTAGTGATTGCTGAGAGGAGGTCCTGGAGATCTTTTTTGTGACTGTTTGCGTTGTAGGCTCCGGGGCCACTTTTGGAAGGGGGCCTGCTGGGGCGCCCTCGTTGCGCTCTCCCTTTTTGGATTTCTCCACCAGTGTTGTAGACAGCAAGGTCGCAATGTTGGCTTGTTTCATGACATTTTTGTTCCGGAAGCTCCGGGTTGTGTGATGGTGGCCCTGATTCAGTGGGACTCTGGGGTGGGCTTGTGTTTGCAAGTAGGGGATTTTTCCTCTCTCTGCCCTCTGGGGTGTCCGACATGGGATGTTTTAGCGTAGGTCTTGCAGGGGACGGTAGGCCTCCCTGGGGTAGTTTGTATTCAGGGCTTGAGTTGCCCCGCTGGCTCCCCAGGTTCGCTCCAGGCGGTCGGTTAGTGCGTTATAGCAGGGTGCACAGGCTGTGGGGGCCAAGAGAACCCGGCTCTGCTCTTGGCGGTTAAGGTGCTTCGTTGCAGGATGGGGAGGAGCGCCTTGAGCGGGGTCTCCACCCCGGAACTCCCAGCCCGGTAGCATCCCCGACCTCTGCCGGTGGCGAGAAGGTCCCCCCCGCCGAGTTCGGGGTGCAATGTTCTCTGGTGTGGATGCGTGGGCCCCGCTGAGTTTATGCTGCCTGTGCTTGGTCCCCTTAGGTCCCCTCTGGAGCGGGGTGAAGCCGGTGGGGGCGCTGTAGGGTGCCCGCTCTGGCGAGGCAGGTGCCGCCTTACCTTGTGTCCATGCTGTGGTTCTGGCTGCCGTGGGGGCTGGGGGGGCCAGGATGCCTGCCCGTCGCTGTGTTTGTGTGCCTTGCCTCCCGGCGTTTAGTTCCGTGGGAGGGAGAGGGTTCCGTCTCCAGAGTGCTGCGACGCCAGAGGAAGGGGGTTTGATGATCAGGGCCGGGGGAGTTAGGCAGGTCCGCGGGGCCCCAGGTGTGCTGGCCTGGTGGTGCAACCCGTGTCTCAGTTGCAGGCCTTGTTGCTGTTACTGTGGTGGGGGGACGGATTCACCTTTGGCGGCAGCCGCATCCCGCCGTGGTAGTGTCAGCCCCCTCGAGGAGAGGCTCTTATTGCTGGGCCAGTTCTTTCCTGATGCTTTATTGGGGCACATGTGGGACCCTCGCCGGGCTCAGGTCGTTGCGGTCGCGGCTGGTTGGTGGGGGCCTCTGACCCTTGGGATTCGCCGGGCAGCTGGTGGTCGGGGGGTTGAAGGAGGGAGCTGCTCACAGGGGGGAGCGCGGAGTCGCCCAGATGGTGAGGCCGAGATGGGCTCGGGCTGAGGGTCTGGGGTTAGCTCTGCTCCTTTTTATGGATGAGGGTTGCCTGAGATTCTGGTGATCGGAAGGAGGGAGCCGCTTGCAGGGGGGAGCCCGGGGTCGCTCTGTCCTCTTAGGCACGGAGGTTCTGGTGGGCCCACTCGGCTCGGAGGAGCTGGTCTTTGGGAAACGGGCCTGTGGCTGTGGCCCTAGCACGCCCCTCAACAGGGCCAGGGGGTCCTACTCCGTTGGTGTGGCTGAGATGGGCTCATGGCGAGGGACCCTCAGCTGGGGTTAGCTCTGCTCCTTTTTGGACGCCGCAGCTCACCGGGTGCACGCCGAGGTCCCCGGAGCTTCGATGGGGCCTCTGGGGCACAGAGAGGCAGCGCGTCTGCAGTTAATTATGAGGGTTGGCTGGGTGCCGGCGGGCAGCCGGGGCTGCAGTCAGTGTTTTTGGCCCCGGAGGCTGGTGCGAGTTGTCCGGCTCCCGGGCTGCGCTGTGCTGGGCTCCTGCCCCTTCAGTTCGCAGCAATTTCCCGACCCGCGAGGGTGTCGGCAGGGCTCCTGGGTTACGGGCGGTTGGCTGGGGCGCAAGTCAGTGTTTTCCAGCCCCCAGGGGCCAGGGGAGGCCCTCCGGCCGCGGGGATGCCTGGGTGCCTGCTTACTCGGATCATGGCAGGATCCTGCGCTAAGCGGTAGGGGAGCTGAGGTTGGCTGCCATTTTGCTGGAGGGACCCATTTGTTTCCCGCGTCGTGGAGGTCCTCTTCAAACTATGGGTTTTTCATCATTAGGAGCCGCGAAACTTGGACAAGTTGTGCCTGCAGACTTCGGCAGTCGATCCCTCTGCTTGGTTGCTCGCAGAACTTGCTATCACTGGGGCATTGTTGATGGCTGCGTAGCCGCGACCGGGAGCTCTCACAGAGCCTGTGCCTCCAAGCCACGCCCCCCTGCAAACAGCTTTTAACTGTTTGCTTTGCAATGAGAGGAGATCGAGGTGGCAGGGGAAGAGTTCCAGGGACTTCAGACACCAAAATAAACTCACAGTGCTCATTTTGGTGTCGGATGCAAAGAGCTACTGGTAGTCAAATTAGGTACAGTAGCCATACCTCATGCCAGAACTGTTGGTATAGCTTTGTTATGTGTCCCTGCTACGCTCTGAGATATAACTGCACTGTGCCCAATAGTCATTATGTTCAGCACCATAGCTCATTTGTATTGAATGTGCCATGCCCTGTAACTAGCCATTGTAAAGCGATACGGGCGAGAAACACAACCATTACTGTGCTCCAGAAACCCAGCCACTCTCATACTATTACTACTCTGTAGACGGTGCTGACATACTTGGCCTCTGAGTTGAATTGTGCTACCCTCCATAGTCAGCCATTGTGATATACCTCATAGTTGGTGATTGTACTGAATTGTGGAAGGAAATGTGTTGCACCTACCTGTATAATGATGAGGGGCAGACGTCATGCAGGATTTACATGTATTTTGCAGGAAACATTTATTTTGGGGGCAGGAAATGTGTTACAACAGAAATATTATGAAAATTAGCAATGCGTTTCATTTGGATAGATCTGTGAAGAATAGCCATGCCTCACATTTAGGTAGATTTGCAAAGATTTGCAGCCCATCTAGATAGAATTGTGAAGATTAGCCATGCGCCACATCTAGATAGAATTGTGAAGATTAGCAATGCGTCACAATTAGGTAGATTTGCGAAGAATAGCCATGCAGCCCATCTAATTTGAATTGTGAAGATTGGCCATGTGTCACATCTAGATAGAATTGTGAAGATTAGCCTTGCATCACAGCTAGATAGAATTGTGAAGATTAGCCATGCGCCACATTTAGGTAGAATTGTGAAGATTAGCCATGTGTCATATTTAAATAGAATTGTGAAGATTAGCCATGCGTCATATTTAGGTTGAATTGTCATGATTAGCCAAGGTGGTCTCTGATCAACGCATGCTACCCTGATCTGCCTGGGAATTGATGCCATGAACTCCTTCACTCGGGGCGCAGTATCAAGAATGCTTGGGTTGGGCTTGCTCTTTTTTCTCTTGCAGATATGCACTACACTCTCTGATCAGATGAGCTCCCTAGCACGCTTAGCTCTCGGAAGGGACAATGATACAATATATTTCAGCAATTCAAACCATAAACTACGACAGGAATAATCATCAACCCGCTCTAAAGAATTACCCGAGATCCGGAAAATGGGTCCACTGGCACTTATCACAGAGCTTCAGCAATGGACTGACATTGTTCCATCTCAAAGGAATACGCTCTGAATAAGGCCAGGAATCTGGCAAGGCAAGCTCCTGCAAGTGACAGTGAGGTGCTGCCACATGTTATCAATACTCTCAATGCACACGAGATAAGGAATACTCTAACCCCCGCTGCATATAACGCTGGCCGTTCAGACACACCACTTACATCATGACCTGATCTGTTGCCTGACCTTCAGGCATACCGAATACCAGTCTTCATACCTATGATGTACTCGAATGTCCAATAGAACAATAGTGGAAAACAATAATTTGCCCAGCATGTAGGAAGCTTGCTTTCAACAGTGATGGCCCCCACCCCATGATATTCATGGGCCATTTTTTCCTGTGGTGTTCCTTTCAGGCCAGAAGAAAGAAAAGCAAGCTGAGCGAACAGATGCTCCAGACGCTGGGCAATAGAGCAAATATCACCGAGCCCCCAGCTTCCCACTGCGAAGCTGGGGGCTCGGTAAAGCCTGGTCAGGGCTGAGGCAGGCCGGGGCCCGAGATTCGGCCAGACATTTGATGCCGAGTCTCGGACCCACAAGAGCCGGCCCATTGACCAGTACTGTTGATATCACGAATAGCCCAAACCAAGCTCCACCCCCAGCGCTTAGCGGGAAACATCACTGTGTCTCTTATTGTCAGTCCACCATTGCCTACCTCAACTGAAATTTTGTCGCCTTCTTCCTTTTTCCCATTTAATGTTGCCACTCTCTTTAATACTTTCACAGCCTTTTCAGGTTTCCCTGCCAGTACCAGCCAGCGTGCCGACTCTGGAATCCACCTGCAAAAATAACAGGAAAAAATGGTTTAGTCTAACAAATGCATGTCGCTGCATAGTTGCATGGAGTTGTCGCACAGAAGAGAAGCAAGAAGAAACATGTCACTGAAATGCGCTGTCTAGTATGTGCTGTTGTTATGATTGTGCAAAACGCTCAGACACAGGAAGAGGAAGTAACATGTCACTCACTGAATGATGCAGTTTTACGCGAGCGCTACGGTGACGTTACGTACCAGGAATAGAGAAAGAAGAAGAAGAAGGGCACAGAGATGGTGAGCTGCAGGTGACGCCAGTTTGGAAGGCCATATGCCAGTCCGGCCAGGACTATCTGCCCAAACGTGTAGAAGTAGCCCGTCAGTGTTCCTGTGATGGTCCTGACGCGAGTGGGTATCCATTCCACAACTAGAGGGATAGAAAACAAAAGAGGTTATTGAGAGCTGTGACCAACATTCCCCCTTCCGAGTTCAGCTTCCAAGCCCCTCTGACAAGGACAGACAGGGCCGTCCTTAGGGCAGGGCCGCCAGGACGACTGGATGGGGCGCCCTGCAATTAGCCCCAGCCACACCAACTCAGGGGAGTCTTTCAAGGTCTCCCTCGAGCTGGAATGGTGGGAGAAGGCGCGGCAGGCGCCCTAATGACATTAAATGTGCCACGCTCACGGAAGCAATGCGCATTTAATAACAATCGGACACATCTCGTGACCCCCCCACGGCCGCTTGTACAGTGGTGCATGGGGAAATGTCACAAATTATGTTTCACTGCATGGGGCGCTGCTGCCACTAATGCTGGCCCTGAGTACAGGGCACCATTTTTAGTTGGTTCGAGCGCTCAAGGGGGGACTACTTAGAGGGGCTAAATGCATGCTACGTTTGTGCCACCCGTTACTTGTACACCTAATACTGGTTGCGGTTTAATCCCTTCGAGAGAAGAAGAAAAGTTGTCCGGCACAACAAAAAAAAATAGTGGAGGGGCTAACATGTGCAATGGGAAATTGACAACAAAGGTAGCCAATATGCAAATGTAATTCAAATGACCTTTCCTTCTGGAAGAAAATGCTAAGGGTAAATAAGAATTTGCGTTTCAGAAAAAGAATCTTCACCATACCAAAAATTACCAAGAGGGGGAATGTCCTATATTGTTGCTGGCAAACTATGAAAGGTGCACACCTTTGTATCAAAACATTTCCAGCAAAGGAAAATTCCAATAGGAGACATTTGCCGCTATAGTTCTATGCAACCTGTAACCTTGTACTTCTCGCAATGCCCATAGTGTCATGTATTCTCTTAGCACCGTGATACCGCCGGTCCTGGGCCTGGGCGCTATCAACAAATACAATTAAAAAAAATAACATGTGTGATATGCTTTCATGTGTTTTTTGGGCAAAGTTTCTGCTGTGTAAACCGGTGTGTATACTGGTGTGTATACCGGATGACCGGGTTTCTAATTCCGGGTTTGGCACTATTTGAATACGTGTTAAACGATTAATTATCATGGAAAGCAGATTATCACTTTCTTATTGCTGACCCCAAAAACACACAGTGGGTATAATGTCCGACTTCTTAAAGAGTTGGGCGAAAGTTGGTCACCATTGTATACCCTCGACTTATGCTCTGGCTATAAAATTCTACTGCAGTGCATGACAGCAAGAACTTCTGACCTGTGCTCCCTTGAGGAAGGGCATATATAACATATGTATAACATATACATGTATGTGTGTTATATTTTAAATACATGTAAAATTTAATGTATTTGTTATATTCCCACGAATAGATGGGAAGACCTCTAATAAAGATCAGACAGAGCCAGGATCATCTGGAGTAACGTTCTCTACATTCTCTCTCCATACGCGGTCTGCCAAACTCCTCCCATTCCTATTACATAATTTCCTTTACTCTTGTGTGCAGTGGACAATGAAAGAGGAAATTACATCTTCCCATACTTATTGTTAGCCATTTCTTGAATCCATCGTGTGATCTTCCGTATAATTCGTTCAGAGGGACTTCATTGTAGATGTGGTAGATTTTCTTCCTCACTGTTGATGTCCTCATTATCAATGTCACCATCCATATAGTCTGAGCTGCTTGTGTCAGATTCATTCAATATCAGTTCATCATCCGTGACAGGATCACTTGGTGTTATCTTTTTGAAGAACGAGAGTTCCTTGTGATTTTGTGTCTATTCTCTTTAGTGGAATTTGTCAACACTTTAATATCTGTGTAGTCAAAGGCACAGGGCTGAATGCAGACCTTGGGCTTCATTACGAGTCCGGCGCCGTGCTGGTAAAACCGGCAGGCTGCCGCCGGACTCGTGGGGATTTACTAGCTCCGGACCTGCCGGAATTACAGGGGCATTACAGCCCCGGTGGACCGGTAATTCCAGAGCCGGCATTTCATTACTCCCCATTCCCGTGGAGTCCCATAGGAATGGGGACCATGGAAACACCAGCACCATGCAGTAATGGTGCCGGTGTTCCCACGTCCATCTGCGGCCGGTGGCGTTACGGTTGCCAGGTCAGACCTGGCAGGTGAAACACCAGAGGGCCACAAAACTCGTAGTTAGCCAGTCCGGAAAACGGTGCCGGTACGGTTTTACCAGCACTGTTAACTCCGGACCGGCTAACATGTAATGAGGCCTATTGTTTATTTGTTTTAGGTCATGAAACGTTGCTGCTCTCGCCACTCGTCTTTTGTCTATATATTCTTTCATCTTGATTTTGTCATTCGCATCCGTTTGTTGTATCGTTTTTGTCATCATGACATCTATTCCATGATTAGGTTGATGACAGAGCTTTGTGTGAATATCTCTCTGACACATCAATTCTGACAAACACACTCCTGTGGCATATTCCTATAGTCTCTTAAGAGTTGGCATAGAGCCTGCATGAACGATCCCTTGCTGATCTGGCACACTTGTAGCAATGTTTTAATATTAGCTGTGAGCCTTTCCACTGTGCCGTTTGCCTGTGGCCATAGAGGTGTTATTCTTCTACGGTGAAACCCTAGGTATTCACCAAATAAGGAAAGGCATGGCTACTGTTAAGATGAATTTCTAATAGTGGAACCTTCTGGGTAAACCAGCCCAATCTATGGTAGCTTGGCAGGTGGTCAAGACTAAGGGCCTGATTCATGGAAGTGTTTTATAAAATGCGCAATCCCATAGGAAAACGTTCCATGAATCAGGCCCTAAGTCTCAGGAGGAGTGAGAGTGATTGGAAGCCCACAGTGAGCACACACAGTAAAACTCCAGAGTACGCTTAGATTAGTCTATACATTTATCATAGGCCTTAATAATTAAACATGAATAAAGCACACTAATAATAAAACAGTTACCACACACGCCTTTCACTATTTAACATATATACAAGTATTTTTCGCCTAATTGGGTAAGGGGGGAAACACAGCCACAACTTGTAACAGAAGTGTAGGTTAACACAAATATTGCATTTGGCAGTTCTTCAGAATCGATCCCTAACTTGAGCAGTCCAGCCCTACAAAGTGGGGAGCCTTGTGCTCAAAACGAGTGCAATGCGTTGAAAACGTGCTGTCATGCATGATGAGAGAAAGTGGGTACTCTTCATGGAGCTGTCGCAGTTCAGGATGGGGCTTGAGGTGATGAAGAACAGTGTCCCACTATTCGGGGAGGGTCTACCCTTGCAGGCAGAGCGATGTTCGGGAATGGCTAGGGAGCGCAGGCTAGCCCAGCTAAGGTGTGTATCTTTTTAGGGATTCTTGTGCGTAAAGAACAATGGCTGTGCTAGGGGGCCACTGGTAAGTGATGCAAGTGCTCACCGACCCTCGACACAGTCCGGGCCAAACATTGCCAGTCTAGGCCAGGTTGCTTGTAGGTTCAACCCATGCAGTTGCACGTCGCTCCAGCTCTCAGCGGGACGGGACGATCGTCCGTGGCAGCCCCTTCTCTTATCCAAGATTCGTTTTGTGCTCAAATCTATGATAACCAATGAAATATCTGCTCACTTGCATGCACGCCAGGCATAGACCAATCACTGTCCACGATGGTCCCAGTCATTCAGGCATACCAGACATACTGGCACCAGTATTGTGGATTGGGACCAGACAGTCCCAATCCTCTTCCTGGGCACTAGCACACGTGACATGCAGGAGCCCGCGAAAGTTGCGGTTTTCGTGGGAGGCTGCATGCCCAAATAAGGAATTACTGGGTCTGCTGGACCTGGGGAAAGGCAAAGGGACAAAATGTCCAAAGGACAGAACAAAAGACTTCAGGGTACAGCCATTTTCGGCACTGGCCACAGTCCTGAGCCAAACGCGGTAAACACGATATGGTTCTTTAAATAGAAGTAAACATACTATAAAAGCAAACTGCTGCCATCAGTTCATCCTAGGAACACTTGTACAATCACCCATAAATCCTAAGAGGGTGTCTAGGGCCCAAAAAACCAAAAGGAGCCCTATGTGCGGTACCGTAAGGTACTTAGCACATAGATAAAAAGTTACCAAGAATTGTCAACATAGTCATAGACTAGGGGAAACATAGTTTCCAAGTACTGACAGTCTGAAGGGTGATGAGCAAAAGCCCAGAGGAGCCCAGCTGAAAGCTGTGCTCCACTGGGAAAAGTCAGGTTAGGTTAGCCAAACAAAAGTAAAAAGTTTGGCCGGTCCATAAATGGAGGAAAAATTACACCTAGGGGAAATCTTTCCTAACAGGCCCATTGTCAGATTTTGCTATCCTTGCAGTTCCATAAGCAGCAAACATTTTGTCCAGTGCCGGTATTACAGCCTGAGCTCCTGTAGATGCGATTGCCTGTATGTCGGGATACCGCGACATTTCATACATTGCTACTAGTACGGGTTTGCCATTTGGCAGGCGTCCAAATAGGTCAACAGCCACTTCTTCCCAGACACCCAGGGGTACTGTTGTCATTTTCTAGTGGCTATGGTAATGTGTGCGGGGTAACAGCTTTGCAGATGGTACACTAGTCCAGCGTGCCTTCTATGATAGAATCCATCAAGTAGAACCAAACCTTTTCTCTCAATCAACATTGCGTTGAAACAATCCCAAGGTGGCTTTCGTGCACTAGCTAAATGACATTGGACCTCATTACAAATCGCCCGGTATGGAAACAACGGTGGCGGTAAACCCGCCGCCACCGTTGTTTCCATGCCGGGCGATCACAACTCCTGCAGGCGGGAGGTGATGTTCCCGCCAGGTCTGACCTGGCGGGTTTAACACCGCCCGCCTACAGGCGGACGAGGAAACACCGGCAGCATTACGAGATGCTGCCGGTGTTTCCATGATCCCCATTCCCATTGAGTCCAACAGGACTCAATGGGAATGGGGATTAACATCATTCCGCCTCCGTGATTCCCGGAAAACCGGGGTTGTAATGCCCCGATAATTCCGGGAATCACAGAGGCGGAATGGTAATACGAGTCCGGCAGTAACCATGTGGTTTTACCGCCTCGGTTACCGCCGGACTCGTAATGAGGCCCATTGTTGTTTAGAGAAGATGGTAGGACTATCTTGTGTTCTTTCAAAAGTATGTACAAAAGACAGAGCACTCCCTGTGCAACAACATATCAAGAAGTCAGAGTCAAAGTTGCGTGTAACTATTTATTACAAAAATAAAATAATGTTAAAAAATGATCTGATAAATTGGTCTGAAACAAGAGTCAAAATCAGAGCAAGGCAAACACAAAGTAAATCAAAAAAGGAAAATGACATGTTGAATAACACCCACATGTTATGGTATGATATGTCATTTATAACACGCCTGTACACAAGTTTTTCTAGGTGCGAATGTTGAAGATAAATACATAAATCATAACAAGATTAACACATAAACATAATGTGGTGTGTCACCTAGCGACCCTCCCTGCACAGACAATCTAAAAAGATGCTGCAGTGAAAGTAACAAAATGGTGCAAATATTTCTAATAAATGCTCACAGTGCAAATGTTGAGAAGGAATCACATCTAAACACAAGTGGCATGTGAGGCATAATGCGTGTGCTGACATCCTGAACAATGGCACGTCAAGTGGCATGTGAGGCATAATGGGTGTGCTGACATCCCGAACAATGGCACGGCAACTTAGACGGGGGTGACAAAAGTTCATGCCCAGAAATGTTCATTGACAATGTGCAAAATACCACACTGGACGGTGGTGAACGTCGACTCAAGGCACTCGAGTTTCGGCAGAAAAGCGGCCCGACATCAGGAAGTCAAGTCAACCCGCCTCTTCAGGACGAACACATATATTGAGGTGAGGGTAACCTCATTGAGCGGGGTGATGGCCGCTTAAAAATGATAATTTGATAGCTGCCTTAACAAGTACATTTGCTAAGATGCACTAGGCATTCCCTGTGATGGAACCTGTTTATAGACTCACCCCAGTATTAATCCGCGGTAGCAATTCAAGGACTGAACATTCCTGCTGTTGAAGGGCCGTCCTGTGTTCATTGAACTGGACAGCACACAGAGGGGGTATCACTTCACGTGTGTTACGTTCATGATAGAATGTGATGGCTCCCGATACTCCAAATCATAAGACAGTGCAGGCTGTTTTAAAAGTATACTTGTGATGTAACCAGTGATGTAACCAATAGTTCATCCTTTATGAGAGCAGATATTTGCAGTGCCTTGTATTCAACTGACGATAATTCACCACCTGCCCCCTCAGCCATACCCTACTTGTCTGTGATGATGGTGTCCATGGAAATGGCTCTCGGCAATGCATGATGGATCACATAGTTTATATATGGTTCAGCCTTAGATGTCCTCGATTCCTATGTGTCAGTGAGCGGATGTATTGATAAGTAGTCAGCAGGACTGCTGTCCTTGGCTTATGCATGATATCAAATTGAAAGTCTTGAAGACATAGGCCCTACCGGGCGATTCGTGGGGGCATCTTTGCATTATGTTTGCCATTTATGGCCGTCTAGGCTTGGTGCTCGGTGATGACAGTAAACAGTTTGCCATATAGAAATAATTGATAGTGTTTACAAGCCTACACCACTGCTAGGCTTTCTTTCTCAACTTGAGAATATGCACGTTCAATTAAGGCAAGACTGCGAACTGCGTATGACATTATATGATGTGGTGATAAGGAGCCAGGCTTGTGTTGTGCAAGAATGCTGCCTAAACATACAGGACATGCATCAACAATGAATTCTGTGGGCCGTTCTAGGTCATAATAGGGCATGCAGGTGGCGATCTTTGATCAGGCAAAAAAAACATGTGAAATCATGTCCAGTTTTAGTGAGTAAACGTAAAGGGGCGATAATGGGTGTGCAATCTTTGATATATCTGGTGCAGCTGCTGGCCATCCCTAGGAACAATAGCACTGCAGACACATTTGTTGGACTTGCAGTGGGTACAAGAGCTTGAACTTTTTTCTAGATCGGGTTGAAGTCTTACGATGGCAAATATGTGTATGAAGACCCTTAAAGTCGGTTTGCTGAATGCTCACTTGTCAGCATTTAGAGATGGCCATCTTCTTGAGCCATACCCTTTCAATGAAGGGTGGCATCATGAGCTTCTTGGTTTGCTCCAAACACCTGAATGTTATCACTATAATTTACACATGGTGGGATGTGTTATATCTCAGCTGCCGCGGAGATGTCGAAACTAATGCTTGTTGGTTACTAGTCTTTCCATCAAATTTTTTCCATCGACAGTTCATTCCATCAAATCTTTTCCATTGAAAGATGTTTCATCGAATTGCCATACATAAAGTGCAAAGTGTTTATGCATCGAAACCCTTTCATCGAATAGGGTTTTTTTATATAAACACCTTAAATATTTTGCATGGAAAGTTGATGAAACGTGCATATCGTTATAACGTTACAGGAAGCTGTCCAGTGCTGAAATCTATTCAATACAGTTGCAATGTATTTCAGCACTGGACAGCTCCCTCTACCTTATGTAGTGTGCACTTTTATTTTATTTTGTAATGGGGGGGTCCTCCCCCAAGCCCCCAATAAAATAAAATAAATGTCCCCAGTCCTAGAAAATAAATTGAATGTGTTGAATGTGCACACTACCAATTTTGGTTGGGTGATATTGGGCCTCATTAGGACCCAGGCGGATTTCGCGGTGCTAAATGCACCGCGAAGCATGGCGGAAAGCCGCCGATAGCGCCATGGGGGTTGGCGGATTTACCGCCCCATTCCGACCTCGGCGGAGCGGTAAATCCCCAATCCCCATTCTGCCCTTCCCCATTCCCATTTTTGCCCCATAGGGTATAATGGGAGTGGGGAAGGAGTTAATTACGCCACCGTAAAATACGGTGGCGTAATTAACAACGAGGTCCCGTAGCGCCATGGTTTTCTCCGCCTGGTAAAACCAGGCGGAAAAGGCCGCCATGGCGCTACGGGAACTCGTAGTATGGCGGAGAGGTACGCCATGCACTACGCTGGCGTAAAACCCTCTCCGCCAGGGTCCTAATGAGGCCCATTGTATGTAAATATGTGCTCTGTAAAGCACTTTGGATTAAGGCGCTATATAAATAACGCATCATTATCACATCATTATTACACCAGTCAGAGGGAGCTGTCCAGTGCTGAAAAGTATTTCAGCACTGGACAGCTTTGTCTAACTTGTGGTGTTTATTGTTTATTGGGGCGGGGGGCCCAAATCCCCCCAACCCCTATTTTCAAAAATTAACCTTTTCCTAAACCCATTGAATTTCCAACCCAAACATTCATACATCTATTTTAAAGGTATGTTTGAGTTGGAAATCCATCAAAATTAATTCAATGAATATGCTTTTCGATGGGAAAGCATTTCAATGAATGAATTTTGATGGATAATGATTCGACGGAAATGATTTTGATGGAAAGACTGTATACCATGCTGGGTGTAGTTTCAGCTGGTGGTGGACCTTGTTTAAGTCAAGTTTGGGAATACAGGTGCTACATGTAGTAGCTGCATCATGTCCGACATTCTTGGTGCTAAATGTCTTTCTATGGCTTGGCTAGGTGTACGCGTGCCGACACATAAGCAAGCAAATGGTCGACTGGATTTGAGCCTCTTGCAGGTTCGATGATGTCTTGGTCTTATAATTATTTAATTTCATCCACAGCTTTTAGTTGTATATTTATGGGAATTCCTCTATAGTGTTGAGCTATTGGTTTCACATTTTCATTGACGTGGAGTTTAATCTGACAGTCTTTTAGATTTCCCAAGGCTTGGAAATGACATTTACTGTGGACCCTGTGTCAATCAAGAATTCAAGAGAGCTACCATTCAATTGTAGGAAGAGTGTAGGGCTGTTCTTGATGGTGGTAGGAATACCTATTGTAACAACATAGCCATGTTTTCGCTCGTCACTTGAGGAGGAATCCAATTCATCAGGCAGACGAGATGTTGATTCAATGTATCTGGTCTTGTGACATGACTGTTGTTTTTAAACCTCTTCCGATGCTTTTCTGTATCGACAAGTGGATCGTCTGTGACTATCCAATGACCATTGAGATTGATGCAGTGAATAACAAGGATGATCCAGTGATGGTTTTCATAGTTGCCTATGATTGGTCGTCAACTTTTGTGACAGACTGGTGTGACAGACTGCTTTGCAGGATTTACAAATACATCTGAAGTGGATTTCTCTATCAAAGGAGTCACATGTGATGCCAATCGCTGGGCATGTGCCTTCATGTGGAAAGTCATACGCACATCTGTAGCATGTGCGCTTTTCAGTGACATGAGTTTTTTGGGTCATATTAACTTGGGATATTGGCGATTATGTTGGCTGGGATATTTTTATGTTGTCCATTGCATTTACTTGGACATTGCCATTGCTGTGTGAGCCGTAGTGGGCCTAATTATGAATTTGGCGGTATCTTGGTCGAAAATGAGCAGAGATACCACCAAATGGATTTACTGTTATCGCCACTTGGTCTGGTGTACTTACTGCTGGATTACAAGTGTTGGTAGGGTGGTGTTAGTCCCCATTTATGGAGCCCATAGTACTCCATGGGGATTTTGGCGGAATTACCACGGGTGGTAATTCTGCCAAAATGCCTGTTTTTTGGCAGTAAGGTGGCAGAATTACCTCCAGCATTTTGCTGGAGGGTTTTCCTACACCTTACCTCCAAACCCATAGTTTGGTGGCACAGTAATGCAGCGTTAATGCAGTGGTACCACGCATTACCACCATTTTTGGCCATACCACCAAACTCATAATGAAGCCCATATTTTATCAAGGGTCCTTGTCTTGCGTAATAATTATTTTCTAAATGCGGATGATTCACATCTAGCTATTATTTCAGTGTGGATTGCTTCCTCATTTGAGTAATTGTCAAAGCCGCAGTGCATTCATTGCATACTCAATCCCGTGAACAAGTTATCCAGTGTTTCTCCTTTGTCTTGAATGGTGGTGTGGAAGATGTGTCTTTCATATTCTACATTATCATGTGGGACAAAATACATACTTAGGCAGACCTTCAACCATTGAAATGTGTTTGTTACCTCTCCTGGCAATTCGTAGATAATATCACATACTGTAGGCCCAACGGAATCCATTAAAATAACTATTGCTTGTCTCTCACCACACAGACCCATTGCGTCCAAGTGCATGTCAAAGACTTTCAACTGTCTGGCCCACCGTGGTCCTTGGCTGCTAGAGTCGGTAATATCATATTGTGGGAGAGAATGTAGTTGAAGAGTTTCAGTAGAATCCTCATTGTGGTGGTCTGGGTGGTGTTGTGTGGGAGATGAAGAAGATGGTGCATCATGTGTGGAGGAGGGGACATAATCATCTAACATGGTGATTGCAGAGGTACATATAACAAATATGTACCTCAATCAGTTTCAGTAATGTAACTGTGCTTCAATTCTGCGAAATCATGAAGACATCTCTTAAAATAAGGCAGTTAGATTTGGTGTTTGAGAACATGGTGCAGGGAGCGCTGCTTATATAGTGGTGACAACAGTTTGAAACTCTGGCTTAATTACATATGTGGACGTGGCACTATCGAGCAGGAACTCTGCTCCAAATTGAAGATCCGAGCGACGGGTCGGGCAGGCATGACCGGGTGCTGCTCAGTGAATTTCCCCAAACTGATCCAGCTGCATGTAATACGCAACAGACACAATCCCAAGCAGGGTGTTGAAGGATCCAGATCTGTTTTAGATGAAAGTACCTTGCACAGTGACAGAGACTGCTCGCACATGGGCGCGAGATAAAATGTTCACCAGAGGAAGGCTTCAAGTGCATGCACCTCCGGCTCACAGGGAAAAGATGGAGGCCCAGCAGTGGAATCATCTTCTCCGTTGCCAGTGTTAGATTCCAACTAATAGATGAGAAGATCTCTAATAAAGTTCAGAGAGACCCAGGATCATCCGGCATAACGTCTTCTTCATTTTCGCTCCACACAAGATCTGCCAAACCTTTCCTCTTACATCAATACATTTTCTCTTGTGTCTAGCAATTGACAAAGAAAGACATTACAGTACTGAATCTATTATGTTTCTCCAACTTCTCGCTACATTGAATCAGCCTTTAAAATGTAACGTCCTCGCCTGTTCACTGATTCCCTTTATGATTCTCTTTTCTCCGTTTCCTGGCCTTTCCTGGCCTTTGCCTATCCTTTAACAACTGGTCTGACTCCCCTTCCCACCATCCAACCCCCATGCTCACTTTCCCTACCACTTACTCTCTGCTAGGGTTGCCAACTCTTTCGCGGGACACTTGCCCAGAAGGTGGCGATGACGTCACAACGTCATTCACGTTTGATCCGCCCCTTTTTAAATGTAATTTTTTTTAATGGCTCTTAACACCTGGCTTAATTGAAATGCAAATGGTTTGTCCTTGGGAGGTGATGGTCACGTTTTTTAATTGTAAACATGACCATCACGACCCCAGGAGCAAAGCATTAGCATTTCATTTAAACCAAGCGTCAGAGCGTTACAGCTCGACCCGGAGGCTCAAAAGGAGCCAGGGCTGCAGAGCCGCCAGAGAAAGAAAGCAGCAGGCGGAAGCGCCGTTCTGTGTCCATGGCCACTTCAGTTTGCAGAGTGGCTGTGCTGGAGGCAGGTTGTCCTGACGAAAGTCGGGACAACCTGCGTCCCGCCCATCCACTCTGCAAACGGCGGGACGGAGTCCCTAATTTGCGGGACAATCCTGCGAATTCCGGGACAGTTGGCCACCCTGCTCTCTGCGCTGGGGAGGGCCCCCGACCCTTCACCCTTTTTCCACTCCCCTCCTCCTACAACCCCTCCCATGGGACATTACCTGAGCTCTGTGTGCCGTCATCCTTCCCTCACTGCACTGCATGACTTATATTTGTATTTTATGTTTCTTCTGTAGCACCTTATGCAAGTTGGGACACATTTAGTAGAGATGGCCTTTGGCATATAACAATAGGACACAAAGGGGCGTGGCCAGCAGCCATGCAGTAAGCAGGAGCCTCTTTGAGCTCCTACTGGATCCTTCATCGATGTGCCCGTAATGTTATTTTAATATACATTCTACAACGACAATTCTGTTCCGAAACGTGCCCTGAGCAGATTGATCCTGCTGGTGCTGTGTCAGAACTCTGAGGTGAGGCGAGACGCTTTCTGAAGAGCAATGACAGAGCCCACCAACATGGTGTAAGATTGTAGGTTGTTGCCATAGTTACATCTTCGTATAACATTCCAGAATGTTGATGGAATGTTATGCGAAGATGTGCCTCAGCTGAGAGGGCCGCTTCGGGGGCTCCTCCGATTAAACTTACGGAACAAGCTTAAGTATACTTGTGTCGAGTGATTTAAATGAAATGAAAAATCACTACAATTGGCGACGAGGAAGCTGGTTAGTGGAGGGAGCCCCCGGACAGGAAGAAATGATGCAGTGAAAGTCATACTTTATACCGGCTGGTTTTTGGTGGGCTGCTGCGCACAGCAACGATACAAGTACGGGTGGGCGGCTACAGGAAACAGTATCAGCATGCAGGGAAATTAAGGAATCCACTCACCAGAGTAATCGAGGACGGTGCGAGAGGTATGAGCAACCGTCGTTAAAGACTAGAGTAAAGGACCCTAGAACGTGAGTTGCGTGCCGCCATCTTGGAAAAAAAAAAAAAAAAACTGTTTATTTACGATCGTGATTACGGCGATCAGCTGCTGTTATGGACAACGCACTGAAGGAAAATAAGCCAATGTTTATAGATGCATGGCCATACTGAGTCAGGCTGTTGTTGGGAGGCAAGGAAAAATATATGGTGTAAACAGCAGATATTAACAAACAAGGAAATATACTGGACATTTTGATAGATACCACATATGAGTAGGGCATTACATGTTAATCATCAAACTTTAGCCATGCAAAACACGGCTGCTCCTATAAAATTTCTGTCGGCTCCTGGCAATCCAACATGCCCTTGGGAGCAGTGGCAGGACAACTTTCAAGTGTATTTGAGAGCGATAGGAGGGGCAAAATTCAATGATGATCAGAAGGAAGCCACTTTGTTACACTGTATTGGCACAGAAGCGCTAAGAATATTTAGATCATTACCTGATCTTGAGCAAGATGAAGAAACATGGGGTGAAGCGTCCAGTGGGTCAAGAAAGTATGACATTGCAGTGGCTAAATTGAACAAGCATTTTGGTAATAAGACAAACATTGTGTTGGAAAGATACAGATTTTTCACAAGAAAACAGGGCAAAGAGGAAAGTATTGATTCATATGTAGCGACATTGAGAGGACTAATGGCCACGTGTGCTTTCACTGGAGTCACCGACGAATATTTGAGAGATCAGATAGTGTTACATGTGGCTGACCCGCGCATTCAGCAACGACTGTGGCAAGCGAAAAATCCCACATTAGAAAAAACGTTGGAAATAGCCAGGTCAATGGAATTGGGTGAAAAATGCATGAGAGAGGTTCAAAGTAAACCAGAGTTCCCTGGAATTAAGTCAGTCCAAGGTATAGATGATGAACAGCAAAACAATCAGGAAGAAAAACTGATTGCCATGGTCAAAAGAATGGTCAGGACAGAGACATCTGGTGGGTACAGACAAGATGGAGGAAGTGCAGTCAAGCACAGTAGTAAGTGTACATGTTGTGGATGGAGTAAACATGAAAACACAGAAAAGGAGTGTCCAGCATTCGCAGCAGAGTGTTTTAGGTGTGGATATACTGGACATTTTGGAAAGATGTGTCGCACTAACAGAGGAAGAAGCAGATTTAATGGCAGAGTTGGCAGGACTGCTGGTCGATTTTATAGAAGCAGGAATGCAAGTACCATGGGGGTGAGAGCTGTCGAGGAGAATGCTGGTTCCAGTAATTTGGTAGCAATAACTGATCGGGCGGAAGATAGAATCCAGATACTTACTGTCACACCAAGAGATGATGGAGTAGGATCTTGGGTTCCTATGGATATAGATGGTGTAACGTTACAAGTGATGGTAGATACAGGTTCACCTTATACTATGGTGGATGTACAGACGTATGTAAATGTTTTGAAGAGGAAGATGGAAGATTTACAGATGACGACCACCAGAGCAACAGGGTATGGAAAGACACCGATTAATATTATAGGTTATATTTGGGTGAAATTGAGATTTGAAGGACGCAAGACATACTGCAGATTGTATGTGGCGGAGGATGGTTTTTCAATAATAGGATGGTGGGAGCAAGCTGCATTGAATATCAAAATTCATCCAGGAGAAAGTGTACCCATTCTGTGCATTTCTGAAAAGGTATTTGACAATGCAGAGAGTTTGGCAAAATCTTTTCCGAATGTCTTCAATGACAGGATTGGTTTACTGAAAGGATTTGAGCATCGCATTATTCTAAAACGGGGTGTGACACCAGTGGTACATAAAGTGAGAAGTATACCCATTGGTACTAGAGATGCATTAAAGGCTGAGTTAGAGAAATTATGCAAACAAGACGTTATTGAACCTATTGAAAGTTCAGAATGGTTATCGCCTATAGTTTTGGTTAAAAAAACGGATGGATCCATCAGGATGTGTGTCGATTTAAGAGATTTAAATGCCAACATATGGATTGACAGACATCCTTTACCGAATATTGGAGAGATGTTATCCACCATGAGTCCAGCAAAAATTTTTCACGACGTTAGATTTGTCATCGGCCTACCATCAGGTAGTACTTGAAAATGGATCGAGACATTTGACATCTTTTGTGACGCCTTTGGGAGCTTTTAGATACAAAAGAATGCCGTTTGGGTTGGCTTCGGCAGCTGCAGTGTTTCAGAGGTTAATGCATCATCTGTTTGAAGGTCTACAAGGAGTGTATTATTTCCAAGATGATATTTTGGTGTCGGGAAATTCCCAAGAGGAGCATGATGCAAAATTGTTAGCTGTGCTGCAAATGTTACAGCAGAAGGGTATGACACTCAAGATTGAAAAGTGTAAAATAAAACAAACTGAAGTGACATATTTAGGTCATCGTATAAGTGATAAAGGCATTATGCCTAAAGAAGCTTTGGTGGACACCATCCTTAAAATAGCGGAACCAAACAACAAAGACCAGTTGAGGAGTTTTTTGGGTCTCACAGAATATTATTCAAAATTTATTGATCACTACTCAGATAACACTGAAAGCATGAGGAAGTTGATGTGCAAAGGAATGAAATATGTTTGGTCAGAAGAATGCAGAAAAGAGTTTGAAAAGATAAAGACTATGATTAATAAAGCACCAGCTTTGAAATTGTTTGACTCAAGTGCCAGAACAAGAATAGCAGTGGATGCAAGCAATATAGGTTTAGGGGGTATTTTGGAACAAGTTCAAAATGGAGAAGTAGTTCCCATAGCGTTTGCATCAAGGACATTAAGAGGAGCTGAACGAAGTTATTCAACAATAGAAAAAGAAGCACTTGGAGTAAAGTGGATATTGGAACATTTTAAGAGTCTTATTTGGGGAATTCCCGTAGATGTAAGAACTGATCATAAGCCTCTTGTTCACGTATTGAACGCAAAAAATTCCCACATGATGTCTCCACGTATAAGAAGATGGACTTTGATTATTATGCAATTTAATGTGACCATAAAGTACACACCGGGAAAGAATAATGTTGTTGCGGACTGTTTTTCTAGATTGCCATGTGAAAATAATCTAGACAACGGTGAGGATGAACAAGGCTTCAGAGAGGAACAGAGCATGGACTGTATCATAGCTCAAGTACATCCTAGTTTTTCAAAAAAAGATTGGATGGAAGCAACAGACAATGATATTGAACAAGAGATGTTGAGGAAGGCTATTGAAGCTGGTTGGAGAGAAACTGATGACAAGTTGAGTCAATGGGAAAGATTTAAAGATGAATTGTCCAGTGATGAGGTATGTGTGTATAGAGGAGATCGAATAATACCCCCTACAATTTTAAGGAAAAAAATTATGGACATTGCGCATGAAGGTCATGTTGGTAGAATGTTGACGAAAAGAAGAGTAAGAGAAGCTTACTGGTGGCCCAACATGTGGAGTGATATGGAAGCTTTAGTTAAAAATTGTACTGCTTGTGCTGTAAGTGACAAAAGCAAATCTGTGCGAGTGACCCCATTACAACCGGTGGACATTCCTGTTACTGTATGGACTAAATTGGCTATTGATATAGCTGGTCCATATGAATCTTTGGAGTGTCAGAAGATCTATTTAATGGTGTTAGTTGATTATACATCAAAGTGGGTGGAATGTGGCATAGCAGAGGAGTCAGTGACAGCTATTAAAATAGTGAAGTTTTTGGATGAGATTTTTAGTAGAGAAGGAGACCCACAAGAAATTGTGTCAGATAATGGAGCTCAGTTCATGTCGTCAGAGATTCAAGGATTTTTAAGAGACAGATCTATCAAACATAATACGACAGCGTTGTACCACCCAATGGGTAATGGACTGGTGGAAAGGATGAATCGTTTCATTAAAGGTATATTACAGTTAGCTTGTGCAAATGGATTACCATGGAAGGAGACACTTAAAGAAGCACTCACTACATATAAGGTCACACCACATTCAATAACCGAGGAGGTGCCATTTACATTGATGAGAGGGAGACTCTTCACCAATAGGTTGAGGCCTGCGTGGATGATGAGCAATGAAAATAAAAAAAAACTTAACATGGAGGACATTGTGGACAAGGGGAAAAGGAAACAAGAAAAATATAAAAGTTATTATGACAAGCAGAGAAATGTTCAAGAAAGTACAATTAGGAAAGGTGATATGGTGAGAGTGAGGGAACCAATACGTGTGATGAAAGGAGAGTCCAAGTTTCGGGCTCCACAGAAAGTTATGGAATGCTCAGGAAAGTCAGTGATACTGGAAGATGGCAAGAAATGGTCACGTGATGATATCGTGTTGGCAAAAGAGAATGAAGTGATAAGATATGAAGAAGATGATTTTGTTGCAGGAAAAGGAAGGTTACCAGAGAAGGAAGTACAGAAAGATCTTATTGAAAAGAAAAATGATAGTTTTCAGTCAGGTTCAAAAAGTAGAAAAAGAAGATGGAATTACAAACAAGACTATGTATATTATTGAAGACCTCAACATAGTGATATTTTCAAGACTGGCTGATAAAAGAAAAAAAACATGGAAGAAATTGTATCCTTTTATTGGTTAAAATGACATAGTGTGATGTTAAAAGTTTATATTGTTTAGTGTTTTAGTTTAGGTTAACAGAAAATCTTATTTGAATATAATATGTATTTTATTGTTTAGAAAGGGAGATGTAAGATTGTAGGTTGTTGCCATAGTTACATCTTCGTATAAAATTCCAGAATGTTGATGGAATGTTATGCGAAGATGTGCCTCAGCTGAGAGGGCCGCTTCGGGGGCTCCTCCGATTAAACTTACGGAACAAGCTTAAGTATACTTGTGTCGAGTGATTTAAATGAAATGAAAAATCACTACACATGGCGGCTGCCTCCTGTTAGACCGCAGACGGGAGCATTGAGGCGCATTGAGGCGCATTGAGGCGCATCTTTATACTGTGCTAGTGAGACCGGGAACGTGAAAGCGGGCAAATGGCGGGCAAACGCACTGACGCAGGAGGCATGGTGGGTGCCGCCCCTTATTGGTGGTTGCCCAGCCAACCTCCTCCCCCTCCTGCGAAGGTGGGGGCGGGCTAAAGGAGGGAAGTGCCCGCCCTGTATAATAAGAGGGTTACACAGGAAGAAGCACTGAGTGTTGCCAGGTCCGCTTATTATAAGCGACTTTGGGCTTGTTTTTGCCCAAAGTCGCTTCTAATATTTGGAGGTCGCTTGTCGCGGTTTTCGTCCGCTTGTTGGACCGTCTGTGCGCGTGTAATTGGGCTTGTTTATATTGCTGTTAAGCCCATTACACGTCGCACAGAGCGTCCTGTACTGGGCTGCTGGCAGCATTTGACGGCAATTGCTGCTTTGTCTTGCTCTCGGGTGCGCCCTGTATTTTGAATATGCTTAAGTGTTTGGCACTGATGGGATCGTTACTTGCCCACCAGGTGGCCCATCAATGCCAAATGCCTAAACATATGCAAAAAAAACGCACTTTAAAAGTTTTGTCATGCAGGCAGACACACTGACATGTAAAGATGTAAAGAAGGGGATTGGTTTAGTTTAGCAAGCGTCACTCTATAGCAATATTATCCTGGTGATATCCCCAGTGCTGACGCATTATCCACTAACATCCTTTTTTATTTATTTTTTAAAAACTTTTTTTGCAAGACTGGGTTAGAGGATTATTCGAATCTATATACAACATTTTCTCAGAAAGATGTATTCAGGAAGGCCATGTTTCTTTTCAGCTTCCAATTGGCCATGTTACAATATTATATAGCGCCTTGGATTAAGGCGCTATATAAAACAATAAATACAAATATTTCAGGGCCGTATTATTTTGCAATCTGGGACTTCTAGTCACCATGCAATAAAATATTGTTGTTCTAACACACTGGGCCTCATTACGACCCAGGCGGTAAGTTACCGCCTGGGTCGTGACTTTACCACCATGGCGTAAACTACGTTTACGCCATGGTGGTTGGCGGACTTACCGCCCCATTCCGACCTTGGCGGGGCGGTAAGTCCCCAATCCCCATTTACCCTTCCCCATTCCCATTTTTGCCCCATAGGGCATAATGGGAGTGGGGAAGGCGTTAATTACGCCACCGTAAATTACGGTGGCGTAATTAACTCCATGGTCCCTTAGCGCCATGGATTTTAACACCTGCTAAAAGCAGGTGTTAAATTCGCTATGGCGCTAAGGGACCTCCTACTCAGGCGGTAAGGGTCGGCGCTGTTTACGGCGCCGTAAACCCCTTACCGCCTGGGTCCTAATGAGGCCCACTATGTCAGTGTTCTGTCTATGTATGTTTTTCTTGTTGTGTTATGTTTCTTACTTTTGAGACCTTTCCACAACTTTTTAGGTGCACGCTTGTTTTTTCCGCTTATTTGGATGGGAGTCAGCTTGTTTTGGGCTTGCTTTTGAAGGGCATTCAGCTTATTTTTTGCTTCCGACCTGGCAACACTGCCTGAGTGGGGGCAGGGAATAAAGCGAGTGGGAGGGCCTATAAAAGCCCAAGGCGAACAAACGTTGTCCTCTTTCCCTCGCGGCATCCTGTTCCAAGAAGAGATCAAAATCAAAATCACCTTCGATTGTAAGTAACATACACGAACGCATTGCGTTCACTTGGATCCCCTGAGGTAACAGCAATTTATTTCCCCACGTTTGATCTATCCTGCATGACATAAGGTATTAACCATTCAATAACACCATTCGACCGGCTGAGACCTCTTCCTTCTTTTCCCTCCGACACATGCGAGCAATGAAGCCCATGCCGGCAGTGTTTAACCCGATGCAGCGGATTCTAAGATATAACACACACATCAAGGCAACAAATAAGCGTACGTCCGACCTCGTCATATGAAGTGCAAAGATTGAACCCCACAAAATACCTTATTGCCAGCTACCCGTGGCCCAATGCCCAAGCTCCCACCTCGCACACCCCACTTCCTCCGATATTCACCTTGTTTCTGTTTGCTCTGCCAAACACGACGCGACGCTCACTCCTAACTGGAACTCTGGCACGCTTGGACGCTGGAACCCTTTCCCGCACTGGACATCACGAACAAAGGAGCAGGATGCAACTCGAACAGGAAATTCCAAAGGGATCTCTTCTTGGAACAGGATGCCGCGAGGGAAAGAGGACGATGTTTATTTGCCTGGGGCTTTTATAGGCCCTCCGAATCGCTTGATTCCCTGCCCCCAGTCCTTCTTCCTGTGTAACCCTCCCATTATACAGGGTGGGCCCTTCCCTCCTTTAGCCCACCCCCACCTTCGGAGGAGGGGGAGGAGGTTGGCTGGGGAACCCCCACTAAGGGGCGGTGCCCGCCATGCCTCCTGCGTCGGCGCGTTCGTCCGCCAGTCCTTGTGTAGTACTGGCATAGAGAGCTCACCTGACTGACTGGAAGCTGCAATGCTGCCCTGTGAGATCCTGTGGTTGTGCAGCAGCACCACTGTGGTTGAGGAGACTGCCTGGGGGAGCGTAGAAATGTTGCCCCTGCTTCTCTTCAAGCACTGAATAGGCCCCTGGTGAGGAGCGCCTGGCAGCGGGAGGATGCTGTGTCCCCCTGGGCTGGTGGCTGCTGGACCTGTTAAAGGGTAGACGCAGGGGGATGGTGCAGAGGAGACACAAGTAGGGGGGGGGGGTCAAATTGAGCCTCCCTGATGTGGCACCTTGCCTATTGCGGCAGATAAACTGCTCTGGGGATAAATTGCAGGCTGACTTGCTGGAGACACTGCTTGAGTGGGGCAGATAGGAGGCAATACATGCGTGAGGTCCCTACCAAACTAGACCTGCCTCGGTGCCAGAACTGTTTAGAACTATCTGAAGATGCCGGACAAGCATAACAGGGGTAAAGCCAGGTAAACGGTCATGGAGGCCTTCACCCAGAAGGAAGGTGGTGGCAAAGCGCATCCACTGCTGTATAGCGGTGCAGAACTCGCCTCCAGGTCAATGAGCCATCAAGGGGAAGACCGGATATTGGCAGCAATCACAGCATTGCAAATGTCCCTGGAGCACAAGATTGAGATGGTAACCGTTGATGTTGACATCCAGCAACAGGATGTGCATTCGCTCGCAGACAGGCTTGGTACCACGGAAGCGCATGTGCAGGAGAACAGAACCAATATTGCCAGTAATCAGTTGGAAATCGCCACGCTGACGCAGAAAGTGCATGAGCTGGAATGATGTGCCAAAGATGCGGAAAAGGTAGGGCAAGGAGGAATAATGTGCGGATCCTAGGACTGCTCGAAGGGGAGGAAGGTCAGGACCCCACTTCCTACATGGAGAACTTGCTATTACAGGAGGTGGACTTTGGAGCATTATCACAGGGGTTCACGGTGGAACGGGCCTACAAATCTTTAGCTAAAAGGCCTCCGCCCAGCCTACCCCTGAGGTGTTGATCACTAAGATCCTGAATTACAAAGATAGAGAACAGATAGGGCCTCATTCCGGGTTTGGAGCTAACCATGGAGTAATTAGCTCCATGGTTGCCTCCGAAACCGTCCCAAATCCGGCATGGTGAATGGAGTAATTACCGGTCCATTCCAGGGTTGGGGGGACCGTTAATTCCCCATTCACCTTTTGCCCTTCCCCATTCCCATTTCTGCCCCATAGGGTTCAATGGGAATGGGGAAAGAGGTAATTACGGCACCGTAAATTACGGTACCGTAATTACCTCCGAAGTACCTTTGCGGGTCCCGTACTTTACTCCTGCTAAAAGCAGGAGGTAAGGAAGGACCCGCAAAGGGACCTCGGAATACAGAGGTAAGGGATTACCGGCATCGGCACCCTTACCGGTGCCGGTAATTCCTTACCTCCAACCTCGGAATGACCCCCTCCGGCTTTATCTAGGTACGGCAGGGTAATAGAGCATGCATCCTGAAAGCTAACTATTTGTCCAGATTACACACAGCTGGTGCAGAGGAGGAGAGCAGTGTTTGGTCCCACCAAGAAGCGGCTGCGTCAGACCACTCTGCGATACATGCTGATTTACCCGGCCAAGCTGAAAGTGTTGCAAAATGGACAGTCACATTTCTTTTAGGCTACAACGGCAGCACACTCATGGATGGACTGCATGGGAATTGCGCAGTTACCTGCGAGACAGAATAATGAACTTTGATTGTGGTATTTGTAATGTGTTATTGCAAGCTGTTAAGATAGCACAGCCTCTAGATGGGCGAGAGTGGTGGGAGCCCATTGGTCGGCATCCCTGCCCACTACCTTTCCTTTTCCTTTTTTGGGGGGAGCCAGCTGCCTGCCGCATTTGCAGCTGGCATGCTACTATGGACATTGAACTTTTCGATACCAGTTTTAAGGTATTTACTGCTGCTCATCACCCAGGAGGTTGGGAGGGGGTTGCGGGAACCAGTTTGGCCTGAATATGCTTATAGCTTTTGGGTCTGTATCACATGGTTGGAGGGTGGGAGGGAGTCTTTCGGGGGATTTAGTTTCTTTGTCTAATGGTTCTTTCTACTTATGCGAGTGGTCCTGTTTGTGTTGGGTCTATACCCTGCGACTGATTGGATGCAGGGGGTGGCACTAGTGTGGGTGCTGGTACTGGAAGACGAGAGAGGTGTGGATTAGGTGGGGTGGCAGGGGGTTCATGGGAATGAGCGAGGCCCAAGTATGATTGTGCATGACTAGCAATGTGCGGTTTGCAACATGGAACGTTCGTGGCCTGGCTATATTAACATGTTTGAGTACTTGCATATCGGCGCAGGAAAGGAGTTGGGATACCCCTGCTGCAAGAGATGCTCCTTGCGAGGGATAGGCAAGGCAGCTTGCCAGGAAATGGGGAGAGCAGCTGTATGGTTCACACTTTTCCACATTTGCAAGAGGGGTGTCGTGTGGATCACACCGACTGTCCCCTTTAAGCTCCTGGAAAACAAGGGCGATGATGAAGACAAGATGGTGCTAGTCCTTGGGCTCTGGCAGGGTAGGGAAGTATGTATCATAAACTCGTACACCCTCCATAACACGGCCACATCCTTTTTTGCTTCACTCTCCTCGAGGTTGTCCCCATGTAACAATGCCCTGTGGATATGGGGAGGCAATTTCAATTGTACCCTAGACCTGACAGTGGACAGGTCAGGTAACACATTTTGGAAGCCTGCTCCTTCAGTGAAGGCCTTGAAGGGATTGTTGGGGAACTTTGAGTTGATGGATATATGGAGGGCGACTCACAAGATGAACCGCTCTTACTCGCACTTATCATCTCCTCATGGGGTGTTGTCCGGTCCTGTATTCCCTGATCCACAGGAGCTGCTGAACCGTGCAGACTTATAAAGATTTTTGCTTAACAACTGATTTAGCTACAGCTGAAGTCCGAAACACCCCTGGGGGAAAGTGGAGAAAATAACAAAAACAGATTCCTGTCTTCAATTCTCGTTGAAATCTACCAAGGGTGAGAAAGCAGAAGATTCACAGATATGACTATTCTTTTCCAAAGTACCTTCCACCTTGACCAAAGGAACTACTAATACCTGTGTTCGTCCTCGAAGCGGTGGTAGGAATATAACTTCTTGATAAATTTAAAGTACTTTAATCCTGAATAATATTCTGGAAATCTGAATTAAATCCACAGCAACTCTTAACCACCTTTTGGTTAAACTGAAGAGTTATTGCTTAAGTATTTCCTAGTTCTGATATTGAATCTAAAACCTATTTACAAACTCAGCTGAGTGAAATCCTATACTTGCTAACAGAAGAGATTTTAAACACACTGCTATTCAGTGTCACTCCTAACAAAGCTATGCTGCTTGCTATTGGTTCTCCTAGAAGGTTCTTGGAGACTAATGATGTCTCTTTTCTCAGCTGTGGCAAACAAATCCTTCTCAGATTCTAAACATATCCCTGAAGCAATGCGTGTGTCTAGTTCCACTACTGCTGAGCTCAACGTACTTCTCGATTATCAATGTGTTGCGCATGCGTGCTTCCTTAATGTCTGAAATGAGACACTACTGCCCTCCAGGCAGAGCTTTTTACATCCTTCAGTGAGGAGGCACTAATCCCTCAGTCTCGCGCACTGGTTCTTAAATGAAAAGTCTGATGGGTGCAGAGAAACACAGAGATGCTAATCTTCCTGTTTTTGCGCTCTTGTTAGGAACAATGACTCTGATCACGGCGTGATCAAAAATACTGTCTCTTGCTTTAGCATACTAGTCAAACTATGCTGGCACTGAATCTAAAAAGTGAGCGTGCTTCAGAAGAAAAAAGGATCTTAGGAATGTGGCTCTCTCTCTCACCAAAAGTCTGTGAGAGAGCGTGTGCGAAAGTCTTAAAATATTTCTTTCTTACATAAAGTTAGAACGAAACAGGTCTTTCATGAAAATCGAGGGGGTTCAACAGCCAAAAACCTCTTATTTCCAATTGAATTCAAGTTTCTGCAGTCTCATTAAGCACATTGAGATCGCTGCACTCCCACCAACTCTGGATCATGTCCCACATAAATGATTGCTTAAAAAATGAGTTCTTCCTCATGAAACCTCCTGTCCTTCCTGAACCTGGGCCCTTTAACTGGGACCTGCCTTTTTGAAATGGATGATGAAAGGCAGTTTAGAATGTCTGCCTGCACTCAAAGAGCTAGACTTCCACCAATCAGCTCTCAGTACCTCCTCCTCTTCGATGGCTTGGGAAATTCTTCTTCTAAACGGAATCATGGTAAGACCCAAACCAACCAGTGCAAATAAGGTAAGTGATTACATGTATATAAGTGAGTGTACCAAACCCAATTCTCAGTGTATACAGACAACCAGTAGCACAAACTGACAGGTGTACACCCATACTGGCTACATCTTCAAGGGAGAATGAAGCGCTGGGGGAATTTGATGATGCTACTTATCCGGCTAGGGTCCTCTCCGACCATTCCCCGCTGATGGTTACGTTGCTGGGGAGATCGGACAGACCTCCAATTCTCACCTGGAAGCTAAGGGCAGAGACTCTGCTAGATGATACATGCAGAGAATATCTGAGGGAAGCGATAGAGAATTTCTACGACACTAACACTGGTAGTGTGGATGGGACAGCCCCCCTAGGGGAAGCTTTCAAACTAGTAGTTCATGGAGAAGCGATAGGTAAAATGGGTGGGCTTCAGAGGGAATTACTGAACTCCCTCATGAGTACCAAGGCTGAAATTGAATTGTTGGAATGCAGGGACGCAGACATTGGAGAGGAGACTGGTGACCTAACTGAACTGAGGCAACAGTGCCTTGCAGCTTTGGATCGGTTGGGCAAATTTGATTTTGCAGAGTGCACACAGAAGCTGCATGAGTATGGCAATAAGTCCAGTAAGCTGTTGGCATAGTTGTGTAGCAGAGAAGATAAGAGGCAGATGCTTAGTGCCATACAGGATGATCAGGGGGGTCACTAGGCAAGGGCAGGTGGAGATTAATACAATGTTCTCTAAATACTATGTAAACCTTTACTCGCCTGGGACGGATACTAGCAGTCCTGATATCACAGAGGCTCAGTCTAATATAACACTACCTTGTCTTGAAGCAGAACAGAGGGAAGTGTTGGAAGCCCCACTCCCTGTCAAAGAACTGCTGGTCATCATGCACGCATTGCCATCAGGGAAGAACCCCATAGTCTTCTACAAAGAATATTTATTTATTTATTTGTTTGTAATGCGCCGAAAGCAGATAGGCATCAGGGTGCGGGAACATTTACACACCATTACATACATAAATTACGGGACAAAGATTAACAGCTTAGGCAGGAGCCAAGAACATTACTTAAAAATTAAGGTTTTTAGTGATTTCCTGAAATGTCTGAGATTGGGTTCAGCTATTAGCATGGTCGGTAGAGCATTCCAAAGATTGGCAGCTTTGACCATAAAAGATCTACTGAGTCCGTTTGTCCACCTGTAATTCTGGCATATGATCTGCTTTTTGTTGGTTAATCGCATGTTCTGGTTGGATGGTATTCAGGTGTCAGTGCTTTGCGAAAGGCGGGAACAACACTGTGAACACATTTGTGGATCAGGGTTCCCACTTTGAAATGAACACCTACCAGAAAAGGCAACCAGTGGAAGTCCAGTCTATGACTGGAGATGTGTTCACATCAGGTAAGTTTCTTCACAATGCGTACAGCATTGTTTTGTAGGTCTTGACATTTTCTTAGATTAGTTGGTGAGGCTTCGATTAAAAGGGTGTTGCAATAATCGAGCTTTGATAAGATAGCAGCTTGAGCAGTGATAGCATAGTTGTCTTCCAAGATGTAAGGATGGATGTTTTTAAGAAGACGCAAAGAATAACTGTAATTCTTACTCAGTTGATTCACATATGCATCTGAGTTCAGCATTGCTTTAAGTTGGATACCTAAGGTTTTCACCTTACTCTGGATCGGGATAACATTCTGTCCAACTTGAGAGCTTGTGTAATGAGAAGTGAGTTTTGCCCTGGCCTGCCTTGACCCAAAGATCAGAAGCTCTGTTTTGTTGCCATTAAGACAGTGCCAATTTCTTGCTATCCAGGCTTCAATATGTCTGTAGATGTTGGTCAATGCTGCCGTGTCTGTATTGTAGACAACCTGAGTGTCGCCTGCATAATTAGAAAAGGAGACACCCAGGTTGTCCAGAAGAGAGCATAATGGCCTTATGTATAAACTAAATAGTAGTGGTGACAAATATGCTGAGGTACTGGCGCCTTGGCTCCTTGAAATCCTAGTGCAGGTTTATGAGATACAAATCTTTCCTAGCAGTTTATGAGAATCAATTATAGTTCCAGTGCTTAAACCGAACAGACAGTTGTTAGACTGTAGTTCCTACAGACCCCTCTCCATGGTCAACCAAGACTGTAAGATCCTCATGACCCTACTGGCAGCCAGACTAAAGAGATTCGTAGCCACCTTCATTCACACGTACCTGACGGGGTATGTCCCTCGCAGGAACACCACGTGGAATTTGAGGAGACTTCTCCATTTTATAGATAGTACTAAGAATTAGTATATTGGTAGATAGAGTTGGACTGCACTGTTGCTTCATTGGATGCAGTAAAGGCATTCAATTCAGTCAGGTGGGACTGGTTATATGAGGCCCTGTGTTGTTTTGGCATCAAAGAGGTCTTCCTGCGGTGGATGCACCTGGTGTACGCTGAACCAAGTGCTAGGGTGAGAACGGGCAACCAGATTTCCAATGGGTCGGCGCTGAGAAAGGCACCCGATAGGGCTGTCCGCTATCCCTGATGCTGTTAATTTCGCCCTCGAGCTAGTTGCAGTGTACCTTATATCTGAATATTCAGAGGCAGGCATCCTGATTGATGGTGTTAGAC
The DNA here is from genome assembly GCF_040938575.1 of Ambystoma mexicanum. NCBI lineage: Eukaryota > Metazoa > Chordata > Amphibia > Caudata > Ambystomatidae > Ambystoma > Ambystoma mexicanum. The sequence continues at coordinate 1,064,336,552 of NC_090923.1, read as the reverse complement.
ACCTGACTTAATTATACGCTGACGATATGCTCCTTTGCGTCACATACCCGGAAGTGAATTTACAGTACATTCTAATACATTGATTTTCTGAATATTCAGGCATACACATTAGTAGGAAAAAATCTTGTTTGTTTCCACTGGTCGGGATGCAAGGCCTTGATAGGAGTCATCTACCCACCTTGGATTGTCTCTGGGAGACTGACACTTTTTAATACCTTGGGGTAAATGTGAGCCATGATTTTTACACATCGCTGGTACACAACACACAGAAGGTCCTGGCCGTTATAGGAAAATCTAAAATGTTCTGAAACAGGCTTTCCCTGTCGATGGTAGGAAGAGTAGCACTCTTCAAAATGGTAGCACTCACCCATTCGTTATATCGCTTTGTGAATATTCCTTTCAAAATCCCCAAAAGGTTCTTCAATATGTTGGACTCCATCATCCGGGCATAGGCGTAGCCAGGATTGTCTAACAAGTGGGGCTTGCAGCTAATGTAGTTGGGCCAACTGCAGTGACATTAACACCTGTGAATGCCCACACAGCACAGCAGAGTGGGCATTTACAGATTTTGGGTGGTCCTTTGCCCGCTCAGGCCCTACCCTTTATACACCACTGCATCCCGGGCTATTTGGAGGGGTCAAACAAAACAGAATCGCAGTGAATACTTTACAAAAGGATTATGTGGGTGGGGGAACAGACTCCCACATTTTGAATTGTATTTTCTGGTGGGTCAGTTGCAGTTTGTCATGGACTGACTAGCAGATGAGCCGTCTCTGGACACTAGTTTACTGCAGCCTTCTCTCAAGCAATATTTTATGAAGGAGTTTGAAGGAGGTACTTTGGGTACATGAGAGCACATTCTCACACTTACCTCATCTTCTGGCACTGGGAAAGACCGTGTGGCAGTGAGCATGTAGGCTCCTGGGAACGCTGGACCCATATTCTATGAATATCCTCTTGGTGGTGTTGTCGGGCGCATGACTCAAGTTGGTTTAGGAGGTTAGAAGACATTGAGAAGCAAACGGGGTGGCTACGGTGGGTGATTTGATGGGGGAAGGTGATGGATTTCGATTCCCTAACTCAGATCTCGGTTATACATAAGGGCCAATATGTATTGCACTTGGTCCTGCAGAAGGAGATTGGCAGCAAATGGCCTGATTTTCTCAAAGGCATGGAGTCTGGTACGGTATTGGAAGCCATGTATGATATGTCTGAGGGAGGTCATGTTGTTTCCAGAGTGTATAAATTGGTCCTGAGCAGGCTGAGCGAGCCTGAGCGAGCCTGAGCGAGCCTGAGCTGAAAGTGCAGACACAATGGGAGACAAACCTATGCAGTTCCTTCACTGAAGCGGAATGGGAGCTCGGACCTCGACTCACACCGAGAAGGCCTCTAGGAATACCCGATTTAAATGATCACAACTGTATGTAACGCACAGGGCATACATGACCCCACACAAAATATCCCAGTTTCGTGGAGCAGCACATCAGTTCTGCCCTGGATGTGCTGATGAGAAAGCTGATATGATGCATATGTTTTGGATTTGCCCAGTGGTTCAGAAATTTTTTGAAGCAATTGCAGACAATGTAGCCCAAGGTGGTATCGACATGCATTTGTGGCCTCCTGAGGCCTGTCTCTTGGGGATGTTCCCACAGAGTAAAAACCACACTATACATCTCACCAGGAACAGTTTTACACAAAAAAACAAGACAAAAATGAGGAGAAAAGAGAAACAGGAAAATCAAGAAGAAGAAATGACATCCTGAGCATCGCTACATATCTTTCCCTGCAAAGCCTCCCTATGGCACCGTGCCTGCTCCTCTGCCCAGCCCTTGCTCCTTTGAGAGGAATTCTCTCTACTACTCTGCTTTTATGGAACAGTTGCATCACTTCTCAGTGAGGCTGCTATAGCAGTGGAGCAGGATTTACAGTCCGTTGAAAGAGCTTTAGGATAAATCACAATAATGTATGGAGGAGGAAAGCTAACAATACCTGAGCTATATAGCGCCAACCTAACAATGGCAGCCGAGCACACTTGCTGATCTCCCTACTTTCAGGACCACATCAATCCACTGGGGGATAAAGTCTCATCTTTCCAGTATTCAGGAGAGATGTAGTAGTGTGTCAGATCTCCCAGTACACACTCTTATATTAGAGGGCAATCATTTCACCAGTCTCTGCAGTGTCAAAAGCATCTATCAGACTGGTCTATTTAGAAGCATGATCCGAACCTTAGTGCACCCCATACAGGTTGCAGTCAGACAGAGAGTGCCCTCCAAATTCTGTAATTACACCTTTGCAGCCTCAGCACTCCCAGCCAGCACATAACAGTGTTACCTTTTCCTTGGGAATGCTTTCTGGTGCTCTGTCCTCTTCTTAGTTCCCCAGGGCTACTAGCGGCAGAGCACACAGGCTAGGGTAGGTACAATCCTTAGTGAATCTGTGCCCTTGAATGCACCTGTGTTTTGATGCAACCCTTCCCCCGGCAGTGGCCTGCCCCCACCTATATATGTATAAATTCATGTGTCCCTTATCAAAACTGCACAACCATACCGACTTGTTGATCTAAAAATAGCATGCGGCTGTAAAACAGTGAGTGCCTGAATGTCTGCACTATGTGGCATGCACCAACCACTGCCCGCCCTGCAGCTGGTTGTTTTAAAGCAGCAGCTGTGCCCTGCAGCATGGCTGATGCATCATCATCATCATCATTATCATTTCGTCATTTGTATAGCGCCTTTCAGCATGGTCCCAATGCGCTGTAGGCCGAACGCCCTCAGGGACCGAAGTCCAAAGTATTGAACATTCAAGGAGGTGCTAGTATGCGTGTTTGCATTAAATCCATTACAGGGTTATGGGGGGAGGGGTGACCAAGTCCCTGCTAGTCACCCATTTCTAATTGGCATGTGTATGGGTGGAGAGAGGTAGTCTAGAGAGGAAAACTGGAGGGGGTGTGCGAGAGGATAGTCTTTATGTATGTAGCTAGAGTTATCATTGTGTACCTGCTATCCTCAGTGTCATGCAAGTGCATTACACATGCTACCTTCATAACATCTTCTAAGTGCAATAAACCTGCTATCATAGTGTCATCCAAGTGCATTACACATGCTATCTGTTGGACGATGGTTGCTAAAGCAAAGGCAGTATCTATGGTGTTTGTCTTTTTGCGGAACACGCTTTGGTTAATGGGGATATGATTAGAGTGTATCCATTCAATTAACTGCACTATCAAAGTACAAGCAAATATTTTGTCGGACCATCTAGCATATCCAAGATCCTGTAATTACCAGGATCATTATGCACGAATTCCTTGTTTCCAGGTACTAGAATGCTATCAGTCCAAGAGTTAGGCACTGAATTAGCAGTGTTCATTGTTAGAAAAACTCTACTTTAGCCCACCTCTCATGATTTCCTAAAACAGGGCATTACAAAGGCCAGGTGCTCGAGATGGGCTAATACTTTTAATTATGTTTTCCTGTAGAGAATATATCCAAATGTCGTTACCGGGAGTTCTATAAATCACTTAAATTGGAACACATTCAGTAGCATTGCCAATAAATGGTACCCAGTCCTCCTGCGACACCTCACTAATGAGTGAGCTTGGGGAGGCGGGTTTGATTTTATAAATGTTCAAAAAAATCCTTAAATCCTTTGAACTGGAGCATAAAGCTAAGGCTTGCCATTGTTCCTTGTCAAGTTTATGAAAATGGACCCTCAACCATTTTTGGTAAGTGGATCTCTTTTCGTGTGCCGCCTTAGCATAACCACCTACTTCCAAATGGCTCTGAGCCTTTCCTTGTCAAAGGGTCTACTGTGAAAACATTTCTTATGAACTAGCTTCGACAAAGTAGATAGACCAAAGTTGTGGGCCGTGCTGGGGTCGCTGGGTTTCCCAGAGGAAATATTGGTTGTGTTGCGAGAGATTCCTACAGAAAATAAGGCCTGTGTTCGTATTAGTCTAGGAGGGCAGTGCACAGAGTGCTTTGATGTCGGGCTGGGGGTCCGGCATGGGAGTGTGCTAGCACCAATACTGTTCACGCTATACATTAATGGCCTTTTGAAGGCCTGGGTGGGCACCAGTGCGGAGTCTGGGTGGTAGGGCCTTTCCGGTTCTGGCCTATGCCGACGATACCGTTTTTATGGAACCCCAAGGGCCCTACAGGCTGTGATTGATACCTATGCAACTTTCATGAATAGTCTGGGGCTAAAAATCATTCCACCAAGTAATCGGTGATGCAGTGTGTAGGAAGGAAGAGGCCTGCTAAGGTGCGCCCCATGGTTTGCAACTGAGAAATTATCCCAAATGTCAAAGAATTTGACTACTTAGAGGTTCAATTTTCAGAGGCTGTTACGAGCAACGCTCACATAAAAAAACAGTCTCTGAAAATGAGTCAGCACACCACATGAATTTCCCATTTTCTAAGTAGGCGCAAGGGCCAGCTGCTGAAACCAGTCTTGAAGGTCTACGCTGCCCAAACAAAGGCGGCCGCTCTATATGAAGCTCCATTGTGGGGCCACACAAAGGCTGTGGAACTACAGGTGAAAGAAAATAAGTTCCTTAAACAGCTTCTGGGCCTTCCAGGTGCACACCCATGTGCCTCTGTCCACAGGGAATTGGGGATGGAGTTTTGGGAGTAAGGAAAGCTGGCGTAAAATCCCATGGCTGGTATATGTGAAGGAGTCCTGTGCCCCAGCAATATCCACGTCTGGTTACCCCCAGATGCAGTGTTGTCACCCATGCAACTGAGAGTCAACAAGCAGGCACTGTATCAGGGGTCACGTGAAAGGCGGGGGAACACGGAATGGGAAACTTATTCTGAAAGTCAACATGTGCTGATCAGTATGGTGTCTGAGATCCAGCCTTACCTTGTGTGGGGCTTGAAAAAGAAGGATAGATGGCTTATAACACGGGCAAGGTTTGATTGCCTACAGTTAAGGAGTAACATGGAAAAGTCGCCCGGCTTCCCTAATGATCCAAGCTGCCAGCATGCGGGGCGGTGAGGGAAGACCTGAAGCATTTCTTACTGTTCGGTCCAGCGTATAGGGATTTTAGGTGGTCCACCAGTTTGCAGGTTGTCAAGTTCACCAACATCCGCCTTCATAGGCTGGAATTACTCTTCCTTCTAACGGCAGAATCTGAGCTGACTTCTTGGGCTCCTTTGTCCTATTTGAAAAGAGCTATATATCTCAGAAAGGGATTTTTAATGGTATAGTCAATGTTTTAACTGTCTTAAGAAACTTGGCCTTAACAGATCTGTGAAAGATCTTGACCATGTTAATGATGCTTTTTAACATGTTGCATTGGCTACCGTTAACCCATTACTTAAAACGTGATGTAATGGCTATTGTTAGTCCTTCTTTTATGTGTATTTGATGTTTGTGTTTGATGGATGCTTAATCCAAATAAACTTTGAATGATGATGAACTATTAAATCTAAATTGAGCTCGGTCTCTTCAATGTTTACGGGAGTCAAGAGGGGATAGTGATCACTCTTCTCTGCAAAGCGCATTCGTATCAATCACCATTGAATGCAGTAAGGCATGAACAAAAACACAGTCAGTAGTAGGAGCACTATTGCTAGTTACCATGGTGAATTTGAAGTCTCTATATTTTTGACTGAGATTGGAGGCATGATCCACCGCGATCTTGGCATTGAAATCACCCATAGTTATGAGAGTACTACATCCAGCAAACCAGTGTGGGGTGTTTCTACAGATGTTCAATGTGCTTAGTTTAGTTTAGTTTAGTTTAGTTTATTATTTATAGAGTGCACCTAACCCTGAGGTAACTGGGCACTTGAGCTTATGCAGGAGTTACAGAAGCATACAGATAGACTACATAGGAAAGTCAGGCTTGTCAACCATAGGTTACAGGTTGGTCGAGTTACATAATAATACATATAAGAGCATAGAATTGTCACCCGTGGTTACATTTTGGTTGACAGCTACAAAAATATACAGTAATACATTGTGACAGATGTTAGAGTGCATAGGTTACAGCGGAATAGGATAGTGAGTTACCTAAGGCCTTTGAGGGTTTCTTGTCAAAGAGCCAGTTTTTTACTTTAGCACTGAAAGACCAGAAGGGCGGTTCAGCTTTTATAGTAAGAGGAAGAGAGTTCCAACATTTGGCGGACAGAACTGGGAAGCTCGATCCTCCAGCCTTTTTTTAGTTTGTACTTTGGGATATTGAGGCAGTGCGAATAGAAGGATCTAGTAGGTCTGGCGGGATGGTTTCTAGAGAATTTGACAGTCAAATATTGAAGGGCAGTATTTGACAAACAATTAAGCGTGATAACTAGAGTGTAGAGCAAGATTCTGTCATGCACAAGGAGCCATTGGGAGTCCCGTCTGATAGTTGAGATGTGGTTGGAACAGGGAATGTTTAATGCCGATCTCAAGGCATTATTCTGAAGGACCTGGAGTGTATTGAGGTTCCATTCTGAAGAGCTTAGGAAAAGAGTATTACAATAATCCAGCTTCGATAAGACTAGTGCCCTGGCTAACGTGATGCAGCTTTTAGCAGACAAATATGGTTTGCAGGCAGTAATCAGTTTATTAGTATAGGCTGTTGTTGAGGCAGTGGCATTCACTTGTTTCTTAAGTGACAGAGTGGAGTCCAAGCAGACGCCTAAGGTTTTAACCTCCTTGGCAACTTTGAAGGTGTTCCCGTCAATGTTGAAGTTTGTGTACCGTGTGTCAAGTCTGTTAAGATGTGCTTGGGATCCAATGATCAAGAGCTCTGTCTTATCATCATTAAGACATAGGCTGTCAAACGCAGAGGAAAGATCGAGAAGGATCAGAAGAGGGAAAGTTGGTATCAAGATTTGAGAGCAGGTCTTCACTGGTGTTCATGAAAGCAGTGTCCGTGCCTCTGGATGCTCTGAAGCCAGACTAGTGGCCGTGGAGACAGCCAGCAGGTTCGTGTGGAGGGTCAGTTGGGGGATGGCCAACTTCTCCAGGTGTTTGCCCATGGAAAGGGGTGATGGATATAGGGAGATAGTTAGCCAGGCAGGAAGGGTCCTCAAATGGCTTTTTTAGGAGCGGCTGCACAAGGGAGTGCTTGAGGGGTGATGGGAAAGAGCCAGTGGCAAAGGAATGGTTACAGATGTCAGTCAAGGTAGGGGCGAGAGAGGAAATGTTGTCCTTGATAGTTCTGGAAGAGCTGGGGAGCACCTGTTTGGAGGAGACTTTCATAGAGCGGACTATTCTAGAGACCTCATCCAGTGCAATGGGAGATAAGGAGGAGAGTATGTGGGAGAATGAGAGGGGGGCAAAGTGAGGCAATAGGGGAGGGGGTAGGGGAGTAGAGGAGAGTGAGGGCAAGATGTCCTGAGTTTTGGTGGAGAAGTGGGAGGCCAGTGCAGTGCAGAGGGCCTGGGAGGGAAGAGCAGAAGAGGAGACTGCAGTAGGATTGGCAAGTTCCTTGCAGATTTTGAAAAGTTATGCCGTGTTATTATTGGCCCCAGAAAAGCGGGCTTGGACATGAACCCTCTTCTTAGAGGAGATGGGGAGTCAACATTGCCTTTGGAGCAGGTGGCAGGCCAGTTTGTCAGAGGATGTGCTTGTGGCCTGCCACTTCTGCTCAGCAAATCTGCACTTGCGTTTCAGAACAAGTGAGAGTCATACCACGAGTTGCACTTGGAAGCAGGCTTTATGCGGATCCTCATGACAGGGGCAAGGATGTACAGATTGTTGGAGATGGTGAGAAGGAGGTTAGTAAGTGCTGAGTCAGTATGAGAATCAGGGGCAGGGGTGGAAGAAGGAATAAAGGTGGCCGCAAATGCAACGACTGACACAACTTTCACTGGCCGAATGACAGTGAAGGAGACTGGCACTGCAGGCGGAGGCATCGCCGGGGGGCCAGGGAGCTTCAGATGGGATCAGACAAGAGAGCAGTCAGAACAGGGGAGAGGGGTAGTTAGAGGGTTGGAGAGAGGACGTCTGCAGAGATGAGCATATCCAAGGTATGACCAGCAGAGGGGGTCGGGCCAAAGAGAAGAATAGGGAGGGAAAGAGAGTCACAGATGTCCCGGAAAGGTGCGGAGGCTGCATCCATAGAGTCTAGATGAATGTCAACCAGGAAGACAAGTCTGGGCAAGGAAGTCTGGATAGAGGAGGAGAGGTCAGCTTATTCAGAGAGGAAAGGGGAGGTAGGTCCAGGGGGCCTGTAGATAGTGGCAAGAGAGAGGGAGAGGGTAGGAGAGACAACCATCCTACAGATGAGGCTTTCAAAGGTAGAGTAGGGCTGAGTGTGAATGATAGTAGCAGGGACCCATTCAGGGAAAACAAGGGCCACTCCACCTCCAGACTGGTTAGCCCTGGGCTGATGTCAAGGTAAAAGTCTTCAAGGAGGTGACAGATGTCAGAGGAGTATTTAACAGCAGAGCGAGAATTGACGGGAGCTAAGTGAAGCTGGTTGCCAACTTTAAAAGGTCTTCCGAGGTGGGGTACAGGGGCGTGGCACACCCCTTGGAGAGGGCGGGGAGGTCAAAGTGGTGTTAGTAGGAGGAGTGGCAGGAGAGGGGAGAAAGTTAATGAGAGACTTCTATCCAGAAGGAGGAGGTTGGGCTGAGAGCCCTGGACCATGATAGTGCCATTGTGGTAGACATTAATGATGCACCTAGAGGATGAGAAGTATGCCAAGAGACTTCCCATCTGATTCCACTATTAACGGGCGAGGAGGAAAAAGGGGATAGGATAGAGACCACATAAGGAGTCCATAGGACAGGAGAAGGGACAGTGAAGATGATGTTGGTAATAGTCTGTCTGGAGGAGGCATTGGAGTAGGTATCGGCAATGGGGAGACCTGGGTTGCAGGCCAGGAATGCTTTGTTAAACTGTTTACTTCGAGACTGCGAAAGGGAGATAGAATAGGTGATAGAGTAACAGTTAGAGTAGATAGGGGAGGCAGAGAGCACCATGAGTACAGGGGAGGGAGGGTCAGGGAGTGTGACTGTACTGTAGAAAAGGAATTCCCAGGTGGCCCAGAGGCCAATACAGGGAAGATGATAAAGAAGTACAGTGTGTCTGGAGTACACAGAGAGGGGGCTTAAGTTCGCAACAGTTAAGGGTCTAGGTTTGTATTAAATATTGCCATAACTAAAATGTCCAGCAGACATGCAAAAAGCAGCAATTAGGTAAGGCTAACATAGAACAGAGGCAGCTAGATTCGATTTTTTAACTGCTATGCAAAAATCCAGCAATTTAGGTGCTGCCAACAAATGTCAGAATACCAAGGTTAGAGAATCAGTATACATGAGAAATACCAGAGCAGGGCAGAGGTGTAGGTACATCCAGATTTGGAAATTCAAGAAAGTAGGGGAAAAGCAGCATCTAGCAGAGGCATATTCAATCGTCTAGATTTTAAGTACACACATATTTTTCAAGCAACTAGATTTGATTTATATAATCACCCTGGATTGAAATACACATATATAAGACAAATGCAGGCAATTCAGCAGGGCAGCAGAAAAACTATTACCTAGATTTGACATTCACAGCCATATACAAAATGCGTGCATTTAAAAATACCAGAGAGCGGCAGCAGAGTAGGAACACCCCAGACGGTATCGATACCATGCAAGGGAGATTAACATTTGGGTAGACAAAGGTTGGATCGGAACAGTAACAGGTTTGTTAGGAAGGGACGAGGATAGCATATGGACACAGAATGCACCAGGGGAGCAAGATGCAATCCTGGTGTACGGGGACGAATCAGTGCTGGCAGTGATGAAATGGAGAGGGGAAGGTCAAGTCACACACATGGGGTATAGTAGCAGTGTTGTATGGAAGTAAAGCAAGGAAACTGGTAAGCTCGCAGTCAAGTTGAGGTAAAGATATTGGGCAGGCTGAAACATGGCAGCGGAAAAGGCAGGCTTGGGTCCAGGGCCTGCGGCAGGCGGTGAAGGGAGTGCAGGCTCAGAGAGAGAGCTCAATGAGGGCTGCAAACAGCAGGCGGAGGAGCCGGGCAAGGGCTCATACAAAAGAGAAAGCTTGGCCTGCAGCACAGGAGTAAAAAAACAATGTCATGAGCTTACATTTTTGACAAGTTGAAGGAGCTAAGTAACAGGCTTCCGAGGGCCTGGAGCATCACAGGAGGTGGGGCGAGCAGAATGAAACAGCCAGAGAGGAACCTGATGGCACGGCAGTACCGGCGTCCATGGTCAAACAGGCCAGACAGGAGCCTTAGTTGTGGGCCTTCATTCGAGGGGCCGCTCCCTGATTGGCCTCAAGTTGAGGTACAAGATCAATCAGGATGATGCAGGGCGGGCTCCAGAGGGGCACACAAGGCACTCCTGTGCCTGAGAATGGCAGCGGCCATCTCTAAAGAGATTGGGGCCTGTAGTACAAACAAAGCAGAACACGCGCTCACCCATCGCTCAACTGTCTCATGTGCTGTAATTCAGTTAGTGATATAGGCCGGCCTCTTCACAGCCCCAACGGAGCACGATGAACCCAGTGCGGACACAGAGGGCCTAGTTGCGAACCTTTGTTCGAGGGGCCGGCTCACCTGGTGGCTCCCTGATTGGCCTTAAGTTGAGATACAAGACCAATTCCGATGATGCAGGGCTGGCTCTTGAGGGGCACCCGAGGTACTCCTGTGCCTGAGGATGGCGGCGGCCATCTTTAAAGGGATTGGGACCTATAGTACAAACAAAGCACAGCACACGCTCACCCAGCGCTTACCTGCCTCATGTGCTGTAATTCGGTCGATGATGCAGTTCGGCCTCTTCACGGCCGCAACAGAGCACAAAACTTTAATGAGTTCATGAAAATGGAAAAGCTGAATACCTACCACCCTGGTCGTCAGCTTATTTTACTTAAAGGTGTAAATTGCCCAGAGGGGACACTTACGTTTGCACGTACATGCAAACAGGTCCCCTCCGGGCAATTTTCGTCATTTGCACTTTGGAATGTAAATGAGAAGTGTAAAGAGACGGCGGAAGCCTCTTTACACTTCTCTATATGCCATCTGCAGTGTAAATAGAGTAAACACCACCTGCCATGTATGCATGGCAGGTGGCGTGTACCATGATTTCCTATGGAAACCGCCTGCTTTTCGCTGGTGCCAAAAGCAGGCGGCTTCCAAGGGAAATCATTGTTTTCACGCCAGAATCAAAATCTCATGCTGGCATGCAAACAAGTTGTTTTTGAAGATGGAGGCCAAAAGGGAGACAGAAACGTAACTCCCGTTACAGCCCCACCCCCCTTTAAACACAATGACAACCCCCTGGAGCGTGAATGGAGGCTTTCAGGCAGGTGTAATTTTGTTACCATTTACGCTCCGGGGACATTGAAAATAACTCCCAAGTCTCACTCGTAATTAAAAGTAAAGTTTCCAAGAAAATGCACATTTGTACATTGCCAATATTTGCTTTTTGTGATTGATGTGAGATACTATATTTTGTGTTTTCTTCTTGATTAGAGGAAATTAGAATGTTTTATATATATTTATTTTATCAATTGTATAGTGTAGGCATCAATTTTGTATGGTAAATTTAAAAAGCAAAACAAGATTTTAAGTGAATAAAAATGAGGTAACACTTAATATAACATATGAATTTTCAGGCTCTCATACACTATGCAATACGCCCAACTAACTAACCACCATGGTTTGGACTGCTCAGGCAAAAACGATTTCTTGCCCAGTCAGGCTCTGTGGCTGGCTAATGAAGAAACAGGGGGACAACCATTTCCCCCAAAGAGCAGGGAAAAGAGGAAAAAAAGAAGAAAGTTCATCAGGGTTTCCTTTGTTAGACAATCACAAGGACAAGCCGCATTTTGATTATTAGAACCCTTCCAGGATGCAGTGTAGCATGCCAAATCAAAGTGCTGATGTAAATGTTTGGTAGAGGGTGTATACTGCCAGGGAAAGGTGAGCCTGTCCGCTATTAGCTCTACATACTTCTCATTATTGGCAACTAGGGTATCTGGCTTAACCCGTGCCAGGTTGTCGCCACACCGGGCATGTGATGCCACTGAATCTGACTTTTTCAGGCTATCTAGATTAATTTCTGGACTTTCGACATCAGAGTGTCCAATGGGGTTTTGACTCCGAGGTGGAACGTTTTAATCCAGGTTTCTGGGCTAATCTGCATGCCCTTTTGAGAGTGTGGGGGAGAAACGTTTTTGGGGAAAGTTCATATATGCCAGGTCGGTTGGTCTGTGAGTACTTCATCGTGTTTAATGATGTGGACCTTGCCAGTGGTGGGTTAAGTTGACAAAAACAACTTACCAGTAGTCAGGGTGGCCTGTGAAGAACAGTTTAATTGATGTGATTTTGGTAATCATCACATGCTTGGTAAAGATGGTGCTCTGTGTGTACCAAAACCTGGATGGGGTACCCTTGAGGAGGTGGTTGAAACTCAGGTTAGACATAAAGTACATCCAGCCCTGTGCATGTTTGTTTGCACGGCCATTGATGCAACAGCTAACGTTCCAACACAGTTCCATTGATTTATGAGTTGTGGGGTGATGTCAGTAGATCGAACCATTCACCAAGGAACTTTTATTAGTACCTAGATTAAGGGTTTTACCTTAGTTTAGATGTTACCATAAAAAACCCACCTATTTGAGTAAGAGCTGTGTCTCACTGTTGGTGGCCTACTGCGCCATGATGTCTTTGGCGATAGTGCACATTATAAGTACCCTGCTTGATTGATTGATTGATTGGTTGATAGGGTGGTGACTAGTATGTTCACTTTTGTGTTTAGTATAAGGCTGATGTGATCTGGCATTTATCAGCTGATGTGGATGTGTGTTATGCTTTGGCTGTGTTACTTATGCTGTATTCGAGGATGATTTGTTGTGACACTGACGACTGGGTCAAGCTTCATCAGGGATTCTATTTGAGCGGTCAGTAGGTATTCTGAATGTGGTCTAGTTGACTATGGTGATGGCGCTACAATTCGACTCACTGGATGAAGCGCAAGGGTCAATGAAAGGGCAAGACAGGCCCCTGAGCAGTACCACCACTCACCAAACTGGAGGCATAGCCTCCCCAGTGTCTGAATCCACCTTCTGGAATCTTCTGGTGCTGTACTTTGCACCTTTCTCGAGGACACTGTGTTCTACATAGTCGCAAGAGCTGCAGATGATTAGAGGTGCTCGGAAAACATGAAGGAACCTTTGCTACCAGTAGCGTAGGCCTACCAAGATGGACGGCTCAGGCGGCTGACACCACTACTGGAGGTAGTTCCTTGAACAGGAACTTGTATAAGGAACATGTATGTAAATCCGAAGGAAATGAATCAACGCTGGGTCAGAGCTGGCATAGGGTGAACTGGAAAAATAAAAGGGAACAGAAAGCGGGACACCCCGCTTGATGTAACACAACAGCAGAAAGAAAGAGTAGGGAAAGGATTGCAGAAGGCTTAATTCAGCGGGGGCCTTTGATGCCTGTAACTATGAGGTTGAAAGAGAAAGAACTGTTCACACACACACACACCACACCACACACAAACACAGCCACAGAGCTGGTGAAGAGGTCTGGTATCTGATCACACTCTATAATGATGTATTTGATGCATAGAGCAAAGGGGAACATGCAGCTGTGGATGGCAGAAGAAGCGCCTGTGAGGAAATGCAGTGCAGCGGGGAGCATAGAGAGCTGAGAGCTGGTAAGTTATCTGCGGGGACCACGTATAACAGGAGCCGCCACCAGGACTAGCGTGTGGAGAAGAGTGTAGTGTTGGCAAGTGCATATGTGAGGAGCGATCACCAGAGTCTGTGAGTGGTGTAGAACGCCCTCCCGTAAAGAGGTAAAAAGTGCTAAGATCTGCTCCGGGAGAGCAGGTTGGAGCTAATCCTTGTTGAAGAGGGGCCGGCAGTGAGTTTGAGCAAATAGTGGTGAGTAGTTGCACTCATAGGGGCACAGTAGGGGCAGGGGAGATTTAAACAAGCTGGAGACTCATCATTTGTTTCCGATGGGGGCGATGATCCTCTGGTTCTTGGGTGATGGCAGAAATGAATCACAAAAAAGTACAAAAAGTGATTATTTCCTTGCACAATGATGGTCCAGTGACTTTACCCTCTGGAAGCCACTTCCCACCATATTGCTTCCTGCCCTAAATCAGGGGGGCAGGAAGAACCCAGCGCCATAAGCCAGCACTGTGGAGGATGTGAACAAAACAACACCGTTTTCCTGCCTTTCACACTGGCTTGCTCAGTGATTAAACTTGCTTGATTTCCATCAGGGTCTTCTTCCATATTTTCTTTACATGTGTTGAGGTCAGATCCGGTAGGCAGTTCATCTCAAAGGCCTCATCTCGCACAGGGGAGTGATCAGAGGACATGTTGTGCGATTAGCTGCGATTAGCTGGAACGGAACCAGCTGGCAACACCCAGAATGAGCATTTCCTTAACTAGATTTTTCAGTTTGGAATTATCTCGCATTATGGGAGTTATAGTTTCCCATTAAAGCCACAATCATATTCTTTTGGCTTAACATGTTGCTATACGTATTTACATGCTGTCATGTGGCTTTATTATGCAATTTGTCTTTTTTGTAAGTAAACTCAATAAGACATTATTACTACACAGTGTAGTCCTTTAAATCCCACCATTTGAGCCCATCTTTGTGATCCTGGTCAGACCCCTTCCCCCCTCGACATCACCCCACCATCCTGGCCATCTCTCGGACTAGCCCATCTCCAGCCGTGCCAGCTCTCTAGTCTGCTCACCTCTTTATATGGACATGACCACTGAACCTGTTTAATCCGTCCGGCAGCCGACACACTTGCGGGCTCTAGAAGTTGAATATTAAGTGTGTGTCTTTTAAAGTGTGTTTTTTTTAGAAATCCAAACACACTCAGCGTTGAATAGATATGAGCAACTGGAAGATCGGTCACAAAACATTAAGCAAGAGGCCATGCATTAAAGGGGCTGGCAGTGCATGGGCTGGTGTTATAAGGAATCAAATGTCCCTTGCCTTACGTAAAAGGAATATTGCAAGCCACATTTAGAAAATATCAGGTTACATGTATCTGTGACCAAAGGGGTATCCACATGATGCCAAGGAACCACCGAGCAGTTGCCATGTCTGCCCTCATGATGAAGTGTGCAAACAATGACATCTAAAGTGACCAGTGCGTATGTACTCTCGGCTTTACTACACAATGGGCCTCATTACACGGACGGCGGTGGACCAAGGTGCTTTTGGCACCTTGGTCCATGCCGGTAAATTACCAGCACCGCCTTGGAGGAAAGGGGAATTACCGCCCTATTCCAAGGTTGGCGGGGCGGTAATTCCCCCTTCCTCCATTGCCCTTCCCCATTCCCATTTTTGCCCCATAGGGCATAATGGGAATGGGGAAGGTGCTAATTACGGTACCGCAAATTGCAGTACTGTAATTAGCACCCTGGTCCCTTTGCGGGTCTTTACTTTAACGGCTGGTCTACACCAGCCGTTAATGTCGGGTTCCACAAAGGGACCTCGTAGTAAGGCGGTAAGGGTTAACGGTCACCTGTACCATTACCGGTGACCGTTAACCCTTACCACCTTCCGTGTAATGAGGCCCAATGTATTGAAAAAAGTTCACAACAGACACGCAGCACAGTAAATGATGACCCAAGAAAGTGTTATTTGTGTGTGTGTTAGTGTTAGCCAATGATTCCATGTATTTATATTCATTGAAACATTTTTCCGAGGTGTAACATTAAATATTCTGAAACATGCTCTTTGAGCATGTTTCAGAATATATAATGCAATGCCTCGGACTCTGCATGAAAGTTGCACAAAAAGTAACATTTTCAAAACACATACAAGTTAAGATGCACACAAACCCATTGCTCGCAAACGTTGTCAGACAGTTAAGCATTTAAAGTGTGTGCCACAAGCGGAGAAAGGCTCATTTGTACTTACCAACAAAAGCTGTGGGAAAAATAAAGCCGTCCTTTGGATTCTGGGCTTATTTTACGAACTTGAAAGGGAAGTGTTCCTTTTCCAGGTGGCAGGAAGCTTTTGGGCGGGCTGGTGAAAGGATTATAACACGATCCTTCAGGCTGCATGCAAAACTATTGTTTTCCAGTCAGTCTGAGATAAACTGTTCTGTTAAGCAGTAATGACCATTCTGTGATGCAGACCAGGGCTCGGCTTTCAGCTGATAGGAGCTCTGAGGGGGTTTCCTGTTTACAAAGCCAAACACCAACAAGTGAGGTGCTATCTGTGCATTTGTGCCCTCGGCTGCTTCCGTTTTACGAGGCAAGGAGCGGGCTGCCAGTTACAAGCCTTAAAAAGGAAACAGGCCTATCAGTGCCGTTAACATTCACTGATGCACGGGTGAAAGTGCACTCTAAAGTTATGAGCACGCTGATGGCAGGTCAATTGATTATGACCGAGAATTATGCTCTGCAGTTAATAATTGCGTGGCAGGCTTTGGTGACATCAAAGACCCATCCTGCACTGTGAAAAAAAGAGCCACTGGGAGCAAGGTGGCAGAGCTGCTCACTCGCAGTTCACGCAACCCACCCCCCCTCAACAATTTGTTTTGGGGAGAGCACGCTGCCTGAGGTGGGCTGCCTCCTGACTGGCACCACACTGGCCCGGCAGGTGGTTGGAACACTGACAGCAGAGCCTCATCCATCACAGAAAGTTAACACTTAATTGTTAACTTTCTTTGATGAATGCCTCTATCTCCTCAGCAAGCAGTGATTAAGGGCAGCTGCAGAGGGAGTGCGGGTGCCAAAAAACAGTGCCGGTGTTGGCCACCGGCAAACACCGGCACAAATTAAGCACTACAGCGGGTTCAATACACACATTTGACCCAGCTGGTCAAATGGCACAGTGAGTACAGCTCTCGCTTTGACATCTGTGCAGTCAGAGGTTCCAATCCTGACAGGGCCAAACTCAGCCTTTCATCCTTCCGAGGTCGATAAAGAAGCACCACACATTGTGGGTAATAATAAGCAGCGCTCAGATACCAGAGGGTTTGTAGCGCTATTTAAATGTTTAACTATTATTATTATGTTTGGGTCATCACGTGGCAAGACTTTTGTTTTAAAGTAGCCACTTGCATAATGATTAGATATGGAGAGATAACGGGTAAAGCTCAAATTGGCTAACATGACTTGAGTCATGTTGGACCTGGCTGGCGCTTGAGACACAGTGCAGCACGTGAAGGATCAAATATGGCTGGCTACATGTTAACATGCCGTAGTTACTTGGGAAGACTACACCCAGAACCAATTCAGAGAAGGCACTGGTGGTGAGCAAAGCACATTTTATTTCAGCTTCTCCCAGAAGTTTGGGGCGTTATCACTAAACTACGTTTCCCAAGGTGCAACTTTTATTGTCAGGGGTATGGCCTGGTGGAAGACTAGGAATGCTGAGAGAGCCTCCCACAAAGGTTTGCAGACCTTGATAGCTGCGGCTAATGTTGATTGCATTTGGACCTGTGTAGAAAAGTTGATATATATTACATTTAGTGTAAATGCCAAGAAGACAGTCTGCCCACTCAGGCAGAGGCGGAGAGAGAGAATGCTGTGGCAACCTCCCACAGATGCATGCAGATCGTTCATAACTGTGGCACACATTTGATAATAATTTAGTCTGTGTGGAAGATTCCTACTGTGGATCCATCGCAAAGGGCAAGAAGGCAGTGAAGACGCCCTACTGCCTGCGAAACAATGTCATCAGAAGCATTTACAACGAGGTGTGGCTAACTTCCTATTTTATATTGTTATTTTGATATCACCTACCTCTGAGTGCAATCCTATTTGACACATCTGCTTGTGGGTGTACTAGCCCTCACAATTATATTTGAAACACACAATGATAGTATACACATTGACTACACGTAAGGGCCATCTAGAGAGGATGAATGTTTGAATTGTTCCTAGCTGTGCTTGTCAGACCGGAGATGCTGTCCAAGTCTCCGGCCCTAGCCTTATTTTTGGTTAAAGCTTTTCTCTCCTACATGTGACCCCTCAGACCATTAGTCTTGTCCTCTCATGGTGATTAACTCAGCCTGCACCCAAGGTAGGTCCGTATATTCACATGTAGCCATGTCTTGAACATCAGAACTTGTAAATGCAAATATTTTTTCCTGAACTTATAAAATCCAAGTTTCTCACTAAGGCTAAGGAGAGAAAATGGTGATCAAACTATGTGCCCAAATCTAAGCACCACCCCACACTTACATTTGGCACTACAAAGAAATGATCAAACACCATAAGAAATGCTGTTTCTCTTCCAACTATACTGCTAATAAACACTGGAAATATTTCATAATTCTTGAAGAATTGACTGCCCCTGCTGTGGCTGCCTCTGCCATCTCAGCACCCCAACATCTCTGGCATCAGCTTTCCAGTTCTTTCTTTTCTAAGATCCAGAACATTTGGAAATGTTTTCATAGACCTTTTTGTTAATCGCCCTATTTGAAACATTCTGAAGTCATTCCTTGACTGTTCCGTGCCGGTCAGATAGCACAGCGAGTAAAGCGCTCGCTTTGACATCAGTGCAGAGCCTGCCGATGCAGGATTGAATCCCAGCAGGGCCAAACTCATCCTTCCGAGCTCGATAAATGAACATCACACACTGTGGGTAATAATAAGCAGCGCTCAGATGCCTGAGGGTTCAGAGCAATATATACATGTAAAATATTATTATTATTCCCACATGTTTCCTCTCTCCTTTGGCTATTCTCAAGAATTCTTCAGAGGCTGTAAGTGCGGGTATACTTCAGCTGTTCATTATCTCTGGCAACAGGGATGGTGCCTGTGGAATTTAAATCTGACATCTTGGGGGGGGCACTGTTGAGCAGCCAAAGGAAATGGAGGTCTGAGTGAGAGCTGCGGCCCCAGCAAAATCCTTGTAGATGAAACATCCTTTCGTTGTCAGATTTGCCACCACACATTTACCTCCAGAGTGCGTTGATGCCCTAATGTGAGCCTTGTTCAAGTCTGGTGCCAATTGGTGAACTGTGGAGTAAGAGCAGACCACACACATATTCTGCGGCACCATGCCCTGAGCGATGCCGGCACAGACATCCACTGGTACTTGAGAGGAAAGAACCTAAGGCTGCGGCGGCGCCGGCTTGAAAAGAGAGGAGCTGTAAACATGCGGCCCACTCGATCTGAGCCGAGACAGCGGGAGTCCCCGAGCGGATTTCGGAGGGGGACCGTGACCATTCCTGATTCAGTAGCCCATTGGATACCATCAGACGACTGGGGAACCGGACGCACAGGAGCTGAGGTGAGCTGGAGGAGACGCGGGTGCTCCAGACAACGATGTTGGTGCCCTTACAGCTGGCCACCCAGCCATATGATCACTGCTGTGGCCTTCCCCCTCCCTGCTGATGACTGGGTAGACGGCCGGAACAAAATAAGGCAGCACGTGGTGAATCCACACCACATTCCTTATCAAGGCTGTTTTGCTTCGCCTGGAACGGCTCACGATTCTTACCCACTCCAGGGGGAGTTGCAATCCTATATTTCCCCTGAGGCTTGTTGGATCTGATGGTGTCGGCATATAGGAGGCGAGACTGTAACCCTGTGACCCGCTCCTGCAGGAGTAGATAGCCTGCCCCAACACAGCTACCCCGTGATTATTGGCAGACCACAGTGGAACCAGATTGCCTCGAGACATGGAGAGAGTGGAGCCCGGGGTGGAGCTCTCTGTATGGCAGCAGCCTTTTTTTGTTCTCTTTTCTCCTTTTCTGGGGAGGGAGCCATCCAAACCTGCAGGCATCAAAGTAACCCCCTTTCTTTCCTAATGCTGGCTGAATACCTATCTGGGCTAATCTAGGATTGTGTACCCCGGGCCGTGCAGGTGAAACGTCACAGGGTGCCTCATCAATGCCAGTTTGACGCAGCGTATAACAACCTCTCGATGGATGAGGATGGCATGATCTTTCCATCCTGAGCCAGCCTTCAACAAGATAAATACTGGGACTGACAACTCATCCAGTATCTGTAGGTGAGGTACTGTGTCTGACACACTACATGGAACATACTGATCCTGTAATCAATCCCCCTTGGGCACAGCAACAGACCTACCTGAATATTACCAGCTGGGCAACCTGAAGTTGATAAACACTGGCTTGTACTGCAGGCATCAAATTACGTACTTCAGCGCCAACATCCTTTAAGCCCAAACGTCACATAACCCCCCTATCTGAGGGAAGATGCATTAATGGCAATGCCGACATTGACTTTCAAGTGACCAACATTGAGCTGGTTGATTGCTTCATCGGCCGCTGCCGTCCATTGGGAATAGGCTCGAACCCAGTCTATACAGTTCCCAACCGCAGACTATTCTGGAATAACCATGATCTGTGTGCTTAGACATATCTAACTGGCGATGAGGGATACTGCCAAGAACTGTGCATTACAAACCTAGCATGACACTGTGAAATCAATCAGCTCGGGGCAGCATTGCAACAGACGGCAATATGCCACACTCAACGGTTCCGTGAGGTGACATATACTGATCCTCGAAGCAATTGATGGGTGGGAGGCCCGTAGGGCA
The DNA here is from genome assembly GCF_040938575.1 of Ambystoma mexicanum. Lineage (NCBI taxonomy): Eukaryota > Metazoa > Chordata > Amphibia > Caudata > Ambystomatidae > Ambystoma > Ambystoma mexicanum. Next base: position 1,064,316,085 of record NC_090923.1, on the reverse strand, counting down.
TCATGACCAAAGGAGCTGAGAAAAAGAAAGGCCTGATGAACTCCTTCACTAGTGCCCAGCTGGCTGCCCTGCCATCAGTGAGCCAGACGTAAGGCGAGAACACAAACAACACCCTGGGTGAAGCATGCGAGGATCAACTGATGCAGGCAATACAAAGCGGCTTCATGTCCATTAACGTAAAACTCGATGACATCGTGGCAACAATTGGATCTTTGGAATCCAAGCTCGAGAAGGAGACCACCCGAATTAATGATGCTGAAAACAGGATTGGAGGTGTAGAAGATACGTTAGGCCAACATGACTGAGACATTTCTGAATTGAGATCCGAATTCACCAACATATGTGGCAAGTGCGATGATCTAGAGTTGCGCTTGAGACAAAACAACATACATATTGTTGGAATACCCGAGGCGGCATGCAAAGGACCCATGGAGCCATTTATTTAAAGTTTGCTGACATCCTTGTATAGATCAACCACATTCTCTACACACTTCTTGGTTGAGCATGCCCACCGAACTCTGGCACCACTACCCAGACCAGGGGCCCTGTCGCGCACGATCGTTGCATGACTACTCAACTACAGAGACAGGCACCTTACCCTGAAGTTGTCCAGGGAGCAAGGGACACTCAGATATGAATCTAGCAACGTCCACATATACCCAGACTTTGCATCTGGAGTACAGGTCCTCATACGGTCGTATGGTCCAGTGAAAAAGCTACTCAGGGCCAGCCACATCCCATACGCCCTTATGTTTCCCGTGAAATTGTGCATACAACATGGAGGCAGGGCACACTTTTTCAAAAATCCTTCATCACCCACAGCCTGCGTTGAGGCAATGATCCCTCTACCACCACAAGGCCAAGGTAATGACCAAAACCTTGGCCTGGATAAGGAGGTCAGCTGCTGTGATGTGGGGGACTGAGCACGGGGATAACACAGGTGTTTGCAATAATACATTTTTGATTCTGACAGGATAAGTTGTTGTCTGAAGCCTGGGCACACGGCAGCAGAACTAGCCATTGCGAGCAATGACTGCTCACATCGACCCCCGGGAGTTTTCCACAGTTAACTTGGAGAAAAATCATCAAGTTGGGGTAGATAGTGAGGGTAGAGGGAGGAGGGCACAATGGAATGTTGAGGTAGGGCAACAATATGCAAATGTCTCATGGGGTGACACTGTAAAGTTGGGGTGGATAGTGAGGGTGGGGGAGAGGTCGGGTGTTTGGGAATGTTAAAAGTTGAAAACATGATGGTCGTATTGAAAGCAACCATATGTAAGTCGGGTACTAGAGTACTCCATATTTTCATAGAGTTTACCAAGCATAGCAGCTGACAGAACCATAGGAGGTAGATTACAAATCATATTGTTGACTTGGAATGTGCGAAGACTATATAATCCATTTAAGGCAAGAAGGTCAACTCATATGTGACACAGCATGGGCCTAAGATTTTGATGCTTCAGGAGACACACTATTTGGGAAAGGTGAATGAATCCTTTGCACGGAACTGAGGTATTACACGGATTATTCATCGCAAGCGCTGAGTGTTCTTACACTTATACACCTCTCACTGGGATTCCAGGTTTCAAAGAGTAAAGTGGATCCTAAGGGATGCTATGTAATAGTATGGGGTGAAGTGGTTGGCCACCTGGCCATATTGGCTTATACATATGGGCCCAATGCAGATGACCTTGAGTTTTCTCATAAAATTGACGAATTGTGTCCCTGAACCTTGAGATTACTGACTACCCAGTAAAGACTCCACGTTGGAGAATGCCCTTCTCTCTTCTTAGGGATGCCGGTGTGGCTCACTCCTTATATGTTGAAATTGCAGAATTTTTTGTATCAAGGAGGTCTCTGTCCACAAGCACTCAATATAATGGGAGAAATTCAAAGTGTGGGCAGGAGGCATTATTATGGCTAAATCCTCGGGGTCCCTTAAGAGCATTAGGCAGGAGCTGGGTCAGGTGGAGGGCCAGTTCAGGGAACTGGAAATTAGGTATAGCAGGTCTCGGAAGGAGAATATTTTGGCACAGAATCAGGAGTTATTAGGGGAGTTTCACACACTAGCAGACAGGGAGGTCCTACATATGGCCATTCCCACTAGAAGAAGGACATACGCTGAGGTGGACAAAGATGGTAAATTGTTAGCCAGTTTGGTGAAGACTGAGAACCATCGCCATCATATTACTAATATTCAGGGCGATAAACCGGAAGGATATCAATGAAACATTTTCCAGTTTTTATTCCAGTCTATACTCTAATCAAGATGAGGTCACTAACGATGATCTTTCCCGATATCTATCAACTATAGAATTGCCTGCACTGTCGACTGAGATGGCTCTTGCCCTGGAACAGCCCTTCACGCTTGATGAGATCAAGGATGCAATGAAGTCATTAGCTACGGGGAAGGCTCTGGGATCTGATGGATTGGGGATAGAACTTTACAAGGAGTTCCGGCAGGAGCTGACTCCCAGTCTACTAAAGGTGTGGGAAGAGTCCTTGGAACAAGGGGCACTCCCACAATCTATGTGTGAGGCCATTATTACGGTACTATTCAAACCTCATAGACCTCCCCAGGATATGGCCTCCTATAGACCACTGTCTCTAATCAATACAGAAGCCAAGATCTTTTGCAAAAATTCTTGATACAAGGCTACTCCCGATCTTATCCCAACTGGTACACCCTAACCAGTCAGGCTTCATACCCACAAAATCTGCGCCACTGAATTTGCGTTGGTTGTTCTGTGTAAGGGCGCAGGTGAATCCCCAGGCAAATGCGGTAGTGGCCGCCTTAGATGCCGAAAAGGCTTTCGACTCTGTTTCATGGTGCAATTTATTTTGTGTACTACGTTGGTTTGGAGTCAGTCCTTATTTTTCTATCTGTATCCAACTGCTGTACTTTAGCTCAGATGCAAGGGTCCTCATCAATCAAACTTTGTTGGCGTTATTCTTCTTGGGAAGAGGCACTAGACAGGGCTGCCCCTTGTCCCCTCTATTATTTGCTCTTACTATCGAACCAATGGCAGCACTGGCAGGAAGATACATGGGCACAGGGGTATAAGAATAAATGGTCCACCCCAGATAATCTCTTTTTACACTGACGACACACTGCTCTATGAGTGAGACCCTGAGCACAACCTAGCCCCGATAATGAATGATGTCCATGATTTTACAAGATATTCTGGATACAGAATAAATGACACTGAGTCTGAACTGTTTCCCCTTACACCATCCACAGTTCAACCAATGGACCCTGAGGGCTTTAAATGGTCACCATTGCGCTTAAGGTACCTGGGAATCATGGTGTTGGTCAACTGCCAATAACTATACACAGGCAATGACGAATCATATTTGTAACAACTGACCACCAAGCTGGTACTTTGGGTGGAGCTGCCCATTTATATATATGGACGGGTAGCTCTGCTGAAGATGATGGTTCTCCCGAAGCTATTGTATTTCTTCGGCAATGTCCCAATGTGGCCCGGATGAGCATTATTCACTAAACTGAAGTCGTTGGCCTCCACGTTTGTTTGGGGCACTGGGGTGGGGAGAATTAGCTGGCAAAAATGGTCTGAACTGTATGAATATGGGGGCTTAGCGGCACCAGATTTTGATCTATACTATTTGACATCACAGGCTCAATTCGCTGACTATTGGGTCAATGCTAGTAACACAGCCACACACATACCTTTAAAGAGATACGGTGCATCCCCCACAGAGCTCCAGTCGGTCACATTCAGCGAACGGTACATTGACTCCTGCACCTTTGATCCCGTTAGGATAACTGTTAATGCTTAGGCCAGAATATTCAGGAAGACTAGGGTAGATGCTCCCTACAATCAGGAAGTTCCTCTGTGGAATTATCCAGGCATTTCCCCACATTTGACAAGGTGCTAAAGAAATCCTGGGATCCCTCAGGACAAATGAAAATAGGCAACATGTATCCAGACTGGCAGTTTGTATGCCAAGATGTATTTGGGGCAATTGAGAGTGCTTCAATGTCATCGAAATCAGACCGCATTCCGCAAAAAATGGCCCTCATTCCCAATCGAGCCAGAGACGCATAGTTGCATCAGTGCCATGGTGTCAAAAGATGGCACATGATGTGGGGTATCCAGGCTATATAGACCTACACAGTCACACCTTTCCCCTCACAATACTATTAGAGAAGTTTGGGAAAAACATGTGGCACTTCCAATAAGCGATGAGAAATGGAGCAAATGTTGTCCACTGACTAGGACAGTATCCCTGAATGCTGGACTACGTCTGATTCAATTCAAAGTACTGAACCAATTGCATTACACTCCAGATAGCACGGGTGAATGAATGCTTGAAATGTGGGGGCCTCCATGCGGATGCCTTCCACATGTATTGGACCTGCCCCTTGGTCATGACATTTTGGGGCAAAGTGGCTGAAGCTATAGATGATATGGTGAATATCCCGCCTTGCCTCGCTCCACTTAAATACCTGCTTGGGGACATTGGGAAAGCCTCAGAGACCCCAAGAAGATTTTTAAGGTTGCATGTGTAGTTGCAAAAACATGCATTCTAAAATGTTGGAAACCCAAGCGAGGACTGGCTAGGTGAATTAACCTATGTCAACGAATGTGAAGAAAGATTTGTCTTATTTGTATCCCCTGCATGCCGTCCTAAAGAGATCTGGGCTCCATTCAGACTGTACTTAACTGAGACTAACTCTGAAACTGAAAGTACTGGGCTTCGCGATATTTCTCTCATGTAAACTGAAATGTCGCTTAGTACCAAGATTATGATATTGCAATTAAACTTGCTTGATGTATGACTATTGTATAAATAAAGTTTTTTTTAAAAAAAGAAAAGAATCTGCCATCTTTACCCTGTTATTGTAAAAGACTTTTTAGACATATGAATACCAGGAAAGGTCCACGTTATCTCTCTCCCTAGCCAGCCCAAGCCAAGATATTCAAAACATTTTCATGGTAATCTTCAAACTTTTATAGAGAAAAATACTACAAGTTAGGTCGATTTCTACCCTGGACACAACACAGTCTGTGATGGTGGACATTGTTGTTGATCTTAGATACCAGATGGATGTTGGTGATGTCTGCGCTAACGGGTGATGTGCCATAACTTACTTATCAATCGACAGATTTGTGGCACTGCTCTCAACTGGCTGCACTCCTTCTTATTGGATAGATGGAAACAGGGTCGTATTGACCCATCGGCCACTCGACCCGTGCCCGTACGGAAATCATTTTTTGTGGGCGAGTCCCTGGGGGCCGGTTTCTGCCCACACCTAGGCCGGTTTGCGACTTGAGAAGGAAAAAAGTAAAAAACACCCGCAACAGCATGGAACTAGTCGCTACCATGCCAATGCGGGTGGTTTTTTGTTTTTAGTTCCCATCCGAGAAATGAACCATAGCAACGGCCCACCCACTCTTCTTAAGCGTTTTGAAACACATTCAGTATAGGTGCTATATATATAAACTATCATATCATATCTTCTACACGTGACTTCTGACGCCATGACTGTTGGGTTCAGTTTATGAGATGGTGCACTGCTGCATATTTATGCAGTAATGCTCTTCTCGTGCAGCCTTTTGCCTTGTATCTCCTGATGAAGACGTTGTTTAATATACATTCTACGTCGAAACCGGTTGAGTTTACTCTCCAGGGATGTGATCTATACAACACTTTTCTTCTCAGATCCACCCTCGCGATACATTGTTTTTAATTGTTTCTATTGTTGTATGTCAATCAATTTCTAAACATTAAAATAACCAGACGGGATGTGGGGAATGTGTATCCCACTCCTGATTGTTAATCAATTTTGTCATTTTTAGCTATTGTTGATTGGTTGAATGTCAATATGTATGATGTATGGTTTGAATGCTGTACTATGAATGGTTGTGATGATGGACTAATTTTAGCCATGTGTTTTCTAACGCAATGTGTCATTAATTGACTTTTTTGAATATTTTCTGTATCATGGCAAATAAAATTTGATACACTTTTGTAAGCAACACAGTTTTGCTCTCTGGACATTTTTTCAGATTCGTGCTTTATAATAACACTCTGGTCCAGGGTACAAAGTCTTCCTGCTTCTTTCTGTGTTTGTGTAATCCAGAGGGGCAAGACCCTCCTCTTATTCATCTGGGCTCAACCTCTTCCATGTGGTGTTCAGGGGGAGGCCGAGTGAAAAGGGGGTAGAGCTAGTGTGTACATAAGCAGACACTCTTAAAAGGATCAGACACAATCTCACAAGGAGCTCCGGGCAGTATAGTAGGGAAACAAACCCCCAGAGCTGTGTCTTCATCTGAAGCCCAAATGCCCTACATTAGGTAACAATACATTATCATGCCTATTTTTTGACCTTTCATGGATGGAATTGGAGCTGTGCAGTGCTAAGGAGATGTGAGCGGGATCAGTAAAAGTGGGGGTGAATTAGGCCCGGCCCCAGTATCAGGATTTTGGACTGTGATCCCCAGATTGCACAAAGATCTGTGAGGCCTGTGCAATACCCTTTGCCCCCTCTTTCATGTCCCATAACTGGCGTTCTAATTTTCGAGTAGAATAAGCTTCCATTTCGGACCATGTATGTTGCTTTTATCAAGTTGCACTAATAGAGTAATAGGATGTTTTTTTCTGCCATTGTCTGCCGATCATCACAAGACATTCCATCTCGGTGTCCTAGGTCACTTGACAAAATCCTTGTGTCTAAAAGCTTGTGTACACTGTAGAAATATTGGACCTTAGCACATCAAGTGGCCATTGACTTCATTGTGCCACAATGAATGCTTTGTTGTAATATGTCTATCTTTCCCATCTCCCTGGCATGCTGTTCAGGATGTTGGTTTGCATTTATGAGGTAACGAGTGCTCAGAGTATTTGATGTCCTGTGAGTGCGCTCTTTCCCTATTTTGCCAACCTCTGAAACCTGAAAAGTAGATGCATGCAGGCTTGACATGTGGCCAGATTTGCACCAGACGTGCAGATGAACTTAACTTGCCTGCTGTTAAATCTCAGTTACCAGTTTAATGGTATCCACACAACAGAATAATTGCTCATTTTACGATAGTCAATATGATAGCTCAGTGGGTTGAGCGCTCGCTGCTGTGATGTGTGTGTGATCTGCGGGTTGCAGGTTCGAATCTTAGCAAGGCCATCTCAGCCTTTCATCCTTCTAAGTTTGATAAATGAGTACCAACATAGGTTGGGTGATATTGTATGCATGTTTGTTCTATAAAAAAGAGCTTAAGTGTAAGTGCTATACAATAAGTATCGACTTGCAGCATGTCCCAAAACCGCAGTGGGGGTGGTTGGTTCATGCCACTCCTGCACCTCGGAGCTGTGTACCCTGTCACAGAACTGTATGCAAAGTTATGTTATTTTATGAGTTATGTTGTAATGTAACAGACACATGAACCCTCCATAAGTAGCATTTTCTGTAAAGTCGTGAATTGAGGCAATTCACGGATGCTGGTTTAAGGGCCGCTTTTTTTTAGGTGAGGGGTGGCCCACTTTTTTGGGGGTGTCCAGGTCTATTTCATGTCCCAATCCGACCCTGGATGGAAAGCAGTATCTCTGTCCCCTTGTATTTCTTAGACTTCACCCTGCTTGAAGCTGCTGGAGTATGTGCTGAAATCTACTGAGACACTGGGCCTCATTACGAGTTTGGCAGTAGCCGTGCCAGTAAAACCAGCACAGCTGCCACCAAACTCATGAAATTACTGGCACCCGGCAGTGGGCAATTACTGGGGTATTCTGACAACCGGCAGACCCGGTAATTACCCATTGCCGGGTGCCGGTACTCATTACTCCCCATTGACATTTGAGCCCTATAGGGCTCAATGGGGATGGGGAGGTTGGATGCACCGGCACCATTCATGAATTGTGGCAGTGCATCTGCCCAGTTGTGCTCGCGGGTGCCGGTCTGCCCACCAGGTCTAACCTGGTGGGCAGAAAGGCACCCGCGACCACAACTCGTAGTTTGTGGCACAGTGCAGTCATTTGCTACAAGAGACCGCTGAGGCTGGAGGCTCGCTGCAAAAGCTGCTGTGGAGTACGGGCTGACATCTACTGAGACGCTGTGACTTGAAACTTATATTAACCAGCAGGAGGCACGGAGTACTGCAGCAGTGTCCAGTCAATTGCTACAAGAGACTCTGCTTGCCTGGGCGGAGTCCTTCAGCAGAGTCCAGTCATTTGCTACAAGAGAGCGCTGAGGCTCGTGGCTAGCTGTAGAAGCTGCTGTGGAGTACGGAATTAAATCTACTGTGACGCTGTGACTTTAAACTTATATTAATCAGCAGGAGGCGTGGAGGAACTGCCAGCGAGTGCAGCGAGGCGGCAGACCTCTTGTTGTTCTGTTGCTCAGACATCGGATGAAGAAAGGGAAGCGCGAATCAGAGAAGGCTGTCCCGGATGATGGTCTCAGAAAGCTGAGAAATACTCGACCTTTCTCGCAAACTTGAGGAGAACCCGAAAATGTTGACAGCAAAGAGACCGGTAAGAACAAAGCAACCACATCCAATGTGCATACAACAACCTGAAACGCCCTCTAGACATTGCTCTCACTGTACCAGCCTTATCCACCATGTTCCCTGACTCTAACCCACATGACCTGGTGAGTCTCCAGCACAGTGACACCGCCAACTCCACTTCAAGAGGTGCAATAATGGTTGTCTTGGGAGGTCCGCCAGGTGTAATCTCATCAGTGGCCCAAGTCCGGGAAACAATTCCCTCCGGACAGACCACCTGCTGACTCCTGTGGGTAATGGGCTTCCTTTGGGTCCGTTTTGGCCTTCTAATTTGGTCTCTTCAAACACAATCGGCCCCACACTGCAAGACTCCAGGCGAGACAAGAGGGGTGCAGGGGACATAAAAGACGCCAAACTGATCGAGGGTTCATTGGGACTAGAGGCTTTACAGGGACAAAGCCCCATCCAAACCAAAGGAATAAGAGGTTGTGAAAAGTGGCCCAGCTCAAGCGACTCTCAGGGCAAAATGCGAAACTGACGGTGGGGGGTTCAGGGAGTACTGGCATCCACTATCAGACCGTGGATGTACAGACTCCATGAACGCCTAACTCAGCAAGGAAATTGGCCTCAACAGAGAAAAGGGGGATGGAGAACCCGTTGAAGAGAGACATTCTGAGTGTAAAGAGAATGCTTGAATTGATCGACTCAGCCACCGTCCTATCACGCTGACCTCAACTGATCTCAAGGCGAGTTTGCCAAGCGCAGGCCCCTGCCTTAACCAAGTAAACCTGAAAACAATACAGGGCGACCCCGGTATCCACTCTGCTGCCATTAGGGAAGAGTTAAGATCAAATTCCACTGACCTGGGTAGCGAACTCCACTGGTCAAAGCCCACAGCAGATGATGACGGGGTAAGAAACGCACAGGCCAGAACATCAAGACACTCGTCGATGAGCAGGGACCCTACTTCTTCCTCAACCCTACTTCCTTCTCTATGGCTGGGTGACCATAGACAATCTGAGGCCGGGTCCATGCATAAAGAAGAGGGTGAGACCTTCAAACTAATCTCTATGTTAACAACGACAATGGCCCCGTTTATGAAGCTCTACAAGATGATCAATGACACCTTGAAAGATCAAAATACCCTTGTTGCCATTATGCACTCCAAATTAATTTACATGGAAGGATACGTAACCTGTAATGAACAACTGGACGGCCACAATACTAGGAGCACAAGGGACTTTGGAACTCTCACAATGGAACTCATGGGGCCCCTGCATGGCATGCCAAATAAAGGAGGCATGCCTACCAGTGAACGCCTCATCATAAGTCTTAGCAAACAAGTAGACGTGGCGGCCGAACATAGAATAGACAATGACGCGACAACTGAAACTATATGCGAAGCTATCGGGTTACCGAAACAGCATATTGAGGAAGACCAAAGGAACTCATCATCTAAGACACCAACCGTGTCCACCACAGAAAACACTCAAGCCTTTGTTGGCCCTGACAGTAGGGTTGTCTTGTGACCTCTATCCGGTATTCGCCAAAAAGGAATCCAAAAAAGGAAACACTCTGCCTGTTGTGTCCAAGCGCGCAAAGAACATGCCTTTGGGTAAATCTAAGGACTCAAGAGCTGTTGGGTGTCCTGATCCACGTTTGGATTGGACTATTATGCTGCAACATTTGGGGCTGTGGGCTCAGAAAATCCAAGATGGCGGAAAAGCCCACATTTGCGCCAGGATCCAGGAAAACCGCACAGTTTTTGCGCACACCAAAATGGTCGCCTGACCTACCACCCACCAGTGCGAGTGTGATGGGCCAGGAGTGCCATGAGTGGAATGCGTGCCAAAGGAAAAACAGCAGTGCCTATTAGCTCAAGAAGCGCTTTGAAATCACCTTTGTTTCTCTGAAATGCAAGCTAAAAATGCCTATTTTAAACATTGCAAGATATTCAAAAATCTCAATGAACACCAGCAGACATTTGGCAGAATGTAGTCTTGTGTGCATACAAAATCTGGAAAGATGAAGAGCCCAAAACAATGTTTATAACAAAACTGGCTGAGCTGTGGATGTCAGCAGTTGAAGTGAAATTGGACTTAAAGCCACTAAAATCGAAATGTTTAAAATAAATGAGTGACCTACTTTGAGTGTCACATAGGTTGCAACTGTTTAAATGTCATAGTTTTGAACTTAGAATCAGCATTCTAGCTGCATGTGTAAAAATTGTAAGTTTGATTTGGATGAAGAAAAACTGGGAACAAAAGTGACATTTGGCTGAAGCCTGGCTTGAAGAGATTGAATTCTGCCCGGCAACTACCCCCGACAGGAGTGGAAACTTGCTCAGCCACTGCATTCCCAGGCCTGGCTGCCTTCTGCTGTTCCCACCAAAAGGAGATGACACCTCCCTGATTGAATCAGGGGAGGAGAACATGGGAGCAGGGAAACAGAACAATGAGCCTTCCTTGGCTCAGGCAAATGTTAAATTAGGGGGGGTCATAAATGGCTTCCTCTTGAGAGAAACTGGGAGGGGCAGTGCCTCTGTGAGCAACTTGAGTTGGAGGAAGTGGACAAACCAGAAATTCCACCATGTGCTTTGGGAAACCACACCCCTCTGGGCCAGAGCATAATTTTAAAAAGATGGATAATTCATAGTACGGACTTGTCAAAATTAAATAATTAATATCATTATTCTTGTGATTTTTCTGTACACATTTTAAGTGGTGTTAGGACTCTGTGGTATGTTCTTGGGGGTAGTAGTGGAAAATAAGGTATTACTCCGAATGTCTGTATGTTAAAAATCTGACACTTTATCTTTGTGCATGTTTGTGTAAATTCTGGAAAAGTTTAGAGGTTGTGTTCTTGATGAAAAGGGCAGAATTCTGTCATAAGTGGACACAACATCTTACAAAGGGATCGGATGGTTTGGTGCTACAGAAAATATGTTAACTGGACATATAATATTAGAAAAATTGTACATAGATACATATGTATTTGGATCAAGAATAGATTTGTGTGCAAATTGACCAGGGGTGGATCCTCTGACCCATAAACTACCTCATCACGATGACACTCCATTTCCTTCCCCCAATCAAGGGAGAGAGGAGAGCTTGGCCAATGATAAGTTGTGAGGGGCAGGCCTAGTTATGTCCACGCACACACCCACTTTCAAAACACATAAAAAGAGACTGCTTGGACAGGCAAGACATTCACTTTCCACTTTCTTGCGATGCATTTTGCCGGACCAGACAATATCCAGAAGGACCATCTCCAGAACCAGAGACCAGCAGAACCAGAGACCAGAGCGCTGTGAAGTGCAGAGCAGAGCTGACCCAGAGAGCTGTGACTTCAGAACCACCCGCCAGGAGTCCAGTCCAAACCTGATCAGACCTTGACGGCCTATTTCAAATTTATAGTGTGAGTACTCAGCTAGAACTGTGCCAGAACCAATCTCTTTGTCTAAAATAATCTGATTCAAACCATTTTAACCTGTCCAAAACTGCATTATAGAATCGTGTGTCCCTTCCCCGATTTTAAACCTGTAAAAGTGTAATTTTGCCATTTTGAACCATTATTTCATTTCTGAAAAACTACCTTCAAAAAACCATCCGTATCTTTGGAATCATAGGTGCTAGGAACGAGATTTAACTTTCATTTGAAAGCTAAGATTCTAAGCTTTCCAACAAGACTTTCTCTTCATTATAGTTTTTCCGTAATCGCGCTCGACACATTCGGAAAAATTGCCGCGAATTGAAAAATTAGCTCCTGTCAAAGATAGCCGTCTTTTGCTTGAACTGCTAAAATTCGTTTTCAACCTGCTAATCCCTCATTGAGCATTGCCAGTGTGACTTGAACTAATCTTAAATATCTATCACCTACCCTTAATCTCCTATAGGGAATTAAAAAGCATTTTTAGCATATTTTACTTCATTGCCACCACATTTAAAAGGATTTGCCTGCTTTAAAATCATACCTGTTTTCCTCTAAGCTCGCTGGGGGGAACTGAAACTTTGTATTGTATTTTGTTTGTGTTCCTGAAAATTGTGTGCTCCCCTTCCATCTCCTTCTATTGCATAGCGGGGGAGTGAATTGTCAAAGAAAAAGTGATCATATTATCTTTTGTTGAAATCATATCAAGTTTATGTCTGTGCTGCATTTTTCCCTCATTGCTTTTCCTTGAAACCATAAAAGTATTTTTTGCTACCTTATCCTTCCTATACTAATTCCTCATTGATTGTAAAGAAGTGTGCTAGTGTCAGATTATCTATTGTTGATCAACATTATATTCATAAGGGTGCTATCAAATATTAATTTATTATAAAAGTATGATATATATATTGTTTAATTTTTCCAATAAATCTTTTAAATTGCAAAACAAACCTATTTCTTGGCTCAGTGAGATCAGGGGGATTCATAGAGTGGGGTGTTATACAAGGGTTTATCATCCAGGGTATAATTTGTCATAAAAATATATGAATAGGGGCTTCCCTTGGGTGTCCCAGACGAGGCACTGACTTATTGGGATTGCTGAATTGAAGTCACTTAACAAGATTGGGGGCTCGTCCGGGATTCTGGATTAGATCTATCACTTGTGCAGATTAATACAGTGTGCTAACTGACAGGATATATAAATTCTGTTGGATCACCACGCCGTGTTACACTGTAAAAACACCCCTCAAAGGAACGCTCTAAGGAAACGGTCTGTTTTGCAATATACAATACAAACTTCTGTAAATCAGGAAGGAAATCAAATTCCAGAATGATGACCTTGGTAGATATCAAAATAGCCAGAGAGCACTTCGTACATAAGCTATTTGTGAGAGGTGAGTGGGCTCATCAGGACCAGGCAGTCTGGTTGCAGGCAATCGCACCCCAGATCACTGAAACAGGGTCAGACATATGGAGAGATCAGGGTCCATTACATGTGGCCCTGCGTGAACTATTTATGGCCCCGAAAGCCAAAGAGGAGCACGACAAGATTGTCAGGATAGCAGCATATTTATATTTATATATGGGAGCCATACAGGATAAATGTGCTGAAGGCCAAGATCTGGCAAATAGGCAACTGATGGCATTAGAGAAGGCCCAGTCTGACCTGGTCTCTTCTGAGCAGAGGCTGCAGAGGAGCCAGGAGTCAGAAAATGATAGTAGGCAGTATATTATTAAAATAAAGGAGGATATGGATATCCTGCAACAGGAAAAGTCTGACCAGGATAACAGATTTCTGGCCTTGCAGAAGGAGTACCAAGAAGGTTTGGACGCCCTACTGCAGAGCCAGAAAAAGCTGGAGCAACAACTGGACTTCAATAGGGCCTGCGCAGAGCAGGTAGTCACACTGCAAAGCCACCTAGATAGGGAGAAGACAGAGAGCAATAAACTGATTTTGAAAGACCTGGATACCCAGGCAGAGTTTGATCAAGAACGCCAGAAAGCTGGTGCCTTTCAAAGGCAGAGGGACGACCTGACGGCACAGATGCAGGCTCTTAGTCAGGAAAGGGACACCTTAGGCCAGGAAGTCTGCCAATTAAAAGAAAAAATTAAAGAAAATCACTCGGCCCTCCAGGGACTTGGTGACCTCCAAAAAGAGCATCAGAAATTGTTAGAGCACACCAGGAGGGTGGAAGATGCTCTGGCAAGAAAGGAGCAGGCCAGTAGGGATGGGACTCAGGAGATAACCCTCCTGCAGCAAAGACTGGCCCAGTACTCCAGGACCAACCAGGAAGCGCAGAGAGAAAATGAGGCTCTCTGTCAGCACAATGATAGGCTCCAGCAACAGGTAGCCATGCAAGAGATACTGATAGAGTCTAGTAAAGTCTTAACTGAGGAACTGAAAGCGCAGGCTCTTGCATTGCAACATGGAGCAGGGGCTGACAGAGATGAAGTTCGCTGGGAAAGGGAAACACCTGAACATAACCTCAGGAGCTCTAGTACCAGAGGCCTTCATCTCTCCCAGTCCCTGGACTCTGCCACACCCATGTCCCCTGGCGCACATGAGCACAGGGCCACAGTGATGGCAGATTACTATCCAGCTAAAGGTATGGGGCTCATAGGCCAGTACCACCCAGGAATGGATGGGCGGGCATACGGGTATGGGCACCTATGTACAGTGCAATTTAGTGGGGAACCCCAGGAGAGTAGGTCCGCTAAGGGCATCCTGAAAACCTCTGCCCATTTAGGTCAGTGGGGGGGTACCCATCAAATCCTGGCAACAAGGAGGGATCTGAAGACTCCTCTGAGCGGCCCAGGACACAGGAGACTAGGTCCCCACATTCCACCAGCCATTCCCAGGCTTGCAGAATCCGGGAAAACCTGGAAGACCAGACGGGCACCTCTGGGAGCAGTGCTTCTGAGTCAGAGGATGAATGGACCAGGGTTACCCGAACCAAAAAGGCCAATAAGGCAAAAAGGGCATTGCTTAAGGACCCCTTTAAACAGATTAAGGCAATAAGGAGTGTCATCACGCCTTATCACAAGAACGCCAAGGATTCTGTTTGGGAACACTTGGAGCTTTATGAGCAAATGATGGAGACTTTCCATTTGAAGGACAGCAGTAGCTGCATTCAGTATGTGAAATGGACATTCTCCCCAGAATACTCCAATTTCTTTGCGGGGCTGGAAGACCAAAATCATTCAAGATGGTCCACCTACAGGGCGGCCATCTTGAAATATTTTTCTGTTCACAGAAATCCCCAAGAGGCTCGCAAGGCAGCCTACAATTTGCAATGTGGGGAGGATCAGGCCCCACAAGAATTTGTGCAGGAGTTAAAGCATGCTTTTGCGCAGACTACAAAAAGGGTACGTATGGACAGTAAAGAATTTGTTAATACGTTTTTCCATGCCTTACCCAAATACATAATGACCCAGCTCGTGAGAGACTTCCACGATAAAAGATCTTTAGATTGGGTCATTGAGCAAGCCACCCGCATCTATGAGGTGCAGAAACCGGTGGAAAATAAGAATCAGCCCAAAAACCCCAAAACCAACAGCACCCCTGCTGCTGCCAAGGTGGCAGAGGTAAAGGTTGCCCTCGTTTTAGATTTGGAGATGGGGGGCCTAAAAACCTGCCTGCACCGAACAATTCACAGCCCAGATGGCCCTCGGGCCAGACACAGACAGGGAGTAAAGGAGGTAATCCCACAAATGGGGTCCCTCGCTCCCCTGACTATTTAAGTCCCCGCTACAAGGGAAACAGACCCATCCTGGGTTACGTGTGGACTCCTCCAGCCCAAGGGGGGGTCCAGCCAAGCACCTGACCCAGGGAACTTCCCTCCTAACTTCCCACAGGCGGGCAGAAATTCACCAAATCCTGGGCAGAACTTGTTCCCCAGGTATCCACCCAACTTCCAGCCCCAAAACTTCCAGCCCCAAAATCATCCATCCTTCTTTCCCCAATTCCCTGAGCCCAGACAACCGAATCTGGGAGAGGGGAGGCCAAGGGTGGAGGGGTACCCAAATCTTCCCAACCCGGGGTACTACCAGAGAAGGGATAGCTACCCTTCCCGGGATCAGCCCAAGGGGGAAAATAGAACCCTGTATCAGCCTGAGCGGGTTTCCAGTTAGAGCGCCAGGTACGAAATATGGCACGGGATCTGGGTCACATACTGAGGGCTCAACAGAACCCTCAGATGAGCATGCCACCGCAGAATACCCCAAATTCTGGGCCTGGTGCTCCAGAACAATGACGGGGGCAGCACCCCGATAACCCACCAGTTCCCAGGGAGGAGGCACAAGGGGAAGGGGGGTGTAAAGCCTTGAGGGAAGCTTCCTTCCCCACTTGTAAACAGCCCCATGAAACCCAGGAACCGGAAACAAAATCTCCTACCCCTGAAAGTCTGCCACCCAAGGAGCAGAGAAAAGGTAGGAGAAACAAAGGACCCAAACAGACCCATTTTGTGGAGGAGATACAGGTCTTCCAATTTGAGGGAGAGGGATCCTCAGAGGATCCTGGGAAAAGGATCTTCTCCTTCAGAGATGGGGGAACTCCTCCAAAGGAAAAATGGGTCCCAAGGGATTCCAACCCAGACTGGGTAGAGGTGGGGATTGAGCTGTCGCCGGCCATCATTCTATCCCAGAACCAACAATACCCAAAACCCCTGGTTCAAACCCATGCTGGTGACTGCCTCCAAAAGGGGGGGGGGCGGCCCAGAACCGGAACCAGGGGAACCTAAAACCGAATCAATAGACTGGGTAGATGTGGGGATCGAGCTGTCGCCGCCCATAATCCTATCCCAGAACCAACAATACCAAAAACCCCTGGTCCAAACTCATCCTGGTGACTGCCTCCAAAAAGGGGGGGCAGCCCAGAACTGGAACCAGGGGAACCCAAAACCATATCCAGTTGCCAACTTTTTCTTTCAGATTCCCGAGACTCTCCGCAGAATTTTGCCCAGATCTATTCTCTCTCAATGTCCAAAACCAGACAATTAGCCCACCAGTTGTCCAAAAATGTGCATTATCTGTGCCCCCTTGAGGAGAAGGAGGGAAGATACTATGCCCCGGTACAAGTACAGGGGCAGGGTACAATTTTGGCACTGGTGGACACTGGATCCCAAGCTCCTCTTCTGTCCAAAAGGGCCTTTGATGAACTAAATGCAGGAAGGGGAGAGAATTACCGTATTCCTCTCACCTCTCTTCCTGGACAACTCCAGAGCTTTGACGGGAAGGAAATTCCTGTCGAGGGGACTGCAGATTTTGACATCAAAATTGGGCGACACAAGGTAAAACACCCGGTCATAGTAGTGACTCCAGTGGGCACCCCTTGTTTACTAGGGAATGACCTCCTGAGAAGGTTGTCACCCCTAATAGAATGTGTAAACAAGGTCCTCTGGACCCAGACTAGCCGACCAATAAAATTAAAGCACAGTGTCAACCATGTTAATTTAAACAGCACGTGCCACATGGTTGAACAAAAATCTGACAAAGTAGAATTTCACTTCCAGAACAACCAAATTCCAGATGTGACAGTAATAGCAGTAGGACAACAGATTGGTGATGGGGGGTCCTCTCTATTTCTGAAAATCAACCTTCCTTCCAGTTTAAGGTGCTATTCCACACTGGAAGGAAACACTCTGAAATTCTTTACTAATCCACAATCAGACATTCCCACTCCGATAGTCCAGAAAGATGTGAAATGAGCTCAGAGCCTGGCTGATATTCAGCAAATTGGAGAGCAGTTGTTCATCCCTGTTCAGTTAAATGATGGGAAGGACTCTGTTCTCGCCCGAGTGTGTGTGAACAACGGTAAGAGCTTCATCAGCGAAGCCATGTTCTGCCAACTCCCAAAAGATCCAGCCATTCCCACATTCAAACTGATAGACGAATGGGAAATGGATCTGGAAACACCCAATTCCAAACATCTCCTGCCGAGCAGGTGTATGCTCAAAATCTCCATTGGTAACAAGAGCATAGCCCATAATTGTTGGGTTGTGCCAGACGTCACTGCCGCCTTTTACTTAGGCAGTGATATTCTCAATCGATTTGCCATTAGTTTGGACCTAATAAACTTCAAAGCTTGGTCCCGATTAGCGGATAATACCATGGGCTTTGATGATCCAGAAAAAGCATTTAGGTCAGCTCAATTGCTACCTTATGCAGTTGAAATTCAGATTAAAGAGGAAGTCACCATCCCAGAAAGGACCCGACAATTCTCCCTGTAAGTGAAAGTTAAAAGAGGACAAAAATTGAAAAACCCTGATGCTTATATTCATCTAAATGCTTCCCTTCAACAGCAAGGGTTAGGGGTAAACCCAACACCATTAGTCAACATAGAACATGACACCATTCCAATAGAGGTGGATAACAGCGACTTAAAGAGTATTACTCTAGCCGCAGGCACCATTATTGGAATGGCGGTTGATGACCGACATTTCTCCATTGATTTAGGAAATGAACTGTGAGGACCAATCCCCAAGGACTGATTTGACAGTGACAGTGATGAAAATACAACACCAGACAGGATCTTTACCCGACATGGGGGGAACTTCCTGGTGTACACTTCCTGCCCTTATGGTAAGGAAGATGTGACTTGTGACTTCAGGAAGGATTAGGTGATTTTCCAGGTCCATGAGGGCTGCCTTTCCCACCTGAAGCCTCCTGTCCAAATCAGCACTCTGACCAGGGACTTCTCCAACCAGCTGGAGGAGGCCGCTGAGATAGCAAAACCAGAAGTCTTCCCAGGCTTCAGGCAGATGGTGGAGGAGAGAGTCAACCTAGCTGATGCCTGTGTGACTCTGGAACAGAAGCAAAAGTTGAAACAAGTTTTCTTGGATTTCCAAGATCTCTTTGCGGTAGACTCATATG
This sequence comes from Ambystoma mexicanum, assembly GCF_040938575.1. Classification (NCBI taxonomy): domain Eukaryota; kingdom Metazoa; phylum Chordata; class Amphibia; order Caudata; family Ambystomatidae; genus Ambystoma; species Ambystoma mexicanum. Next base: position 1,064,297,324 of record NC_090923.1, on the reverse strand, counting down.
ACTGTGGTCGCACCGACATCCACACAACAACAATTCCCACGGACCCTGGTATGACTCCAGTGTTTGTGAAGCAATATAGCTTGCCTCTCGCATCCATGGAGTCCCTTACTGAAATAATTAAGAACCTTGAGTCCCGGGGAATAATCCGTCCAGTCCACAGCACCTTCAATAATCCGGTGCTGGGAATATTGAAGCAAAAAGGCCAGTGGAGACTCTGCGCCAACCTTAGGGAGATCAACAAACGGGTCCATACTTCCCGATGGCCTCTGCCCTACATTGACCAAGGGCTGGCCCAGATTCAGGGGTCACAGGTATTCACTGCAATAGACCTGACCAATGGATACTGGACCGTGCCTGTCAGTAGGGAGGACCAATACAAACTGGCTTTTACCTTTGGGGGTCAGTAGTACACTTGGACCCGGACTCCCTTAGGATACCTCAACTCCAGCAATGAGTTCAACATTTTCCTACCCAAGGCCATGCCCGACCTGGGTGCAAGGGGTAACTTGGCTTGCGTAGATGATGTCCTCATCAAAAGTCCATCTGTGGAGGAACATATAGCGGAGATCCGCTATGTTCTGACACAGTTGAGGGCCGCCGGAGCAATACTTTCCTTTCAGAAAGCACAGTGGTGTAGAACCCGTGTTAAATTCTTGGGGCAAGAGATTACTCCTCAGGGTCTCTGTCCCCAGGAAAAGAAAATGGAAGCACTCCAAAAATTGAAGGATCCCACAACTCTGCGGGAACTAAGGAGCCTCCTTGGGCTACGCAGAGATCACTAGACCCCTGATTCATCTTTTGAAGGGGGGGATTAAGTGGGAATGGGGTCCAGAACAATCTGAGGCAGTAAGACAGCTCAAAAGAAGCCTCTCACAAGCACCTTGCCTAGCTTACCCTGTCAGAAACAAGGATTTTTTCCTGGATACAGGGTTCTCTAATACGTGCTTGACGGCAGCATTATACCAAAAGCATGACAAGGTCAATAAAGTAATCTCCTTTGCGAGCAAAACTTTATCCTCTGTGGAGGAAAAATTCAATGATTGTGAGAAGGCACTCCTGGCAACGGTGTGGGCATTGAAGAATTACCGCCCGTTCATCCAGGGGGAACACATCATTGTGGAGACTCCACACCAGCCTCTGCAATATCTCCAAAGTGACAGAATCCGGGCCGGAAATGTGAGTAATTCCTGAATTACTTCCTGGATCCTGTCAATGCAAGGCTTTCCTTTGGAGGTCAGATATGGCCAAAACAAGAAGAGTCCCCTTGCGCAAGGTCTGGCTGACTTACATGATTGTGCCAGAGAAAACTGTCTCGAGGACGAACGTCTAAAAATCAAGGACAACATGGAGGCATACCTTAATTCCCCACACAAAGTATTTGAAGAAGACAAGTGTGAGGGAATGCCCACTGTCTACGTGGATGGATGCTATTACCATGTTGACAACAATGGGGAGAAAGAACTGGTGGCCGGCGTAGGGAATGAATGGGTGAATGAGTCCCCAGAACCCTCCACTGGGTAGAAAATCGGTCCCCGAAGTAGTCAGGTGGCTGAATTGATGGCTGTGCATCAGGCCATCCTCACTGCTGTCCAACATCAACTCCACGAACAGTCATAATCACAGATTCAGATTATGTACGGAACGGGTTAGTGGAGCACCTGGTTAATTGGAAAACCAGAGGCATGTTATGTGCTAATAACAAACCCTTGAAACATGGGAAGTTAATTCAAAACATTGATGATCTGGTCACCTCGAATGGGATGACCATCTACTGGAAGAAGATCAAGGGTCATTCCAAAGTAGAGGGACCAGATAAAACTGGAAATGACTTAGCTGATCAGCTGGCCAAAACCGGGGCCATCCAAGGGGATCTAATAGAAATAGAGTCCCTGTCGGGGGAACTCCAGGTCACTGCTATAACTAGGTCCCAGACAAATGCTCACAATGATTTTTCAACTGCACAATGGAGTAAGGAGATCCCAGATGCTGATTTGATTACGGCTCAAAAGGGGGATCCAATAATTGGTAAGTTTTACCAACACATTGGGGACCCTGAGAACTTTCCCCTGACGGATACCGATTACATTGGGAAAGAGGACCTTAGAGTTGATGAAATGTCCAAAGATGTTCCGAATCCAAGACGGTTTGTTGGTAAGGAAATCCCAAGCTGGCCATGATCAGTGGGTGGTTCCTAACTCATTCCGAAGCCTGATGTTAAGTCACGCCCATGATGCGGCCACCGCCGGTCATAGGGGGTTTCATGCAACACTTGAAATCTTAAGAGAGGTTGCATAGTGGCCACACATGGGGCAGGACCTCGACCAATACTTGAAGGAGTGTCTTGTGTGTGCACAATTTCAGCCAACATCCCTCACACACCGTGCGCCTCCCCAGAAGAGGGGGATGACACTGCCATGGTCAGATTTACAAGTTCGACTTTATAGGCCCCGTGATTCGCTCCACTAGGGGGAATAAGTACATGTTGACAGTGACATGCTTGTTTACCAAGTGGGTGGAATCTCCCGGCCCCAAACTGCAAGGCAGAAACAGCAGCTACCCTGATGATTAACCACATCTTTTCCCGTTTTGGTCTACCTCAAAGGATTGAGTCAGACAGAGGTAGCGATTTCACCAGCGAGGTAATGACAAAGTTGTGGGAGATGCTGTGGGTCAAAAGGAAGCTACATATTGCTTACCGGCCAGCTTCTTCTGGGGCAGTAGAACGCTACAACCGGACCATTGTGAGCATATTAAAAAAGTTTGTGGCAGATTCTGGGCCAAGTTGGGATATCCGATTATCTCTGGTCCTAATGGCCATCAGATCTACCCCTTCATCTGCAACTAAAATGTCACATTTGAGCTGATGACTGGGCGCACGATGGTACTTCCCCAGCATTTGCTCTACAGGACCCAAGAGCAGACATTGATAAATGCCTCCACAACTCATGAGTATGTGGAGAATTTAAGGAAACACCTTCAACATGCTTTTGCCTATGCTCAGCGGAATCTAGAAAGATCAGCTGATAGCATGAAGACCCATTACGATTTGAAGACCACCCGGAAAGAATACAATGTGGGAGACCGGGTCTATCTATACAATTTCCAAAGAAACCAGGCCAAACAGCGAACATTTTTGCTTACATGGAAGGGACCGTTTGAAATTGTAGATAAGATCTCCCCAGTTGCCTACAAGATCCGCCTCCCCAAAGGTAGTTTGGCGGAAGGGGAAGACAAGTGGGTCCATATAAATCAGTTAAAGTGTTGCCATTCCAGGCACACTCTGTAGCAACTGGAGGAGTCCTCTGCAATACTAGAGGGGGCCGCTCCAGAGTAATTCAGTTCCAACCCTAAAATATCCCACATATAGTCTCTAAAATATTATGATTCTTGACCAGCAGAACCAGAGACTTGGTTTTTTTGAAAATAAGAATGTAAATGTCTATTGAATTATAAAATGTATACGCCGCCCCACTATATCAATAGTAGGGGAGAAATGTCTACAAATAGGTATTACCGCTTTGCTTTGTCATCCTAGGAGAAAGAAAACCTGGAGACTGACCACGGAAGACGACCTGGGGACCGGGAGCAAAGATCTGAGTGGCCGGGGGTACTGGCCAATACTCCCATCAGGACTGGCAAGGAGAACCGATCGATCCACCCTGATGGAGGAAAAGATGCTGAACTTTGTCATCTGCGGAATCGGAAGAAAATGATGCGGACATCCCAACGCGTGGATCAAAACATCCCTTGCACCCGACTCCCCCTCGACTCGCAATCAAAGCGCAGTGGGGCGGGGGGGCTTGTTGGGTGTCCTGACCCACGTTTGGACTATTATGCTGCAACATTTGGGGCTGTGGGCTCAGAAAATCTAAGATAGCGGAAATGCCCACATTTGAGCCAGGATCCCAGAAAACCGTGCAGTTTTTGCGCACACCAAAAGCACACCAAAATGGTCGCCTGACCTACCACCCACCAGTGCGAGCGTGATGGGCCAGGAGTGCCATGAGTGGAATGCGTGCCCAAGGAAAAACAGCAGTGCCTATTAGCTCAAGAAGCGCTTTGAAATCACCTTTGTTTCTCTGAAATGCAAGCTAAAAATGCCTATTTTAAACATTGCAAGATATTCAAAAATCTCAATGAACACCAGCAGACATTTGGCAGAATGTAGTCTTGTGTGCATACAAAATCTGGAAAGATGAAGAGCCCAAAACAATGTTTATAACAAAACTGGCTGAGCTGTGGATGTCAGCAGCTGAAGTGAAATTGGACTTAAAGCCACTAAAATCGAAATGTTTAAAATAAATGAGTGACCTACTTTGAGTGTTACATAGGTTGCAACTGTTTAAATGTCATAGTTTTGAACTTAGAATCAGCATTCTAGCTGCATGTGTAAAAATTGTAAGTTTGATTTGGATGAAGAAAAACTGGGAACAAAAGTGACATTTGGCTGAAGCCTGGCTTGAAGAGATTGAATTCTGCCCGGCAACTACCCCCGACAGGAGTGGAAACCTGCTCAGCCACTGCATTCCCAGGCCTGGCTGCCTTCTGCTGTTCCCACCAAAAGGAGATGACACCTCCCTGATTGAATCAGGGGAGGAGAACCTGGGAGCAGGGAAACAGAACAATGAGCCTTCCTTGGCTCAGGCAAATGTTAAATTAGGGGGGGTCGTAAATGGCTTCCTCTTGAGAGAAACTGGGAGGGGCAGTGCCTCTGTGAGCAACTTGAGTTGGAGGAAGTGGACAAACCAGAAATTCCACCATGTGCTTTGGGAAACCACACCCCTCTGGGCCAAAGCATAATTTTAAAAAGATGGATAATTCATAGCATGGACTTGTCAAAATTATATAATTAATATCATTATTCTTGTGATTTTTCTGTGCACATTTTAAGAGGTGTTAGGACTCTGTGGTATGTTCTTGGGGGTAGTAGTGGAAAATAAGGTATTACTCCGAATGTCTGTATGTTAAAAATCTGACACTTTATCATGTGATGCCCATATTCCTTGTGCATGTTTGTGTAAATTCTGGAAAAGTTTAGAGGTTGTGTTCTTGATGAAAAGGGCAGTATTCTGTCATAAGTGGACACGACATCTTACAAAGACAGGGATCGGATGGTTTGGTGCGACAGAAAATATGTTAACTGGACATATAATATTAGAAAATTGTACGTAGATAAATACGTATTTGGATCAAGAATAGATTTGTGTGCAAATTGACCAGGGGTGGATCCTCTGACCCATAAACTACCTCATCACGATGACACTCCATTTCCTTCCCCCAATCAAGGGAGAGAGGAGAGGTTGGCCAATGATAAGTTGTGAGGGTCAGGCTTAGTTATGCCCATGCACATACCCACTTTCAAAACACATTAAAAGAGACTGCTTGGACAGGCAAGACATTCACTTTCCACTTTCTTGCGATGCATTTTGCCGGACCAGACAATATCCAGAAGGACCATCTCCAGAACCAGAGACCAGACCGCAGAGCTGACCCAGAGAGTTGTGACTTCAGAACCACCCTCCAGGAGTCCAGTCTAAACCTGATCAGACCTTGACGGCCTATTTCAAATTTATAGTGTGAGTACTGAGCTAGAACTGTGCCAGAACCAATCTCTTAGTCTAAAATAATCTGATTCAAACCATTTTAACCTGCCCAAAACTGCATCATAGAATCGTGTGTCCCTTCTCCGATTTTAAACCTGTAAAAGTGTCATTTTGCCATTTTGAATCATTATTTCATTTCTGAAAAACTACCTTCATAAAATCGTCCGTATCTTTGGAATCATAGGTGCTAGGAACGAGATTTAACTTTCATTTGAAAGGTAAGATTCTAAGCTTTCTGACAAGTGTAAAACTGACTTTATTTTTCATTAGAGTTTTTCTGTAATCGCGCTCGACGCATTCGGAAAAATTGCCACGAATTGAAAAGCTCCTGTCAAAGATAGCCGTCTTTTGCTTGAACTGCTAAAATTCGTTTTCAACCTGCTAATCCCTCATTGAGCATTGCCAGTGTGACTTGAACTAATCTTAAATATCTATCACCTACCCTGAATCTCCTATAGGGAATTAAAAAGCATTTTTAGCATATTTTACTTCATTGCCACCACATTTAAAATCTGCTTTAAAATCATACCTGTGTTCCTCTAAGCTCGCTGGGGGGAACTGGAACTTTGTATTGCATTTTGTTTGTGTTCCTGAAAATTGTGTGCTCCCCTTCCATCTCCTTCTATTGCATATGGGGGGAGTGAATTGTCAAAGAAAAAGTGATCATATTATCTTTTGTTGAAATCATATCAAGTTTATTTCTGTGCTGCATTTTTCCCTCATTGCTTTTCCTTGAAACCATAAAAGTATTTTTTGCTACCTTATCCTTCCTATATTAACTCCTCATTGATTGTAAAGAAGTGTGCTAGTGATCTATTGTTGATCAACATTATATTCATAAGGGTGCTATCAAATATTAATTTATTAGAAAAGTGTGATATATATATATTGTTTAATTTTTCCAATAAATCGTTTAAATTGCAAAACAAACCTACTTCTTCGTTCTGTGAGATCAGGGGGATTCATAGAGAGGGGTGTTATACAAGGGGTTATCATCCAGAGTATAACTTGTCATAAAAATATATAAATAAGGGCTTCCCTTGGGCGTCCCAGACGAGGCACTGACTTAGTGGGATTGCTGAATTGAAGTCACTTAACAGAGCCTTCCTACGTAAACATCTGAGGCCTGTGAATGAATCTCTGATAAAAAAAGGAGTTAGCTCTTCTAACCCCCAGAACCAGAGCCAGGAACCTACTGCTAAACAGAACATTGAGACGCTGATGGACTCTCCGGGAAATTATACTGTTCCATAGAGGACGCATGGGCTGATGAGAGCGCCACCAGGCCGTCTTGTTTCAAGGGTGCAGTTTAGTCAATCGAAGGTCCTGAAGCAGCCAACTCTCTGAGCAGGATCCGGCCATCCCTTACAGTTAAACCTCCAATGCCTTCTTTGGCCCTCCAGCTGTGATTCAAGACCATGGCGGAAAAAAGAACTATTGCAGAACTTGCATATCGAGCAGAGAAAAAACAGGAGCATGATTATGAAGATCGTCCACTAACCACCATATCTAAGATTCTGCTGCGGCAGCTCCATTTCAAATTCACCTCCTGCCCTTAACAATGAGGATTCTCTACCCTCCCAAAAGTCTAGTATGTATTATGTGAAAATAAAAAACTTGCTCATCTCAGTTAAAAAGGGGCCAAGGCCACGCAACCTGAAAAATATTACGCCAAAAAGAAAGATTAGGAGTCGCCATGACCACGGCCAATGGTCATGGAGCTCCCTCAATTTGAGATCTCCAAGGAGAGGCCCAAACCCTTTTTTGAGACTGGAACATGTTGTTGACCAAGATTCCAGTTTCATTTCAAATAGACACAGTGTCATGATGCTGTTCTACTGTGTATCAACCCTACGACAACTCAACAGTGAAGTCCTGATGGTGACTGAATTCCTGCGAGAAGACCAGTTGGGCCTGGTCTTTGTACATCTCTCTTTGAACATCGTAAAAGAACTTCTGCTCTTAGCAGCCATGAACCTACAGAATTTAGGCTTCGACATAACTAAGATCAATGATTCATCAGAGATCGAAAAGAAGTCCCCAATTACGGACCAATTTGGACAATTAAAGGAGGGGAACTCAAAACCAAAGTCATTAAGAAGTCTACCTCTGTCAGAAGACTCTATAAAAAACTCCCCTAATGTTCTGGAAGATCAAACTTCGGGAATTCAGATCCCGACGGCGAACCTAAAGGTACAAATTAACCATCAAGGCTCAAAAAGGATGGTGAGGAGTTGTAACAAACAAGCCTTAACACAGGAAAAAGCATCATGGTCTTGGCTCCCGGGTCTTTTGCCCAATACAGCCAATCATTAGTGTAAGGCCTTGGGGACAAGAAGGCCCTTGTCACTGGGTTCTAGGAACACACAAGGTTTCCACCACTTTTCAGTGGACCGAGATATTAACTGGTCAACATATGACATATTTGCTTTCAGGAAACTTGGCTCGTCTCCAAATCAATTTCAACCTTGGCTTGAATCAAGGCAAGTGTCACCCTCGGGTGGGTGTGTTAACAGGTATCAGAATGGACTCAGGTCTGGAAATACTAGGTTCTGTTAATGTGGGCCACTTTATTCAACGGACGACTATCAGACATCCAAGTGGTGGATGCAAACGGGGAAAATCCAACAGACAACTCCTCTGCATAATAAACCTGTACTGGAACCCCGCAGCAACTCCCTTACAAACACAGATGGATGAAACAAAAGACCTAATCGACGAAGCGTGTAACGTGGGTAACATCGATCTGATAATATGCATTGACATGAACATGACCTTCCTGGCCCCTCAGGGTAAGCCGATTTATGATAACCAAACATCCTTGAACTTCTCTGAAATAAATGGGTGAAACATATGGCCAAGAGAGATCTACATGTACTAAACGGTCAAATCATCCTACTTGGGCAAGAAACAACCAAAACTCAATAATTGACTGCATATTTGTCTCAAGTACCTTGCTTCCGGAGACCGTATCTTTTGAAATTGTAGGATCAGTGAAAAGTGATCATAATCTTTTGAAAATGGTCTGAGGGGCTGAATCAGAACAACGCAGCCCCAATCATTTGACATGGATCGAACCAACAAACACAGGGGCACGCCTAACTATGACAAAATGGGATTTCCAGCATTGTAATAAACTGTTTCTTGAATACAACACAGGCTGAGGTCCAGCGTCATCAGGCATTAAAAATTAGAGTACACAACCTTCCTCCAAGTGTTTTGCTCAAAGCAAAAAGGTTTCCTTGGGCATCGAACAGTTCACGCTCATGTCTATGACAATCTGGTTGTGGCTAAAAGAGCTGAGTTAAGGAGAGAGATTAAAAAACTTAAATCCTATTCATTAAAAGGTGGAGAACGCCTATAAGTCCCGGCTGACCAGGTATAAAAGCTCCGCACTACAGCAGGATGCCGAACATATGCTGAGATCTTTGAGCAGAAAGGACTTTAGGGAATTTTGGAAACTGATTAAGCCCACTGACAAAAATCAAACATCCTCCCTGTCAAACGGGTAGGAGAAGCAACATGGGTATTTCATTTCAAAGATTTATTCTCAAACCATCAGACCAGCCCAGCTCTTTTCTCTGATTTAACCATACCATGGACTTTAAAATACGATCAAGATGACATCATGGAAATTATATTCAAAACAAGTCCCTTTAGAGCCCGTGGGATGGATGGGCTGAGTAACGCAACCATGAAACAGAACCCAAAAGAATGTGCAAATTGCATTTGTCAGATCCTTGACAACATCATAGAAAGTCACTCAGTACCAACATCATGGAAAAGAGCGATTATTGTACCAATTTTCAAGAGTGGAATGTGAGATGACCCCAGTGATTACCGCCCAATAGCATTGTTAGACATAATTGGAAATGTATATGCAAAACTCCTTCTAAGAAGGTTGAACGACTGTGCCACGATGCAGAGAAGGCGTGATCCATTTCAGAAGGGTTTCATAAGGATCTCGGCACATCCACAGCTACATTGGTACTATCAATCTTGAAAGAAAAATCCCATGCCAAAAAACAAAAGATCTATATGGCCTTTGTCGATTTGTCAAAAGCGTTCGATTCCATCAATAGACTTTGTCTATGGTACAAACTCTCTTTCTGGTGATGCCCAGCAGATTTAATTGAACAGCTAAAAGCCCTGCACACTTAGACCACCTTGGGAGTAAGGCTGAATGCACAAGTCTCTCTCTCAGAAGAAATACCCACTTTCTGGGGAGTAAAACAGTGTTGCCCTTTGGAACCCACTATCTTCAATCTATACTTGTCGGATTTAGGACAGTTTATGGAATCAGTAAGCTCTTTTCCACCTAAGATTGGAGGGGCCCTTCTAGGGCGGCACTTATACGCCGATGACCTGGTGCTAATGGACCACATGGAAATTGGTCTACAAAGACAACTGGCTCGACTAGAAGCCTACATACTCCTAAACAACCTTCAAATAAACACACACGAAACAAAGATCTTAATATTAGATTCATCAAAGGGAAGGAGGACCAAACTGTTCACATTAGCATAAGTTGTGTTGAATCACACAACATAACATCCTTCAGAGAAAGGGTTAACATGTTGTCCAACAAAGCTAAGATCATAAAGAAAACATTCTGTCGTTACTCCATGATACCCCCAATGAATTTCTATATACAAAAAGTAGTGCCAGTATTAACATTTGCGTCCAACGCTTTGCTCCTTTTTCCAAAGAAACATTGGCCATTTCTGGAGGTAGGCTCTTGGAAGAGGGTCCTACACTGCTCAAAATCAACACCAATTCAATTGTGAGAAGAGAATTGGGCCTTGTTTCCCTAAAGGCTCATTCCGATTGGAAGTCAATCGCGCTTTTTGGGAAGTGCATGGGCCAGAACGATGCACTGATTCTAGCACTCTAAAAGTGGAAATTTGTGAGGAGAAGAAGCATCTGATTGGTCAATGGAGACATGACTGTGAATCAGTGTTGAAAGATCTGGGTTTCTCCATGGAAGCTTTCCTTAGGAACCCTACCAGAATGAAGCAAATGCTGTGGGATTGCAGCTAACATGGAAGCTAACAAGTATAAATAAGCTCTTTCACCAATTGAATAAGAAACAAGGCCTTTCGAGGGCACTCTGAAATATCTGGGAAAATATCCTAAACCCCATTTCAGAGACCTCTTTATGTGGATTAGAGTGAATCTACATAAAACCAAAGAAATCCTATCCTCTAGATCCTCCTGCACTCGGAATGATGTAACGTGCAGATTCTGCAAAGTTGGAGATTCAGTGGAAAACTTGTATCACATCTTTCTGTTTTGTAAAGGGTTGACAGCTCAAAGAACTATCAATTTCAAATGGCACCTTGTAAATATGAGGTCTCTGAACGCTGAAGAGTGGTAGAGCTTGTTACTAAGGGGTGAACACATCCCCCTAATGATAAGGGGTGTCACATTTTTGCTTGAAACTCTGCTAAAATAGGAACTCGTTGCAACTGTCTGATGACGGAAGGACCTCTTTTCTTTCTTTCTTTTCCTTCGTTTTTAATTTCCTCCTTTTAATTGGTAATTTGGTGATGTCTTCTTAAATGTTTGTGATAAACTGTTAAACAAATTCAGAAAAAAAGAAAACAAAAAATTCCTGCCCATCCTTTGTGCAGTCCCCCAGGGGTCGACCCTTTCTCCTCTCCTTTTTAATTTGTGCATTTGCTATTTGGTCTAACTCCTGCAGTCCTTTGGCAGCACCTTGCTACTCATCTGGCTGGTGCTGCCCTTAAAATTCACCTTTACATTCTGGCCATCACTGACTAGATGAACACTAACAGCTCGAAACTCAATGATAATAAGACCGAAGCCAAGCTATATAGAGGTGGCACGAGCTCCTGAGTGCCTCATTTGAACGGGTCTTTGCCGAGAACCTGTTCCACCTTTTAGAATTCATTCTAGTTTTTAAGCTGAATCTGCGCCTCTCTCTAATTGCTCAGATCAATCAATTAGCTTCCTCTTGTTTCTTTAATTTCCCTAGACTGAGGCAAATGTTCTCCTTTTTCACATATTCCTATTGTCTGCCTGAGTCACTGTCATTGTACAATCAAGATTGTATTTACCGAACTGCAGTTTAAAGCAGCTACAGCACTTCAATATTAACTGCCAGTCCCATATTATTCCTGTCCGTCTTTCTTTAGACTGACTTTGCATTAATCAAATGCTGCATCAAGTTTAAGGTTCTCTGTATGGGCAACAGAGCTTCTATGGCAGGGGATCTAGTTTCCTCTCTGCTCAGCTTATCCATTATCAGCCAATCAATGTCTCTGATGAACAAATACATTTCCTTTGATAGTGGCCCGCTTCCGAAGTAGCAGGAAAAGTGGATGAGGCTTTTTTGATACGAAGCCTCTGCAGAGGAGCCCTCTCCATTGTCTATTCAATTAACCAATAATTTTCTCTGCTTCCGTCAATCACTTAAAACCTGGCATGTTGTGTCCACCTTTTCCTATTTTTCTCTTTACAGCTGACCATACCTCAGCTCCAAAAAATGCACTTGTGGGTACACCAGTGCTTTATAAATGGTCATAATACACATTTTATTGTTGCAGAATCGTCGCATCTCTGTAAGGCCTGAAAAGCCAACATAGCTTATAGTGTGAGTAGCAGACAAGTGTTCTGTTGTTCCCATCACCTAAATGCACCAACGCCACCTTTTATTTTTCAACAGGAGCAGCTGGTATATGTATCCCCATACCCAGTTAGAGCCCAGATGTTACCTCTGTGTTGTTTAAAAATAACATTAAGCTCCCGTTTTACTTCCAATTAACCACATTTTTAGGTGAAGACATGATTTAGTTGGGCTTGCTACTTGCATGTAACAGGCATGCACTGAACACTAGTAATGTACAACATGTCATGCTTGATGGCTGGAGTATAATCCTTGAAACTTGTGCCCTCTTTCTCTGAGCCTTGTCAATAAATATATATATATATCCTTCTCTTCGTTTGTGATTTGGGTCCGATGGAAGAAGACACAACATTGCAACTTACTCAGAGACACAGTGTCCAGCCCAATGCCTGATAGGGCCATGCCGGTGAGGAATCGGAAGACGCAGTAGGCGATGAAGTTTGGTGAGTAGGCAGCGCAAGTCCCAGAGGCGGCCATCTGAAAGTAGGACCAGATCAGGATTGGTCTCCTCCCAAACCTAAGACCCAGGAAGAACAGCAAACAGATTATGTCACTAATGGTGTGTCGCCGTTTTGCTTCTATTTTTAAAATCCTCAAAGGGCATTCATTATTGACCACTTAGTTTAGTTTATTTATTTATAAAGCACGTCCGAACCCTCGGGTAACTGGGCACATTGTTCTTGAAGCAAGACATAGGTTACAGAGAGGTTGCACATACAAGATACATAGAAAGTGCAGTATAATAGGTAGCGTATGGACCGGGTTACAGTATGGTCCATGTCAGGTATAGGATGATAGGTTACAATAGATGTACAGGTTTCAGGATAGATTAGCATGCAAGTATCTTATTGTTTTCTTAATGAGCAGTGAGCCAAGTTTTCACCATGGCTCTGAATGACCAGAATGATTTCTCAGATCCGATTGTTATAGGGAATGAGTTCCAGCACTTTGCTGCTAAGACTGGGAAGCTTGATCCCCCCACTGTTGTCAGATTGAATTTAGGAATGTTCATTAGGTGCATGTAAGGGGTTCTGGTAGGTCTAGAGGTTCTGTGTCTAGAGAATTTGTCTGATAAGAATCTGGGGGCAGTCAGTGAAAGGCATTTGTGTGTGATGACAAGCGATCTGAGTTTAATTCTGTCTCGGATGGGGAGCCAATGCACTTCCTTACTGATGGTGGAGATGTGGGCCTTACGAGGGAGGTTAAGGGCACATCTAAGTGCAGTAATCTGTAAGACCTGGAGTCTATTCAGGTTGATGTTGGTACAACCTAGGAAAAGAGTATTGCAGTAATCTAGCTTCGATAATATCAGAGCTCTAGACAATGTGAGGCAACTAGTGGTGGAGAGAAATGGCCTACAGGCATTAATAAGCTTATTTGTATAAGCCGTAGATGAAAGCACTTATGGAAAGGGCACCGGTAAAGTATGGTATGGTATGATATCATTTTTGTAAAGCACAGAATCATCGAGCCCGGCATTTGTGCACTGAACCGGAAACTTCAGAGTATGCAGACAAGTTACTTACTCACTGAGGAAGCAACCAGGTTTTTTAATGTGCGCATGAATGCTACGAGCCGTCTTTCTGAAGGCAAGTTGTTTGAACGCCCTTACTGAAAAAGAACGCGGCCGCCGCATTTAACGGGTATGAACCATTCAACTAACGTAGCTGAACCTTGGGACAGTGAGTAAGCCAGCCATTGCTTAATGGAGATGTCTCCCTGGTTCATAATGAAACAAACGCTTTAAAAGGAACAAAATGGCCCTCGAGTGGTAAGATTTGTGTACTAGGCATAACATTTTGAAATGGTTATAGCCAGGGCCGGCCTTTAAAGGTGCAGCGTCCCGATCAGCAAATCAAAAATTTTACGCCCCCCCGCGCGCCCCTAGTCATGCGGCAGGGGGACAGGGGCGTTCCAAATTTTTCAATAGGCATGACAGATGCCATGTTGTTATTAAACGCGCCCGGCTCCCGAGAGTGGAGCATATTTAATTTCAATAGGTCGCCTGCCGCACCTTCTTCCACCACGCCAGCTTGAAAGACTACCCCGAGCTGGCGTGGCCGGCTCTGGTTTTAGCTTTCTACCAGGAGCCAGTGTAACTGATGCAGACCTGGTGAAATATGATCTCTACGGACCAGGCACAGTAGTACCCTGGCAGCGGTATTCCGAAAAATCTGAAGTCTGTGTAGCGCTTCCTTCGGCAAGCCTAGATAAACAGCATTGCACTCAGCCAGCCTGTTAGAAACAAACAAACAAGCACTGCACCTGGTAACATAAAGGAGTACCATCAGATTTGCTAAGTAGCTAAATGATTTACAGAATAGACTTGAAAAATCACATTTGGTAAGGAAAAGTTCAGGGAAGTCAATGAAAAGTAGAAGTTTTTTGGAGACAGGTTGAAATGAGAAAGTGAGTGGCAGGATTAAGGGAGGAGGACAGAGGGTTACTTGTGAAAATGAACAGGAACAGGACATGACAGAGTCAGAAGCGGGAGTCTCCATAGCAGTGTGTAAGGTTTAGAGTAAAGTGAAGATGTGGTTAAAAAGACGTAAGCGAAGGACAGACAAAATAGTCTATGAATTCCTCTGAAGATCATTTGGAAGACAGACTATGTTAGACAATGGTAAAGGAAAGTGATACATGTGGAGAGATGAAAAAAGAGAAAGCAAGCCTATAATGGAGCTGATTGGAAGGGCATGATGGAATATGCAGGAGGTCCAATAGGATGGGTTCAATATCATAGCCAGGGAAGACACGTGTCAAGATCAGAGCGATAGTGGCGCAGCAGAGAAGAAACAGCTGTTAAGTATGTTATGCAGTTGCAAGAAGCAAGTTTGAGAGAGAGTAGAAGTGTGGGGGCTGAATTAAAAAGTTGCACCGCGGTCAGCGCACCACCAGAAGCCAGGAAACGTATAGACTTGAAATCTGCTGCCGCTAAAAGGAAAGGACCAAAAAAGAAGCCTTCTCTGCCTACGCCCCAATACTATGGAGCCCCCTCCCAGTCAGCATCAGACTCGCCCCCACGCTCCTACAATTCAGAAAAGAATTCAAGACCCACCTCTTCAAGTAATGTCTCCTCCTCAACGCCTAGGCCATCACGTTGCCCCTCGTGCCTCCTGATTCACTAGATGACACCCGCCCCTTTCCTTCCTGCCACCCAGTACAGCTGTACCCCTCCTCTGTGCCCTTCTGTATCCTACCCCTCACTGGATATCGGTTCTATTGTTACCTCTGTAGAGCGCTCCGCTATGCATCTGTACTGTTTGAATACCTCTGCAAAGCGCTCCGTTGCTTCTCGAAACTAGGTCCGTGCTCAATAAATACAATAATAATCAGAAGAAGAAGAACAAGAACAAGAACAAGAAGAACAAGAAGAAGAAGAAAAGTTAGTTCAATTACAATAACTAGGTTGCAAAGAGAGGGAGTTGCAAAGGGTGGGGGAGGGAAAAGAAGAGGTGATAGATAGTAGCTAAAGTGACATGAAAAAACAAAATGTGTTTATAAGAGTTAAGATGAAGAGAATGGAAAGTTATCCATGTGACAGAGGAAAGGCTGCTGGATGGTAGCATGTAAGGGTTTGACGGAAGGAACGTCATATAAGAGCCTTCCACACAAACATAGGAGAGAACTATTCCACTCTAACTGACAAGCGCCTCCACCATCTGCTGGCAGCCACTAAGAGAAGCGTTAATGTGCTTTATTTGCACATGAAAGTAATTATTAACCTCCTTTCAGCCAATCAGAATGTCGGAGAGCAGTCAATAACTACTGCTATTGACTGCATTCCAGACATTCTGCCTTCAGAAGCAGCCAGGGGAACACCAGAAAGTATTTCTATGCATTCAAGAGGCAGCCATGCGATTTCTCTGCAAGAATTCTTTCAATTGCACACGCCAACCTAGTTTAACACAACACAGTGAAATCGAAAGCACGGAAGAAGGCTTTGACTTTTGTAAAGGAAACTCCTTCACTTTAAAATTGCAGCTAAAGCACCATGCTAAACACCCCAGTCATTTAAATACTGCAGAATGAAGAGACATTTAATTGCGTATTACTAAACTAACATGTTTTACTTTACCTCTATAACTCCAGAATCTGCATTGCGATTAGCTCTATCTGCTTATAGCCTGCCTTGAAGAACTCGTGAGGGGTCATTATTGTGTACGATACTGAGCCTTTTTCAACTTATGCCCCTGAGCTTCACCTTGTGCCATAACGTGGGGCTCGGGAGCGGGGTCATCATCGCACTATAATAGCCTCCTGCTCCCCCCTCCAATCTATAAGGCCATATTAAACCTTCCAAAAGAGACCATCCTAAATTGCACCCCAAAAATACTGGAGGAGTCCCTATGAACTGCAATGTTTACTATGCACGGGCCCCTGGACACATGACAAAATGGCAGGCATATGCAGATTGCAGTCTAGTTCCACCATGGCAGCCGTGTCGTCAATCACTAGGAGGAAGCAGGTGCAGTGAGAGAAGACATTTCTGTGGACGAGTACATAGTGCATTGCCATCAAATACCCAATAATTGTTATTCAGCATGTCTGCGCACAGAGAGTGTTGTTTACACCCGTAGGGGGTTCTCCCATGAACATGTATTTGCTGAGGTGCATGCAGAACTGTAAAAACATGAACCTTTAATACATTAATATATAAGTGCCAACATTTCAGACATGTGCAGGGGCTTAATGACCTCTAGCCCCAGCTTTCCATTGTCATACATTTGGGGAAAACAAATGTTTTAAGAGGGGCACAGAAGAAACGTAATAACCCTTCAGAGAAAAATGAGAGCAAACATCAGTGCTGATCCTCCATTTGAGGGTCCATTCATATTTATTTCATGTATTTATTCATTTATTTTGATAATGGAAGATACCCTCTATGGCACCTGAAAAGCTCTACTCATTGCTGCAGGATCTTCTCACTTGGGAAGGGGCTTACTATTTTACACTATCAACCATATTCTTGACATGTGCATTACAAACTGAATCGGAAGAGCAATATTGTGGAGCAGCTGTTTGTTTAATGTAGTAACTGCACTTTACATCAGTGGCAGAGCCTGCAGAGGGAAATGGGGGTTGGTCGCCCTCTCTAGTTCGTCCCTGATGTGCTGAGCATGTAAATTGAATACCTGCACCTGCTTCCTGGCTCAGAACTGCTATGCTGCAGCCCAAGACTTCCAACTGAAAGAGAAAATGTTCTGTGTTTAAAATGACTTTGCACTGGTGCTATTTCCATCATTTCAAGATTACACAGTTTGGTTCCAGTAAAACACATCCATGCCCATCTAGTAATCTTGCTTTCATTCAATTGTGCATTGTGTAGTTTATGGTAGAAGGTTAAACTAAGTGTATCCTATCATTTTCCTGTGTAACTATCACCACACTGGTGATTGCTGCCTTATATTGAATGTGTTAGATTTTTATTCAAAATTAAAAATAAATAAATATTTCATTATTACACACCGGCCTGGTTCATGGTCTATTGCGACACAGTGTGTACATTAAGGGGGAGGAGGGTTGAGACGGGTTGGCTGCCTCCTCAAAGATTGAATCTGAATGCAATAAACTTAAAAGCGTTTTTGTTATGCGCCACATACCTGGCCAGTAGAAAGAGTCCTGGTCTAGAGTGTGCTGCATCTTTAAAATCCTTGACAACGCATGACCCGGTGGCCACAACCTATCTATGCCAGTGCTGCTCATTATAAATGGCATGCATTGAAGCTGCTTCCACAACCTATTCATACCAGTAATGGTTAGTGTAAATCACATGCATGCAGGTAATGCCACAACCTATCAGGTCGCATGCATGAATCTGCTGCCACAACCTATCCAAGCCAGTAAAGGTCAGTGTAAGTCACATGCAGGAAGCTGCTGCCACAATCTCTGTTTGTCAGTAATGGTCACTGTAAATCTCATTTACAGTGACCAAACCGTAAAAACGCATGCACAAACACTCATGCACAGACAATGATGCTAGCATACACACACATCTACAGACTCACACACACACAATGCATTACATTCAAACAGACACGCAAGCACAATGCAGTACTTTCAAACAGATATGCAAGCATATATCCCACAAAGCATACTGTTCTCACCGTAGGTCTTCTTTTCTCCAGCAGCAGAGCAAGGCACACAAGCTCAGCATTGAACACCAGGCACAGTGAAGAATGCAGGCTCCCAGCGCTGATGAACCCAAGGAGGACAATAACTATCGGCTCATGCCAGGACTGCACCATTGAGCAGCATGGTTGGTTGCTAAGCAAACACGTATAAGCAGTGCATTGCGCTATACACATCAGCGCTCTCTTAAAAACATCAGGGCTGATGCTCAGTGCACTATTCCTGAGGCTGGTTTGGGGGTTAGAACCTGGTAACAAGGAGGAGCCAGGGAGAGCTACCGACCCTCCTGCCCCTCTGCTGGCTCCATCACTGCTTCTTCTAATATCAGAATTACATGCTCTCTTTCTACCAGTACAGGGACCAGCACCCCTCTCTCCAACTACTTCCCCTTTCCAGCATTTTCTCCACTGCTCTCCAACTAGTGCCTTGGGATGGGCTCTTGGAGACCACTATCTGCTCAGCTCCTGCCATTGGCTCAACTTAATTGTGCACAGCAGACACATCCAGTGTGTATTCAGACGCTGCCACAACTGTCACCACCCTTGATTTGTACTTTCACCATTCGAAGATTCAAACTAATAAGAACATTTGTCTTCCATTGACACATTATCCTTGCAGTCAATCACTACAAATGGTTCCAAGGAAATAGTTATTTCACCTGAATATCCACCAATGTGGTGGATATTATTGCATGCATCAAATTTTCAGCCCGAATGATACGTCTTCGTGAAACATGACAGGCAGGCTAGAAATTAACATGTAAAGCTCAAGCATTATTCACAGGTGTGAAGACGTCCACAATGGGCAACACTTTTCCGGACCCAGTAAATGGCATTAAAGACATGAGTGTGAATCCTGAATGAGAACTTCAAAACAGGGAGAGGAAGGAAGCCTTTCAGATACTGCAACCCTTTGCAAACCTGCAAAGTGAATTGAACAGGGCCGGGGCTTATTTCACATTCTACAACATAAGCCATTTTTAACTGATTTCCCCCACTAACTTCAGACAGTTTGCAAAAAAAGCAGTGGAAAAAGAACTGGGCTGTAGCCTACACCTCCAGTTGGAATCATACAAAAATGTCGCCCTAATATGTGCGCCCCCGCAGTTACTGCGACTTTGGGGGTGCACAAAATGAGGGCAACATTTACTGCACCCAAGCAGAGCAGGGGTTGCGGGGGTGCCTCCGCTCTGCTTGGGCGCCGTAACGGGAGTCGGGTAGTTGCGGTGGTGTCCCTCGCTTACCATTTTGGTAAGCGGGGGACATGAAAGAAAAAAAAAAAAGAAAATCACCCTGCAGCATCAGCTCTAACCCACGTTAGTGGGAGGTGGTGATGCCACAGGGATAGCAGGGTGCAGGCGGCACACACAGAAGTGTGCCGCCGTGAACGGTAAATTGGGGGGTTGGGGGTCAGGGGGTAGGACGGGAAAATCAGGCCAGAGAAGCGGGCACAGTGATCTATATGATCACTGCGCCATGCCGTAACTGGCGTCGGCATTTCGGCCGTCGCAGTTATGGGCGGCGCAGTGATCACATAGATCCCTCCAGTTCAATAGCCACCTCTTCATGCTGACCACAGGCATGATTTTCATTTCTCTGCTAAAGTTACCAGTTACGTTAGAAGCATCACGCTCGGGCAATTCACACTCACTGGCATGTGTGGGTAAACTCCCTGAAGGGCAGTTGAATGTAACACGCCAGTCTATAACACACCTGCATCTTCCTCTAACATATTTGAAAATGCTAATAACATTATTGGAGTAAACAGAATTCCCATTTTTAGTTTTGGCTATTGGGTGTCTCTTAAGCACCACCGTTAAGCTAAAACTATTGCATTGTTGGGGTATAGATAGATGAAAATGGGATGTGAGGGTGGGCAAGTTTGGGTTTGTTGTTTGGTTATTTACCAACCGACTGACTGCCCTGGGCCATTTTAATCCCTATCACTATTCTCAACCACTACCTGCCCTCCCCAACCAAAAAACCTCTTTTGTGGGGTATCTCTATAGCTACTGGTATAATACACAATGTTTTAAGCAAGTTTGCATTCAGCTACGTAATTTATAAGCAATAGCTGTATCCTCATTTTTGTTATCATTTTTGTTTATCTTCTCTCATGTAATCACCACCCAGCAACTACCTCCTTTATGGACACATTTCATTGTATTGCCCATTTACAAAAAAGGTGATCGATGTAAACCCTCTAGCTTTCGGCCTATTGCACTCTTGGATGCTCCTCGTAAAATCTTCTGTCGAATTATTTTACAAGATTTAAACAACTAGACCCCACACATGCATATGCAAGATCCATTTCAATCGGGATTTGACGCTGGCTTGGGCACTTCATTTTACATCTGTGCATTGAACATGATTAAATCATATTATGCCACCCGGAAACAATCGCTGTATTTAGCTTTTGTAGATTTCCGGGTGGCATTCGATTCTATTGACCGTCATCTATTATACGAAAAGTTAATCTGTTACCAATCCCCTAGCTCCCTTCTCACCGTAATCAAGCTTCTGCATACAGGAACAACTATACAGGAACAACTATGCAGGTGAGGGTTACTGTCTTCATGTTTTTCAACAGAGCAAGGCCTAAAACAGGTATGTATTCTGGCCTCCATTTTGTTTAATCTATTCATCCTAGACATGGGCGAAACATTCGCAGCCATAGCCTCATATGCCCCAAAGCTTGTGTGGCTCCTTTGTTCGGATGATCTGGTTCTTTTATCCCAGACTCCCAAAGAGCTACAACATCTGTTAGATGGGTTAAATATGTATGCCATTGCTAATAATTTGTCTATAAATAATGAAAAAACACAAGTAGCTTTGTGTCATGGTGGTATCACAAGCACAATTACTTCAAGATTCAAGTGATCCATACGCCACACTGAACTGCAGGTTGTAACGCAATACAAATATCTGGGAGTGCCATTCAATAACTCTATGTCAGATCTTATTTTCAAGCATTCCTTAGACCTGAAGCTAACAACTTTGATATCACAGGCAAAAATGTTATTGTATAAGTACGGCAAATTTTCCCGCACACATGTGATGATGTTTTCCCAACAAAAAGTTGTCCCAATTCTTTTGTACGGGACTGAATCAAGGCTTCCTAGAGCGCAAAAATCCTGGGATTTGTTAGAGGCGCGCTTCTGGAAGTACTAAAACTTCCAAAATGCATTCCACTACCTATCCTACGATTTGAACTGGGCACTCTCTCACTGCATGTTCATGTGTTATGGAAAATGTCAGCTCTTTTGCGTAAATGCCTATTAGGTCTTACCACGAATAACATCTTGAGTGTTGTTGCCTTTTATCTTTTGAAATCTAACCATTCTTTTCCCTGTAAATGGCAGACTTCCGTCCTAAATGCTCTATCGGATGCTGCCATATCATTGGACCTCCTATTAGAGAATCCCACCCCAGCAAAGATCAAACTATTTGAGTTTGATTGGACAAAATAATCGCTCCAAATGCAATCTTTACAAAGACTTTAATGGGGACTTATTTGGACATAAGAAATTTCTTAAGATGGCTGACTATCTAGAAAAATGTCCAGCTTCATATCTTCACAATCAATACTTATGATTCAGACTAAATTTATGGCCCACCAATGATGTTCTGGCCAGAAGAGGTCAGATTTCAAAAGAACAGAACTTCTCTCGCTTTTGTGGTAATACTCAACTGCATGAAACTCTACAACATCTTATTGCAGTGTGTCCGGCGTTAGTAACTAAATGTAGATCGCATTTTTAAAATGCCATATGTATTTATTGTCCCTTGGATTCTGACAGCATATGGCAACTCATCTTCTCTAACACTAGGCTTGCTATAAAAATAGCTGTGGTTCACTTCCTTGAATCAATTCTTTCTGTTTCAATTGCTTTGAAAGACTCTTAGAATTATGCAGCCAATTCTTGCTTCATTATACATAGCTTTTAATAAGTTCAATATACATGGGCTTGTTTTGATATACAACAAATCAGTAACAGATTTCTATGTTTTTACCATTGAAATCAGTTGCTATTTTGTCGAGTTTACGGAGACTGAAACTGTATTGTGTTATATCTGTATACATTTGTTGTATCTCATTTTATTCTCATCCTCACTATGCCTTTCTTTAATTCTGTTATGTTATGCATTCATTACCTATATCAACCATATGAAAGATTTGATCAGAACTGTGATTTTATTTGTTGCTTGCAGTTAGATAACTGGAACAGTTCTTCTTCTGTTTTTCTTTTATTTAAGCATGTAACAACATGTTGATTTGAAAAGTTGATGTCATCAGTTAACCAAATTAATAATAATTTAAAAAAAATGTTTGTTACTTGCACTGATGTCCCATAAAAGGAAGCATTGGCAAAGCCAACAGCTTTTGCTTGTATTGGTTTTGGGCCTATCTTATGCTCAGCCATTCACACCATTTTCCAACTGTTGCCATCTTGTGGCTAGGTAGCACTGCAATGGCACTGCTTGTCAAATGCCTATTCCATGCACAAACGAAAGCTAAAATTGTTGGCTTTGCTTGTACTTGTTTGCCTTTCCACACCATAAAATGAGTATTTACTATTATTCTTACAAGCGTAACTAATTTGTTATGGCAATATCTCCTTTATTATGGCAATCTTCCTTTCACCTCAACCTTCTTATTGAGGGCAAGCCTGAACTCAGCATTATTATAAATGGGTGTCTGGTCGAGGGATAGAAGGGCAGCCTGTAAGACAGAGACAATGTGTCCCAAACTTCTGTTTTTATTTTAACTATATGTATGTTGATACCTTGTGATCAAGGTGACTGTGGCCATCAGATGATAATCTATATAAACTCTCTCGCTTCTGTGCATTCAACTGGCCGCCGCTGTCAGGGTTTCTCATTAACTACCCCCATACTCTTTAATGCTCTGTATTATACTACCTTAAAAGATCTGGGCAACCCATCCGTCCCTCGGTGCTCAGCACCCTAACGTTTTTAGATAATGTGTGTCTATTTTTGTCCCAAATAAAATGTACTGAGACCTTACACCAGGATCCTACTAACACCATTAAACCTATCATTGAAAGTGTGTTACTTAACGCTTTCAACGAGGAATGGATAACTGAAAGAACTAAAGATTTTTTGACCAACAAATATCCTATCATGCCAGTGTTTAACAGACTTCCCAAAATCCATAAAATCTTCAGGCACCAACTTTAAGACCGAAAGTGGCTGAGTCTGACAGCATCTTTGACCCATTGGCTAAATATGTTGACAAATTACAACTGATTGTACAAAAGACCACAACATACCTGAGAGATACGACACACTTTCTAACTACACTGGAACAATTCACTGAATTTGAATCAAATTAGACTCTCTTCCCTCTAGATGTGCAAAGCCTATATACGTCTAGCCCCCATAGTGAAGGATTGGAAGCCCTTGAATGGGCACTACTACATGAGGAACATTTCAATCTGACCGTATTTTCACATTGGAACTAGCTAAGATCATTCTGTATAATAACTACTTTTGGTTCCAAAAAGACTATTACCTACAGATATTGGGTACATCTATGGGCTCCTCTTTGGCCCCTGCATATGCTAATTTATGCACATATTCTAAACTGAACATGTTCTGGAACATCACGAATGAAAGACCAAATTGGCTTGTTGGAAACGTTTATTGACGACATCTTTGGGATCTGGAAAAGTCCCAAAGAGGAACTAGATGATTTCCTTAGTTACCTCAATCACCATCCCAGAATCAAATTCACATTTGATATAGGCACTCCCAGTGTTCACTTCCTTGATGTGATGATAACTGCGAAAGACAACAAACTCATAACATCTGTCTGTCGGAAACCAATAGATGTCAACAACACATTGCACTACGCAAGCTATCACCCATCACATCTTAAGGACAACATACCTTTAAGTCAATACATGTGCATGCGTAGAATTATCTCAGAAGAAACAACATACTGAGAAGCTATAGAAAATGTGACTGATAGATTTTAAAAAAGGGGTTATCCTGACACAAGTCTGTACAAAGCATCTGAGAGAAGTAACATCCAGACCAGAAAAACCCTCCTTACACCGAAACCCAAAACAAGTGAATGTCCCTTTGTGCACCTGATGAGATTCTCTAAACATAGTGGCCAGATCAACCAGATCATTAAGAACAATTGTAAGATCACTAGGTTGGAACCAAACCCCCCAAATTACCAAACTATTTCCTAAACCACCTATGAAAGCGTACACTAAAGGTAAAACCTCAAGGACCATCTTATGAAAGCAGAAAGAACAGACCCACAGAAACAGACATTCATGTCCAAACCTAAATCTGGGATGTTCCCATGTCATCACTGCAGCCACTGTAACAACAAACAAAGAGGAGACAGCAGGAGACATCCATGCACAGGACACACATTTCCCCTCAAAAACTTTGCGACTTGCGACTCCAAATTCCTGATATATGGACTAATCTGTCCCTGTGGAAAGTTTTATGTGGGACAGACAACCAGAAAAATAAAGGAGAGGCTGACAGAACACAAATCCAATATCAGAACTAACAATCAGAAGTTACCAGTAGCAATAAATTTTTTCAAAAACCGACACACAATAGCGCAATTAAAGTATGTAGTGTTGGAAATGACCAAAGCCCCACCAAGGGGTGGAAACACAACTATGATGTTAGCCAAAAAGGGAAATGTACTGGATCCATAGACTGGATTCGATGGCACCCACAGGTCTTAATGAGGAATTTTCACTAACCTAATTTCTGTGATCATTAAACCGGTTTTAACAACAGTTGTCCAACATAGACATTTGACTTGAATGAAGCATTCTAATATATATAATGATTGTATCTACTGTGAAGAATGAAATAAGAAATGCGTTAAAATGTATTTGACAATCAGTTATGCTACACACACGGACGCATTCATCTAAATAACTATGGTAGTGTTTCAAATCAGACACTGAGCGGTGTACTCGAAGGTTTAAGGTACCACACTTTCATTTTGCAATCAAGTACCTGAGCACACAACTGTAAAAATGGAGAATGACATTAGGACCACAGAAAAGTAAACAATTATTTGAATATGACATCAACGTGCAGGTGAGGATGTGCTGCACGCCATATTTCAAGCAGCCATTTTGGACGGCCATGCATGCTCGCTGGACTCCATGGTAACCGCATAGCATTACGGACACAGGTAAGAACAACAAAAGGACACACCACACGATCCTTATGAAGATACTGTCATCTTACAGTAGGACAGTATGTTTAAATCCTACACTCTAGCAGCAGAGATCCCTGTAAATGGAATAGGATATCCAGCTAACACCTGATAATTTGGCCTTTTAGATCCGCTCTGATCAGGACAGAATTAGAAAAGCTTGGTAAAGGGCATCCCTGCAGATAGTATTCCATGGGATACTGCAGCGCTGAGGTGAGCAGTCCTGCCTTCTCATCACAATATACAAACGAACATCAATTTGTACGTTAAATATCACATAGTCATTATATTTTCTTTCATCCGTAGAAGACACAATTGCTTACACAGAGTGATATATATCCGATACAACAGTTATTTGAATCAGGAGGTAGGCATTTATTGTATTGATCAACATTCCATTCACTGTGAACGATCTTCAATGCTATATAATGATGGAAAGATATAATTGGTTCTCTCCTCCATTTTTGTATACCGCTCTTTACAGACTACAGTAACTTTAAGAACTTAAGTCTGTGATGAAGACTAGTTGACCACTATTTGTAGAATCTATCCATCAGAAAAAACGCTCAGGTGATCCTGCTCTTTTATGTTTGTATCCTGACATAGAGAAATTCTTTGGACACAGAAATAGCTGATAAGAGTATTTAATTGATATACTAGATACTAAAAGCAAGTGGAGACTAGAAGCAAGATAACCAATCCAAGCCGCTGAAAATGATGCAATCATTGAAATCTATGAAATGTATGCAATTGACGAATTTTTCTCCTGGGGAAGGGAATGCGTCCAGGTCTTTTTAATTTGAATTTGTTTTTGTTTATGCACAGTTGTTTCAGAATAACATTGTAAATAAATTGTAATTCTTCTATCTCACTGTTATATCCGCCCTACGTCCCGCAGCGCGGTGACGTAGGGCAAGTTAATAAAAGCCCCGCCCCCTCGAGTGGGAGGCAGTTCCGGGCAAAGCGAAACCAGCGTGTGTGTGTGTGTTCTTTCCACGCTCCTGCCTAGGCCGCGCTCCAGCCCACGCGGCCTCCTGGACCGGAGCCAGCCCCTTCGTGCTGGGCCTCCGGAGAACACAACAATGGCGACGAGGTGAGCGAGCATCCACGCGCTCCACCACGACCTTGCACGCGGAAGCCACACGGACGCTCCGTGTGAATTTTTGGACACCCGGTGGGGGCCCCCACGATCACGTGACCCCCACCCCCAAAAAAAAAAAAAAAAAAAAAAAAAAAAAATTTTTTTCATTCCCCTCCCACACCTCATCCTCAGGGGGTGAAAAAAAATGTTTTCTGCTCTTCTCGTGTCATCCCGGTCATCACCTGCACAACGTCTCCTGCATGGCACACAGGCCACGAAGCGCCAATCCATCGGAGTACAAGTGCCGGTAGGACACTGCCTCAACACAGGGCGCGCACAAACCCAGAAGGCAGAGAATCGGTGATCAAACGCACGCAACACCATGGCGACTGGGTCATCGACCCCTGGACCCTCCACACCGTCCAGGATGGCGGCAAACCTGTCTATGGCGTCACCACCGCCTCGCACGCAGGGGAGTTCGTCGACGTTGATCCAACCATTCGACCCATTCACAGACCCATCGTCCAGTGGGCCCAGATGGCAGCTATGGCTACAGAAGTTTGAGATGGCCATGGAATGTAAGGACGTCACGTCTTCCAGAAAAATGAAAGCTCATCTACTCCTCAGTGTGGGCGACGAGGTGCTGCGCATTTTTAACTCCTTGGATGTGGATGACGGCCAAGATGCATACCGGAGTGCGAAGGACGCTCTAACAGCACATTTTCTCCCGCAACTATATCCAGACTATGAAACCTTTATCTTTTGCACAACCATCCAGGCCACCGATGAGACTCTCGACGCCTACCACACGAGGCTGAGGAAGCTGGCCATGTCGTGTGAGTTTACGAACACTGAAAGGGAGATCAGGAGGCAAATCATAAATGGAATTCACTCGGAGAAGCTGAGGCGTCTCGTGCTCAGTGAAAAGGGCATCCCTCTACAACGCATCCTGGAACTGGGTCGACAGAGGGAGCTTGCCCACTCCAGGGCCGCCAACATGGAAGTGACCCTACAAAAACTCCAGCCGTCATTTTCCACAGCGATGGTTGCTCAAATCTCGGACAGACAATCAACGAGGAGCGAAAGTGGCAGCGGCTACACCCAGAACAGGTGGCAGCCTCGAGCACCAGGACCAACCGAATGTGGATGGTGTGGCGGTCAAAGGCACGGAAGGCGAAACTGCCCGGCGCAAGGCACCACGTGCGGAGCATGCGGCAGGAAGGATCACTACGCGAAAGTGTGCAGATCAGTGAACACGCCACTACAGCCTCCACAAGGATCCCAGGAAAAAGGGTCATCGAAAAAAAAGAAACAAGCCAGCGCGAGGAGGGTAGCGGTAGTCAACTCCTCGACAGAAGAAGAAGGGGATGACCTCTCAGCCCTACGACAAACAGCAGGCACGGAGAACGAAGGAAAGGGCCGAAAGGTGTACTTAGTATCGACACTAAACCAAGGGCCAGCACCGTCGAAAAGAACCGCCAGGCGACGAAAATGCATGGTCAACATACAAGGCCAGGACATACAAATGACCATTGACACGGGGGCCTCGGTAAACGTCATGCCAACCACCGTTTTCCAAACCCTCGCACCACGACCCGAGCTAAAATCCACAGACACTCAGCTATTTGCCTACGGCAGTCGGAAACCTCTACCAGTCATCGGGAGGTTCCGCACCACTCTTGAGCATGGCGAACAGAAGTTATGGTCGAAGATCTATGTTGTCAAGGCGGGAATTGAAAGCCTGCTGAGCGGAGATGCGGCTGAAGACCTGGGCGTGGTCAAATTCATATGCCACGTTGACGACACATCCGAGGTTGAGAACTTCCTCAGGCAACACCCCAAGCTACAGAGGGGGATAGGCTGTCTCAAAGGAAAGACCATCAAACTACATATTGATCAATCAGTGCAACCACGCGCGGTAAGACACCGAAGGACACCATTCCACATGAGGGAACAAGTTGAGAAGGAGTTAAGGTCACTCGAAGCCGCTGGTGTTATTGAAGAAGTCACGGGACCAACACCGTGGGTTTCCCCGATGGTGGTCACCCGGAAGCCCAAACAGCCTGGAAAAGTTCGGATCTGCATTGACATGCGCCTGCCCAATGCAGCCATCAAAAGAGAGCGACACATAACGCCTACAATTGATGAAATCATCACTGACCTCACTGGATCGTGTGTGTTCTCGAAGGTAGACCTAAAGGCGGGGTACCACCAGCTGAAGCTACACAGAGAGTCGCGCTATATCACCACGTTCTCAACCCACCTAGGTCTGAGGAGGTACAAGCGCCTGAGTTTTTTGCATATCGTCGGCCGCGGAGGTTTTTCAACAGACCATCCAGGAGGTCATCAGAGGCATACCAGGGGTATTGAACGTGAGCGATGACATCCTAATACATGCACCGGACACCAAGGAACACATCATGAGACTCAAGACACTACTGGGCAGGCTGGAAAGCGCCGGACTCACAATCCATCGAGAGAAGTGCGAATTCCTAAAACCGGAAATAACTTTTTTTGGATACAGGTTCGACCGCACCGGCATATCACCTGATCCCCAGAAAGTGGCGGACATACAAGCTGCCAGCCCCCCCACGACTCCCACCGAGGTGCGCAGTTTCCTGGGAATGGCCACCTACTGTGGCAGATTCATTCGGAACTTAGCAACCCTATCCGAACCGCTGCGGGAACTAACAAAGGCCAGCACCAAGTGGGACTGGGGGCCCGAATGCCAGGAAGCATTTGAGAGCATAAAAGACTCCCTGTCGACTGATACCAAGATGGCCTACTACGACACGGACCTCCCGACCAAACTATTTGTGGATGCCAGCCCAGTCGGACTTGGAGCAATCCTGATGCAGGTCACGAAAGAGGGCACCAAAAGGTCGATTGCATATGCATCCAGGGCGCTCACAGCAACGGAACAAAGGTACTCCCATATAGAAAAGGAGGCAATCGCCGTTCTATGGGGGTGTCGACACTTCCACATGTACCTATATGGGCGTAAGTTCACGGCGATCACCGACCACAAGCCCCTACTACCAATCTTCATTGGGTCATCGGCACACCCACCAGCCAGAATCACCAAGTGGTTACTACACCTCCAGCAATATGATTTCGAACTTGTCTACCAACCGGGCAGTGGCAACCCCGCGGACTTCCTGTCGAGACACCCACGACCAGCCACCCAGCAGGAAGTGCTAGTCGCCGAAGAAACGGAGGAGCACATTTGTCAACTAGTCCACACCATGAGGCCGAAAGCGATAAACATTGAGGACATTGCAACAGAAACCCAGAATGACCCCTGTTGCGATCTGGTAAAAGATGCCATCATGTCAGGCAACTGGAAAGACTTCATGTCGCACACACGCAACAGAACCGAGGGGGCCAAGGAGTTCCTAGCAGGCATGTTCACGGTTCGGCAAGACCTCTCAATCACGGAGGGAGGGCTCCTTCTAAGGGGTGACCGCATCATCATACCCCCGAGGCTGCTGGACAGGATAGTTGCTCTAGCGCATGAAGGACACCAAGGGCTTGCAAGAACAAAGGCGCGGGTCAGACACAGGGTATGGTTCCCTCACATCGACGATCGTGTTGAGGATCTAGTGAACACATGTCTACCCTGCCAAATAACGAGTGGACCACCAGACCCAGAACCGATCCTATCGGCCGAGCGTGGCCGGGCACGATGGAAAGCGATCAGCATTGACTTTTGCAAAATCAGAGAGGGTCTACATCTACTGGTGGCAATCGATGACCACTCACGCTATCCAGAGGTCGAGATACTGGAGTCCACCGCCGCGGAAGTGGTCATCCCGGTAATAGAAAAGATGTTTGCCACCCATGGTCTGCCCACGACCATTAAGAGTGACAATGGACCCCCATTCACAGGGGAGGAATTCAAGTCATACCTACAGGAACTGGGCATTAAATATCACCACATCATGCCAAGGTGGCCACAAGCGAATGGGGACGTCGAGCGATTCATGAGGACCATCAACAAGGTACTCCGAGTATCAAAGGCAAACGCCAGCCCGTGGAGGGTCGACCTATTCCGGTTCCTAAGGAACTATCGGGTCACCCCCACAGTACCACGGGCATACCACCTGCTGACCTTATGTTCGGAACTATCATCAACTCGTCGATCCCCCATCATCCAAGCAGAACCCCTGACGACGTCAACCATGCACGCGTGGAAACGAGGAGAACACGTGCCAATGCTCACATGAGTGCCAAGAGAAGAGCAAGGCCCTCAAACCACAGAGTGGGCGACCAAGTCATCATGTTGCGAAATCCCACGAAATCCAAGTTAGACACCAGGTATGAGGAACTGCCATGGACTATCAGCAACCGGCGTGGGACCATGATAACTGTCACACGGGGAGGTCGGGAAGTAACAAGGAACGCCTCCTGGTTCAAGCCCGTGCCCCAGCACCTCTGGACGGACTGCGAGGGGCCTCACGACGACAACGAGCAACAAAGCAGCGACGTGCCGGCGCAAGACCCTGAGGAGGAATCCACAGGGGATTGCAGCTGGCAATCACCGAGACTGCCCAGCAGTGAGGACACATGCAGCGAAGGTGAGCAGACTTACGAACCGAGCGGGGACAGCCCCCAAGCGAAGCGGTACAGTCTGAGAAAGACCATGAGACCGCCTACGAGGCTGAATGACTATGTATGCTAAGCCAACAGCAGTGGCAGGAGTTTATAGTTGAGCATGTTGCTTATGTTTGTTTTGTTAGGTTATTTTGAAATAAAGGAGGAATGTTATATCCACCCTACGTCCCGCAGCGCGGTGAATTAGGGCAAGTTAATAAAAGCCCCGCCCCCTCGAGTGGGAGGCAGTTCCAGGCAAAGCGAAACCAGCGTGTGTGTGTGTTCTTTCCGCACTCCTGCCTAGGCCACGCTCCAGCCCACGCGGCCTCCTGGACCGGAGCCAGCCCCTTCGTGCTGGGCCTCCGGAGAACACAACACTCACAACACTTCTGTTGAAATGTACTCACTGTGAAATTAAAATGTATAGAATACTACGTGTAATACTTATTGTTTTGAAATCTATTAACTATTGACTGACATTATAGCCAGTACAAAAGATGTGCAGGGGACGGGAGTGTCCACCAACTGCGGACACTGTTTTTCTGTTATTATGCATTAGTCTCTTCAGGTCTCAGAGTCACATTGTTCTCCCCTGCACCCTAATAATTGTCCTAAAGAGTATATTATCATTATTTATACATTCAGCCAACAAGATGTGCATCTTTGTTGGATCTGCTATTTGCACCTTTGAAAGCAAACTCAGACATTTTGTTAGGAGGAGTTGGGATAAGCTGGTCAGAAGTAAAGGAGGTGGGGAAAGAGGCTAATTGTCATTAGATCAATTGTACCTAAGGTTCAAAGTGTTAATTCCTTCCTGTCCACAAGGTCACTCCTGAGGGGCTCAAATAGGGCAAGGTTGGTAAGCCCATAAATGTCATTAATAGTGGGGCAAATACTAACCCCTAGATATTGTGCAGATATTTTGTCCATCTAAAGGATGGTGTCCTCTTCAGTTCCTCCCTCTTCAACTTTCTAAGGATATAATAAGGATTTCATACTTGGAAAAACTATCTTTGAAGCCAGAGACCTTATTTATTTATCTATGATATGATTTGTACGGGAAGGAGTTAAGGGTTACTTAGCTTCACCATCAGGGGTCAGATTATAA
The DNA here is from genome assembly GCF_040938575.1 of Ambystoma mexicanum. Classification (NCBI taxonomy): domain Eukaryota; kingdom Metazoa; phylum Chordata; class Amphibia; order Caudata; family Ambystomatidae; genus Ambystoma; species Ambystoma mexicanum. The sequence goes on along the minus strand of NC_090923.1, from coordinate 1,064,264,934 downwards.
AAAACCTTGCACCAGTGCAAGTGCAATGTTGCATTTTTGTACCAGGGTAAAGTTTGCCCTAGTGCATATAGCATTCTGTATTAGCACTAGGGCAATATTTGCCCCGGAACAAAAATGCATTGAAAGTGCACGTTTTTTTGCACTGTGGAAATGTTTGCCCTTGTTCTTGTAACATGAAAAATGGCACTGGTCACGGTTCAAATATTTTGTAATACGGCCCAATGTTTTTTGCACTAGGTCAAATTCTGTGTTGTAATCTGGCCCCAGATTGTATTTGCATACTTCTAAATTAAAGCTGCTCCCTAACCTCACCACTTTGGATAATTTCCTTGGATCTAGTGTGCTGAGCAAATGGCTCCATAACAAGTGCAACAAGCACTAACAAAGCCAATCGTTTGGACTTTTGTACAGTGATAGGCATTTCTGTATGAATGGCAAAGGTTGAAAAAAAGCCAAGTGAAGGAACACACGGAGAAGGAGCAGAGCAAATGACACAGAGAAAGCTTGGGGGTGGGGGGGGAGGCGAGGGGAGGAAGAAAAGAGGGAACAGAGAAGGGACAAAGAATCGAAGGCATTTGAAATGCTGACTAAAGTGAGGAAACTGAAACAGGGTTGAGAGCATCCCAATCTACACTTACATGGAATATACACGGAGAATGCACACACAGGTGAATCTATATATATATATATATATATATATATATAGCGAGAATAGACATAGAAGGTATAGCTTCCTGGGGAGAATACAGTGATGCTCTCATTCTGGCTCCCTGTGGGCAGGCGAGTGCAGTAAGCGTGTGAGAAGACATCAGGTTACACTGCACTTGCTGAACGGGACTCTCTGCAACCGAACCGTCCTAATGTAGAACAGTGTACCAGGAAAGTGCTGTACCACACCTTGAATTAGCATTTCGAGTTGGTGCTGTTAGTCATCACTGTGTAGCAAACACCCCGAACAGCAGTTTCAGCAGGACAGGACAGACACAGATGACCTGTCTGCACCAGAGGATTGCCTGGGTGTGGACTATCTGGACATTTGTGACAACTACTAGGGCATTGTCGAAAGCAGGTCACTGCCAGACTGTGCGGGAATATGGGGCCCACTAAAGTGTACCCATACAGTCCCATAGGATAGGATTTGATGTTATATTCCATAGAGTATCCATGTTGTACTATAAAGTGCGCATTAGCATGCCATTCTCATAACCGTATCCCACCCATATTGAGACGCCATGATTCCCGTGCTCTGAGCCCCCGACAATCCTGCCTGAATTCACTGCACGCCCGCTGTGCATGGACGCCAATGCACCAACATAACAGGGGTCCATGAAGTGACATCAATTGCCAAGTCACATCACAGGGAGTGACCTCTGGCCCTGATTACAAATCACAGGCAATGACAACACACATGTTTGAAAAGCTGCAAAATGCATGAGGTACATGTTTATTTATTGAGCAGGAATATACCAAAGAACGTCCGCTTCAAGGCACAAGAACTACCCAAAAATGAACATAACCACCCGTGCTGTGCGAAGACAAATCAAGCAAGAGCAACATAATTAACGTTATAACCAGTCCCTCACTGAAAAACACCACAGCCCGGTGCAATGAAGTCCATCTTACACTAATGGCCTGGGCTCCCAAAAAGTGGTAAGGTGAAGAAAATAACCTAGAGCTCCTATAGCGCCCTAAGGTTATATAAGTTACGGACCGTACATTAATGAAGGTGCTGCTTTGGTGCAGTAATGATGCCCTCTGGGTAACCAGCACACTGTCCCTCCTGTATATGCCACCCTAGGCGTGTAAGTCTGGCTTCTGCCATCCTATGCCAGTTACAGCTCTGCAGTCCCTACCCATCACGTGTAGGTTATTGCCTCACAGGCTATTCTGCATTAATGTGCCAGCTGCTGCCTCTTATGCCTCGCCACAGCCATCTCCTACGAGTTATAGTGCCACATGCCAGATACTGGCATCATAATGTACAGCTTCACATGTTCAGGTGCTGCCATCATATATCACCTGCAGGCACGTGACGTTTGCCCCAGTATTACCATTTTGCCGGCAACTGCCTGAGATTGCCTGCATAGTCAACACATGTAAGGAGCCCCACGCCTTGTGGAATGCATACAAAGCAAACACGTGTACATGCATCTACAGGGGCGAGTTCCTAAGAATTTTTAAAATTGACAAAACAATGAAAGTGGTGGAATGTGTTGCTTAGACATCAGAGCCTACACATTAAAGTAAGGTATCTCAATCTGTGTCCAATTTCAATTGCCTCCAAGACCCCAGGGCATCTAAAGAGTCTTACAAAATAACAGACTCTCCATTTACTAGCTATACAACAATCCTTTAAATACAATGCATTCAGAGATACAGCACCTCCAATTTTCATACAAAATTATAAAAATACATCCATAAAACATACAAACAAATGTTTTTCGCATATATATATCACCATAAAAGCAAACAATGTCACAACATACAATGTCACTAATCAGCCTATATAATTCTTTACAATGATATCTTAAACTTTGAAAATACGCCGGTGGTGGTAGCCCAACTTGTACACGTTTCTGTACTTTCTGCTTCGATGCCAGACATTCATCAGGGGCAATTAGAACATAATAGGCCTAACAACTAGAGGATTCTTTATCCCTGGTTGATTCTTTCACCCTGGTTCCTTGGAAGACTTCCCTAATAAGGATACAAAATGTGATACATGTGTCTGTAATTGGACAATATGTTTAACTTGGTCTTTTAATCAGACTTTTATATTGAACCCTTCACCACGGGTTTCATAGTACATCTCCATATAGCGTACCGTGGCAGGACTCAACTCTCCTTGCTAATATCGCCAAAACATCTTAATATGTAATGCTTTGCTGACCTCTTTGGTGCTGAGGTAACAGTCAAGTTTCTTCTTGTTTATCCTGTAAAAAAGAAATCAACTTTACTAAAGTTGTGTTCACTTATATAATACTATACCATATAGTAGATTCTTACCTCTAGCAATGCTGTCATGACCTTGTCTCCTAGTATTATTCTGGGACAGGATTTTGTGTCTTTGCTGGTGCCAGATAACCGGCACACAGTAAAACATAGAGTGACCTATTGCTTAATATCATGTTAAATAGCAATTAGCTTTATATAGCAATAACAATTGTGTTACTCACATACAGGCGCCCAATCGTGTGTTTCCTAACAGAGGTTCTCTTAGACTCTGCTAAGCCTCAACGTGATGCTGGCTTCCACGATGGAATCCTACAAAGGGGATCCCCCATACCATTAATAAATGGGTCTCAAGCAATAAAACCTACTTAAATATCTGCTGCCCAATTACATGTTCCCCACCTTGCAACGTTGCGGTAAGTATCCAAAAACCGCCATAGATGCGGGCATCTGCAAGGAACACTAGGTTCTTTACACTACCAGTACATGATTGCGTAATCGCAGGGCGTAATGACATCACAGCGCATGCTCGCGTGATGACGTCACTGCGCCAGGGTCACGTTACTTCCTCACTGAACTTGTTGCCAGGTTCCCAAAGCGTATGCTGTTCACGGCCCCATCCGTAGTCTTGAGCCCCATAGTGGGCATAAACAATATATCAATGTTTTCAACCTCCACGTTAGCAAACACAAGTGAATGATGTCTAAAAGAGCACATAATGGTTATAATGTGCAGAGGGCATGTCAAATTCACATGGCCTATTATTTTATTGACCTGGTCTCTTCTGTCATGCCTACATAATTGTGGACCCATATTTAATCACCACAGCTGAAAAATAGCTTGTACAACATCATATCATAATTTCTACATAATAGACTTATTGCTACTTGTCAATTACACTTAAGGTATCTACGTGGTATTTCTACACCACAGACCTATCAACTGTCCTCTATTATTGCTGCTTGACATATAAAATTCTTTCAGTTTCTAAAACATCTCCTTATGCCAGGCTTATCGTAAATCCATAAAGGTAGTGACAACCCACATTTGCTTTATGGACTAGTAACTATATAACCAGTATGATTGTCGGCAAAAGCTGTGTTTTAAGTCACATTGTGCCATTCAATATTTTCATTTAGGCCTCTGATGTGGCTCTTTGTCAAGAATATGAATTTCAGTTCAAGATTGAGCAATATCTTATTAACATGATCTTTAGAATTGCCTTTAACTCTCTTAAGAATGACACACTCAAAATCTGTGGGACTGTGGCCCTTCTCTAAAAAATGTTTAAGCAGAGAAGCCAATTCTATCTTGTTCTTCACACAACTTTTGTGTTCAATCATTCTGGTTTTACATTTGCGGTTCATTTTCTCAATGTAAATAAGTGCCCATGGGCATGTGATCATATATACCACGTTTTCGGTGTTACAATTGGTATGTTGTTTCAATGCCCAATCTCTAGAGAGACCTAGATTCACAGTAAAAGTTTTTTTCGTCTGCACGCACATTACGCAGTTTCCACAGGGATGGTGTCCTACCACCTGTGGTGTGCCCCTGAGTATCCCCTGTTTGGATTCCATATTTTGGTTCGTACCAATGTCATTTCTCATCAACACCTTGCGAATGTTGGTGCTTCTCTTGAAAGCTATCAGGGGTTACTTTGTGGTTTTATTCATTACTTTCTTCCAATTCTTTTTAATTATCCCTTTGATTTTATAGGATAATTTGCTAAAGGTACTCACAAACACTAAAGGAGTTTCCGCCTTCATCCTCATTGTCTCTAAGTCCCTGAGGAAGAGTCGAGATAGAAATGTCATCAGCAAAATCAAGACAACAGAATGCTCTCTGAAGCACGTACATTGAAATGCTTAAAATGGAGGAGACACATTTCAAAATCTATTTTATATAAAGTTAAAAAGAATTAACTTTAAAAACTGGTCATTGTAAGTTAATGTGGTGTATTATTTTGTGTATTATTGGTGTGGCCGGTTTAGTACACATTCTGCAGACGGTGACATGTTTATAACTAACAAAATGTGTTACAGTGGGATCCCCGCAAAGTCTCCACCAAAACAACATACATTCCAAAAACATGCGATGCATGGCATATCTGGCATGAGATTCCCAGACCTTGTAGCACTTGCCCTGGAGGCACTGCAGTTATGTCCAGCACTGCAGACAGCCAAGTTCAACAATCTGTCACTGGTGCAAAAATCCCACCACATCAGCTCTCCAGGATCCGTCTATGGGATATTGCAACCCAAACCATTCATTCAAGATTTTTAGCAGGAAAAAAATCATCACACTTAAAAAAAATAATATTTGGGGACTTCCCCCCCTGCTCCCCTTCGTCTACCTATTGTTTGTTATTCCCAACCCCCAAACCCTTTATATGTATTTTCCCACCCCCAAAAAATAATTAGATGAGTTTTTTCGGCAGGTGTTGATGAAAGGATGTTGTACCATCTGAACATATTCCTTATGCACCTCTGAAAACGGAACATGCTAAATGCACTCTAAGCGGCTCACGGCATGGCGTTCCAAATTAAGATCTTGAAAACCAGGGAGCAGGCGGTTTGGGTCTTAACGATTTCAGCTCCAAGGTGCCATGGAATCCATAGTAGTAGAAATATCTACCCTAAATTCATCAAAAGCATCATTTACTGAGCATTTTTCATCATCAATAACCTTCAAATTGGAAATAGCTTCTGCAAGGAAGTGTAACTAAACAAAGGTATTTTAATAGTGATAATTCTTTCTCCTGATCATAATAAGTCACATGCTGTGTTCTAATCCAAAGTAAATCTAGCAAATGATAAGACCAGTCAACCCTCTATGAAGACACAGACAATTTACAGTTGGAAGGACGAATAATCCAATCCAAATCCAAAATATTCCCTTTTTCATGTGTAGAAGCAAAACAGTTCTGTTTTACATTGAGAACATTAAAAATAAACTCTACCAAAGTATTACAATATTTACAATTTGTGCTTGCCCAAGAAATGTAATAATCAGCTAAGAAACATGTAGAGGGCCAAAGAGTCAGAGTATTAATCATAACATCCATCAGCTCTGTAACAAACAATTCATCATCGTCCATGGGATGATAAATCACCTACATCTATAAAAATATTAGAAGCATTAGCAAAACACCTCAAAGCAATACATTCAAGAGAAACTGATTGAGTGAGTTTCAATTGAACGCCCCTAAACTTATGATTCAAAATAATATCAACCCCCTTGCTCCACCAGTTCTATTAGTTCTATCATAATGCAATATGGAAAAAACCTTTGAAACAAGTACGTATAAAATTCCTTGTGTGTGATCACTAAACCAGGTTTCAGTAATGCAAGCAGAATCAACATGCTATAAAACAATGGCATCATGAATAGCAGCAGCATGCAAAGGATATTCATAGCTCTATACAAATTTTGATTTGGCAGAGTAGAGTAAGAGATATGCATAGGAATTTAACTGAATTCAACCTCATTAACCTGAAAAGATTTAACAAACACTGAATACTTTTTATGTATCAGGCATTCAAACAGGTACCATGACCCCCTACATCTCTGAAATGGCCACATGATTCTATTTCCCTGCCACAACCATGTATTATATACCCTTTTTCCTCCAATCCCGAGTCCAGCGATGGCCTGGGAAACACCAGAATTACACAGAGGATCAGGAGTCGGAAAAAACAGACTCAAAAACGGAAGTAGGCAAAATGAAAGGCAAAACCCAGCTTTATTAACATCCAAATAAAGCAAGGGCAGCATACAAGCAATAAAGGCACATCTCTCAGAGCTACCATACAAAAAACAACTTTTAAGGTGAACAATCATCATAACTGATGTCATACTACAATTGTGGTTGCCAAAACCTACGGGGTGAAGGGAGTGGTTAGTAAGGATAATTATATATATATATCTGTAAATTGATAACAGTAAGAAGACATAATCTCTATGATAAACTATTGGTTGGCATAAAAAGTAATAGACAATCTAACATTTGGGGTTTTGATTGGTTGGGGACACTTTTGATCCATTCCCCATGAAGATTTTGGGCTTATAATTATTCTGCACCTTGGTTACAAAGGCTGGTTTTTCTAATTAATCTAAGAATATATGGATTGTGTCTTGGGAATTGTTGTCTCGTGCACTCTCTGAGACGTTCTTAGTAACCTTGACTTGGTCTACACAGCTACTATCTGAGCTCTGCATGGATCTGTATTTCAATAAATTTAGCATTTTGAGTTCTTGTGAAGCCTTGAGGCCTTTTGTTTACTTAGAAGTGTACTGTGGCTTCCATTTGGAAAAGATGGCTGCCCATTACTGTAGTTTTTCTATGTTAGTGAGCTATATACACGTGTTGTTCATGTTGTTCATGTTGCATTCAGCTTCTATGTTGCTTCTGTTAATGTTCTTCATGTCTTTATGGATGCCATCTTAGTATTCTTCATGTGTAAATGCAAATTTAACATAGTGTTACTTTCTTCATGTGGTGTGCATATTTGCTTTGTGTCTAGTGCATGCACATGTGATGTCGCAACATTAGCTTAGTTTTACCTGTGCATCTTAAGATCAAATAATGTTTATCTCTTGCTGTACATGCTTAGGATATGGAGGGTACGGTTGTCTTAGTGAGTAATGTTTCTCACCTGGGCGGTATTGGACCGGGGGAGGGGCTGTAGCTATGCACAATGTATTCATCTTTCCCTCAACAATCCCCCCTCTGGTGGAGTCCTCAACCACACCCTCTTTCTTGCCCCCCTAAAGTGCTCTTTTGGTATGCATACTTCGTCCACACTCCAGGTCATATAGCAGCATTCCCCATTGTAGTCATAATTTACCCAGCACACTGTATAATTGTGAGAGTCTTGAGGACAAGTAAACATTGATTCTGGAGAGGGTGACACTGCTTCCCATTTCCTGGGCACCAAGCCAGTCATCTGTTTGGGTATACTCATGTATGTGAGCATTCAGGTTTATCACCATCACTATTTCCATTCCTCCTGCCTCTTTTGCAGCCATTTTGCAACTGTTTATTGCTATTCTTAGAATGCAGAAATCCAGTAGTATGAATACTACTATGGCTATTAGTATTTTGAATGCATGGGCTAGCCAGGTGTGTATCCAACAGAACAGGTAGTTAAATCAGTTGTCTCTTCCACTTCCTCCAAAATGTTTGTGTGTTAATATGTTAATGTGGCTAAAGCCTCTGTGAGTGTTCCATTCTCTCCATCGTGGGAGTGTATGTATGCAATAAGGCACAATTTGTGCACACACACCACCCTCCATGGGCTTTATTAAATCAAGCTTATGCTGGAGAGTCATAGGTCTTATGGCCCTCAGCTCATCCTTTATGACTTTAAAGCCTTTCACAGTTTCATTTATTGTTTGTAACAGCTCCCATCTGGTCAATTGTAACCATTTTGCATTCGTGGGTGCCTGCAAACCGAAAGAGGGACGTAAGGAACATTGTCGTCCTACTGACCAACTTATGCTCATCTGCTATGTCATCATAAGAGTCTAGTGATTTAGCCAAAAATAGTTTTCCCTTTTGCTATGTCTAAGGGTAAGGGACCTTTTGTTTCTTAGGTGTGCATCCATTCGGTAGAAGTTGCCAATTTGTACTTCACTCTGAGGTATTACTTGAGCTGGTGTACTTATTAGCAATATGGAACATAGCCTCCCCAATTCCAAGGTAATTGCATGTAAGTCTTTGAACCACAAGCCCAATAGTGCCCCATGAGCACTGCTCTGCTAATTTCCATACCTGGTAGATCCATTATGCGTTTACATCCCTTATTCTCACCAACTTTCTTTGTGCCAGTATTCTTAAAACATAATGTGGCATTTCTTACGGGTATTATGAATAGGGTTCCTGTTTCATCCTCCACCCATGTGAGTTAGAAGGAATAATCAGTCCATTCCTTAAGGCATACATCAATTGCAGTTTGCACCACCTCCACTAGTACTGTCAGGAGTCCTTGTGATTGACCCCCATCCTTCCTTCATCCCAACCTTCTGAGGAAAATACACGTCCATATATTAATAATTGGGGCTCTACCAGCACCCAGGTGTTTCAGGCGTCTCTCTTTCTGCAGCATTGTTGCACTATAATAGCTTATGGTCAATTACTCTAACTTCTCCTTTATTCGGTCCTTCTAATATGTATTGCATCACCTTACATTTTCTCCAAGAATCATCCATCATAGCTTTTGTTTTTATGTAGCTATCTTCATAAGGGAATGTCCTTGTTGACATCCATTGCAAGGTGGCCCATTTCCCTTGGAATTGTCCCCTAGTCGTGCAAAGTGCTAGGTGCGTTAGACAGTGTGCTCTACTTACTGGAAATTCTGTGGCTATGAATTTCTTGTAAGTGCTCACGGTGTAGGGGACAGTGGCGGAGCCACGTTTTTATGTCAGAAGGGGCAAAGTGGCGCTCAGGGGGGCACCGCCGCCGCACATGTTGGGTCAGACAGGGGTTGGGCCAATGTCACTACCATATCCTTAATTTATTTTTGCGGGTATAAATAGGAACTGTTGACGTCAATATTCAAGGTCAAACTGGCAGGGTTTTTTACCCGATATATATTTCATTTATAAAACCTTACACTTCTACAAGCCATATCTATTTCAGTCTTTCACCAAAGGAATGAATTGCCATTTCCCCCAGTTTCTAAACATGTGGCATGTGCATGCTCCCTTTGTTCTTGGTGTTCATCATTCACACACTCCTTTGCATGAAGGAACCCACCAGCATGTGCTGGGAGCTTGCTTGCTTGGGAGGGATCATGTCATTTTCCAGTGCGGATTGCAGCAGCCCACTGAGCCCAGGGACTGCAACCTCTCTCCCCGCTGGCTTTGTTCGCCTGAACGCAAGCACTAGAATGGCCATTTTTGCAGAGAGTAGCCCCATTCACCCATGAATTTGCCTCAATCAGTTATAACCTCTGCCAGATTATTTTTGTTTATTTCAACCCACAGAAGGAAAAGACATGTGCATTGTCAGCCAGAGGCTGCAGGCAGACCAGAGGGAACACAAACATGCGAGATCATGGGAGAGAGAGGCAGGTCAGGAGACAGGCCCTGCTTTCCTATTTTCTCTCTGTCCAGCGCGCATTTGCATGCGCAGTATGACTTAATATTTGGTCTAGTTACAGGGATAGTATTTGGGTGTTCTATTTCCTGGATCTCTCTTCCAGCATGTAGCTTGGTGTCCTAACTTTTACCTTCTTCTTATCACCATGGCTTCACAAAGGGCAATACAAAATAAGCCGATCAGTGACCGGCCGGGTCAATGCGCACATACACATCATGGTGTGTGTGTGTGTCTAGGAGAACTGCCAACAGGTGATGGGAGCGGGCTGGGGAAGAGATTGGGCACAGCGGGAGATGAATGAACGGTCCAAATACTGAACACAACCACATCCTGTACGTGCCATGATCGTTGTTAGGGAAACCCTTGAACGACGCTAATGCTATCCTTCCAAGCAAATCGTAAATAAACTAAAGTGTGTCTGAACAGCTCAACTGCAAGAAGTATCGTTACAAAAAAGACCCAAACGTCCTCTGTCCTGTATTATTGCAAGGCCTATTCACAAAACCGAATTCCCAGTGTCAATGGGCACACTTTCCCCATCGGGGTACCTGACTTGAACGATATAAAATATCATTTTAACCACAGTGCCCATCCTATTCCCATGCAAACACAAAACACCTGTCATTTATTTCGACCCCTATTTCTATTCACAATCAAACAGCAGGAGCACACCTTGGCATAAAACTCTTCGTTCCTGCCGCTGGGAAAGAGACGCTGCGTAAAGGACGGCAAACATCACGTGAGAAATGCACCCCCTGAAAACATGATAAAACGACAATAGCTTGACAAGTTATGGTCCCAGATAACAGCGGGGCACTTCCACGCTCCAATTCATAGCAAAGGCAAAAACATAATATCCCTTACTTACTCCCCCTTTTCAAACAAGCGCCCTTCGCAATGCATGTACCCAAGAAGTCCTATACAGGAAAGAGAGGCTGCCCGTCTTGGTGGAGCGGAAAAGGTGGCCCGGTCTGGAGGGAAGGTGTACGTGTGTGTGCTGCGTCATTAAAATCTTTGCCTTGGATCGTGTTGAAGTGTGTCCATTATGTAGTGTGTTATTTAATGTGTTCCCAATCAATCTTTATTCACCTTGCTTTGAAAGTCTTCAAGTGTCCTTCTGGTGCTGCAATTTATACAGGCTCTATTTTGGTATCTCCTACTTTCGAAATGCAAGATATGTCACTGACTATTCGCGGCCCTGCACTTTTTTTAGCAGTATTGATCTGTCCCAAACTCTTCCTATTTTTTCATCAAATAGTTTGCTTTTTAGTCTCAAATTGTGTTATTTAACTGAGATGGTTGGCATGCACTCTAAAGTTAATTTGTCTTATCCCAGAGCAGCCTGAAACAGGCGCTGCGAAACGCTTGTGTATGAGCGCGATAGAAATAAAATATCAATTCAATTCAACTCAGCATGGCCCTGATTACATGGATTATTTCATAGGACAGCGGCTTGTGCAGTGCATGATCGTGATTGTGGATGTGTCAGCGCGCTGGCCTGGGACCTGACCGTCAACCCGGGTGATGGTGTGGTGGACGGATGGGACCGTGACTGAGGCTGGGTAGAGATAGACCGGGAGTGTCGGCGAGCTGCCCTCAGCCTGAGCCTAGGAGTTAGGTGCATATGGAAGTATCACACCGGGATTGGAAGGCTGGTGGCGGGTGGTGGTGGGAGGCAACGAGATCGACAAGGGGATGGGGAGTTGGTCTGTGCTGTGCACTGGGGAGGAGTAGATGGACTAGAAGAATTGATGGATGGAAAACTTCAGCAAGGTTAGGTGTGGTGTGTATGGTGGTGCACGAGCAGCAATCGGAGCATACTGCACATTGTGGACATTATAAAATTACATACATATTAGTACATTAAAAATTACATACACCTGGCCTGGCTGGCCATGATAGCCATCGTGCATGTAGGGCTAGCTGCTAGATAGCAAAAGCACATCACTGTGGTAAGCGTGAAGTGCCAAGCGGGGGTGGAGCAGCACACAGCGCACACACCCTACTCACACTACTTAATTTAGCTGCTGTACAACAACACTTGACTGCGTCCCCGGTATGCAGCAAGGGCACACTGGTGGTTGGGTGTTTGGCTGGCGCAGCAAAAGCACCTAGTATCTCCAGGCAGGACTGCAGGGAGCAGCATTGCAGCTGCTGGAAGTGGACTAGTACGTCCTGGATTGCGGTCGGGTCGACGTCGACAGACTCTCTCTACTCGTCTCTCTGGTCCCGATTGAAAAGGCATGTGCAGGATTGTTTCTGGGATGGCGTTTACTACATTTATAGCAAATGGGTCTGATAATGGTTGCGCTCTTGAGTCACGGCAGTGGCTGGCGGCTCCAGATAGTCTGGAGGCTCTTGCCTGCTGGCAAGTCTGGGTCAGGCCGGGAATGGGGAAATGGATTGGATTTTGGAAACTGCTGCTCAGATGAGTGTGGCAGTGTCATATCGCACCATAGTGCAATTTTTATTCATGTATTGCCATGAACAACATCAGGCCGACTGCAGGCAATGTGCATCAGCACGTGTCCTGCACCCAGCCTCCACCCAGGCACCCGCCTGGACAACATCAAACTCACTCTTTACACCTGTCACCTGCATGATAATGATCCTGTTTTGCAAACGTGACAGGTGTGGGATAGCATCAGCCCCAGGCGTGCGAAAGGGTGTGAGGTGCAAATGAATTTGAATATAATTGTGGATGAAGCTCAAGCTGACTGAAGCCAAGGAACTTACGGTGTGTTACACATTAATGAGAAACACACAGTAAAAAAAAAATAGTTGTTAATTGTTGGAAGGAACTTCAATCAGGCCGCCACCGGCCAGTGCAGCACAGCAGCACAGAGACCACCACCCTAACCTCCCCCAGCTCAGCTGCATTGCAAGCCAGGTCACGTGTCTCTTGTGTGTGCATGTTTGGTGGCCTGGCCTGCCAGTGGGTGGGCCCATGGCCAAGCCTAGTTTGTTAAAGTGACTCCGAGCCTAGTGGTGTACAGTCAGCAACGGTATCAAATCATGATTGCAATTGGCCAAATCTATAATACCAAGGCCATGCAGGCCAACAACAACCACAGGCCAGCCACAGCCCAGGGCCAGAGAGTGCAGCAGCTCAGTTGCTTGCCGCCTGGCCTGCCCGGCCGCACACAATCTTCATAATTTCTGATTTAAGCTGCTAAACTATACTACTAGCACTGAATACCAGTCCCGGGTTGGCTGCTGCTGTGTGTGTGTACGCACTGACTGCAGTGTGCGATGCGCGGTGGGTGATGTGTGGCATGCGCACTGTGGCCCAAAGGTGCAAAAACAGGCCACTGCAACTGAGCAGCCCAGTGGTAGCCAAGGCGGGGTGCACCAGGCACCAGGGTGAAGCCAGGGGGGACGACCAAACCCGTGGCACTCCCTGACTTCACCACTCGTATGAACACACTATCTACTCTGCTTATGTTCTGATACCACAAATTATCAGTGACGTCAGCAAAATTAGTCATATATTTATTCATGTGCCCAAAGTCTGACACACTTCTTTTCAGTCTCTTTGTCTGTGTAGCTACTATAGGGAATTGATTTTTACCATTTCACTTGTTACTGTGATAGTGGAGAGATTTCCGGAGACTGGTCTGGCTACATTATAAAGGACCAATTCTCTCAACACCATAAAAATAATAAAATAAAGACTACAAAATGTAAAGAATGTTACTACAAGTATTATTGCTAATGTGTCCACCTTTTGCACAAAACTAGGAGTGCTGTTCCTCCTCAATGCTAAAAGTGAATATCTAATATGATTAAACAATCCCATTCTTCCCACCAAAAGAAAATTATTTTTAGTCTCTCTATTGAATAGATATTCAAAGGAAAAATCATGTTAGTATCACAAGAAAACTTCTTTCAAAAACAAAATAGACTTTTATGTTGAACAATAACACAGCAAGACTTAAATTCCAGGCTCCTATAAAGGTTCAAGTGTTCATCAAATAGGATAAAACCATGAAAAATATAATTGTTATTGGAAGCATTTTCTACTCTTCTTTGTCATGTTTCATGCAAGTCTAGTTATAAAACTGTTCACTTCATTGTCTGTTTATCAATAGAGGAAATCAGTGGGCCTCATAATAGGTTTGCCGGTATCCTGGCAGAAAATCTGCCAGGATACCGGCAAACGTACCTACCGTTTCTGCCCCCTGATATTACAGGTGGTGGAAAATGCAGTAAATCCTCATTCCATGGAGTCTAATAGGACTCCATGGGGAGATTTCCTGGTATTTTCAGCACTGACAATGCTGGTTAGGAAAATACCGACTATTTTATGCCGGTGGGGGCCTCAGTTACCTCCAGGTCTTGGCTGGAGGTAAATCTGGTTATCCTCACCGGCATACTTGTACTCTGCCGGTCCAGTAAAGTGCTGCCATGCATAAATACAATCACTTTATTGCCCGACTGGCAAGGTTATAATGAAGCCCAATGTCTTTTACTGTTCTTTCTTCTTGCTGCTGATTTGCATTCATCATAGATCCCATCTGGACTCTTCTCGTTTCCTCTTCACCTTCGCTCTCTGGGTTGGTAGGCAGGGGGTCTCTCCTTTGTAGGGTTTAACGTCATCAAGTTTGTAGCCAGGCACAACTGCCTTGCCTTGAAGCTTCACTGCTGTCTGTGTAACCGCTTCTCCTATAAAAGGTCAATCAAAACGGCACGTGTGCCACCATGTAGTAAAAGTCTTGCAAAGCTCTATATATCCGGGGAACAAAACTAATGGCTTGAGCAAAGCTGCGGGATCAACTTGTTCATCTGCTTCATCAGTCTTCTTCGACTCCCCCTGCACGCTCAAAGCTGTTGAGACAAACATTTAACACTCTGCATCATAGCCATCAAGTAATCATGCATTTCATGTCTCAATACAGTAGATACATTCTCTGCGTCAGTGTGAGCTTGAGTGGGAGGAGCAAGGGGTGTGTGCATTCGGTGTCCAGTCACCAGCTCATGTGCAGTCAGGTGATGGTCTGAGCCAGGCTGATTGCGTAATGCAAATGGGGCTAAAGAAAGGCAATGGAGCCAACCTTATTTCAGTGTGATTTTTAGCTTGGCAATTCACTCTTTTAGGAGAACTTTGAGGCATGTACAAATGCTGTTTGCTTTGCGTGGTAAGCGGACAATAATTTATGCTAAATACCCAACAGGATAGTGATATGCTCAAATACTCCATTAACAAAATGCGTTGCAATGTCAGATCGAAGCACTCTGCACACTTCTCACCTTGGATGACCTCATATATGAACAACTTCATAGCACATGTGGCATCCAGATGTGTGCATGGGCCTGCTTCAATCCATCGGGAAAAATGACATACAACTACTAGCATATATCTATAACCATTGCACATTTGGATCATATCTGCATAGTCAATATGCTGGTTCTGGAATGGTCAAGTAAGACACGGTATTGCTCCTCTCACTTTTCAGAAGGAATGGCCTGCCATACATTTCTGGCAAGTCAGGCAATTCACAAGGAAATCTGTGACATGTTCTGCCAAGTTTGGAACAAACCAATCCTCCAAGATCATTACTGCAAGACACGCTCTTCTGGTGTGCTCTTCCCAGTAATTCTGGAATTTGTGCCATGGGTAGTGTATTAAAACCATCTTTCATCACCATATTGCATGCACATTTGTATTTGTTTGGTGCATTCGCAAATTCAGATATTCCGGGAAAATATTTTGCTTTTTTTGGTTCAAGATCAGCGGCCTATTTCCAGCGAGAAATCAAATCTGCACCTCTGGTGTGTGCTGCGCACTTCAGCATGGTGATGGCCAAGGGGAGTTGAAGTGCATCTATGAGCCTGTCCAATACCGGTGTATGCTGCACTGGTGTGCAGTCTGCGCATAAGAAGCTTCACACATGACAGTCCTGCTTATACTGTTGATGTCATGTAGAAGGCATCGGAATACACCTTTACTACCTAGTCTTCATGTACTTCAAGTGCTAAGATCAGCACTAGCAATTCTGCTGCTTGTGTCGAGAAATGCTATGGCAATCTTGCACTTACCACTGTCTCAAAGTTACCCATCAGTTTTGCTGTTATCACTGCTGTCCCACTGTGCCCCTCGTCCATACTCTGGTCTGTTGATGAGGACCTATCAATGAAGGGAATTGTCCCCCCTCGTAAGGCATTTTCCTTGACATGTGGTATTTCATCATAATACTCTGTATACTTTGCACAATCATAAACTGTGTCTCCTTCATTTACTGTTTCGGATATGAATCTGGCTTAGTTCACTACTCTACAGCTAAACATTTTAATCAATGGTCTTGATATAATGACTTCATAGACAGATGCTCTTTGTGTGGCCAGTGTTTTTTTGTGTTTTTCAAGGATCGCAAAAAGGGCATCCTCAATATATGATATAACTGAGCATCCCATGGTAATGCTGGCAGATTTCTCAGTGACGAAGGCTGTTGCCGCCATGCTTGTTTACATGGGTAATGACCTCTCATGACTGGATCTACGATCCCACTGTAAAATGCTAATGGCTTGTGTCCCATGGTAGTTTTTTGTGCAAGGACAGTTGTCATCACTACCCCATTTGAATGGGAAAATAAAAATAATTCTGCATTGTAATCAGGGATCCGGTTGCTGTGCTGATTGCCAGCTTCAGTTCATGAAAGGCATCTATCATCTCGTCTGTTCACGCTATATCAATGTTTTCCTTTTGTGCCTCTTTGAGTCCGTTCAAGAGTGGTCTGACAAAGGTGTTGTAGTCAAAGACCCATGCTCTGCAGTAATTTCAAAGGACTAGACATTTCTGGAATCCTTTCACTGTCTCTGGTCTGAAGGTTTTCATTATTGCGTCTGCTCTTTCAGGTGTAACTTTCCTTCCTTTCCTTCCTGATATTAGCTGGCCTATGTATAATACTTCTTCCTGGCAATATTGCATTTTCTTTTTGTCAACGTTGTACCCACTTTCAGCCAATACTGTCATCCACTTTACCAAGTCTTTCCTCCACTCTACTTCTATTTTTCTGCACACAAAATGGCATCTGCATATTGTATTACTCTGCTATCAAGTTGCATGTTTCCCAAATCCATCTGTAGCACCTGAGGGTTATCTCGCAATACCCCTGGTGCAAACGAGTATGTTTCAACTTGATCCCTCCATATAATGGGATAGAAAGGAAAACATTCTTTAAATCAATCACTGTAAAATGATTAGCTTCGAATGGAATGTTACACAATATTGTGGCTGAGTTGGGAACTCTGCTTGAACAATATTGTTCAAGGGGCGTAGGTCTCTTCACTCGGTACACAGCTGTGTTACATGGGGATTCTGAAGGCACTAATATTCCTTGATGCATTAAAGCAGCAACAGTGTCATAAATTGTATAATTATTTGTTGTGGGTATACCAATCTACCCAGTTATTCAGCTAATTGCAATCTTTTTATTAACACGCCATCGGAATTGAAACTGATTGTAAATCGGGGATAGTTTCTTCTTGTGATTGAACTGGGTTTGGTTCCCTGTCTTATGCTGTTCTTTTTGTTCTTTAATGTTTTATTTGTGCTGTATTGTCTTGTTGTGCACTGAGGCCTATGGGCGTGTTGTGCATTATACGAAATAGATAACAATAACAAATACCTTCACCAGCTTCTTTTGACATGGGGCATTGTCTCACTCGACGTAAAACAGCTCCTTGCTTTAATTTAATTTTGACTGCCCCTACTCCTTTTAATAGATCAACATCGTATGGACTGCTGGTCCAGAAAGTGCTTGGTACGTGTGCCAAATCTTCCTGGAGAAAAGTCTACCTTTTTCACTAGTGACGTTCTCTGAGATATCTCCCTATTTTCAATTTTTAACTGAACTTATGTTAAATATCACTTTGTCATCTGAGTCATCATCTGTAAACAAATGTTCATCTGTCATGTCAGTCAGTCGATCCCCTTCATCAAGAGCTATCACTGTCCCCCAGTTTATCCCTTTCTCATTAATTCCATGCTCTATCTTCATTGGAGCCTGCTGTGTTTGTAACGGTACCTGTTGTGTTTGGGGTGACATCCCCTGTTGCATCTGTTGTATTTGTGGTGCTTATGCTTGATACTGTGTGTGATCTGTGGTATAATATTTACATGGCTCAGCACTATATGGTGGGGGTTACCCACCACCTCCTCCTCCCCCTCTCCTAAATCAGATTTGGTAATTATTTTGCATCCCTCCCCTGCTTCTGCATACACATGAACTGTGCCCCATCTTTCTGCATGTCTAACACTGCTGTGTCTGTCCCCTAAATCTAGCAGCCCCCAATTAAACCCTCCTCCTTGCAGGGCCTGGAACCCAAACACTGTACCCATGGGTGTGAACTCTCGTGGGAAATTATACTCTCCCCTTCCTGAAAAATTAACATTAGCTGCTGGCTGTGTCTTTTGTGCGTTAAAGCAGTCCCCTCTGCTTGTCAAAAGTGACCCTTCAACTGAGAATTTCATCAGTTTCTTCTGAACTAATCTTGCTTCCTCAATCTTCCTGTCCTCTGTTTTCTTTCTGACTATCTCTTGCTTTAGCTGGCAATGGCAGACAATAGTCAATTGAATATCCGCCCATGGCTTCGCTTCAATGCCCACAATCTTTTTCATTTGTCTTTGTACTTCGTCTGCAAGCCCCTGGCATAAAATGTGATAAAAGATTGTTATATTTGTGTCCCACTTTTCTCTCATTTCTAACGACCACTATTCCTGAATTTCCAGAATATACATCATCAGATTGTCACCCATTCTCATTTTACGAGTCATAATAGTGCTCATGTCTGACGGGTCTGGGTACTGAACCCTAAGTGCTCACCATACATTAGATCTACAATTATTAAAGGGTGCTCTGTCATGATCAGCATTTTTTGCCATCACCCCAGGATAGCCTGCTGCGATAAACCTGAAGGTGTCCCCCTAGCTAGTCCTCAGGGATCTGCCATCCAGGTGGCTAGGACACGACCATCGCAGTTGGTTCCAGTTCCTGGGGGGTGGACCAGTGAGGGAGGATCACCTGGATGGGGGGTCCTCGGGGAGTGGGAGTGGGACACGAACGGGTGAGACGTGGTATCCCCTTCTTTCAACACCTTTTCCCCATCCTACCATGTAGGATATTCAAAACCACTGCCCCCTCCCCCTTTTCTGACACGAACACTTTTGCATGACACACCAAAGAATGGACTCATACTGGAGCCATTTACCTGACATATCCCAATGCAAGGGTCAGGCAATGTCAGACAATTGATCAGAATCACACACACCTGACTCCACTGATGCCCCTTTCCCTTCCCCACAGGGATAAAAGGAGGGGCAAGAGAGCACATTATGAGCAAGGCAGACCGCATGATGAGACAGCTATACAGACCCGGCAGTCCAAGAGGAGGAGAAAGGTGGCAAATATTGATAGACTGACAAGGAGAGATACAGCCTTGCGCCTTTTTGACAAAACCCTGTGAACCCTCCGCTGAGAGAAACGTAAGACTGAGGACAATAGCCCAAGTGTGCTGCAGCAGATGTCAACGGTAAATGGAGCATATCGATGCCAATACACTGGAGCAAGGGAGACTCCTGCTTCCGTGGTACAGGCCTGGACTCCAGTAAAGAGGAAATCTAAGCAGTGCATCACAGCCAGTGAGTTGAAGGGAGCGCTGATAAGAACCAGGCTCTGGTGAAAGAACGTTGCAAAGTGTCAAAGTGAGAAAGTTCAAAGAACTGTAAAATTGTAAAGGGGAGACCAGCTGCAGGAGGGTACTAGCACCACGTGGATGCTTCTCTCAGAAACTCTGGTTGATCCCCATCTGAGTAAAACTACAGAAATCAGAAGGCCGTAGGAGAGCTGCCAAGATAGGTCAAAGTGGTCATACAGGAGGTCAAGCAAAATCCCCATACAGTCAGAAGCCTTCGACCTACGAACTTTAAAGAAAACAAGGGAAGTGAATCCCATAAATATTGAAAGTGAAGGTGAAATTGGCAAGTGTGAACCGGGAAGATGGTTGCTGACGAGAAGGGGGCAAAGTCTAAAGTCCCAAGAAACAGTGTGTTGACAAAAGTGAACCAGAGTGAGAGATGACCACTGGAACTGCTTAAAAAGACATTATAATTAGCAAATGCTGGAGAAGCCAGAGTGAACCCGGTGGAGGGAGGCTAACAGTCGAGAGGGGTCCGAGCTCGAACGAGGGAGATGCAGGGGTGAAGCCATCACCCAAATTCCATTAAGAGAAGGAACTATTATTTGATTTGTGGAATACAATTTATGAAGGGTCAGCGCCCGGAAGAGGAGCACCCAGGGCTGAATCCATCACGCGAGAAATACGTAGACCAGAACTTTGCGTTTGTTTGTTGTTTTTCTTAAAAATCCTATCAGGCCCGCGAACCAGGAAACCACAACCCCAAAGGCCTTGATATTGATAGGATCTGTTTTAGGATCCAAGACCGGAAGAGGGAGATCCGACGGGTGAAAACCGATCACCCAAGACAACAAGGAACAAGGGTCAGCACCCAGAAGAGGTGGACCTATGGGTGGAAAATCTTCACCCTAAGTAAAACCAGGAGACGAACTTTCATTTTGTTGAAGGAACTTTTGTTTTGTTATTGAAAATGTCAGGCCCTCGAAGGCAAGAGACTTCCAAGAGAAATGAGACTCGGCCATCAACAGACCTGATAGCTACATGTGGAACTGTCGACTTCTGCTGGGAAAGCTTGAGTGTGTGCAAGATCCCTCCTTACCCCGTGCTCAAAATGTGGGGAAGGAAGACCCAGGCTAACACATTCTGACATGTTATTTGTGAACACTTCTTTCTTTTCTTGGGAACTATCCCACCCCCTTTTGTATTAGTTGTAAGGTTTGGCAATAGGTTTCTTAGCATAGGCTCTTTTATTTTTTGACACAACGCCACTAGGACTGCCTTATTTACATTTGATGGTCAATGCTTGCTCCCATCTTAGATTTAGGTTTAGTTTAGGCATTGTTCAATAAACACCCTTCAATTGTTATCACTTGTGTCTGTCTTTACTGTTGCCACCATGAGTTCCTTACACTGCCTGCAAAAATGTCATCTGATGCTCTGCTGATATGTCAGCAAGTAAGCTTTTTATGTCACATGTTCCTAAAGTCATCCCAGCTGTCATCCTCTCTAATTCATGAATCCATTTACTCACTTCTGATGTCAGCGTTGACAGTTTGCAAACAAAATTATTTTTGTCCATTTTGTGGCCACGGAATATATTGCGGCGGTCCCTACCCTTTCTCTAATAAGGAGAACTATGTAAACCCAGCGACTTGTCTGAGCATAGCCACACCCTTTGTCTTTGTCACCATGTCTGTCATACTAATTTTCTTCCACCCTAGTACATTTCTCAACCTATTTACATACAGCATCTTCTCTTCCAAACTAGTTGATCATGCCTTCGGGTGACTGAAGTATTGAACAGGCTCTGGCCTCCTCACTGGTCCTTCCAAGTCTAACCACACTATCTCTTTCCCTAGTCCCATTCTTGTAGAAGGGACCTGTATGGTTTCCTATTCTCTGCATTCCTCTGTTTCTTCATCTTCAAATATACTATTGTCTCTTTCATCCCCTTGATCATCTTCTCTGTCTTCAAAGTCTAGCCTACCGAGGGGGCTGGTCCCATATGTTCCACTCATCACTTCCTCCAGTATGTTCCTCCCTCCATCTTGTGGAGACCCTTTTCTACTCCCCATCATGCTGTTGGAGCCATCGCTTCTGTTCCTGAACAAATTACCTACTCGTCTTTGTATGCCCTCTTCTTCTCCTTCATCTGAAAAAATTGCATCTACTTCGTTGCAGCATCTTTCTAAGCTCTTTTCTCTCTCTTTCTGCTCTTGCCCATCTTTATCTCGGAGTGCACATCCCCTGATAATATAATTGACTTCTTTTCCCCATCTTTCTCTGCCTTTCTATCTCTCGTCCCGCTTTATCCCTTTCTTTCTCCTTTTGTCTTTCTTTCTCCCTTCCTTCATATTTCCCTTTCTCTTTCCTCTTGTCTCTTCTCCCTTTCTCTGTTTACCTCTGGCTTCTTCTCTCTTTCTCGTTGGTCTTCATCCCTTCTTTCTTTCTCTCTCCTCTTTTTTCCACTCTCTTTCTTCCCGTTCCCCTTTCTCTTCTTCATTTTTCCTGCCTTCCTTTAACTTCCCTGTCTCTTTCTTTAAAATTGGCCATGCTTATTCCATTCAACTTAAACATTATGTGTCCTCTTACCCATTCATTCAGCACAATTGCCATTTTGTCCTTATTGCCCTGCCTTCCCCTCTCTCTCTGAAGCTCCTCCTTGGCTTCTGTTAATGTTGCCTGTAAATCGCAGGCCTTGTGATATTCTGCATGTGTGGACACTGGTCTTTGCTTGTCTATTTGTTTACCACTTATAATGTCTTCACTAGTGTATGCAGGTGTGCATATATGGGATTACTGTATCCTGATGCTGCTTTTAATGCCCATTTGGATATAACCCCTGCTCTTCTATGAGTGGATTGCTGCTCTGGGGAGGAGGAAAGGGATCTGTGAGTGCTCTGACCCCTTCTCTATGCTGGTGCTGTGGCTCGTCTACCTCTTCTCCATACATTTTCCACATTTCCAAAATGGCTAGTCGATTCTGCAACTGTTTCCCCTTATATGCAGCATGTAAATAGGTGCACTTGTGTTACAGTACTGAATTGGAGTGATTGCCTTCTTGCTGCCAGGGTACAAACATTTTGCCCTCAGTGTCCTGCACCCATTTGATGTGGTACTTAACTATGTTGTCCTTATAACAAGGTAATGCTTTGCCCAAATGAATAATGGGAATGTCTCCCATCATAATACGTCATAGTTTTACTTAGCAATACTTACCAGATCTGTTATTTCAATTCTAATTCATCCTGGTTTACCTCCTTTTACACCCTTCCCAACAATGCTCCTTTTATGCGTCTCTCTGTGAGACCACACCTCTTGCGTTATCCAGTACTCCAAAAGAATACCGGAAACACCACTCTGAGCAACCAAACTTTGCTGTTCCCTCCAGATCTTCCAAGTGACACTGCAACCGGCAGTCACCCCGACCAGACCCACTATAATGCTCCCTCACCGGACCACACTCCTCGGTCTACACCACAACTACACATCCTCCAAATATACACCAATATGCATAAACAGTTAACTTTTCACAAAACCTGAACTGCCTTACAACATGAGGCTGGCTCCAGAAACCACTACACAAGTTAACACACTACAGCCGTCTTCCCAACTCCTGGTGAGGTTATCCTTCTCTTCATTATTACCCCCTAACAAGGTTTACCACGTGATCTTTCCTGGCCTTTCCCAGAAAATATCTCTTATCTCATCTGTTTGTTTAATCACAATTCCACCAATATACAAAACATTGCTTCCCCTTATTTTGCCAGGCTTATTGTCAATAGTTACATACATTGATCCATTGAGGGGCTTCAGTATCGAGTGTCCCCTGGCAGCCAGCTGCCCTTCCACCCTACGGGGTGTTCTGCAGGGACCAGAAAGGAATGTTCTCCAAGATGGCTCCTGTTGATCTTTCTCTGTTGTGCATAGTACTCTGCTCTCCACAGGCCACCTTTGTAGTGTCCAGACCATACATGGCGGGGAGCCCTTGACATTCTGAGGGCACTAACAAACCATCACCTCTGCTACCATCTGTAATGATGGCCTGGGAAACCCCAGAATTACACAGCGGATCAGAAGTCAGAAATGCCGTACAAAAAAATGGATGTAGACAAAGTAGAAGGCAATTCCCAGCTTTATTAACATCCAAATAAAGCAGGGACAGCATACACACAAAGAAGTTGCAGCTCTCAGAGCTTCCATACAAAACAACTTTTTAAAGGTGAACAATCGTCATAACTGACGTCATACTACAATCTTGGTTGCCAAAACCTGTGGGGTGAAAGGACTGGTTAGTAAGGATAACTATATATATGTTCAATAGGGGTTAACTTTCTGATTGCATAACACTTGTCTGATGGCTCCTCCTGAGACCACCTCTAAATTGATAACAGTAAGAAAACATCATCTCTACGATAAACTATTGGTCGGCATAATACGTAAGTGATGGCCTAACATTGTGGGTTTTGATTGGTTGGCTTTCTACTGACCAACCTTGGCCAATTGACAGGTCATCAAGACATGAGCCATACAGGAGTAGGGGGAGAGAGGTCCACAGACTGCTTTCCTTTCAATTAAAAAATATACCATCCCTTATGCATAGGCCATGAGCCGGGGTATTTCCTCTGTAGTTGGCCTTTTGTGGCGTCTTGTATCTGGTAATATGCATGAGGAGTGAGGCAGGTGTCCTATCTGTATCTTTTGCTAATGAATAGACAGTGTTCTACAATTATGGGTCACATGTGGTGAGAACACATTTGGAATTATTTCACCCTGCATTTGTTAGGATTTTAGCTAATATTAGTATGAATGTTATGGTTTTCTTTACCACTGGGTACTCTCTTGATCCATTCTTCATGAAGTCTTTGGGCTTATAATTATCCTGCACCTGTCTTACAAAGGCTGGTTGTTCTTCTAATTGATCTAAGAATATATGGCTTGTGTCTTGGGAATTGTTATCTCATGTTCTCCTTAATGTCTTAGTAACCTTGGCTTGGTCTGTACAGCTTCTATCTGAGCTCTGCATGGATCAGTATTTCTGTAAATTTAGCATTCTGAGTTTTTGTGAAGCCTTGAAGCCTTTTGTTTACTCAGAAGCATACTGCGGCTTCCATTTTGGAAAAGATGGCTGCCTTTTACTGTTGCTTTATTGAGCTATATACGTGTGTCATTCATGTTACATTCAGCTTATATATTGCTTATGTAAGTATTCTTCATGTCTTTATGGATGCCATGGTAGTATTCTTCATATGTAAACGCAAATTTGACCTAGTGTTACTTTCACCACGTTGTGCGCATATTTGCTTTGTGTCTAGTGCATGCACATGTAATGTCACAATGTTATTTACCTGTGCCATCTTAAGCTTAAACTGTGATTATCTCTTGTTGTACCTGCTTAGGATATGATGAGTACGGTTGTCTTAGTGAGTAATATTTCTCACCTGGGCAGTATTGTGCCAGGGGATAGGCTGCAGCTATGCAGAACATATTCATCTGTCCCTCAACATGAGCAATGTCCCACCTCAATGGATCCACATGGTATCAAGCTATCAGAAACATGTCTCCTTTTACTTTCTACATCACTCCTCTCTATGTCTTTTTGATCCTCCAGCTTCTTTCCCATCCTTGTTTCGTCTGCCCACTCCTTTCCCTGTGTAGACTAAGGTCTGAATATCCCTGGCGGGGGTATAGTACCCCAACTACAGGACAAGCCATGCTCTCTGAAACCACCACAGTGGTGATTTGGCACTGTATAGAAGCCTTTTAACATAACATCAGATGTTGAACCTCAATTGGTTCCCCCGCTTTAGGTCTTCTTCACCTTCTGGGCACATTAAGATGATGTCAAACACAGCTGTAAATGTCAAACTCATAAACTCTGTAGTGGTTTTCTGTTCACCCTTTTCTTTCGACCTACTCCTGCAAGTGTATGAGGCTGCTCAAAGGTGGACCTCAGCACTGCATCAATCCTACACATATGAATGGTGGGCAGCAATAATGCAAGGAGAATGGGGTGATGGCTGAGAGTAAAAAGACCCAGAATTGCTTATAGTCAGTTAGGTTACTCATGAGGTCACAGTGTGATGCCAAACCTTTCAAGATAAGTCGCATATTATGCTGTATTCTGGAAAGTGTGGCATAAGCGTCTAGTTTGGAGTGTGTTCCGCTTTCACCACTGTAAACACAAAGGACTTCCTAAAGAATGTTAAAAGCGCATAGACAGGTTCCAAATTAACAATGTGAGCTATGAGATGAAGCTCCACCTGCTGGAGTTTTTTCCCTCCAGGAAGCAAGAAGGGATTTAGAGATCAAACATAAGTATGTGCCAGGCCATTGCAAGGCTGCAGACTAAACTGACACAGAAATAAATACATTTCTGAAACAGACCTTCTTTTGCTATGCCCGAGCCATCTGGAAGACCATCAGGCCCACTTCAATTTGCCCGCAGTTCAGGAAGGAACTCAAGACCCTGTTGTTCACAGAATAACTATGGGTCACTTAGGACCTACTAATTCTAGGTATATACAGCCCTGTAGTAAGGGGTATCCAGGCTACTGTAACCTGTAAACTCCCCTTCCACTGTTCTCTGTTAACCCCATGACACATTTACAGTGCTCCATTGCGTCCTAGACTTGATTGAGTTGCGCTATGTAAATTCAAATACAAAAGGAAGGTATACAAATGGTCTTATTAGAATTTGGCAAACAAGGCCCTCTTCAGTATATAGCAACAGAGAGCCTACATCACAAACCATTGCAACTGAAAACATGGAGGTTCTACCGCTGACTCAGGAAATGATGTCATCCTGTGTAGATACTTCCTGGATTTCATACAGACTAGTCCATCAACGACTAACACTGCTATAAATGGTACATTAACCCAAGGTACTCACTTGTCGGAGAGCCCTCCAAACACGATGGCTCCCGCCAGCACTCCTGCCATGAAGATGGACTGGGCCAGCTGCCTCATGGTCCGCTGGTCACACACCAGATCCCACTGCAGAAAACACAGTTGAGGTCAGTCATAAGGAGCTCAGGAAAGAATAGTAGCACACTCCACACATATAATATCGATTCTATGTTAACATATCCAATGAATAATACCCAGGCCAAAAACAGAGGTAGACATTAAAAGTGGTTAATGCAATAATAGTTAAGAATATAAAAATGAATAATGTAAAAACAACAAAATCAATGCTAATACTTCCATTTTAAAAATGTATTTTGGTTGACACGGCTACGTTACTGAAGCGCCCCAACGCTGTGCCTTAAACAACTCATTGTCAAACAATGTAGTGTCGCTATGAAAACATGCGAAACGCCTTGTGCCCCTGACTATCCAACCATTAACTCCACATTAACGACAAGACCTTTTCACGGTTTTCTTAGTTTTTTTCAATTTTCACTGAGGTCCCTTCTTTTAAACTGCTCATGTCGTTTGTCTCAGGCTGTTGCCTGCCTAGGATTTAGGTTCCTTCCACTTTTCCAAATGTGATTTTAGATCCTTTGAAGTGGGTCAGTATGGATTCTTTGAAGAGAAGTGCAATTGGCAATTGGCACTTAATACCCCTTAGCCTAATCCACAACCCTGCGGCATCGGAAGACTCCTGCCACTGCTTTGCATCATCTTCTCTGCCTAGTTCATTTCCATGTTCCCTTCTGATCTCCATTTGATCAGGGGTCGCGATCAAAACAGAAATCCTAATCCTTGTCCCGAGCAGTGACATCCACCTTCCAGACCTGTATCCACCCCTCCTCCATCCACAGGAGTGTGTCAGTGTTGTCCATTAGACCTGGGAAGCTATCAACCTATCTTCAACCTGATCTTCCCTTACAAACTGCTGAAGAATTATGCAATATTTCTGCGGCGGAATCCAGATAGGCCCACATTAGACCAAAGATCATAGGCTGTTGGTAATCTGTGAAGATCACTGTCATGTTCCTCTCCCTAATTTACCAGGCTTCCACCATCACCCCCCGGATCCGATCACCAGATTCATAAACTGGCAATTTGAATTTGCAGCATAAAAGGTAATTGGGCCTCATTACGAGCTTGGCCATAAATCAGTGGTAAATCGGCCAAGTTCCTGCCAAACATTTTTACTGTGACTGCTACTCGCACTTATGGCATTACCACTGGTTTACGTGTGGTGCTGTGGTGGTGTACATCCCCCATTTTGAGGTCCACAGGACTCCATGGGGATTTTTGATGGATTTACCACAAGTGCAATTATAGGCCTTTAAGTGGAGCATCAGAGCTACTGCCTAAAGTATCTTTGTAAAGTACCCATGTCAAGGGGCAGCGACAATGACCACAAACACCACAGTGAGTGTCT
The DNA here is from genome assembly GCF_040938575.1 of Ambystoma mexicanum. Lineage (NCBI taxonomy): Eukaryota > Metazoa > Chordata > Amphibia > Caudata > Ambystomatidae > Ambystoma > Ambystoma mexicanum. The sequence goes on along the minus strand of NC_090923.1, from coordinate 1,064,236,906 downwards.
AGTGGTCACCAGCTTGATAGGACCACTTACTCATCCCCGGCAGCAAAGCAACTTGAGTAGTCTAAGTGGTTTCTTTTCCAGGGAAGAGAAGCCCTGATTTCACCTTATAATAGGCCTCAGATCACTGGTAGCAGCCTATGTCTGCTGATGCTTCTCCTGGCACAACCCTGTCGCACAAGGAAGTGCTCAGCGCCATGTCCATTGGGTACTGGGGAGCAATATCCATTCCCCTTGCTGTGCCCTTTACCCCAGTGTGCCCCTGTCTACCTGAGCTGGCATCTATGCAGTTATGCTGCAGAAGCTTAGAGCATCACATACTCCATCTTCAGAGAAGTGCTATCCCACTTGTGCATCTCATCAGATGCCCAGGTACATCTCCCCTATCTCTGCCCAGCCACTTCTGTCCACCCACTGCTACTGCTCCTCCAAGACCTGGTACGACAGCTAGACTAGGGTATGTGTTGGTATCTTTTCTGTGTTTTCCTGCCAATAGCAATCCCCACCCCCATTGACACTGATGAGTAACTCTTGAAACCATAACCAAGATACAACCCTCCAAATAAGGAACCGACAGAGTACGCAGGTAAACTAGAAATGTGAGCATCCAATTCCCCCCCTAATCCAAAGGCAGCTGGAACTCTGTAGTACTCTGCTTTGCAATATACTAGTCATCTGTATGTCAGGAGATTGGAATCTTGGTGTGTGAGCCTGGAATGTGAAGTGTTGGGCTTCTGGGGTGTTCCACAGAGTGACAGTTAGTCTTGGAGCTGGCTTGATGCTGGATGCCAGTGGTTTCACGCATAGGTACTTACTTACCTCTACCTGGCACAATAAAGGCACTTTATATACGTAGTTGTCCAGGCGTAGTACTTCGGTACTGGGAAAGACCCTACTACACACTCTTTGGCTGTAAGATTGAGGAAAATCACCAAATGCCTCTTTCTAGCACTTTTCAACAAACATTAGGTTCCTGATTTATAAATCAGTAACTTAATTAAATACATATCTGTGAGGATGCGAGTCATCCAAAAGACAAAGGAAGTAACACAACATGGGCCATGATGAAGGAAAGTCCACTTTCTCTTCAAAAGCCTGACTGTAGTAACAAATATTGGCCATGTGCTTTTCTGTAACCTCACTATTCTAGTCAGACCTCTTCACCAGTTAGTTATGGGTTTCAGACTTAGTTTACTGTATGTTTGTTCTACTGTCTAAGTTATTGGTAGTCTAAAGCTATCTTTGACTGGGCATTCATCTTTATTGACATTTTAACATTGTGTTTTACTGTATCTGGTGCCACCCAACGTTCCACATCTACATAGCCTGGGCCTTGATAGGAAGCGAATGGCTACCACGGATGAGTCTAGGAAAAAAGCAAACCCTCTTTTAACTCTGGAGTCATGGCATGCAGATGCTGGACCAAAGACAGCTCTAGAGTGCTGTTCACTCTATTCTGGCACCAGGATTTGAAATAACGCCTGACAGCCTGTTTCTTTATGATTTCTCTTTGTATTAAACATTGTGCTCAGCCCGTTTGAATTACTTGGTATATCTAAGTCTTGCACTGCCAGTAGGAACCTGTAGTCTTTGATAGCCTGTCTTGCATAAAACTTTAAATATAGGCCTTCATTACAACTGTGGCAGTCCGGAAACAATGTGCCAGTAATTCCGATTACCGGCACTCATTCCGGACCGCCACAGTACAAAAGGCAATGCCAGTAACTTTGGTGCCGGTAACAGTGTACACTGTGCTACCGTTGCCGGTAGCACAGGTAACTGAAACTGCAGGAGTCACGTGAAGCAGTGGCAGAAACTCCAGCACCACGGAAAAAGGCAGCATTATAACTATAGATTTCCCCGTAAACACTGGCACTAAAATGCTGGTGCCATTGAGAAAACCGTACTGGAAATACCGGCACTGCAGAGCAAGCGGTAACCAGGCCAGGTGTGCAGGAACTGGCGACAGGTGCACCCAATTGACCCAGCTGCACACAATGAGCACAGGGACTGCTTAAAAAGACCACACACACCCTCAAATACAACCATGCTGCCACTCTTAGCAGCAGTCATGGACATGGAGGTGCTGCATGCAGGAGTGCAGCTCTATGAGCAGGAGGTGCAACAGTGGCAACAGGCTGACAGGCAGTGGAGGAGGAGGATGCAGAGTAACAATGGCCAGAAGGTTGTGCCCCAGAGGTGAGCACCTAAACCCCACACAAGGGCCACACCCTGGTTGCTGACTGACAGGCAGATCCACACAGGGAGACCATCATTGCAGTGGTGGAACTTATCCAGGATGACATCCAGAGCGTCACTGGCATCCGGACTGCCATACCCCGCCCTGTTGAAGGTGGTGTCTGTGCTGCATTTTCTTGCCAAAGGCACATTCCACTACACAGTAAGAGAGCTGCATGGCATCTCCTAGCCAGCATTCTCAAAAGTGTTTGTGCAGGTCCTGGATCCCTTCATGTGTCCCAGCACATCGCCCTACCAATGACACAGGCCCAGGTGAACGCCACCAAGTTCCGCTTCCATACCCTTGCGGGCATGCCTAATGTATTGGGAGCCCTGGACTGCACACACATAGAGCTAGTGGCTGGCCACGCCACAGAAGTGGTGTATCGGAACAGAAAGCTGTACCACTCCTGATTGTGCAGGTTGTCCGTGATGCAGACCTGACGATCACACACTGCTGTGCACGCTTCCTGGGATCAACACATGACTTGAGGGTCCTGCGCAACAGCACGCTGCCTGTGTACATGGTGCATTACAATGGACAGCGGACTTAGCTATTGGGTGAGTGAAAGGATCAACACACACACACCGCATTGCATGCGTACTTTGGCATGGTGGGATTTTCACTGTCACCAGTGCATGGCCCACATGCACCATGCAAATGCAGGCACACATTCTGCACGCACCACATGAGTCTACGAAGGACACATCAGCACAATCTGGGCATGAATGGACAGGCACATATAATGGACCACAGTTACCAGAATGCATCATTCCAATGTCACATAGCACTGCATATCCTCACTATGCCCCACCCCCACCACTAATCCATCCCTGGGAGTCTGATCCTACACATGCCCTGACCAGCATTACGCACAGACCCAGATGCATGTGTCACACATCCACATCCCAACATGCATGCACAGCCCTGTCACCTCAATAATGTGGCCCTCCCTGTATCCCTTTACATGCAGGTGACTGTGGCTACCCCTTACTACCATGGTTGATGCCCCCTGTGAGACATCCTAAGAGCCACCAGGAGACAGCGTACAATCGTGCACACATCAGGACAAGGGTGACAGATATTCGGACTGTTGAAGGCACAGTTTTGTTGCCTTCACCGCTCTGGTGGGGCACTGATGTACAGGCCTGTGAAAGTGGGCAAGATAGCCCTGGCCTGCGCCATGTTGCACAATATGTGCATCTGAAAGAACATTCCCCTGCCCCCGGACATGGACCTTCCTCCAATGGACGATGATGATGATGACAGTGACGAGGATGCAGCTGCGGACATGCAAATACACCATCACTTGGATGACAGGGATGGGCCTGCAGCCCACCAGGAACTCATGCAGAACTACTTCTGAGCACACAGCACCTGCACACGACCCAGGGCCCACACTGCATGTGAGGCAGGACAAAAAGAAAACACTCCAATACACAAATTGAATGACCAGACTTGAATGAATATGCAGAACCATGTGTACTATTGCATTAACAGACAAAAAGAAACATGTGGCCCACTCCCCAACTGTAACCCCACCACTGGCTCCCCAACTGGCCCTCATACCTCCCCGTCACCAACTGCCCCCCCACCTCCGCAACTGGCCCACCCACCTAACCCCCGCAACTAACCCTCCCTGACTAACCCTTCAAAACACACCCTCCCAGAAACACTCCCTAGGTAGCATCAGTGTCACTTGATTTCTGTCACTGGCTCACTTCCGTGGCTTCTTGACACTGGACCTGCCTCTCGCTCTCGGTTGAGAGCTGGCAGGCGTGGTGATGGTTGACGGTGGGTCTGACCCTGGCAAGTCCCTGTGTTTCCAGTCGCCCCCAGCAAGATGGTGGTGGACATGGGTGGATGAATAGGTGATTTGGTCGTTGCAGGGGCTTGTGTTATTGTCACTGTACAAGTGCAGGGTAGAATATCGTACATGTTGATGGGAGCCACGGGGGCAGGTGTAAGAGGTGAAAGGGGGTAAAGGGAGTACAGTGCAAGGGATGGGGTGGTCCAGAATCGGGCTAGTCCAGGGAAGGGTGGCTGTGTGCTGGTGCTCGTAAGGGATGCTGGGGTGGGCTTGCACCAGTGTGACTCATGGGGGCCCAGGCCCCAGACAGCCCTGTGTATGAGCCAGGGGGCCTTGGATGTGATGCTTGCGCTGACAGGAAGCCGGTGGAGCGAATCCAGGGCTGGAGGGGAGCAGCCCCAGGGATTGAGGCCTATGTTGATTCATGCAGTACTATGCTGCCTCTGTTTGTGAGGGCGAATGGAGGTAAGGGGTAGATTGAGGGAGAGGCTGTTGCCTAACGGAAAACTGTGCTCTGGTAACATTGGGCTTCTGGAAGTGGGTGGGGTAAGGGGAGTGCACCTGAGGTGGTGGTGCTGTAAACTGGACCTCTTGTCATGGTCAGTGATGTACGAAGGTGAGGTTTGGGATGAGTCAAAGGTGATACCAAGGTCTGGAGCCTCTCAGGAGTGTGTTGGCAGTGGGCCCATTGAGGGTGGGCATGGAGTGGGTGGGTAACAGGGAGCAGGCATCACAATGAGGGACTTATTTGACTCGCTGGCATTCAGGCAGGGATTGTCAGCAGAGCATGTACCATGATTAGCAGTCAGGCACTCATGTATGAGAGCAGATGGAGAGGAAGTAAAGGATACCAGATTGGTTTTGAGCGGTGTGGCATCAGCATGACAGAGGGAGTGGGGTCAATGGTGGTGGTGGAGTGGGCCAGAGGTGCAAGGTAGCTGTTGGAAGCCATGACGATGGAATGGTGCCCTGAGGGATGCCACAGGTGGGTAGTGAGGTGAAGGTGAGGGAAGGGCACTATTGTACTTGGTAGCCGGGCAACTATGTCAGTGCCAGGTACGTCAGGGCACTTTGGATGCATGCATGCATGTGAGTGTGTCACGGGGGCAGATTGCTTGCGGTGCATGCATGCTACCTTGGAGTGTGTGTGCCTCGTGTATGTGTTGCTTCTCATGTTGTCAATGTCTGCACATGGCCAGGCGTGTGTTTGGATGTTTGGGGGGGTCAATGTTTGTGGATATCTTGGCCGACGGGCATGGTTTGTTGGGCATTGTATGGGTTGGATGAGGTCTGGTGTCATGCAATTGGGCAAGTCTTTGTGTGCTGTGTGCTGCATTTACATGCCCGCTGTTATTGTTTTATTGTGGCACATTGTACTCACTGCCCTCTCCATGTGTCCCTGCGCCAGCCTCCGCTGCTCCCACTCCCTCGATCCCTTCAAGGTGCAGCACACTGCTGCATTTCTCTTACCATGGCATTAGTGTTATTGGTGAGGCGGTCCCACCACCAGTGGCCAGGGAGTTCTTAAGGTGCACCAACAGCAGGTTGCAGACCCTCAGGCGGAGATTATCGCTCCGCTTATGACAATCACATACAGTGTGGGGTACTGGCCCCATGGCTGAAACCTTCTGCGCCAGCTCCTCCCAGATGGCATTGTTCCTGAGATGGGTACTGCGCCGGTGGTCCATGGCAAACAGCTCTGCAGCTTTCTTGACAATGCAGTCTGTTAGCATGGTCAGTTCCTGCGCTGTAAAGCATGACTTCCACTGCACTCTTTCTGGGATCCCAGATGCCTTGCCTGCTGGTGCAATGCCGGTGTCTACGTGTTCGGATGGCTACAGGAAATGGGTAATTTTAAGTGGATTGTGTTTTCCAAAATGACCACCGGTGAATTTCCAGTTCCGGCGATGGCAGTGTTTCCGTCAAGCCGGTCGCACCATTTGCGTCATGCTGAAATGTACTCTCCGGCCATTTGTAATGTGCCGGTGATTCCATGGTTACGGTTGCTGGGAAACAGTGCAACCGGATCCATGTTATCACCGGCAAAATACCGCTAACTTGTAATGAGGGCCATAGTCTCAGTATTCTGTGCTGTTATCTGCCTTTTAGGTCAATTGAAGTGAGCTTTGTTCACTGCCAGAGAAAGCTCATGCAGAGACATACAACAGGGTTGCTCTGTTGTCTGTTGGCTACTTGGTCATGCTTAAAAAGTAAATCTTCCCACAGCTTTTTTACACTAGCATCCATTTTGAAAGGGCCATAGCCGTAGTTTAAGCGACTGAAAGATTTTCGGAATGCTGATTTAAAGGGCTTCATTTGTTATGTTGCTGCTTCTTACACTGATGTGTTTTCTCCTTTTGTGTTGCATTACTGTGTGTTTTTTACAAAATTTCCCGACATACTCTCACCGCTATACTTACAACCCCCAGCCTGCCATCACACTGTCTGCTTCTCCCAGCATGTTGTATTATATTCATGCAACCCCTGAAATCCAGTCTCAGGCAGTGAAAAGATAATTGCTCGCTCTGACCTGGAATGTAAGATTGGGTCGAGGGAACTGCTTTAAACCACAGCAGGACTACAGCAATCCTGGTATACAATGCTCTTGTCCTCTTTAATTTTCACTACTTTCCCTCTACTGGCTACTATACTGCTCCATGCATCCCCCCACTGTAACACTTCTCCTCTCACTACTACACTCCTCCCTCCAACTACCAGTCACTTCACATTCACTTCTTACTGTACTTGCTCCCACTCACACAACACACAAACACACACACTCAAATTGCAGAACCCCTTCCACTCCTAAGCCCATACCTCTCCTGCACCAACCAAGTCCTCCACATGCCGCGGCTCCTTCCCTCCTGCTGGTCTCTTGGTCGACCCCCACCTCCACCTCGGACCTCACCCTGTAAACCCAGTCTTCCTGCTTCCTGTCCTCTGCTTAAGTATACTCCGCCACTTGCGGGATTGGCCACTGTTCCCAAACTAATCTATGCTCCTCTTTACTCCCGGGGGCATTTATGTGCAGGGGAAAGTTTCAAATCGAGGCTAATCCTCACCCCCTTAATCTGTATGTTCTCGCACCCTGTTGAGCATGCTAGTGTAAAGACTTTAGCGGCCCAGTCTATGCTCTGGGCTTCTTCCACGGGTGGCGTCTGGTGGGTTTGAGGAACAATGTTTCCCTTCCACTTTCAGGTCACTGGGTGGGTTAGTAGTGTGGTTATCCCAAGTGCGAGCCCCCAGGCACTTGTCGCACTACTCGCTAGGTGGGCCTCAGTTCTGGGGCAACACTTGCCTACAGCTGCCCTCTCGTTCTTGCCAATGGGTGTACGGCGACAGCATTCTATGCAGGGACTGCGTGCAACTGTCATGGGTGTCTGTCTCTCGCTTGCTGGTGCATGGACGCATTCAGTTCATTGTGGGGCTGTGTCAGCTGTTAGCGGAGGTCTGTGAAAAACGCAAGAAAAAAAATCGAAGTAGAAAAGACCACGTTTATTTGCCCGAATTTCAAAAATGTCTTCTGGCTTTTTGCATTTTTGAAATAAAATAATGCGGGTGAGACCCCACAAACCACCGCACTCCACTACCCCCTACCCTAAGTTATACCCTTACTCCACCTATATTTCTTAATAAAAATGTATGAAAATGTCGAAAGAATTCAGCCAAAAAAAGTCTTCATTTCTACCTCAAAATTTTAAGATTCATTTTTTTTCCTTCGGATACCGCTGTCAGCTGCTTTGATCTCCTTTTCTATCTGTGGTGCTGTCACTGATTGCCTCACTCTGGGCCCCTGTTGTGGTTGGCCCTACCTACCTTGGGGTTTTCCTGGCATGTGTACTCCGAGGTCAACACCAGAAGCTTCCCTGGCCCAGTGAGATCTGGCAAAGCCTTACAGCCTTACCACAGCATGGCATCATGCAAAGCAATTATCACAATAATCAGGGTGAGAGATCACACAAATATTCATCTGTGCACTCCTACACAGAAACATCAGAGATTTTTTCTTCTAAATTTTATCAAGGTCAACAGAATTTTTGACCCAGAATTTTTTAATATACAAATATTTTATACAAATGAGAAAACAACACCCAGGGCCACCTGGCTATTTACAGTTTTGTGTACAATACCGGTAAGTACAACCCAGTCAATTAGAATGGATTTTGATGGACAAACAGCATTCATATGCCCAGTTAAACCTGATCCATTGGTCTCTTTGTGTTAAATAAACCTGTTTATAACCTGCTTTGTGAATCTTGTTGCGGCTGTTGATCCCTTGGCCATGACACTGGAGAAATGACAAGGTGTACCTGGTTTAACCTACTATCCGCACCTCTTCCTTTCAACCTCAAGATTCATGTTGTCCCTAATCAAGGCCTCATGCTACACTTTAATGCTTTGCAGCCACAGAGAGTATTATGTGCTAGTCATGAAACATATAATTATTTATAAAGATCTCACCCTCAATCTCCATACGATCCAGAGTAGTTGGGCCGGTGCAGTAAGCAATTACTGACCTGTAAGGTTTATAGTGATCACGTCGAAAAAATAGCATCGACAAACAAAAGCATTGCATACAAATCATTGAATGCAAAAGCATCCACAACGTACATTTTACATGTAAAAGTGCACTTCCATCGAAACCAATCCATCGACAATATACATGGACTGGTTTCAATGGAAATACACTTTTACATGTAAAAAGTATCATTTTCATGCTTTTTTTGCAACTTTACAACGTTACATGGCGCTGTCCAGTGCTGAAATTTCAGTACTAGCCAGCTCCTTGTACCATTTCAAAGTGTTTCTGTATATTGGGGAGGGGGGTTCTCCCCTCCAAAACCCTGCACCCCCCACACCCACCCCCAACCCTAGCCCTAGCCGCAACCCAAACCCTAATGTAACCCATAATTAAACCCTAGCCCCAACCCTAACCCTAACCCTAATGTAACCCTAAGCTAACCCTAGCCCCAACCCTAAGCCTAATGTAACCCTAAGATAATCCTAGCCCCAACCCTAACCCCCAACCCTAACCCTAATGTAACCCTTAAGCTAACCCTAGCCCCAACTCTAACCCTTATGTAACCCTTAATCTAACCCTAGCCCCAACCCCAACCCTAATGTAACCCTAAACTAATCCTAGCCCCAATCCTAACCCCCAACCCTAACCCTAATGTAACCCTTAAGCTAACCCTAGCCCCAACCCTAACCCTAATGTAACCCTTAATCTAACCCTAGCTCCAACCCCAACCCTAGCTCTAATATAACCCTAAACAAACCCTAGCCCCAACCCTAACCCTAATCTAACCCCTAATCATAACTTTACATTTTGATGGATCCATCGATGTTTTGCTGTTTGATGCATTGTCATTTGATGGAATGACTGGCTATACCACCTGTAATCTTCATACTCTGCCTTCCCCAAAGTGGGTTTATAATTCTCTCTCCTTTCTTGTTAACCCCCGCCCTGAGTAAAATAAGGCACACTTACCAACAGCCCCCGCCCCCCTTCTATTTCTATATGAGCTGGAAGAGTGTTTTTAATCCAAAGGGGTGAAAATCAGGCGTAACCACTAGGTCGAAGAAGGGCAGGGCTAGGAGTAATGAAGATAACTGATGAGTAATCGGACAATGACCCCCCACTTCCCTATTCTACGTCCCAGTTTTTTATGAAATTATGTAATGGTTGGTCATATTTCCTAACCCCATTGCACATTGTAGAGAATGTGATTTTTTAATTGGGATAGAGAAAGTTTCTAAACGAAATACCTTTTCTATAAACGGAGCGATGTGTATTGTAATGAACAGGTCATAAAATAAGTTAGCAGTTTTGAGGGCTTGTTTGTAGTTGGGCAGGATTAGAGCCATAAGACGTTTGAGTGATTTTAAAAATAAATATATTTTGAAATAATAAAAGGAGAGCCTACAACTTATTTTTCTTTTGTATGTGTGTTCAGAGGTCCCGTTGTGGTGGCTGGTGGGTTTGAGATGTCGCCATATGTTTGTGGAAGTTGATGTCGCCTTACCTTGGTTGATCATCCCTGGATTCTGCAATGGTATTCTTCAGCCATCTTCTGATTGGCAAAGTTAACACCATTCACACTTGACCTCCATCCAAATGTAACAAACTGACTTCTAGATCTAACCTGATCTGTCCTGTCTAGGTAAGTCGGGAACACTTGCATAGTCTCCAGTAAGGCTATTGCATCCCTATCCTCCTGGGGTATCTCAGGGTAGATGGAAGGGATGATGATCTCCTGGGACACATAAAAGGACAACACCAACCACCTTCTTTGGCCAGAAGGTAGGATCATATCTAGTGGTAATAGACATTAGATAGGCAAGACTGATAGATAGCGATGGTGACATAGGAGGGCTCCTCTTTCCCCAGGTCTCCTGGGAGACCTGGTAGTCACGAAGAACACCTCTATGAAGTTGAAGAGTTTTAGATCGGCTGATGCTACTAGTTCCAACAGAGTGCCCTACAAGGCCTTAACCCCATTGGAAGGTTGCAAGAGTGTGAAAGGTTCTCCACCTAGGACATGCAATCCTGCAACAATAAAGGAGCTGATTGATGATGGGTAGATCAGGCCCATCATCCAACAAAGGTCCTCAGAATGCTCTAATGACCACCCATTGCAATGGCAGACAGATAAGGTAAACACCAAGTGAGAGTTAGCAACAGAGAGGGACACTGTACCAAAACAGAAGCAATACAAGTGAAATAACTGTAAAGCAACATGGCAAGAGACAGAGAGAAACCAACAGATGCAGTCAGCAGTAGAGTGTGGTGTATTCATTTGTGGGTGTCTATCGCAGTAAATAAGAGCTAGTCCCATGATCTCCCATGCTCTCTGGACCGTACAATATCCTTTCATCAACAGCCTTTTTTGGATCGTTTTTTTATCAAAGTTTTTCAATTAAAAAAGCTCATAAAAAAATATAGGGGGGGGTGGGAAAGTGCATATAAGGGTTTGGGGGTCGGGAATATAGAAAAAAGCAATAGGGGATGGGGTCTTGGGGACTTGGGGGAACCGCCAAAAATTAAAAAAATACAAAACGATGAGTTTTTTCAGTGAAAAATATTCATTAAAAAACAAATCGAAAAATAATTTGTCGATGAAATGACATAGAAGCCTCTGGACTGACTATTATGAGAAGAGTGCATCTCTCACTGTACATTATTACCTACATTCGATCTGTTTTCATAATATTCCTTTTCATCCGGTTTGAGGTAGGTCCCTGACTACCAGTTTGAAGTACTTTGTTTTGGGATAACATCAGCTCAACATGTATTCACCAAGGTGCTTCCAGTAGTCAGGGTATACCTACTCATGCCAGGAGTTCATGTTCACTTGTACCTGTATGGCTGGTTCATAACAGGGAACTGTGCCAGTCAGTGCCTTAGAACACCCAAATGGCAATAATCATGTTACAGAAGCTTTTTCAATCTACAAGTTGAAGTCATCTTAAACCCAACAGAAGCAAGATGTTCCTAGGGAAAGGTTTAGACAATGGATATGCTCTAGTCATTCGTAAAAAAAGAATGAGTTCTTGGTGACAGTTCCCTTTTATCAGCCATCAAAAATGATCACAATTAGAAGAAGGGATGAAACTGTTGGATATGATGCTATCAAGCATGTATCTAACCCCACATGCAAGATTGCACATGAGACCTTTGCAGGACTGGGCCAGAGTGCAATGGCCATAAGCAAAAGGGGGTTAGGAAGATGTAGTGATGTTTACAAAAGGTCACCAAGTCTCTAAAATGGTGAACAGAACATGTTACAGGGCACCCGCTGGCAAGCCCCCAGTGCAAGCCACCATTACAACACATGCCTCTGTGGCAGGGTGGGTGGCACACCTTAGGTCCATCAATGCCAAAGACAAGCCTACTACTCAGGGGGCAGAGTTACACATCAATGTTCTGGAACTCAGAGCAATTCACCTTGCATTACACAGCTTCCAGACACAGATAAAAGGGCAAAGTGTTCTGATAGAAACAGATAACACTAGCACCAGGTTCTACATAAACAAACAGGGGTGTGATCATTCTCAAACGCCAGCCCAAACAGCGCAGCAGATTTGGCAATGATGAATAAAAAGGGGAACTATGCTTAGGTGCCCAGCGTGATCCATGAGTGGGCAATTGGCTGAAAGACAGCCTTAGCCAGAATGTTCCTCACAATGTGTTAACAGAGCAATACTCACAGATCACGCACCCAACTCCACAAACATGTTATTGAGCAACTTGGCTCCTGAAGCCACAGAGTTCGGCCATTTACATTAGCCGCAAAGAAGCATGGGCGTTCTAAGAGAGGCATGCAAACTAAACGCATGGTCATGCTCTTCAGAAATAGAAGCAGCATGTAACTTGGTGCAACAAGCACATAATGAGCGTGGCACAATGTAGTGAGTCTGATGTGGTGAAGTACTTTATCTTCTAGACTCGGGACACAGGTACAATTCACTACAGGTAGGCTTAGCATAACGGACAGCATTCATTGACTGCCAGCAGGACCGGCCTTAGCGGCAGCAGCGCCCTAGGCGTATTGGCGTCCCCACACGCCCCTGGCCAACAGGGGGGGCGCCACTTTTTTTTCTAATTCCCTGCTCCGGCGCCTGGCAGGGAGTTAATCACTGGAATGGGATGCTCATGTTAATGCATAAGCGCCCTATTCCAACGCAAACCGCCTCGCTCCCGCGTCAGAGCAGGGAGGTAATCATCTCAATAGGGAGCTGATGCAAAGCCTCAGCATCCTATTGTTAATAAATGCACCCCACCACTGTGGGCACATTTAATAACAATAGGGCGCCTGCCGTGCCTTCTCCCACTATGCCAGCTCAGGCGAGCCCTTGAAAGACTCCCCAAGCTGGTGTGATGGGGGCTAATGGCACCCTGGGCGGTCGCCTGGCCTGCCCTGCTCTAAGGCCGGCCCTCCTGCATGCCAGCATAAATTTACATGGTGGAGGACACCAGAATTGGAAGCTTTCATTCCAAAGTTGAAAGCATACACCCACCAATCTCAAACCCTGCCCCAGACTTTCTTGTCAATTAGTCTACAGATGTGCCAGCTTTCTCTTTCAAACCACAAAAGAAAGCAAAAAACAGCCTGCATGTATTTTTGTGTCATTTCCCATAGGAGGGGGAAGTCCCATTAGCAAATCTAGCATTTCCAGATGGATAGTGCAATGCATCTAAGAGTGCTATGCTCTGGTACGAAATGAGCTGCAGTAAGCCAGAGCAAGAAACACATCTTATCATCTACCAAACTTCCAAGGAAATTGCATGTGTTAGGTGACATTATAGAGGACCTACCTGCCATTGTTATAGTCGCAAAGCACTGTTGAGTTGTCTCGGATCTCATTAAAATGTCACTTGAACATTACATTACATGACTATACACTCTAGGAAACTAACAATTGCTTTGCCAGTACCACTATCTTCAGAGCTGCAATGTATTGGGCTCTGTCTGAAACGCCACTACGCCACTGTTTATCCCAAAGCAACTGATTCCAGAAGAGCACACAGCTGCTATTGGTCTGACGTCACATTGCTGAACCCTTTTTCGGAGACCGGGTTGACTGCAAAGTTCAAGGTTCCTGGACAGGAAAACCTATACAGTTCTGTAAAGCGTGGGTGTGTAATGATTTCACAATTATCATTTTAAATAATTTTCCGCGCAAAGGCATGTGGGCCGATGCTTACTAAAAAATTATTCGAAAATTGAATAGAAGAAAAAAAACAGGACTAGATTATCATCAAACAAGCTTCATGGGACATGTTGGTATTTATGAGTCCTGGAGATGATGCAACATGCTCTGTATCCCTGTGCCACAGTCTTAGAGGAAGGTGACTACCTCCCCAACTCTGTGCCATTCCATGCAACTGAGCCACGCAGTGACCCTTCACCCTAGGGCGGAAAAGGTAAAAAAGTAGATCATTACAAAACAAAAGGTAGTGCCATGAAAGTGAGCACCAGGTCACAAAGTGTCTACCACGAGTAATCAGCACACCTTTTGCATTCAGTCCTGGCTATAGGTATCACTGAAGTGGTTGGGTAGAGGGAAAAGTGGTAGGGTAAGTGTAATGAAAAGATATAGGGCTAATGTTGGGGATGTGAATGTATTGCTATCGTAGTGAGGAGGGATAACTTGCTATTTATAACTTAATTGATAATTTAAAAATGTAAATTAATTTTAAAAAGATGATGAAAAAAATGTTCAGTGTCCCTCATAATATATAAAATGTAATTGATATTTTTTTTAGAAATGTAAATTAATTAAAAAAATAAGATGATGTAAAAATGTCTAGTCTCTCTCAAATATAAGCTCCCTCGCAGTGGCCCGGACCACACACACTGTCAAAAACCAATCATGACCTTGGTTCGCACAAGCACTACCAGCTGAAACACAGGCCTTCATATCGTTTTTCAGACCTTGAAATGTCACAGGATTGATTAGTCACTGCAATTGGCATGTATGGGGAAAATGAGACCAACAAAGCCAAAACATGTTTGGGGATGATTGTGGTTTTGTGCAAAACGGATGTGACCTAGCAGTTCGGGTTGGACTGGCCCTTTTGGGGTGGGACCAAGCCTGATTTGCATATGGTCTTTCCCCTTTTGTAATGGCTTGGCAGGCGAAGAACGATGGTCTGGAGGGTTGCCCACAGCAATGCCAGAGGTTAGGATTAATTCCAAACGTTCCGGTCATCACCTCATTTGTTTTGTGTAAGTCACCCCTAGTGGGACGGGTATGCCCAGCCGTGGGTACCGTGCCTGCTGGGCCTAAAGACCCAAGCTACTCCTCACAGATGAGGCCCAACAAGGTTGAAACATGTTTGGGGATATTTGTGGTCTCGTGCAAAAGGGATGTGACCTAGCAGTTCGGGCTGCACTGCCCCTTTTGAAGTGGGACCAAGCCTGATTTGCATATGGTATTTCCCCTTTTGTAATGGCTTGGCAGGAAAAGAACAAAGGTCTAGAGGGTTGCCCAGAGCAATGCCAGAGGTTAGAATAAATTCCAAACCTTCCAGCCATTACCCCTTTTCATTTGCTGTAGTCACCCTGAGTGGGACAGGTATGCCCAAACATGGGTCCTGTGCCTGCTGGGCCTACAGGACCAAGCTACTCCTCACTGATGAGGCCCAATGAGGCTGGAACATGTCTGGGGATGCTTGTAGTCTTGTGCAGAATGGTTGTGGCCAAGCAGCTTGCGCTGAACTGCCCTTTTATGGCTGGGTCTAAGCCTGATTTGCATATTTTCTTTCCCTTTTGTAATGGCTTGGCAGGCGAATAACGATGGTCTGGAGGGTTTCCCAGAGCAATGCCAGAGGTTAAGATTTATTCTAAACCGTCCAGCCATCACCCCTTTTGTTTTGCTGTATCTACCTAGAAGAGCCTGTAAGTATAGCCCGTGCTTCTCTAGTTGCAATATGTCAAAGCATAGACTGTCGCTGTCGCTAACCATTTTATTGCAACAGCAAGAATCGACCGAGGAAGCACACATACAACAAATCACCACCGAATCTGCTAAGTACGTGCAACTCACCACTCCCGTGGACACTGGCCGCAGGCATGGCTACCCGCACACATCAGAATACAGCAATGACTATTACAAATTTGGTCATGCTGATCACTTAATGTTCTGCCTACTTACATTAGACTACAACTCAACACCACTGACATGAGTATGCAGTGAAGACCTAGGACAAATTTGAGCACGCTGAGCACAAAGCGAGTCTCTAGCACTCACGCCATCTCCTGACTCCTCTCAGCACCCATCCACATGCCTGACCTCATGGGTTGCTTTCTACCAGATACTGGCCAGCCCTGCTAGGCCTTATTTGGCCAAATGCACACACACATTCTTATCTTACTCCGTGACCTTCTAAACTCTAGACTTCGGTCCCTGAGGGCGTTCCCACTACCAACGCATTGCGTCTATAATAATGGAAAAGGTGCTATATAAATGACAACTAAAATACAATACAATACAATACATATTAGTTCTTATTAGAATCATTCCCTTTAGTAGTTCTGCATGGTATTATATTTCTACTTGTAAACTGTAATTGCTGACAAGAGAGATATGAACATGGCCCTCCTTGCATGGTCCCTCCCTCGCCTGGACGTCATAGAAATGAAATATGTACATCATTCCTGGCCCCTTCCTCCCCATCACCTTTGTATCACAGATGTGAGAAATGCTATTCGCTCGGGCAACCGTTTAGACGCTATCCCGATGACGTTGTAGAGGAGATAAGTTTGCAAACAATAGAGCAAGTGGCTGGTTATGACTGTACAAGAGCCGATGACATAGAAGCGGTAGATATGAAGCACATATGCATTCTTGTATGAAGTTACACAGACACATAGATTAAACTATGCCTAGACACTAAGAACATGCTTATGACCCTTTTAGATAGAGGACATCTACACTTTTGCTATGCACTAATGCAGGTGGCACAAGAACACACATAAACCGTTTGCTGAAACTGAATGCAACTAACATGAGAGGCCATGTAAATCAAAATGGAAGCTGCAGCCCCAATGAAGTGAATGGAAAGCACTGGGAAGGCTCAAGAATACAGGGGAGGCCTGACTCGCTGATCCAGCGGGAAAGCATAGACCAGACTGTTTGTGTAGCCAGTGAACAGGTTACAGCCAAGGACACCAATGGACTGAGAGTTTTACTGTTGCAGATGAAAAAGGACACCTGCAGTCAGGAAAGCTAAAAATCCTCATAAATGTGAGCAGGAAAATTAAGTTTATGGTCTCTACACACGTGATCTGAGGTTCAGAGACAAGGCCTATTCATTTGAGCCAGCTCAAGACAGACGATACAAACGTAATGCTAGTTTGAGGGCTAAATGATCTGTCTCAAGGCCTAGAGGATCAGAGATGGTAACCATATTGGTACACACAGCACCTTTAGGACTGTTCTCATCACCTTGAATTGTTGCTCATGGGCTGGTAACCATCCAAAGCTCCAAGGCTGAGAGGACCATCACTGACCAATCCCTATTCACCTTCTGCGCTAGTTCACACTTTGCTGCATGGTCCATTTGTAATGCGCTAATCTAACATGCTTGTGTTTGCAACATTTAGGAGGTGTTCACAGGTGGAGCCACCAGATAGCACTAACCCTGCATGGTTTCTATATGCAGCCTACCTCACTAACCAAGCCCACCCCACCTTAGGTTTGTGCAAAGTATAATTTGTTTGTAATGTCACAGTTGAATAAAATGCCATGACAAGCCTGAGAGGTTCATGTTTTATCCCTGTTATGAGAGCTCTTAATAAACAGTGGGTTTTGTCACATTTTTGGACTCTTCTGTCTCTCGAGTGTGGTGGCTTACCACAAACCGGTTCCTCCTTCCTATAATTAGTGGACGTGGACAAACAGCATTCATATGCCCAGTTAAACCTGATCCATTGGTCTCTTTGTGTTAAATAAACCTGTTTATAACCTGCTTTGTGAATCTTGTTGCGGCTGTTGATCCCTTGGCCATGACACTGGAGAAATGACAAGGTGTACCTGGTTTAACCTACTATCCGCACCTCTTCCTTTCAACCTCAAGATTCATGTTGTCCCTAATCAAGGCCTCATGCTACACTTTAATGCTTTGCAGCCACAGAGAGTATTATGTGCTAGTCATGAAACATATAATTATTTATAAAGATCTCACCCTCAATCTCCATACGATCCAGAGTAGTTGGGCCGGTGCAGTAAGCAATTACTGACCTGTAAGGTTTATAGTGATCACGTCGAAAAAATAGCATCGACAAACAAAAGCATTGCATACAAATCATTGAATGCAAAAGCATCCACAACGTACATTTTACATGTAAAAGTGCACTTCCATCGAAACCAATCCATCGACAATATACATGGACTGGTTTCAATGGAAATACACTTTTACATGTAAAAAGTATCATTTTCATGCTTTTTTTGCAACTTTACAACGTTACATGGCGCTGTCCAGTGCTGAAATTTCAGTACTAGCCAGCTCCTTGTACCATTTCAAAGTGTTTCTGTATATTGGGGAGGGGGGTTCTCCCCTCCAAAACCCTGCACCCCCCACACCCACCCCCAACCCTAGCCCTAGCCGCAACCCAAACCCTAATGTAACCCATAATTAAACCCTAGCCCCAACCCTAACCCTAACCCTAATGTAACCCTAAGCTAACCCTAGCCCCAACCCTAAGCCTAATGTAACCCTAAGATAATCCTAGCCCCAACCCTAACCCCCAACCCTAACCCTAATGTAACCCTTAAGCTAACCCTAGCCCCAACTCTAACCCTTATGTAACCCTTAATCTAACCCTAGCCCCAACCCCAACCCTAATGTAACCCTAAACTAATCCTAGCCCCAATCCTAACCCCCAACCCTAACCCTAATGTAACCCTTAAGCTAACCCTAGCCCCAACCCTAACCCTAATGTAACCCTTAATCTAACCCTAGCTCCAACCCCAACCCTAGCTCTAATATAACCCTAAACAAACCCTAGCCCCAACCCTAACCCTAATCTAACCCCTAATCATAACTTTACATTTTGATGGATCCATCGATGTTTTGCTGTTTGATGCATTGTCATTTGATGGAATGACTGGCTATACCACCTGTAATCTTCATACTCTGCCTTCCCCAAAGTGGGTTTATAATTCTCTCTCCTTTCTTGTTAACCCCCGCCCTGAGTAAAATAAGGCACACTTACCAACAGCCCCCGCCCCCCTTCTATTTCTATATGAGCTGGAAGAGTGTTTTTAATCCAAAGGGGTGAAAATCAGGCGTAACCACTAGGTCGAAGAAGGGCAGGGCTAGGAGTAATGAAGATAACTGATGAGTAATCGGACAATGACCCCCCACTTCCCTATTCTACGTCCCAGTTTTTTATGAAATTATGTAATGGTTGGTCATATTTCCTAACCCCATTGCACATTGTAGAGAATGTGATTTTTTAATTGGGATAGAGAAAGTTTCTAAACGAAATACCTTTTCTATAAACGGAGCGATGTGTATTGTAATGAACAGGTCATAAAATAAGTTAGCAGTTTTGAGGGCTTGTTTGTAGTTGGGCAGGATTAGAGCCATAAGACGTTTGAGTGATTTTAAAAATAAATATATTTTGAAATAATAAAAGGAGAGCCTACAACTTATTTTTCTTTTGTATGTGTGTTCAGAGGTCCCGTTGTGGTGGCTGGTGGGTTTGAGATGTCGCCATATGTTTGTGGAAGTTGATGTCGCCTTACCTTGGTTGATCATCCCTGGATTCTGCAATGGTATTCTTCAGCCATCTTCTGATTGGCAAAGTTAACACCATTCACACTTGACCTCCATCCAAATGTAACAAACTGACTTCTAGATCTAACCTGATCTGTCCTGTCTAGGTAAGTCGGGAACACTTGCATAGTCTCCAGTAAGGCTATTGCATCCCTATCCTCCTGGGGTATCTCAGGGTAGATGGAAGGGATGATGATCTCCTGGGACACATAAAAGGACAACACCAACCACCTTCTTTGGCCAGAAGGTAGGATCATATCTAGTGGTAATAGCCATTAGATAGGCAAGACTGATAGATAGCGATGGTGACATAGGAGGGCTCCTCTTTCCCCAGGTCTCCTGGGAGACCTGGTAGTCACGAAGAACACCTCTATGAAGTTGAAGAGTTTTAGATCGGCTGATGCTACTAGTTCCAAAAGAGTGCCCTACAAGGCCTTAAACCCCATTGGAAGGTTGCAAGAGTGTGAAAGGTTCTCCACCTAGGACATGCAATCCTGCAACAATAAAGGAGCTGATTGATGATGGGTAGATCAGGCCCATCATCCAACAAAGGTCCTCAGAATGCTCTAATGACCACCCATTGCAATGGCAGACAGATAAGGTAAACACCAAGTGAGAGTTAGCAACAGAGAGGGACACTGTACCAAAACAGAAGCAATACAAGTGAAATAACTGTAAAGCAACATGGCAAGAGACAGAGAGAAACCAACAGATGCAGTCAGCAGTAGAGTGTGGTGTATTCATTTGTGGGTGTCTATCGCAGTAAATAAGAGCTAGTCCCATGATCTCCCATGCTCTCTGGACCGTACAATATCCTTTCATCAACAGCCTTTTTTGGATCGTTTTTTTATCAAAGTTTTTCAATTAAAAAAGCTCATAAAAAAATATAGGGGGGGTGGGAAAGTGCATATAAGGGTTTGGGGGTCGGGAATATAGAAAAAAGCAATAGGGGATGGGGTCTTGGGGACTTGGGGGAACCGCCAAAAATTAAAAAAATACAAAACGATGAGTTTTTTCAGTGAAAAATATTCATTAAAAAACAAATCGAAAAATAATTTGTCGATGAAATGACATAGAAGCCTCTGGACTGACTATTATGAGAAGAGTGCATCTCTCACTGTACATTATTACCTACATTCGATCTGTTTTCATAATATTCCTTTTCATCCGGTTTGAGGTAGGTCCCTGACTACCAGTTTGAAGTACTTTGTTTTGGGATAACATCAGCTCAACATGTATTCACCAAGGTGCTTCCAGTAGTCAGGGTATACCTACTCATGCCAGGAGTTCATGTTCACTTGTACCTGTATGGCTGGTTCATAACAGGGAACTGTGCCAGTCAGTGCCTTAGAACACCCAAATGGCAATAATCATGTTACAGAAGCTTTTTCAATCTACAAGTTGAAGTCATCTTAAACCCAACAGAAGCAAGATGTTCCTAGGGAAAGGTTTAGACAATGGATATGCTCTAGTCATTCGTAAAAAAAGAATGAGTTCTTGGTGACAGTTCCCTTTTATCAGCCATCAAAAATGATCACAATTAGAAGAAGGGATGAAACTGTTGGATATGATGCTATCAAGCATGTATCTAACCCCACATGCAAGATTGCACATGAGACCTTTGCAGGACTGGGCCAGAGTGCAATGGCCATAAGCAAAAGGGGGTTAGGAAGATGTAGTGATGTTTACAAAAGGTCACCAAGTCTCTAAAATGGTGAACAGAACATGTTACAGGGCACCCGCTGGCAAGCCCCCAGTGCAAGCCACCATTACAACACATGCCTCTGTGGCAGGGTGGGTGGCACACCTTAGGTCCATCAATGCCAAAGACAAGCCTACTACTCAGGGGGCAGAGTTACACATCAATGTTCTGGAACTCAGAGCAATTCACCTTGCATTACACAGCTTCCAGACACAGATAAAAGGGCAAAGTGTTCTGATAGAAACAGATAACACTAGCACCAGGTTCTACATAAACAAACAGGGGTGTGATCATTCTCAAACGCCAGCCCAAACAGCGCAGCAGATTTGGCAATGATGAATAAAAAGGGGAACTATGCTTAGGTGCCCAGCGTGATCCATGAGTGGGCAATTGGCTGAAAGACAGCCTTAGCCAGAATGTTCCTCACAATGTGTTAACAGAGCAATACTCACAGATCACGCACCCAACTCCACAAACATGTTATTGAGCAACTTGGCTCCTGAAGCCACAGAGTTCGGCCATTTACATTAGCCGCAAAGAAGCATGGGCGTTCTAAGAGAGGCATGCAAACTAAACGCATGGTCATGCTCTTCAGAAATAGAAGCAGCATGTAACTTGGTGCAACAAGCACATAATGAGCGTGGCACAATGTAGTGAGTCTGATGTGGTGAAGTACTTTATCTTCTAGACTCGGGACACAGGTACAATTCACTACAGGTAGGCTTAGCATAACGGACAGCATTCATTGACTGCCAGCAGGACCGGCCTTAGCGGCAGCAGCGCCCTAGGCGTATTGGCGTCCCCACACGCCCCTGGCCAACAGGGGGGGCGCCACTTTTTTTTGTAATTCCCTGCTCCGGCGCCTGGCAGGGAGTTAATCACTGGAATGGGATGCTCATGTTAATGCATAAGCGCCCTATTCCAACGCAAACCGCCTCGCTCCCGCGTCAGAGCAGGGAGGTAATCATCTCAATAGGGAGCTGATGCAAAGCCTCAGCATCCTATTGTTAATAAATGCACCCCACCACTGTGGGCACATTTAATAACAATAGGGCGCCTGCCGTGCCTTCTCCCACTATGCCAGCTCAGGCGAGCCCTTGAAAGACTCCCCAAGCTGGTGTGATGGGGGCTAATGGCGCCCTGGGCGGTCGCCTGGCCTGCCCTGCTCTAAGGCCGGCCCTCCTGCATGCCAGCATAAATTTACATGGTGGAGGACACCAGAATTGGAAGCTTTCATTCCAAAGTTGAAAGCATACACCCACCAATCTCAAACCCTGCCCCAGACTTTCTTGTCAATTAGTCTACAGATGTGCCAGCTTTCTCTTTCAAACCACAAAAGAAAGCAAAAAACAGCCTGCATGTATTTTTGTGTCATTTCCCATAGGAGGGGGAAGTCCCATTAGCAAATCTAGCATTTCCAGATGGATAGTGCAATGCATCTAAGAGTGCTATGCTCTGGTACGAAATGAGCTGCAGTAAGCCAGAGCAAGAAACACATCTTATCATCTACCAAACTTCCAAGGAAATTGCATGTGTTAGGTGACATTATAGAGGACCTACCTGCCATTGTTATAGTCGCAAAGCACTGTTGAGTTGTCTCGGATCTCATTAAAATGTCACTTGAACATTACATTACATGACTATACACTCTAGGAAACTAACAATTGCTTTGCCAGTACCACTATCTTCAGAGCTGCAATGTATTGGGCTCTGTCTGAAACGCCACTACGCCACTGTTTATCCCAAAGCAACTGATTCCAGAAGAGCACACAGCTGCTATTGGTCTGACGTCACATTGCTGAACCCTTTTTCGGAGACCGGGTTGACTGCAAAGTTCAAGGTTCCTGGACAGGAAAACCTATACAGTTCTGTAAAGCGTGGGTGTGTAATGATTTCACAATTATCATTTTAAATAATTTTCCGCGCAAAGGCATGTGGGCCGATGCTTACTAAAAAATTATTCGAAAATTGAATAGAAGAAAAAAAACAGGACTAGATTATCATCAAACAAGCTTCATGGGACATGTTGGTATTTATGAGTCCTGGAGATGATGCAACATGCTCTGTATCCCTGTGCCACAGTCTTAGAGGAAGGTGACTACCTCCCCAACTCTGTGCCATTCCATGCAACTGAGCCACGCAGTGACCCTTCACCCTAGGGCGGAAAAGGTAAAAAAGTAGATAATTACAAAACAAAAATAGCGAGTAGGTAGTGCCATGAAAGTGAGCACCAGGTCACAAAGTGTCTACCATGAGTAATCAGCACACCTTTTGCATTCAGTCCTGGCTATAGGTATCACTGAAGTGGTTGGGTAGAGGGAAAAGTGGTAGGGTAAGTGTAATGAAAAGATATAGGGCTAATGTTGGGGATGTGAATGTATTGCTATCGTAGTGAGGAGGGATAACTTGCTATTTATAACTTAATTGATAATTTAAAAATGTAAATTAATTTTAAAAAGATGATGAAAAAAATGTTCAGTGTCCCTCATAATATATAAAATGTAATTGATATTTTTTTTAGAAATGTAAATTAATTAAAAAAATAAGATGATGTAAAAATGTCTAGTCTCTCTCAAATATAAGCTCCCTCGCAGTGGCCCGGACCACACACACTGTCAAAAACCAATCATGACCTTGGTTCGCACAAGCACTACCAGCTGAAACACAGGCCTTCATATCGTTTTTCAGACCTTGAAATGTCACAGGATTGATTAGTCACTGCAATTGGCATGTATGGGGAAAATGAGACCAACAAAGCCAAAACATGTTTGGGGATGATTGTGGTTTTGTGCAAAACGGATGTGACCTAGCAGTTCGGGTTGGACTGGCCCTTTTGGGGTGGGACCAAGCCTGATTTGCATATGGTCTTTCCCCTTTTGTAATGGCTTGGCAGGCGAAGAACGATGGTCTGGAGGGTTGCCCACAGCAATGCCAGAGGTTAGGATTAATTCCAAACGTTCCGGTCATCACCTCATTTGTTTTGTGTAAGTCACCCCTAGTGGGACGGGTATGCCCAGCCGTGGGTACCGTGCCTGCTGGGCCTAAAGACCCAAGCTACTCCTCACAGATGAGGCCCAACAAGGTTGAAACATGTTTGGGGATATTTGTGGTCTCGTGCAAAAGGGATGTGACCTAGCAGTTCGGGCTGCACTGCCCCTTTTGAAGTGGGACCAAGCCTGATTTGCATATGGTATTTCCCCTTTTGTAATGGCTTGGCAGGAAAAGAACAAAGGTCTAGAGGGTTGCCCAGAGCAATGCCAGAGGTTAGAATAAATTCCAAACCTTCCAGCCATTACCCCTTTTCATTTGCTGTAGTCACCCTGAGTGGGACAGGTATGCCCAAACATGGGTCCTGTGCCTGCTGGGCCTACAGGACCAAGCTACTCCTCACTGATGAGGCCCAATGAGGCTGGAACATGTCTGGGGATGCTTGTAGTCTTGTGCAGAATGGTTGTGGCCAAGCAGCTTGCGCTGAACTGCCCTTTTATGGCTGGGTCTAAGCCTGATTTGCATATTTTCTTTCCCTTTTGTAATGGCTTGGCAGGCGAATAACGATGGTCTGGAGGGTTTCCCAGAGCAATGCCAGAGGTTAAGATTTATTCTAAACCGTCCAGCCATCACCCCTTTTGTTTTGCTGTATCTACCTAGAAGAGCCTGTAAGTATAGCCCGTGCTTCTCTAGTTGCAATATGTCAAAGCATAGACTGTCGCTGTCGCTAACCATTTTATTGCAACAGCAAGAATCGACCGAGGAAGCACACATACAACAAATCACCACCGAATCTGCTAAGTACGTGCAACTCACCACTCCCGTGGACACTGGCCGCAGGCATGGCTACCCGCACACATCAGAATACAGCAATGACTATTACAAATTTGGTCATGCTGATCACTTAATGTTCTGCCTACTTACATTAGACTACAACTCAACACCACTGACATGAGTATGCAGTGAAGACCTAGGACAAATTTGAGCACGCTGAGCACAAAGCGAGTCTCTAGCACTCACGCCATCTCCTGACTCCTCTCAGCACCCATCCACATGCCTGACCTCATGGGTTGCTTTCTACCAGATACTGGCCAGCCCTGCTAGGCCTTATTTGGCCAAATGCACACACACATTCTTATCTTACTCCGTGACCTTCTAAACTCTAGACTTCGGTCCCTGAGGGCGTTCCCACTACCAACGCATTGCGTCTATAATAATGGAAAAGGTGCTATATAAATGACAACTAAAATACAATACAATACAATACATATTAGTTCTTATTAGAATCATTCCCTTTAGTAGTTCTGCATGGTATTATATTTCTACTTGTAAACTGTAATTGCTGACAAGAGAGATATGAACATGGCCCTCCTTGCATGGTCCCTCCCTCGCCTGGACGTCATAGAAATGAAATATGTACATCATTCCTGGCCCCTTCCTCCCCATCACCTTTGTATCACAGATGTGAGAAATGCTATTCGCTCGGGCAACCGTTTAGACGCTATCCCGATGACGTTGTAGAGGAGATAAGTTTGCAAACAATAGAGCAAGTGGCTGGTTATGACTGTACAAGAGCCGATGACATAGAAGCGGTAGATATGAAGCACATATGCATTCTTGTATGAAGTTACACAGACACATAGATTAAACTATGCCTAGACACTAAGAACATGCTTATGACCCTTTTAGATAGAGGACATCTACACTTTTGCTATGCACTAATGCAGGTGGCACAAGAACACACATAAACCGTTTGCTGAAACTGAATGCAACTAACATGAGAGGCCATGTAAATCAAAATGGAAGCTGCAGCCCCAATGAAGTGAAAGGAAAGCACTGGGAAGGCTCAAGAATACAGGGGAGGCCTGACTCGCTGATCCAGCGGGAAAGCATAGACCAGACTGTTTGTGTAGCCAGTGAACAGGTTACAGCCAAGGACACCAATGGACTGAGAGTTTTACTGTTGCAGATGAAAAAGGACACCTGCAGTCAGGAAAGCTAAAAATCCTCATAAATGTGAGCAGGAAAATTAAGTTTATGGTCTCTACACACGTGATCTGAGGTTCAGAGACAAGGCCTATTCATTTGAGCCAGCTCAAGACAGACGATACAAACGTAATGCTAGTTTGAGGGCTAAATGATCTGTCTCAAGGCCTAGAGGATCAGAGATGGTAACCATATTGGTACACACAGCACCTTTAGGACTGTTCTCATCACCTTGAATTGTTGCTCATGGGCTGGTAACCATCCAAAGCTCCAAGGCTGAGAGGACCATCACTGACCAATCCCTATTCACCTTCTGCGCTAGTTCACACTTTGCTGCATGGTCCATTTGTAATGCGCTAATCTGACATGCTTGTGTTTGCAACATTTAGGAGGTGGTCACAGGTGGAGCCACCAGATAGCACTAACCCTACATGGTTTCTATATGCAGCCTACCTCACTAACCAATACCACCCCACCTTAGGTTTGTGCAAAGTATAATTTGTTTTTAATGTCACAGTTGAATAAAATGCCATGACAAGCCTGAGAGGTTCATGTTTTATCCCTGTTATGAGAGCTCTTAATAAACAGTGGGTTTTGTCACATTTTGGACTCTTCTGTTTCTCGAGTGTGGGGGCTTACCACAAACCGGTTCCTCCTTCCTATAATTAGTGGACGTGATTACACCCCCTTCCACTTCATGGCTATAAGTCTTCCACAGGTTCTTCTCTTAGCATGCATGCATTTGTTATGATCCCTCTTCTCTTTTTGTGAATGGCACACCCTAGATCTGCTTCAACTTCAGGAATATTATGAGTTAAAGAGTAGGTTGCACTGACCTGAGCCGCGCTCTATCTTTACCACCAGGTGACCAAGTTCATAGAAAGATAAAAAGGGACGTGAACAGAAGTGTTTGGAAACAGTGAAAGGAGTGCAAGGAGCAGGAGTGCTGTAGGCACCTCCGCCCTAGTGTGGAGCAGAGCATGCTGAGGTGGCATGGACACTGGGATGTGTGAGGTCCAAAACTGAGCCATGAGAAAGAAGTTAGGACACAGAAACTGACAGGTGTGTGCCTGTGGTTGCTGGCTGGTTACGAGAAATCAGAAAGCCGATGCCTCCCAGGACTCCGGCAGGGAGAGGACGTTCGGTTGAAGGGAATGGTGAAACCACCATGGCTCCAGTGAAGCATGCAGAGGTGGCCAGCAGGACAACAGCCTACGTTCCTGAGATAGAGAGTTACCCTGTGCTTACAAAATGGTAAGGGCAGGCTGCAGACCCGGTGGCCATGGTGAGGGGGGCTAGGGTCAGCATGGCAGGCCGAACTGCAAATAATGATGGCAGGCAGAGCGGAAATAGCCATATCATGAATATGAAAACACAGTTACGGTGACAGCTCTTACTCTCTGAGCGGCGGTCATGAAGGAAATGTGGTGCCCATGATGGTAAAATGGTATACCACACATCTGCTTGTGGATCTGATCCAAGGGGGCGGGGGCAGGCATGGTAGCTTGGGATTGTACACTGTGTATCCACACCGGCTCATGGATTCTCAGCATATCAAGCATAGAGCAAGCAAAATGGCTACATGGTTGCCAGGCAGCCAGGCTGAAGGCGCCTCAACTCTCTGGCAGGGGGAACTCCATTAAAAGGAAATGAGTAAGGGAAACAGAGAGAGGAAACTGAGCTAGAAATCTCTGCCCACGAGGCCCATTCGGAGATGAGAAGAATGGAGCATGAGCACAAGTCTGCACAGGGGAAAAGGCATAAGTACAGATTGTGTTCAAAAGGTGGTAAGATTCGACGTCATTGTCCTCATTTACACTGTCGTCTACCATAGAAAACAATAGCGCTATAAGGAATTACTTGGGCAAGGAGGGGTGGAGAAAGTCCCGAGACAGGTATTACACTCAATGGGATTTGTGGACACAATGGAAGCGTGGCTTGCAATTGATCCGTAAAGGGCACAACAGACAAACTATCCCGAAGCAGGCATTCCCCTGAGTTTGTTACTAGGAATAATATTGCAGTTAATCAAAAGGCCTCTGAAGTGGAGGGGGGTCCTCTTACCCTCCAGCTAAAGCTCATTGTTCAGACACCACGGATCTATCCTGGACAGCTTCAAGAAACTGAATAGCGTAATTGACGAATAATAGGCTGAGAAGGGGTAAAAGAGCACGTGGAAATGCTAGCGGCTCCCACTTTTGATGTGGTTGGGAGGGGTAGCAATAGCAGTGGGGTAGCCTTATAAAGAAGGAGGCGCATCCCAGAGTGGGGTGAGCTTTTTTTTTTTTTATTCACATTTTAAAAAAGTCTCTCAGGTGGACAAGCATATTGGTAGATTGGGGAAGACAGAAGCCATCCTACAAATCCCAAAGACCAGGGGTACGAAGACAAGTTGAGACAATAATAACATCAGAGAACAGGTTAAGCCACAGGAAAATGGAGGAATTTCGTGTATATGAGGGGAAGCAACGTCATTCCCCGAAACATCAGAAATCCCGCTGATTGGGGTCAGCCATAAGAGGTACAGTGTTTCATGTTTTACAGAATCTGGCAAGAATTCCCATTGGTCGCTTGGGCTGACGAGACGGTCCAGTATTCTTCAGATCGACTCCGTGCCCTCTTTATCACAGTCCGGAACTGTACAGGTACGAACCGTAGGGAACACGTCTGAGAGAAGAACTGAGCCTCTGGGAAGGCAGAAATTATCGCACAAGAGCGCATTATTGAAGAGACCAAAAACATAGAAGGGCAGGTTGCCCAATAAAAAAGGGCAAGTGAAGGCTGGGCCCGGACTTCAAGGCTCTGATACAGATTTCAGTGAAACCTTGCCCAAGATGGAAACATTAGAGTGCATAATGTCCCTTCAATCTGACTGGGGTGGGGGATGGATGCATAGTCACTGATTTGGCCTTAGGGGCTTTGGTGTATATTTCCCCTGATACCTT
The DNA here is from genome assembly GCF_040938575.1 of Ambystoma mexicanum. Lineage (NCBI taxonomy): Eukaryota > Metazoa > Chordata > Amphibia > Caudata > Ambystomatidae > Ambystoma > Ambystoma mexicanum. The sequence goes on along the minus strand of NC_090923.1, from coordinate 1,064,207,950 downwards.
TAAGCCTTCATGGTCAGAGAAGGATTGGGGTCGGCCACGCAGAAATTGTGGTGGGAGTTCCTTGCTAACTAAAAAGGGCATGGTTCCCAATCTTGACAGTACTAGCAATGTTAACCATTGCATATTACCGCCTCCTCTCAGGTCACATCAGGAGTTAAGTGATGGGAGGGCCAAATTGTGGTCGGTATGGAAATTGAAAGGAGAAAGTTAAGGTGGCTAGGGTCATTTGATCAAGAATCATACTGCTAACAGCGGTCCAGATGCCCGGCAATGCTTAACCACTATGATTGGCAATGGGCTAATGTGTGGCTCAATGTGAAAGGAATGGTATACGTAGATCACATGGCAGAAGATTTGGTCAAAAACAATTTGATCAAATTACTTTTAACGAATTTCACTGCAAATATATGTCGGGGTGGGTTAGGGTAATCATTAATGTGGGGGGATATACGGAGGGCTCCGGAGGGGGTCTCACGCCACATATATTTGCAGTGAAATGTATTTTGGTTTTAAAAACATTCGATCACATCGTCTTCGAGAACTTTTTCTCAATGAGATCACATATCCAAAGGAACATCATTCTAGATCTAGATCATTCTAGATCTGGATAATGGTACCCCAGTGATTCCTTAATTCCTTCAGGATGATTTCTGGAAGGGATTGGCGGTTCTCCCCTGAGAGGCCTGTACACTGCGACCAGGGCCTGCCATGAGTACTGTATTGAGGGTCCTGAGTGGAAGGCCAGTTAGGCTTTTGAAGAGTTTTCATTTTTGTGAACTTCAGCCAATGCCACTGCTCCCTCCTCCATGGGATTTTCCAGTGCTTCTCAATTCCTTCAATGTAGCCCTAAGGAGATTACGTCAGGTTTCTAACTCTTAAAGGAACTTTCTGCTGGTGGCCCCTTGCCCGTACAGGGGGAAGTAGGCACCCTCCATTGTACTTCCCCCCTTATCAGTGGGATCAGCTAGACTCATTAATAAAGGTGTGATCCAGCTATAGTTGTGTCTGAATTTCACAAACCGCAGGACACTGTGTTGCCAACCTTCTTTTAGGATGACTTCTCTCTGGTGGAGGAAGAGTGTCAAGGTCTAGATGTCGTGAGAACAGTCCTGGAATACTGTCGGAAAGGCTGAGGAATTCAGATAAACTGATGGTTTGCTGGGCACATGTTTGAGCATCAGAAAACTTTTGGCTGAACCAATCAGATGCTGGATCAGATCGGTTTTTACAATGACATAAGTAAACATTGGGCGGCCCCTTCTTGCAAATAACCAAGATGATCTGTTCAAGGTACGTCAGCCCCATGAGCCAATCCGGAGAGTGTTTCCATACAGGTGTGCGTAGGGAAGTGACTTGGGAGGACCCATTCTCGTTTATCAGGACTATGATTGGTGCGTGGACAGTGACGCTTTGGGTTCCTGGGGTACAAGTGCAGGATGACTTGACAGCAAATGAAGATGGGGTATGCATGCTGTGTGGTCAGTGCGGGCTATCACAGGCCCTTTCCATTTCTACAGTTGTTCTACCTTATAGAAAAGTACTAGGAAACGGAAGAGGACGTGGAGCTAATGAATGGCTTACTGGTAATCTGCATTACTCCAGGTCCATCTCTTCCGCGTCACACTACTGACGATCCACCGTCCTGAAATTTCAAAGATCCATGATCCACTTGCAAAATGTAACTGTGGGATTGTGGGATACTGGAAGTTGCATAGCTCTACAAGGGGGGGGCGGGACTAAATGGATATGGGAATAGGTTCTGTCATCCAGGCTGTGCGACATAGGTCAATTCTGCGACATGCAAGAGAAGGACTAGGAGTATTGACGATCATTGGAAAGCAATCTATTTATCACCTGGTGAGGCCACCATTGCCAAGGAATCCATTGTAGATGCATGCCTCAAACATTCATCGCGGGAGGCATTTACACTTTTCCAGACACGTAATGGAAAAGGGGAGAGTCAAGGTGATTTTGCCTGTGCTTCTTTACTCATGACTTTGATACTACTTGGTGGAAACGATAAAAATTGGATGGGCAGCAGGGACCTGGTGCAAAAACATGTGCATGGAGGTGGTTCCCTCCTTTCAATTCAGGTTTCACATTATTACCCCCAAATTGCCTTAAGTATGTTTCTATAATACTGTATTCATTTTCAAGGTGGCACATCATGTGACCTGTGCCCATTTCAAGGCATCTGTATAAACAGAGCTTTATGTTAGGTTTTCAAACCCAATCGTTAACTTATCTGTACCACCCGGAGCTGGGAAGATGCCTGGTCAAGTACCCACATGTCAGAATAGCTCAAGACCAGGATTCACCCCTTAACCCAAGGGTCTGATCCGGGCAAATCATGTATTCTCATTGTGTCTTATCTGCCAACATTAGGAGCCCCTAGAAGTGATTCCGTGTGCAGTGTGAGCCTCACTTGTAGTTTACTGGTGTTGCTCCATAGATAAGAATAGTGACCAGTCATAGTCGCCATAGAAAGTAGCAGATGCTTTTACCAAATGTGTATCTTGCCCTGAGGATATTGGGTACATTTCCAATTGCTGTTGCACCCTGGTTCCCCTCTTCCATCATAGCACACCTTTGAACCCTTAACTGAATTAAAAACGTGATGCAAACATTCTGCAAAAAATAAACCTTTGTGCTGCAAAATGTCATTTTTAAGCCACACAATCTTGGATTCCATGCTGCAGTGGAAGAGGTTGTCTTTCACAGCAAGATGCCAAGACCCACAGCCCCTCCACCCTGGGTCTCCTGGCGTGGGCACAGAGTTCAGGGCAGCACTGTTGGAGTGTGATGAAACTTGGATGAAATAAGGGCTGGAGGCATCATTTCTCGGCCCTCACAGGCAGAGGAGGCATCCTCCTCGATTCTACCCAGCCAAGCCTAGAGTACATGGTTGCGGTAGGGGTGTACTGCACGGGAGTGGTGGCAAACTATAAAAGTGGTAAGGGTGGGGTGGATGCAATGTGACTGGGGGTGAAAGGTAAAGGGGTGGAGTGAAAAGAAAGGGGAGAGCTGGTGGGAAAGGAAGATCCGCATGAATGTCCTTGCTTTTCTTTATCACTGGACTTGTACTTTTTATAACTCAATTAATGTATATATGTTGAATAAAAGCCACACACCTTTTATTCTTGGGACACTGTCCGGAGGCCTGCAGTCTACTGCATTAATTTGTTATGCTGTGGCAAAGGCAGTTTTCCCTGTAGGACAGTGGCCAGTGAATGGAAGGTGGAGTGAGTAGTGGATGACAGATAACCGTGGTGAAGGGGCCGGTGGAAGAAGGGGGAGTGAATGGAGGAGGAGAGCAGATGGTTTTTGGAAGGGGTGAGAGGATGGAAGGGGACAGAGGATTTGCCTCCTCAACAAATTGAGTGAACCCGATCAAATCACTAAGTCAGCAGTATCTGGTAAAGTAACCAGGATGTTTGCAGCCAGTCAGACTCCTGAATGCACACCTCTAAAACAAAACCAGCATTGGCAATACCAACAGTTTTGGCTTTTCTGTAGGCATGTGAAAGGAACTGGCCAAATGGTATTAACTGGCCATCGAATTTACCAGCTGCAAAATTGTGCGAGTATCTGGGACTTTAATAGCAGTGCCTGGCAAATGCCCCAAAACAATCGGCTTTGCCAATGCTTGTTTATATGAGGACTTCAATGAAGAACCTGCATAATGCTTATAAATCGAGTGGCTGAAGGCAGACCTGGTTAAGATGTTATTATTACGATAGTAGCTCATTTACTGCTCCAATTAAATCATTAATTCTCAGAAGACTACTTTGAAAAAATGCCGGCAGGACTTGGAGCACAAAGTTTGATGGCAAGACTGGTTAAAGCTAGCTCAACAAAGATCCCAGGAGGGTGTGTTTTGGGCGTGCAGGGGCAGGAAGCGGGTGGGAATGGCCATAGGACTTCGCATTGGCATAGTCAGTGAAAAGGTGGTAAAAAGCCAAACAACACCTACAAACTTTGTGTGCCTCCTCGTATGCCTTTTCTACTCTAGCTGTACTCTAATCCAATAGTGGTGGTTTATTGTTGGCGCTTTAGCACCACCTAGTGGCAAAACTAAAAAGACTACCTAAAGCTTATCATTGTCACACTTGGCACAGCCATTTTTTCCTCCAACCCTAAACTATGTCTCTAAATCCCTCCGACCCAGTACCATCTGACAATCTTCCCCGCGGGACCCTCAATCGGGGCCACTGACGTCGCTGTCTCATTGTGAGGCTAATATGCTGCGCTGCTGCACCTCCTCGTACTTGGCTTGCACTGAGGCTCCCCAGGCCTGTCTGCTCTGCGCAGTGGGTGTCATTTCTTCTCCTCATACCTCAGTGATGATGGTGGAAACGAACACGCTCCTGTCGTAGTCCCAGCCGTCGGCGCAGGGCTGCTTGGCAATGGCAGTCACGTTGTCGGCGGTGGCATTCTGAATCAGCAGCCACCACTGAGGCTCCGTGAACTGCAGGCACTTCTCCGGCCTCTGGTTCCGGTCCATTGGGATGGTCGCCCTCACGAAGTCCTCATGGGCCAGGCTCGTGTTGGTGTCATGTGAGCCATTCCTTGCAATTGCAACCCGACAATGGTGGGTCGGGATTCCAGCGGAGAAGTTCTGGAGGAGATTATGACTGGCCATCATGAGGATGGGCACGGCCAGGAGGGAAACCTGGATGAACTGGAAACGTCCCATCCCTCCCACCACATCCAGGAGATCTGCAAAGGCCATGGCTGCTTCCCCCAAACCAAACGCCGATAAACAGACAAAATGAAATCTCTCAGCGTGCCCCAAATGTTTCCAAGTCTGTCGAGGCTTTATCTCCAAGATACGTGATGGATGCAGACATGCCCCGCAGATCCCAAGCCAGGTGCACCGATGGAGGCCTTGATGTAGCACCACAGAACACACACTTTCCCGGATCCGGAAAGAGGGTATTATTTAGTTTGATGTCCAGTGCGGCTCCCTATATGTGGCGCGGACATGGGGTAAGCAGGGCCTTAGTGGACGAGTGCGCCAATCTTTGTTTCTAAGGATGCTTGAGTTTTAGAGCATCTTACGCTTTGGTCCAGGAGACGCACGCGCAGCCTCTCTGAGGGAACCTTTCCCAGCGCTTAGATTCCGCAGAGAGCGCTCTGGCCTCCGCGTGAGGTCCGCAGGGCGGGAAAGGCCGCTCCGCTGTGGATGGCGTGCACTGCCCGTGCGTGAGGTGGTGGCAGAGTGTCCGCTCTGTGTAAAGGAAACAGGTCCCTTTCGGCGCGACCTCCTTCTGTTATAAAGCGTAATCAGCTCATTTGGATAATGTTTTACTTTGGCTTGCAGGGATGAGCCCTAATGAAAAGGTCGAAAAGTGACCACAAAAGAATGTGCGTGTAGATAGAGCAAAGGGCAAGGGCAGGCTTAGGTTTAATCTGCCTGCTCGCAAGGTGTTACTCTCTGAGCAGGCCCCAGGGGTGGACTGACCTACAGGCAACTCTGGAGATTTCCCAGCGGGCCTTTGCACCCTGGGCCTCTTTTGTGTGGCAACTTATTTTATTTCCAAATGTTCTCATTGGAAAAGGGTTGACGGATTTCTGAAAATGTGTAAAATGAGGCCACTTTGAAAAATATTTCTGGGGCCTCTTTTGGTTCCCAGTCCACCCCTGGCAGGCCCCATCGCAAGCTGCGGTCAGGCGTGGGCTTTGCCTTCCCAGCACGCGGCTTGGAAAAAACACTTTCAGGCAGAGGACTCCCCCTGCTCTTGGACTTTCAGAGACTCGCTGGTGAGGGTGTGTTTCGAGAATGGTTTGTTGCTGTGGTTCCTGGAGACAGAGCAAGACCCTGCAAGTCAACCACGGTTTCCAGGGCAGGCACGCGGCATGAGGAGTCTGTGCCGCTGCCCCGGAACCCGCTGTCATTGGCCCTCCACAGTCACCAGTGCCTGCCTGGACTATACCAAGTGATATAGTTGTAAAGTGGGGCTGTGCTGTTTCCATGTACTAAGCTTGCTTTTCTGTTTGTCCGAGTAAGACCACAGTTTCACCTCCCAACCTCCTGTGGCTGCCTAGAGACAAACACCCCATTCCAGAGGCCCCCAGATGCTGCAGGCAATACAATTACTGCTTATCACTTCCTTTCTTCTAGCAGAGAATTTAAAGCTCTAACCATTTTTAACTCATGGCTCATTTAAAAGACCATTGTTTTGGACAAGGCGTTCCTACAGTTTCCGTAAGAAATGCAAAGGGGTATTTTAATTTAGAAAAAAACACACAAAGCATCAATTAGCTGCCTAAATATACAACCTCCTCAATGCTAATTCAAAAAATTACACAAAATAGTTTAAAACTAAATACATTATTTTCAGATGTTCATATTTAACAAACCAAAAAGTGTTCCTTTTTTATGTAATTTAATATTTTCCTCACATCATATACAAAGCCTACATTTGTCAAATATTGAAACACAATCAGGTAATCTTTTCACACATTATCTCTTGTTATGATTCTTTAGGTCTTGAAAGTACATTTTCAAAACCCAGAGGCCATTGTTTGCCTTCTGCTGCATTGCATTCTGGTATTTGTAGTCTCCCATTCAAGATATGGTGGAGGTTGGATAATGCTACATTTGGACACTTTTTGCCGAACATATTTCCATGAGGATTTATATATTTGTGTGAGTGCATTACTATGTTTATGTCATCTTTACAAAACATAGTATTGTTGAAAGCACACATCTTGTATTGGGATTTTGTTTATGTGTGATTTTAGGTGATTAGTTTCCAGGGAACAGTTCTCAAGTTATGTTTCCATTGTTGATTAATTCTTTTTGAAAGTCCCATGCTCTTTTCGTCTTGCACACTTTCTTCTAAAGAGAAAGGTCAATTGAACTAAACGTATACATTTTGATTTAAGATATGTTCACATACTGTGAGTATATTCATGGGTGCCAGATTTTGATTTTCGCCATGGGGCAGAAGTTCCCACACCGAGTGAAGCGCGGGAGCCGTACCCATCCCCAGGTAGAAACACCACATTTTGAAGCAGGAGTCGGAAAACAGCCATACGATTTATAGGAAGGTATAAACATATAACATCCAGGGACGTCATTTAGGGATCGCCAGAGTTCGCACCTGCGACCCGTGAGACCTCCCTTGCTACTCCTGGGGTCTCCCTTGCTACGCCTAAAAAATAAGTTACAGAAAACATTTTTCTTTTTAATTTAGGCTCCTTGGCTTTGGCCAGCAGCATGTGGCTCTTTGTTTCTGGAGTGGCTGGTTTTCTGATACCTATAGCCGGTAAGATAGCTCAGTTGGGTTGAGTGCTCGATGCTGCAATGTGTGTGTGATCTGCAGATTGCAGGTTCGACTCCCGGCAAGATCAACTCAACCTTTCATCCTGCTGAAGTTGATAATTGAGTTGGGTGATAGTGTATGTATATTTATTCGATATGAAGTGCTTAAGTGCTATATAATAACACATCACCATCGTTTGAGCTTGGATGTCTGCTTGTATGCACATTCATTTGGTAATATGTACCTGTACGCACTATTAACGATACATATGGTGATCCATTCTTGTATGAAATGTATATCACGTTACAGTGATATTGTAACCATATTTTTCGTAGTGTACTTAGAAATAATGCTATGTGATGCCACTTCCTGTTTCGTCAACAGGTGCAAGGTCGTGTTCTCTCGCCTCCTGTGATGTCACTTAGGGGTGGGTCTAATGACATCACTTTCTGTGATGTTATCGGAGGTCAAGGGTCATGTGATGTCACTTAAGCTACCCCTGGCATTTTGGTGAAATGACATCCCTGGTAACATTCCACCAACAGTAACCTAACGTTGCTTTTTCAACATTCTGCTAAAGGACCCTCTGGGTCCCCCTGCTATACCCATGCCCGCCAAACAGCTTTCTCCTGCTCACCCCCTCCAATCAAGGTTCAGGGGTACATTGATGAGGATGCCTTTTCATTTTGAAGTAAGCAGCACGTGACAATTGTGCAAGGTGTGTGCTACCACGTCACAGAGCCTGAACCGAGAAGGAGAGGAGACAGAAATCCTACCGCACCCATTGATTTAGAGGAGCTTGGCACTCAATCCGGATTTCTTTTCTTTGTTTTTTGTTACCCCCTGCAAATACTTTGCAGAATCTCCACTAGGGCAAAATGAGACTCCCCATTTGAAGGAGAATGGGTGCAACTGCACCATCTGCCCCTACGTACTGGGCTGCTCGGCATATATCATTGAGCCCCCCACTTACTTTAGGAATTGAGCCTTGATCATTTTGTTAACATTTGAAGACCTGCAACATTAGACATTCACTGTCTCAAGACTTCCCGGGTAAATAGGCTCTATCGCACTTTAAGGCCAGCCTGCAGAAGATGCAACCTGCCCTGCCTGTTCAAGGGCCAATCCCTGCCCTGGCATGAAATCCTTGGAACCTGCTCAGAGTTTATTTCCTTTGGTAGTCAACATAATTCTTATCTGTAGCTTCTGAAATAAAAGCATATTGGTAGTTTGGACAATATGTCCAAATATATACACAATAAAAAAAAAAACGATTGTGAAATTTCGGCAAACACAACAGTTAGTTTCAGTTAGAAAAACACAATCACCATTCGTTTTCAATGCCTTCCACAGTCAGAAAGAGTTTTCAAACTAAAGTTTCAAAAACACCTTTTGCAAACAATATTTCTACCAAAGACACCTTGGAAGATATGTGTTCAAGTGCCTGAGTTGCAGACTTGCCCAAAGTCCGGCTTTGCCACTTAACCAAAGTGTGTGCTCCTGGACAAATATTACTTCACTATGCCTTATCTGCCAGCATTGCAAATCTCCGCAAGGTATTCAGTTTACACTGTCTGCTACTTCAAAAAAAGTCTCCCGCCTGATATTTCCACATAGGTAAATATTAACAGTGATAACTCATATACTGTAAGTCACAGTTTATTTGTTATCATGTTCTGTAATATCACTGATGTCACTGTTTATTCAAATAAGAGGGTCCCCCACATGTGTTGATGCCCAGGGCCCCGAAAATCCTAGGAAGATCTAATGGTATCTTTCAACGAAAGAAACATCTTTCTTCAGTTTCAAGCAGTGAGCTAAAACGTGGTTGTAGACCATTCTCAGTAGAAGGTCTCCCACACTCTTGCTTGATTTGTAAAACTTGAGGTTTCACCCTAAGTAACCAAGGGTAATTCAGACGTAGACACCTTGCTCACTGTGCCTTAGAGAGGCTCAGCTTTACCTCACTGATTAGGCTCCACTAGGCTGAAACACGTGTCTGGGGTTGCTGAAGGTACTCTTGCCCAGACTGATACGCAAATGGATATTTCTCCTCTGTGACGTGATGGGTGCAGTGAGCTAAAACGCGGCTGTAGACCTTCCTGAGTGGAAGAAATGGTATAGAACAGCGTATTTGACTGATGTTCGTTCTCAGTAGAGGAGCTCCCACACTCTTGCTGTCTCCAGTTTACTGAGAACTGGATGGGTCATAGTTTCTCAAAACCCAAATGCGTGCTATTAGAGTCATAATCCCACTCCCACTCAGCATTGACCCAGTCATGACTACATGATACGTCAGCCTCCCTCTAAGAAAACTTCAAAAGCTTTCATACACCTCCAACTGGACGGTGGGTGGGGCTCCCCATTTCAGTATGAGGAAGGAGCATGTCCAGCACCCACCAGCATGGCACCAAGTTCTCAGCCAGCCCTTGACGGGAGGATGGGCAGGGTGTGATATCTGTTACGAGGAAGAATATAGGGTTCTGTGTTTCCACGTCTCCTGCCATTACATCTCTATGCATGTACATCTACTGCATTTGTATATGTGTGTATCTTTTCTTTTTATGAACAAACCCTGGGGCAATCCCTGTACCATTTTACCTTTTAATTATTCCATGTGCTCTTACAATTTTGACATCTTCTATGTTCGTTCCCTTAAAAATGAGCAAAATCAATGTAACTGTAGTAAATAAAAAGGCATAGAGATGTAAATGTTTTTATTGATTTATTTATTTGTATTGCGCCGTCGCCCTCAGGCATCAGGGAACGACAAAAAGACGCCAAACAGTAAAGACTTACAGTGACAGGACAGCTGGCAAACTAGTGGTACAGCAACAATTATATTGAGGGTAGTGTCTGTGACCCGTTTACTTGAAAAGATGAGTTTTCAATTTTATTCGAAACTAATGAGGTTGGATTCTAATCTCAGGTTTAATGGTAAATTGTTCAATTTGCCTGCGGAAACTGTGGGGAAAGCTCTGCCTAATCTATTCGCTCTCTTATGGATGGGCACTACAATTTGGCCCGTGGTTTCCGATCTGAGGGTTTGACCTGGCACGTATCGGGAGATTTTGGATTTAGGATATACCGGTGCTTTCCCGTGAAGACATTTATGGACCAGTGTCATTGCTTTAAACTGAACCCTGTCTTCCACCTTAGGCCAGTGCAATTCCCTTCTGGCATTGCTAATGTGGTCGGTCTTAGATTTCTGCTTGATAATTCTGACTGCATTGTTTTGAATATTCTGGAATTTAGTAATGCATTGTTTATTTGCACCGAGCATTAGTGCATTCCCATAATCAAGGCATGAGAGGATGATTGCTCTGGCTATGGTGGCACAGTTCTCCTTGCTTAAGAGTGGTTTGATTGCTCTTAGGAGTCTGAGGTAATAGGAGCATTTCTTGCTCACATACGAGGCCTGTGCGTTGGTACTCATAGAGGCCTCCAGATACACTCCCAGGGTCTTAACCTTGCCCATTACTGGAATTGGGAGATCTTTAATGACGAAGGAGTCATATTGGGGACATAATTTAGCTCGCGCTTCGGTAGATCCAAAGTAAATTCAGATGTAGAGACAAGTCACCGCCTCACATCCTTCTACCTCTTCCCAGCCCTCACTACACGAGGAGTACCTATGCAAAGGCAGCAGCAGAGCACAATACAAGCAGCATTCACATGGATGCAGGAACCCTGTTTATTGCAAAACTACAACCAATGGGTCACACAACCACCAAATCTAGTACCTCTGTACCGGACCTGCAGTCTTTGGCTTCTAGAAGGTCAAAATGATAATGAGAAATGAATGTCTTTGGAACCACCCAGGTCCAGCTCAACAAATACTCTAGAAAGGGATGCCTTGAAAGTGGGCCCCTTACACTGCCCTGGGCCTAGTGCACCACCCCTGAAGTGTAGATGGATGGGGAGCGCCTGCATCTTGGTAAGGGCTTGTGATTGTGCTCCTGATCCACCTCCTAAGGTAGGGAGAGGTTGCCTTCCTTCCGTGAACCTAAAGGCTTAAAGGCAGCAAACAGTTAGGCAGACATCTCTACAAGCTCTGTATGTTGAACATACACAAGGACTGCTCTCTGGACATCCTGGAGGTGGAGCAGCTGCTCCACTTAATTGGGCAGAGAAAGACAGTAGAAAGGGAGTATGACTTCCTAGAAGTGTTGGAGAGATGATCCCTTAGGCTTGAAGCATGGATCGAGTCTTGGAATCAGAGCCTCTGGTTTGATGGTGAGAAAGCCCTCCCTGCACGAAAGTGCCCCAAACTTTCCAATGCGGCGAGCTGGGGAAATGGCCACCAAAAAGAGAGATTTGATGGAAACATACCTCAAGTTGACCAACTCCAGGAGCTCAAAAGATGCAGCCCGAAGAGCCCTTGATAGTAACAGGTGATCCCGTGGAGGGAGCAGAGGCCTAGATGTAATCCTGGGAAGTGTAAAACTCCACAGAAGCCTTGTGAACGCAATGGATGTTCCTGCCGGCCCACCCCACGGGTCCCTGAAGGCTTGAATGGGGGCTCATTGAGACCGCAGGGTGGAAACCCAGAGCCTTAAACTGAAGACATCTTGCAGTAATTGCAATATTTGGGGTGCCGCAACAATAAAATGAATCTATGGTGGCATGAGCACACCAGGTTCAAAAAGGCCTTACAGTTTTTTGGCATAAGACCGTAGGTTCGATGGGAATCTAGATGTATGGCTGCGGCTGTAGTGGTTTCTGCCTGCTCTTCCTGCCGGGGGCCCAGAAGGGGCTGGCTGAGAAGAGGAAACCTTAGAAAGGCGATTAATGCATGTGTTGCATAGAATTTCTTGGCCATGCTTGTGTTGGCCAATTTGGTTAATGCGTATGGCCCAAGTTAGGATGATACAACAGTTGCTTGTTTTGGTTGAGTTAGATCCTGCTGTGCTGTTCGGGCATCCCCTTGCATCATTGGGTGTGCGAGGGATTTTGTGGGTGTGTTAAAGGATGTGTCCTGCAGTTTCAGGTGTGTCGGGGGTGGGGTGTACAGGAAATCAGGGGGTATCTAAAAGGGGAGTGTATGTCGGTATGTGGGTGTGTCGGAGTGCCCATGCAAATTGTTTGGAATTCTCCAAGGTTGTATTTGTCTCCTGTGTCATGTGTCAGAATCGATGGGTGCAAAATGATGGTGCAAGTGTAATGCGTGGGGTGCGTAAGTCCATCATAAGTAGTGGAACAGAGTTGGGGGTGTAGAAGGGGTGGAGTTGCATCACAAATAATTGTTTCAATAAGCAGAAACATTGTTTGTGCTTGTTCTGTTAGTCAGTTGCCACTTGTAGGTGGATGGGCGGAGTGGATTGGTAGGCATGCAGGTACTGGCATGGGGCTTCTGAGGCGCAAGTGTCTTTTCTTAGTGAATCAGGTGCCGCTTACACGGGAGGTGGTGCCTGCAAAGTTCCTCCTGGATTGAGGGCTGGCCTTAGTGAAATCTCTTTTTTCATGTAATTTACATCATGCTGTGTCGAAATATGAACCAGTGTATTTCCCTCTGAAATGTAGTGAATCTGGCACTATTTCTTTTGTCCTTTTCTTTTCTCTTTACAGCTTTGTGACACTTCACATTGCAATGCCATACGCATTGACAAATGGTTGGGTACCATTGTTTGTAGATGCAGCAAAGAGAGAGTGATACATTGTCTCGGGAGGATAGCTCAGGGGCAACGTGCTCCTCTTGGAAACAAGACAACAAAGAGCAACACAGTGTTGATCCCTGGGTCCACGCTTAGAAACCTCTGGGTATTAAGCGCGTTATTAATAACCAATCATAAATAAATAACCAATCATACATTTCCTCTATTTGGTGAACCCAGCTCTTGACCACCTCTTTCTACACAATGCCAGGATTATTTTACAAGCAATCATTGCTCCATATTCTGCTTGTCCCAGCCCAGACATATGAGGTTTGTTGCTAGCAGGCATTTTCTTAATTCCGTGGGTCTTGCATCCCTTTCCTCTACTCGGGGTAGGGTATAAGGGCTTGATAAGTCCTCAAATGCCAGAACTGAGATGGGAGAATTGGATGGGGAGGTAATGCCTTGATTATGTATCAGTTATCTTTTGTTGATAGTCCTCACCCCTCCAGCCCACCCTTGAGAGCTGGTACTTTGAGGCAAATATCGGCTTGTTATTGACAGGAGTTGATGGGGGTGGCGCCTACTGGTATTCCCTACCGCAAGAAACTGCATGCGATGCGAGCAAGGCCTGGCATGAAAACCCTCAAATAATAGCACTCTGACGAGGAAGGCAGGAGTGTCATGATCTCTGCTTCCAAAAGGTCAGGGTTTTCCCAACTCCCTTGGAAGCAGATCCATAACCCAGGTTCCGAGTGCCAACCAGTCCCAATTGGGACCTTTTGGACCCAGTCCTGGCGCCAGTGGCACCAGGCTCATAAATATGCCCAGTCCCAGCGCTGGAAGCGCCGGGCTCATAATGCTTGGGTGGACTTACCTGCAGCAGACCATGCTGCTTACTTGCCTGCCAGTTGAGCCTCTGATCCTCTTCTGTTTGGAACTACTTTTCCTGTTGGGTGGGGCAGGAGCCACTCCCTAGATTCAGAACACTGGAACTCTTCTGGAAAGCAGGAACTCTTTCCTTACCTAGGCGTGGCTGTGGAAGGAGACACCTAAGCACTACAGGAGGCTATTTAAACCACACCCGATGGATGAATCTTGCTTTGCGTTATTCTGCATCCTCTGCAGCAGAACGCTCATCGTGTCTTCTGCATCTGATCCTGGGCCTAAGGAAAAAGGCTTACCATCCTGAATCCAGTCTTCAGCAACACCTATAAAGACAAGAAAGAACAGGTTAGCATTACGGTCTTCAGTGACAGCTCTTCACTTACCTGGTCCATCGGCTGTCACCAACGCCTCGCGCTGCATTCCGGCATCTGAAAGACAAAGGCTTACCAACTCTTCGCGCGCTCCGGAGGCCTTCGGCGCTGCAACCCGCATCTGAAAGACAAAACAAGGTGCGTTTAAAGACATTGGGGAACTTTAATACTCACGTGCCATTACTCCTTTCCACATCTAACCCAGTGGGTATTCCGGCACCCTGCAGCCGCTCCGAACTTGTACCTGCAAAATAAAAAGACAGTTAGAGCGCATCGTGAAGCAGGCAACAAGCGCTTACTTACGTGCTTCCAGGCGCTTCTATTCATCACACGGGCTCCATCTTCAACTCACTTCAGCCCGTCATCCGCCATCGCCGGAACCCTGCAAAACAAGAGACATCATTACTAAAGACTTTAAAGACAATAGAATTACTCGAAACTTACCGTTCGTGCAGTAAACGACGGACAGCAGTCCTCTGAAGTCAAGAGGCCTGCTCCCCTTATCCAGTGAAGAAACTGGTTACAGCACCCTGCCCCGAGGCAGATGGAGAGCACAGCGTTCACTTACCTAAGGTGAGAGCGTTAACCTTTGGGGTTCTACAGGAGAAGAGAAAGGGAAGAAGAGAGAGACATTCAATAACCCAGTTCCTTAATCCCATATTTTCTATCTGCAGACATCTTACCCTTCGAGTCAGACATACAGTGCACAGAGGTCCAGCCCAAAGAGCCAGCCGTGCGTTACACATCACCTTTGAAGATACGGTATACGCCCAGTCAAGACCGGCGCCTCTACGGGAATCAGGTGAGCGTTACAGAACGCAAAGCCTACCACAAAACTCCCGTCCAGGCGCTATGGAAACCTCGGATACCGACCAGCTAGCCCAGTTACTTGGGGAACTAAGGGCAGAAGTGCATGCAGCCCGTCAGGAAACAAACGCTCTAAGAAGGGAACTGATTATTTCCAAGGAGCGAACAGATGATCTCGCTAGACAATTGCTACAGTCACAAGCCGGACAGACCCCGTTACCCGCATCTGGGGGAAATCTTCCTTCTACATCCTCTATGAATCCAGTGCAGATCAACCTACCTGGGAATGTACCTCTGGCTCCGCCCGAACGATTTTCTGGTGACCCAAAGAGGTTTGCAGTATTTATCAATCAGTGCCGGTTGCATTTCTTATGCCGGCCAGCAGCCTTTCCAACTGATCAAGCTAAAGTAGCTTTCGTGCTTTCGTACCTTAGTGGCAATGCGGCAGACTGGTCGATGCCTCTAGTAAATCAAGATGATCCGGTCCTCCATGATTTTCAAGCTTTTCAGCTCAGTATGGAAAAACTGTTCGCAAGACATTCACAGGGGCAGGCCTTGGACAATGAGCTTCTTTCGTTGCGACAAGGTAATCAAGACCTTTTGGCTTATATTGCGTCTTTCAACAGACTGATAGTGGAAACTCAATGGCCTGAGGACAAAAGGATTACGCTGTTTTATAGAGGTCTACGTGGAGAGCTCAAAGATGTGTTAGCCCAAGTAGTGAATCCCCCACAAGATTGTTCGGACTATATAGACTTAGTCGTTCAAATAGATCACAGACTGCAGAACAGGAAGGCCGATCGTTCCAAGTTTGATGCTCGAGTATTTTCCAATCCGCCAACTCCTTCCAAAGGAGTAGACTCCGGGGAACCCATGCAAATAGGGGGTCTGAAAGGTCCTCTAACACAAAAGGAGCGGGAAAGGAGAAAACAGTTGCAATTATGCCTCTATTGCGGAAACTCAGGGCACTTTCTTCGAGACTGTCCGGTGAAACCTGCCAAGAAGGCAGTAGGAGCTGCAGTTACCAAAGTTACAAACTCTGAGCAGGGAAACGACCTCGCCCGACAAGAATAGAGATCCTCTTGCCAAGCGTGAAAACCAGTTCCGTGACCTCGCATTTCGTGATACCTATGGTCCTCATTAGCCCTGATAATCCGGATCGATTACATGCAATTGAAGTTTACGTCGACAGCGGTGCCATCGGCAATTATGTGGATCTTGAAATGGTTTTGAGGATGAATCTAACTCTTTGTCCCAAGGCTGTAAAGGACGTCATTACTACGGTGGATGGTATGGAGATAGCCTCCGGGCCAGTAATGCATACCTCTCAAGAGGTGACGCTAGTAAGTCAAGATGGACACCATGAGAAGATTGTGTTCGATGTGATCAAGGCCCCTCAGTTTCAGATTATTCTAGGAATAGCTTGGTTTTAGAAACACAATCCTCTGATCGATTGGCGAGCAAGAACGGTCCAGTTTCCAGAATGTGTCTCTACTTGTCACCCTCCACCTGGTGTTGCACTGGCAGCAATTTCTTCAGAGACTCCCCAGTTACCTCCCAAATACCTAGAATACCAAGATGTTTTCCGGAAGGATCAGGCTAACTCTCTACCTCCTCATAGGTCTTATGACTGCCAGATAGACCTGATACCTGGATCTACTCCTCCTTGTAGTAGAATTTATGCCCTCACCGAGCCTGAGAACCTTCACCTTCGACAATACCTAGATCAATACCTGGCAAATGGGTTTATTCGTCCTTCCAAGTCCCCTGCTTCTTCAGCTTTGTTCTTCGTTCCAAAAAAGGAAGGAGACCTTAGAACTTGTATAGATTATCGCTCCCTGAACCAGATCACCGTTAAGAATAGATATCCGTTACCTTTGATTCCTGGACCAAGTCAGAAAAGCATGCATATATACAAAGCTGGATCTTAGAGGAGCTTACCACTTGGTACGAGTAAAAGAGGGCGATGAATGGAAGACGGCCTTCCGCACCAAGTATGGGCTATTTGAATATCAGGTCATGCCCTTCGGACTTTGCAATGCCCCGGCCGCCTTTCAATATTTTATGAACGATGTCCTCAGAGAGCTCATAGATGTGTGTGTTGTTGTTTACATTGACGACATCCTCGTTTATTCTTCATCGGAATCTGAACATCGGAAACACGTGAAAATGGTCCTCGAAAGATTGCGTCAACACAAACTTTTCGCTAAATTGGAAAAATGTGTTTTCAACGTGACTGAAGTTGAATTCTTGGGATTCATATTATCACCTGGCGGAGTGCGTATGGATTCAAAGAAGGTCGATGCAGTTCTCAAATGGCCATCACCATCCTCCGTAAAAAAGGTGTGCAAAGCATGTTAGGCTTTGCTAACTTTTACCGCAGGTTTATCCCCGAATTCTCTCGAATAGTCCAGCCCATCACTGCCTTGTTAAAGAAAAACAAACGTTTTGAATGGTCTACCGAGGCGGAACAAGCTTTCCAGGATTTGAAGACTAAATTTATCTCTGCACCAATCTTAAAACACCCTCGCCCCGAACTCCCCTACATCGTGGAAACTGATGCTTCAAGCTTTGCCATGGGGGCAGTTCTATCACAAAAGGACCCGGTAACCAATCAGTTGCATCCCGTGGCATTTTGGTCCCGCAAATTCTCGCCTCCTGAAATCAATTACACGATTACTGACAAGGAACTTCTGGCTATCAAGTCTGCCTTTAAGGCTTGGCGGCATTATCTGCTGGGGGCCCGACACATCGTTACTGTGATTACGGATCACCAAAACCTGCAATATTTGAAAACCGCAAAAGCCCAATCCTCTAGACAACTCCGTTGGGCATTATTCTTTGCAGAGTTTGACTTCATAATTACCTATCGACCTGGTACAAAGAACGGTAATGCTGATGCCCTTTCTCGGATGGGAATGGAAGAACAATTGATCAACCCTAAACCTGTACCAATCATTCCCGAACAAAGAATTCTGGGTGTAATCGCCACAGAATCCATAGAGGAAGTTAAGGATAAAGCCAGGCAACTTGTAACTCCAGCAGACATACAGAATTGGCATCTGCAGGGAAAGGACTTTGCAGTAAAGGACAACTTATTGTATTTCCAAGAACGATTATACCTACCCAGCACAGATTTACAGAAAAAAGTAATCTCTTGTTATCACGATTCTTTAATGGAAGGACATCCCGGTATGGCCAAGACCTCAGAAAAGATCAAGCGCTACTTCTGGTGGCCGTCTTGGAAAAAAGATATCAGAGACTTTATAATGCCCTGTGGAGTATGCGCCCAAAACAAGAGTCAAAAGGAAAGACCAGCAGGCCTCTTACACCCTATTGACATCCCACCTCGCCCTTGGCATACGCTTTCTATGGACTTCATCACCGATCTACCTCCATGCTCCGGATACAATACGATTCTAGTAATCGTGGATTTATTCTCCAAGATGGCGCATTTCATTCCGCTCAAAGGCTTGCCAACAGCAGCAACTCTGGCCCGAGAATTTCTCGAAAACATCGTCCGACTGCACGGTTTTCCTTCGGTTCTAATTTCGGATCGAGGTAGTCAATTTATTTCTCATTTTTGGCGAAGTTGCTGTCGGTCGGCTCAAATTGATGTGAGACTATCGACCAGTCACCACCCTCAGACCGACGGACAAACCGAGAGGACCAATCAAACTCTGGAACAGTATTTACGCTGCATGCTGCAACAAACTGAAAAAACTTGGAAAGACATCCTTTGGATAGCCGAATATGCCTACAATAACTCTGTCCATTCGGGAACTGGGAAAACCCCGTTTTTTCTTTTGTACGGCAGTCACCCTCGAACCTCGGAGTTGGATTCCCTCCAAGATCTTGAAACACCAGCAGTAGACTACCTGCATCTACAATCACCCAAGCCTTTAAGGAAGCTGTTTCTCACCTTCAAAGGGCTAAAGAACAATACAAGAAAGGAGCAGATCAACATCGGAAGGAAGCCCCTCAATATCAAGTAGGGGATCAAGTCTGGTTATCCACCAAATATCTACCTCTAAAAGGGCCACGCACATTCAACCCAAGATACCTTGGTCCCTATTCCATCACTACCATAGTAAACCCAGTAGCGGTCAAGTTGGACTTGCCCCCGCACATGAAGATACATCCGGTCTTCCACGTCTCTCTATTAAAACCCGTGCAACCTCAAACCCGACTAACTAAATCTCCAAAACCTATCCTAGTCGATGGAGAACTCGAGTTTGAAGTCAAAAGCATTCTGGACTCCAAGATCTCCAAATCTAAACTATTTTACCTAATTGACTGGAAAGGCTACGGCCCCCAAGAGAGAACCTGGGAACCTGCTGAATATGTCCACGCTCCTCGCCTAATCAAAAGATTTCACCGAACATTTCCTGACAAGCCAAAACCCCCGGAGAAGCCCGGTTTGGGAGGGGCCTTGAGGTGGGGTACTGTCATGATCTCTGCTTCCAAAAGGTCAGGGTTTTCCCAACTCCCTTGGAAGCAGATCCATAACCCAGGTTCCGAGTGCCAACCAGTCCCAATTGGGACCTTTTGGACCCAGTCCTGGCGCCAGTGGCACCAGGCTCATAAATATGCCCAGTCCCAGCGCTGGAAGCGCCGGGCTCATAATGCTTGGGTGGACTTACCTGCAGCAGACCATGCTGCTTACTTGCCTGCCAGTTGAGCCTCTGATCCTCTTCTGTTTGGAACTACTTTTCCTGTTGGGTGGGGCAGGAGCCACTCCCTAGATTCAGAACACTGGAACTCTTCTGGAAAGCAGGAACTCTTTTCTTACCTAGGCGTGGCTGTGGAAGGAGACACCTAAGCACTACAGGAGGCTATTTAAACCACACCCGATGGATGAATCTTGCTTTGCGTTATTCTGCATCCTCTGCAGCAGAACGCTCATCGTGTCTTCTGCATCTGATCCTGGGCCTAAGGAAAAAGGCTTACCATCCTGAATCCAGTCTTCAGCAACACCTATAAAGACAAGAAAGAACAGGTTAGCATTACGGTCTTCAGTGACAGCTCTTCACTTACCTGGTCCATCGGCTGTCACCAACGCCTCGCGCTGCATTCCGGCATCTGAAAGACAAAGGCTTACTAACTCTTCGCGCGCTCCGGAGGCCTTCGGCGCTGCATCCCGCATCTGAAAGACAAAACAAGGTGCGTTTAAAGAAATTGGGGAACTTTAATACTCACGTGCCATTACTCCTTTCCACATCTAACCCAGTGGGTATTCCGGCACCCTGCAGCCGCTCCGAACTTGTACCTGCAAAATAAAAAGACAGTTAGAGCGCATCGTGAAGCAGGCAACAAGCGCTTACTTACGTGCTTCCAGGCGCTTCTATTCATCACACGGGCTCCATCTTCAACTCACTTCAGCCCGTCATCCGCCATCGCCGGAACCCTGCAAAACAAGAGACATCATTACTAAAGACTTTAAAGACATTAGAATTACTCGAAACGTACCGTTCGTGCAGTAAACGACGGACAGCAGTCCTCTGAAGTCAAGAGGCCTGCTCCCCTTATCCAGTGAAGAAACTGGTTACAGCACCCTGCCCCGAGGCAGATGGAGAGCACAGCGTTCACTTACCTAAGGTGAGAGCGTTAACCTTTGGGGTTCTACAGGAGAAGAGAAAGGGAAGAAGAGAGAGACATTCAATAACCCAGTTCCTTAATCCCATATTTTCTATCTGCAGACATCTTACCCTTCGAGTCAGACATACAGTGCACAGAGGTCCAGCCCAAAGAGCCAGCCGTGTGTTACGCATCACCTTTGAAGATACGGTATACGCCCAGTCAAGACCGGCGCCTCTACGGGAATCAGGTGAGCGTTACAAGGAGGAGGAGGTAATGATCAACTCTCAAGCCAATCTCATGGCAAATAAGAGAACTGCCAAAGATCCTGGGCGTGCGCCAACAGTAGCAATGCTTCGTTTCTACACTGGGTAAATATAGATTGCGCCCGAACTAGCAAAATCTAAGGTCAGATTTGTGCGGATTGTGCAGATTTTCTTCCACTCCCTGAATCCCAGAGCACAGTTTTTGATGCATGAAAAATAATTCAATACGTGCACGAACTGATAAGAATTTGTTAAGTAAAGACATGGTTATACAAAGTTTGTATTCTTAGCGAAAAAACCTGTACATGGGGAATCTTTTGAAAAGAGTTGCAGAGGCAGAGGCAGAGTTTTGCCACAGAGATGCAGGTTATACACCTCAAAAAGTATTATTCACTGTCTTGATGCTTACACTAGGTTTACCACTGCTATCTCTTCCTCCCGAAATTAAAAACACAAGCGCAGGGTAGGAAAGGTTGGTAGCAAGATGGATCTGTACTCCAGCAACCGTTCTCTTGCCAGTCACAGCGTGTTCCATGGAGGCCTGAGGCCCAACCCCCAGAAGCTAGCTCAGGGGTCTGCAACCTTTGGCCCTTCACATGTTTTGGACTACAACTCCCATCATCCCTAACCAGCATAGTCAATAGCAAGATATTGTGGCAATTGTAGTCCGAAACATCTGGCGAGCCAAAGGTTGTAGAACCCTGGGCCAGCTAGATCTGCCACACAGCCTGGTCTCCATCTGAGACCCACAGGAAACACTTTAGGAGACGTGTGTCTGTGACTGGATGATTAATTTGCAAGCTCTGTGTGGAAACAGGCCACGCCTCATATCTAATGATAGGCTGTCCAATATATGTGTATCGAAATAGTCAAACTAGGGTGGGCAGTCCAAATGTCTGGTGCGCCCGGTAATATTCTCATATATTGATAGTTGATTAGAAAACTGGATCACTGCAAGTGTCAGTGACAAGAGGGAATGCCCAAGACTCTTGTAAATACAGTTATTGAAAAAATCACACCAAAACTGTGCACTGATCCGGGTCAATGATTTTAAAAGGTTATAATATAAGGTTGATGTCAAATTCAAGTAGACATTTCTACAAACAATTGATTACTCGTAACAAAGTGCCCTAGCCAACACGTGTTTCGAGATCTTAG
This sequence comes from Ambystoma mexicanum, assembly GCF_040938575.1. NCBI lineage: Eukaryota > Metazoa > Chordata > Amphibia > Caudata > Ambystomatidae > Ambystoma > Ambystoma mexicanum. The sequence continues at coordinate 1,064,186,018 of NC_090923.1, read as the reverse complement.
TGGTCACATGGACTTAACCCTGTTATCAACATGCGAGTAGCCGAATGCAGCTGGATGAACCGAACAGGTCATCCCACATAGAAGGAGCTCAGATCTATCATGATGAAAGTCAATTCGAATTAGTGGCAAGACCTATAACCAATTTAAACATATTGGCCCTCATTACGACCCTGGCGGAGTGGGTTTACGCCAGCGGTATTCGCGGCGGACCCGTCCGCCCTACTACGAGTTCCCGTAGCGCCATGGAGCCGTTTTCCGCCTGGTTTTTCCGGGCGGAGAAATCCATGGCGCTACGGGACCTTGATGTTAATTACGCCACCGTATTTTACGGTGGCGTAATTAACGCCTTCCCCACTCCCATTATACCCTATGGGGCAAAAATGGGAATGGGGAAGGGTAAAATGGGGAATGGGGATTTACCGCCCCGCCAAGGTCGGCATGGGGCGGTAAATCCGCCAACCCCCATGGCGCTATTGGCAGCTTTCCGCCGTGCTCCATGGTGCATATTGCACCACGATTTCCGCCAGGGTCGTAATGAGGGCCATTGTAAGCCAAAAAAGGGTCACTCAAGATGCAAGCTATCTCGCTTGAGGTCAAAGATATACCCAGAATTTCAATATGTTAAAAACCCAACAGGGTAGTCCAAATGACCACTAATATCTTTTGGTGTCATTTTTTTAATAACTATGTGTCTTTTTATATACAGACATTTTTCTAATAGGGTCCGAATTGTAACAAGGTATCCTTCTGTTCTTAAAACTGCCCCTCAGGGCGTGGTGCCTCCTTCCTTGCTCTTGGCACAGGATAACTCTTTTATTCTTTGTTTTTTTATTCTTCTTTTTCTTTTTGTTTCACCACTCAGGACCCTTTCTCAGAGTATGTGTCTACCCCTTAACAGCTTCCCACCACAGCTGGTCACCTGCGCCTAGTCCCTTGGGTACGACCTCGACAGACACCTCTCCTGCAAGCAACACATTGAAAGAACGGTATCAAATGTCTCTCCTGCGTAAAATCAAGTCCTTCATCCCAGAAAACAATGTCATATCTGCTATCCAAGCCTGTGTCCTCTCCAACCTGGATGGTGGCAATGCCCTTCTGGAAGGCCTTCCAGTGACTGCCCTGGCACCCCTGAGATGTGTCCTGCATGCTGCAGCATGTCCCATCAAAAGACTGCATAACCTGGACCTGTCAAATGAAGAATTCAGAGTGAACTGGTTCATGACATTTGGGTTTGATCAAACAGGAAAGTTTTCTGCTTTCGAATTCTTGCAGGTAAACACATTTCCCTTATAATGGCTGTTATTCATTTCATAAAAGTAATCTTATCAGATATAACATCTTACTTGGAGATTTTAGGAATTTTCAATCAATTATCATAGAACGGCTATTAAAGTGATTGTTATAATTATGCATGGTTTTAGTTGTTGCAGTATTAGAGATTTATATGGAAATGACAGTATTGAAATTAAGTTGTTAAGTGAATTACATTTTGGATGTAATACTGTATATGTTTTACGGATGGTATATTTTTGTATTGTATGGAATGTTTTTTTCTTGTTTTTGTATACAAGGTTTTAATACTAAAGCATGTCAAAATTAAAATTACAAATGAAAAAACCCTGCTGCAACACCTACAAGGCTGTCAGCCTGAAGTCCCCAAGCTACCTCACTGATGATTCACCAGAAGTAAGGACATGTGCAGACTTGAACTCAGTGGGTGCAGCAGGAAGGAAAGAACCAGAAGATTCTGTCTACACTCCAAGGCTCTGACTCTGGAACCATCTCCACATCAACATCAGACTCACCCACTAGCTTCTAGAGTTCTAGGCGTTTGTTCAATTAATGGCTCCTTCCTAATACCTAGGTGCACACACACACCACTGTCCTCCCTACCTGAGACTGGGTCATCTGCTCACCACTGTTTCCCCCTCTGATTGCTTGTAGATCCCAATCGACCAAACTGCCCACCCTTGCCCTCTGCTGTTAGCTCCCTGCTCCCTGGTTTCTCTGCTTCCCTGATCATGTTCTTCCCCTTATGAGTGTAAAATGCTCTGCTGCTTTCCTAATCTATTCCTGCACTGAAGAAATACACTAATAATACTAAGAATAATAATTTGCATTACTTGCTCAGAAGGTTTTCATGCTTGAACCACTATCACAGATATATTTCAAATGTACAATTCTGTGGTCATTCCCATTTTCTCAAAATGCTCTTTGCTTTTATTCAAATTACCTGGATTGGGTTCCTTCAAGAGATCCATTGCTGCTTGCCCTGGGCTTAGCCTCGGCCCTGCCACCATATAATGCACCCTGTTTCATAAAGTGTGGTGGAAGGGTACCAGTTCCCGGAGTATTTATTTCAATCTCCAGAACTGCACATGTGTCTTGCTAAAATAAATCAAACATTATGGTAAATATGCCACAAGGGCAATGTAACTCAACTGTAGAGGAGCTGACGTACGCATCCGCAGGAGATCTACCACCCCTACCTCCCCTGGATTGGATACAAGAGACTGTGACCTGTCTAACACCAGCTATTGTACCAAAACTGCAGCAAGCATTTGGAAGACAGTATCCATTAAGATAACCATATTGAATGCACCCTCAAATTGATGACAGCCTGCAGGAGGAGATTCCTGAAGGAACACGAGAAAGAGCTAAGGAAATTGACTGATGACATCATAAGAAAGTGTGCACAAAGTCCTGAAATACTGAATGAATACAATTTATGAATCCTAGAATGACGAAGTAAAGAATCAAGTGAACCTTAAACGTGTAAAAGAAGATTACACAGTAAAAAAGTGCTGCAGAAATCACAAGTATAATGAATGTACATAGGCTTAAACACAAGGTAGATCAAGTTATCGTATAGGCTAGCAACTAGTAGTGAATAGAATGCAGATAGAACCACCTTCGAATGGAAAATGGACATTGGTATCATGAAATAATTAAGCCACAGAATTATGAATATAAAATGAGAGGCTGTGTCTCACTAGAATAGCAGGTTATTGGAGGTGCATTGGGAGGCTGTCTGGTCTGAAGTCAAGAATGGAGAAGTTGAGTTCAGCTATCAATGCTGAAGAGGAACATGTGTGCAGAGGATGAATCCTCTCACGTTAAGGTGCAAGAAAGAAAACAGAAGATGCCAAGTCTTAATTTATTAAAACATTTAAAAGCTTGCAGAATTAACAGAATCGTGGTCTTTTGTCAGATGAGTCGATGCTGAAAATAGGGCTTGAACTTGGAGTTCCAGAGACGATAGCGAGTGCTGTCACTCCATTACATTCCTAGGACAAGAATACTCTGCAAGGCCAAGTACAAAGAGAATTTCATGGCAGAAGGCATGGGTGATGAGAGATGATGGGCTAATTGGATGGTAGGGCAGCTTCATGTCCTATCTACCTGCACCTGGGTCTTGGCTTATGTGCTGCTAATTTAACCGAATGTTCCAGACTTGGCACCCGCGTGCCAAACTAATTGTATTAGTCCACATAACAAAGGACCGTAAAGCTTGAGAAACCAAACAAACATGGTGTAACTGATCTTTCTTAAATGACACGTATGAAGACGTAGGCATAAATTGTCCATCTGATATCGGACAGCCAATAACAAACTTAGCTCCTATATGATTGTATATCTAGATGTGTCCCTTACTTGCTTTTTACTATGACGTTATTCTGACACATAAAGAGGTATACCATTGCATTTTTTGTGGAAATCGCTGAGAATGAGCATACATCCGTTGATGTTCGTTGTACACTCCCTGTTTTAGATAATCTGTATGAATAAAAATGTAAATGTTTGTTTGTTCAAAACCTTAAATCTCTGAAAGTTCTCGGATTGCTTTGAAATTTTGACACAACGCTGCATTCGAATAGGCGCGTGATTTTATATACCTACTATACATAGATGTCACACCTGTGACAGGTAAAAACATGCTTTTTCTGAAAAACAGCGCCATCTGTTGGACGTAAAAGCAACACACGCTATACTAAACATTTTACTGCAAACCAGAGCCATCTGAGGAAGCAGCAGAGCGACGTGCAGCCAGACTTTAGGATGCACGGTTGCAAGCACTGCATTCGCGTTCTGCAGCTTCAGATCTGCTTCGAACGCGACAGGCTGAGAGTGGCTGAGAGTGGCTGAGTAGATTAGCATCAAACACGACTCGGTGCTCAGCACTCACGCGATTACAATCACCTTGCATTCCGGTAAAACCCAGATGATGATTATAGTTTGAGTCGGCATGTCCTCATCGACACCATGACTGAAGTGTGTCCTTATTGGAAGGCTCTGAAATTTGATGGAGAAACGAAGGGAATGTGTTGCGCCGCCGGGAAAATTAAACTGTCCCAACTTGGAGAACCGCCAGAGCCATTAAAAACTACCCACAAACATTATGAAATTAAACATATTCCAAATGTGCGCTTTCTCTTTTCCTTCTTTTCCATTTAACCAGACTAAGCCAAAGCAACGCGTGGCCGGGGACATCTAGTTGCTAATAAAACAGCACTTGCCATCTTCATGTGTTTGTCCAGTTATTTGGACTCAGAATTATTCTGGTTTAAACACATTCAGTAACAGATGAACATTTCCAAGAGCCATTTGCTCATGTGGTAGTGGTCCAGATGGTTTCGATCTTAACTAGTTTGACTTCAGACTTTCAGACGATCGTGCATCCTGCGCCATTAGCTTGAAGATGGTCGAGTTTCCTGTGGAGAGTGGCGGATAGAGATACACTTGCAAGAAAAACTGAGACGGTGGGCAGGTCCCTCTTTGAAAAAAACCCTGCTCGGTTTTCAAAGGTGCTCTACGGACAGAAGGCAAAGTGGTCAAATTGGAGGTCGAGTTGATACCGAAGGCCTCAAGTCGATTAAACGGATGTAAATAGACTAAGGGAAATGGCAAAATAAAGGGGAGGGATTGCGATATTTTATGAAAATAAGTTGGGTAACAGGAATTTTGTGTGGATAAAGGAACACCTAGGTAATCCTATTTCAAGGGAGATAGATGAAGACGTCTCAAATTCCAGTCAGAATATTAAGAGAGAGGATATACACAGTCAGGACCGTGCAAGGTTACGTCTTAAACTCTGTATGGGTAATATAATTGGAGGCATCAAAAGAATACATCTTACTATAAATATTATAGGGAAAACAGAAGGTGATCACAGGATTTGTTTTTAGCCCCTTACGTGCGAAGGATGAGCTATCTCGCAGCCCAGCCAGAACTCCAGGACGAGTCATGGCAGGGTCCCCTTCCCGGAGGGTTCTCTGAAGCTACGAATTGAGTTCCTTTTACTGATAATTTACCTGTTTCTATAGGGTAATGTGACATGTCTGTTCCCTTGTTATATTTGCAACAAACACCAATTAACATTCTGGGTAGAGATGTGATGATGAAACTTCACATGACAATTTCATTCACTGATCAAGCAATAGTGTGCTCCACTCCAGGAATGCACTATTTAAATGTAGGAGAGTTTAAACTGGCATTTTCAGGACAAGTGGCTCTATGAGGAGTTCCAGTAGATATGGATGTCTTCATGTGTGGGCTGAGCATTTTTTTAACATGGCTCCCTGGATTAATAGGGAACATTGTGAGGATACCTGTTGAATTTATATTTAGACCACAAGTACCTATGGATGAGGAAGAAAGGCAGATCATTCCCAAATTGAAAGCAGCTATAGTACAAGGGAAAACAGCAATGCTTGAAGGAGTCGAGGACGGAGGCAGAACATAGAGTACAGTGATAGCTCTTGAGGAGGGTTTTACCCAGGCCCTCTTAATCAGATTGTAAAAGCAGAATTTCCATTGGTTCTGAATCCTGTGACAATATTGTGTAGCATCCCAGTTGAAGCTAAGTACTTCAGAGTGATTTGAAAAATGTGTTTTTTCTCAATCCCATTCCACAAAGACACACAAGACCTTACTTCCTTACCTTAAGACAAAAAAGACTTCTGTGATTCCCCGTCAATTTTCAATAGGGTCCTACAGATGGATTTAGGTAACATTGATGTGGTAATTCAGTATGTAGATGACATATTAATCCATAGTAAAACAGAGGATGAATGTAGGCAGGACTTTGTTCAGTTCATGACTGTATTGGCAGACAAGGGATACAAGGTAGATAAGGAGTATTGCCAGGAAGAGGAGTTGTACATATGCCAGTTAGTTTCACATGAAGGAAAGAAAGTGACACCTGAGAGAGCTGAGGTTATCATGAAAACACCAAAGCCAAATTCAGAGAGGCAAATGCAGCAATTTCTAGGCTTATGCAATAATTGTAGGGTCTGGGTGTTCGACTACAGCACATACACAAAACCACCTTTGCAAGCACTTAAGAAATAACAAGTTGGCAAGGAAAAGATAGAATGGACTGAAGAAATGGAGGGAGGATTTGAGGAATTAAAAAGAGCAATTTGTACAGCTCCAGTTTTGGGAATTCCCAGTTATAGTGAAGAATTGTATTTGTTTTGACACACCAATGGATCAGTAATGACAGCAGTACTCACACAAAGAACAACACTAGGGTATAAACCTTTAACATATTTCAGTGTGATTTTAGATCCAGTCATGACAGGACATTTTCCATGCAAACAAACTTTGTCTGCTGCTGCATTTGCAATTGAGAAGTTCACAAGTATTACCATGGGCTATGCAATGACGCTGTATGTGGAGTACGCCTCATTTGCCATTTTAGAGAAACCGAAAAGTAAATTGATGACACAAAGAGCTTCTGAATATGAAGTAATCATTTCTAATTCAGCGATTAAAATTGTGAGCTGTAAAATAGTGAACCCAGCCATGTTTGTAGCTGAACCTATAGAAGACGGTGATCATGTATACGATTGCACTATGTTGAATTTTATGATGATATACCTTGTGTGAAAGAAAATGCTCTCGCGGGAAGGGAGATTCTTTTTATTGATGGTTTGTCAAAAATGGATCAAATCAGTGGGCAGAGGCATTCAGGATCCGCAGGTGGAAGATTCAGGTTAAATGGTGATTTTGAGCTAGTGGCAAGTGCAAGTCTACCATACCATTTTTCAGCACAGGCAGCAGAATTGATAGCGCTTATTGTTGTGCTTGAGAAACACAAGATCAGGAAGTGACGGTGTACAGTGACTCCGCCTATCTGATGTCAACCGTACACGCAGGGCTGTCATGTTGGAAAAGGAGGAGTTATCTATGTGCAAACGGCACGCCAGTGCAACATGCATGTTTATTGGACAGGCTCATTAAGGCACTACAACTCCCAGTGGCCATAGCGGTTGTAAAATATGCAACACATACTAAACAAACAGACTTTATTTCTTGCAGAAACGAAGCCGCAGATTTAGAAACAAGGGTTGCATATTCTTCCGAAATTTCGAAGGTTTCGAATATTGAAAATGTCACAGAAGTATCAACTAGAAGCATGTTAGTATGAGAGGGGTTTAAAATCTTGTCAATTGTGCAACTAATAGAGATGCAGACTAGAGCCACACAAGAAGAGCACAAGCTATGCAGATGGAGGTGGTGTTCTTTATCCTCCACGGAAGCACTATAGAGACAGGAAAGCACTGGAAAGCCAGTGATGCCAGCGGCATTACTAAAAATTGCACTGGAGCAGCTGCATTACCCCACGCATATAACCCGAGACAGTCTTGCTGCCACTATCGCAGAGGACTGGTTTGTTCCCAATCTTTTGGAACACGTTGCACAGTTCATTGTGAATTGCATCGTGAAGTTTACAGCTGGGCATACACTAAGAACAATCGGAGGATTAATACACCATCATCTACCCCGACTCCCTGCTCCTCCTCTAGCCTCTCTGCAGCCACCTCTCCTCCCTCCTTCTCTGTCTTTCCCCTGATCTCCGTAGATGAGGTTGCTAGACAAGTCCGATACATGAAAGTCTTGTCAAAACAGGTTCACCCCTGTTCTTCCAAAACTATCAAGGACCACATAGACTCTCTGGCACCTGCCATGGCTGATATCTGCAACCACTCCTTCACAACTGGAGTCTTCCTATCATATCTGAAGCACTCCCTTGTGCACCCCCTTCTTAAGAAACCCACTGCCGACCCCTCCTGCCCGGCCAACTACCGCCCAATCTCCATCACTCTCTTCCTGGGCAATCTCCTGGAGAAACTGGCCATCTCCCAGCTTAATCTCCACACTGAATCTGTTGGCTGTCTTCATGACCATCAGTCTGGTTTCAGAGCTGCCAGAAGCACAGAAACTGCTCTCCTGAACATCTGTGAAGACCTGCTCTCCAACCTTGACTCTAACACCCCTGGAGTCCTCATCCAGCTTGATCTCTCTTCTGCCTTTGACACTGTCAACCATGCCATCCTGCTCAACCATATCCATGATAACCTGGATATCACTAGTCAGGCTCTGGTGTGGCTGACTTCTTTCCTCTCTGTCCGACCCTCTCAGGTCCAACTTGGGTCCTTCCTCTCCACTATCTGTTTCTCTACATGTGGTGTCCCCCAGGGGTCTAACCTCTCTCCCTGGCTGTTCAACCAATACCTGGCACTCCTGGCCCACCGGATCACCGCTCTCTGCCCCAACTTTCTGTGCTATGCGGACGATACCCAGCACATCTTCAGGCTACCCTCGGCCTCCTCCTCCACTTCCGTCATCTCTGACTGTCTCTCTGCTATCCAGTAGTGGTGTGCCACCAATGACCTCTGCCTTAATGCCAGTAAGACTGAGATTCTCCTCATCGACACACCCGCTCCCTCCTTTCCTGTAGCTCTCTGGCCGGCCTCCCTTGGCACTCTTCTTGTTCCCGCCTGTAAGGCTAAAAACCTCAGGGTCATCTTTGACTCTACACTCTCCTTCTCTGCTCACATCTCTGACATCTCTAAGAAGTCACACTACCAGCTGCACCTCCTCAGAGGTATTCTTCCTTTCCTCTCCTTCCCCCAGAAGCTCACAGTCTCCAGAGCTCTGGTTCTCTCTAGGCTGAACTATTGCAATAGCCTCTTTCGGAATCTGTCTGCTTCTACTCTCCACCCCCTGCAAATTATCCTGAACCGGACCGCAATACTTATACTAGGCCTCAAGCCCAGGGATCGTATCTCTTGAGGACTGAAATCCCTGCATTGGCTCCGTGAGGATTAAGTTCAAAACCCTCTGCATCGTCCACAAGGCCTTCTGGGGCCTCAATACCTTCAACTCTCTCTCCCCAAATACGTTCCTTCTCGCACGTTTTGCTCATCTACCTCAAACTCCCTCAGGATCAGTGGCTTTTCCAAGCAACGCGTTGGTGATAGATCTCTTTCTTCGACTGGGGCCTCCCTCTGGAACAGCCTCCCTGCCTCCCTGAAACTTGAGGAGAATCATCTTCGGTTCCGGAAGCACCTCAAAACCTTTCTCTTTGCTTCTGCTTTTTCTCCCCCTCTCCATTGCTGACTTCCTGGCTGACACTGAATTTGCACCTGTTACCTGGTCACCCTCTGATCTCGGGCCCAGGTCCCCTCCCCTGCCAGTCGCACTCCTGCACTGCGCTCCTGGCAACCCCCGCACTTGGGGATTGTTTCTGTATCCCTACAGTCCCACTACCAGCACTTGACACCTGGTGTGGGTACTTATCCTTGCACTTGCCACCTGCTGGCCGTACTTTTACTTACTGTTTTATTTTTTTTCTTACCCCATGTACTGCACTGTCCTCTCCCCTTTCTCCCTCGCACTTCTCCTCCTTCCCCTTCCCATGCACTTGCGCGATCTAAATGACACCTGGCCTATTAGGATCGTTGTCTGTCCTCCCTATGTTCTCCCTTCCTTGCCTCATCATGCCTTGAAGCACTTGTGTATAGGTGCGTTATAAATGCCATATCATATCATATCATCCAAATGGCCCATTGGCCCATTTCAGCAGTTGCATATCGACTACAGTGATATGCTGCAGACATGTAATGGATATAGGTATCTATTGGTGGTGGTGTGTCCCTTTTTCTCAGTGGATCGAAGCTGGTCCTTGTACACATCCTGATGCCACCTGCGCAGCAAAGTTCTTACTGTGCGGTGTATGTCCGAGATGTGGTGTTTGCAAAGTATTAAGGTCCAATAATGGCCCACACTTTGTCAATGAACTATTTGTACACATACAGCTTTTATTGAACATAAAGCATACATTTTCTTCTGCTTATCACCCACAACCAAATGAGATATGTGAGTGGCTCAATGGCCTCCTAAAAGAAAGAATAGCAAATATTAGATTCACTTTGAAAAAGGGATGGCTATATTGCCTACCCGTAGCCTTGTATGCCCTTCAAATACAGCCAGGTTCAGACCATCACCTTATGCCTCATGAATTAGTAACAGGGTGCCGCATGAGGATGCCCTTAACAACCCCATCTAGAGTTAGAAGTGATTCTCAGAGTATAGCGCAGACTCTAGGTGACGTGATGCACGATTTTTGACATGTATGACTACCAGTCTTTCTTTCATTTCACATCAAGTCAAGCATCGGAGGGAGGGGTTGTGGAACACGGAGGATGACCCAGTGACTGATACAAGTGAATTCATGCTAACACCAAAGTTGTAGGTTGGAGATCAAGCGCATATCAAAAACGTTACACGTAGGTGGCATGACCCAAGATTTAATGGACCATATCAAATAGAGGAAGATTCCCCTACTGCAGTTAGGGTGTCTGGTTACATTTGGGTGACATAAAGATCTACAAAGTAGAGACCCTCCCTCTAGTACCCGCTGACTGGGAAGCAAGACAAGAAGAAGAATTGCCACATGTGCAGACTCAAACGATGACCAAGAAGAAGGACGATAAAGCAGTGTGATTAAAAGAACATTTCTTTTGGACTGGAATTCATTGGACACTCCATAAAATACTAGCAGGAAGTGCATGGACTTGCAGAGAATTCCAGAGCTTAAACTTACTTTTTACAGATTCTTTGAAAAAGTTAAATCATGTTGGCACTATGCCCAAGCGCCATTCCTAAAAACTGGAAGAGAGATCAACCCAGATTCATTTTGAGAAAATATATTGCATTTATAACATATGACACCAGTTGATAATGACACACATAGGTCTGTGGTTGCAGTTTTTGTGTTTATACTTCATTCATACCCTACCCTTGTTAGGAGAAATGTTAATAGTCTCACCTTTCTCCAAGATCCGAAGAACAGCCCAGTGGTAAGAAGTATTTTGATTGCAAACATTTAGCAGATTGTGCAACTATGAATTTGATTTGAGTATATGTATTAAAAATGATTCAGGGAGTAGAAAATGCAGTTGGAAGAAGGCAAGCAATTCAACAAGAAATGGTGTGGCACACAAAGGGCCTGATTCACAGAAGTGTTTTACAATGGAAACACTCTGTGAACCAGGCCCAAAATGTTTTTCTAGACTCTTACACATGATATACGTATGCATGTGCTTTCTTTTCTTCTTTTTGTATCTTACATTCCAAAGTCTTTATCATTCTGATGATTTGATTGAAAACATGAAAAGTGTGATTTTTCCCAGTATAAGTACAAATTATGATAATTTCTTTAACCTATTTCGGCATGTCAAACGACATAAGAGGGAGGCAGAAGAAGATAACCAGGGGATAAATGCATATCTTGATAATTCGGCTCACTTGGGGAATAATATGAAGTACCAACATATGAAAAAGGTGGGGGAGAGAGCATCTGAAGAGAGCTGTTATGTCTGCTCTCTCATCCCCTATGCCATGAGTACACTAAGAGCATTTATTTCAAAGGAGATGTCAGCACATGATGTGAAGTGCCTCAGCCATCTAGCAGCATGTGCTACCAGAGGACAGTTCCAAGGGAGCTGGGCAACCCTATGACAGCGATCAAGACAGACATTCCCATACCAAGATGATTATATCAAGACAAAGCAAATGGAACAAGAGCCTGGATGGACAGACAAGATGCTTGTGTATACTTCCATGGGACAAGACAAAGTAATAATTGAAGAAATTAAGAGGATGAATTGCTCTGACAAAACTGAAAAGACTGGAATGCCTGGATGCTGGGAGCATTAACAGCTCTTAATCTATGGACAAGTGATTACGAACAAAGGATGGGAATATGGGATGATGTCCTGTGCAGCTCATCTACTGAGGAAGGAACCAGTGCATGAGGTGTATAAAGTGAATGATGAGTGCCTAAAGTCATGGACCAAGAACTCTAACCTGCTGAAATGGGTAGATGATGAATCGGGACCAGTGGCTGTAGTCCCATTGACTAATGCGACAGTGTGCTTTAAAAGCAAAGGTAAAGTCTGAGTTGGACAGAATAAAGGGTGCACAAACATAATTGATATTCCAGGAATGAGGAGAGAGACTGCTCTCCTAATGGATCGATATTGGGCCTGTGGATCCAGAGCATATATGAAGTTGCCCAGGAACTGGGGAGGAGTGTGTTCTATTGTACTCATCCATGTTCCTGCCTTGGTGATTCCCCAGAGCGACCTGAATATCGAGGGATTTCCAAAACTGGATGACAACCTTAGAAAATGAAGGTCACTTGCACTCCAGTGGATGAAGAGAGAGAGAATTATTTCTCAGCTAAATTGATAGAAGCTTACAATGAAATCCCAGATGAACACAAGTTGTTCAGCAATAATGATATATATGTATGCCTGGACTCCAGCAGCAGTGAATGCCAAATGGCTGCAGATCACCAGATGGGAGCTGTTATAGACAATCAACACCACTATAAAATCATTTAATGCCATAAAGGAAGAGTTGAGAGCCATAAGGTTAATGACCCTCTAGAACAGGTATGTCCTTGCCATGATTACAGCAATGGAAGGAGGTGTTTGCTCCAAGGCCGGGCCTTCTTGCTGTACTTTCATTCCATCCCATGACGGTGAACATGGGACTCTGATGGATGCTATAACTATGTTGACAGAACTGCACATGAAAATGGAGGGGACAGAGGCTATTGGAGATGACGACTGGTTCTCATTTCTGTTTGCATGGATTCCCAACTGGATGGCAAATGTGTTCAAGTTCCTTCAATCAATATTGGTGATGATAATGTTTGGATTCTGTGTTATAAGGATAATAATTGGACAATGCCAGAAAACAGCAAAGAAAGCAGTGGGAATGAAGATCATGATTGATGTGAAAGATGAAACAGAAGACAACATGCAGACTGAAGGTACCAATCAGAGACCACACAAAAACAAATATTGTGGCACCTGAAGGAACAAAATTTCTGTACCCAAGAGATCATAAGAATTATATGGGACGTTGTTCTTCTGTATCCCAAGGGGAGAATGTAATTACATAACTTTGGAATGTGGGCAAACACATAAAAAATTCTGGCCCCTTGAAGGGGGTGGAGAAGATATGGATACCAAAGAAACCCTTCTTCAAGAAAGGATTCAGAGAAGCAGGAAAATTTGAGGAGGTGGTCGAGGACTCGACCAGACGGTGGAATGTAGAGGAACAGACATACACATCCGCAGGAGATCCTACCCTCTACGTCACTTTTATTGGAGACATGAGACCATGAACTGTCTAACACCAGCTATTGTACCAATACCGCAGCAAGTATTTGGAAGACGATATCCATTAAGACAACCATATTGAATGTACCCTCAAGTTTATGGCAGCCTACAGGAGGAGATTCCTGAAGGAACATGAGAAAGAGCTAAGAAAATGGAATGATGACGTCATATGAAAGTGTGCACAAAGTCCAGAAATACTGAATGAATACAACGTATGAGTCATAGAGGAGAAATGATGAAGTAAAGAATCAAGTGAACCTTAAACGTGTTAAAGAAGAAGATTACATGGTAAAAAGTGCTGCAGAAATCAGAAGTATAATGAATGTACATACGCTAAAACGCAAGATAAATCAAGTCATTGAATAGGCTAGCTACAAGTAGTGAATAGAATGCAGGCGGAGCCGCCATTGTATAGAAACTGGACATTGGTATCATGAAATAATTATGCCAAAGAATCATGAAGAGAAAATGAAAGGCTGTGTCGCAGTAAAATAGCAGGTTTTTGAAGCTGTGTTGGTAGGCTCTCTGGCCTGAAGTTAAGAACTGAGAAGTCAAGGTTATATGCTGAAGAGGAACATGTGTCCGGAGGATGAATCCTCTCACATTAAGGTGCAAGAAAAAACACAGAAGAGGGCAAGTCTTCATTTATTAAAACATTTAAAAGCTTGCAGAATGAAGAGAATTGGGGTTTCTTCTAACGTGAGTCGAGGCTGACAATAGGTATTGAACTTGGAGTTCCAGAAATGATAGCGAGTGCCCTCACGTTGTTGCATTCCTAGTACAAGAATACTCTGCAAGGTCAAGTACAAATAGAATTTCATGGCAGAAGGCATGGGTGACGAGAGATGTTGGGCTAATTGGGCTGTAGGGCAGCTTCATGTCCTATCTAATTGCACCTGGGTCTTGACTTATGGGCTGCTAATTGAACCGAATGTTCCAGACATGGCACCAGCATGCCAAACCAATTGTATTAGTCCATATATCTAAGGACCTTATAGCTTGAGAAACTAAAGAAACACAGTGTAACTGTTTTTTTTCTTAAATAACACGTATGAAGAAGTAGTCCTAGGTTGTCCACATGATATTTGACAACGAATAACAAACTTAGCTGCTATATGATTGAATCTCTAGATGTGTCCCTTAACCAATCCCAACCCTTGATAGGTTTTTTACTATTGTCACATAGAATGACATCATTCTGACGTATAAAGAAGTATATTATTGTATTTTTTGTGGAAATCACTAAGAAGAGTGCACGTCCATTGATGCTCGTTGTAAACTCCCTGATTTAGATAATTGGTAATAAAAGCTGGTCAAGTGGCACAGCGAGTAGCAGGCCGCAGGTTCGAATCCAGGCAGGGCCAAACTCAGAATTTCATCCTTCTGAGGTCAATAAATGAGCACCACACACCGTGGGTAATAATAAGCAGCGCTCAGATACCTGAGGGTTCGTAGTGCTATATAAGTGCCATATTATTATTATTAAAACAGAACTTGCCATATTCTTGAGTTTGTCCGGTTATTTGGACTGAAAATTATTCTGGTGTAATCCCATCCAGTAACAGGTGCACGTTTCCAAAGGCCATTAGCTCACAATGTTATTTTTAATAGTCTGAAGAGTGACCCTCTTCCTTCCCATATACATTTCTACGGCAGCATTAAGAATGTAAGGTGGTGTAAATCATTACAGTCCCGTTCATCAAAGGTTTGTTTAATCCTCTCCAGAGCTGTTTTAGATCTCACCATACACATTGCTTAATTGATTGGGGGCACAAGGTTGGGAGAGAGTCAGGATTTACAAATGCACTGGAAGCATTATTCTCTAATAGTAAGCATGCCTTGCTATTTATATAGCTTATATGTCTACAGCACACACATGACACAGTTTACAGACATTTATTACAAACTAATGAAAAACACTTCTCTTTTCATCCACTGCGGACAGAAGGCACGCTTGGTTGACTCTATGATCAAGGCCTGCAAGGGAGTGGGAGGCATTTGGAACAAAATGGCCCAGTCAAATTGGATTGTTAATCTGGCCCTATAAGTGTGCACTGCTGCACTCCTACTGCACGTATTCTGTGATGTAGGGTAGCTTGCTCTGCTGTTGTCTATACTGTTTGTGATATGAGGACATCTTGCTGCTGCCCATGCAGAAACTGTGCATGGTAGTAGGGAAGATTGCACTGCTCCTGCCAGGTGCTGTCTGTTATGCATCTGAAGGGAGCTTGTACTGCTACTGCCTGCTGCTGTCTGTTATGCATCTGAAGAAAGCTTGTACTGCTCCTTCCCGGTGCTGTCTGTTATGCGTCTGAAGGAAGCGTGTACTTCTACTGCGCGATGCTGTCTGTTATGCGTCTGAAGGAAGCTTGTACTGCTCCTTCCCGGTGCTGTCTGTTATGCGTCTGAAGGAAGCGTGTACTTCTACTGCGCGATGCTGTCTGTTATGCGTCTGAAGGAAGCTTGCACTGCTCCTGCCTGGTGCTGTCTGTTATGCGTCTGAAGGAAGCTTCTACTGCACCTGCCTGGTGCTGTCTGTCATGCATCTGAAGGAAACGTGTACTTCTACTGCGCGATGCTGTCTGTTATGCGTCTGAAGGAAGCTTGCACTGCTCCTGCCTGGTGCTGTCTGTTATGCGTCTGAAGGAAGCTTCTACTGCACTTGCCTGGTGCTGTCTGTTATGCATCTGATGGAAGCTTGTACTGCTACTGCCTGCTGCTGTCTGTTATGCATCTGAAGAAAGCTTGTACTGCTCCTTCCCGGTGCTGTCTGTTATGCATCTGATGGAAGCTTGTACTGCTACTGCCTGCTGCTGTCTGCTATGCATCTGAAGGGAGCTTGCACTGCTCCTACCCAGTGCTGTCTGTTATGCGTCTGAAGAAAGCTTGTACTGCTCCTTCCCGGTGCTGTCTGTTATGCATCTGATGGAAGCTTGTACTGCTACTGCCTGCTGCTGTCTGTTATGCATCTGATGGAAACGTGTACTGCTACTGCCTGTTGCTGTCTGTTATGCATCTGAAGGGAGCTTGCACTGCTCCTGCCCAGTGCTGTCTGTTATGCGTCTGAAGAAAGCTTGTACTGCTCCTTCCCGGTGCTGTCTGTTATGCATCTGATGGAAGCTTGTACTGCTACTGCCTGCTGCTGTCTGCTATGCATCTGAAGGGAGCTTGCACTGCTCCTACCCAGTGCTGTCTGTTATGCGTCTGAAGAAAGCTTGTACTGCTCCTTCCCGGTGCTGTCTGTTATGCATCTGATGGAAGCTTGTACTGCTACTGCCTGCTGCTGTCTGTTATGCATCTGAAGAAAGCTTGTACTGCTCCTTCCCGGTGCTGTCTGTTATGCATCTGAAGGGAGCTTGTACTGCTACTGCCTGCTGCTGTCTGTTATGCATCTGAAGAAAGCTTGTACTGCTCCTTCCCGGTGCTGTCTGTTATGCATCTGATGGAAGCTTGTACTGCTACTGCCTGCTGCTGTCTGTTATGCATCTGAAGAAAGCTTGTACTGCTCCTTCCCGGTGCTGTCTGTTATGCATCTGAAGGGAGCTTGTACTGCTACTGCCTGCTGCTGTCTGTTATGCGTCTGAAGAAAGCTTGTACTGCTCCTTCCCGGTGCTGTCTGTTATGCATCTGATGGAAGCTTGTACTGCTACTGCCTGCTGCTGTCTGTTATGCGTCTGAAGGGAGCTTGCACTGCTCCTGCCCGGTGCTGTCTGTTATGCATCTGATGGAAGCTTGTACTGCTACTGCCTGCTGCTGTCTGTTATGCGTCTGAAGAAAGCTTGTACTGCTCCTTCCCGGTGCTGTCTGTTATGCATCTGATGGAAGCTTGTACTGCTACTGCCTGCTGCTGTCTGTTATGCATCTGAAGAAAGCTTGTACTGCTCCTTCCCGGTGCTGTCTGTTATGCATCTAATGGAAGCTTGTACTGCTACTGCCTGCTGCTGTCTGTTATGCATCTGAAGGGAGCTTGCACTGCTCCTGCCCAGTGCTGTCTGTTATGCGTCTGAAGAAAGCTTGTACTGCTCCTTCCCGGTGCTGTCTGTTATGCATCTAATGGAAGCTTGTACTGCTACTGCCTGCTGCTGTCTGTTATGCATCTGAAGGGAGCTTGCACTGCTCCTGCCCAGTGCTGTCTGTTATGCATCTGAAGAAAGCTTGTACTGCTCCTTCCCGGTGCTGTCTGTTATGCATCTGATGGAAACGTGTACTGCTACTGCCTGCTGCTGTCTGTTATGCGTCTGAAGGAAGCTTGTTCTGCTCCTTCCCGGTGCTGTCTGTTATGGTCTGAAGGAAGCTTGCATTGCTCCTGCCTGTTGCTGTCTATTATGCGTCTGAAGGAAGCGTGTACTGCTCCTGCCCAGTGCTGTTTGTTAGGCGTCTGAAGGAAGCTTGTACTGTTCCTGCCCGGTGATGTCTGTTATGCACCTGATGAAAGCTTGCACTGCTATGGCCCGGTGCTGTCTCTTATGCTTCTGAAGGAAGCTTGCACTGCTCCTCCCGGTGCTGTCTGTTATGCTTCTGAAGGAAGCTTATACTGCCACTGCCATCTGCTGTCTGTTATGCGTCTGAAGGAAGCTTGTACCGCTCCTGCCTGGTGCTGTCTGTTATGCGTCTGAAGGAAGCTTCTACTGCACCTGCCTGGTGCTGTCTGTCATGCATCTGAAGGAAGCGTGTACTTCTACTGCGCGATGCTGTCTGTTATGCGTCTGAAGGAAGCTTGCACTGCTCCTGCCTGGTGCTGTCTGTTATGCGTCTGAAGGAAGCTTCTACTGCACTTGCCTGGTGCTGTCTGTTATGCATCTGATGGAAACGTGTACTGCTACTGCCTGCTGCTGTCTGTTATGCGTCTGAAGGAAGCTTGCACTGCTCCTGCCTGGTGCTGTCTGTTATGCATCTGATGGAAACGTGTACTGCTACTGCCTGCTGCTGTCTGTTATGCGTCTGAAGGAAGCTTGCACTGCTCCTGCCCGGTGCTATCTGTTATGCGTCTGAAGAAAGCTTGTACTGCTGCTGCCCTGTGTTGTCTGTTATGAGTCTGAAGGAAGCTGCTGTACGTTCGGCGACTGCTTCATGAGCGCAGTATGCTCTGCTATTGACTGTGCTTTCCGTTATCACGTGTCTGAGGGAAGAATGCCCTAGTGCTGCCCTTTGCTGTCTGTTGTTATTTGTTTGCGGGAAGCTTCAGCTGCAGCTGCCATGCTGTTTCTGCCTCAATATGAGCAGGGCTAGAAATGGACAAAATTTCCTGGGGGAAGTCCCCTCCCCTCTTTGCAAGAAGAAGAAGTCTGAGGGGGTGGATTGTCAATTGTGTGGGCAGGACTGGGGCCTATTGTCAGTTGTGTGGAAGGGACTGAGGGGGCAACGCTACATGCCGATTCATGTGCGTGCCCTCAATATAGGATTCTGGCTGCTTTGCATAAAAACAAAGTGCATTTTGAGAGCATAAGATCACCACAAATGCATTAAGCATGTGTGTGCTCGTAATTCAAACGTGTATTCCTTCCAAGTATGCAATGCACACTTGGAATGGCACTCATTTCCTCCGTCAGAATAGTCACCCTGACAGTAACATGTGTGAAAGCATGAGACATATATACATTTTTGGACATGTTCATGGTTTAAGTTTGGGCTGTTGAGCAAAGGAACACTTTCAAATGTTGTCTGTGAAATAATTTCTTATCCTGACCCGAGTCTACTGAGCAGACACAGCGAAACTTGCAGCAGTCTCCAGTCAGGAAACTCACAGCAGTTGGGGTGGAGAACCTTCACAACTTGTGGGGTTTTGCGTCCAGATTTACACAAAACAGTGCTCCAGCAAGACAGTTTTTGCCAGTGCTGCACTCTAGAACAGTGCTCCGGCAAGACAGTTTTTGCCAGTGCTGCACTCCGTCTCGTTCTGGCCCAATTCTTCTCCTGATTATGAGGCAAGTATGCTCTGTTGCTTTCTGTGCTGTGTTTGTTGTTATGTGACTGATGGAAGTTTGCACTGTTGCTGCTTGTGATGTTGCTAAAAGGCAGATTTAACAGTAAGAAACAGCGCAAAGGCCTACAGGGCCCCTCTGCTCTGCCTTTCTCACCACAAAGGTAAACAGCCTGGGTTGCACACTGGCCTCCCAGTGAGGTCTTAATTATCTTTTTTACATCTCCCAGGAGCAGTCTATTTACAAGGGGAAGTGATTAATGATGGAAACAGGTAACTGGCAATAACCATTGCTGTAAAATGTATAATGCTGAGAGTTGTCTACGGATTTAATAATCAATTTAAGTGTGATTCGAAATTTTGAGGGGAAATAAGCTCCAAGCTGTGTTCAACAATGACATTGTTGTGCATTCTATATCAATTTGTGTCTGTAGGAGATTTGTTTGTAAGTTCCCGCTCCTGCGCCTCCTTGCACATGCAGACAGAGCAAGCTGGATTGGGGAGTTTCATTACCCTCGCTCAGACCCTGGTGCACATGTGCAGGAACCAAGAAGCTTTTGCTTCCTAATTCCTGTTCATGCTACGTAGGGGCTGGAGGAATGGGGAGGAAACTTCAGGACCAGGGCAGAAGGTATGTTTATGTTCATTTATATATTATTTAAATATGTGCATGAATGCGTGTATGCTTTGATCTAATTGAGTGAATGATGATGGGTGCTCATGTGAATGATTGAGTGTTTGCTGTGTGAATGTTATGTGAATGTGTGTGTGTGTTTGTGCTGGCCCATGGAGCTGATTTCGGCGAGTGTGGGGAGCAAGGTAGTACAACAAAGGCATTAAAACTACCCAATGTCAGGCATTGCCATGAATGCGCAGACATTTGTGGGGGCTACAGATTTGGTTCCTTTCACTGACGAACTCCCGATTTCTGTAGGGGAACATAACCTTACCATGCCACTGTTATATTTCCGACAGACGCCAGTTAACATAGTGGGGAGAGACATGATGAGCCGACTCAACTTGACTATTTAATTCACAGAACAGGGCATAATATGCTCAACCCCAGAAATTCACTACATGAACGCACGAGAATGTATTCAAGCATTTGGCAGCCAGATCATGCTCAGGGGCGTGCCAGTGAATTTAGAGTTGTTTCTATATGGAGTGGAAGTATTGTTAGCATGGTTCCGAGGTATACAAGGTAAATCACTCTGCATACATAATGAGTTTCTATTCATACCAGAAATCCCCTTAGACGTAAAAGAAGGACAGGTGTTCCCACTGAAACTAGAGGTAGCCATAATGAGGGACGAGGGAGTTATATTACACAGGACAGATGACTCGGGACTGGCCTAGAGAACAGTAACCGCAATAGAAGGGCACAGACTGACTGATTTTTCTGACAAAGAGTTATTTTGAGATGACTATTCAGACCGCTAGACAGTGTTCTGCATGAGCATCACTTATTGGGTGAGAATTCAATACAGGGTAGTACAGAGAATAGCCATGCTGAAAAGGCACCAGTACTACTTCTTGAGGAAGAGTTAGCGCGAGTGCTAAGCATTCTATGGACCAATGGCCCATATGATGTGGGCCTGATGAAGGGAATAGGAGCTGTTAAAATCAAACTGAAGCCAGGGGCAATTTTGCCAAGGGCAAAACAATACCCTGTGTCAAGGTAGACCGATGAGGGCATTTTGAGACAATCTCTTCATTAGTAAAACAAGGAATTTCGGTCCCATCAGAATCACAGTGTAACACAGCAGTGTAGCCGGTGAAGAAAGCGACAGCAGGTTCATGGTATTTTATTCAGGATCTGCGTCCTCTAAACAAAATAGTCGAGGCAGAATTTCCGCTAGGTCCCAGGCAACAATGTTATATAGCATTCCTCCAAACACTACCAACTTCACAGTGATAGATTTGAAGAATACCTTCTTCTCTATCCCACTTCATGAAGAGTCACATGATTTGACATCCTTTCTATATAGAAACCCCAAGACTTCCTCAGGGATACTGTGAATCACCCTCCATATTCCATAGGGTACTTCAGATGGGCTTAGGGAACATGCGGATGGACTGCACAATGATTCATTTGTAGATGACATTTTGGTCTGCAGCAAGAGTGAAGAGCAATATAGAGAGGACTCAGTACGACTGTTGACTGTGTTAGCTGAAAAGGGTTACAAAGTAGACAAGACAAAATTGCAATATTGTCAGAACGAAGTCTTTTACATCGGACAGATGATATCCCAGGAAGACAGAAGGGTAACCCCAGAAAGAGTGCAGGTGATTCTTAGAACGCAACCACCATGTTGGTAAGGGAAATGCAGCAATGTTTAGGCCTCTGCAATTACTGCAGAGCTTGGGTGTTTGACTATAGCATATATACAATACTTCTTTTTGAGCAGGATCTGATACCCTCAGCGGGCAGATGCCAATCTGACATGGACACAAGAGATGCCTGAGACATTTGAGGAACTATACGGGGCAATATGTACAGCCCCAATTTTAGGGATTCCCGATTATCGCAAAGAGTTTTATTTATTCTCACACTCCAATGGAGCGGTAATGACTGCAGTGCTCAACCAGAAAAAGACCTTAGGGGACAAGCCGATAGCTTGCAGTGGGCGACTAGACCCAATGATGAGAGGACACTATCCTTGCAAACCAACACTGGCTGCTGCTGCATTCGCAATAGAGAAGTCAGCAAGCATAACACTGGGATGCAGTACCACGCTATACGTGGAACATACCCTTTTTTGCCTGTCTCGAAAAGCCCAAGAGCACACTAACCATGCAGAGAGCATCAGGATATGAGGTGATTATCTCTAATCCAGTGATAAAGGTAGTAAAGTGCAGAATTGTGACTCCAGCAACATTTATAGCAGAACCAGTAAAAGAGGGAGATTATGTGCATGACTCTGCAACATATACGATGTGTTATGATGATGTCCCTAGGGTAGAAGACAATGCATTTTAGGGAGAAGTGCTCTTTATTGACAGTTTGTCATGCATAGACCGGTTGAGAGGAGAGAGACATACTGGGATGGCAGTGGTGAAAGTAGAATTTAATGGGTCAGTTGAAGTAGTAACAAGCACAAGATTGCCTTCACATTTTTCAGTGCAAGAGGGAGCACTAGTGGCACTCATCATGTCACTAGAAGCACACGAGGGGAAGGAGATCACTTTGTACTCTGACTATGACTGCGTGATGTCAACAGTACATTCAGGGCTATCACGTTGGAAGAGGAAGGGCTATCGATGTGCTGACAGCACACCAGTGCAGCATGTGTATTATTGGCCAGGCTCATAGACTCACTACAAATCCCATCAGCCATAGTAGTTGTGAAGTGCCAGGCACACACAGGGGGCATGATTTCCTGTGGTAACGAAGCCCCGGACATAGAAGTGAAGTGTGCAGCATATTTTACAGAAATGAGAGAATTCAATACCCCACCTAACACACAAAGGCATGTACACAATTTGATATTGAAGGAAGGATATAATGAATTGCTTATTACCCAGATAGTAGAGTTCCAAGGGAAAGTGCCAGCAGAAGAAAAGGAGTTATTGGTAGGAGAGAGTGCTCGATATCCCCTATGGATGCCCTGTGGAGATAGGAGAGGACGGTAAAGTAAATACTTCCTAGGGCATTGCAGCAGATTGCACTTACACAGCTGCACTATCCCACCCACCTTAGTAAAGAGGTTCCTGCTGCACACATTGGAGAATATTGGTTTTGTCCAAATTTAGATGAGCTTGTTGCCGCTTTTACGAGTTGTAATGTGATTTGTCAAACGTATAATGCAGGCCACACGTTGCACATAGTGCGAGGAACAAAACCGCACCCTAAGGGGACGTTTCATCATCTCCATGTGGATTATGTAGATATCATCCAAGTATGCCAAGGATACCCCTACATGAGAGTGGTTCTATGCCCTTTCTACTGATGGAACAAAGCTGGTCCATGCTCACAACATGATGTCCAGAGTGCAGCGAAATTCCTCGTCAGAGGTGTTCCCACAATGATGGGTGTGTGAGGCCCCGAATTCAGACAATGGGCCTCGCTTTGCAAATTAAACCTTTAAGCACATCACAACCTTATTTTGGATTATGCACAAGTTTTCCTGCACTTATAACCCACAAGCTAACAGAATCTGTGAACGCCTCAATGGCCTGCTCAAGGGGAAAATCGCCAAAATGAAAGCAACATTAAAGAAGGGATGGCTCCATTTCCTGCCCTTAGCCTTGTTAGCATTGCGCAATCAACCTGGATCCGACCACCATTTAACCCCTCATGAGGTGATGACAAGACGCTGCATGCAACTCCCACTTTCTTCTCCCACTAGAGCACTGGCAGACACACAGAGTACATCTACCATTTTGGGTGATAAAATGCACAACTATGTGTTTCAACGATAGCAAGTGCTTCTTTTATCCCCCGACAGCTTCAACCGCCCAGGCGGGGGAGGTCGAAGAACGATGAGGAAGATGACGCTCAATTAAAAGACTTTGGGCTGCTCAAACAACCTTTGCTATATAATGGAGAATGAGTCTTTGTCTGGAACTTTACATGGAACTGGTGGAAGCCCCACTTTGAGGGCCTGTTCAAGAGGTGAGACCTCCTTGGTCCAGCTCGTAGACGATCGGATGCAAGCAGAAGAACCATAAGGAGAAGAGACCCAACATTGCATGCAGACGAGGTTGCAAACTAGAGTCAGGCAAGTGCAAAGTGAACAGCTAGAATAGGCACACAGTAATGTTTACATTAGGTATTCATTGTGAAAGTTGAATGGGCTTGTGACAATTAACTTGTAATGCCTGCACACCGTTGAAGACGCACTTTCCTAAATCCGTCACAACAGCTGAACCAATGATATCATTTAAAGTGTTCTTTCATGCTTTCCTTCTTTACGTTACACACACTTACCCAGCATTGACTCAAGGCAACCCATTGGTGAGTACCCTACTTAAAAACCTGAAAATTAGATCCTTTTGGGAGCAAATGTTTCTTACAGCAGTGGCACAATTTTCTTGCTGCAGAGCTTAACTAACACAATACAGCAATAACAATGTATACCAAAGACTTTTTCAAATGGTTTTGTGGACTCTATGGACAATACAAACTGACCCCAGCAATACAAAAAGTGGAAGCCACCATGCGGTTTATTGTGATAAAGTTTTTTTTTGCATTCTGCTGTCTCTACCTCTTTTCCCTCACTGCATTACAAAAGATTGTGTTTTCTAATGCATATGCCTTGGTACTCGCTAACACTACCCTACCCCTGCTATTTTGGGAACCATATCTGGTCAAATGAGTAGCACTGCCAGAGATGTAAAAAGAGTCTGGTGAGGCACAGATATTGATTTTCAACATTTATAGACATACCATGCTGATTTGGCCCATGTGTCTAACAATGTGTGATATAAACACATGACCAAGGTGTGGAGGGAGAAAACGAAGGAGAGCTGCTATGTATGCTCCATCATCCCCTATGCCATGAGAGCTTCCAGAACATTCATAGCAACAGAAATTCCAACGGCCAGAGCACAATGCCTTATGCACTTGTCGCTCTGCATCACAGGGGTCGGTTTCAAGGGAAATGGACTACATTCACTAGGATGGATGTCCCAGAACATGTTCCTGTATGAAGACAGTTACATCAAGACCCAAGAAATGCAAGACAGCTATTGGAGCACTGGCAAGACAATAGAATACATTCCCGACGGTCCAAACAAAGAAGAAGCCAGAATAGTTACACAAAAGGAGTTACAATTTCCAAAGACAGAACAACGGGATATATGAAGGATGCCAGGATGCTGGGAGAGACCTCAGTTGCTAGAATATACACAAGTATTTACAGAAGAAGGATGGAAAGAGGGAGTGGCAGGAAGCAAAGCACATGCACTATTCATTTCCAGTTGTAGTGCAGAGAGAAAACAACAAATGTCTCAAAGAATGGGCAGAAAGCGCAAAACTGCTCACCTGGGTAGAAAATGAAGCAGGTACTATGCCGATTAAAGCACTCAAGAATGTTTCCTTATGCTTCCAGAATGAAGGTCCAGTGAAGGTTGGAGAGAACAAAGGATGCAAGCAGATATCGAAAAAAACAGACATGAAGGTTGACACAGCCGTACTAATGGACCACTACTGGGCCTGTGGATCCAAAGCATACATGCAACTACCACCAAATTGGAGAGGAATATGCTTGTAAGTGTAACTGAATATACCAGCAGTAGTAGCGTCTCAGAAAGAGATACAAGTGGATGGATTCCCCAAAATGGAAGCACACCAGAGAAAGAAAAGGTCTGCAGAACTGGCAAAAGCGAAGAGAAGCAACTACATCTCGCTCAAGATGGAAGACACCTTAGACACAATTCCTGCAGAGCACAAGCTTTTTAGTAGGACTGAGATGTTCTTTGCATTGGTGGTCCCAAGAAGTCAGGCCAGTATGAATGCTAAATGGCTCCAGATCATCAGATAGGAGCTGTTGCAGACAATGCCCTCAACCATCAAGAGGTTCAATGCGATCAAGGAGGAGCTGAGGGATGTGAGGTTCATGACCGTACAAAATAGATATGTCTTAGATATGCTCAAAGCTATGGAAGGAGGCGTTTGCACCACAATTGTGCCATGTTGTTGCACATATGTGCCTTTCCGTGATGGAGAAAAAGGAACATTGGCCGAGGTGATCACACAACTATCAGACCTGCATGCTTACCTGGAGGCAGTGACAAACCCAAGAGAGGAAGATGGAGATTTGCTGTCACACATCTTTTCCTGGGTACCATCCTGGATGGCAAATGGACTGAAAATGCTGATAGCAGCTTTATTGCTGGTAGTATTTGCCTTCTGTATCATCAGGATAGCAATAGTTCAATCTAAAAAGGCCACTGAAAAGGCAATAGGGATGAAAATTCTACTTGACGTAGAGACAAAGGTAGGCGGAGAAACACAGACTCTTGACGTGTTGCAATCACACTTCAAGCAGTGTCCTCTGTTCTCCTCTCCCCAGATGTGTGCAACTATTTGGGAAAAGAGATCTGGTTCAAGCCTGATGGAGACTGCTGACATATGACCTGGAGTTTGGACAAGCAAGTAAGCAAGCAATCAAGTAAGACATGCTGGACACCTAAGAGGAGTGGCCAAAGTATGGACCTCGAAACTGTATCTGACCAGAGAGAATAGATTTGGGAGTGTGGTCAACCTCTCGACAAGAGGAGGAATTGAAGAGGGGGATCTAAACCTTTCCCTCATGGCACCTATCCCGCTCACAGCCTGTCGACTTAGAAATAAGAAATGCACATTGCTTGTGACCCCCCTCCTCCTCTTCCTCGAGGATGTATCACAGGTGTGAAAGATGCTATTCACTCAGACAGCCATTTAGACCATATCCTGGTGACGTTACAGAAGAGACAAGCCTGCAATCTATAGAGCAAGTTGACTGACTATAGCCACATCGGTTTGATGATGTCAAGACTGACATCATGACATAGATCTGTTAGACATGAAGTACATATGCATCCCTGCACGAAGCTACATAAACATTTTAGTTTATTGCAGATAGACACAAAGGGTATGCTGGTTGACTCATATAGTTAGAGGACTGACACGCACATATACCTTTTTGCTGACCACGAAACCACAAGATGCACAAGAATACATATGAATAGCCTGCTCAAGCTTAAATGCAACTAACAGGGACAGCCATGCAAATAAAGATGGACGACATAGGTACATTGGAGTGAATGGAACAACCATGCAGAGTTTGAGACACAAAGAGAGCTGATAGACTGTCCCAGTTAAACCTGAGAGGACAGGCTTCCATTGTAGTCACCACACACAGATAGCCAAGGACACAGGGTGAAGGAAAGTTTCCAGATAAGCAGAGGGACGGAGCACATGTGAGAAGCCTAAGCAAAAATCCTCATAATTACACACAGAGGAGGGCATTTCGTGGTCCCAACACACATGACATGAGCACGGTAAACAAGGCCTATTCATTTGAGCTAGGTAGAGATTGCTATTCCCATCAGAGTGAATGCAAGGAGAAACAAATGTAGCACAGGTGCAAAGACAAATGTTATGTCTCACGGCACAGGTGATCGGGGAAGGCAACATATTGGTAATACGCAGCACCTTCGGAATCTTTTGCATTACCTTGAGTGTTGCATTTGGCCTGACACCTGTCCAAGGCTCCAAGGCTGGAAAGACCATTTATTTCCAATCCCTATTCACCTGCCTGGATTAGTTTATACAACGTTGCATCGGCCAGCCACATTTCACTAACCTGCAACTTTGTATTTAGAGGTTGTTTCAGGAGGAGCGACCAACTATGGTTACCCAATAGATGCACTAACACCTATAGAAATGTGTATATATATCTCACCTTACTAACCTATCCCATTGCCTGTTAGGTTTTTGGGAATGTAACTTGGGGCCAACCTTAATAAACTCAGTAATCATTACACATCATTCAATATCGATGGTATTGACATCAAAGTGGCAAAGGAGGCAAAAACCCTGGACTCAGCCCTAAATTTGCATAAGCAAGTCAACGCCACAGCCTCAGCATCTGCATATACCTGCAAGCTGATACATGCCTGTAAACCCTTCTTATCTACTGGGAGTTGTATTACCCTAGCGAGAGCACTGATTCTCTTGAAACTCGACTATTGCAATGCACTCTACCTAGGTGCTAGCAAATAATA
Source organism: Ambystoma mexicanum (assembly GCF_040938575.1). Lineage (NCBI taxonomy): Eukaryota > Metazoa > Chordata > Amphibia > Caudata > Ambystomatidae > Ambystoma > Ambystoma mexicanum. Next base: position 1,064,157,902 of record NC_090923.1, on the reverse strand, counting down.
ATCAACAAACTGCAAATACTACAAAATAATGCACTTAGAACAGTGCTAAGTATTCCCAGAAGGCAACATATCTCGGAAGCCAGGCGGATGAACTGGCTCTCAGTTAAAGACCAAATTCAGTTCAAAACTGTCTCCCTCACCTACAAGTCCCTAACTAATTCAGCCCCCAAATACCAAATGGAGAATATGGTTAAAAATGTGTCAACCCGACCTACCAGGACTGCAAACTCTTTCTGCCTAAAGGCCCCCAGATTCAGACTGAAAAGAGCAGGGGGTAGTAGCTTCCCGGTTATGGCTGCCCAGTTATGGAACTCCTTACCTACAACTTTAAGAGCAGACCAGTCCTTCCTTAGCTTTAGGAAAAATACCAAAAGCTGCTTGTTTACAAAGGACTCGTGATGATCTCTAGAATGCCCACCGACTATTCATTACACCCATACACTGCTATGACTATGTAATCTATCATTCTGTTTTTACCTAATGTATTATATTGTCTATTCCCTGTGCAATAATGTCATGATGTAACTGTAACTACTACTATGGGCAACGTGTAAATTGTATATTACCTGCAAATGCACCCAGATACCCCCGTGTTTGGCGCGCTATATAAATAAATAAACAAGCAAAAAAACAAACTGCATGTTGTGGCGTCATTCACAAACAAAACTAGCTGACAACCGCCTAGACACTGAGAGAAAGAGAGAGTGTGGAGAAAGTTACGTTGTTCAAGATGAAATCCCTGTCATTTGAATTTGTAATAAAGACAGTTGAACCGTGCTCTATTATGGCCGGGTCTTCCGTTCTTGGTGCAGGGGATTCCCAGTGCCCCGTTGCTCTTGCCTGTACATCGGGAGGCTGTTAAGAGTCCACTGGCTGCATTTACAGTTTCTATAATGCGTTATACCTTTTCCAGGTGGCATATCATGCAACATGGGTGCATTTCAAGTCATTCATCTAAACCAGAGTTTTATGTTAGGTCTTCTGACCCAAACGTTAATATATGTGTACCGGCCTGTGCTGGGAAGAGGCATGTTAAGTGCCTAAATGTCAGAATAGCTCAAACCCCAGCTTACCATTTAACCCAAGTGATGTATTCCCACTGTGCCTTATCTGCCAAAATTAGGAGCCCTAGAAGGGATTTAGTTTGCAGTTTATGCAATTCCAAAGCCTCAATCGTAGTTTACTAGTGTTGCCCCCATATATAATTATAGTGACCAGTCCTAGTCACCATACAAAGCAGTAGATGCTTTTTACAAATGCGTATGCCACCCTGAAGCTAATGGTTACATTTCCAATTGCTGTTGCACCCTGGTTCCCCTCTTCCATCATAGCACACATTTGCACCCTTAACTGATTAAAAACGTGATACAAAAATGCTGCAAAAAATACACTTTTGTGCTGCAAAATGTCATTTTTAAGGCACAAAATCTTCCATTCCATGCTGCAGTGAAAGAGGTTGTCTTTCACAGCAAGATGCCAAGACCCACAGCCCCTCCACCTTGGGTCTCCTGGCGTGGCCACAGAATTCAGGGCAGCAATGTTGGAGTGTGATGAAACTTAGATGAAATAAGGGCTAGGGGCACCATTGCTCGGCCCTCGCAGGCAGAAGAGGCATCCTCCTCGATTCTACCCAGCCAAGCCTAGATGGTGGGAATAGGGGTGTACTGCAAGGGAGTGGTAGTAAGCAATAATAGTGGTAAGGGTGGGGTGGATGCAATGTGACTGGCGGTGAAAGGTAAAGGGGGTAGAGGGAAAAGAAAGGGGGGAACTGGTGGGAAAGGAAGATCCACACTAATGTTCTTGCTTCTTTTTATCTCTAGAATTGTATGTTTGTATAGCTCAATTAATGCATACATATTGAATAAAAGGAACACACCTTTTATTCTTGGGGTATCAATCATCAGGATTCATCTCCTGGTCTCATGTTCAGGGGTTTGCAGTCTGCTGCTTTAATAATTCATGATGTGATGAGTAGTGGGTGGAAGGTTACAGTGGTGAGGGGACCATGGAAGGAGAAGGGGGAGTGGATTTAAGGGGAGAGAGGATTTCCTACCTCAATAAATGGGGTAAGCCTGATCAAATCACTTCGTCAGCAATACCTGTTAAGTAACCAGGCTCATTCCAGCCATAGTCAGACCCCTGATTGCACAACTCCAACAGTAAAGCATGTGGCAATGCCAACAGTTTTGGCTTTTGGGTAGGCATGGGAAAGGCTTTTGCCAGGCAGTGCCATAATGGTATTAACTGGCCTTCTATGTTAGCAGCTGTAAAATTGTGCGAGTACCTGGGCCTATAATAGCAGTGCCTGGCAAATGCCTAATACTTGTACACAAGCCAAAACGGTTGTCTTTGCCAATGCTTGTTTTAAGCAGGACTTCAACGAAGGACACACACAAGTGCTTATAAATCGAGTGGCTGCAGACAGACTTGGTTAAGACATTTTTATTTTGATAGAAGGGCGTTTATTGCTCCAATTAAGTCATTCACTCTCAGAAGTCATTTGCTGAGTAAGAACATTGGCAGGTACTTCAAGCATGTTTGTTGGTAAGGCTTGAAAAAGCTACGCCAAAGAGATGCCTGGAGGGTGAGTTATGGGTGGGCAGGGACAGGAAGTGGGTGGGAATAGCCATAGGGAATCACATGGCCATGGTCATTGAATAGGTGGGTAAAAACCAAATAACACCTACAAGCTTTGTGTCCTTCCTTGTGTGACTTTTCTACTCTAGCTGCCAAAAACTGAACTGACAACCTGAAACTCATCACTGTCACACTTGTGACAGCCATTATTTCCTTCAACCCTAAACTCTGTCTCTAAGTCCTTCCCACCCCGGACTCTCTGACAATCTTGCTCAGGTGGCCCTTAATCGGCCACTGCCGTCGCTGTCTCATTGTGAGGCTAATATGCTGCCCCCTGCACCTGCTCGTGCTTGGCTTGCACTGAGGCTCCCCAGGCCTGTGTGCTCTGCGCAGTAGGTGTCATTTCTTCTCCTCATACCTCAGTGATGATGGTGGAAACGAACACGCTCCTGTCGTAGTCCCAGCCGTCGGCGCAGGGCTGCTTGGCAATGGCAGTCACGTTGTCGGCGGTGGCATTCTGAGTCAGCAGCCCCCACTGAGGCTCCGTGAACTGCAGGCACTTCTCCGGCCTCTGGTTCCGGTCCATTGGGATGGTCGCCCTCACGAAGTCCTCATGGGCCAGGCTCGTGTTGGTGTCATGTGAGCCATTCCGTGCAATTGCAACCCGACAATGGTGGGTCGGGATTCCAGCGGAGAAGTTCTGGAGGAGATTATGACTGGCCATCATGAGGATGGGCACGGCCAGGAGGAACACCTGGATACACTGGAAACGTCCCATCCCCCCAATGGCATCTAGGAGATCTGCAAAGGCCATGGCTGCTTCACCAACGCCGGTTAAAAAAAAAACGAAATTAAATAATTTGAATTTCCCGACGCACCGCCAAGTGGTCCCCACCGAGTCTCTCGAGGCTTTATCTCCAAGCTAGGTGTTGGATGCAGACATGCCCCGCAGATCCCAAGCCAGGTAAACCGATGGCGGCCTTGTACAGTTCCTTGATGTAGCACCACAGAGCACACACTTTTCCGAATCCCGAAAGATGGTTTATCTTTGTTCGATGTCGGCTCCCTATTTGTGGCGCGGACATGGGGTAAGCGGGGCCTTAGTGGACGAGTGCGCCAATCTTTGTTTCTAAGGATGCTTGAGTTTTAGAGCATCTTACGCTTTGGTCCAGGAGACGCACGCGCAGCCTCTCTGAGGGAACCTTTCCCAGCGCTTAGATTCCGCAGAGAGCGCTCTGGCCTCCCCGTGAGGTGCGCAGGGCGGGGAAGGCCGCTCCGCTGTGGATGGCGCGTAGTGCCCGTGCGTGAGGTGGTGGCAGAGTGGCCGCTCTGTGTAAAGGAAACAGGTCCCTTCTGGCGCGACCTCATTCTGTTATAAAGCGTAATCAGCTCATTTGGATAATATTTTACTTTGGCTTCTAGGGATGAGCTTTAATGAAAGGGACGAAAAGTGACCACAAAAGAATGTGCGTGTAGATAGAGCAAAGGGCAAGGGCAGGCTTAGGTTTAATCTGCCTGCTTGAAATGAGTTGCTCTGCGAGCAGCCCCGCAAGCCGGGGTCAGGCGTGGGCTTCGCCTTCCCAGGCTCACCGCTTCCAAACCCGCTTGCAAGTCCCCCTGCGCTTGGACTTTCTGGCACGGGTGGTGGCGAGGGGGTGTTTCGCGAAGGTTTGTTTGCTGTGGTTCCAGAAGACAGAGCAAGACACCCCCTCCCAGTCAACACCACGGTTCTTTTGGGAAACCGCAGTTGATTGATTGATTGATATTTATTTCTATCGCGCTTGTACACAAGGCAAGGGAGGGGAACAGGGGAGAGAAAAAACAGCGATCTTACTAGGACCAGTGACATTGAGAACACGCAAATGCATGGTAGAGGGGGGAGGGGAAAAGTGCATGGAAGGGGGGAGAAGTGGAAAGTGCGGAGCAGAGGAGAAACAGATAAATAACAATAAACATATAACAAAGGCAGCAAACAGTGATAGTGCAGCCAGCAATTTGCAAGTGCTAGGTGTAAGGCAGCAGGCAGGGTAGGTCTGATAAGTGCAGGAAGAAAAAGGGGGGGCTGTATGGGTACAGATACAGACCCCAGTGCAAGGGGTGGCCCAGAGGCAGTGCGGGAGGGTGGAGGGTGAGCAGGTACCTGGGCCCGAAGGACAGAGGGTGGCCAGGTGCACGGTACCAAGAGAGAACAGATCAGCAGGGGAGAGGGGGAGCGAAGGCAGAAGAAAAGATGAAGGCAATGCCTGCTATTGGACTCAGAATCCCACTCCTCGGAGTCCAATGTGTCACACGAGCACCCACCCCTCTTTCCCTTACCTGCCTGGCTACACACGTGCCACCAATTAGGCAATCAGCGAACTAAGAAGGGCATTTGACCAGGCCCTCATTTTGTGGGCACTCATTGGCAAGCTGACCAAAGGTATTTCATTTGTATTTGATTTTATTGAACATTGAGGATGTAATTTGTAAGAGAACCGACACCCATAGGAGACATTACAGATAACCGAGGCCACCCCTTTACCAGGGTCTTTACACGAAAAGAAGAAGCCTTGTTCATGGAAGGTAGCCTTCATTGCTGCTATTTCTACTCACTGTCCTCTTAGCTATGACTACATAATACATCAGCACCCCCCACCCCCAAGAACACTTCAAAGCTATACACACACACCTCCACCCGGGTGCTGGGTGGGCCTCCCGGCTTCAGTATGAAGAAGGAGCGTGCCCAGCGCCCGCCAGTATGGCATCAAGTTATAGTGCGTCTCAGCCAGCCCTTGAAGGCAGGATGGGCAGGGCGTCATATCGGTTAGGGGTTTATGTCTCCACGTCTCCTGCAGTTACATCTCTATGCATTTACATCTACTGCATTTGTATATATGGATTTGAATCTTTTCTTTTTTTAATAAACAAACCCAGGGGGCAATCCTTGTACCGGTCAGGTAAAAATGATGCTGCTAAGCCTAGCGGCACCGTTGTTACCGGACCGACACACCTCCAGTCTGCGGGCAGCTGCCGTCCCATCCCGTACTCCAGGTCTGACATGGCGGGTGGGATGGCACCCGCTCTCAGACTTTCACGGTAGCACCGTCAACGGTGCTACCGTCATCACCATTCCCTTTAAGTCCTATGGGACTCAATTGGGAATGGGGATTAACGATTTTCCGGCGCCTGACTTCCAGGAACACCGGGATCGTAATCCCCTGGTGTTTCCGTGAAGCCAAGTGCTGGAAAAAATCACAACTCTGGCGGCAGCACGGCGGTTTTAGCGGCACAGCCACCACCAGAGTTGTAATGAGGCCCTTAGAATTGTTGTTTCTAAAGCCCTATAGTGGAAATAGGATCTCCTGGGGGCACGGTAAGAATGTTCAATCACCAACTATCCATATATGTGACATCAAACTCTGATGCAGGGAAATATCAAGTTTTTACCCCCGCTTATTTTGGGAAATTTGTAGCCTCGCTGTTATTGGGTGACGGATTTACAAAGAGGGGACCCCCTCAGCGAGGACCCATTTCCCATTGTCATGTATAGAATGAAGAGGTAGCTGCCCGTAAAAGATCAATGAGGCAGAGGATCTCACAACTTAAAAGACACTCTTGCTTTGGGGGAAAGAGTTGAGGGGAGTAGGAAGGCACGACAAGCATATAAGAACTGGTTATTCAAGTCTAGGGCCAAGAGCTCTCAGGATGACGCGCAGGCAATGTTATGCTGCCTTATGGATAAAGATGTGAGGTCTTTCTGGCAAATTATAAATGCTGTCGATTATCTCAACCATATGTCCTGACTAATGGTTTTCACAGAGTCTACGTGGGTATCCCATTTTGCTAGGGTCTTTCAAGGAGGTTCCTCAGGTACGAATGAATTCATCTCATTAGGTGAAAATTCGACTGATCTAACCCCTGAAGACTTTAGTGTGGAAGTTGTACTAGGAAGTCTGCGTAAAATCAGTACATCCCGTGCCCCAGGGCCGAATGGCCTATCAAACTATCTGTTTAAAGGAGATCCCCTCCTGTGGGCAGAGGCCCTGTCGTCTCTCTACAAGAATATTGTAAAAACTGGAGAATACCCACTAACCTGGTCAACTGCCCACATGATTCCTATCTATAAAAGAGGTGATAGGGCCAGTCCCCTGAATTACCATCCAATTGCGATCTTAGATGTGGACAGTAAGGTTTTTTCATCTATCCTACTCTCCCATCTAGAATCATGGTTGGCAGTATCTGGGGGAATCGAGAACTGGCAGACGGGGTACAGGCGACACATGGTACTTCCTTGAATGAGGTAGTGGGGAATTGTTTGCAGTCGCTTTCCTGGAACAGTACCTATGAAAGTATATTTGTGACCTCACTTGATCTTACAGCAGCTTTTGATGCTGTTGAAAGGGGCGGGTTATGGCACAAATTGGCACTGTGGGGGATTAAGGGACTCCAGTTTGTATTCAGCTTTGGCGTCTCCTTATAGCACCAGAACGAAGAACTTTAACAAATTGGACAGTGTTGCACTCTGGACCAAATATGTTCATGCATATCAAACATCTAACATAGGTAACTATATTTTGGCAACACACAATTCATATTCTGAGCTTGATTATTAGATTTATATTTGCATCTGAGTTTATTAATCAATGTGTTTCATAAGGAGTATGTACACATGTATTAATACTTTAAGTACTCAGCATTTTCCAAACAATTACCAAGATACTCTCAATGATGCAAATTATTATATTGTCAGTTAAGACTTTTATCGCCCTTTAGAAATCTCCACAAAAGAGTACATCCAACAACTTAAGCAATGGTTATTTTTACATAGGAAAACTGCTTACTAAAAGTCACATAATTAAAGCCTTAAGTTATCAACGTGGGTAACCTAAACAATGTGCTATAAAATAGATTTATCTGCAGAGATTTCCATATTTCCATATTTCGCAGCACTGTAAATCATTAAACTATGGGTGTTTTTTTTCTGTTTTGGACATAAATGAATGTTAGAGTGTACCCAACATTACAAATAATGATAAGCTTCAAACTAAGGTAAAAGTCTATTTTCAATATTTGATTAATATTGAGCTAGTATGTTTGTAGTATGAAATTGGAAACAATTTGTATACAATAGTGTATTCAAGAGTTAATAACCATGCATTCAGAAAACTCAGCTTATGTGTTATTTTATAAGTTAGCTTGATCACGCACTCACATTGTGAGCATTCTTTTGCAATTTTAGCCGGTTTAAGAGACATCACTCTTACTTTCTAATTGCCCTTATTAAATGTGTACTTAATTTTCTTCTTTCTTCGAAATTATATTTGAATGTCTTTTATGAGGAAATAGTAAGTAGACACATGAATACATCACCCTGAAGAACTACGTTAGTAGCGAAACAGGCGTCAAGGATTCTGAATGAAGATTCTAATTTGAATATTGTAAAACCTGAAGAATTCCTTCTTGATTCATACATAGGAAATGAATAGAATTCTAAATTGATGTTAGAGAAAAGTGACCAATACAAATTCCAAATGAGAATTCAAAGCTGTGGAACCTAAACTCCACAAACAGTATTTGACCCTTAAAGGATTCTTAATTGACGATATCTAGCAAATAGAAGAGGACTTAAATTAAAATAGCGATAAATCATTCAAAGAAACATTTTTTGGGGAGTGATGCAGAAGAATCACCCACATGGCATGAATCTAGTATTTATATTTAGTAATGTGAGCAGCTAATATCTAGTTGAGGGCAGGCAGTTACAAACCTCTGTATTTACATAATGGCCTCATTCTGACCCTGGCAGTAGTCGTGCCGGTAAATACCACCACGGCTGCCACTTTGCAATGGGCAATTACTGCAGCATTCCAGCCCAGGCGGACCTGGTAATTGCCCATTGCCGGTCATTTTTACTCCCCATTCCTTGGACTCAATGGGAATAGGGAGGTTGGATGCACCGGCACCATTCATAAATGGTGCCGGTGCCTCCGCCGAGTTCTGCTTGCGGGTGCCGTTCCGCCTGCCAGGTTAGACCTGGTGGGCTGAAGGGCTCCCGCAAGTAGAACTCATAGTTTGCCGGTCCGGAAACAACGGTACAAGCAAGCTCACCGGTACCGTTGTTACCGGACTGCCAAACTCGTAATGAGGCCCAATGTCTTAAATCGGCTTTAAGTTAATTTTGCAGTGGGATCATGTGAATGCCTTCTTAAGAGCAGAGTATACTTTCAGGTCAGAGTTGCCACAGAGTGTAGCTCCATCAGCAGTAATTGATGGTTGACCTGTAATGCTCAACAGTAAGGAATACACTTCCAGGGAGTCCAGCAACTTGTCATCACACCACAATCTTGTAAGGCTCTAGTCTTTAAAAATATTGTTCTCCACATCAGGGTCCAAGGAGATCCATTCCTTCGGATATCCCTGCCATTGCTTCAGTCTGGATGCCACATCAGGATTTGGCATAACTGTAATCTCATTCACTGGGTTTTCCCAGACCCAAACATACGTTGCTGTTAAGTCCTCTTAATCTCGGTACTTTCCTTTGGGTCCACCTCAGAGTCAGAATCGTCACCCATGGTGGCACTCTTCCCTGGCCTATAGAATTCCTTCATCATTTCCCTAACAGTGCTTTTAATCCTTTCCTCTCAGACCCCTCTACTCTCCTGGGATCTGTCTCTCCAAGAATTCCTTTTGCGGGAGCAGTGATGGGCAGGGGATGAGGAGAAGAAAGAAGAGGCAGAGATTTCCATCATAAGTTTGGGCTTCTCAGTGTGTTTGCACATCTTAATAGCAAGGGTGGAAGACACCAGAGAAGAGTGATTACCCTTGACAGAGGCTTGTGGTAGTACACCTACCTGATATATGGACAAGGGACTACTGAGTCCATGTGACCGATCCGCGTCAACGTTCAGGTATGCATGCGCAGTGACGTCCTACTCTCAGAAACATCCAAGATGGCCGCCACCATGACTCGGTGCACACCAGGCTGCCAGGCTGCCCTGGGCCTGCAGCACCATGATTGACTGGTGAACCAGCTTGAAGCAGCCAACCCCCTGTGCCAGCAGGTGAAGCCTGCCCCCACAGAAGGCCAACACTCAAGGCCTCTACCAGCAATCTCCGCCGGTCTCAGCCACGTTGGCCACAAAGTTACATGCTTTGCATTAGGTACTGAATTATGCACCAATGATTGGCCCCAAGACTGCTTCCCACAGAGCCACATTACTAAATCCATATTACCAATCAAATTTGAAAATGCTAGTGTTAATCATTAGGTTCGCTTGTACTGCCATGATGTGTTCCCCATCCCACCGCCTAGCAGATCCCTCAATCCTGGGCTTCGTTGTAATGTGCATTCAGTGTTTAACGCTTCACTGTCTGAACTAACTGACACATGCACCATCTCCAATCCGGTAATTTTGCGCGATTGTAAGTCAACTTCAGATTGCAAAGCTCTACCGATTAGCATGCCCACACTCACAAATGCAAATGCCTCACGCCGCTTCAGCTTGAATTGTCATTCAGCAATCTCGTTGCCTATCCAGAGCAGCCTCCGAAAACCTGCCACAAGCACTGCTGCTGCTAAAAATTAGGCACAGGTAGACAACAAAGAGCTTACCACACTGTGCAGTGTTCTCGCTGATAAGGCATGCAAGCGCTCTCCCAACTTCAGCTTCGGTATTCTTCGCCAAGCCAACTACAACACTAGTCATCACGCCCTGGTGCTCCTTAATACAAGCGCTGACCTGAAACCCCCAACATCTCCTGAACTGAGTCATCCTAGCACTGTTGTGCAAACCATACCAGTTGAAGCTGTTGATCCACCTCTCGTACAGTTAGCGCTCGTTAAGATTATTTTGCCATTGCAACGTTTGCCCCATCAGGTCAGTTGTCCTAAGCTTACCACTAGCGCTAGCTTAACAGGCTCAGTTAACCAGGGCCGTCACAAGGGGGGGGCAGGAGGGGCAAACTGCCCCGGGCCTCGCGCTTGCAGGGGGCCTTAGGCCCCCTCTCCTAACTAGCAGGCAGCACAGTCCACCTGTGTCCTTTATTAACACGGGGGACTGTGCTGTCTTCTCTCTGCCCTGCAATGATTTTGCTGTTTGTTGCGAAGCCGTTTGGCTCCGCAACAAACAGCAAAATAATGGGAGGCAGCAGGGCTCAGGAGTGAGCTCTGCTGCCTCCCGTTATTCAGCTGACAACGTGGACATGCTAAATGACAAGAGAGGACTCCTCTCCTGTCAGTCAGTGTGTTCACGTTGCTCAGCTTGACCACGCTGACTGATAGGAGAGGCGGTATCTCCAGTCAGGCAGTCTGTCTACATGTCCTGTGGCTGCGCAGGGGCTTTTCAAGGGTGCATGGAGGTAAGGTAAGCGTTTTTTATTTTTATTTAAATGTGTATATGTAGTATATATGTGTCTTTAAATTAAATAAGTATGTATATGTGCATGAATGTGTGCTTGTATGTTGGTGTTTATGTTGTGCTATGTTTGGTTTTATGTATGCGTGCATGCAAGGAGTTGTGTGACTGGTGGATGAATGCATGGGTGAAAGTGTTGTATGTGAGTGTGTGCGCCAGCCACCACCCCTAAATTTAGCAGACCTGCGGGCCACTTAATTAAGGGGTGGGGTCATGGCATCAGAGGTGCACCTAGGCTAAAATGTCGGGGGGCGACGGAGTGGGACTAACACTTCAAATGTTGGGAGGGGTGCTAATGTCAGAGCCTGTGGTGGAGGGGCAAACTTTCTTGTTTGGGCACATCTAACATCTTTCCACATTAGAATGAGACTATTCTGATGAAGCTTCAATGTTACAAGCAGCTAACTCTCGCCCTCATTTCTGAAACGTCACACTTAAGGACTGCTGTGAGAATGAGATTTCTCATTTCACCACTTCCCTTCTAATCATTCCCCTGGCATGCAAGTGCTAACTTCACGTCACAAGTTCGATTACCTAAAAATGTATGTTTATGAATGCAGGTGCTAACAGTGAAATATTTTATGTTGGGGACCTTGTTAACAGGGAAGCCCAGGCCCCGTTTAATGTCTGTGTCTTGTTCCGTCTGGCCACGGCTCTGTTGGTCAGCCGGCAGGGGCTGGATGAAAGTTTTGAAAGCGGATAGTGAGTGGGGCCAATGTGGGGCCAATACACCCATTGCTCTGTCAGTCTCCCAGGGATGACGTCTGGGTATTTCAGCTTTTGCAGTTGAAATGGACCCCTAAGGAGCTGCTCCCATGTTGGCAGTCTTATGACACAGACACCTACTGATAATCTGCAGTTTTTAACCACCTCACTGTATTATTTTGACTTCCTTTTTTATTTAAGCACTCCACAAGTGCCTTGGCCTATATTTCCAATCTATAAGGCCTGGGGTGCCCCACAAACAACGCAAACAAATGGGCCCCAAACCAGCCCTGACACATCTTCAATCAGCCCTGCTCCCACTTGCCTCCCAATACCCTGAGCTCAGCCAGGAAGCAAAATAGCTAGTTCACCTTCAGTTCACCTTCCCTTTGGCTACTAGTCATACCTTTCACCCCAATTCAGAGGCTCTTTAATTTCATAATGCTTTGCTAATCTCTGGAGAGGTGTGCCATCTAAAAGCTGAGACCAGAAGTTAAGACTTTGGCTTCATCAAAGTTAGTCTGTTGATATCGCATGGATAGGTATTTGTACTCTGCATGTTGGATGCTGCTGCCGCTCGATAACGAGAGCTACGGGCTGGCGACACATCGAAAGAGGCCTTCTGCCTCAAAGTGGGAGGACTTCAGCCCTCCCTAGCCAGGGGCTGACTCCGCCCATGCAGCCAGGTCGAGTCACTAAAACACAACATTTCGGAGGGGGCTGGAGCCCGATCCACTCAATGTTGTTGCACCCTATGTGTCTTTCACTGAAGTCCTGTTAAGAACAAACATTGGCAAAGCCAACGGTTTTGGCATGTGCATAAGTATTAGGCATTTGCCAGGCACTACTATTAGATGCTCAGGTACTCAAACCAGTTTGCACCTGCTACCATCAACGGCCAGTTAATACCGATACATCAGTGCCTTTACCATGCCTACATGAAAGCTCAATCTGTTAACATTGCCAATGCTTATTTTGCTTTACCTATGTTGCACAGGACATGCATCAAGGTTAAAGCAAACATACTACTTGGCTAAATTGACCCACATTGAATTTAGGCCAATGGAGCCAGTAATAACACTTATCTTATAGTGCACAGTCAGCCTGGACATACTTTCTGTGGCATGGCATGTTTACTGGCTGGGAGTGCGTACATGGTAATGGCATATATTGGTGCAGCCTGCATGGACCACATGGGAACAACCAGCATGAATATATCTTTGTATTTATATTTTGTATTTTGTTTATTTGTATAGAGCACCAGGCCCAAAGGCACCTTGGCGCATATCCTAGGTTACAATTATACAATTCATAAAGAGTACATGGTAAGATAACAGTGACAAGAGTGCAAAAGGATGAAATAGGGAGCATGAGGTACAATAAATGAGTAAGTGGTCAATGTACAGTCACGGTTACAGTTACATTTACAGTGGAGTACACGGTACAATAACAGTGGGGAGTGAGATGCTTAGCCTGTGATAAACTAGAAGAAACAATGGACTAAAAGTCAAGGTTGCAGAATTACACACAGGTAATATACAATAAGACAATCACAGTGCAAGTCAAGCAATGGGAGTATCAGGGTGTTGAATCTTAGGAAGTGTGATTGTCTTGAGCAGCAAGCCACAATTTGGCTTTGCTCTTGAAGGTTTGAAAGGAGGGTTCAGCTCTAAGAAGGTTCGGCAAGGTGTTCCACAATTTGGTAGCTAGGACCGGAAAACTCACCCCTCCAGCTTTTTGAAGTTTGAACCTAGGCAGGGAGAGGCAATGGGGTGTGAGTCGGTTGACCACTTTATAGTAGCATATGTTGTGTGCAACGGCAGCATGAAATATATTGGAAAATGTACCTGTGCATGGTTGGCGACTTACAACTATTGGGTTTTTCCATTTGCTTCCATACAAAAGCAATTGCAAACTATGGATTTCTACCCAATTTTACAATGAAAGAGCTCTAAAATGCATAATTGTAACCCAGTGTTTCAAATATTTTCTTGGGAGTGAGAAACCCCCCTCAAATAACCCTTGTTTGGTTTGGGCACCCTTACAGTGCTCTGTCGATCCTGCAAAATTGGCACCAACATTTAAGCCTCTTCAGTTCAGAAATTCACCAGCCTCCACTGTACATCATCCATCTGTCACTGTGTATGATGTGTGTTTTAATGCGCACAAAGGCAAGGGTGCTCCTTAATGCTGGCATCATGCACCACATGGTGTCATGCCATCCTAAATATGTTTATGCCTATGATACAAAAGTTAGTCTGGCATAAACCTTTCTTCAGTACAGAAATCTAACTTTGCTGTAGTTGATTTGCAGTTGTAGTAATAAACCACATTTGGGTTCCTCCACACAAACTGAAGGGGAGATTTCTCGAGTCCCCTGTTTGCGAAGGTGCCGCCACTGGCCCAGTGCGTAACATCAAAAGGGGGCCTCACCAAATGTTTTGCCCCGGGCCTCACCACATCTTGTGACAGCCCTGCAGTTAACTGCCACAAAGCACTACGCGGTATGCCGGTTAGTAATGTAGTAAATGTCGAAAAATATGTACGCATTCATTGTCATCATGTAATACCTCTGCCTCCACCCAGCACCTTCCTACAACCAGCCACAGTCACTGTAAAGTAGGCACGTTCGCCATGGCAAGGACCTTCCAGCCAAGAGTACCTACCCAGACGAGTTCGCCCACCCACAATCCTTGGGGCACATGCTTGCATGCGCATCACATGGTGAGCCCACAAGCGTTTGAAATATCAAGTCCCCGTCCTCACAACACTGCTGTCCCAAGTATTCCGCTACTCTAACAGCAACACAAAGCATCCAAAACAATGATCTCTACCCTCCGCTTGGAGTACACTCACCCACTAAGGTAAGCTAAGGCCGGTCCTCGCTAAAAGGGCTTCATCCTACTGCAGACAACAATCACCACATCTACTCTGTGCAAAGCTCCCATAGCATGATGCATGCCCCCCTGACTTCCACAGTCAGCAGCTTAACAGCTAGGAAATGTAGACTACGTTCCCATTTTTGCAACACTCCCTCAATGACAGCACCTCAGCTCTTACAATTAAGAATCTGTACCATTCAAATACGCACTAAGTCCAATACACAATGCCCGTTTGTGGCATCCTGCCACCAAGTTCCAAGTCCCATGGACACGAGGGACACTGCGCTCCTTGCCAATCGCAAGACCGACTCTGGCACCCACTGTCCAGCACCTCTAATCATAAGCCGCCCTGGCCCTGCACTCAACAGGGCCCTAGCACCTTTGTCGAGTCCCAAGCAGGACAACATCCGGCCCTTTCTCAACACCCCTAGCCTCCACCCCCTTCGAATCCAACCCCAATTCCTTAGTGGATACGTTCACCTCCATCCTGTCTAGCGCAGTGAATACCATAGCACTCCTAGCTCCTCACAAATCTAAAATAGTCAGACACTCAAACTCGTGGTTTACACCCGACCTTCTGGAACTGCGTACACATTAATGACAGGCCCAGTTAACTTGGCTAAAGAATCTCCCTGACTCTCTGAAAAAGGAGTTCAACAATATATCCAGACGCTACAAATCCACCACTATTGCAGCCAAATCAAACTCCTTCAACTCTACAATCAGCAACGCCAACTCTGATGTAAAATAGATGTTCTCCAACTTCAGAGAACTTGAATCTCCTGCCCAACTTCCTCCCACAATCACTAAAGACATAACATGGTGCTCTGACAACCAGGCAGCACTATTAGGTAAAATCGATACCCTGAACTAAAAAATCCTCTCTCAACAAGCTATCTTCACCAAACATCCCATAACCACTAGTATCAGCTGCACGCCTCCCCATCCTCCCCACCACCACCCATTTCTTCTTCAGATACCTCTTTGAAATAGAAGTCCTTAAGCTGATCAAAAGCCTGAAACCGTAAAATGGAAAGGCGATGTATGCCATGCCTTTCTCATCAAAGACTGCGCCACAGTGCTTACCCTCGTCATCAGGGCCTTTATTAATGCATCTTTCACGAAAAGCACCATACCAGCCAGCCTCACAGAAGCGTGGGTCTTCCCGCTCCTAAGAAAAGCCTCAATAGACCCAGCCATTCCATCCAACTATAGGCCTATCACCGCTGTCCCCTTTCTACTAAAAATACTAGACCGCACAACTTACTTGCAAGTTCAGCAGTTCCTGGAGGACAACAACATCCTTGGTATGCATCAATCCGGCTTCTAACCAGGGCATGGGACTGAATCGGCCCTTCTCGACCTAAAGAATCAGTTAGATGAGATCAGGGATGAAGGTAACTCTGCACTGCTCCTCCTTCTAGACCTATCTGCAGCATTCGATTTGGTGAACCACCAAATCCTCTGCCACACATGCTAATTTCTCTCCTCTTGCCATTGCCTGGATTGCGTCCTTTCTGGAAGGTAGGGTCATAAGGGTCTTCTCAGAGATGGCTAACGCCTCACCTTCTCCCATCACCTGTGGCGTAGGTCAAGGGTCCTGCATCACCCTTACCCTCTACAACATCTTCACCAGGCCACTCTTCAACATCCTAGACTCACTCGGCCTAGCCTACACCAACTATGCCGATGATACTCAAATTCTGATTCCACTCTCAGGCAACTACACAGACGACTCAGCCACTCTTAACAATATCTACTTAACTATACACGCATGGATGGTAGCTAATCATCTATGCCTCAACAGCAACAAGACAGAAATACTAATTGCCGTTTCACCAAATGTACTTAAATCCCCCAACAATAGATACACGACCTTCCTGATTGACAATTACCAGGATCCCGTCGCAATTGCCTGATTCCCGTTGCAACCTCTGTAAAGACCTTGGGAGTTTACTTTGACGCTTTCCTTACTAGGTCTAGACAAGTATGCACCATTGCCTCTTCTGCAGCCTACGCTACTAAGGTCCTCAATGCAGCCAGAACCTTCCTCACCAAAAGGAATTGCCTCACAATCGCCCGTGCCATCATTGGCTCCAAGATTGATTAATTCAATGTCCTCTTCACAGGCACCTCCGCTGGAAATATCCAGAAATTACAAGTTGTACAAAACAATGCCTTGAGAGCAGCCCTCCATGTCCCCAAAAGAAAACATACCTCCAAAGCTAGAAGGGATGTACACCGGCACCCCATCCAGGAGCGCATCATCTTTAAAACACTCTTCATTACCCACAAGTGCCTTTCCAACACAGCGCCCCCTTACCTCACCCAAAGAATCACTAAAGCTCACTTCTCAAGACCCACTAGGACCCCCTACACTGATCGACTAGTTGTGCCCAAAATAAAGAGATGCAAAGCCGGAGGCTCAAGCTTCCCCTACCTTGTTTCCAAACTCTGGAATGACCTCCAACCCACCTTGGGGGCTGAAAAATCCTACTGGATCTTTAGGAAAGCTCTCAAAACTCAGCTGTTTGCCTAAACATGCAACACCATATATACAACCCCGACCCCTCAACATTGATCACCTCTCCGCTGAACGTTACATTCTAGGTAATGCCTCTCAATTACGTAATTGTTCTACGATTGCAACTGTACTGATGATACCCGTGTTGCTGATTGTTTACGCCTTTCAATCATGTAATTGAGCAACAATTGTAACTGCTCCCAGGCTACCCGTATTGTCTCACGACTAAGTACCACATTATCATGACAAAGTTTGCTCCTGACCTGTACCTTCAACAGCGCCTCAATGCCTCCGGGATGTATGTGCGCTTTACAAATCAAATAAATAAATAAAAGATGTAGAAACTGGAATGCACAGAGCTTCTGCATGCAGCATTGCCAGAACTTCTCGTCAACCAGCAAAGGGTCAGCTGGTAGGGTTCAGCCTGTACAGAGAGAAAACAAAAATACAGTCTGGGTGCTGATTGTGCTTCTCCCTTACACTGAAAAGGGCAGTCTAGGGAGGAACCGTGCCTTGTGCCCAGATGTAGGCATGTGGAAAGATTTAAAAGTGTTCCTATGTGGAGGCTGATGACTTATGGACAGCGATCAGGAAGAGGGACTTGGGGGTATTGTATGAATGAGGGTATGCCAACAGACATAAATATGATTTTTATCAATTACCTAGTGCCACATGATGAGAGCAATGTACATATGGTGTCACAGATGGCACCAGAATCACTCTGAATCGCAAATATGGTTAAAGGCATGACTCTGTGTTCATCTCTCTCTCTGTCTCTCTGTCTCTCTCTCTCTCTCTCGTCTTTTCAAGCACCTCCTGACTAACACCATAATCCCTCGTTTAGTTGATACAGAAGGTTGACCCTATCTGTCTAAAATCTGCCATGCACTGGCAGTGAAGACCTAAAGACAGATTTAGCTTTTCTTGATAATGCTCCCTTAGGGACTTCCTAGCTGTCCCTACTTTATCCAGATGTTAGTATTCTAAAGGGACGTTTGGGAATTGGGTCCTTTTGGATTTAATCTCTCCTCTACCACTCTCCCGCTCACCTCTCCCTCACCTTCCTTCACCTCTCCCTTTCAAATATATCCAGTATTCCAAGCTCCTCCCTCGAACCTGCTGTTCCTCCGATACCTCTTTCTAGGTCTCACCTCCGCCCTTTGAACTAACTTCCTCTATTGCTCCCTTCTCTATACTACTACTGCCTCCTCTGCACTACTACTCCATCCTCCACTGTAGTACTCCCTCCACCACCCTAGTACTGTCTCCTCCACACTACTGGGCGCTCCTGCACACTACTACGCACTCCTCTACCAGACTACACCCTCCTAAACCCTACTACTCCCTCCTCACACTACTACTCCCTTGCCCACACTACTGAAACACCCTCCTTTTACTCAGTGTCATTCGCTTCACAATCACTCCATAAACTAATCTTCCTAACCACACTTGCCACACAACCACACCCACTCACAGATCAGTACCACTTTCACTCTCTAGCCAATATCTCACCTTCTCCAATAATCACCTCAACAGTCAGCTTCTCCTTCCTCCCTCCTGCTGGTCTCTTGGTCTTTCTCCACCTCCACCTCTGACCCAAATAACCCAAGCATCCAGCGTCCTGTTGCTTTCTTATATTCCCCCCTCCCTCCCGGGATGGATCCTCTTTACCTGGCCAATCTGGCCCTGTCTTCCTCAACCGGGGTGTTTGGAAAGAACAAAGAGTCAAGTGTCTGGGTTTGTGTCCCTGGGCCCTGTTCCGGCTAGCCCTGATGTAAGGTCAATGGGAAAGGGAGGGTGGTGTTTTGCTATTTGTCGTTGGTGGTCTAGGTAGCTTCTAAGTCGCAGCACGTACTTGCAGGTGTTTCTTGGCCATCGTGCATGGTAGCTCTGTCTACCACATATGAGCACGGTTTGTTGCTCGCTCTCACTCCACTGTGGTTCTTCAGAACCAGCAGCCATGGTTAACCAGGGTGCGAAGGCCTCTCTTCCTCTACTCCATTCATGGATGTGGGTTGATGTTTATCGGGTCTCCACTCTGAAGTGCTCTGGACAAGGACTCACCCTTTGCTGCTTTGGTCTGACTGCTTGTTCGGATCAGGTGTCTCTGAAAAGAAAAGAAAAGAGAAACAATGGCAAACATCTCACAAAGACGGTATGGTTAGAGTTACAATTGTACTGCACAGACATATGCTGGCACTAAGAAGGGACAGAAATGTGGCCCCACTCAAATGCCACCGTCCACCTCAAGGGTAGGATTGGCTCTGGATTTCTAGGCCTCTCACTCCCAGCAGGGAGGGGTTCCCATCACATAGCCTGTCACAATTCACATTTGGTACACCTGTGTACATGTAACTAATGCAACAGTGCAACTAAGAAATGTTCTCCCATTTAATAAATCCTGGGAAACAGCCCCCCAAGCGCTTCATTCCACCCAACCCTTCCTGCACATGTAAATCACGTGTTTGCGATGGCGGCAAGTTCAAAATTACAAATGAAAAGGAACAAAGTGGCAGTGACTCCGGCAAAAAAAGACATCTAGAAAGTGTAACTACCTACTACCTAACCAACCTAAGTCAAAACACAGTACCGTGAGACTGTTGATTACAGAATTGGCTCAAAAATCTGGAAGCAAAGGAAAAATGCATTGGCAAAATCAATTGTATGTGGCTGTCATTTGTCAAGTGCAGCATCAGATGGCCCAAAAGACGTCATGCCAGGACTAAATGACCGCAATTAATTTCACTTCATTATAAGCGAAAACATGAATTAAAGTACATAACACAAAACCTACAACAATAAAAAAGGAGAGCAAAACAAACACTAATCTGACAAATCAGAGGCATCTGGGATTCTATCCATTAAATTGATAGCATATGCAAGCAATTGCAAATAAGGCACACCCAGAATGTTCACCATTCGTGAATTCACAGGGCCAGAAATATACAAAAGCAGGGGAATAAATCCACAAAGCTAAGGTGACTGTGTATTCATAAACATTCGCCATCCACCACTATCCATACCATTACTTTCAGATCTCCTAGGTATCTGATGGTGATGAGCGGATGAAAGACCCCTGCATTTGGACGTCCAGTTTGCCTGGCCTTTACCCAGCTGGGTGGCCATTGTGGAACCAGGCAGATTCCTCATTGACCTTCCAGCCCATTTGCCATCCAGTAAATCCCTGTCCAAAGGTGTCCATCACATGGCACCCAAAGCAAAGGACTTCACAACAAGAGCAGGTTCTGTTCCACCCTGTTAAGGCTTCAGATTCTCCCTTGCCCACTCCATCATGCCCAAAACAGCTCCATTGACACCGTATGGTAAGTTTAAATCTCTAAAGTCTACTACCTGGTTGTTTCTGCACATTACAGGCGGATTTGGTTTCTTCTAATTACTTGCCCCTTATGTAGGTGTAAGGCACAATAGGCCTGGTGCACCTAAATAATGCATTTTGCCCTGTGCACATTTAAAAGTGTTACCTGGCACTTAGACCTTTGATCTCCTTATGCACTTTACGGATATTTCTGTATTTTCTTGTGCATTTTAAATATTATATCAGTGCCTACAACCCTATTCATAAAAATAAAACGCTTAGTTATGTTTCTGTACTCAGCTGAGACAATTCATCCGTTTTAGGTTGCCCTCATCTGTCCAAATGGCAAAGTGCACCTCTTTGTGTGCTTCCACTTCAACAACATCTATCAATTTTTCAAACAGAATGAGCGTGGCTCTAGGCGGGCACCTTTAACTTCCACTGTCGTAAACATTCGGAATAATTTCAAGTTACTGCTTTCCACCCCCACTTCTCTTCACACAGGCCACGGCGGTTCCAGTGTCAATGAACAGTTCATTACTGGCTCAACGTTGCAGTCTCTAAAGAGCGAAACGCAGTAGGACGAATGCTTCTCACAAGCTAAAACTGAAAGTAGGTGCTGTAGGTATGCTACTACGCAATCTGATGCCTTCACGCGGACTCTGCAATGGAACAAGGTGGACAATTACGCATCTACAAAGACACATCAAAGAGGCCAGTGTAATCGGGGGAACTTGGATACTGTTCTTATACTGCGCTTACCTCTCATTCCATCTCATACACATATGCCTTTCACATTCAAAATTAGACAGTTACATATATGTTTAGCCTTTTCAATGACCATTAAAAAGTCACAGGCACCTACCCCCCAGTCCTGGAAGTGATTGGTGCTAATTCCAATATTTAAGGAGGGGGACAGAAGTGACCCTATGAATTACCGCCCGATATTGGCCTTTAAGATCTTCAAGAATGGCGCATTTTACGCCGGGCACGGCTAGTGCATTTATATATGATCTATCTGACCTGTAAGGCCCTGTATGATTGCCTGCATATTTAGGTTGCATCTGACCTGAATACATTTTTTTTTTATCTGGCCCTTAAGGCTCAGCATTATTGCCTGTACATTTATATGGCATCTGACCTGAATTTAAAAAGTTAATTTGGCCCCGAAGTTTGTGCATCATTTTCTGTGCATGTATATTGGATATGGCCTACATTTAAAATAATTGAATGTAATCCCTGAGGCCCTGTGTTACGCTCCCACTCTGCCCACACCATCTCAGTAGGAACCATTGGTTGGAATGGACAATAATCACCCCAGTACCCTTACGAACTGTAATACATGAACTTCCCACCTGAAATCACATCCAAGCATGTGAACAAAAGCTTCAAAAAGCACTGCCTCCATAATATCCAAGACAACCCTTGCACTGAGTCCTATTGGGTCTATAATAACAAAGAATGTTGCACTGACATTCTCCATTTGTATTAATCACCTACAAATGACCGGAAAAAACGGTTTTAGTGAATTTTTCGGAAATCCCTGTAAACATATGACTATGCTGGGACAGAACCATCCCACCACTCATAAAAGACAAACTGGCCATAAACACATACACAATGGAACCAATAAGTTCAAGGCTAATAACTCAACCTAAATTGAAATTAATGACAGACTGCCCAACCTTTTCAGATAACTCATTGGTGGTAAGAACCTCGAAGTGCCCCTTTACCTTCAAAGTACTTTACCGCTTACCAGCTCAACAAATCAACCAATGCCAACAATGATGTAATGTCCCCAGAACACTGTTCCAAGGGGGAATGCACATAACCTCAGAAAGGCTACTAAGGTTCTAACCTAGCAAGATTCCAGGGTACCCTTGCCTACTATGCGGGTTGGAATACAATTCCATCACTCCAGAAGAGCTGCTTAATATTGCTAAGAAACAGAGTGCCCCAGTTGAACAGTCTGACCCATGCCCAGCCACACTGATCAAAGAAAACATAGTTTACCTGGTGGAGATACCAGCAGAATTTTGTAACACATAACTAACATCAGGCAGTAACCCAATATCCCTGCAGGCTGTTACCATAACACCCTTCCTAAAAAGGTTGAATGATTACCCAGAGATACATGACAACTACAGACCCCTATCTAACATTTCTTTAATTGCTAAAATACTGAAAAGATAACTAACACACAAGCGGCTCTCCCGAGTGAAGAAAAAGTCTTGCTTCATTAAAACCGACCAGGTTGTGGCTCAAACAGAAGAACAGGGACACGTCTCCTTTTCTTGCAAGAGAACCAACAGCCATAATACTCGTTGATCTATTGGCTGCCAACAATACTGTCAACCATCAGACACTACTACAAAGATTTCAAAGTACAGAATGGGAATAGATGGAACTCCCTTGACGATTACACCCTGAAGGGTTAAAATGGGAGACTTCAACTCAACAATGTTCCACTTGCTTATATTTTACCCCTTGCAGACATTATTGAGTGCTTCTGAGAATCTTTCTGATTATACCCGGGTGACAGGCTTCCAAGACAAAGATTATCTTCTTTCAAATGCCAACTCCGGCCACTCTGCCTTTCAAGTGGCCAACCTTTATAGGTACAGCACCCACCCCATAGGACTAGGCAAGGATTCCAGGCATCACTCTAGACACCAAACTCTCATTGCCACCCCAAATAGACTCCCCAGACCAAAAATCAAACTTCCGGCTCTGCATCCTTAGGAGAATGGTCCCCGTACTTTCAAATAATACCGAGAATTGGGGTGACCAGAGCCCTTGTCTTCTTGTGCTTAAACTATTGTAATAGTCTGTCTAAGAATAAACAAAAAAACTGTGAAACCAACTACAGTTTGCGAAAAATAAAGCAGCTAGATTTATATCTCACCAGGCCAGAAAACCCTCAATTGCTCCTTCTTGCAAAGAGAATACACTTGGGGTAGAACGTTGGAATCTTGACAGCCAATCAGGATCCAAGGCATGCAGGGAATATTTGCCAGGTTATCCATGGATCCTAGCATTCCAGAATGCCACCTGGCACTCCGACCATCCAACCTCCCCACACCCAAAGCTCCCTTGCCCCCTTTCCAATACTTACCTTTTGGGGGAAGCAGTGCTGCCTTTTCTTGTCGGCCAATCCTTTCTCACATGGCAGTCCGGACATTCACCGCTATCATCGCTCACGCGCTGCTCTGCCTCCATTCTGTGGAAATTAAGAGAGGACATCACTTCCTCCGCAGCTGAGGAAGTGAAGTATTTTCTTCATTCCGACAGTGTGGGGGTTGAGCCTTGGGGGAGCAAGGAAAAAGGTGGAAGTCCCATGCTCTGCCATGTCTGCCTCACACCTGGTGCTGGATGCTCATGGCGTGTTTAGTCACACCATTGGGGCAGTATGGCCTTGTATATGACCCAGCACCATTCGGTAAACATATGTCAGGAGCCCTTATCTGCTAGTGGTAGGTAGGGCAATATAAACTGGCAATAACGAAGAGAAGCCTACCACTGGTAAGTAAAGATATTAGCTAGATCGTGATTTAGATCATTCAGAATGGGTATTGTACGTTCTTAGTAACGTTAACCATCATTGTGTCTCAGAAACACTCTATATACTGCACACCAAATGCATTCATATTTTTATTATCTTTTGGTTAGTTCATCTAACAGTCATAGTATAAATATGAACCGTGTGGACAAAGTAGGTCGATATTGAGCAATAAAGTCAAGGCAATATTAATTAATACATGGGCCAATCTTGCCCATAAACATTAAAGTGGACCCAATGTGGGGAACCTACAAAATGTAGGGACATTTTAAGGAAAGACATATAGAGGGTTGGAGGAAGAAAGAGACCCTAAGGGGGCGATAGGAAAAAAGGGGAAATTGCATTAGTAAGGAAAATTAAGGTGGAAAATCAAAAAGACGGGTGGAAAACGCTTTATCTCCAAGCATCTAGAAACACTTAATGAAAAATGTGCATTTACATTAGCATGTTTAAACAAAAAAAATTACGACCATTTCATCAACAAGCATTTTGAAACAAATCAATAGCAATTAACATTTGCATTTGAGAAGCCGTTGGTGATCGTTTCTCCTGTACCAATTCCTTCAACCGGAAGAAATGGCACTTAGTATGCCTTAAGGGTTTACTTATGTATTAGAGTGGCATAAATCTGCATAGGAGATTATATCATGTTTTATCATATCTCCTGAGCTAAAATGAGAAACATTGTTTCTTGTCTCTCAGTTTTGGGCAACGTGTCCCTATAATCTGGAGAAGTTCTGAATTATTTAATAG
The DNA here is from genome assembly GCF_040938575.1 of Ambystoma mexicanum. Lineage (NCBI taxonomy): Eukaryota > Metazoa > Chordata > Amphibia > Caudata > Ambystomatidae > Ambystoma > Ambystoma mexicanum. The sequence goes on along the minus strand of NC_090923.1, from coordinate 1,064,133,193 downwards.
CGTCTGCCGACGTGACGTGAGGAGCTAGTATAGCAAAGCAGGCTGGGATGAGTCGGTTGTGAAAAAAATATACTCCCAAAGTCGGTCACGGTTCTGCTGCATTCTTGTGTGGGGCCGCCTTCCTCAGGGGATCAATCAAGGGACCCTGAAAGAACATACATGTGTGTTATGAGTGGCTGGCCTATTGATGGTATGTTAGTGTATAATGAATAATCAGTAGTGTTGCCTCTACTGTAAAAACCCTGCAACTGACTTACCCTAGCTTTATTACTCCATATCTCATGGCCCCAGAAACGGGGGGCCCGCTGCTTTCGACTGGCGACATGGACATCTGTGTAACAGTGCAGACTAGTCCATATGGGTGGGACCCGGCAGGGGGGGAGTCCTAGCTTCTATAGTCCGGCGTTGTCAGGACCTAAAAGGGGCATAGGCAGAGAAACAGTATGAGTAATGTACTCAAAAAGTCGGCAGTTACCGCCTTTGCGTACCTTGGTTGCATTGTGGACAGTGTGGTAACCCATACCTAAGGGGGACATAAGTCGGATTTGCAGGCACATAAGAGACCATATTGACTGCTGCCGTGGACAGTATATCTTAAAAATTACCTGTAAATCCTCAAGAACTAATAACTGAAATCTAACATAAACAAATATGTAGCTACAAGACCTTTAATATCATTAGAGGGTAAAAACCTAACTACAGCCAGGTTTAAGAGAATGAAACGCAGAGCGATCCCTCTGAATAGTAGTCCTGAAATTCTGCAACAACCTTCCTGCAATCGTGAAAACAGAAAACACCCCCAAGAGACTCAAAATAAATGTGCAGGGCCAATCAAGAGATATACCTCCTTTGCCTTTTGTGGTTATGTAGGTCGAGAGAAGGCTATACTCTTAGGAGGGGTGTGAAGGGGAACCAGTAGTGACCCAAATAACACAGTATCAAAGTCCAAAATAAAGGGAATGTCCAATCAAGGTTCTTTACAAATATAAATACTTTAATAAAACGCACCATCTGCAAGTAGAACGAAACGAGATGTAAAAACCCACCCCAAAGGAAAGAACAGAAGCGATGCGACACATTGGAGAAAGCAGTACTCGGAGTGTAGTTCCAGGGGTTGTAAGTAAGGTACTACCATAAAAAGGATATTAGATTGAAAGCAGGAGCGATCGTGACCTAACCAGTCTCTAGGGTCCAAGTGGACTGGGGGCGGCAGGTGTAGTTCAGTGTCACAGTACATGGAGTCAGTTCTTGGTGGGCTGATGCATCAGACCCGGGTTCAAGCGTTGATACAAGCTGATCAGTCGGACACGTAGGATCGTGGCGGCCCAAGCAACAAGCGGGCCAGGAGTAGGTTTGAATGTGGTTGCTCTGTGCGATCGAACTGCAGCAGTTCAAGTGATAGGTCAGGCCGTGCCAAGACCACTTCACAGTTGGCCGGGCTGAGTCAGGCTTCAGCCACTGGGAGGGGTCAGCGAGTGATGCTCCAGAGGTTCGAGTCGGCGGGCAACGGTCGTTGAAGTGGTGACCGAGGGTGTGTCATGGTGCAGTCAATGAGGCAGCAGTTCCTAGGCTAGCTGGGGCAAGCTGTGGTTGTGATCCCCATTTGGAGTTGGTCAGTAACCCTCCACAGATCCGGTTCAGTTTCTGGCGTTGCTCAGACACCACTGCCGTAGCAGGAGACGTGCTTCACGAAGACACGATGCAGTGTCATGCTGGTTTAGATGCACTGCAATAGTTAGGTTGGTTGGAGGAACTCAGACACCAGCACCAGTGTCTTCCCTATTGTTCAAGATGCGGGGAACAGGGAGTGACCAGTTTGGTGTGAGAGAACAGGGAGCTTATTCTGGTCTGGCCCTCCGGTTGCTTTGAGGCCTTCGGAAGGACTTGTGGATTGGATACTCCAGTTAATCGTCTGCTCTTCTGACACAGCCACTCCATTGCACAGAGGTTGGTCCTGGCCCACAGCACTGGTCACTCGCAATGTTCCCTGGCAGTGGTTAGGGGACAGATCTTCCTTTTATCTTGGACGACTGCTTCCTCAGCTCGGCGGAGGGTTTTGGACAGTGAAACTGTGCCAAAGGAAGTCCAACTAGGAATCTTCTGAACGTCTCTTCAGCCTTAAAGGATCCTTGAGGAACTAAGGGAATTGTGCAGAAGGAGTGCAAAACCCCTTCATTTAAGGGCACAAGTATCCAGGTGATTGGCCTAAAGCTAACCTGCTTTAGGGGACCAATACCTGCTCCTGGCTGAAGTGGATTTTGTCCTCTTGATTTCACACTCAAATTGCTTTGCTCCAGAGGAAGTGGAGAAGACAGGAAAGGGAAAGAGAGACAGAGAGAAACAAGATGGTGGACGTCTTCTTCCAGTGTCCAGAGCACTCCTTTCTATCCTACTCCCGCACCGTCCCTCCAACTGACAACAAAGACCTTTAGAGATAAAGCACCCTGGTGTGAAGCTACTCCTCCTGAGTGGGTGTGATCTTTTGGTACCTGTGCCCAGGACAGCTGCCTGTTGTTGTGTGGCTTTCTCTGAGGGAGGGGGTTAACAGCCCTTACAAAGAGAATCAAAGAGAGTCTGGGTCCTCTGGGTTTCTGTCCTGCCGCGTGGCAGTGTAGGCCCATCTGACCCCAATACACATTGCCTACCACAGCAGAACTCACAGGAGCTGAAGCATGTGTGATATCAATTGGGGTCTGGTGGCCATTATTATAAGTAGCACCATGCACTATGCCTAAACTCAACCATAGCTTATTCCCAGAGATTACCATGCCACCAGCATGGGGTACTCATGATCATGTAATTTGGGAACAGGGGGCCTATCTTAAATGTCGAACCTGTGTTGGAATGATTTTGCTGTCGCTGCCGCAGTCTATTGGTCATCTTGTGACCTTGGACCCTGCTCTGCGCCACAAGCAGAATGGGTGCTGTGGATCAGGCTGCTGATGCAGCAGGGAATAAGTGCACTAGGCCTTATGCATGGAGTTGCTACAAAGGGGATTTTGTTAGCTCGCCCGACGGCAATTCCTCACAATATCAAAATAACCTTCTCTCCCCTTGATGCCTATTCTTGACAGTATAGTACCTTATGAAAAACAGGCCCCACCACCACATTTAGTCGTTAGGAGATCACTTCAAATTTTCTTGCTTGTTCTTATGTCCACTTGTCTTATGCTGGTTGCAGTGTGAAAACCCTGCATGCTCCAGAATTTCAGTAACGCATAGTGCTTTAGCAAAAGCGTCACCCATGAAATCCAGCTGTCAGCTAAGATCTCCGATGCAGACGACTTGGGTAAGTAAACTCATCCCATGTGTCCTATTCTTTGCACAAATGTCACACCTCTTTACTGTACCCAATGGCCGGTTTTGTATTTCCTAGGTGCTTTAAAGCGGCACACTAACGAGTTAGCACATAATAAAACTCAAGCATAAACAAATAATACAATAAATGGTTTATAGTGATTCCCTCGAAAATAAAGGGCCATCTTGCAAAAGCATCGACTACAAACAGTCGAATGCCAAAGCATAGAAAACCTATATTTTACATGTAAAAGTGCAATTCCATCTAAACCAGTCCATCGACAATATTCATGGACTGGTTTCAATGGAAATGCACTTTTACATGTAAAAAGTAGCATTTCCATGCATTTTTCCTAACTTTAAAATGTTACATGGCGCTGCCCAGTGCTGACATTGTAACGTTTTATTTATTTTTTATATTGGGGGGTTCCCCTCCAGCCCCCCCAACCCCTATGCCCCCAACCCTAAGCCTAGCCCCAACCCTAACCCTAATTTAATCCTTAATCTAACCCAAGCCCAAACCCTAACCCTGATCCTAGCCCTGGCCCCAACCCCAACCCTAATGTAACCCTTACACTAACCCAAGCCCCATCCCTAACCCTAATTTAACCCTTAAACTCACCCTAGCCCAACCCTAACCCCAACCCTAACCCTAGCCCCAAACCCTAGCCCCAACCCTAACCCTAACCCTAATTTAACCCTTAAACTATCCCAAACCCCAACCCTAACCCTAGCCCCAACCCTAAACCTAATTTAACACTTAAACTAACCCAAGCCCAACCCTAACCCTAATGTAACCCTTAAAATAACCCTAGCCCCAACCCCAACCCTAATACTTACCCATAACATGTCGATGGAACCATCACATTTTTTTCAAGGGAATGGCTTTTCGATGGTAAGTATTCAATGGATTTGTTTTGGATGCTTTGTATTTCGAAATAATGACTGGATACCCAATAAACATCTATAAATCGAAAACTCAAAACGAGGAACACATATCTCACATCCTAATGACTTTCCACTGGTTTGTAGTGAAACAAGTAGCCAATGAAGTTCTGCAGTATCATGCATACATTTCTTTCCAGACATGCACAACATTTAATTCAAGTACAAGCTGCACCATTCAACATGCGCACTCGGCTGTACCTGACTCGATAGTCCTTATTCCGGTAGCTAAAGCCTGCCTCTCTTCAAAAGGCAGTCTCTACTTTTCAAGCACAGAACCACAGCTTTGGAAATCTCTTCAGCAGCTTGTGCATTTTCTGTAATGGATTGGGGTCACTATTTTGCGGCCCATTTTTCGGCTCCTTTACCCACCCCTTTCTGTACAGCCTGGGTCACTTGTCAGTCCTTCCTCTCATTGCTTGTCGGAAACCACCGTGACCCCCCCAACCCCTTTTTAAAATCAGGATGCAAAATACTTTTCCAGGGAAACCTTCCTGTGGTTAAGTGACCTGGTCCACTCCATAATACCTACATTTCAAAGGATGCTCAAAACCTCCCTGTGTTTCTGTTATGCTATTAGGATTTATATCATGTACCTGTGCCATTTGCATGATCTGCAGGTGCTCCGGTTGATCTAAAAGAGTGGGTAGGCTTACTTAGAGTGTGGGGGGGGGAGCAAGCTGTTTTTGCTGATGTTTGCACACTGTAAGTAAACTTAGCCCTGAATGTTGCTGAGGGATGTATACTAATTGACCTTTTCACAATTGACCTCAGGAGAATTGACCTAATTTAAAAAGTCAATTAGAACATATATGGGGGAGGGAAACCCCCCAGAACTCCCAATCCAAAAAACCCCGCAAACCCCCACCCAATCTCCTTATATTATTTATTATCGAAAACCAACCCAATACATATATAAAATAACTAAAATAATATAAAGGTCAATTGTGCAGAAGGTCAATTAGGACCACTATAATTAGGTCAATTAGGACAAAAGTTCAATTGTAAAAGGTCAGTTTGGGTAATACCGTTGGAGAGCACATAGGTGTCTTCCATCAAGAGGGTTTCAGAGGTGTAGAGTTCTGTTGTTTCCCATCTGCTGGGACGGGTATTGTTTGAGTGTCGTGGTGGGTTTGCCTGTAGCGGGGAACTTGAGTATTTAGTCAGTAGGTATTACAAAGACTGGATATTACCAAGCAGATACATTTTCATTGCCCACATTGAACAGGTGTCTGGCCCCAATCACAACTAGGTCCAGTATATTGTGTGGCACTTGGGGGGAGAAACCTATGTGTGAACTAAGGGAGACCTAAGGTGGCAAGTGTGACAGCACTCCTACCACACATTCTGTAAGATAGCCAGGAGCAAAGGTCACATTGTGGTGCAAATTGTGGTGTAGTGTATGGGCGACAGAATGGCATTCCCTGGTTCTTTGTCTCAGACTCCAAGGGTGAGTTTATGCTGTGGGCACATGTCTGAGTTGCTGGTCGGTGTAAAATGGTAAGGGGCCTTCAGTTCACAGGCAGTACTTTAGGCAACCAGGCATTGAAAAACCAGGCCTGTAGCATTTTCTTGATACTAAGTTGCTCTGAAGTTTTGCAGGTTTCCTTTGGGTGATTGTTTCCGCAGTTTGGCCACAACAGGAGAAAGCCGATCCTCTGGTTCTCTCTCTGGTGTTGCACGCAGTCTCTAGCAATACATTGGGCCTCATTACACGGTAGGCGGTGGACCAAGGTGCTGTTAGCACCTTGGTCCATGCCGGTAAAATACCGGCACCGCCTTGGCGGAAAGGGGATTTACCGCCCCATTCCAAGGTTGGAGGGGCGGTAAATCCCCTTTCCGCCATTGCCCTTCCCCATTCCCATTTCTGCCCCATAGGGCTCTATGGAAATGGGGAAGGCGCTAATTACGGCACCGCAATTCTGCGGTGCCGTAATTAGCTCCGAGGTCCTTTAGCGGGTTGGATATTAACGCCTGCAAGAAGCAGGTGTTAAATCCTCCAACCCGCAAAGGGACCTCGTAGTACGGCGGTAAGGGTTAACGGTCACCGTTGCCATTAACGGTGACCGTTAACCCTTACCGCCGTCCGTGTAATGAGGCCCATTGTCATTGGATCTTAGTGTACATCTTGAGTGATACTGGATAATCTTAATGATTTAAGGGGCTCTGTTGGCAATGTAGAGTCTTTGGAAGTGGGTTATTGTTTTGACCATTAGCCATTGGGCATCTCTTAGGGCTATTGTTGGCTGTTCTGTCCTCCTGTTGAGTATGAGAGTATGAGGAGTAGTCTTGCTGCTGTGCTCTGGATGTGTTTAATTGTCCTATAGATGTCATCTGAAATGTTGAGATGCGTGTTGTTGACATTGTTGATTCTTGGTCACAACCATGATATAATGGCCATGTTCCTGTGTAGGAAGGTGAGGTTTGGCATTATCCATCTGATTAAGTGAAGATGCTCGAAGCTTTTCTTTACTAGTGCATTGATTAGTGGTTCCAGGTTAAGTCCATTGTTCATTAGACTCTGGATATTCCTGACGGCTACAGAGGTTTTTGGGCAGGTACCAATTACCTTAGGCCAAGTTTACGATGCTTCTAGGGCAGCATTGGCAGAAACAATCATGATTTCTTGTTTTTCTGGGTTGAGTTTAAAGTTATTAGTCTAGTGGGTGACTGAAGTCCCCAGCAATGGCACACATGAGTAGGCAGAGGTAGGCATAGATTGGCAAGCAAGCACTGGGCTGTCATAATGCAGGATGACCCCGCAGTAGTGAAATCAAAACATGCATCACCTTCCACTGTCTTGACACTACTCTTATCTGTCCCCGAATTCCCATTATTCCCTGAGTTCTGGACTTGTGTGGCCCCCTGCAAGGTAAAGGTGATTCAAACAGTACATCTGCAACACAAAGGTACTGATCAACCCTGACGGGCTGGTGACACTACAGCTTGACAGTATGGATAGTCTAAAACTGCAGTCAGGCCAGGCCTGTCATACGTGTAGGTGACAAAAGAAACATGTATGTGAACCTGAATAGCTGCGTTTTCACATTAGAAAAATGTTGAGAAATGACGTGCTATAAATATACATTGAGCTGATTTGACAGCACTGTGTTTCAATAGATAATATTGGGTCTCATGCCAAAAATAACCAGTGGTAATGCAGTGGTAAACCACACTGCATTACCACACCTCTTTACTATGGGGTTGGAGGTAAGATGGAGGAAACACCACTAGCAGAATGCTGGAGGTAATTCCTCTGCCTTACAGCCAGAAAACAGCCAAACCACCTGATTTACAGCCGGCGGTAATCCTGCCGAAATCCCCATTTCGGCAGGATTGGAGTCCTACAGACGCCAATAAACGGGGACTAACACTGCCTACCACCACTTGTAATCCAGCGGTAATTCCGCCAGACCAAGTGGCGGTAACAGTAAATCCATTTGGTGGCATTTCAGCAGATTTACTACGGAAATACCACCAAACTTGTAATGAGACCCACATGACTCAGAAGAGCTGGAATTGTCCTCAGTTCAAAACCTGGAGCCACTAAGTCCCCTCATCCCCCATCTTTGGCCTGTGTTTGCTTATTCATCAGCAACAATGACTGATATTGCAAACCATTGATCCGGAAGTTTGCCAATCTACTATATCTAAAATTGAGTTGTTTTGCAGTCTTCCTGGCACCTGGAGCAGAAGGTGGAGGCTCCCCTCTTTTTAACTGATACTGCCCTGTAAGGAACACTGGGCATATGTGGATGTTTTAATACATGAATTCACTTTATTTTATCATTACACATTGTTTGACAGATAACCATGATGAGGAGAAACTCAAGACTCGACTTGACCACAGACTTTACGAGACAGCTTCAGAGACATGTCCTAGATTCCTGGCCCCCATCACGATCTAGAGGAGCCATAGCAAATGTAATCGAAATACTGCACAAAAAGTCAGGCAGACATCTAGGCAAACCCTGGTCAATTCTCAGTATCTGTAACGCTCACCTGATTCTCGCAGAGGCGCCGGTCTTGACTGGGCGACTACCGTATCTTCAAAGGTGATGTGTAGCACCCGGTTGGCTCTTTGGGCTGGACCTCTGTGCACTGTATGCCTGACATGTAGAGTAAGATGTCTTAGGTAAGTGAATGCCGAGCTCTCCATCTGCCTCGGGGCAGGGTGCTGTAGCCAATTTCTTCACTGGATAGGTAGCGCAGGCCTCTTGACTTCAGAGGACTGCTGTCCGTCGTTTACTGCACGAACGGTAAGTTTCGAGTCATTCAAATGTCTTTTTAAAGTCTTTAGTAATGATGTCTCTTGTTTTGCAGGGTTCCGGCGATGGCGGATGACGGGCTGAAGTGAGTTGAAGATGGAGCCCGTGTGATGAATAGAAGCGCCTGGAAGCATGTGAGTAAGCGCTTGTTGCCTGCTTCACGATGCGCTCTAACTGTCTTTTTATTTTGCAGGTACGAGTTCGGAGCGGCTGCAGGGTGCCGGAATTCCCACTGGATTAGATGTGGAAAGGAGTAATGGCACGTGAGTATTAAAGTTCCCCAATGTCTTTAAACGCACCTTGTTTTGTCTTTCAGATGTGGATGCAGCGCCGAAGGCCTCCGGAGCGTGCGAAGAGTTGGTAAGCTTTTGTCTTTCAGATGCCAGAATGCAGTATGAAGACCTCCGGAGCGCACGAAGAGTAGGTAAGCCTTTGCCTTTCCGATGCCGGAATGCTAACCTGTTCTTTCTTGTCTTTATAGGTGTTGCTGAAGACTGGATTCAGGATGGTAAGCCTTTGCCTTTCAGATGCCGGAATGCTAACCTGTTCTTTCTTGTCTTTATAGGTGTTGCTGAAGACTGGATTCAGGATGGTAAGCCTTTTTCCTTAGGCCCAGGACTGGATGCAGAAGACACGATGAGCGTCCTGCTGCAGAGGGTGCAGAATAACACAAAGCAAGATTCATCCACCGGGTGTGGTTTAAATAGCCTCCTGTAGTGCTTAGGTGTCTCCTTCCACAGCCACGCCTAAGTAAGAAAAGAGTTCCTGGTAAGAAAAGAGTTCCTGCCTTCCAGAAGAGTTCCAGTGTTCTAAATCTAGGGAGTGGCTCCAGCCCCACCCAACAGGAAAAGTAGTTCCAAACAGAAGAGGATCAGAGGCTCAACTGGCAGGCAAGTAAGCAGCATGGTCTGCTGCAGGTAAGTCCACCCAAGCATTATGAGCCCGGCGCTTCCAGCGCTGGGACTGGGCATATTTATGAGCCTGGTGCCACTGGCGCCAGGACTGGGTCCAAAAGGCCCCAATTGGGACTGGTTGGCACTCGGAACCTGGGTTATGGATCTGCTTCCAAGGGAGTTGGGAAAACCCTGACCTTTTGGAAGCAGAGATCATGACAGTACCCCCCCTCAAGGCCCCTCCCAAACCGGGCTTCTCCGGGGGTTTGGCTTGTCAGGAAATGTTCGGTGAAATCTTTTGATTAGGCGAGGAGCGTGGACATATTCATCAGGTTCCCAGGATCTCTCTTGGGGGCCGTAGTCTTTCCAGTCAATTAGGTAGAATAGTTTAGATTTGGAGATCTTGGAGTCCAGAATGCTTTTGACTTCAAACTCGAGTTCTCCATCCACTAGGATAGGTTTTGGAGATTTGGTTAGTCGGGTTTGAGGTTGCACGGGTTTTAATAGAGAGACGTGGAAGACCGGATGTATCTTCATGTGCGGGGGCAAGTCCAACTTGACCGCTACTGGGTTTACTATGGTAGTGATGGAATAGGGACCAAGGTATCTTGGGTTGAATGTGCGTGGCCCTTTTAGAGATAGATATTTGGTGGATAACCAGACTTGATCCCCTACTTGATAGTGAGGGGCTTCCTTCCGATGTTGATCTGCTCCTTTCTTGTATTGTTCTTTAGCCCTTTGAAGGTGAGAAACAGCTTCCTTAAAGGCTTGGGTGATTGTAGAATGCAGGTAGTCTACTGCTGGTGTTTCAAGATCTTGGAGGGGATCCAACTCTGAGGTTCGAGGGTGACTGCCGTACAAAAGAAAAAACGGGGTTTTCCCAGTTCCCGAGTGGACAAGTTATTGTAGGCATACTCGGCTATCCAAAGGATATCTTTCCAAGTTTTTTCAGTTTGTTGCAGCATGCAGCGTAAATACTGTTCCAGAGTTTGATTGGTCCTCTCGGTTTGTCCGTCGGTCTGAGGGTGGTGACTGGTCGATAGTCTCACATCAATTTGAGCCGACCGACAGCAACTTCGCCAAAAATGAGAAATAAATTGACTACCTCGATCCGAAATTAGAACCGAAGGAAAACCGTGCAGTCGGACGATGTTTTTCGAGAAATTCTCGGGCCAGAGTTGCTGCTGTTGGCAAGCCTTTGAGCGGAATGAAATGCGCCATCTTGGAGAATAAGTCCACGATTACTAGAATCGTATTGTATCCGGAGCATGGAGGTAGATCGGTGATGAAGTCCATAGAAAGCGTATGCCAAGGGCGAGGTGGGATGTCAATAGGGAGTAAGAGGCCTGCTGGTCTTTCCTTTTGACTCTTGTTTTGGGCGCATACTCCACAGGACATTATAAAGTCTCTGATATCTTTTTTCCAAGACGGCCACCAGAAGTAGCGCTTGATCTTTTCTGAGGTCTTGGCTATACCGGGATGACCTTCCATTAAAGAGTCGTGATAACAAGAGATTACTTTTTTCTGTAAATCTGTGCTGGGTAGGTATGATCGTTCTTGGAAATACAATAAGTTGTCCTTTACTGCAAAGTCCTTTCCCTGCAGATGCCAATTCTGTATATCTGCTGGAGTTACAAGTTGCCTTGCTTTATCCTTAACTTCCTCTATGGATTCTGTGGCGATTACACCCAGAATTCTTTGTTCGGGAATGATTGGTACAGGTTTAGGGTTGATCAAGTGTTCTTCCACTCCCATCCGAGAAAAGGCATCGGCTTTACCGTTCTTTGTACCTGGTCGATAGGTAATTATGAAGTCAAACTCGGCAAAGAATAATGCCCAACGGAGTTGTCTAGAGGATTGGGCTTTTGCGGTTTTCAAATATTGCAGGTTTCGGTGATCCGTAATCACAGTAACGGTGTGTCGGGCCCCCAGCAGATAATGCCGCCAAGCCTTAAAGGCAGACTTGATAGCCAGAAGTTCCTTGTCAGTAATCGTGTAATTGACTTCAGGAGGCGAGAATTTGCGGGACCAAAATGCCACGGGATGCAACTGATTGGTTACCGGGTCCTTTTGTGATAGAACTGCCCCCATGGCAAGGCTTGAAGCATCAGTTTCCACGATGTAGGGGAGTTCGGGGCGAGGGTGTTTTAAGATTGGTGCAGAGATAAATTTAGTCTTCAAATCCTGGAAAGCTTGTTCCGCCTCGGTAGACCATTCAAAACGTTTGTTTTTCTTTAACAAGGCAGTGATGGGCTGGACTATTCGAGAGAACTCGGGGATAAACCTGCGGTAAAAGTTAGCGAAGCCTAACATGCTTTGCACACCTTTTACGGAGGATGGTGATGGCCATTTGAGAACTGTATCGACCTTCTTTGTATCCATACGCACCCCGCCAGGTGATAATATGAATCCCAAGAATTCAACTTCAGTCACGTTGAAAACACATTTTTCCAACTTAGCGAAAAGTTTGTGTTGACGCAATCTTTCGAGGACCATTTTCACGTGTTTCCGATGTTCAGATTCCGATGAAGAATAAACGAGGATGTCGTCAATGTAAACAACAACACATACATCTATGAGCTCTCTGAGGACATCGTTCATAAAATATTGAAAGGCGGCCGGGGCATTGCAAAGTCCGAAGGGCATGACCTGATATTCAAATAGCCCATACTTGGTGCGGAAGGCCGTCTTCCATTCATCGCCCTCTTTTACTCGTACCAAGTGGTAAGCTCCTCTAAGATCCAGCTTTGTATATATGCATGCTTTTCTGACTTGGTCCAGGAGTTCAGGGATCAAAGGTAACGGATATCTATTCTTAACGGTGATCTGGTTCAGGGAGCGATAATCGATACAAGTTCTAAGGTCTCCTTCCTTTTTTGGAACGAAGAACAAAGCTGAAGAAGCAGGGGACTTGGAAGGACGAATAAACCCATTTGCCAGGTATTGATCCAGGTATTGTCGAAGGTGAAGGTTCTCAGGCTCGGTGAGGGCATAAATTCTACTACAAGGAGGAGTAGATCCAGGTATCAGGTCTATCTGGCAGTCATAAGACCTATGAGGAGGTAGAGAGTTAGCCTGATCCTTCCGGAAAACATCTTGGTATTCTAAGTATTCGGGAGGTAACTGGGGAGTCTCTGAAGAAATTGCGGCCAGTGCAACACCAGGTGGAGGGTGACAAGTAGAGACACATTCTGGAAACTGGACCGTTCTTGCCCGCCAATCGATCAGAGGATTGTGTTTCTCTAACCAAGGTATTCCTAGAATAATCTGAAACTGAGGGGCCTTGATCACATCGAACACGATCTTCTCATGGTGTCCATCTTGACTTACTAGCGTCACTTCTTGAGTGGTATGCGTTACTGGCCCGGAGGCTATCTCCGTACCATCCACCGTAGTAATGACGTCCTTTACAGCCTTGGGACAAAGAGTTAGATTCATCCTCAAAACCATTTCATGATCCACATAATTGCCGATGGCACCGCTGTCGACGTAAGCTTCAATTGCATGTAATCGATCCGGATTATCAGGGCTAATGAGGACCATAGGTATCACGAAATGCGAGGTCACGGAACTGGTTTTTACGCTCGGCAAGAGGACCTCTATTCTTGTCGGGCGAGGTCGTTTCCCTGCTCAGAGTTTGTAACTTTGGTAACTGCAGCTCCTACTGCCTTCTTGGCAGGTTTCACTGGACAGTCTCGAAGAAAGTGCCCTGAGTTTCCGCAATATAGGCATAATTGCAACTGTTTCCTCCTTTCCCGCTCCCGTTGTGTTAGATGACCTTTCAGACCCCCTATTTGCATGGATTCCCCAGAGTCTACTCCTTTGGAAGGAGTTGGCGGTTTGGAAAATACTCGAGCATCAAACTTGGAACGATCGGCCTTCCTGTTCTGCAGCCTGTGATCTATTTGAACGACCAAGTCTATGTAATCCGAACAGTCTTGTGGGGGATTCACTACTTGGGCTAAAACGTCTTTGAGCTCTCCACGTAGACCTCTATAAAACAGCGTAATCCTTTTGTCCTCAGGCCATTGAGTTTCCACTATTAGTCTATTGAAAGATGCAATATAAGCCAAAAGGTCTTGATTACCCTGTCGCAACGAAAGAAGCTCATTGTCCAAGGCCTGTCCCTGTGAATGTCTTGCGAACAGTTTTTCCATACTAAGCTGAAAGGCTTGAAAATCATGGAGAACCGGATCATCTTGATGAACTAGAGGGATCGACCAGTCTGCCGCATTGCCACTAAGGTACGAAAGTACAAAAGCTACTTTAGCTTGATCAGTTGGAAAGGCTGCTGGCCGGCATAAGAAGTGCAACCGGCACTGATTGATAAATACTGCAAACCTCTTTGGGTCACCAGAAAATCGCTCGGGCGGAGCCAGAGGTACATTCCCAGGTAGGTGGATCTGCACTGGATTCATAGAGGATGTTGAAGGAAGATTTGCCCCTGATGCGGGTAACGGGGTCTGTCCGGCTTGTGACTGTAGCACTTGTCTAGCAAGATTGTCTGTTCTCTCCTTGGAAATAATTAGTTCCCTTCTTAGAGCATTCGTTTCCTGACGAGTTGCATGCACTTCTGCCCTTAGTTCCCCAAGTAACCGGGCTAGGGGGTCAGTATCCGAGGTTTCCATAGCGCCTGGGCGAGAGTTTTGCGGTAGGCTTTGTGTTCTGTAACGCTCACCTGATTCTCGCAGAGGCGCCGGTCTTGACTGGGCGACTACCGTATCTTCAAAGGTGATGTGTAGCACCCGGTTGGCTCTTTGGGCTGGACCTCTGTGCACTGTATGCCTGACATGTAGAGTAAGATGTCTTAGGTAAGTGAATGCCGAGCTCTCCATCTGCCTCGGGGCAGGGTGCTGTAGCCAATTTCTTCACTGGATAGGTAGCGCAGGCCTCTTGACTTCAGAGGACTGCTGTCCGTCGTTTACTGCACGAACGGTAAGTTTCGAGTCATTCAAATGTCTTTTTAAAGTCTTTAGTAATGATGTCTCTTGTTTTGCAGAGTTCCGGCGATGGCGGATGACGGGCTGAAGTGAGTTGAAGATGGAGCCCGTGTGATGAATAGAAGCGCCTGGAAGCACGTGAGTAAGTGCTTGTTGCCTGCTTCACGATGCGCTCTAACTGTCTTTTTATTTTGCAGGTACGAGTTCGGAGCGGCTGCAGGGTGCCGGAATTCCCACTGGATTAGATGTGGAAAGGAGTAATGGCACGTGAGTATTAAAGTTCCCCAATGTCTTTAAACGCACCTTGTTTTGTCTTTCAGATGTGGATGCAGCGCCGAAGGCCTCCGGAGCGTGCGAAGAGTTGGTAAGCTTTTGTCTTTCAGATGCCAGAATGCAGTATGAAGACCTCCGGAGCGCACGAAGAGTAGGTAAGCCTTTGCCTTTCCGATGCCGGAATGCTAACCTGTTCTTTCTTGTCTTTATAGGTGTTGCTGAAGACTGGATTCAGGATGGTAAGCCTTTGCCTTTCAGATGCCGGAATGCTAACCTGTTCTTTCTTGTCTTTATAGGTGTTGCTGAAGACTGGATTCAGGATGGTAAGCCTTTTTCCTTAGGCCCAGGACTGGATGCAGAAGACACGATGAGCGTCCTGCTGCAGAGGGTGCAGAATAACACAAAGCAAGATTCATCCACCGGGTGTGGTTTAAATAGCCTCCTGTAGTGCTTAGGTGTCTCCTTCCACAGCCACGCCTAAGTAAGAAAAGAGTTCCTGGTAAGAAAAGAGTTCCTGCCTTCCAGAAGAGTTCCAGTGTTCTAAATCTAGGGAGTGGCTCCAGCCCCACCCAACAGGAAAAGTAGTTCCAAACAGAAGAGGATCAGAGGCTCAACTGGCAGGCAAGTAAGCAGCATGGTCTGCTGCAGGTAAGTCCACCCAAGCATTATGAGCCCGGCGCTTCCAGCGCTGGGACTGGGCATATTTATGAGCCTGGTGCCACTGGCGCCAGGACTGGGTCCAAAAGGCCCCAATTGGGACTGGTTGGCACTCGGAACCTGGGTTATGGATCTGCTTCCAAGGGAGTTGGGAAAACCCTGACCTTTTGGAAGCAGAGATCATGACAGTATCGTCCTTTGCGAGGACGGACATTGGATCTCCTGTGTACTGTTCATCTGTTAATTCTGCATCTGCAATAACTTGCGGGGTGGTTTCGCATTTTGCTGGAGCTGACTTAAAGGCCTCTTTTAGAGCATCCCCACAATTTGGAAAAGCGCAGCAGCTGCGGGTCTTGTCTCAGGATTTCTGCAAACAGGTACAGAGGAGGATGTGAAGGAGCTGAAAATTGGGCACAAAGAAATTGTCGTTTTTTCTAATGCTTCTGATGGACACGAGACTCCCTGTCAGTGGGAGGCATTTCAGATGCTCTAGACACTACACAGCAATCTGGGTGGGGAGTAGAACTTCTTTGGGTCCACGCCAGTGGGCTGCAGTGCCAATGTCCTCTGGTGGATTTTCAGGTACATGTGATCACCCGTTTATAGCGATGGACATGGTACAGTAGCTGGTTCTCTCAATGCCTTTTTAACCTGTGAATGGAGAAATCGAATAGCCTTCTCAAGGGACTTGCAGTAACTTCGTATGTTGTCATCCTGCAAATGAATGTTCAAACAGTTTGCGGCTACAGCAGGGGATGTGCCCATGCGCATCGGGCATCCTGTTAAAATCCCTTGAGATGACAGACTATGGGCCTCATGGCGAGTACAGCAGTGTGGTAAAAATGCAGTAATGCAGTGGTAATTCCGCTACTGCCTCGTTAACACTGCATTACCACGTGACCACAGTATGAGTATGGTGACCAAAAAATCAGTAAAATTGGTGGAATTACCACCGGCAGAATTATTGCTGGCAGTAATTCAGCCAAAATCCGGATGGAGTCCTATGGACTCCAGAAATGGGGATTTACGCCACCCTACTACCACTTGTAATCCTGCTGTAAATCCACAGGACCAAGTGGCAGTGACCGTAATTCCATTCTATTTCAGCAGATTCACTTTACTTGTGTTGCTGTAATCGCAGCATTCGCGATTCCTGAAAACTGATCAAAGCATTGCTTCAGTTTCTCGCGGCAGTCCTCAGGATTTCTTCGCATTTTGCCTGCTTGCGGCTGTCTATCTTGGTCCAATCCGTCTTCTTGGGGCAGATCTCTAGGCGAGAGGAAGAATCAACCCGTCGGCGAAATCTCTCAATGCCTTTACCTGGGGATCCTGCAATGGCAAATGACATCTGTGTTTCAGTAAAGTGAAAGCCAGTGGGGAAAGGGAAGCTCTCAGGAACAGGCTAAGATAAGCAAAAGTAGGGCTCTAACAGTTCATGATAACTTACAACTCTTCTTGTAATTTAATCTTGGAAAACCTTTGCACGATGTTAAATAAATCAGTTGGTCTCCATGGCAAATGCAGGTAAGTCATGCATTGCCTGCCCCAAGTAGCTGTCTTAAAGGGAACGCTGTGTGCCATTGTGAGGTGGTGAATTTGGAACACCCTCAAAAGTCACAGATGAATTAGTAGTAGACGGAGTACCAAAATGATTAGAGATTGGCCATTGATCACAAAAAACTGCATCAGTAGCTGAACACGACTGTGTTGTAGAGCCTCTTATTGACTGTATAGGTGTTGAATGGTTATATGCTGGACGTTCACTGAAAACGGAATCTGGACTTCGAGCTTAACTATGCCTGGCTGGTGGTAGAAGCGGAGCAGAGGCAGCGGCTTGAATTTGATCAGGTGCCTTATCAAGTGCAGGATTCAATATAGCCGGATTATGTGGGTCTAGAATCTTCTATGGACTTTCTTTTGTCAGGAGTACCCCTTGAAGATCCGGAAAGTCTGTTGTAACCCTAAGATGTTGTCATTTTAAGGACACCCAGGTTAGCACACTCAGCTTTTAACTCTTAGCTGTTCTTGAAGCTTTTCTTGGGTATCTTTCGAAACTCGACTTTCACTCAAATTGCCGCTTAGTGACTTCAGAATACCCATCGAAAAAGGAATCCCACTGTTGTTGCTGGATCTTTGGAAGTTTCTAGGGTCCCTCATAGGTAAATAATTCAAGCAGGTTCAAATGTGGCAACTGTTTTGTGGGGTTATTACTAGTAAAAGAGTATCATTTATCCAATGTACACGCCAAAACTTGGATGAGCAGTCTGTACATATGAAATGTGCTGAACGTCCCTTAGGGGGAAGTGGTACATGCTTTGATCTACATGATCCCATTCTCACAGGGTAAGGAAAGGAAGGGCTAGTTGCGGAAGTCAGTACAGCCTTTTTGTGATGCCCTGTGCTATATAACACACAGGGAAATCAGTGGCAAACCCATCACGGCTCATGTGGACACTCAAAAAAACAGTGCTGTACACAGCGATGCCTAACGCTGTTCTTCTCTCTTTCATAGTCTTTTCTCAGTTTCACAGTAACCGTGCCCATCGAGAGACCGTTTAGTTGCCCTGCTACATCTCAGATCAATAGCTGTCCAGAGAAAGAGTAATGGAAAAATATGAGAGTTACACACAAAGGAGGAGCTGAAAGCAGATTAGTTTCATTTTGTAGGATAGAAAAAAGCAGAAATGAAAATCTTCAACAAAGCCACATTTGAAAAAAGAAACAGGTCTATGACTGCACAAATGAACTGGGTAGACAGAAAGACAACAAACTCATGCATACAGTATATTTTGTATGCATTCATTCAAGGTTAATTCTTACAAGAGTACTGACTTATCTTCTTGCACTGGCAATGTACCCCTCTGAATTCCTGTGCATGGATGCAGAGTGCTTTGATCTTATGTTTCCACTTGTTCTTTTATTTTTTCACAGCCAGCTTTTTTCTAACCAGATAGGTGTTTTAAACAGAGAGTGCTCTTTTTTCACAGTTCACTTACCAGCTACCAGAGACACAGATAATTAACAGAGCAGTCACTTAACAATTAAAAGTGCAATATTGCCTGAACCAACCACCAAAATAAAGTAGTTTTTTTTCCAGTTGACAAGTAGTGTCCCCATCCATGAATGTTCCCTCAGTAAGCACCCCATTTAAGACAAGCATCTTACCTTATTTTATGGGCCATGGGGTCTTGGTTTAGAATCTCATCCGCAGGCCCTCTGGGGGACTCACATCCAACCATCATCTAAGTCCCACAGACCCAATTGAAGAGGAACAACTCAAGACACATGTATCATTTTGGAAGAGGTTTGTTTGGTGAACTTTAATAGCAGCAAAGCAGAGGATTGACACCCCAATTTCCGAGTCCGCAGTTAGTCTGTGACTCAGTTTATAGAGGTTTTCTAATACATTGGAGCCTATTGTATGTAGTAAAAAATATAACAATGTATGACTCTTTTAAGGATGTACTTATGGTTTCCCAATTCTCTACATATGTCTCCACATACAAATGATAATTTAAGTTCAATCTTTCACAAACACCCCCGAAACTTTATCACTGCAGCTGTGTACTCATCATAATTGTATTTACATACCTCCCTTTGAAGTGGAGACAACCTGTGCATCTCTGTCAATTAAGCAGCAAGCACAGAGTTGCAGTAACAAAGCTTTGCGCAGTGGCTAACAATCAAATACACATATTCGTGTTTGTTTGTGCCAAAGTGGAAGTCCATGCAAGCACATATATTCAAAATGAATTCTTCCAACTGTACCAGGCCAGTTCAGGATTGTAAGGCATTCTTGGAATAGTACCACAATGTCAGCATTTTGTATTCTCTTCAGTTTATAAAACATTGCATTCTTATATTCTCATGTTTCCTTATTCCAACTTACATTTGTCCACAATACCCTTGTTTTGTTGTTTTTTTGTTCAATAATATTCCATTCATATACTTGGTTTATGTAAAAAATGATAGATGTTGCATCTTCACCCATGGTTTGGTACTTAGTACATCCTTTCCAAAACACCTACCAAAACCCCTACCTCCCAGCACATGTCCTTGGTATGTTCCCAAACCCTTGAAACGCTGAGCAATGCTAAGGAGCCTGATACTGTATCCTGTTGTGCACTCAGCTAGGCCTTGCCATGAGGCTTTGATGCTCGATTATTTGCCCTATGTCCTGTGTGCCCTATTATGCCTATCCTGCACCCAAACGTTATTGTTGTGGGGACTAAGCTGAGGTACCAGTGACCCCTTCTCTTCTGAGCCACAGCCCACTTCAAACTTTGATAGAGTTGCTCCAGCTCCAAATCCTGAGAACCAGAGAGGAGGAGAGGAAGGAGGGAGAAGAGTTAACACTGTCACTATTGCTCCTGTCCTGTGAATCGGAGTCTTCCAGTCCTGGTAACTGTAAGGAGAAGGAAAGGTGCCGCAGCTGGCCTTCACTGACCCTTTCCAGCTGCAGTTTCCGAATTACCAGATGAGAAAGAATGAGTCTTCCGATCATTGCGGGCCCAGTAAGGTTCTTCACCACTCTGCAGGAATGACCGGCAGTATAGCTCCGCTCACACTTGCCCTGCACCCCCTAATTTAATCCCTGGACGAACTTGCCGTGAGTATCTCAGCCCTGAACCCAGCTAGTTTTCCCCCTTAAGTACTGTTGACATATTGACCATATGTCTGTCAGAGGAATTGGAAGTAAGTGAAATTTTTGCAAATAAACCCCTAGCGCTGTGCATCAATTTTCAAGCTGTTGATGAGTAGGAGAACGTTATTGGGGGTGGGTGCATTAGTTCTCTGCTAGTTTTCCACCGTAGCTAGGAGAGTCCGTGTTCCCGCAGAAGTTAACGTGTGCAGTACTTCATTTGAACAGTTTCAGTTGCCTCTGTTTACAAATTATCTCCTGTATTTGTTGACATGTATGAATTCATTCTGCCTGTGTAATATTCCACCTGATTTAAAGTTTTCATCATTAATTTGTGTAGCTACTGCTTTCATATCATCTTGCCCATTTCAGATGTAGCTGCTATTACTCTGCCTGGCTGTATATCATTTGCATGAACCTTGCATAGTAGTCTGACAAGCCATGTATTATTCGCATGTGTCTTGCATTGAATTCTTCCAATTAGTTTATCCTAAAACCAAGTACTGAGCGGCATACCTGATGTCAGTAATCATCTTATTGGGTCTCATTACAACCCCGGCGCTAAACCATGGTGCTATTAGCACCATGGTCCATGCGGGGGTCCGCCAGGGTGAATGGCGGAATTACCGCCCCATTCCAAGGTTGGCGGGGCGGTAATTCCCCATTCACCATGGGCCCTTCCCCATTCCCATTGAGCCCCTATAGGGCTCAATGGGAATGGGGAAGGCGCTAAGTACGGTGCCGCAAATTGCGGCACCGTACTTAGCACCAAGGTCCCTTTGCGGCACCCTACTTTAACGGCTGGTAAAACCAGCCGTTAAGGTTGGGTCCCGCAAAGGGACCTCGTAATTAGGCGCTAAGTGTTTAACGGCGCCACACCCTTTTACGGCGCCGTTAAACACTTAGCGCCTGGGTCGTAATGAGGCCCATTGTGTCTGTTGTCAATTTTGTGTGCATTAGGTCTCCCATTACTTGGTTTCATTTCGATGTTCCATTGGTTCTACACTGCCCGTTGTATTAGTAGTTGTGCACCAAAGACCCTGCCTCTGTCCATTTCTTCCCCTCCTTGAGGCATCCCCATTGGCAAGGTTTGCATAGTGGCTATTCCATCCACACTGTTGATTCAAACTCAGGTACATTTACCAGGTTACCCATTTATCATTCAGCACTAATATCACGCAGGCACTTGGTAGTAAGAACCCTGGTTGGTCCAGGCCCTCACCCAGTCAGTGTCCTCGGAGTAATCTGCCCCCTTTCCACAAGCCTCTGTTACTCTGGGCACAGTGGTTGCCAGTAGATATATAGTGGAAGGAATGGGTGGTGAAGGGTGACCCTATGGGTTGTCCAAAATCCGTATAAATGCAGAGAGACGGACACTATGAACAATCTTAAAACTACATGACATTGAATACAAGTGACACCGGACACAAAAACACTATACTCAAATGAAAACGGGTGTACTTTCTTTGGTATTTATTAGGATATTAGTTGCAGTAACCAATGGTGTCACAATGCAAAACAATTAATACACTAGCATGTTAGTTCTGCTTGGTAAGTTCCTTTTTCCAAAAGTGCATAGGATTACTGAATTCTGAAATATGTGAACACTAGAGGCCCACAAAGCCTAGAATGCATTGGTGCCGGAAACAAAATACTCCAGACTGCTGGCTGACCACTAAAACTCTTTGCAAAACAGTCCCCAAGCATAGGGCAGCTCATAGTGAACAATGTTAAAAAAAATATGATGCAGAACAGCATATTGGCTCACTATTAGAGTCCCAGCAGCGTGTCCCGTGGTGCTCAAGCAGCTCAATGAGGCTTCCAATTGCTCTTAGTAGTGAATCCAGCCACACAGGAGAGCTTGCAAAGGGCTGTGCATGGAGCTCTGTGGGGAAACAGGAAGATCTGGCGAAGGCACGAAATGCTCCATGCGCATTGGGACATCCCCTGCTAGTGGCACAGCTAGCATCATTTCTGTTTAGTGAACAAAACAAGTTCGAGTTTTGTAACCTTAGTCCGAAACTCAAATATCCCAGAGCACATAATCTGTTGTAGCATATACCTTTTCTGCTGCTTTTTCCAATTCAAAATATAACTACTCACTGCTCATTAATTAATTTGATCTTTTAAACACAATGGCCTCGTTACATGTTTGCCGATATCCTAGTGGTAAATCAGCCGGGAGACCGGCAAACGGAAATGCTGATACTGGAACTCGGTCTGCGTTATTACCGCCGGTTTATGAGTGCTGGTGTTGGTGGTAAATCCCCAATCCAGGGAGTCTCATTGGACTTCATGGGGGGATATGCCAGTATTACCAGCCGGCTCTTAGCTGGCGCCTCACCAGAAAACTTGTAGTTGGCCGGTACGGAAACGTGCTGGTATACGTTAATACAACATGTTTGGAGGAATATTGCTCTTTCAAAGGAGCTAGCGGAGCCTGTTACAAAATAACAATTTCAAAGATGCTGCGTGGTACATCTATATGGCCATTTATAATTGAAACATAAGTTGATCCGACCACTTGGCAATTTTATGTTACGCATGTTGCTCCATCAAATAAGGTGGTTTATGCAACCTTCATTTTATAACAATTTCTGTGGAAAATAGTTCTTCCTGATATACACCCACAGATCCCTTTCCAGGGTGACTGACATATTTATTATAACCTTTTTTATGTCTTGCAAAAATGTTATGGTTTTTATACATCCCATTTTGTTATTCTTTATTGTTATCCCTAGATGTCGACCCTTCTCCCAGGGGGCAGAACCATTCTCAGGGGCCAGGGTGGTATGGCCACAGTCCACTAATCCCCCTGGGGGTGCAACACAGCGTAAGGATCACATGGGGAGGGATATCCCTCATGTGACGAGGGATGACATGGAGGGGAGAACACAGTATATAGATACCCCTTATCAAACCCCCATACTCTTACAGACCCCACAGGGTAGTGTAGCCCATAACTCCCCCATGTTATGCTGTAGGGCAGACTACAAGGCCAAAACATGTCTGGGGGTGCTTGTGGTTTTGTGCAGAAGTGATGTGACCCCTTTTGGGGTGGGACCAAGCCTGATTTGCATATGGTCTTTCACCTTCTGGAATGGCTTGTCAGGCAAAGAACAATGGTGTGGAGGGGTGCCCAGAGCTATGCCGGAGGTTAAGATTAATTCTAAACCTTCCAGCCATCACCTCTTTGTTTTTGCTTTGTCACCCCGAGTGGGACAGGTATGCCCCGACATGTGTCCCGTGCCTGCTGGGCCAAGAGACCCAAGCTACTCCTCACTGATGAGTCCCAACAAGGCCGAAACATGTCTTTGGATGCTTGTGGTGTCGTGCAGAAGAAATGTGACCTAACAGTTCGAGCTGGATTACCCCTTTTGGGGTTGGACTAAGCCTGATTTTCATATGGTCCCCATTTCTGCAATGGCCTGGCAGGTAAAGGACGATGGTCTGGAGGGTTGTCCAGAGCTATGCCAGAGGTTATGATTGATTCTTAACCTTCCAGACATCACCTCTTTGTTTTTGCAGGCTTCATGAATGTCACACCATGTACTGAGGCGAAGAAGAACAAGAACTACCTAAATGAAGATCAGACCAAAACAACTGGGACGAAGAAGAAGTGCAGAAGATTGCTAGCGCGGTCTAGTCAATGTGGACAATTGATAATGCTTGCCAGTATAAAATGGAAGAAGGACTTGACACAGAGTCAAGCCCTCCCCGGATGAACGGCAGTCACCACGGTGCAAGAGGAAGTTTAGAAGGCAGGCGGAGCGGGACACCGAAAAAGGAACGAGAAGGAGAGAAGCCAGCCCCAAGGAAAGAGACCGCTCTCCATGCAAGGAAGCAGAAGCTCCTGGTGTGCCTGGCCATGGGAAGACGCAAAGAAGCAAATTCAGGTCCTCAAAGCCTCACTTACCTCTCCCGATCTATGGAGGAACGCTGCAGGACGGCAAACTCCGACCGACCCCCACAGCAGACCACTGGGGTTGCGCGACATACTCAGCCATCATGGACTAATAAAACAGGTACACTGGCTATTGCGTAGACGTGGGGGGCCCAAGAAGCATTAGTAGACATTACCTGAAGGGGAGAGAACCCGAATACAGGGTCAGAGACCCTGGTGGAGTAGAAGGAAGTCCAAGAGAGTAGGACACAGAAGAAAGGCAAGTCTACCCACTCCCACATGAGGTTTGCATCTAAGGCAATCTTCCTTGTGGCAGTCTCTGGGAGGTTAAGACCCCAGGACTGCTACAGGTACAAGAAAGAGAGATAAAAAGCAGTAGTAGAAGTTACCTGAAGGGGAGCGACCTTGAATACAGGGTCAGGAACCCTGATGAACAAAGAAGCAATCCCAAAGAGTGGGAGACAGAAGAGAGGTGAGTCTGGGACCTGCACCCATATTGTATTGTATTGTATTGTATTGTAGTCATCATTTATATAGTGCCATTTTCACATTTGTAAGGCCTGAATGCCCCGTTACCATAGATTTCTTTGAATACCATTTCACTGAATTTATTAACAGAAAATGGTAGGGGAAATGGTATATGTGTAATGCATTATAGGTGGGGTTATGGGTAAGGGTATAAGTTAGGGTAGGGATGGGTGAGGAGGGGCTGAGGGGGGTCTCCCCTCGAATTATAAAAAAAAGAAGAAAGGGTAAAAAGTAGATTTAGTTTTTCATTGAAATAGATTAGGTGAAATCTCCATTAGGTGAAATATATTTGAAGAAATCATATGAATCCGAGTGCGCTTTGTGGTTCGAACACTCTCAGGCACTGAAGTCTAGGTATGGGAAAATGTTCTAAGAGTAGGCTTTAAGATGTGTGTGTGTGCATTTGGCCGATGTTAGGACTTAGGATGGCTGGCTAGGCTCCAGTATGCAACCCAAGAGGTCAGGTACATGGGCGGGTGCTGTGGGTGGTCATGATAAAGTGCTAGGGCAGGAGACTCGATGTGTATTCAGCTAGACCAAATTTGTCATCGTTTGTGTGAGACAGGCATGGTATCAAGAAAGATGACACAGACAACAGATATATAATTCTAAACAAAGCATTATTAATAATCAGGATGGTGTAACGCCTAACTAACCCTATGCTATGGTGGGATTTCCCTTCCTAAAGAGATCTAATGAAAGTCTGTGTCCACAAGTTCAAACCAAAAAGTCTGTCTGTGACAAAGCCTATGCTTGTCCTCACAACTACAAGAAAACCCAGTGGGGAAATGTTCTCAACCAAATACAAAAAGTTCAAAAGTAAACTTGCAGCTACTGGCAATTTAAGTTAATCTAGAGTTCTCTGTCTCCAGTTCAATACAGTTCCAATGTAACTTCCTTTCAAGAAGGTTTGATCAAGTTTGAAGTTACCTTCGGTAGATTCACAGGTATCACAGTTCACATCAAAAGAGGGTCTTGGGTTTCCTTTCCCCAAGTTCAAATGTAACCAAGTTCATACAAGAGTGTAATCTTGGGAGTGGCTTCGCCTAGATAAACACTCTCCAGTTATTTCGGCTCTCAGTGTTCCCTGCCCCAAGATTTATACTGAGCAATTGACTTGTTTCCTCAGTTCACAAGTTCATAAGAAAATACAGGGCCTGTTTGACCCCTGCTTTTATTAGTTTTACCAAGGCACACACCTCTTTGCTGCTTTTGCTATATTTAGTGGCTTCTGGTCTAGGCGCAGTTATTAGACCACATGGTCCGCCCATTACAGGTCACGCAACCACCAACCACATATCATGTCTGTGATTTGACTATTGAGGTTGGCACTTTCTATGTTAGGAAACTTCTTGGTCTAGGCGCAGTTGTCATACCACACAGTCCAGCCATCACAGGTAACGCAACCATAAGTTCCCCCAAAGCCGTTGTTCAGTAATTTTCAAGCTAACTCTTCAATTCCCTTATAGGTGCTTTTCTGGTAGGTTATTTGATATTTTCTAGAATCCCAGAATATTCATTCAATCTTTTTAGCACTTCATAGCCTGATCAAGTAACAGTTTTGTTTCCATTAACTTTTTCATCAATGCAGCATTTACTTGGTTTCACTCAAACCATGAATCTCCTGCCACTCAATATTCAGTAAATGTGGTGTTACGTTGTATTCATCGGGATAGTGCCTTTCATTCAGTTCGGTATTCAATAACTGTAACTTTAAGGTGTGAAACCTGAATAACACCATTTATGCAGTTCGGTATTCAGTAAATGCAATTTTCAATGGGGCATGCTTAAACAACACCTTTCATTAAGTACAGCATTCAGAAAGCGTAATTCTTCCTTGTTTTTGTGGACCGTTAATATTTCTGAGGTCCCTTGGAGTGCTCCTGCGTTCCTAGTGTCTCCTGACACTTTCTGGATCTTTGCAGCTGTGTTTGGTGGCTTTTCCCTAAGCGGTAAAACCAACTCTCCAGTTCGCTGAGTGCTCCACTCAGCACACGCCGGCCTTCGTGCTTGGCTTCGCCTCTGCTACTTGGCAGCACCTGCTGTACGCCTTCCCTCACAAGGGCGCCCAGTCCTGCACAGTCACTTCGGCAAGACTCTCGGGATCTTTGTCAGCGTGTCAGCGTCTCAGCTTCTCGCTCCTCTGCACAGCAATTCGTTGGCTCTCTTCTCATTCTGTGACCACACCTGCATTGTGCTTCTGGGTTCCACCTTTTATACTCTCCTCTACTACAGGTTACAGGTGAAACTAAGTATACTCGACTGCTTGACCCTGCTTAGACCTATTAGGGTGACATGCCTGATCTACATTGCTGCCTCAAAACCACTTCTTCATCCCGGTACCAAGATGGTGTTTATAATAGGAAATCTGCACTACTCCTGGTTGCCGCTTCTTCTTCTCAGTCCTGAAGGGAAAACTACAAGGAAGGACTGAATGAGATTGGCAATAGCCCATAGTACACATGGTATCCCCCCTTACAAAAGGGGGGGATACCATGTCTCACCTACTGGTACCCTCTCTCCAATCCCCAAGGACCCTGCAATCAGGTGATTCTCCCTTGCTTGTCCATTCCCAGGGTTGGAATGAAAAGGTTATGGCCCTTCCCTTGCCACATGTAGGGAAGATTCACAGGGAGTAGATGTGAGAGTACCTTCATGTTTCTCACAGTTGTCGGTGTATGCTAATGGCAGAGGTGTTGAGACAAGTTTGGGGTTTCAGTGAGATAATTTATGTGACCAGCTAGGCTGAATTGGTCATAGCCGTAGCTGCATTCTAGAGCACGTGGATGGAGAGCTGTGCCTGCGGCGTGTGTCCATGCGTTTATGCATATCTTAAACTTGGATGGACTTTATCTTTGATGTCTCTGTGACAGATTTTTCTGACACTATAGCCCGGCTAACCCTAAGTCTGCCAAGGCGATAATCTGGTTGTCCAAGAGCATCGTCTAGTAGGGGGTGGAATGCTACCATGGAAAGGACCATGCTAATGGGATTCCTTGACTGTAATAGGCAAATAAATGAAATAGAACATAACTGCTACGTGTCTTCCATGTTCTAAAGAAGCTAACCAAGATATCTAATATGCATGATGTCAAGGGATACTTGCATGTAACCACTGTGCATTTCAACAACTAACTTAAGCAGTTGTAGACCTTGTCGGCTTGATGCTATCGTGGAGCCACATGAGTTAATTAGATGCAATGCCAGGCCACTCACTTGTCTTGGTCCAGCCCTATGACATGTCCTTGGCAGTAGTGTAAGAGTATGACCTATGACATATTTCCCATCCCCAAAAACATCCATCTAAGTGTGTCGTGTTTTTGCCCCCCAGAACCATCTTAGTGCATCACCATTCCTACCCTCAAAATCCATTTAAGTGCATACCATGTCCAATATACAAATTCAATTTGGCACACTCAATTTCTACCTCCAGAGAACCTATGAGTCAAGCGTTCTGAGTGCTTGGCAAGCCCCTTTGATAATTATGAGGTGAAACAGGGTACTAGAATAAATAAATCACTGCACTGATCATTAGTTAATATTGGGGACCCTGATGCCGGTGATGGGGTTCTTAGGAGACACGCCGTTCTGTACCAAAATTGGGTTAGACAGAAATTGGTTTAGAACCTTGGTCACACAGGCGCATTGGATATATATATCGGATAGTGTCACCCGTTCCGAAAGAAATTCAGTAGAGTCTTGACAGTTTGTTACGTGGTGATTTTAATTACAAAGTTTAGCCAACATGTGTTTCTTGGGACTTTTTCAAGGCTGTGGTATTGTTTGTACAGAGAATGCACAATGTGTGTACATTGTTAGTACACCTGAGTAGTGAAGCCCCAGGAAAGTGTAAGGAGAAACCAACAGTGATAAGTGTCATGTCAGTTTAGAGTGAGACATTTGTACATTCGTACATCATGGTAGTGGCGTGATAGTGTCATTGCAAGGTTACATTGAAATTCATAAAAGTGCATTTGTATGTGTGGCAACCTAATGAGGAACAAAATGCACATTAGTATGTACCGAAGAAGTGCACCATGGGGGACATATGTACATTTGCGAAATCATGGTAGTTGGTAGCACTTAGTAAGTACGAAGTTACAGTGAGTTACACTGTCCAACAATGGTATACAAGGACACCACATTTGCAGTGACTGGTAAATTAATATGGACTGACTAGTTGCACCAAGGGAAAGAGAAAAAGGTACAGGAGGAGAGTTAATGTTAGTTGTTTCGGGTATGCTAGATAGCCATGGTGGGCCATCGTTGATGTGTGTCTCAACTGTGTGCGGGTAGGGAGCTCTCACCGTGTGTTGGGTAATGGAATGCATCGATGTGGGCGATGAGCTCTGGATAGAAGGCCTGTGTTGGGTTACAACCTGTTTGGATGATACATACACATTGTGAATAGTGGGCATTGGGTGCGCCTGATCTTCACACTGTTGCAGTGACATGTGGGAAAGTGCAAGTGGAAGTCAGTTGGGCTTATTGCTTTCTTAGTAGGTTTCACATTTGATTCATGCAGAATGGGCTTTGAGTGCACCTAAAATCACACGATTGCGGTGGCATGTGGAAAGGTGCTAGTGGAGTCCAATTGGGCTTAGTTGATTTAACGGTTGGCCAACGGCACAGGGCACATGCGCCAAAGTTAGTGTGCCATGGGAGGTGCCCGGTGTCAAATCCGGGTTCTTCCTGGCGCAGAGGCAGCACAAACGCCTCCCTCCCCTTTAGGTCTTGGCACCTGGGAGAGGATAACACAGGCCACCTTGACCCTTCGGGGAAAGAGGGTTAGGGTCCGTGGAGTGGATAGGCAGAGGAAGTTAGGTACACCGGAATGAGGTTTAGGGAGGTGTTGTGGATGGGTTTGGGGAGTTTAGGTACACATGCTCCTTGGCTCCTGCTCCAGATTCAGCGGTACTCCGCCCTTGCACTCTTCTCTCATTCACACAATATGCCCCAGGGTCTGTAGGGGGCCTTTGTGCTGGAGCCCCTAAACCAGGACACTGTACATCCTGTGCTACGGGTGCTAACGTTATATGCACTACCTTACATTGCTTCATGCAAGGTTTCCTAACGTGACCCTTCCTGCTGCTTAACAATTCTGAATTGCCTTCATGCAGTAACACAACGAATATCACATTGCCCCATGCAATACTCAAGGTACTCAAGCCTTAAAACACTTTAAAGCTTTGTCTTCTGTCCTAGCAAACGTCCTTTCAGGTCTCTGTAGTACTGGCTCCCCTCGGTGGCACCTCCGGTGTCAAGCTCCGCTAAAAGGAGGAACAATAATGTCAATAAGAGAGCTCATCCCCTTGCGTGGCTCTAATTTAGGTTAGTTTGTCGAACTGTGGATTCATGCAACAAAGCACTGTCTACGTACATGCAGCGGTTATCAGTTCCACTCTCATGCGGGTTAACGCGTATGCGCCTAGGTTCCTTTCACATGCGGGGTTAATTCGGGAGAGCCTAGCTTCCCCCTGTCATGCTTTCCGCGGGTCCGGAGTGCTGATTGGCTTCAGGGGGTCGGTTTCTAACATCGGCCCTTCAAGTTTTGTCAGTGAGCTGCGCGCGTTACTGCAAGCGGCACTTATCTTGATGTGTACGCGGGCCGGGGTTTCTACGGCGGGCGGGTGCCCCGCGAAAGGCGTGCCACTGGAGCTCTGTTGCCACACGTCCTTCCTCTGCGCTGGTCAGAATTGCGAGCCCCATTCACTGGGCGCGGCTCGCGCATGCACGTTGGTGCGGGTGCGGCTGGGGGCGTGGCTATCTTCCTCCCAGCAGGCTCGTGTTGAACACGGCCTGCTGGGAACTGTAGTATCCAGGCTGTTCTCCGTCCCAGGGCTTCAGTCCTGTGAAAGGGATGGAGAACACGCCTGGAGTGCCTGGTTGAAGGCTGTCTGCACTCTGCCAGGGCAGCTACCACCCTGGTTGTCCTGCCCACCACCCTCCTTGCCCCTGCTCCGGCCTGAACCCTGACACCCGGTATCCGTGGTTGCGAGTGGGATGTCTTATGAAATGGGTGTGGTGATGCTGGATAGCAGAAACCCTGGTTAGAGGCATTGATAGTTGCTTGAAGGCCTGAGAGTGCCTGTTGCACGGTGGTAACAGCGGATTCTGGGCCTGTTTGATGGCACAGGGTGAAACATTTGTCAGAGAATCCCTGTTGGTTAATTTATGGCTGCTGATTAAGATGGGTCAATTAGTAGAGGGAGTGCCTCTGTGTCACTCAGCTTGCTTATGGAGTGCCTGAAGCATAATGCAGACAGCGGAATGTAGGCCCATGTGAGAGCACCGGGCAAAACGTATGTCAGGGTTTCCTGTGTGTTATTGTCTGGCCGCTAAAAGCCATGCTTGCTTTGGAGTGCCTGCCTATACCCATAATCCAGCTTGGCGCACTTCATTTCCAACTCCAGTGATCAATCTTATCGAGCATTCTGAGTTTTTTAGGCAAGCCCCATTTGATATTAGATAGGACAGGATCTGCCGGTGCAGGGCCTCTGGGAGTTTGACCGAGACGGCAGTTTTGGATGAGACCCAATGCATATATCAAGGCATGATCTGCTATCCAGACACTTTCCAATTGGTTCAGGTGTTGTCAGGTACCCAGGGTGCACCAGTTAGAGTGTAGGAAGTCCCGAGGGCTGATGTGTGACCGTATGCGGTAGTGGAATGGGCTGAGTTTAGGAGGGAGGAGCCCCTCAAAAGCACCTGGCATCCGCTGTAACATGAACTGTTGATGTTTTGGTGAGTCTGGGCCGGTGCTTTTGTGTGTGGATCATAATGGGAATCGGTCAGAAGGTGCTTCAGGAAGAGGAAGGGAGTAGTCAGGTTTTTATGGCTTTTCTGAATGCTAGATGGTTGACCATGAGGCGGATGTGGAGAGGGAGAGAGTTCCAAATGGTGAGAGCTTGGATGGAGAAGGAGGATCCTCCCAATCCAGTGGAGCTGTAATGGGGAATAACAAGGAGAAGCAAAACCCCGGTTCTGAGGCTCAAGGTGGGTTGGTAGTGTATGAGTTTATCCTGGAGAATTTCGGAACCTGTGTTGTGGATTGCACAGTGAGTAATGCATATGGCTTTATGGTAGTCCACCGACCAACAGGGAGTCAGTGTAAGACTCTAAGTGCAGGGATGATGTGTTCTCTAGGTGGGAGGCCAATGAGGAGATGGGCAGGAGCGTTTTGGAGTCTTTGGAGTTTTCTAAAGTCAGTGCGCCAAGATAAAGGTGGTTTGCATAATCTAAGCGGGAGAGAATGACGATGAGGATGGCAGAGATTTTGTGTGGGTAGGTGAGGTAGGGGAAGATTCACCTGAGAATGCGTAGGTGGAAGAAGCAGGTTTTCATACGGGGTTGATGTGTTGGGAGAGGCACAGATTCGAGTCCACTGTACAGCTGAGGTTTTTCACCAAAGTGGAAGTTGTTCGGGAGTGGAGGGAGGGGGGTCAAAGAGCATTAGAGAGTAAGGCCAGGGGATAGGTTGGGTAAGGAGAGCGGTTTTATAACATACAAGGATTTCGTTTTTTTCAGGGTTGAGGAGGAGGTGGTTGATCATCATCCAGTGGTCAATATCAGGCAAGCTGAGAAATCCAGACAGGTGTCCCCTGGAGATTTTGGGATTTTGAGGATGATCTAATCGTCATATGCGTAGTTGTAACAGATGAGGTTGTGGGAGCAATTGAGTGCAGAGAGGAGGCTCAGATAGTTATTGAAGAGGTGGGGAGATAGGGCTGCTCACTGCAGAATCACTTTCGGCACTGGGCGAGAGAGTAGAAAATCTAGAGTTAACCAGTTTGCCGCTGAGATTTTTCCCTCTTTTGAAGGCAAAAAGCGGGGGCTCCCATAACACAGCATGTACTGGTCACCAAATTCCAGTGTCGTTTGATTCATTTTTGTATCTGGGTAGTATGTTTAGAAAAGGTTGTGACACATACCAACTGGTTCTGTTCCCTAGGTTGTGCTATTGGGGTCAGAAGGACATCCCTATTCTCATGGTGGGCTTGTTTTTCTGCACATCTAACAATCCTACATGGATATCCACTCTGTAATAGCTTCTCCCCGAAGGGCCTGAGCCTGATTTTCAAAATCCTCCACAAATGTACAGTGTTTCTTGACCCGTAGAAATTGGCCATAGGGCAAAATGGGCCTCATCACAAGTTTGGTGGTATCTCGGAAGTAAATCTGCCAAGATAACATCAAATAGAATACCACTACCACCACTTAGTCCAGCAGTATTATTGATGGGTCAATAGATACAGTAGACGTTTAGAGCTGATCCTTTGTACTGTGGTCTCTCCACTGGCAGAGTTACGGACCTATGGGTACATGAACATTGATTTAAATATCTCAAATGCCTGCAATTCCTGCAGAACCGTTTAAGGTCAGAATTGATGTTTTGGGTATGTTTCTGTTCCTTTGGTTTAAAGCATTGGACACCAAATTAGTTTGCTAGATTATTTATATGGTCCAATTGTGTCTTTATTTTTAGATTTGAAAAATGTCCCCTTTGTGACGAAAAGTCTTTCGCCCTGAGGAAGGCTGAGTCATTCAAACTCGAGCACCCGATAGCCGAAAATCAAGTTAGCCGTTAATAACCAATGTTCATTATATATACATCCCTGAACGGATTAGTTCATGGCCAAACTAGCATTAAATTATGTATGCTAGCCATTTTCAAGTACGTGCATATGAGTACTTGCACCATTTTGTGGTTCTTCTTCTGTGCTATTTTATTTGTCTTGAAATGCATATGCAGTTGTTGGTTCCTGTCTTTCGTCACCTGCGTGTAGTACGAATGATAGCATTGAGGGGTTGATTGTTGTCACAGATAGGGGTGATATTTTAACACTAACGTTTTCATTAGCTATGTTCCATGCATTTGATTCTCTTGATGAAGTGTAAACAGTTTTCTAATGTCTAAATTGTCATGTTTCTTACTAGGCAACATTTCATAATAAACTATGGGGCCGATTCATGGAACAAACGTGCGCCTAAAATCTTTGCGCAAGCAGGCGCAAGCAGGCGCAAGCGCAAAAAAACAGGCGCACGCGTGCGATTCATGAAAGTCCCTGCGCGTGTTTTCCTCGGGATGTGCGCCAAACCCGTGCATGGCGCACACGTCACTGCAACATCCCGAAAGGCGTGCGCGACGCGCACAGTGAAAGCGCACAACCTCGGCGCATACACCAGAAAGTGGGCGGAACATGGGCCATAACGCGCGGAATGGGGAACAACGCGCGAAAATAAGGGCGTAACTGGGGATGTACTGCAGGGAAGCAGACCACCCCCACCCCCCAGCAGTGCAGGGGCACCCTCCACCAGGCCCCCACCCATGTCCAACTCATGTCCCCACAACCCCCACCCGCCAGCACTGTGGGGCACCTGCCAGCAGGCCCCCACCCATGTCCAACTCATGTTCCCCACCACCCCCAGCACTGTGGGGCACCTGCCAGCAGGCCCCCACCCATGTATCCCACCCCCCCACCCCCCAGCACTGTGGGGCACCTGCCAGCAGGCCCCCACCCATGTCCAACTCATGTTCCCCACCACCCCCACCCCCCAGCACTGTGGGGCACCTGCCAGCAGGCCCCCACCCATGTCCAACTCATGTTCCCCACCACCCCCACCCCCAGCACTGTGGGGCACCTGCCAGCAGGCCCCCACCCATGTCTCCCACCACCCCCACCCCCCAGCACTGTGAGGCACCTGCCAGCAGGCCCCCACCCATGTCTCCCACCACCCCCACCCCCCAGCAGTGCAGGGGCACCCTCCACCAGGCCCCCACCCATGTCTCCCACCACCCCCACCCCCCAGCACTGTGGGGCATCTGCCAGCAGGCCCCCACCCATGTCTCCCACCACCCCCACTCCCTAGCAGTGCAGGGGCACCCTCCACCAGGCCCCCACCCATGTCTCCCACCACCCCCATCCCCTAGCACTGTGGGGCACCTGCCAGCAGGCCCCCACCCATGTTCCCCACCACCCCCACCCCCCAGCACTGTGGGGCACCTGCCAGCAGGCCCCCACCCATGTCTCCCACCACCCCCACCCCCAGCAGTGCAGGGGCACCCTCCACCAGGCACCCACCCATGTCTCCCACCACCCCCACCCCCCAGCAGTGCAGGGGCACCCTCCACCAGGCCCCCACCCATGACTCCCACCACCCCCGCCCCCCAGCACTGTGGGGCACCTGCCAGCAGGCCCCCACCCATGTCTCCCACCACCCCCACCCCCCAGCACTGTGGGGCACCTGCCAGCAGGCCCCACCCATGTTCCCCACCACCCCCACCCCCCAGCACTGTGGGGCACCTGCCAGCAGGCCCCCACCAATGTCTCCCACCACCCCCACCCCCCAGCAGTGCAGGGGCACCCTCCACCAGGCCCCCACCCATGTCTCCCACCACCCCCACCCCCCAGCACTGTGGGGCACCTTCCAGCAGGCCCCCACCCATGTCTCCCACCACCCCCACCCCCCAGCACTGTGGGGCACCGGCCAGCAGGCCCCCAACCATGTCTCCCACCACCCCCACCCCTCAGCAGTGCAGGGGCACCCTCCACCAGGCCCCCACCCATGTCTCCCACCACCCCACCCCCCAGCACTGTGGGGCACCTGCCAGCAGGCCCCCACCCATGTCTCCCACCACCCCCACCCCCCAGCAGTGCAGGGGCACCCTCCACCAGGCCCCCACCCATGTCTCCCACCACCCCCACCCCCCAGCACTGTGGGGCACCTGCCAGCAGGCCCCCACCCATGTCTCCCACCACCCCCACCCCCCAGCACTGTGGGGCACCTGCCAGCAGGCCCCAACTCATGTTCCCCAGCCAACATGTCATCACAATCTAGATCCCTGGTCCCGATGGTCAGCCGCCAAATGCAAAACAACCACCTGAGTATTGCATCCACCCACTCTGAAATGGCAATTACATGACAGAACACCAATTGCAAGTTTCGAATCAAACACATGTCCCTCACATACACCCAATGGGTGTCAGTGAATCTCAAAACCCATATCATGATATGCATGAAACCAATGAGATGATACTACACATTGAAGTTCAATAATAAAATATGTATTAAAGGAAACATAAATAGATTCATAAATAAAGAAACAGAAATGGGAATGTACAGAAATGAAAAGAAGCATGTCCGTGAAAAAAAGCAAAAGCAAAAATCATAATCCAAAGTAATGGTGTCCAAAGTCACTGTCCACAAAAGAAAATCCAATGGGAAATAATAATTGAAAGCCATTGCTCCATAGGTAAATTGTGAAAGTGAAATAAAATCCAACAGTGAACTATGTACAGACTAACAAGCCAGGGTCCATTGTCCCAACCAAAGAAATGAAACCTATCTAACAACACTAACTAATAAAATAAACTATATACAAAAATGTGGCCAATGTCCAAAAGGTCCAAAAAAAATCAAAAAACAAAGGAAACCTAACACTAACTACATAACTATTTACATGGGCAGCGGGCTAGTCCAACGGCTCACTGGATGTTGTCATGGGCCAGGGCATCATCAAACTCCTGTTCAATGGCTTAGAGGCGGGCATGTTCCCTGGCCCCGAGGTCTCGCAGGGATAAAGCAGTGTCCAGCTCCAACTCCCTGCGAAGACCCTCGAGGCACTCAGCCCGCCTCAGCGCCCTCCGCATGGAGTTCTCCGCCCTGACCATTGTGAGCCGTTCCTCCTCTGCCTGCTGCCGCTCCGCACCTATCTGCTGGTCCAACCGCTCCCACACGGAAGCCACTCCCATTCCAGGGTTCTCCTGCCCTCCGGCCGATGCCTGCACCCCTGATGTTGATGGACCCGAGCCATGATGCCTCCCACGTCGAGCCTGCCGCTGCCTCCGACACAACTGCCTGTGCCAGCACGACGGCATCCAGGCTGATGGAATCCACCGACGCCGTCGTGCACGGGCCCTGCCCAATGATGCCGTCACATCCTCCATCTGCTGGGGTCCAGTTGCTGGTGTGTCCACCCCTGCTGGACCTCCGGCTCCCGACTGTGGCAGGGATGGGATCCCCACCGAGCCGGCTTCATTGGTCGGGGCAGGTCCACAGGGGGCCCTGGTGGCATCTGGGCCGGAAGACGGCATGGAGAACGACTGGTGCATAGTCTCCACAGAGGAAGAGAGGGTCGCCAGATTGGCCGACACATGTAGGAAACCCCCGACCATGGCCGTTCCCAACTGGGCCATGCCGGCATGGTGCTCTCCGTGATGACGTGCATGCCCCTCCCGGGAAGCACGCACCTCATCACGAATTGCACCTGTGCGCAACGCGACACCAATCAGGACCTTCTCCATACGGCTGGGGGTCCCCTCATCCGCAGGTGGAGGGGAGTCAGATGACATGGACATCCCCCCTACCTGCGGACGGGCCTGTGATGGGGCATCCCTGCTGGTGCATGGTGGTGCAGTCACAGTGTCAGGGACAGTGACATGCACAGGCCCCTCCACGGCGACCTGCGCTGCCTCCTGCCCCTGGACTGCAACACTTGCACCAGCAGGGATGCCCCCACCAGGCCCCATGTGCGCCTCAGTAGCGGCCTCCTCCTCCTCTGTGGAAACCACCAACCTGGGTGGCTCCACCCCGTCTTCTGCCATTGCAAGCCCCTGTGGGGGCTCACCCACCCCTTCCGCTGCAGCTGTGGGGGCATCCCCGCCGCTTTGCTCCACAGAGCCGTCTCCGCCCTCTTCTTCACGTGGCGCTGTGTAGAGGGAGACATAGAACACAAGCATCAGGGTACTGTACAATGGTCCCCTAGACAGGAAGCAATAGCAGATGAGTGGCATTGTCAAAGATCACTTCCATCATGTCCCTCCACAACACATGGCTCAGTGCAGGTAAAACACATGCGGTAATAGGCATGACGTATGCTATGGACATTAGCATACATGTCCAAGGGATTCTTGGAACATACAATGTTGTTTTGGAACTCACATGCATCATGGGCCATGCCTATCACATGCACACACTTCACCCTAGTTTCATCCATCTGGCCTCGTACACCACAGACACAGTGGATACAAGGATGACTAGGCTGCATCAGTGAACCTGAACATTGTGACAGACATGTGTCATGCATCCCTGGCATTCACAAGTCACAGACACACAGGTCAGACACACAGACATGGTCAGCATACATGTACATGGCATCAGCACCCATCCCTCACCCCCACCCATGTCCAGGAACAGAGACTGGCATGCTTTCATGTGGCCATTCCGCATAGGGCAACCCATGTTGCATTTGAACACATGCACCAACCGTGTGGTTCACACATTATTGGTCTCACATGCATGACGTCCCTGCACACACACATGCATACATGGCCTTTGTCACACATACAGGCAAGTATCAGACAACCAGCACACTGCGACATGCCCTGTCTCGCACAGCAATGCTTGGCCACTTACCGCTCAACTCCAGACGGGTCTGCCTCTCAAGGATCTGGGCGTGGAGCGCTGGGCCTACGCGTTCCAGGACCCTCATCTGGATGGGACTCATGTGGCCCCGGCCCCCCTCCACGAGGCGCCGGGCCTTCAAGAGGGTCCTGGTTCTGCAGTCATCCCAGCACTTCTTGACATGTTGGTAGTCGCGGACTGCCACCCCCTCCGCGTTGATGGCAGTCACGATGTCCGTCCAGATCCGAGTCCGTCCTTCCTTGTTGGCGCGCTTACTTCCGAAGAGGGCATCATACTGCCCCAGGACTTGCTCCACCAGGACACCAACTTCGGTGGCAGTGAAGCTGGTGCCCCTCTGCCTCTCTGGCCGGGGGTTGCCAGTGGTGCCAGATGTTTCAGTGCCCGACATGGCAACCCCAGAGGCAGGAGTGGGTGGGCAACTGGGTCCTGGGGCTGGGCTGTGGAGGGATGGTATCCCAGTCGGGAGTCTTCTGTTCCAGCAGGGGTGGACACAGCAAATGGACCCCTGCAGATGGCTGATGTGCAGGCACCAAATGGCAGGGCACGGTGGCAGCAGGCAGGCAGGCAGGCAGGCAGCAGCAGATGGCTCGTGGGAGGCTGCTCTGGGCTCTGGGGGGCAGTAATTCGGCCTTTTGGGCAGGAGCGTGGTCTTCCGTGTGCTTACGCGTGGCCAGCTTGATACGGAGTGAATTGGCACGTGAAAATCCTCCACGTCTGCGTGTAATTCGAGGAAAGGGCCTTAGCGCGTATGCACGTCAGCACGCATATGCGATTTCATTGGACCAAAGGCCCTTAGCGCGTGAGCGCGTCTGTGACGTGACGCGCGCGGGTGTTTCCCTCATTGCACGTGTATGTGAGGGAAATGTGTTTGTTTCGGAACTTGCAATTGGTGTTCTGTCATGTAATTGCCATTTCAGAGTGAGTGGATGCAATACTCGGGTGGGTGTTTTGCATTTGGAGGCTGACCATAGGGACCAGGGATCTAGATTGTGATGACATGTTGGCTGGGGAACATGATTTGGACATGGGTGGGGGCCTGCTGGCAGGGGCCCCACAGTACTGGGGGATGGGGGGTGGGAGACATGGGTGGGGGCCTGGTGGAGGGTGACCCTGCACTGCTGGGGGGTGGGAGGGTGGGAGCCATGGGTGGGGGCCTGGTGGAGGGTGACCCTGCACTGCTGGGGGGTGGGGGTGGTGGGAGACATGGGTGGGGGCCTGCTGGCAGGTGCCCCACAGTGCTGGGAGGTGGGGGGGGGACATGGGTGAGGCCTGGTGGAGGGTGACCCTGCACTGCTGGGGGGTAGTGGTGGTGGGAGACATGGGTGGGGGCCTGCTGGCAGGTGCCCCACAGTGCTGGGGGTGGGAGACATGGGTGGGGGCCTGGTGGAAGGTGACCCTGCACTGCTGGGGGGTGGGGGTGGTGGGAGACATGGGTGGGGCCTGGTGGAGGGTGACCCTGCACTGCTGGGGGGTGGGGGGGTGGGACGACATGGGTGGGGGCCTGGTGGAGGGTGACCCTGCACTGCTGGGGGGTGGGGGTGGTGGGAGACATGGGTGGGGGCCTGGTGGAGGGTGACCCTGTACTGCTGGGGGGTGGGGAGGGGGTGGGAGACATGGGTGGGGGCCTGGTGGAGGGTGACCCTGCACTGCTGGGGGGTGGGGGTGGTGGGAGACATGAGTGGGGGCCTGGTGGAGGGTGATCCTGCACTGCTGGGGGGTGGGGGGTGGGAGACATGGGTGGGGGCCTGCTGGCAGGTGCCCCACAGTGCTGGGGGGTGGGGGGGTGAGAGACATGGGTGGGGGCCTGGTGGAGGGTGACCCTGCACTGCTGGGGGGTGGGGGTGGTGGGAGACATGGGTGGGGGCCTGGTGGAGGGTGACCCTGTACTGCTGGGGGTGGGGAGGGGGTGGGAGACATGGGTGGGGGCCTGGTGGAGGGTGACCCTGCACTGCTGGGGGGTGGGGGTGGTGGGAGACATGGGTGGGGGCCTGCTGACAGGTAACCCCACAGTGCTGGGGGGTGGGGGGTGTGGGAGACATGGGTTGGGGCCTGGTGGAGGGTGACCCTGCACTGCTGGGGGGTGGGGGTGGTGGGAGACATGGGTGGGGTCCTGGTGGAGGGTGACCCTGCACTGCTGGGGGGTGGGGGTGGTGGGAGACATGGGTGGGGGTCTGCTGGCAGGTGCCCCACAGTGCTGGGGGGTTGGGGTGGTGGGAGACATGGGTGGGGGCCTGCTGGCAGGTGCCCCACAGTGCTGGGGGTGGGGGGGTGGGAGACATGGGTGGGGGCCTGGTGGAGGGTGACCCTGCACTGCTGGGGGGTGGGGGTGGTGGGGAACATGAGTTGGACATGGGTGGGGGCCTGCTGGCAGGTGCCCCACAGTGCTGGGGGTGGGGGTGGTGGGGAACATGAGTTGGGCATGGGTGGGGGCCTGCTGGCAGGTGCCCCACAGTGCTGGGGGGTGGGGGGGTGGGAGACATGGGTGGGGGCCTGGTGGAGGGTGACCCTGCACTGCTGGGGGGTGGGGGTGGTGGGAGACATGGGTGGGGGCCTGCTGGCAGGTGCCCCCTGTGCTGGGGGGTGGGGGTGGTGGGAGACATGGGTGGGGGCCTGGTGGAGGGTGACCCTGCACTGCTGGGGGGTGGGGGTGGTGGGAGACATGGGTGGGGGCCTGGTGGAGGGTGACCCTGCACTGCTGGGGGGTGGGGGTGGTGGGAGACATGGGTGGGGGCCTGGTGGAGGGTGACCCTGCACTGCTGGGGGGTGGGAGGGTGGGAGACATGGGTGGGGGCCTGGTGGAGTGTGACCCTGCACTGCTGGGGGGTGGGGGTGGTGGGAGACATGGGTGGGGGCCTGGTGGAGGGTGACCCTGCACTGCTGGGGGGTGGGGGTGGTGGGAGACATGGGTGGGGGCCTGGTGGAGGGTGACCCTGCACTGCTGGGGGGTGGGGGTGGTGGGAGACATGGGTGGGGGCCTGCTGGCAGGTGCCCCTCAGTGCTGGGGTGTGGGGGTGGTGGGAGACATGGGTGGGGGCCTGGTGGAGGGTGCTCTTGTGGCTGGGGGTGCAGGGGGACATGCGTTGGTGGGCAGTAGTGCAAGTTGACATGTGGGTTGGCTGGGGGGCATGGCCATGGTGGATGGGGTGCCTGCAGGACATTTGCAGGGTAGGCCCCTGTGGTGTGAGCCACCTGCAGGGGCCGTGGAGGGTGTAGAGGGAACACCTGGGAGGACCCACATGTGCAATTCACGTGTGGTGCTCCCCGTGCACCCCTGTAATACACGTACCGTGATGGAATCGCGTGTGGAACTTCCCGCGCACCCCTGGAATACACGTACCCTGCTGATGTTGCGTGTGAAACTTCCCCCGCACCCTGAAATACATGTACCCTGATGTAATCGCGTGTGGAACTTCCCGCGCACCCCTGTAATACACGTACCCTGATGGAATCGCGTGTGGAACTTCCCGCGCACCCTTGGAATACACGTACCATGCGGATGTCGCGTGTAAAACTTCCCCCGCACCCTGAAATACACGTACCCTGATGAAATCGCGTGTGGAACTTCCCGCGCACCCTTGAAATACATGTACCCTGCTGATGTCGCGTGTGAAACTTCCCCCGCACCACGAAATACACGTACCCTGATGAAATCGCGTGTGGAACTTCCCGTGCACCCCTGAAATACACGTACCCTGCTGAAATCGCGTGTGGAACTTTCCGCGCACCCCTGAAATACACGTACCCTGCAGAAATCGCATGTGGAACTTCCCGCGCACCCCTGGAATACACGTACCCTGCTGATGTCACGTGTGAAACTTCCCCCGCACCCTGAAATACACATACCCTGCTGAAATCGCGTGTGGAACTTCCCGCGCACCCATGAAATACACGTACCCTGCTGAAATCGCGTGTGGAACTTCCCACGCACCCCTGGAATACACGTACCCTGCTGATGTCGCGTGTGACACTTCCCCCGAATCCCGAAATACACGCACCCTGATGAAATCGCGTGTGGAACTTCCCGCGCTCCCCTGAAATACACGTACCCTGCTGAAATCGCGTGTGGAACTTCCCGCGCACCCCTGAAATACACGTACCCTGCTGAAATCGCGTGTGGAACTTCCCGCGCACCCCTGAAATACACGTACCCTGCTGAAATCGCGTGTGGAACTTCCCGCGCACCCCTGAAATACACGTACCCTGCGGAAATCGCGTGTGGAACTTCCCACGCACCCCTGAAATACGCGTACCCTGCTCGCACGGGGCCAATCGTGTGAGGTACTTCCCACGCACTCCAGTGATACACGTAGCCCGCTTGCCGTGTTGGTACAGGGTTAGCGCAGCCCTTTGCGCTGGATTGGGGATTTTGATGGCTTTTCCTTGCGTGAGAGGCGTTCTTGGGGGCGTAACTGGCGCTTTTGCAGGGTCGCTGCGCCACTGTGCGCCACGGCTGGTTTTGGTGGCTGGAATCCATGAATACGCTGTGCGCGGAAATGGATTTTAGCGCACGCGGCTGGCGCAGGGATTCGCACGCGCACCCTGTGCGCCAGCCGCGTGCGCCACTTGTGCACTGAATTCTATTGCAATTGATTGATTGTATTGATCTTGTATTAATATTGTATTGGTAGTTACATAAATGCAGATAGGGTCAAATTTCTTTTGTGTTGATTTGTTTTATCATTTGGCAGAAGCCTTTGTTTTTTGAACATGCAAGTTCATACGTAAGCTACAGATAATGACAAGATTGGCTGCAATGCAAATGTGAACAAACAAGATCTTTTTTTGTACTGTTCCTAGTGATTACATGAATGGCATCATTATTTGTTAGAATTTGATTGGCTAACAGGAAACTAGGGGTGTGACTTAGCCTTCAAAGGCCAGCTGTTTCAGCAGCCTGGAAGAGTCCCACCCTGTCAAGAAACCCAGTGACGCTGTCCCTGAGCAGAAGAGGTAACAGGGAAAGTGGGAGACCCAGGAGGGGATCTGAAGGACATTATTTAAACGTTCATAATCCTCCCAGTCCAGGTAAAGTATTGAAAGTGAATGAACAGAAAGAGATCCTTTACTGGAACGCTCATACTCGTAACATTCCAGATAAAGTGTTGGAAGTAAATGAAGAGAAAGACAAACATTATTGGAACGCGCATACTCATACCATTCCAGATAAAGGGCCTCATTACACGGTAGGCGGTAACCATGGCGCTACTAGCGCCATGGTTGCCGCCGGTATTTTACTGTGCCCGCCTTGGTGGATGGTGGAATTACCACCCTACTCCAAGGTGAGCGGGGGCGGTAATTCCCCATTCACCAAGGCCCTTCCCCATTCCCATTTTTGCCCCCATATGGCATAATGGGAATGGGGAAGGCGCTAATTACGGTACTGCAATTAGCACCAAGGTCCCTTTGCGGGTTCGTTTTTTAACGCCTGCTAAAAC
This sequence comes from Ambystoma mexicanum, assembly GCF_040938575.1. NCBI lineage: Eukaryota > Metazoa > Chordata > Amphibia > Caudata > Ambystomatidae > Ambystoma > Ambystoma mexicanum. The sequence continues at coordinate 1,064,089,986 of NC_090923.1, read as the reverse complement.
CAGGTGTTCAAGTACCAACCCGCAAAGGGACCTCGTAATAAGGCGGTAAGGGTTAATGGTCACCGGTACCCTTAACGGGGGCCGTTAACTCTTACCGCCTACCGTGTAATGAGGCCCAAAGTGTTGAAAGTAAATGTAGACAAAGAGAAACATTATTGGAACTTCCTACTCATACCAATACAGATACAGTATTGAAAGTGAATGAAGAGAAAGCAAACTGTTACTGGAACGCTTGTACTTGTCACAGTCCAGATAAAGCATTGAGAGTGAATGAAGCAAAAGTGAATCATTACGGGACGCTCAACTTGTTCCGGTCAAAATAAAGCATTGAACGGGAACAAAGAAGAAGAGAATCGTTACTGGAGCAATCATATTCATCCTGTCAAGATAAAGAATTGATATTGAATAAGGAGAGAACTTTCAGACTGAATGAGGAGAAAGTATTGATATTAAACAATATAAAAGAGAATAATTATTGGTATGCTCCTACTCATTCCAGTTGGGATAGAGTGCTAACATAAAGTGATACGTTTTGTTGGAAGACTTACACGCAGGAAATAGAGAGGGAAAGTCTTGAGCTATTACAAATAAAGGAGCAGTGTGAGCAGGGAAGAACTGAAGAATGGATTGAAATAGGAAATAACGACTCATCCCAAAGTGAAACTAGAGACTGTGAGATAAAGATAAAGAACCCAGGAGGACAAGAGGAATGTCCTAAAAGTTGGGTAGAGCGACCCTCTCTGAAGGAACTAAAGAGTAGTCAAGTAACAGTGGAGGCTTGGAACCTGAAGAACCCAGTATCAGAATTATGGGACTTGATAAAAGAGGTTACCAAGAACTATTTCAGAATTGCTTGCTAAACTTGGGTAAAAGGCAATTTACAGGAGAAGTGAGTCACTTCCTGATTAATGTTGTTAGAATAGTGGTAGAGTTAGAATAGGCTAGTTGGAACAGTGGACGGATTCTGATTTGGCCTCTCACAGATGACTGACAAGCACCTTAGTTAGATTTGTTAAGTAGAGAAGACCCTTAGTACAGGGAAAGATAGGTGTTCCTCAATATTGTTAAATAAAATCAAAAGTGAGCTGAAAAGTCAGACTCTGTCTCCTTCTTCTGACAGGCCACACTATGAGTAATTGGTAGGCCACCACAGATGCTTCTTAGGCCCTGCTATTAAATATTGCTTTCTGATTCTCAAGGGCCCCACTCAATTGTCTATCCCTCTTCATGCACTACCCAGGGTGCCTTTAACTCAAGGGCAACATTCCAGGAGAGACATGCCGTTTTAGGCCCAATGCCACTCTATGGGGATGGTCAACGTTTCTGGAACTTAATTAATTGATATTCCATCACCTGAATACACACCCCTATGACTCTATGCATTTTCACGCTCTCTCCATTCAACCCTGCATGGACTTGCAACATCAAGTCACCAGAAACTAGCTAACTCTTTGTTACAGGTCATCTGCCAAAGTACACCATTATTATGACTATTGATCAATGAAATGTTGATCTAACAGTAAAAGCAAAATGGACTGTGTTCCAATGTGCTACTTTTTCTTGTACTTTTTCTTGTACCACAGAATGTTAGTATTATGGAGCCATGTCATTCGCTGTGGCTGCTTCCTTGGGCAATGTCTAGAAATCCAATGCTTAGAAAGCAGCACACTCTCAATCAAGCCCACAGATGTGCTCCAAATTTAACAACATAATCTGAACTATCCTCTGACATGCATACACTATATCATCCCCTGTAAACAACAACTTCACGCAGACAAAAAGACTGATGCCCATTGTCCATTGACAGGGGTACCAGCACATCCTAAAATGCCTTACAGCCTTTCCTCACAACTGCCCAACCTTAGGTGCACCCTGTGAAGAATCCTGCAGATCCCTCACTAAAACCCTGCCAAAGGTCTGTTCCCAGGTGGCCAATGGAGGGCAGATGCTTCCGGATCCCAAACCTGGGGGTAGTGGACTGCAGGAGGATCACCTTGGTGGAGACAAGGCCCAGGGTAGTGAGGAGATTCTGTGGGATGAGACGCAGTATTTTTCCTCTGACGGGAATGTTATTGTCACTATGCCAGAGGAGGTTATGGCTTATTGTCATTTTAATATCTCTCAACCTCTGGTTAAAACTAAGGTTGTAACACGCAGCCCTATTACACCCACGTAAAGAACCCCTTTTATCCCTAGCAACATGTCCTCCTCAATATCAAAGGTACACTACAAGGAATGGTGAAAGTGTTGTGTTCTCTACCACATCTCCCTCTAGTAGAGCTAAAACTGATAGCCTCTCTGTTAAAAATACTCAGGGAATTAAATCTACTCTTGAAAAGTTACCAGAAGTAGAAAAATCTAACTCTGACAAATTAGACTTCATGTCCCAGAATCCCAAAGGGACTGAGATGAGGAAGAGGGCTGTAGAGGCATGTCGAAGTAGAGGCCAGGCAATCGGGCCTAACAGCCTTTGCCAGGGTCAGGCAATTAACACTAATAGCCCGTAACTGAAATGAATTGCCCCACCTAAGCGGCATAAAAGACTGTAGCAAGAATGAGCAGAGAAAAGGTGCTGCAGCAGGATCTGGAAGGGTGGCAATAGTAGTAGGAGGAGAAAAGCACAAGGCTGGCAATTCATGAGGAAGTGTGTTCACTGGAGGGATGCTGGGACAAGGATAGAGCAGATTTCACCTGCAAGTTCTGAGAGGGTCATGTATTCACAAAACCTGCCTTGCCGTGGCTGCACTGCGAGAGACGTGCTGAAAGTGAAGCTCTTCCCAGGTGTACCTAGTGGATGTAATTGCAGAGCCGTGCTGAAACCAGAGGCCCGTAGCAAGAAGCAAGCAGATGGAAAGACGAGTGCAGGAGATTCCAAGTTGACGTGGCTGGACTGGAGACACCCGTGCTGTAGAGGGGTGTGGGTCCCAAATGTGCCTATAGCCGTGGAAGAAGAACTAGAAGTTGGGAAGTGGAAGCAGCCCGTAGCCACAGTGCTCCTGAAGCTGCTGAGTGAGGCTTGGCATTCAGGTTCATTTCTAAACTCTTGCCAGGAACTGTAACCAGCTCTAAAGTGGCTTGCATAAGAGAAGAAGCAAACCAATCTTGTTCGTTGTTGTGGAAGCTGAAATTTGACAATGGAACCTAGACAGTGTTTACAACGCTGGGGAAGGGAGCTGGGTGCTTATAAGAAGACTAACTCCAGTTGTCTGTATTGCTGAGACTGTTGAAGTGGGGACAAAGTCAGTCTGGAAGCAGAGGCAGCTTATCCTGGTGGCAGAAAGGCATACTGAAGGTTCAAAGAGGCTGCCCTTTTCTTGAAGCAGGGAAAAGAAGAGTGCCTTGCATACCTGAAGAGGTCGAAGTGTCTTGTCTTTTGCCTAACTATTTTCACATAGGAAGTTGAAGTAGAAGTAGCCAGAACTGTGGTTGTGCATAATACTGTCAGTCAATGTTACATTAAAAGTGGTTTGAGTAGTAACACACAGTGGAGCCAAGGAGTTGGTTTCTATACTGACAATAGTAAAAAGGGTGGTTGTTGAGAGGTGAACAACAACCCAAGAAGAAGCATCCTGATGAATTTACCAGAGGTACTGCAGAGGTTACAAACACTTGTAAAATTGTAGAAGGAGAATTGATTAATCTGTTTTCTGAACTGTGGCAAGCAATCCTAGGAGAAAGACATCAAGGATTACCATTGGTGCTATTTCCCCGGCTACAATTGGAAAGGGGCCTTTTCAACTGGAAGCTGAAGAACTGATAACAGTGGATTTTTTTTGGTGAACTTTTTTTTCTTGAACTTACAAAAACTGGTTCAAGACTTTATTCTATTGTTTGAACATTTGAGAAATTGACTGTGAACAATCCTGTGGAAAGGATTTACCCAGGACAAGCTTGGGTCATCCAAATTGCTAGTTGTTTATTATTTGCTCATTTACGTTGTTGGACATTTGCTGTATATGTTTTGTTGTTTAGTGTGAGGGCCAGTTTGTTTCTGTTAGGAGTGATTCCCTTAGTTCTTATACTAGATATGGAACTCCTTGATAGAGTAGGTTTAGTGAGGATTTATTAGCATTATTTTGTGATAATAAAATGTTTAACACTGAGAACTATACAAGCAGGTGTCCTCGCATTTCTGACCCCTGATAACCCCCACCAAGATGTTGCACAGTCACCCCAGAAAGATGCTCACAATGCCCATTGTGACTTCACTGACCGCTCCTCAAACTAACATTCTAAGCTTAGGCATTCCAGCGGAAAATATGCACACCAAGAAAGCCTTCCATAAATACATCAGTCATCAAAACACTACACCTACCAACCAATTTACATATCACAGTCCCAGCCAAACCATCCTCGGAATACAGGCACTTTAGGCTCCCCTATGGACATTGATATCTCAATGCTCTCTACATAAAATACCTAAAAACAAACACAGAACACAACTACTTCCAAACCGCACTCATCAACACAATAGCAAACCCGTCATGTCTTTTCCTTCTCTTCCCACTAATCATACCCCATCCCCCTTTCAGATGTGTCATTCATTGTTATTTGAAAAGTAAGTGAGAGTAACATACTAGGCAAATAATAGACACAGTATAAGGAAAAGGTGATTGGCATATGTAAAGTGATGATCAGGTACAGCTTTTACATCCAACTTTTAATGAGGACCAGAAGAGTGAAACAACACTAAATTGAAATTGTGTGAGCTACTGGGCAGAAAGCAAAGATGAATGACTCTTGGTCTAACGATTGTACCTGTTTAATAGGTGGCTCAATGAATCAGGCTATTCAAAAAGCTAATGACCTTTCTACAGTAGCTCTTTGAAGAGTTTGAGAAAGCAGTAGCAGACGCTGTTTCAATAGGTTTCTCTGAAGACCCTCTATTTTCATAAAATGCACACATAAGACAAAGTGGGGGTGTCCCCATTCACATTAAAAACACTCCCTGAAAAAGGACCTCCTTGAGAATACTATGGAAGAGTAGCATGATTTTGTTAATCCAGTACTGTGACCGAGCGGGTACATTTTTGACAAGTTGTCATCAGGCACCATTCAGACCCTTGTGCTGTAAGGAGGTGCAGAAATAAGCTAAGACATTGTACACTATCATTACTCCATGTTAGAAATATTTACCATTGATTCCTCAACAGAGAAGAACCCTTTAATTAATCTACAAGACCACTTGGTGGTATGCCCATACAACACTTTTGATGAACATAGATCGGGGCCTTCTGCTGTTGTAGATTATATGGGAGACCCCATGTTTGCGCTCTCTGAGGTTTCCCACCCAAGCTCTAGTGAATGGTTCCCTTTCTATCATGTGTATCAATTTGCCATGAATTGGATTCAACAATAAAATGACATATGATTACGGGGTGTCCCCGACCATCCAAGCAGTGGACCGCCAGCGTTGGTGTTTTCCAGTAATCAGTGACATCCCATAAGCCACACATCCTGGACCACCTGGCAAGATAGAGTCTTAAACATTATTGATTGCTGGATTAAGATTGTATATATGTCAGAAGAAGACATAGCGACTGAGGAATCCCTAGTCCCTGGCAGAATTAGTGGGTGGTCCCAGTGGGGTAATGCAAATGCATAACTGATGTATGAGAAAAGGCCGGGCATCTTATTAAGGATTAATCACAAACTTCAAAGGCTAACACATTTTTACTCAGGGTCTGTGTAGGAGGAGTTGCTGTCGGCAGGTAAGTAGCTACATGTTCTTCAATAGATAAGGCACAAAGTTCTCAAAGAAAGCTTGCTGCCCCTGGAGTTCCCCCAGGGTGTATAAATAATAACAATTTGGTGATCCCTATTCAGGGCAATTTAATAACCAATCCTAAAACAAGATTTGCACAATTATGAAAATCAGGTTCATTGATGGATGAGCGTAACCCAAGTTTAAGGGTTTCAAAACATGCCATGCTTCCTTTACATCCCGCTCAAAACATTCGAGCAGGTCAAATAACAACTGAAGCAAATATATTGCTGGAACAAGAGGGTGTGAGCTATATGACCCTAAGCCACACAAACCAACCTGAGGAGACTTGCGCATTTAATCCCCCTGCTGAAACAATGAATTGCTTACCAATGAACAACATGCTTACTTAATATGAACCTGCATGTCACACTACAAACTATGGCAAATCGCAAAGGGTGTGCTATACACCAGGTGACCCATACGGACGATGCGTATGAAAGACCAACAACTGATTGTGATGCATATTCCCAGGTAGGAGTTGAACCGCAGTGAGTTGAACCGCAATGCCTACGCAAACCCCCCCATGGGTAAATGGATAACATTAGAAGAAACAAACCCCAGTGCACAGAGCCCCTTTATGAATCGTGGCTTTGTCATGAGTTTATTCCAAAATATCACGGCACTTAGAAACATCCAAAGGGAAGACATTGCGTATCTGGAACTTCCGAAAATTGACAGCCCAACAAATTGTAATAGAATGTGTTTCTTCAGTGGTGACATCCCTACTGAGTACTTATCACCCAGCACTTCAATAAATGGGCTTCCAGCTAACTGTATGCAGGAAGCAATCTATCTTTGCAGGAAAAGATGAAACCGGCACCCAATCAATCAAATGTAAAACTAACCAAGCACATGAAAGGTCCATTTTACTGGCCAACCTACCGCTGACAAAGCCCAGGGTGGACACACATAAGGTCATTGATAAATGGATTCCAGAAATGTTGCTGTGACCGACCACTATTGCTACTATTAAGAGAGCCAAATGGATTTTGTCGAACACCCGTGGATTGAACTCCTTTTTGACTAACCCTGTTATTGTCTAGTTTTTCTGCTGCAAGAAACCCGGTTGCTGGACAGCTTTGTCATTGATGGTGACAATGTATTGTGCATGCCTGCTATAGGCGGATTGAGGGAGCACCCTAAGGTAGGTCTAGCTATTGGCGCGAGAGCTGCATACACACTAACCCTTTCCTTACAGGCATCGCATCTTGCTATATACAGTCGATCATTAATCATGATTCAGAGTGTGAGAACACAAGAATACTTATTGTAAACATATAGGATCCACCCGGGATGGAGATCACACAAGTATTGAGGAGGAAACCCAATACTATTTTGTATCAATGGTTTGAATTGTACCCTGACGGTCACGCTATAGTGGCAGGGGACTTTAATGAGACAATTGAATGTGAACCACATCACGAGGAACAGATTGTCTATGAGTTATATACAGCTAGCCAAAATAAAACAAAAGGCCATAAAGCAGCGGGCTAGGGTAATTGTTTGGAAGCCCATGGCTTAATTTCTCTTAACACTAAGGGGAGAGGGGCGCCCCAATACAAGCAACTTGGACAAATGTGAAAACTCACTCTTGCCTGGACTATATATAAGTCATGGACTCTGGTACCCATGAAGTGAAATCACTTATGTCTCGGATACACCAAGTGATCATTCAGTGACCCCTCATTCCACCTACTCCTACCTTCTTGTTCTCCGCACTTCTCTGCCTCCCCGCCGCCCTTCCTCCTGGCCCTTTCTCCAATACCTCTGCCTTATCCTCATGACTATCTCCAGGCTCAACCTCCCCACCCCTCCTCGTCCTTTCCATCCTCCCTCTACCCTCTCTTACTGTCCCAACCTCATTTATCCCCCCATCGTTGAGTCCTCCAGCATCATCAACGTCGCCCTATGGAACGCAAGATCCCTTTACAACAAGACTGCAGCTGTTCTGGACTTGTTCCTGTGACTCAACCTTCAATTCCTCTGTATAACTGAAACCTGGATCCCCCTCTTCAACTCTACTGTACACGCTTCCCTTACCACCTCCTCCTTCTCCTTTTCTCATGTCTCCCGCCCTTCTGGCCGCAGAGGCGATATTGGTCTTCTTTTTCATCCTAAATGCCTATCTTCCCCCTGTCCAACATCTCTCCCTGTCTTCCCTTCCTTCAAATACTTGCATAAATCTTTCTCCTCCCCCACGTTATTTCCTTTCTAATCATTTACAGGCCACCTGGCCCCCTCATCTCCTTCTATGACAACCTCTACCACCTCCTTTCCCTCCTCTCACTCACCCCTCACCCCTTACTGTACTTGGCAACTTCAATCTTCATCTCCCCATCTCCCACTAACCCTCCCCTCTTCTAGCTATTCTTGATTCCTACCTTCTCACTCCTATCCCGACTCTTCCTATCCACTCTTCCGGCTCCACTCTCGATCTTATCTTTGTCTCTTCCTTTTCCTCTTCTTCCGTCTCCACCCTTCCCAACTATCTTTCTGACCATGCTTTACTCTCATTCTCCCTCACTCCTCCTCTCTCTCCTCCCACTCCCCGCTCTTCCCCTATTTCCTTCTCTCGATGGGATCTCCGTAACTTTAACCCTTCTCTCTTCTTCGATACCTGTTTTTCCTCCCTCACCCCTCTTCCTGACTTTTCCACTCTCTCAGCTAACAAAGCTCTATCCACTCTGTACTCCTCCATCTCCGCTAATCTTGATCAACTTGACCCTCTATCCTCTTTCCACCCTTCCCGCAAACCCGCTCAACCCTGGCTTTCCCCTCACCTTCTGTCAATGCGCCGCTTTCTCTGTCGCCTTTAGTGACGTTGGCTTAAGCACCGCTCGCCCTTTAACCAAGCCTCCTACTTCTCTTACCACTCTCTCTATGACTCCTGCCGTAGCTCAGCCAAGCATTCCTATTTTCTAACCTTCTCCACTCTCAAGCTTCTCACCCTTGCCAAATCTTTCAAACACTATCTCGTCTTCTTTCCCCTCCCACTCGTGACCACTCACCAACTTCTTCCCTCACTCCCTCAGACTTTGCCGACTTCTTCTCTCCCAAGATACTCTCTCTACGCCAAAGCATTCTACGCTCCTCCTCTTAATCTACTCCTTCCCCTCCTCATACCATCCCTTCCTCCTACATGCCTAACTTCTCCTCCATCACTCATTCTGATGTGTCCCCCCTCCTGTCCAAACCTCACCCTACAGCTGCCCCCTCTGATCCTCTCCCGACCGCCCTGATTCCCAAAATCTACCCTCTCCTAATTCCTTACCTCACCTCCTTCTTCAACACCTGTCTCTCCTCTGCTCTCTTTCCTTCAGCCTTCAAACATGCTACTATCATCCCTATACTGAAAAAGCCCTCTGTTAACCCCCTCCTTGCTTCCAACTTTTGGCCCATTTCTCTTCTACCATTCCTCTCTAACTCTCTAAGATCCTAGAACGCCTTGTTTACTCTCAACTCTCAGCTTTTGTTGCCAACCTCTCTCTCCTCCCCCCTACTCAATCTGGATTCCCCCTAAACATTCCACTGAAATGGCTCTTACCTCCGTTCTCAACTCCTTCCTCACTGCTCGCTACTCTAAGCATCCTCTATTCTCATTCTCCTAGACCTCTCTGCCGCCTTTGACACTGTCGATCACCCCTTACTCCTCAACACTCTTTCCTCCTTTGGTCTCACAGGCTCTGTTCTCAACTGGTTCTCCTCTTACCTCTCCAACCGTTCTTTTGCCGTCTCTTGGGGTGGCCGTTCCTCCCCTACTCACTCCCTTGACTTTGGTGTTCCCCAAGGCTCTGTGCTTGGCCCTTTCCTCTTCTCACTTTACACCTCCCTCCTTGCCCCTATTATCTCTTCCTTCGGTATCTCTTACCATTTCTACGCTGATGATACCCAGCTTTTTATCTCCATCTGTTCTTTCACTTTATTATCTCTTCCTTCTGTATCTCTTACTATTTCTACGCTGATGATACCCAGCTTTTCATCTCCATCTGTTCTTTCACTCCCGATATCCACCTCAAACTCTCCTCTTGTCTCACAGCTATCAAAAACTGGATGTCTTCCTACTTTCTCTCCCTTAACACTGACAAGACTGAAGTCTTATTCTTTCCTGCCAACACACTTTCTCCTCCCTCTCCCCCTCCTTGTATACTGTTTCTCCCTACTAATCTTCCCTTCTCAACTTCTGCCCGCAATCTTGGCCTCCACCTCGACTCTAACCTCTCCTTTACTCACCACATTTCTCTTACCTCCCGAGCCTGTCTCTACCACCTCTTCAATATTTGTAAAATCCGATCCTCGCTCACCTTCCACGCTACCAAACTCTTCATTTCCCCCCTCAAATCCCGCTATCACTTTGCTATCCGTGCTCTCTGCTTTCTCTCTCCCCATGACTTCATCTCCTCTTCGCTTTCTTCTCTTGGTTGGCTTCTCTTTCATTCACAACTTAAATTCAACTTCCTCTGTCTTGTTTTTAAATCTCTTCATGATCTTGCCCTTCCCTACCTTTCCTCCCTCCTCTCTTTCTACAACCCCTTGCGCCCCTGCGTTCTGCTGACCTCTTCCTCCTCACTGTTCCACCTTCACCTTGTGCCCCTTCCCACTTCTGATCCTTTCAGCTCCTCGCCCCTCTACACTGGAACTCTCTACCTCCCCTTATCCACTCGATTTCCTCTTACTCCTCCTTCCGCTCCTCCTTAAAATCTCACCTTCTTCATCCTCCCTCTTGACAGCTCCTTATTACTTCCCTCTTACTCATCCTCTATTTTATTTTGTTCTTACTTATCAGCAAATTGTTCTGTATACTTGGCGTAAAGCGCTATATAAAATTTAATAAATACAAAATACAATCATAAACATTTGAGCTGAACTTATAACCAGGGAACTGGCAAAACCAGGAAAAAGCATAAGTGCCAGGGGATCAGTGTAAATTATCAAGGTAATAGTCTTTTATGGTGTAATGCTAACATGGACAGACTAGAGACACATGTGCTGGTCAGACATGAGTGAAAGGCTAATTTGCTGGCTCATTATAGCTGAGTCATGGTGCTACTATTGGCCTCAGAGAAACCCTGGTGCAGGACAATGCCTAAGAACCACCCTGCAAGAGGCCCATTTCACGTGGCCATCTTTGATAAGAAAAGACAATTACATAGAGAACGGGCAACAATAAACAGAGACCAAGACTTATCAACCATGGAGCGGAAAGCCGCCATGTCTCTGCTCGCTACCAAATATAGAAATTGGACACGCCAGCATAAGTACTCCCTGCAGAGTGCTACCTGGAAGGTCATGCTAAAATTACTGCACACTAATGATAATGGAAATTCTGGACACATTATCGAAGAGTCATGGCCATCCAGGCGACTGGCGACTGGCGAATTAAATCCCATTGCAGAAATGTCATGACTGACTTATATTAAATCTCTCTTCCATGATGATAAATTACAGAAAGAGCCACTGATTAAACCGGCAGATGGAATACTGAAATTGGATTTTGACCCTCTAGACATAAATATAATCATCAAGTGCATGGATTCGTTTAGAGCCCGGGGTGCAGATGGAGTTCCCAATACTGTATATAAATCCAACCCGGATTATTGGGCCGAGGTCTTGGAACGAGGTTTCAGAGACATCATACCCACTGGTACCCTGCCAAAAAGCTGGACGAAATCCATCTTGATTCCCATTTTTAAGAAGGGTGACCACCCACAGCCTTCAAATTTCAGGCTGCTATTCCTGCACAAAGATCTTTGCATATTTACTATTGAGTAAGCTTCAGACCTGGGCTAAGAGAAACGACCAGCTAAACAAATATAAGACTGTATTTAGGAAATCCCAAAGCACAGTATTAAGTACATGTGTTTTGCAATATTTTGCTATCGAAATGTCTGCAACGTGGAGGAGTCTGTATCTGTGCAACGTGGATTTCTCTAGGGCATTTGATATGATCTCCAGGCCCTTACTTTGGAAAAAATTAAGAAACTGGGGTCTTGACCCCTCTGTGTTATGGTTTATTATAGCACTATATGAGGGCCCTAGAGTATCCATCCGATTTAAACCAAGAGGGAGATGCCCCAGCTGAACTCAAAGTAAATATCGGACTTAAGCAGGGCTGTGGCCTGGCACCTTTATTGTATAATCTGTATATCTCTGACCTAGATGAAGCCCTGGGAGCGACCCACAATTTTCCACCCAGAATCAGAACTATGTCCACACCGTGGTTGATGTATGCAGACAAGACAGTCCTTATGGATAGTATGCAGATTGGGCTCCAGCGACTCATTGATGCCCTACAAAGCTATGCCACTGCTAATAAACTTGCAATAAACGCTAGTAAGACCAAAGTAATGATATTGAGGCAAAGAAAAAGGAGGAATACGACTTTTGTCTGGAAACTAGGCGACACTAGACTAGAAGTATTTGAGAAATACACATACCTGGGTTTCCGCATGTATACAGTCCCCACAAAAATGGCTTACAGGGATCACACACAAGGGAAAGTTATGAGGAAATGGGCCGCAATCAAAAGATACATAGCCACACACAGTGCGAACAAATTGAAGGGCTACTCACCGTATATACTACCAGTATAATCCTGGGGCTGATTTATGGCTTGGAACTCCTTGCTGAACACCAGATAGGATGGTTGGAACTGGAAGGGAAGATGCTCAGAATGATGTTGGCAGTCCCCAGGACAGTCCCAGTGGAGTGATCTCCACTTAGAAATGGGTGTACAGTCACTGCGAGCATATTGGTGCGTAAAACGCAGCAGATTATATATAGCTCTGATTACTGCCCCTAATAATGGCCTGACACTTGCAAGCCTCTTTGCGGGAAGGCTACACGCCCTAAGTTCCAATCTATTTCTGAGGGCCTTTAGGAAAACGGCACATGATCAGTTTGATAACATCAATTTAGAGATTGATACCAGCTGTACCCTGAATTCAAGTAAAATTGGTCCAGAAGTGTATAACAAACTGAGAATTAAAACACAAGTCTGGGACAGAGCAAGCTCTACTGCCCAGCTCCACAGAAAAAAAGATATGCAGAGTACAGCATACAGGGTTTCTTTTATAACAAACCCTGCACTTATACAACCAAGATCTGTAGCAAGGAACTACGTAGATTTGTGAGCAATCTCTGCTTCAATATACTACCAACATATTAATACACAGGGGCCTGGAGTGGAGTACCTATTGACATGAGATTGTGCAGGCTATGCAAGACAACGGTAAAATCAGTCAGACACATATTAACGTAGTGTCCTAACCTGACTGAACAATATCATAATCGTTACAATTAATTTGTGCAATGTATAGAGAATATTCAGGGAGATCAAACATTTTGTGTGAGGAAAAAGGCACAAAATAAGATAGATAGTAGTTTTTTATGTATTATTCCTTGTTATGTTAAATTCACACATAAATTAGACACACATATTAATTAGAGAACAGTATATTGTAATAATAGATTATCTATCTTAACTCTTTTACATGAATGTTGGTTTTATTAAGGTCATACTAATCAGCTACATTTTATATTCTTTATTGTTTACCAATGACTGTGTGCTTAAGGTTGTAATGTTTTAACCAAATGCAACAAAAAAAAGTAACCCAGGTTTAAGGGTTTCAAAATACAACAATGTCCACCACACACTTTGGGATAAGTAAAAAAACTGTTTTGTAAAAATATTTCATTTGTTTAAAAATTATTATAAAATTATTTTAAATGCTGATTATTCCAAGTAAACACTACAGAGGGAGAGTTTGCCTGAAACACAGCAGGAAAATCCAGGATTTTGCAACACAAAAATAATATAAGACAACCTGCATGTCCGCTTTTTGCTAATTAGAGAATAAACACAATGTACAATAAAAACAGCATTATGTACTGTAAAAAGACACCCCCTTTGAAGTTATTGTGTGAATAACTGTTCTGATTAATATAATGGTACAACATGTTTACTGAATTTAAATGACAAGCACAATTAAATGATATTCATCATTTGAAACATTGAAAATACAATGGCAAGTTCATCTTCATTAAACACCATCATCACATGCATGGGAAAGAGTAAAATGTGGAGGATATGCAAGTCAAAAACAATTCAATTGGAGTAGCTGGTCAGAACATGTTCATTTCTATGACAGCTTGAGATTCAGTGCAGTTTGAAAGTTAGTTATTAAAACTGCATTTAATTTCACTTGGACAACTGACAGGGGTGCATGATTGAGTCAAGAGGTTTATTGGATCCTATTCCTACCAAACAACGCCCTCTTGTGCTCCATGGACTATGCAATGAGTATGTTACATTACGCTAAGGTTTCAAGAGGGCACAATGATCTTGCAATCTCCAAGATCCACTGGCCAGTGAGTGATCACAGTTCAAAATAGACCCCATTTTAATTTCACCTCATAAGGTTCTTGCCCCACTGTTAGTCTGTGAGATCCACTAGTCAGTCAGAGATCACAATTCCAGTTAGATCCTTACTTTACTTCTTCTGTAGCCTGGGAAATTATGCATTTTAAATATCTAGAGGCATGTACCTCCTGCAATACATTTTGATTCTTATGGGATGTTTCATTTGAACACATTGGGGGTTATCAGCTTTATTTACTTTTGCAAAGCCTTTAATAAAACATTTGATAGCGGGGCTCAAGGAGGATAGGTGAGTCTATGGGAATCCATCAGTCCATGGGATTTAGCAAGGCTTTAAATAAGTTGGAAACCAGGAACGAATTCCAATTTCTTTTGTATGCGCACTAAGCCCTACAATCACCTCTGCGCTCTTCCAATCTGACCTAAGGACTTTATTAAATGATGCTGTTTCAACAAATCAAAATCTGCTTCAACTTTCCATATGACTGTCTGGTTTTCCTTGACTAAAATCCTAATTGTCTGTGTATGTAATTTGATGTCTGAATCTTCTTGATGCCAACTTCTCGATGGGTTTGCCCTAAATAGCCTAAATAGCATGATTCTCCCTTCTGCATCACATGTATTTTGGATCAGGACAGTTCATTGGTGAACTGTTATCATTGGCTCCTGTACACAAGCTAGTATTAGAATACAATCTGACTTCCAAAACCTGATTAATGAGAATATGGGAAATTGTACAATAGCTATGTCTGGTCTCAGTATCCAGCCTCCCCACCTTTCGGGGGAATAGTCACATGCTAATTTCTTTCTTCCCCTTGAACACACATACTTTCATGAAATTATAGATTATGGTTTTACAAGAATATCTCTGTTTCTTAATCAAGTTGGTTTGCACAATTGTAATATGTTGTGAGCATGCATCATTTAAGAAGGAACAACTATGGTTATGGTTTGAGATTTTAAACTTTTCGTAGCATGCCAACACAAGATTGCATCCATATATTTATTACAGTGTGTGAAAGAGGAGGTCACAGGCCAAGACCCATCTGCTTCTTTTGATAAGGCCAGACCAGAGCACTGATGTCACATCCCGTTCTTGTTGGAAATTGCCATGGCGTTTATATGAGCGCTCTTCAACACACAGAACCCATTAAACTACAATTCCCATCTTCCTGCTATGTTAGTCACGTGACACGCACGCACCACGTTGCCGTGTCTTCTGAAGACCGTATTTAATACTGTCTGTTCGAGTGCCCAGCGCTCCTAAACTGTGTTAGTTTCGAGCGTTGTTTCCTGACTCCTGTTTGATCTTGAATCCTGTGCTGAATCCAAGCCTTTGCCTCTGCCTTTTCCTTCCTGTTTCCGACGCCCGCCCCTCTTTGACTGATTTCCCCGGAATCCTTGAACTCGGCTTGCATCTCGACCTCCACTTGTTAAAGTCCTCTGGCTGTGACGCTTTTTTTTTTACTCGAGCACGATAATAAAGGAACTAGCGTGAAGTAACGCTTATTTCCTTTCCCCTTCATTTTGTTTACTTCAACAATCATTTTTGACACTGTTTAATTTGGACGCTTTGCTGAATTCTCTTTAAGTTATTTCTGGGTATTTTTTGGACGCTTTGCTGAATCTACAATTGGATTGCTTTGGACATATTGGGACGCTTTGCTGAAATCGATTTGGATCACTTTGGGTTATTCTTTGGGACGCTTTGCTGAGTCTACTTTGGAACACTGTGGATATCTTCTTGGGACGCTTTGCAGCACTGAGGTCCTGAGGCACTGGTACACTCCTCCTTCACCGTTGATATAAGAATTCCCCTCTGTGTCCATTACTAGTAGGTTACTGGTACATTTTTGCTACGGAACAGGTAAGAGTGGGTACTTGGGGGGTGTTGTTTGCTGTTAACTCGGCAATACCTGGCTGCATTCTGAACGTCTGCTCTGTTCTTCCCTCCTTTAGCTCTGCTGAGTCTGCTCCTGCCTTTTCACTCAAGCCCTCAGCCTGACAGGTGGAATAGATTCATTGTAGGCTGAGCTCTTGGGGGGGAAGTCTTTGGCATATCACGTTAGAGACTTTTGTGTTCGAAGACAGAAGGATACTTTTCCATAACTGGGAGAGTAGTATCTGCGGCAACTGGCATACCATACCTAGGCTGTGACAGATTTAGGAGCCTCAATTTTAACCGTCTCTCAGTTATGGAGGCTGCATCGGACCCATTGGCAGCCCTCATGCAGGCTTTTTCTGCTCTTTGTACCGATATGGCATCAGCACATGCGACATTACATCAACGCATGGATGTTTTACAGAGCTTTGTGCAGCCCTTACCCCATGACGAGGAATTCGGTGACGCCGCGGCTGCGGCGCCTCCTCCTGTACCACTTGTACCACCTCCGGCTCCAGCTCCAGTAGTCCTCCCTGGGCCATTCCCTTTGGCCCACCCAGAACGCTTTTTGAGTGATCCCAAAATGTATCGGACCTTTGTGAACCAATGTCGCCTTCATTTTCTTTGTCGTCCCTTGGCATTTCCAGATGCTACTACAAAGGCGGCATTTGTTCTTTCCCATCTGGGTGGCACTGCTGCAGCATGGGCTAATCCATTGCTAGAAGCAGATGACCCGGCTCTGTATGATTTCGATAGATTAATCCAAGCCATGAACAGTGTTTTTGATATGAGATATAAAGCACAGTCCTCGGATCTGGAATTCTTGGCTATTAGTCAAGGCAAGTCGGATCTCTTGACATATCTTGCCCGTTTTAATCAATTAGCGGCTGAAACCACATGGCCAGAACAGAAGAAATCGGCTGTGTTTTATAAAGGTTTGTCGGATGACCTGAAAGATGCCCTATCAGTGGTACCTGCTCTTCCATCTGGCTTCCCCGAATTGCTAGACTTAGTCTTACAAGTCGATGCTCGACTCCGGCAAAGACCTGGCAAACGTCGCTATCCCAATATTCGCAACACCCCTCGACCAGATGGAAGCACACCTGTTTCTCAGGGAGAAGCTGAACCTATGCAAATCGAGGCAATTAGGGGTCCATTGTCCAAGACTGAACGAGAAAGGCGGGTGGTGAATAATCTATGTTTCTATTGTGGACAGTCAGGTCATTACATCCGTCTGTGTCCTAAAAGACCCGCTAAATCGTCGGGAAACGCCAGGACTCGCCCTTGAACCGGGCCTTCTGGACGAGTCAAATGATCCCAGGCCCGGGTGAGTGTTTTCCGTCTTCGCATATTTACCTTGCTATGTCCTTTACGGCTCCCGGCGTCATTACCTTTTCCAATCCGGTAATGATAGACTCAGGGGCTAGCGGGAATTATATGGACCATAAGTTGGCCAAACGTTACGGACTACCTATATTTCCTAAAGCAAGACCTGAGGAAATACATGCGGTAGATGGTTCACGTTTAATATCTGGACATGTGACGGATCAAACAGGTCCACTACAAATGTCCACATTACAAGGACATTCGGAATCCATCACTTTCGACCTTATCACGGCCCCTCAATTTGGCATCATTCTGGGGCTTTCTTGGTTGCAAAGTCACAATCCTGTAGTTGACTGGGTTGAACAAACCGTACGGTTCTCCTCCTCTTTTTGTATACAGAGGTGCTTTACGTCCCGTAATGTAGCGGTATTGTCCCCTTGTCTGGCGATGGTAGATTGCCTCCCTTCTATCAACGCCACGTCATCTAACCCCGTTTCGGTCCTCCCTTTGGAATACCAGGAATTTTCTGATGTGTTTAACAAAGGACTTTCAGAAAGACTGCCCCCACACAGATGCTATGACCGCCCCATCGATCTGATACCTGGAGCAACAATTCCCCATGGTCGAATTTACTCCCTTACACAGAAGGAGGAAGAACATCTACGGAGCTATATTGACAACGCCTTACGTTTCGGACACATACGTCCGTCCCGTTCACCAGCGGCCTCTCCAATATTTTTTGTGCCAAAGAAAGAAGGGGATCTGCGCCCCTGTGTGGACTACCGCGCCCTTAATAAAGTCACGGTGAAGAACCAGTATCCGTTGCCACTTATTACTGAGCTCCTCGATAAAATGACCTCCTCCACTATCTTCACCAAGTTGGACTTGCGGGGACCATACAATTTGATGAGGATGCGAAAGGGAGATGAGTGGAAGACTGCCTTTAAGACAAAATATGGGCTTTATGAATATTGTGTGATGCCCTTTGGGCTTTGTAATGCCCCGGCGACATTTCAGCATTTTGTAAATGACATCTTCAGGGATATGCTGGATTGCTATGTTGTTATCTATTTGGATAACATTCTAATATATTCAGACACTTTGCCCCAACATATACAGCATGTGCGCTCTGTTCTACTTCGTCTAAGGGAATACTCTCTCTTTGCAAAACTGGAGAAGTGTGTGTTCCATGCATCATCTGTAGAGTTTTTGGGGTTTCAGATTTCCCAAAAAGGAGTACTCATGTGTACCTCCAAGGTTCGGGTAGTTTTGGATTGGCCCGTTCCGAGCTCAGTAAAAGCTCTTCAATCCTTCTTGGGTTTTGCCAATTTTTATAGGCGTTTCATCGCCTCATTTTCTGAAATAGTAGCCCCATTAACTCGGTTGACTAGCCCTAATGTTCCTTTTTTGTGGGATGAAGAAGCGCAGACCGCATTCCAGAACCTGAAGGACGCTTTTACCACTGCTCCTGTATTACAGCACCCCAATCCAGCTCTCCCATTCATCGTGGAAGCAGATGCCTCTGCTATTGCAGTAGGGGCCATCCTTTCGCAGGTTTGCCTCGCTACTCAACGCCTACATCCAGTGGCTTTCCACTCTCGAAAACTTACCCCAGCTGAACGTAATTATACGATTATGGAAAGAGAACTCCTTGCAATTAAGGTGGCGTTCAAGGAGTGGAGGCATCATCTCTTAGGTGCAAGACACCCGATAACTGTGTATACAGATCATCGAAACCTTCAGGCCTTGTCGCACGTGAAATGCACCAACGCCAGACAGATACGTTGGCATTTGTTTTTTACCATGTTCGATTTCACGATGACGTATCGCCCTGGTCCATTACATGGAAAGGCAGATGCCTTATCCCGCATTGGTACTGACACAGAAATTGTCAAACAATCCACCCCGGTATTACCATCAGGGGCTGTTATATGTGTTTGTTCGGTCTCTCCGTCAATTGTAGTCAGTTTACGGAGATGGGCCAGGGATCATGTTTCTGTCCTGAAGGAAATGGACGCTGAACTGATTTCCGGACTTCCCTACGTTAAAGGTCTACTATACCTACCTGACAACCAAACCAGACGGAAGGCTCTTGAATGGTCCCATGACCTCCCGTTAGCAGCCCATCCTGGCCAGGCAAAAACCTACGATCTTTTGCACCGTTGGTGCTGGTGGCCTGGAATGAAGAAAGATACCGAACAATACGTCCGTAGGTGTGCCGTATGTACACAATGCAAAAGACAACCTGGTAAACCCGTTGGTCTTCTAATGTGTATGCCTTTACCACCGTACCCATGGCACACGGTGACCCTGGATTTTGTGGTAGAACTCCCCTGTATCAGGGGTATGTCCACAATTCTTGTGGTAGTGGATGTCTTTACCAAGATGGCTCGGTTCATACCATGTTCGGGAATACCAACTGCTCCCACATTAGCAAACTTATTCTTTGACCATGTGGTACTATTTTTTGGTCTACCTACGATTCTGATTTCCGACCGGGGGTCTCAGTTTACCTCGCGCTTTTGGCGCGTTCTCACTTCCTCATTGGGTGTTGATGCCCGCTTGTCCTCGGCCTACCACCCCCAAACGGATGGCCAAACCGAACGTACCAATGGCATCATGGAACAGTTTCTTCGATGTCTGTGTCTACAACATCAATCAAATTGGCTGTCGGTCTTAGGTGCCGCGGAATTTGCCTATAACAACTCCCTGCACTCATCGGTTGGCTGTTCTCCGTTCTATGCGTTATATGGGTTGCATCCAAGGACCCTTCCACCTGTTTTGCCTTCCCTACGGCAAGTTCCTGCAGTCAATGCAGTTAGGGATTCATTGATTGCCATCCGTAAATCCGTATTGGCACATCTACAAGCTGCACAACATCGCACCAAGATACAGGCGGACAAGCGGCGTGCTCCGGCTCCTCCTTATTCCTGTGGGGACCGCGTATGGCTCTCAACAAAGCACCTGGCCATTCGGGGTAAACGGAAACTTTTACCATGTTTTGTGGGTCCTTTCACGATCCTGCGGTGTCTCAACCCCGTTGCTGTTCGTCTGGACATACCAGCACATTGGAGGGTGCACCCGGTCTTTCATGTCTCCTTGCTTCGGCCTTTTGTACCTGGCACCCGATTGCCTCCCATCCCGGCCCCACTTACCGTACGTGGCGAGGATGAATACGAGGTGCGTGCCATTCTAGACACCCGCCTCTGCCGTGGGGTTCGGTCCTATTTGATTGACTGGGTGGGGTATGGCCCAGAGGACAGGTCCTGAGAACCAGCCTCTAATCTGAATGCACCCCGTTTGTTGCGTGCTTTCTGGTTGCATCGCTTGCACGGGCACAGGAGAAATCGCCCTTTGTGGAGGGGTACTGTCACATCCCGTTCTTGTTGGAAATTGCCATGGCGTTTATATGAGCGCTCTTCAACACACAGAACCCATTAAACTACAATTCCCATCTTCCTGCTATGTTAGTCACGTGACACGCACGCACCACGTTGCCGTGTCTTCTGAAGACCGTATTTAATACTGTCTGTTCGAGTGCCCAGCGCTCCTAAACTGTGTTAGTTTCGAGCGTTGTTTCCTGACTCCTGTTTGATCTTGAATCCTGTGCTGAATCCAAGCCTTCGCCTCTGCCTTTTCCTTCCTGTTTCCGACGCCCGCCCCTCTTCGACTGATTTCCCCGGAATCCTTGAACTCGGCTTGCATCTCGACCTCCACTTGTTAAAGTCCTCTGGCTGTGACTCTTTTTTTTTTACTCGAGCACGATAATAAAGGAACTAGCGTGAAGTAACGCTTATTTCCTTTGCCCTTCATTTTGTTTACTTCAACAATCATTTTTGACACTGTTTAATTTGGACGCTTTGCTGAATTCTCTTTAAGTTATTTCTGGGTATTTTTTGGATGCTTTGCTGAATCTACAATTGGATTGCTTTGGACATATTTGGACGCTTTGCTGAATTCTCTTTAAGTTATTTCTGGGTATTTTTTGGACGCTTTGCTGAATCTACAATTGGATTGCTTTGGACATATTGGGACGCTTTGCTGAAATCGATTTGGATCACTTTGGGTTATTCTTTGGGACGCTTTGCTGAGTCTACTTTGGAACACTGTGGATATCTTCTTGGGACGCTTTGCAGTACTGAGGTCCTGAGGCACTGGTGCACTCCTCCTTCACCGTTGATATAAGAATTCCCCTCTGTGTCCATTACTAGTAGGTTACTGGTACATTTTTGCTACGGAACAGGTAAGAGTGGGTACTTGGGGGGTGTTGTTTGCTGTTAACTCTGCAATACCTGGCTGCATTCTGAACGTCTGCTCTGTTCTTCCCTCCTTTAGCTCTGCTGAGTCTGCTCCTGCCTTTTCACTCAAGCCCTCAGCCTGACAGGTGCAATAGATTCATTGTAGGCTGAGCTCTTGGGGGGGAAGTCTTTGGCATATCACGTTAGAGACTTTCGTGTTCGAAGACAGAAGGATACTTTTCCATAACTAGGAGAGTAGTATCTGCGGCAACTGGGATACCATACCTAGGCTGTGACAACTGAGCAGTCTCTCAGTTCCTGGATTGAACACTGGAAGACAAGCCCAAGGAATCATTCACTTGTCTTGACAAAGAAGTGATTGCATCTTTCAATTAGACCACAACATTTTCGAATGTCACTATATTTAAAGTGAATTTGGTTTGAACATTTGTGACAGCTGTTCTGAAATAGATAACATGTTTGGATAATCTTAAGAAATGGAAGAAAATTAATGTCTAGGACATCCATGTAGTCCCATTAAATGAAAACGGACATGCTAATTTTAGATGATCAGTCACACTTAAAAGCACTTTACTTTTGCATATTTGAATTCTGTGGAAAAAAACAAAGTTTTCTTTTAACGTTCTACAAATTGAAAGAACGTCTGTGCCCAGGTGATAACACATAGTTAAATCCTTTGTGGAACAGTGGAGTTGCTAGGGAGAAGATGTAGCTGTAAAAGAAGAGCATTTTCCAACTGGCCAGGAGTCTGTAATTTACTTTTCAGGCCAAACCTTTCACATAAACACCATCGCTTATATGAGTATGGTATTGATACACTGATATGTATAGAAAGAAAAATGTTTATTTATATGAAAGTCTTAACAAGGGGCCGTCGTAGTTGGTGTAATTTGGTCAGCCACTCTGAGACTTCCTACTATCCAGAGAATTGCAGCACCTGGGTTCTTCTACATTCCAAACACATAAAAAGCTGTTTTACTTCTCCCAAAATGGTTAAACCATGAGAAGAGCTGGTATTAGGAAAGGTTCCTGGAACATATTTTACTCGGGTAATTTCTCCTTACCTAATAGACATAACCAATAAAGTGGATAGAAGGATTTAATGATTCTTAAGCACATGATATCATATTTTGCAAGATCTAAAGTTAGTGGACAAAGAGTTTGTGTTCGAGTGCAGGCAAATTCACTGATACAAAAAAACAATAATGGAAGAAACATGCCCTAGAAGAGACAACTTCCTCTCATCAACATTTGTATGCAACATTTTTCTAGTCAGGCAGAAAGACAAGGATTTTGCCCAGTGTTCATTCGGATAGAATGCAATCTGTTTTTATAGTACCATAATTTCAAAGGGAAGACTGTTATATGTTTTCATCCATGCTCTTTGTTCCTTCTTCTGCTCCACTGCACTTTACAAAGCTCCTACTTGCAGTTGTAGGGTTTTTCAGAGCCAGAGAATTGAGGTTCTTGACAATATTTTGAGTATGGCTTGTACTCATACAGAATCAGTTTGCCAGATGAAAATCACCATTGCATTATTTCAGAAACTTGGGCTTATCATAATCTGTGATAAATGCTTAGATCAGTGTGTGGGGTTTCTAATCAAATATATGCATTTTATGAATTCAAACACTCACCTCCATCTATCAAAAATAGTAGCCATCAAAACAGAATAGAATTTAGTTCTGACCTGTCATATGGTATCTCTGAGCCTACCTTCACAAAATCGCCCCGGGGGATTCGCAATTGTGCTGGAGAGGCTTCAGTCTTACGGGTATGCTGGAACACATGTGGTGGGTGTGTCAGGTTTCCCGATTTTTTCAAAAAAAGATTTTGGAAGGGATTAGGGGCATCACAGAGCAGAGTCTTATACACTTATATTGGGGGACTCTGACTAGATAGGTGCATATGGCTAGAGAGGGGATACAGCATTCCTGATTACCCAGCTACTAATAGTTGCCTGCCTGACCCTTGCACAATCATGGAAGGTCCAAGGTTGGCCCATTCTCAATCTGTGGTGGCTAAAGATCGTGCTCCTCAGAAATGATAACAGCCACTCTGAACGAGTCCTTACCCAGGTTCTCCAAAACCTGGCTCCCCTGGGTCATGTACTGCAGAGACACACCTGACGCCCCACCCAAACCCAACAATCTGTGTCACTTGTCATCTCTCTAATGTCTCATTTTTCTAATCAGCCAACACCCACAACAACGAGACAAGGGAGTGGGGTGCTTTTTTGACATGGGTGAGGGGTCGGGTCCGTTTGCCCATACTCAAGTGGCACATTCGTAGTCCGGTGCGGCGACCGTTCCCCCCATTTGGCCTCCTTTCCCATGATACCCACTAGTGCTTCTTTTTATCAACAGAGCGCCGGGCCATAGACTCCTGGAACTGGCCAAGCTCCTCGTAGATCCCTTCCTGCAACCAGGCACTCACACCCCATGTCAACAGCACCATGCTGAGGGTTATCGTGGAATCCACCAGAAACATCCCCAAGACAAAGCTGGGGAAGCCAGACCCAATCACCACCATCGTCTTCAAAGAAGACTTGTTCGATACAATGGATGTAGAGCCTTTACTGTCATGCCTTCAGGCCCATTTATCAGATTACTGCGACGCCAAGAATAACTTTACTGCCACGCGCATGGGGCGATGTCACCTCTGAGCCCACAGGAGTCACTGTGGTCCTGCCACTTTCTCTGGCATGAGCCCGTTTGCGGGCGCTTCTTGACTACAATGCTCATGGTCTTCCTTCATTGTTTGCCTCTCTGTGGGATAATACGCTTCGCTTCTGGGAAGAACACACAGACCTCAATGTGATGTGTAGTGCGTGCTTCCTTCAAGAGGAAGAGCTCACCCTCCGCTTGCACCAGGACTCTCTTAACTGGTCTGGACTTCCTCTCTTTGCCCATGATTTGTCTGTGCCTGTCTTGCTCCTTGGCCACCTGTTTATATGTACTCCGGCTCGTATTCAGGAGAAGGGTTCAGCCCGAGTCACCTTCCTTTCTCCTCCTCTGCTATTGGAGCACCGTTGGCGACCTGGGTGACATTGTGCACCTGATTTGTCTGCGACCGTCTTGATGCTCGGTCTCATGGTGAGTTAATTGTGCAGTTTCTCTCTCTCTCTCTCTCTCTCTCTCTCTCTCTCTCTCTCTCTCTCTCTCTCCCCCTCCATCCCTCTGCCCGCCCCCTCCAAGGTGCTCTCCATCTCCCCTATTTACTCCGACTGCTACTCTATCACCTATCCTACCTCTCTTTTGAAGCCTCGAAGGAAAAAGTTCAAGAAAAATCTCTTGGTCTCTAACCCAGGCCTGCCCATCGCTGACACCTACGTCAATGCTTCTTCCAGGCACACTGTCACTGACATCCTCTTTGTTGCTCCCTCTCCTGACATATGGACTCCTCATATGGTTTCAGTCCTCTCCCCTTTCTCTTCTTCGCCCATTAAAGGTGGAACCAGATGGGAGGTGCTCTTGGCACACTTCACATCCTCTAGATGCATCATTAATGTCTACCACAATGGCACTGCCATGGCCCAAGGCTCTCAGCCCAACCTTCTCCTTCTTGATCAGCGCCTTCCGTCTCTCATCAACTTCCTCCCTTCACCTGCCACTCCTCCTTCGGTCACCCCTTCAACACCCCCGAAGGATATACCACATCCCTGTACCCCTCCTCGGAAGACCTTCAAAGATGGCATCCAGCTTCATTTAGCCACCCTCGATCTGCTGTTAAATAATCCTCTGACATCTGTTACCTCCTTGAAGACTTTTACCTTGACATCCTCGTTCTCACTGAGATGTGGTTCACTGCCAGCTTTGTCACTGCTTTTGACACACTCCTCCCTGAGGGCTACAAGATCCTCTCTAAGCCCAGGCCTAACTAGTCTGGAGGCGGAGTGGCCCTGATCTTTCCTGAATGGGTCTCTGCTAGTATCATACCACTCAGTCCTACTCTTCCTTCAAATGCCTTGTCTGAGGCATGGTGTCTCTCCTATCCTCTCGCTGACTCTTAACACCATCTACAGGACCCCTGGTCCAGTCTCTCTCTTCCTTTCAGAGTGGTCTGACCTCACCTCCTCTCTCCTCGCCTTTACCTCTAGGCTTCTTCTCAAAGACTTCAATATTCATCTTGACTTTCCAGATGCACCCACTGGATTCTTCTGCAGCCTCTGTGATTCTATTACCCTCACCATTGTTCCCTCTGGCCCGATCCACTCAGCTGGACACACCTTGGATGCTCTCAGCAGGTATCCCCAACCCTCTGACTACATCTCTCTACTGGTCTGACCATGCACTCCTGTACTCTCATCTGGATCTCTTGGGTCCCCCAGCTAAGCCTCTGCCCGCATTGCCAGTCTCCCTCCCTGTCATTCAACCAATGAAGTGAGTGTCAGTTGCTGCTTTTGCTGCCACTTTCATTCTCCCTCTCACTCCAGGCACTGACTCTCACACGGGCTAACCTTCACCTCGCTATTTCCAACACCCTGGATATCCTTGCCCCTGTCATGAGGATCCGCATGAAGCCTGCCTGCAAGCGCGACACCTGGTATGACTCCAACCTAGCTGTCATGACCCTTGCCCCTGGCCCTCACTGGCAAATCAGCCTTCCAGTTAGGGCCAGGTCAAAGGCCTTAAAACCTCATCCAAGACTCTCTTGAAGTCAGTCCTGGTGCCTTTGGCCAACATGGAGGCACACACATAGCTCAGTTACAAGGAACTGAGCTCTGCGGTCTAGTCTTTTGGGTGTGGCAGGCCTGGGACTACTTTACCTGGACTACTTTGTGTGTGTCAGGCCTGGGACTATTTTACCTGGACTACTTTACCTGAGACTATTTAAACCACACCCAAACAGAAGAACATGCTTTTCGTTATTCTACTGTGGGCAGCCTAATGCTCACCGTGTCCAGTTCTTTGATGCCAGCTTACCTGAAATCAAGGACCAGCAGAGAGAGAAAGAACACTTCGAAACTTACCTGGAACAGTATCCTGTCTTCAATCCATCACTGACTTCAGTTCCACTCACCTGAAGGTACGAACTCCATCATCCGGCACCGCAGGCATCCTGGAATACCATAACCTGGAAAGAGGAGAAAGAAAGACAGCATTATTAAGGGTTTACTCACGTTTCCTCCCGAATGAAGAAAGCCACATAATTCTTACCTGGGTAGTCACTTCATGGTCATTATCATTGCTGGAACATTAGGGCGCTCGGCGAGGAACATCGTAACCTGCAAGGAGAGAAAAGACACAGGTTAGCAATATAAAAGGCACAACAGTGCCGCGCATCGCGCATTACTCACCAGACAGCATCGCGTATACCGCGCTTTCTCCTACCGGCCCATGCTCATCTTCAAACTGCATGACAACACCAAAATACCTTTCCATACCTAAAAGGAAAGAAGCAAGACATTATTATTCGAACTAAGAGGAACATAAGAACTGCATATAAAGACTCTAAAGCAGCAAACCTACGGAGTCGCAGCAGGCGTGGATTCCCACAGGGGGGCTTGCACCAGTGAAGTAACTTGGTCGCTGCTCGCCCCCTACATCTACGTGCCCCTGCCACGAGGTGCAGAACAGAGAATCCACCTTTCACAATATTAAGGTGATGAGAAGGCCCAAGGGGGAGGAAGGAGTTGAGGCCAAGGGAGGTGGGAAAACATAAAGACTATCTGGTATTGAATCCAGCTCTCCTATATTGCAGACCCATCTTTAACCAGAGGCCTTACTAAGGGACCGGGAGAGGGTTCGAGAGTGCAAATCATTCAACCAGGGCTGGGTGGCGTCCCTGTGGATACCAGGTGAGCGTAACAGAACGCAAAGCCTCAATAATATTATCCACCTGGGCGTCATGGAGACTTCAGAGACTGACCAGTTAGTTCAGTTGTTGGGACAATTACACGCCGAAGTACATTTAGCCAGGCAAGAAACCAACGCTCTTAGGAGGGATTTGATTGTTACTAAGAATCGTACCGACGAAATAAGTAGACAATTGCTCCAATCACAGGCAGGACAGACCCCATTGCCTGGTAACATTCCGCCAGCACCTGTACCAACTTCTTCCACCAATCCAGTATAAATAACCCTTCCTGGGGCAGTTCCATTAGCTCCATCTGAACTATTAACAGGGGACCCCAAGAAGTACGCAACGTTCATGAACCAGTGTCATCTTTATTTCCTTTGCAGACCTGGGGCTTTTCCAAACGACCAAGCGTGGGTTGCTTTTGTCTTGCGGATTGGTCGGTACCATTAGTAAGTCTGGATAACCCGTTGTTACATGACTTTGGGGGTTTCCAGATGGAAATCGAAAAACTCTTTGCTCGTCATACCCAAGGCCAAGCATTAGACAACAAACTTTTGTCACTCCGTCAAGAAAGTCAAGACGTGCTTACATATATAGTAACATTTAACAGACTAGTCTTTGAAGCTGGGTGGCCTGAGGAAAAAAGGACCACACTATTTCATCGGGGTCTACGAGGGGAACTAAAGGATGTCCTTGCTCAAGTCGTTAACCCACCTATTCATCAACCTTGTGGTGCAATTAGATCACAGATTACAAGACCGAAAAGCCGACCAGATAAGGTTAGACACTCGAGCTGTGTATGTCCGGTCAAAGGATAATGTTCCACGTACATTGGCAAACACGGTAGAACCCATGCAAATCGGAGGTGTAGTCCCCCCTTTAACTAAAACTGAAAGAGACAAGAGAAGGCAACTGCAATTATGCTTTTATTGCGGAAAATCAGGCCACTTCCTTAAAGAATGTCCAGTGAAACCACCAAGGAGAACTGTTGGAGCCACAGAGAAGGAAGATAATAACAAGGAGTCCGAAAACTACCAAGCCCGGCAAGCGTAGAGGTCCGCTTGTCGAGCAAGGAGGATGTGCCACAGACCTCACACTTTGCATTACCAGTAATTTTGATCAATCACCAACAACCGTCTCGGATGCATGCTGTCGAAACATACATAGACAGCGGAGCAGTTGGGAATTATGTAGACCAAGATCTGGCAGCAGAGATGGGGCTTTCCTCATGCTCTAAGTCGACTACTGAAAAGGTTACTACTGTTGATGGGACAGAAATAGCTTCCAGACCAGTAACCCAATGTACAGCAGCACTAACGCTACTGTGCTAGAATGGACACCGAGAATCTATTGCATTCGATCTCATCAAAGCTCCTCAGTTTCGACTAATCTTAGGGATGCCATGGTTGGTAGCTCACAACCCTCTAATAGATTGACGTGCCAAGAAGTTGGCCTTTTCCGATGATTGTGCTCGCACCTGTTATTACCAAGAAAAGGGGAAAACAGACTTATGTACATCTGATACTCCCAGAATGGCGGCGATTGTTCTAGGTGTGACTAGTACTCTACCAAATGAATACCAAGATTTTTAAGATGTGTTCCAGAAAGAACAAGCCAATACTCTACCACCGCGCAGGCCCTACGATTGTCAGATCGACCTCATACCTGGTGCGCAAATTCCTTGTGGTCGAATCTATGCACTTACTGAACCAGAAAACCTCCATTTGAAATCTTATCTTGATCAGTACCTGGCAAATGGATTTATCCGCCCATCTAAATCACCGGCAGCCAGTCCCTTATTCTTCGTACCAAAGAAGGAAGGAGATTTGAGGACTTGCATCGACTATTGCACATTAAACCAGATCACAGTAAAAAAACATTATCCACTGCCCCTTATTACCGAATTATTGGATCAAGTCAAAGACGCCCAAATCTATACCAAACTGGACCTTAGGGGGGCATACCATCTTGTTCGAGTGAAAAAGGAGACCAATGGAAAACCGCCTTTCGTACCAAATGCGGCTTGTATGAATACCAGGTAATGCCTTTTGGACTTTGCAACGCTCCTACTGCATTCCAGTACTTTATGAATGATGTTTTGCAGGAGTTAATCGACGTTTGCGTCCTGGTTCACATTGATGACATCTTAGTGTATTCTGCTACAAAAGAAGACCATGTCAGGCATGTCTGCTCCGTCCTTACTAAATTCCGCCAACATAAACTGTATGCTAAACTCGAAAAATGCTCTTTTCATGTCACGAAGTGGAGTTCCTCACACCAAAAAGGTATCAGAAAGGATAGGCACAAGGTAGATGCCATTCTTAACTGGCCACCACCAACTTCATTTAAAGGAATCCAGAGTATGTTGGGCTTTGCAAACTTTTACCGTCAATTCATCCCAGATTTTTCCCAAATAGTGCATCCAATTACATCACTATTGAGACAAAACAATAAAAAGTTCCATTGGACCGAAGAAGCAGAGAAGGCCTTTCAAGAACTTAAGAAAAAATGTACTTCTGCTCCAGTTCTACGGCGTCCTCGCCCAGAACTCCCTTAAATAGTTGAAAGAGATGCCTCTATCATGGCTATGGGAGCTGTTCTCTCGGAAAGGGACCCAGCAACTGGCCAGTTACAACCTGTGGCCTTCTGGTCCCAAAAAGTCTCACCTCCCAAACTCAACTATGCTATCACAGACAAAGAACTCTTGGCTATAAAATCAGCTTTCAAGGCATGGCGACACAATCTTCTTGGTGCTAGACATGCTGTCACGGTCATAAATGATCATCGAAACCTGCAATACCTAAAAACAGCAAAGGCTCAATCATCCTGTCAATTGCAGTGGGCTCTTTTCTTCGCTGAATATGACTATGTGATCACCTTCCGGCCAGGAGTCCGAAACGGAAAGGCTTACGCCTTGTCCCGCATGAATGTTGATGAAAAGGTATACATAACTCCAGATTCAGTAGCCATCATTCCAGAAGACGAACTCCTGGGTCTTACGACAATATTGACACAGGATGAACTCCGAAACAAGATCCAACTCTTAATGGATCCCACTTTCTCACAAGAGTGGTGTACTCAAGGAGAACATTACACCATTAAAGACCAGTTACCATATTTTAGTAACCGTCTATACTTGCCAAGTAAAGATTTACAAGAGCAGGTTATTTCTGGTTATCACGACTCCCTGATTGAAGGTCATCCTGGATTTGCTAAAACTCTAGCTAAAGTAAAACGAAACTATTGGTGGTCTACATGGCATAAAGACATCATACAATTTATCCAATCTTGCGGTGTGTGTGCACAAAACAAGTCCCAAAAGCAGAAACCAGCTGGTCTTCTCCAACCATTGGAAATTCCTCCCGCACCATGGCACACACTGTTCCTTGATTTCATTACAGATCTACCTCCCAGTCAAGGATTTAACACCATCTTAGTAGTTGTAGACTTGTTCTCTAAAATGGCACACTTTATTCCTTTTAAGGGTCTTCCAAATGCATCCAATTTAGCAAAAGTATTCCTGGAGGAAATCGTACAGCTACATGGCTTTCCATCGATCTTGATCTCAGATCGAGGTAGTCAGTTCGTATCCAACTTCTGGAGGAAATGCTGTTCAATGGCCCAAATTGACATTCGACTATCCACAAGTCACCATCCTCAAACAGATGGCCAAACAGAAAGAACAAACCAAACCCTCGAGCAATACTTACGTTGCATGTTGCATCAAGTGGAAAGAAATTGGAAGGACTTGTTATGGATAGCTGAATATGCCTATAATAATTCATTACACACCAGCACTGGACAAACCCCTTTCTACACTATATATGGTATACATCCACATACGTCAGAATTGGATCTCCCAACCCCTTTGGAAATGGCAGCGGTTAAAACCCTACATACAACTATTTCCCAGGCCTTCAAAGAAGCAGCAGAACATTTACTCCAAGCCAAGAACAGACAAAAGAAATTTGCTGACCAACATCGTAGTAAAGCCCCTGACTATCAAATTGGAGACAAGGTCTGATTAGCATCAAAATATGTGCCCATAAAAGGGACTCAGACCTTTCGTCTCTGATATCTTGGACCTTGTTCTATTGAACCCATAATAAATCCAGTGGCAGTTAAATTAGCCC
This sequence comes from Ambystoma mexicanum, assembly GCF_040938575.1. Taxonomy (NCBI): domain Eukaryota; kingdom Metazoa; phylum Chordata; class Amphibia; order Caudata; family Ambystomatidae; genus Ambystoma; species Ambystoma mexicanum. The sequence continues at coordinate 1,064,058,440 of NC_090923.1, read as the reverse complement.
TACAACCCACTACGCAGATTCATCCCGTGTTTCACGTATCACTCCTGAAACCGGTACAACCCGGTACTCGGGTTACAACACCACAAAAAACAGTATTAGTTGACGGAGAACCAGAGTTTGAAGTAAAGGATATTCTAGACTCAAAATACACCAGATCCAAACTATACTACTTAGTTGATTGGACCAGGACCAGGCAGAAGTGCCACCGTGAGAGGGGCCTTGGGGGAGAGTGCTGTTATGACCCTTGCCCCTGGCCCTCACTGGCAAATCAGCCTTCCAGTTAGGGCCAGGTCAAAGGCCTTAAAACCTCATCCAAGACTCTCTTGCAGTCAGTCCTGGTGCCTTTGGCCAACATGGAGGCACACACATAGCTCAGTTACAAGGAACTGAGCTATGCGGTCTAGTCTTTTGGGTGTGGCAGGCCTGGGACTACTTTACCTGGACTACTTCAGGTGTGGCAGGCCTGGGACTATTTTACCTGGACTACTTTACCTGCGACTATTTAAACCACACCCAAACAGCAGAACATGCTTTGCGTTATTCTGCTGTGGGCAGAGTAACCCCCACCGTGTTCAGTTCTTTGATGCCAGCTTACCAGAAACCAAGGACCTGCATAGAGAGAAAGAACACTATGAAACTTACCTGGAACAGTATCCTGTCTTCAATCCATCGCTGACTTCAGTTCCACTCACCTGAAGGTATGAACTCCATCATCCGGCACTGCATGCATCCTGGAATACCATAACCTGGAAAGAGGAAAAGGAAAGACAGCATTAGTAAGCGTTTACTCACGTTTCCTCCCGAATGAAGAAAGCCACACAATTCTTACCTGGGTAGTCATCTCATGGTCAGTATCATTGCTGGAACATTACGGCGCTCGGCGAGGAACATCGCAACCTGCAAGGAGAGAAAAGACACAGGTTAGCAATATAAAAGGCACAACAGTGCCGCGCATCGCGCATTACTCACCGGACAGCATCGCGCACACCGCACTTTCGCCTACCGGCCCATGCTCATCTTCAAACTGCATGACACCACCAAAATACCTTTCCATACCTAAAAGGAAAGAAGCAAGACATTATTATTCTAACTAAGAGGAACATAAGAACTGCATATAAAGACTGTAAAGCAGCAAACCTACGGAGTCGCAGCAGGCATGGATTCCCACAGGGGGGCTTGTACCAGTGAAGTAACTTGGTGGCTGCTCGCCCCCCACATCTACGCACCCCTGCCGTGAGGAGCAGGATGGATAATCCACCTTTCACAATATTAAGGTGAGGAGAAGGCCCAAGGAGGAGGAAGGAGTTGAGGCCAAGGGAGGTGGGAAAACATAAAGACAATCTGGTATTGAATCCAGCTCTCCTATATTGCAGACCCATCTTTAACCAGAGGCCTTACCAAGGACCCGGGAGAGGGTTCGAGAGTGCAAATCATCCAACCAGGGCTGGGTGGCGTCCCCGTGGATACCAGGTGACCGTAACACTAGCCTCTCTGAAACGCAAGTGCAGAGTTACGGAACGGAAGTGGCGGGCTTCAAGCACATCCACTGACATACTGGTCTCCAAGGGCAATATAGACTCCCCATCCACTTTAAGAAGAGAGCCCATATCCAAGTCCTCATCTCTGGTGCCACCAACAACACGGCTGAAATGCTCAAAATCTGCAAGGAACTTGCCAATCCTACTGCAATCTCTAGTCCTCTGCCTTCCCAGGCCCTCTGTACTGCACTGGCCTCCCACTTCACATCCCAAACTCAGGACATCCTCACTCTCTTCTACTCCCCTCCCTACTTGGAGAAGCTGGCCATCTCTTAACTGATCCATCACACTGAATCTGTTGGTTGTCTCCACGACACCCAGTCTGGCTCCAGAGCAGCCAGAGGCACGGAAACTGCTCTCCTGAACACCTGTGAAGACTTGCTCTCTAATCTTGATTCCAGCTCTCCTTCTTCTCTCATCCTTCTCGATCTTTCCTCTGCCTTTGCTACGGTTAATCATGCCATCCTTATAAATCGGCTCTGTGATACCGTTGGCATCAACGAACTTGGCACTAGACTGGTTGAACTCCTTCCTATCTGACCGACCTTCCCAGGTTCAATTGGGCCCTTTTCTCTCCTCCACCACACTCTCCACCTGTGGTGTCCCTCGGGGCTCTATTCTCTTGCCATGGCTCTTTAACATCTACTTTGCCCCTCTGACCCACTTGATCTCCACCTTGTCTCCTCACTTCCCACTTTATGGGGACGACACACAGCTCTCCTTCAAGCTTCCCTCCACTGCCTCCTCTTATTCTTGACTGTCTGACCGCAATTCAGGCTGGGTGCACGGCTTAGAGTCCATGCCTTAATGCCAGTAAGACTGAGATCCTTTTCAATGATACCCCTGCTCCCTCCTTCCCCCCTACTCTCTGGCCGCCCTCCATGGATTCCCTCCACTCACCCTCTTGTGAGGCTAAAAACCTTGGTGTCATCTTCGACTCCACTCTCTCCTTCTCTCCTCACATCACAAACCTTGCCAAGAAAGCCTGCTTTCAGCTGCACCTCCTCCGAGGCATTCTCCCATTCCTCACCTTCCCCCAGAAACTCAATGTCTCCAGAGCTCTGGTCTTTTCCAGGCTGGACTACTGCAACAGCCTCTTCCTCAATCTACCTTTAACCTCCCTTTGCCCCCTTTAACTAATCCAGAACAGGGCTGCAAGACTTATCCCTGGCTTCAAGTCCAGGGGCTGCATCTCTCCAGCCCTAAAATCTCTCCACTGACTCTTTGTGGCTGCGAGGATCAAGTTCAAGACCCTCTGCATCATCCACAGGGCTTTCTGGGGCCAGGGATCCCGCTCATCCAACTCTCTTTTCCTAAATACATCCCTGCTAGAGCCCTTCAGTCTTCTAGCTCCAACTCTCTGCAGATGAGGCGCTTTTCCAAGCAGAGAGTGGGGGTAGATCTCTTTCCTCGGCAGGAGCCTCCTTCTGGAATGGCCTCGCTGCCCCTCTCAGTCTTGAGCCGCATCTGCTTAAGTTCTGGAAGCTTCTCAAGAACCTCCTTTTCTCTTCTTCCTTCCTTCTCCCCCCTCCTAATATTAGCCCCCCTCTTGTTCCATTGACTGGCTGCCTGGTCCCTTCTGAGCTCCACAGAGCACCAGGCCCTCTTCGTCCAGTCTACCCCAGCACCCTGTCTTCCTGACCCCCCTAACCCGCACTTGCCCTTCCGGGGTCACTTTCCCCCGACTTGCCTGGTGGAGTGTGCATCCCTACTGAGCCTGGTCCACCCCCGTCCTTGCACTCAGCATGTGGTCCTCATTCCCTGCACTCACTGCATCCCCTGGCACATGCCCACTTGTCCTCCCTTTAGCACATGCCTAGCTCTATGGGCCCTCTGCTTCACCTCCTCCTCCCCTGCACTTGTATACCTCCTCTTGCCCTGTACCTCGCTCCCACCCTGTCATTATCCCTTCCGCCCCGACCTACACCTCTCCCACACACCACTCCATCCCCACTGAACGTCTTGTTACTGCACTTGCACGATCTGAATGACACAAGTCCTAGTAGGACCATTATTGTTGTTTTCTTCCCTGTCCCCACCCCCTTTTTTGTCTTGTGGTGCCTTGAAACACCATTTGCTATATAGACGCTTTACAAATAACCAATAAATAAATAAATGTGCATGCATCTCACTCCCATAGTTCTCCGGAATCCCCATTTCATTTTTTGACCCCTCCTACTAAAGGTATCCTCGTTACCATGCTGCATTCAAAAAGCTATATTGCTGTGTCTACCATTGCTGTTATGTAGTGTATTTGAACATCTAAAAATAAAGCTGGAAAGTGGGCATGGTGGTAGGAGAGGTGAGTGTCAGGAGTGGATGGTGTACTCTTTGGAGCTCACTGGTCCTGGTTACTTTATGGATCAGGATGAGCTGGCCGTGATCATTGTCATGTTTCATGGTAGAGGTACTCAGATGTAGATTCACAGGTTGGACCACAGCAGGTTATGGTTTGTACGATCAGAGGGTCATTATTCTCAGGATCAGCATTATGTGTTGGAGAGCCTATTTTCATTGAACTCATGATTCTATAACTGCGGTGAGTTTCGGCGGGCCTTAGTCATGGTATATGGAAAAAGCCTGGTTTTTAGAGCTTCACGGAAGGCCATGTAGTCTTGGCTGTGTCGAATATGAGGAGGGAGTGAGTTCCACAGGGTTGGAGCCAGTGATGAGTAGGTGAACCCTCCAGTCCTGGTTGAATTGGAAGCTGGAATCACTAGTAACAGGGCAGTGCTTGACCTTAGGGTGTGTGATGGGTGGTAGGGTATAATCTTCTCTTGTAGGTAAGCTGGGTTGGTTTTGTGTACTGCTCGGTGGGTAATACATAGAATTTTGAAAGTGGCCCTTCATCGATAGGTAACCAGTAAAGGGCACGGAGAGGGCGTAAGATGTGATCCCTGTGTCCCAGTGCAGGAAGGAGTCTGGCAGCAACGTTTTGGGCTCTTTGGAGTTTGTTAAATTGGCCTGCTGGGGTACCCAGATATAAGGAGTTGGCATAGCCCAGTCTCGACATAACAGTGGACATATTAGCAGCAAATCTGTTGGGGTAGGTGAGATACGGAAAATGTGCCGTAGGAGCAAAGTCCTGTTTGTTTGTGGGTTTGTGGGTTTGTATGTGGCGTTCTTGGGGACGTAACTCCTCATGAACGGTGAGGTCTGGTGTCATGGATTTAGCATGGAATATTATTTATTTCCTTGCCGAATTAATGCAACTATTTCTGGCTTGATAGGTCATCGCGTTCCCAAGATAATTCATCTTTTTGGTTTTTCGGCTTTGTTTTTTGCCATTATGATTTGTGGTGTAACACCACCATCTACTGGTCGTGTGTAGGAAGTGCTCATCATCGCGCCATGAAGCTGAAAAATAATTGCGCCGTGAAGCTGAAACTTAATCAACACCTGACTCATTTCTATCGCAAAATTTTGTCAAGTACAGGTACTTCACCTTCATGACATCAAATGGAATTTTGCTACAATTTGAAGATGACATAGTTGAATCACTTGATTTTAATCAAGTTCCATGTTTAACAAAAAAGACTTCTTTCTTCTGTATTCTCTCCTTTCATTAATGCTTTAATCCCACAAATATATTTTTACAGAAATGCCACAAAAAAAGAGAGCAGTATTTAGTTCCACCAAATCAAAACAAACCATTGAAAGCTGAAATATGATCAACGTTTTGAAGAGGGAAAATCTCAAGAACATGAAGCTGATAGAATGCAACATTCTTTGAGACAGAATGCAACATGCTTTGAGACAGAACAATGAAAGTGCTGAAGAACCTGAATCAGAGAATTTGTGCTGCTAAAAAACAAAGCAACGAAACTGCTGAAGAAACTGAAACATGACTTGCTGTTGAGAGAATTAGTGCTGCTGAAGAACAAAGCAATGAAACTGCTGAAGAAACTGAAGTGAAATTTACCCATCTGATATTCAAAAAATCAGATAATTGATATCCCGGGGGAAGTCGGGTAGTTAAGACAGTATGCTATAAGCAACACCATAATGTATGACATATGTTAGACCTCATTTTGGCAAATCCAGGATCTTCTTACAAAATTGATTATCTTCTATTGGCAGTAAACTGAATGCCTTGCAACCCACACACCTACCCCATATGGTAGCATGTCAAAAGGTTTAGCTTTGTAATTTTTTAAGATGTGCCAAATAGGTTTCTCATCCAAACCATCAGCAAACCTTACAACACCCCTACAGATAGAGCTGTAGCAGCACCACTACTGTCATATAGTGGTTTCCAGGAAAGCTTATAATCAGAGTGAATTCCTAAACATGAAAAGGTCTTCACTCTGCTGAAGGCCACTCAGGGAATAAGATCAGGTTGGAATTTAAAATGTAGTGTCCTTAAAGGAATGGTCAACCCACATGTGTTCTTTTACACCAATCATCATAGCGATATATTATGATTTATTTTTTTGATGGAGCATCATTTACATTTCAAAGCACTTATCTCTGAGACACACACTTTTTTCCACGGCCATCTTGTGATAATGTTACCGCTGACATGGTCCTGTAATGGATGAATGCTGTGGCAGCATTAAACTGAAGCATACACTGCTGCTTGTGAAGTATGTGACCACTGGCCACCAGAGCAAAATGCACTCTTAATTTGTTTACGCGATCACGTGTCGCCATGGAAAGGCTCAAGACGCTTTCATTTGTAATACATATCATTAAAGCCTTTTCCTGTGTTCACTTTATTATCCATGTTTGTGTCTCGTTTTTCATAATTCTTTTATTTGCCTGTTTAATTTATACATCTTTTTTAACTACTAGTTACTCAAACATCTGCCACATTATTCCCAGTATCTGTATTGGATTATTTCTCTTATTGATGCACCTTGTAGTTCGTTGTAGGAATGAATGTTCATATACATAGACATCTATTTCTATTATTTTTAACAATTAAAGGATTTTCAGCTGTCTCCTCTGCATGTATCCTAATGTTTTCTACGCTAATCTATTTTTTTACATCAGTGATCCACAGTTTAATTACTGTAATTTTATTACATTTTTTTGTTAGCCACTTTTGCACGTATCCTCCTCGAATTGTTACTTTCACAAACCGTTTGATTACGATTGTTACTTTATTTGTATTATAATACCCCTTTTATCTATATTTTCTTCAACATGTTTGTGTGGTGTCTTCCCCACTAAATCTTTTATCTACTAAGCACATTTGAAAGTTTCATTGGCAGTGCTTCCTGGGTTCATGTTCATTCAAACGATAATACACGTATTAGGAATGTTAATGTTAATGTTAAAGGACATTTGTACCGTGCACTTTCACCACCGGAGTGGTCCCCTGGTGCTCTGGCACATCTGAAGAGGAAAGAGGATGAGTTAGTAGGACCGAGCGGGAAAAGTGCAAGAGAGCAGTTGATGTGCTGTTGGCAACTTCAGTTCGGTTAACAGCGTTCTCTGAGCCTATGTGTGCTTTTTGGTTGGTAGCCAATGTGTTCTGTTGTGCAGTGATTTGCTTTGTTGTTGTGGTGTAGTGAATTACATGCGGTTTGGTGTGCTTTAGAGGTGTGGTTGTGTTTGGTTGGGGTTTGAGAGGTGTATGCAGAAGGGTGAGATTTTTAGTGGGTTGGTTAGTGGCATCGCTATCTAGATGGGATGCATGCAAATTTTCACAATTCTTTCCCGATCTGATGTCTGCTAATTTCCACATTCTTTTTAGATGTGGCAAGTGAATATCTTGACATTTCTGTCTAGATGTGATGCAAGCTAATATTTACAATCTTGTCCAGATATGACACAAGCTAATATAAACATTCCTGTCTAGATGTAATGGATGCTAATATTCACAATCCTGTCTAAATGTGGCACAGGCTAACATTCACAATACTGTCTAGATGTGCTGCATGCTAATATGCACAATTATATCTAAATGTGCACATGCTAATGTTTACAGTTCTTCTGGAGTGACTAGCACAGTTAGAGTACAGTTCATCTAGATGTGAGAGATGTCTAGGCAATACAGTTGACAGTTTATTGGATATATATGGGGTTACCAGTTGCCAAAGGGAGATTGGTACATCATGCAGGCTTCAAACTAATAGGTGGTGGGGAAGAAAGGTAGGAGAGATAAAGTCCTAATGTTTAAATCATAGCAGGTAATGAGAACACACACAGAATAGTGTTTCTGCTACAGATGTTTTGTGTGAAGGTATGGATGTATTAGGTTGGTCTGCTATGTGTACTAGAGACCTGGTCTTTGCGTTGAGAGATTTAATACATGTAATTGACAGGTTATGGGCTAGTGTGGTAGTTGGAATAGTTTCCTTAGGGCACAGTGTTGGCTGTTTCCTACCTTGTCAGTTGCTGCTGGTTGACGACTGCCTGCTTCCTGCTTCCCCTGCTGATACCTGCAGACACTTCCTAGAGCTGCTTCTTTAGGAACTGCCCTTTGTCTTGGGGCCCTTAGCCGAAGGGGCTTCCGGGCAGGGGGATGCCCTACATTGAGGACTTAAGGAGGCCCCAGTGGCCAATCAAGGGTCTCAGAGGTGGGAACAGCCAATCAGGGGTGGTGGGAGGTCCAGGAGGTGGCAATCTTATGAAAATAACACCAGAGACAGTCGGTGGAGCAAGCAGGGAGCGCAGGGTGTAATAAAATACAATATTTTTGCCCAGAAAAGGTGGGCAAGCAGACAAACAACCTTGGAAGAAAGGAGGAAGACAGTGGCACAGAGGACGGTTCTCCGGATCCTGAACCAAATCAAATGAAACATATCTCTACTTGGCTGCAAACTGATGCCCACAATGGAAGAAAATATATGTTGCTGTGAGGATTCAACCTGTAGCTCTTATCGGAAGACAACAGTCTCCCACAGTCCATAGTGGTGAAGTGACTTTAGAGCGCTGTGCAGTTCTTCGAGTGCTGATGGCCCGCAGGCTCTGAATGGCCTATAGGGCAATAGGTCAATGGCCGAACCAAAAACACAAAATGCTAGTGTGGGCCCGTTTTTTGGGTCAAAGTAGATCACTTTTTGGCCCATATGGGTGAGTTTGATAAGTTACTACACCATGCGGCTATTAGTTTTGACCATTGTTACTGAATAAGTATTCTTTAAAATGTACAATTTGCATCACATTTGATCAAAAACCTCAACTTTGGGCACTACTTATGCAGCAAAAGGAATGAATTGCCATTTGCAACTGTGGGCCACTTTTTCATTGGTGCCCGACACAAATGTATGCCCCAGTCCGACCCTAATGTCCCAGAAGCACGAACGTCATGGCACTCTTTGTCTGTGTACTCCCACTAATGAGTGAGTACAGCATGAACTTATTCTCACGATTCTTTTTTTTAAATTATTTATTTAAGACTTTTGGTTTGTTACAAACCTTTGTCACAGTTCACATGAATGAAAAAAAACAGAGGATGAAAAGCAGCTAAGAGCAGATGACATAAGGCTCCTGCATATTTAAATTGAAGGATTGAAGGATTTCTTATATCTGCACGTGATTGGACGTTTTAAGTCTATTGAAGGACATGTTGAGAATTTGGGTTACACTTAAGATGGCCGAAAAATGGTTTTCTTGAGAAAGAAAGGCCCACAAAGTATCTGTGTCATTTTTCTAGGGCGTTGTCACCCATCTTTCTAGGTAGAAAGTTTGCAGTTCTGTCAGCGCAATGCAGAAGAGATTGACATGCTTCAAGGTTTCAGTTTCTTCCACTTTATTGCAAAAGCGGCATCCAGGAGTCAGAGTTTGCTTGTAGATGTTGAGTATCTGGTATCTACTGAGAGTAAGTTCAACCTGAAGCACAAAAAAAAATTCCTGTACCACAGGTTTGGAAATTTAATGAGATATTTGGGCAGTTGATTCCTGGGTTTGATGTAATCTTTTATTGCTGTAGTAAGCTTGTACGCATTCTTACTTTCCTGGGTCTTGATCCATTCATCGGCCCATAATTTCTGTTTAACCTTTGAGGGATTGCTGACTAGTTCATTTGGATCAGATTCTATCTGATTCAAGAGAATGCGGCATCCTTTGAACCACGCTTTCAACAGGGCTTCCGAACTGCTTGTTAGCGCCAAATTCAGACTTCTGTAGGGCTTGACCGAAGTTGATAATATACATTTCCGAAACAGAGTCAATTATTTCCATTGGGATTGGCATCAGTGAGATCAAACTTAGCTCGTATCCGATGACTGCAATTAGGATCATGTTTGGGAGGCTGAGAAGTTTCCTCCAGAAAACTCCCTCTGGGGAGGACCAAATATTATCACGTAATATTATCCCCAACAAAAATATTGCCGTATATATCGTCGTCAGGAACGGCCATAGGCAATATTTTTATTGGGGATAATATTTGGGGGTTTTCGGAGCAGGGTTGCAGGGGTGTCCCCCGCTCTCTTTAAAATAATACAGGGGTTGCGGGGGTGTCCCCCGCAGGTTCCATACCTTAATATCGCTGCAAAAATATGATGATATTTTTGTATGGCGATATTTTTGTGGGGATATTAACACATGGAACCGTTCCCATAGGGTACATATGCAGCCTTCTGCGCCGTATAAAAGCGCCAGTGCCACTTTGGCAATGTAGAAGGTTAATATTAGTCGTAGCGAGAAGTTGCCAAATTTTTAGTGTTTTATGTGACCTTGCGTAATCAGGGTTTTCAGCTTTAATTTCAGGATGTTCTGCTTCGCCTGATCTACTTTACTGTTGTTAATCAGGACACCTAGATACCACATCTCCTTGACGATGATCGAGGGTAGATTGGCTAGGTATCATTTGAAGCTGGGGTTGTGAGAAGTCCTGCGTGTGCCAGGTTTCATAATATTGGCTTCAGCAAGGTCCATTTAGAGCTCGTTCACATCCAGAGATGTCTGTAGACAGTCTAAAGATCTCTGTAGCCCGATTGGCGCATTGTGAATCAGTACCAAATCGTCTGCATAAAGTATGCGCGGGAAATGTTGGGTTCCAATTTAGGGAGCAAATGAGCGACTCCTCCTCATGTGTTCTTCTATATCTGATAAATAGAGATTAAATAGAGTCGTTGCCAGCAGGCAGTCTTGCTTTAAGCCATTAATGGAATATTTGTTAAGAGAAGGCCTTGGGCGTTAAGCCATATTCTTATGCTAGTGTTTTCGTAGAGGGACTTGATGGCCGTAAGTAAATCGGCGGGGCAGTTCGATTCCATTTGCCCATGGCTGAGAGCGGACAACACAGTTGAAGGCCTTTCTCATGTCTATAAAGGCAAGATAAATTCTGCTCACGATTTGCAGAACATTACCCTTACACACATTGCTGTATTCTAATCCTGCCCGACCAGATGAATTCTTTTTTTATGTTAGGACACTTGTAGTTGTGTTTTCCTTACCCAGTCACCCATTCATCTGCAATAGGAATATTTCTCTTTAAAATCCATATTTCTAACAGTTTCTTTAACTTTTGATGGGGAAGAATCAAGCGTTCTCTATAAATGTAATGTGTTCACTAGTGCAGAGGAGTAATTTTGTTGAAAATGTTGGGGGATCATGACATCTGAAGGAAAAAGGCGGGGCAGGGGAAGGGCGGAGTGAAGGAAGGGGCGGGGAGAGGCAGAAGAGCTTCCCTGTGGCACATTTTGCACTAAAGTGCATAAAAGAGGTGCATTCCCATCTCAATGTCAAGGGAGGCCCTTTAAGACTGTCACGCACCAAATTAAAACAATTTCGACAATTTCAGCAAGACAGCTCAGCAGGTTAACCCTCCAGCCGCTGTATCTGCAGATTCCGCCCTATGATTACAGTGGGTAATGCTAACAGTTATTCTTAATAGGATTAGAAGCAGGAAGAATCTGGCACAGAGCACTAAATAGAATTGCTAGGTTATAAACCTGGCAATACAGTTACTGCCATTTGTTGAGAATCAAGCCCTGATTAGTCAGTTACATTTTGTTCTTTCGTGATGTCTACAGATTAAATGTAGCACAGCTCATTCACAGACACACCTGCAACAATTCTTGCCATTCTTCGAAAAAAAATGTATATATATATATATATATATATGTTCAAACTATTTTGTACTAAAATAAAATCATTCTAAATTAGACACTTTTCACTTGCAATTGTTCAGTCAACCATTCATAATAGCCAAAAGCATCTGTTAGCATCTGAGGAAGAGTCCTTTGCGGTCTCAAAAGAGCATTATAGATTTTTCCCGGCCTACTCAAAGGTGTCTCTGCCTACAACCTGAAATGTATTTTGTTGGACTGGCACAGCAAGAAGAACTCATTCCTTTCAGGGGTGAGCTGGGCTAGGGGCAAGTGCGCGATTGCCCCCCAGGCTGCCTGGCCTTTTGTCCCAGAGGCCAGGGCTGCCTATCTGGGAAGAGGCATTAGCTGCACCGTGCATGATTCATGGCCCATAGAAGGCCTTCAAAGCTCAGATCTGAGCTCCCGAGTTCTCCTCTGGCACAAAACACGTGCTGGCAGTATTTGGGCATTTGTGGATGCACTTGGCAATTAATGGAATCTTTGATGGCCTTCACTCCGTCCTTCCACTGCCGTCCTTATACCTTTATATAGGGTTACTACGACGCATATGGTGGCATTATTAGGGCATTTGAAGCTGCTGTTGGATGTGTGGGGGTTCTTACATGTGATGCCTTACCAGGCCTATAAAAAGCCTGTGGGTGGATTTGAGGCTGCAGTGCTCTTTCATAAGAACATGTTATACAGGGGCAAGTTTGCCTCTGGTAAGAATGACATGGCACTTTTGGAACTGGCATAACCTTCTCAATATGTGATTAATTGGAGTACTTTGAAACTGACGAGCCAATGTTTAACTGAAAGGCACATTGAGCTGAACTCCACAGTTTTTGGAGAATTATGGTGAATTTAAGCATTCCCCCAGGTAGATTAGTTCTTTGTTATGGCTGAGCCCCTTGACAGAATCCAGGCCCCTCTGATAAGAAAACTCTCCTGTTTTATCTGTGCGGCTGTACTTTCATCACAGTTCGTGGCTGAGCGGACGTGTGCCGTCTCAGATGTCGAATGAAAGCCTTTCTTCGAAATCAGATTCTCACGAACTGTGAAGAAAGTACAGCTGCACAGATAAAACCAGAGAGTTTACTTGTCTGAAGATTAACCGTTACAAACGGAACATCTCCCGTTTGCCAAGAATTACCAAAAGAAGTGTCCAGGGATAAGGCAAAATGCAAGTCCAGACAGAGATAACCAGTTTTGGGGCAATTGTTCAGGTCCACGTGCTCTAAAAATGGAGCGTCAAGAAATGGAAAACACTTACATGATGTTAAGAAATATCCTGTCCTGATGAAGGCCCAGAAAATTAACGTTGATAGGAGTTAGGGATAATGCCCAAAAGTCTTTAGAGGCCGAAACATATGTTGACTATCTGTAAGGTCTTCTTCAAGTGCCTTGACTTGTTTTGTGGCCATACCATCAAGAGAAGCCTGTTATATCAAATCTTTGTCATCTATTCTGACTGTGTTCTTGTTCTGTCAACTGCCATTAAGAAGTGTTTTGAAAAAAGAAAGATGTTTGGTTCTCCCTTTTTGTCCATGTTCATTAATAATATTGAACAGGATATGCAAGCAACCCAAGTCAATTACTAACCTTATCAGAGAAACATGTTATATGTTTTTTGGTATAACAGCAAAAGTGAATAGCATCCGTTTTGTTTGTTGTGTTGATGTCACAATTTGTTTTTGATGATATATTAGTTGTTCTTAAAAAATCAGACTTGGAATAAAATATTTTGAAATATAAAAGCGTTTTGGTATAGTACAGTGTGAAAAGGTACAAATACACACTGCAGGTAAATGTTGGTTTACTACAATTGCGCAGGCCTAAGAGAGAGGTATCGAGCTCACTCTTTTGTTACATACAATCTTGATGTCTTCCCACTATTGAACTGGTGCCCCGAAAACAAACACTAGGGAAGCACCCACTTCTGTATTGCTCAGTGAGAGATATGCAGATTTGTCCAGGAACACTCTCTTTGGTTAAGTGGCAAAACTGGGATTTGAGACGAGTCTGCAAGTCATTGAATGAATCTTCCAAGCTGTAGTTGGGAGGAATGTTGTTTGCAACAGGTTTTTCTGCAGCATTGGTTTGGAAACACCATCTGACTGTGTAATGTGGTACACAAACATGTGATTGTATTTTGCTAAATGAAGTAAAGTGCTGCTCTTGCAGCAGTTTCATGGTTGCTTTTATTTTTATTTTGTATTTATACTTAGCTATATTGTCCAAACTAGCAATATGCTTTTAATTCAGAAGCTTCATATGGTGATTATTTTGTCTATAAAAAGAAATTAATCTCCAAGCTTAGAGTTACAGGGGAAGCTCGCTGCATGCCAGCGCCAGTACCAAGGTTAGCGGGAGTGCTGTGCGGGCACTCACACTTGCTGTACTTGCTGTTTTTTGGCCAAACCCCTTGAAGTTACAGGAGAAGCTCATGGCGCTCCATCGCCCATGCCCACCTTAGCGCACAGGTAACGCTACTTGCTGTTTGGCGTGAAGAAGGGGAGGATTGTGGAGGCCGCGCTATTTGAGGTAACAGTGATGGTAACTAGGAGGGCCTAAGTTTGTGAATAAGGTTTAGCGGGGACATCCCACAACTGCGCCTCCCCTGGTTGTAGCATCCATCACCAGATTCAGCCTACTACCTTCTCCCCATCCTGCAACGACCTCCTGAGAATTCCCCAAAATAAAGAGGCAGGACCAGTTTTCAAAGGTGGAAGTCACACATGCTGCAGCAAGCTTTATTGCAGGAAGCCAGGAGATATCTTACAGGTGATCCATTTCTCCACCACAACTCAGGATTATTCAATGCTGGGTGTGGCTTCTTAAGCACCTCCCCACCTCCGTCAGTGTACAGAGGGAAGGCCTGTCCCTCCATAAACATTCCCTCTCTACCCATGGCAATTTTACTTTTTACTTTTGTTTTTCTTTTACTTTTTCATTTCATTTTTTTTTCAATTTGTGTACTTTTCTTCCATTCCATTTCTATTCAATTGTTCAAACACTCTAATTCTATTGCTTAGTGTTCATAAGCTTTTCCTCAATTCAATTTTTCTATTCATTTGTTCTTTCTAGCATTCTAATATTCTAATTCTTATCCTTAGCTTCTTTCATCCCCATTCTACCCTTCTTCATTGTTCTCTTACTTTTGTTCTAATTCCAATTCCTTTCTTTCTTATCCCCCACCCGGGCCCTTTCCCCGTCTAACCTCCCCCCCTTCATTCCTGAGTCTCTTCTTCCTCCCCCAGTGCTTCCGGCCCCCTTTTGTTTATTTTATTTCTGCCGACCCTTGTTTCCATACTCAGTTCTATCTATTCCCCAAGTTGCCTGACCATTCCCCCCAGTTCTTTACCATCATCCCCCCCAGGTTTTTTACCAACCGACTAATTCCTTCAAGACCTGACAACCTTTACCCTCAGAAGCCTTTCCGTCCTCCACTCTTCACATTTCCCCAGATACTTCTCCTTCCCCCACTTCTTTCCTTACCGAACTCCTTCCTTACCCCCCTCCTTATCCATTCCCCACATTCTTCCTTTACCCAATCCTTCCTGTAACCACATTCTTCTCGTTCCTCCACAACTTCCCCTCACTTTCCCTCACTTTCCATTCTCCCTTACCCCCTGCCCCTGCATTTGGAGGTGGAAGGACATTCCAAGCCCCCTAACCCCTCCTCCATTTCAGGGACGTCCCTGAGTCTAGTACTCCTGGACACTGTTACTTCTAAGCTATTGGCTGTGCAGTCCCCTTTGGGATCTGTCAGCACTTTCTATTGGGATCGACCTGTGACTCCGCCATGACTCTCTGCTGGTTACCGGCAGCAGAGAGTTCCCCCCAGACACCAGGTCATGGCTCGCCCTGGGGCAAGGGACTTGCCAACTACTTCCGCTTAACCCACACACTTTCACACTCATCCTAACATTAATACATTAGAAAGGCCCTCCGGACCTGTCCGGCGGCATGTAGAACTTTGTAGAGGAGCTCCGGCCCGGCCATCAACCTTGTGTGAAAGTGTCTCACTTGCGTCCCCTGTGTTTCCAACATTACCTAATCTATTGCAGCCTGCCCCCCGTCGCAACCGACAACGTACCCCCTTGAAGCCCGCTGAATGCAAACATATCCCCAAACTTAACCAAAGGTGACTTGCTTATTTTTTGACCAACAGAAACCTTATGACCCATGACTTAACCTTTAACCCTGGGCATCAAGAAATGCCTCTACATTTATTCGGTATCGTACTGTTAGGTGAGGGTGGGTGGGACTTCTGGCGGGGGGCTGAAGAAGGAGATTGGACTTGGCAGCCCCCCTGCCTTATATCCGTTCCCTGAAGCCCAAGCCGGATGAGGATGGGCCTGAACACGCCCCTCCCTCCTAGGGAGGAGGCAAGGTGGGAGTGCTCCCTCCCCTAATTGATTCTCCCTGGTAATTGCCTGCACATTTAGGGGTTTTACCAGCATGGCCCCATCTGCCCTATGTAAACCAATCGGCATCCTGGTTATTCCTGACCCCGTCCTGGCTTGTCTTGTTCATGCTCCATCATCCAGACCAGGGGCACTTACATGTCAAGACTCGTCTGAGGTACTGTGTTAAAATTCCTTCATTACCAATATGTAAAACACAGAGCCCCAGATGCATGGTCAAGTCTAACCTCCTGTAAACTAAGATATCGATGGCTAGGCGCAAGGAAGTAATATTGCGAAAACCTCTTATTTACCGCTGGCCTGAATTTGTTTGCTTATACATAGCTCCCATTGGGAAACGGGTTGCTTAATCACCTGAAATCTGCAGTGCCCCTACCAATGTTTCCTCTAATTATATGTCTCTAATTGCAGAACTGGTTGCCTTTCATGGGCACTTTATTTTCCATGTGCGCAATTGACTTGCGAGGTAAGCCACTGGTGAGCATGCATAGTTAGTGAGCTACCATCTCCAAAGAGAGTTTGGAAAGGAATTGCCCCTTCCAAACCACTGCAATTCTTTACTAATCTGCATAAAAAGTGCATCTTACAACACTTTTTCAAACAAATAGGTTAAAAGAAATATATTTTATATGTGATTATAAAGAGAATTCATCAACCAGTTCAAGACCTCAATATGTGCCACAATAGCTAGCAGAAGCACTCCTGTGCAGAGAGAAATGTGTGCTTTATGTCACTGGAAAATCACTTGTGTATTACAAAAAAACAAATATTGCTTTTCATAACTGTTGTGTATATCAAAAATCAGACCGGAAACAATATTTTCAGATGGATAAAGGCAACTAAAGTGAATGTGTCAGAAAACATGCCAACAGGAGTTCATGTGCCACTTTAATGAAGTAATTCAAGGGCCACATGAGAACATGCCTCAGAATTCCCTAGCTTCTACCAGTGGCGGCTGGTGAGTTTTAAAGCTGGTGGGGCGATGAGTTCCCAAGGTGAAGTTGGGAGCGAGCGAGCGCGCGCAGCGCGCAAGCCCACTCCACCTTAGGGCGGTGTGGTGGGGTTCTCCCCCCACGACGTGTTTTGGAAAATGGCCTCCAAAATGTGCTATTTACTGTCCAAAACCCACCAAAATATGACATAAAAAGCATTAGGTTTTACATACTAATGGTGGTAAATTATTCTTACGTGTGCAAGTGTATTTTACAGCAGCTTGGATTGAGAATAGCTGGTACTATGATGTTTGCATAAAGAAATTCATCATTATATGGTCAGTAATGATGGAAAAATATAATTTTGTCATGCTGTTACTGGCATTCATATGCTTTCATCCTCTTACTAAGGTGGGATTTTAGGCATTTTCTGAAAAGGGGAGAAACTAAGGTAAAATAGTAGTGCATAGCAGAACCAGGTACCGAGTATCCCCTGCGTCCTGACCTGCCTGCCAATGGGTCTGGTTGATGGACACCCCATAAGCACCAAAACATGCTTCAGTGAATGAGGGCCATGCCCCAAACAGGTGCTCGGTGAAGTTTGCCTCAGACTATCCAAAAACAGGAAGCTGGGATCCAGGGCCCTTATGACAAAAATCAGATACAGAATGCAGTCTGTTTATTAGCAATGCACCCAGAGGGTTTCCAATGTATTAGCTTCAATTCCCAGATGTTTCCTACCACAAATATGTGTCCAAGGGGTATGCAGTGCCCTGGGGGGGGGTCAGAATTGATGGTCACAGGACCTGCGAGCCAAAGGTTTTAGCCTTGACACGGGCATCACAGTGAAGGCTAGGGCCACCCTCCCCACATTAACGATTAATTTCTTCTGAGCACGCCCAAGTGAATGAAGAAGCCCGGGTAGGGGGGGCTGGAGTCTCTGAAAACCTCAATGATGGCTTCAAACTGATGACCTCCGTTACTGTGTACATAGCACTCACGCTGCTGCCTTCCCTGACAGCACATTACTGAGCCGGGTAAGTGGAATGTAAACAAACCAACGACAGCAGCACTTGAAAACTGATTTAGATGTGTTATGGGCACTCAATGGCTGTTCTCTCCTGCGTCCACACTCGGGGACAGAGCAGAACCTCGCCATCTTTAAACCTGCGTACTACTGGCATCAAACAAGACAGGCTGTTGTTCAGATTATCAGTACGGTACTTCCACAAGGACAGCCCGGTCAGCCCCCACACCCCACGTAACTGAAAACATAGCAGGATGTTTGCGATAGGTGGCTGGATGGGTAAACTCGGCTCAAACTGTGACCTTGGGCACATCCCTTCAACTTCCTGTGATTCAGCCAGCCTGCCAAAAATACGGCTGCAAAAGAGGCAGAACCCTGATATTATGCACTATGTTAACATTATTCTCTCAGTTACGAGTCCGCATGCAAGAAAACCTGCAGTAGATATCCCCCAGGAAACGTGCGGCTGTGAACCCCCTCCTTCGCCCCCACCTCTCTGCGCAAAAAAGGATATAGCTGGCAATGTAGGTGGGTAGTCGCGGCAGTCAACACTGGCTCCCAATCCAAGAAAAAGCTGTGTGTGTACAACTAGGTGCCATTTGTCTGAGTGCATCAAGTTCCCCACCACCAGGGGCTCCTTCCGGGGTCTGCTGCTCTGTCGCATTTACATCTGGAGGAATCGTGCATACCCGAAGGCCTGGTTTCATTGTGGGCACATCAGACATCCCCCAACAATGCCAGACTCTTCCTGAACCAGAATGCTCCATAGTGTTTACACTCTGAGCGCTCCCAGGCTGGCAGTGGACCAAAGGCTCGAAACATCTTCATCATCTTACACAAATACCCTTTCCATCCTCACCCTCCCCCAGACTGTGTTGGCCACATGGCTCCTCCAATATTAACCGTTTTTGGCTTCTTAATTAATGTTGTCGCTGATGACACGCTGGTCTAGATGCATGGCACAACCCGTCAATCTCTACGCGTGCCACAGCCCCCGGGAGACTCCCATAGGAGGATAACTGCCTATTACGTCACATTGAAGTGGCTCTGGGAAATTTGAACCTGGAGTGCCCGGGCGCCATAGTGTCAACGGCATGGAATGGACCTGCACCATGTTCACTGTGTGCATGCCCACAGTCACTCACTCACCTACAACAGAAACCCAGTGTCCCTTCCCCTCTTCAACCCCCCATTCATCAGCACCATTTACACAGAATGTAGGAGTACTCAAAATGAATGGCCAGAAAAGCAGCGCCAACGCCACCAAAGCAGTTCTCCTCATGCGCGCACAACTTTCCTTCCTGCTCCAGGGCCCCTCATAATTGGCGGTTTGCCCAACCAACGTGGGACCAAAGAAAGGCCTTTGGCTCGGGAAATATCTGCATGGCCTCGCTGTGGAAGCAAGGATCCGGCCCCAGCCTCCGCCTTCTGAGCAGCAGTGACGGCATTCGTGTTTCCAGACTAGAAACACGTGGTTCCTTAACCAGCATCTCTCGGGGGCCGATTCTGAGCTGTTCAGAAAATATTCACAACAAATACAATCCTCGGCCTCGGACTGCCAAATGAATCCATGCGACCCCGGATGCACTCACCTAAATGCACTCACAGGATGCATTCACCTAGACCACACGTGGAGGCGGAGAGGGCAAACTTCTTCGGCCTGCAGTGCAGACTGTTCTTTCTCTCTGGTTGGCAGCAGGGCAGGGCAGCTCAACACGTTCCGAGCACGAGGACGACGATGTAAGAGAGAGAGTGTGGGTGGATGCAGCCTGGGCCATCAACCCACCCCCACACTGAAGTCATTGGCTGCCGCCTGCATAGATACAGTAATCTCATTGGCTGTTTGCCAGCCATTGGCAAACAGCCAATGAGATTACTTTATCTATGCAGGGAGGGAAGGAGACTCCCTCCCTCCCTGCAGATTACACATCTTTGCTGGGCTGTTTGCGCACATAGTGATACTGGCGGGGCCACCCCTCAAGCGCCCCGCCAGCATCCTACTGAAAAGGGTTACGTAAAGTGCGTGGAGCTATAAGCTCCACGCACTTTACTATAAGCAAAAGCAAGGTAAAACGGGACGCGCCCCGCTGTTGCAGCCGGCCCATGAAACGGAATCCTATTCATGGGCCGGCTGCAACAATAGGAAGGTACTTGTCACCAGGGTCTCGCCACAGCGCCCCCACCAGGTGGAAAATACAAACAGATTCAGAAGAAGAACTTCTGAACTTCTTCTGAATTTGTTACAGTACTCACACCTGGTGGGGGGCCTAAGTGGGGGGGCGGCGCCCTGCCGCCCTATGATAGCGGCCGCCACTGCCATCCACATTATGTTGTCCTGTGAGTTACTCAAAACCAGCTTTACAGCTTAGAGACATATACACCATCCATTTTAATCCCTAAAAACAGAAACAGTTGACCAATAAAAAGTGGAAACAATGAACACATAGGAACCAACCACTGGCTTCTGCCCACAAAGCTCCACTGATATTTTTTTGAATCAGTGATCAGCAGAGCAGTGGATACGAAGGAACTAATAATATTTCGAACCAGACTCAAGACAAATTTTAAGGGCAAAGAACATCTTTTAATAAGCATAAAGTATTCCTATTGGCAAAGCTAATTACTGTTTTATTACCTGAAAAATGATTTCGCTCTAAGTAGGAAGCAAATTCTTATCAGAGCCTTGCTTGTAACCCTGACATGGGAAGTAAAATGACTTGGCACATGCAGTCTATAGTTTTACCCGCCCTTCCTCACCACAGCCTAGACAGAATTCAACAAGAGGCTTACTGAGGTTTCTTAAAGAGCCCTATTGAAGTAAATCACATATGTATGCCTTTTAGGTTAATAGCATCAATGCTCAGGGGTACAACAGCTTGAGAGCCTTTGTCTGTATCTAGGGATCCCTCTCTAGTTCATTGTTATCAGTTAAACAAGATGCAGGTGGATGCTACAGTCAGTAAACACAGAACACATGTTTAAAATGAAAGGCCCTCAGCAGCTGGGCATAGAAAGAAACAGAAAGTGCAGTTCTTTAGACTGTTACTTTCCTTTCTTTCAGCAAACAAATGCATGTTCTACACTGTACTGTACAGCCAAAACAACTGACTTGGTTTTTGAAAGTTACTGATTTGTTCATCACCCGCAAGGAGTGTTCTTCTGTGCCTTTTCACCCGTACCGTTCCCCAGCTCCTGTGCTCGCCTCCAATACTAGTGGAAGGGGCACTGTAAAACATGAGATTGTAGCAGTGAAACACTCACTGGGCTATATGCATACCCATAATACTTTGCAAGCAAAACATATTTAGTGCTGGACAATGATATTGTCATGATGCCCGCTCCCGGGGAGCTGGTTCAAGCCCTGCGTCCCCAAAAGCGGACATCCAGTCCCCAAGGAAGGACCCAGCAACCCCATATAGGGGCCCTTTGGACAGTGTCCTGGCGCCTATGGCGCCAGGCTCATAAAAGGCATCAGTCTTGGCGCCATAGGCGCCAGGCTCATTGTGGGAGTGCTTGGGTGCACTTACCTGATGCAGACCATGCTGCAGGATCCCGGCCTCCTTGAGGCCTGAAAGGAACTACTTTACCTGTGGGACTAATTTACCATCCGGGCGTGGTCGGGGAAGGATACATACCTGATTGGAGGAAGGATACATACATGGAACTTCTTCCAAGGCTAATTAAACCCCACCCGAACAGCCACACGTGCTTCGCGTTGTTCTGCATCTAGCAGCTGGACGCTCACCGTGTCTGCTCCTGTATCCTGACTTCTGCCACGCCTGCCAGCATCCTGGATCATCTGCAAAGGAAGAGAAGAAGAGAACAGAAGAAGGAAAAGTCCTTACCTGCTAAATCCGCATCCCGGAGACATCTCGCAGACAATCCTGAAAAGGAAGACTTTTATTTAAAAGCTCATCGCGTCGATCGCTGCAGCGCCGCATTTCACTCACCTTTACAGGGGCGCCTCCATGTTCCGCAGCGATCATCCGGATTCGCAGTCACGCCCCAGCACCTAGGGAGAAAAAGACAAGAACAAAAGGTGAGAGAGAGAAGGGAATAAGGAAAGCTAAATCTCCATGTTAAGACTTACCTGTTGATTCATTCCCTCTTCATTTCGGGTCCGCGCCGCATCCTGCCATTTCCGGACCCCGGCCCCTAAGGGGAAAAAGAGACATCAGCGTTAATGAGCGAATGAAAAGACATTACCAAAAAACGCTCATTAAAGACTTACCTGATTTCAACAAGGATTACACCTCTCATCTCGGGTCGGTGCCTGTTCCCCGGCATTCCGTACCCCGGCCCCTATGGGGAAAAAGACACTAGCATTAGTACATTAATGCATGGACACAAGGGTAACCTCTTATCAAAAAACTTACCTGGAAGCCAAGCAAGTTTGGTTTTTACCAATCCGAAAATCCAGTGAAGTAACTGGATACCAACGCGCCCCTGCATCAGAAGCAGGATGGAGAGCTCGTCCTTCCAGACTCTAAGGTGAGACGCTACGAGGAATCACAGAAAGGTTTCGAGGAGGGTGAGAGGGGAAAGTGGGAGGCCGATTGCATTATCCCGCAGACAGTTAATCCCCTATTTTCACCTACAGAAGGATTCTTCTGCGAACCAGACAAGCCAGATTTGGGGGCCCGGGCCAGTCCGTCTTCCGAACCCTGCGCATCACCATAGAAGAGGTCACAGCAGCGCGAACCAGGCCAGTGCCTCCGTGGGAGTCAGGTGAGCGTTACAGATATTATATGCATTTTAAGAAAATATCATGAATCTGCAGGTACACAATTATTTTGCAGAGTATACAAGAACGTTTGCAACTTATTCCAACCTTATATTGTTGGGTAGGTTTATACAACTGATAGGTGAAATTGTTTTTGTATAGCATCGAGTTACAATATAATTATTTAAGGTCTATGCTCAATGCAACTCTGATCATTCAGAAAGTATGCAGATTGTGTGAAATGCATTCTACTGTCTGAATATCCATTACCCATATACTATATACGAGTAACACCTGGCAAAGCCCATACCATTATCCCTTTCAGACCAAGTAAGTGATATTGCAATGTTGCCCTCCATTTTTAGGGTAATGTTAGCAACGCTAAAGTAGGAGATGCTGAGCATGACATTGGTCTACTCAAAATTCTTAGTATGCAATTTAATATTTGAGTTTTATAATGCGTTAACATTCAAGGGACCACTTCAAAGTGTACTAAGAATAGGAAGCATAGGATGAGGTTACATGTCCAAGTAGCCTGTTTACCTACAGTCAGTATCCGATATTTGAGATACTTAAATTACATAGTGTGGGTGATGCATTTATTATTAATATTATTAGTGTATTTCTTGAGCGCGAACCTGGCTTTGGGAATCACCAGAGTGCTTTACAATTGTAGTGGGAAGAACACAGTGAGGGAAACAGAGACAAGGGAGTGCGAGCTAACAGGGGAGGGCAATGACAGGCAATTTGCAGCAAGAGATCTAAAAGCAACCAGGGGAGGAAACAGTGGGCAGCAGATCACAGAGTATCAGGTACGATGAGGAGTGGAGGGTGTGTGGACCTATGTGTTACGCTGGAGCCATTCCTTGAAGAGGAAGGTCTTGAGCTCTTTCCTGAACTGTAGCAGCAGTGGGGTAAGTCTGATGTTCATGGTAGGAGGTTACAGAGTCTTGGAACATAAGAGAAGTCTGTTCTTCTTGTTTTTTCCTTCCTGCACCGTCAGAGTTCAAGCCTTCACATTTCCTTCTGGTGCATTGCGGGCCTCTGGAGATGCTGAGTTTCTCAGTGAGGTAGCTTGGGGACTCCAGGGTGACATCCTTGTAGATGATGCAACAAGATTTGAAAATGATACAGACTTGCAGCGCGTGTTATGCTCACCTGATATCCCCAGAGGAGTCTGGAAGGCTCTGAGATCTGGAACCCTGGATGCATAGTTGCCCAGTGCTGAATAATGAATCTGCAACTACAGAAGGGAGGATTTGTGATAACTGTATCTAATGGGTGAATCTCCCACCTCCCTCTGACCGATTCACTTCCAACTGGGTTCTTTTCTCGCCTTAGTTATTTGTCCTGCGTTTCTTGTGCAGGGGCGCTTGACGTTTATTGGCGAGCTGCCCGAGTTGCTTCACTGGTGCAGTACGCCTTCCTTGGGGCCAGGCTTGCTGTGGCCCCGAATCTACTGGTAGGAAGGTAGATTTGATAATTTTAAGTCTTTGTTCTATTTATGGTGAGAATTCGTTAATGTCTTTATCTCCTTCTTTTCAGGTGCGAAGGTCTTGATGCTGGCGTGCCGGATGGAGAGGCACATTTCTAGGTAAGAGAAAGCACAAAGCGCAGCGCCTTTATTGTCTTTTAAAGCTAACCTGTGTTTTCTTCTTCTTCTCCTCACAGGCGGCTGTGGTGCTGCCAGTGGATGAGAGCGCGATGAAAAACAGGCCCCTGGAATCC
Source organism: Ambystoma mexicanum (assembly GCF_040938575.1). Taxonomy (NCBI): domain Eukaryota; kingdom Metazoa; phylum Chordata; class Amphibia; order Caudata; family Ambystomatidae; genus Ambystoma; species Ambystoma mexicanum. Next base: position 1,064,034,076 of record NC_090923.1, on the reverse strand, counting down.
GTTAAGGTAAGTCCAGTGCTGTGTGGTTGTTTAATATTGAAAGCAAACCTGAATATGTCTCTTTTCCTTTGCAGATGTTGCTGTGGTGCTCCGGATGGAAGCGTGGCGTAGTGCGATGGAATTCAGGTAAGACTGATGGAATTCGATGTTTTGGAGGCGCGCGTTCTAATATTGTTTTTCCCCTTCTGGTTATTGCAGGTCACAATGTTCGAACAGCAGCTGTGGTAGCGGTTCGCCGGAAGTCCTTAAGCTAGTACTCACAGATGAGTGATGTTTCTTCTTCTCTCAGTTTCCACAGATTGCAGCCCAGTTGAGATGCTGAGTGCTGGATGGTGTTTTCTCAGGTAAAACAGAATAATCTTGTTCTTGTTCTTGCAGGATTACAGGAAGATGCTGAAGACCAGGAGCTGTACATGGTGAGCGTCACGCTGCTGGTTGCAGAATAACACGAAGCGTGTTCTGCAGTCAGGGTGTGGTTTATCTAGCCCAGGTAAAGTCGTACCAGGGAAAGTAGTTCCAGGCCTGCCACACCCAAAAATGTAGACTGCATGGCGTGCTTCTTAGAACTAGATTGTGTGGGTGCTTCCATGTTGGATTTAAAGGCCCATGTAGATAAATGGGACCTAGTTTGAACAGCCCTTCCTTCCTACATATGAGACTGGTGCCAAAGGTGCCAGGACTGGCTCCAGGAGCCCTTTTTCAGTGGTTTTAAGGCCCTCAGGGTTCTGGTGGGAGCCTGCTTGTGGCACAACTTGTGCTCCTTCACAGTGGTCATGACAGCGGGAGCCAGTGCAGTTAGAGGAGGTTTAGGGTTATATTTTCAGAGTCCTTTCATGAGTCATGTTGCAGCATGCAGGACATGTCAGGAGTGCCAGGGTAGTTGCTGGAACTTGGAAGGCCTTCCAAAAAGGAACTTTTTATATGGCACAGTGAATAAAAGAAGGTCTGATACTAGAACGCTATGGATAGGAACTACCAAAGCATTAGTGTGTGCGTGACCATGCACAGCACAGCATTCTGCGTCTGGAACGCAAACACAGCGTGCGTAAAGCGCACCGTCCACAAAGGGAAAAAAAAACCAAAAAAAAAACACTAGAGTCTGACAGGTGCTCACGCACACACGTTCATGCAAAAGTCACTTTGGTTTCCACTTCCGAGTCAGGCAAAGAGTGTTCCGTACAAAGACGTCCTCCCGACACAGCGTCGGGCAAAAATCCTCAACAACCACGGCGAAGGCCAGATTCAGCTCCAGCAGAGTCTCCTCCCAGCAAACAGCACTTCACTGTACTTCCCGGTGTGCACGCAGGTGCGCTAGAGCCCCGGGTCTTATGGAGGCCAAGACCACATCACAGAGATGCAGGGGAGGGGCTGCTTACAACGTTAACGCCCTGGGTTTCCACTTCTGAGTCAGGCAAAGAGTGTTCCGTACAAAGACGTCCTCCCGACACAGCGTCGGGCAAAAATCCTCAGCAACCACGGCGAAGGAGAGATTCAGCTCCAGCAGAGTCTCCTCCCAGCAAACAGCACTTCACTGTACTTCCCGGTGCGCTATTCAAATTACAACAAACATAAAATAAGTGGATGTAGGTGCATGTCTGGAAAGGTTATCTGGTAATATCTAAATAAATATTGGGGTGCGTATGGTAGACTAAAGCACAGGATTTATGGGTAGGGAGGGAACAGTAGTTGGTTAATGTGTGCAAGCATATCTTAGATTTTTCTGTTCATGGAGACAATTTTTTATTTTAGTGTTTACCTCTTGTGGCTGCATTTTATTTTAGGTTTTTAAGGTCACGCTTGCATAGTAGGGTAATGTAAATGAGCTACACCAGAATATCATGACTAGTTAGTTATTATAGGAGAAAGCAAATGTCAGGTAATTGCTGTGGCTTGTGCCTTATCAAATCTTTTTGCATAGGTGAGAATTTCTTGTGTGCACTGCTAAAAATCTTCTGAGCAGCACCCAGAAGGAAGCTGGGCAAGCGGACATGCGCACAGCTTAGAGGGAAAATTGGCCCCTACCTAACTTGTTGGGGTGAACTCTCCCCTCATTCCCAAATCTTATCTGAGCCCATGAGTGCCCCAAATGTAGAACAATGTACAGGTGCTCCCATCACTAACTCCCATAGACTTATGTTAACCATCCTAGTAGTATTAGATTGCCCATTATATTTCCGATTGTTTTTGCTTTGCTTAACTATCCTTTGGCTGCCCCCCTTAACGTCGTCACCTTGAAAACAAAAGATAAAATGTATTAGTATAGGTCATGACACATTAATTAACTTCACAACATTATTAGCTGCCCCACTTTCAGGAACCCCAAGATTTGCTTTTCTTGAACTTGTGCTTAGCGTGAGCAAGGGCGGGGGTGCCTAATTTGAGGACAGTGTTTTGCAGAACACATAGAGCATAAGTATTTCTTGGGCAGCCGAAGAAATTCACTTCAAACATTGATTCACTTTGCACATTATCAGCAGGTCCCCTACCAGGAACCCAGAAATGTCTATATATGCTGTACACCGAGCATGTTTGCACAACTCTGCCCAAACTAAACATGTATGGTCATGCACCCCAGTTTTCCCCCTCGCCACTCGAAGAGTATGCAATTACTATTTTACAGGGGCAGCTGCCTCAGAGGCTTGGTGAGCTCCTCGTGACTTTCCTTTAGCGGCCCGATCTACTTTGCCATCTTGAAAACAAAATACAAACGTATTAGTATTGGTCATGACAAAGTGCTTTGCTTAACAACTTCATAGCAGGTCCCTCCCAGGGACCCATTGACATAGCACGACACAGTGATAAGGCATGCAAAACGCCAAGCCCAGATGACACCCCTTAAAAACCACCAACCGACCCGCCTATATCCTTCAGAGTGTGGCATCCCCAGCAAGCGTTACCCTTCAAAATGTGCGAAAAGCATTTTGGTGGCATTTGGGCCTGATAAACACAGGGGCCAAAACCATAGAAAACAGCCACATTTGTACCCTGGCTCACACCCACCCACACATTTCTTTCCCCACATTGAAGCACTGCAGTGTTTTTATGTTTTCACATCTCTAGTTAAGACTTGTTTAACGTTCAGTGACTAGCTGCTAGTCGGTCGGCCCCAGTCATTTGTACCCTTTATTTGACTAATGCCTGTCGCATATGTTTTATTCGTCAAGTCAAATGGCCTCATTACGACCCTGGCGCTCCCGTAATGAAGGGTGCCGGTACGGGACGGCACCCTTCATTACAGGAGCGCCTATTACGAGGTTCCCTTTGCGGGACTCGGGAAAAGACGTCTGGTAAAACCATACGTCCATTTCGGGTCCCGCGAGGGGAAGAGGCAGCTAATAAGGGGCCATTTGTAATGTGCCCATTATTACCTCCCTCCCCATTGAGCCCTATGGGGGCTCAACTGGGAATGGGGAATGGTTCCTTCAAGGAGAAATTACCGGGTCCTCCAATGTTGGAATGACCCGGTTATTCCTCATTGAAGGAACCCGGTCTTGGAGCCCGGTATGGAGGCAGCCATGCGCTAATAGCACCATGGCTACCTCCATACTCGTAATGAGGCCCAAAGTGTGGTCAGTGAAGAAGCAAACACAACCAGTCATCCTCTTGCACTCAAATAAAGTCCTGAAGCTGGTCTCAATGAAATATGCCAGCATTGCCACTGTGACACAAGGTCGTCCTAGTGGTGACCAAGCAGATTATGACCTCCGTATATGTTGTATTTTGGCACACATGTGGTGAAACGATGGCAAATTGACTTCTACCCCCAAAAAACACGCTCTCCTAGTGACGTTGGAGTATTACATCTGGCCCAGGGGGTGCATGACATCAACATTCAAATATTTTGGCTGTACATGCGTCTCGTAAACAATCCAATGCTGCACTGCAGCCCCACCAGGACCGCTCTCCTGCAATTACAATCAATGAGCATCAATAAACTCACTCTCCAGAGCAGCTTAACACTTTGGAACCGCTTCAAAATTTGCAATCTCTCATCACCACCTAGTGTGCTTACAACTATCGTTCTTATCACGACCCCATGTTTCCCCCAGCGATACCAATCAAACGACTAGCGCAACTAGCAAGGCCAGTACTTGAACAAGCATACCTAATGTACAGTCATGGGGCTGAGGTACCCGTTTATCTTTTCCAAGCCTCACCTGTTGGCATTGAATGTTGTGATTTTTTTTGTTTTTGGCATGGATTATTTTGTAAGTCCTTCCCCAGGCCCGATATCCTCTGCGTACCGAAGTACTTTGTAGCCCGTGTTTTCCCCACCCGTCCCTCGCCTGCCTCCCTCCGCATTGCACTAACTGCTGTTACTTTAATGTGTGAGATCTGTGTGTATGCATAAATGATGGACTTCAGTCACATGGCAGTGTACTTGTCTCTGTGCCGACTTATCTGTGATCTCTGCCGTCTGAGTTCAGACATGTATTCTGATGGACTTCTCTCTCCTTTTGTGCATAACTGCTGGACCCATATGCATGCAAGTTCCATATCAAACCCTTACCCTCCCTGGAGAAAAGTTAGACCACACAGCTTTCTTCAAGTGTTGGCAATAAAAGGCCATAGATAGGATTTTGTTGTTACAGATATGGTTATGGAAACAATAACAATAACCCCATATCATACTTTTGGACACCGGGTCCTGAGGTTACCCCCTGTGGCCCGTGCTGCCTTCTTGTCCCACGACTTGTTGTGGTCACCGTACAGTGTCCTGTTTTTCTTTTCCTTGTTCTTCTCCCTTCTTTTCTAGGGTGGGAGGGTTTGTGGAAAAGAAGAGAAAGAGTGGAAGACCCTGAGTGAACAGCGAACTTCCTGACTGTTTGGGTCCCTGTTCAGGGTCCACAAACAGTTTGTTTTCTTGTGAGCTGAGCAGCTTTTTTTTTTATAAAACCCAGGGGTAGCCCTGGGTCTTTGATGTGTGTGTGTGTGTGTGTGGGTGCTGAGGCCAACCCCCAGGCCGGCTGTAGCCGACTGTCTGGCCCCCGGGGGAGGGGAGGTACAGTCATTGTGCTCTCCCTGCCTGACTGCTGGTTTCCTCTGGGTGCTTAGCACCCTGCTGCTTTGTGGAAGGGTGAGGTGATTGTTCACACCTCACCCTTCCCCTGCTTTGTAGTGAGAGAGAATGTGTGTCTCTGCGTAGGTGGGAGAGAGGGGTGCAGGCTTGGGGGAAGGAGCTGCCCCTCTCCTGGGCCTGCTGGATGGTACCAGCAGTTACCCTGCCTCGCTTTGGGAGGCCCTGCAGCATTGCCCATAACTACTGGACCCATATGCATGTAAGTTCCATATCCGACCCTTACCCTCCCTTGAGAAACATTGGACCACACAGCTTTCAAGTGTTGGAAATAAAAGGCTGTAGGATTTTATTGTTACAGATATGGTTATGGAAACAATAACAATAACTGCATATCCGAATAATATCATACTTTTGGGCACTGGGTCCTGAGGTTACCCCCTCTGGTCCGTGCCGCCACACACGTGCAGGTTATCGGCTGTTTGTGTTCCCCCAAAAGTTGATTATTTGCTGCCCTTGGTGTCTAAGGTAGTGGAGATCTCTCGAAAGAAATGTTCCATGTCGTGTCCTGATAGATGCGTGCCAGTGTAATCGCCGGGTGTTTTATGAAACCCAGGCCTCTTGTTATACAGAATTTCTCTATCCCTCTGTTCGGTTTCCTTCTGGAAATATCCACTGATTTATAACAGGTGGCCCCCTACCATTTTCTTCTAGGTAGAATAAGCTGAAAAGTAGTTTTCAATGTCCCTCCAATTATATGAGATGCCTGCTAACGAAGCGCACATTTCTTCGAGTAGACTTTGTTTTCCTATGGACACCAGGTCGTTGCCCCCTAGGTGTATTATCAGGAATTCCGGTAGATCTCTGTATGCGACCAACTCCGCTAGTTTATCGTAGATGTCTGCCCAAAGGAGGCCTCTGTGTCCCCAACAGGATGCGATAGTGTTCCTAAATGGCGGGCCCTCCTTGGTTTCTTCTGCCCATCGCCCTGCCCTGAAAACAAACGAGTGTCCGACTATCCACACTGATCGGAGTGGGGCCTTCCACCCATCTGCTGTTTCTGGGAAGGTGGAGAGAAAAAAGGGGGCATAGGAAGGAAGGGGAACTATATTAGAGATCACTTAGACAGAAATACGTGGCACAGAGACAGAAATACACGGCACGGGTACTGCTGCCTCATGCTTCACAAACGGTTAGATATTCAGTAACTTCAGAGACACATGCACATAGGCTGCACCAAATATAAAATGCAAATTAAACAATTGAAAGAAACTCTTTAATCTCTCGAAATAAAAATCTTTCAACTCATTCAACATTTGAAATAAAACTCTTGGAATTAACGGCCCCAGCTCAACAAGCTGCCCATGATCGTTAGTTCACGATGTTCAAAAACAACTGCACATAGGCTGCACACAGTTTATAATTCAAAACCAAACTCTCGAAAGCAACTCGGCACAGCCACCCCATACAGACACACAGAGACCTCTAACACAGAAATGCGTGGCACAGAGAACACCTCATGCTTCACAAATGGTTAGACATTCCGAAGTAAGTAGGCCGGCGACCACCCGACAAGCTCTTGGCAACTAGACCTCATTATCATACAAGAAAGCAGCATACACAAAGGTTTGGTCCAGTGCAGCAGATATACGCGCGCTGAATTAGCAATACCGTGATTGTACGTTTGAAACTTTGAATACCCGACATTCCCACTCATATTAATTGCCCAGTATTCACACAAAGGTGAATGCAGATGCAGTACAGTGCTCCACGGCAACCGTTAAACAGCCTTACCCAGTCTCCATAAATTCCTTAGAGTTAATCTAACACCCCTCTCCCAGAGCAAAGTATGGCCCCGAGACCCAAACCACAACTTGCTAACGTGTTGTGTATAAAGGAACCCTCTATTCTCTCTGTGTTCCTCCTAATGCCCCATCGTCTTGTTTTTCTTGGCCACATTTAAAATTATTGAATGCCCCCAGATCGCATACTGTCCATTTTAATTCTGCGTTTGTGTTGCTTAACCCTCTTCAAAACTAATAGCACCCACCACCGTCCATAACCTGGGCATTTGTATATCTCTGTACCATTTTACATCATACTTGCTCATTCCTCTTTGCCCCTTCCCTCTCCCACCCAGAAAGGTGCAGAATGAGACATGTTTTCTTTTTGGCATAAAAAGGCTGCAGATTTATTTTCACAACATAATAAATTCCAACACTGCACACAATTTTGTAAAAATAGTTCTGAAGGTGTGGTGACTACTCTGTGTCCAAAACCTGCTTCCCCCTTTTCCCAACAATGTCCACAGTAGGCACAACTCTCCCAACCCTTCGTGTCTGAGCCCCGCCTGCCCATGCAGGTGTTCCTGGGCTGGGAGAGCGCCATTATTCGGGGAAGCTGAGCCCTCATTGCTACCACCAGATGCCCCTGCCGCTTAGGCTACCAAGTGGTGCTGGTCCAGAGAAGAGCGAAGACCCTTCCGGCTTTCCCATGGCTGATTCAGAGTCTGTCTCTTGTCACTGGTTGCCAAAAAACTGCCTCGCCATCCCGCGATGTCAACAGCCAGGCCTTGCCGTACTGCTATTCCTTATGCAGGGTGGGTGGGTGGAAAATGAAAATGTTGTCCTTAGGTGTGCGGCGGGTGTCTTTCTGCTTGGGGCTGGATGCTCCTGAAGCAGGATGCCCGCCAGCTTATATGGGGCTTGTCACGCCCCCATCCTTTGTTGCCCTTCACAGGCTTTCCTCACGCTTTGGAGCGCTTGCACCAACCCTCCCCCTCACCCAAGGGGAAGGGAGGAGGAGGACCCTGCCCAGATTATTGGGGCGCCTCCTCCATTGCTCTTCGTCGTCACCTTCATAACCTGGGCATGTGTCCATCTCTGTACCAGTATATATCATACTTGCTCATTCCACTTTGCCCCTTTCCTCTTCCACCCAGAAAGGTGCAGAATGAGACATGTCTTCTTTTTGGCATAAAAAGGGCATAGATTCATTTTCACAACATAATAAATTCCAACACTGCACACAATTTTGTGACAATAGTTCCGAAGTTGCGGTGACTGCCCGTGTCCAAAACCTGCTTTCCCCTTTTCCCAACAACCTCCACAGTCGGCACAACTCGCCCAATCCTTCGTGTCTGAGCCCCGCCTGCCCATGCAGGTGTTTCTGGGCTGGGAGAGTGCTGTTATTCGGGGAAAGCTGAGCCCTCATTGCAACCACCAGATGCCCCCGTCGCTTGAGCTCCCAAGAGGCGCTGGTCCCGAGAAGAGCGAAGACCCTTCCAGCTTTACCATGGCTCATTCAGAGTCTGTCTCTTTTCACTCATCACCAAAACACCACCACACCAAAGGTGGGTTACCGCCCACCGTGGCTCCCCCCTTTCCTACTTCCTAATTCCAGTGGCTTCGTAGTAAACATCCATGCCCAATACTGACAAATGCACTCAGTCCTTCGCATAGTCTACCGGGGACTTGTCTCTCGGGTACCCCCAACTGTGAGGTCCATTCGTTTGTCCTAGCTCACCCTCGATATCTTCTTCTCCACCTCTTATTAGGCTAAAGCTCACCAACCAAATCCTCGTTGCTTTGCCTGCCCTTGCAGGAGTTACCATTCCGGGCGAGCGCCGTTCCTGACAGGTGATGTTACTTTATCCGATTGTTAGAATATCAAAACCAACCTTGCCTTCCTTCCTCCTTCCAACAGACCTCTCCTTTCTTTATGAGGCTAAACTCGCCCCCCGCAAGATCTTCAGTCTGCCATCCCGTGCTGGAGATCTTGTGCCGGCGGCGTGCCGTTTCGGATGGGGGGAAGCTGACCTTTTGATTCCTTTATTAAAGCCCCCACAGGAATCTGGGCTTGTCCTTGTTTTATTTAGGCCTCCCTTGCCCCTCTTTCTGCCACTATAAGTAGCGCCATACTAAAACGTATACTGCTACTTGCTAGGTGCAGTATCACCACTGCTATTTCTTTCATTGCCCCGGGAGGATGAAAAGGCTGAGTCGGCCTTGCCAACCTGTGCATCTTAAACCCCACTCCCAATGCTATCAGTGTACCCCAATGCGTTGCTTAATACAATGCATTGCTTAATCCCTCATTATAGAGAATGATACCCTGCTCAATTTACATTGCAGCTTTGGTCATGCATGACACATGACTCCCAGTCATAAAATCAGAAATCTCGCTATTCCCTGGGTCAGCAATCCTATTAAACTAATCCCAACACTGAGTTGCGAGTTGGCCTTGATGACCCTTTATCATAACCCCTAATTGAGCACAAACCTATCCCCTTGTTTATTTACTACCAGTGGTGCTATGTTGTTACATCCGCCAGCCATCATGCACAAAGATCAGTAAGTCCAAATCTGCCCTCTGCATTCCCCATGTGTTAGTGTAGAATAAACTCGCGGCCTATGTACACACTGAATTGCATTCTGACATTTGGCACCACAGAAAGGTGCGGGATAAAAACCCAGGATCCTGCTTCGGGGCTCTGCACCACTACCCAAATACTTTCCCCCGACCTCCGATCCTTCCCTTTAACATCTGTGTAATGTATCACACCTATTTTGACCGTATGAACACCCCTTAATGTCTGAAAAACAGTGCTGCAGTGCAAACAGGCAACCACCCGTGTGCTACATTCACCAGGGTGTTATAAGTGTATCTTTAAACCATCGATCAGAGCCCCGTGGACCTTATTTACCAAAATTCTGCCATGCCCTAACCTCTCTCATTGGGAATTGAACTCAAGCCTGCTGGATGAAAGGATGGGGACATTAAACACTAGGCTACCAGACTCCTGACGATGAAAGGAACCTTCATATGTCTCTTGTATTACTGCTCCTCGGGTTCGATATAGTATGTTATATATAACATGCTTAATACCCAGCGGTCTCAAAGCACTGACCCGAGGACCGAACCTGGGGTGCTCTGTGACTCGTTGCTTCCAAGGCAAGCACGATGCCCCTGATCTACCTCACCTGTACTGATGTTTGTACGCTGACATTACCAACCAGTACCGCAACTCATTCTCCACGGGAAGAGCAATGCCTCCTACACCCACCGATCGGAGAAAATGGGCCTCTACTCGCTTCTCCCTCTCATTTTTCGTGCACCTTAACCATATCCCGCATATGTGCCCTAATTGAAACTTCATCTTACACCAGGGTTCTTGGGAAACTGCTCGCTTACTTCCCCCAGCCTCAGGTACTTCCCTTTAACAACCGTGTATGCCTTATAATCACGCCCCATCCAATCCGCATCCTATCCCCATGCGAGTCCCTGTCACTTCGCAAAGGGCTCTCCCCCAGCCTTCCTGTTGTACAAAGCAAAGAATTCGAAAACCCACCTATGCCATAACTCCCTTTAAGCAATGCAGCTTAAAGTAACGCGCTTCTGGCGTGCGTACTGCGAGCTAAATTCTAATATGCCTCTCAACCAACCCCTTTAGTTGTGATGAATTATCCTTACTGGCGTGAAGCACAATATAAATGCGGGATCTGCCTGCCAAGTTGTGTTGCTCTGCATTTAGAGGCACCCCTTGCCCCTTCACTATCACCAACTTTGAAGCAACGTCGTTAGCGCATTCTGTATGCTTCCAAAGCCGACAACGGGAGAACAAGCGCATTCTGCGTGTAGATCTAGGCCAATCCCACACCCTTGCGTCGACCACTTGCCCCCTTTTGCCTCAAACATCCCTGTGTATACGCTGCACCAGGCCAGAGGCCACTGGTGCCCGATTCGTTCAGCCATGGAAGCGCAACAGTTGCTGCGTTTGGTGCATGTGCTCCTCATTCCGACCTGCCGGCGACACTGAACAGCCATACCACTACCCGAACTTGCATTTAATCCTACTGGACGCAGCTGACCGAAATGACACCCCAACTGTTCACCACATATCGTGCCCTCATCCTTCAAACCCACTATCCACGGCCCACAGCATGCACTGTACTGCCTGGCGCCTCACTCTTTACATAACCTTAAAAGTCGTTCTCCCTATTGTGCCCATCTATGCTGCAAACGTACGTTTACCGCATGACCCTAGAGAATGCACACGGCCGCTGGCTCTTCCTGGCAGGCCCTGGTTCATGAGTGCAGGATCCCATATTCTGCCCGTATATTCACACGCAACAGCCCTGCTCGAGTGCGACTTCCTCGAAAGGCCATGACTAACCCATCCCAAGAAACCCTCAACTGCCACATGTACCATAATGAATGTGCGGCGTTAAGGCCATAAATCATCCAAGGCCATAACTAACCCCATCGCAGGAAACCCGATACGCGCCTCCACCCCAAACATGGTGAAAGACATAGGGCCTCGTTACGAGGTGGGCGGAATGGGTTTAACGGCACCGGTAATGGTGCCGGTGCCGGTAAACCCATTCCGCCCTATTACGAGGTTCCCTTGCGGGACTCGCTCAGAACGTCTGGTCAGACCAGACGTCCTTTACGGGTCCCGCAAGGGGACCAGGGAGCTAATAACGTGCCCGTTATTAGCTCCATCCCCATTCCCATTGACTCCTATGGGGACTCAAATGGGAATGGGGATGGGTTTTTTGAATGACGAATTACCAGGTCCTCCAAGGTTGGAATGACCCGTTAATTCCTCATTCAAGGAACCCGGATCCGGACACGATTTTGGAGGCAGCCATGGCGCTAATAGCACCATGGGTACCTCCAAACTTGTAATGAGGCCCATAGTCTGGTCAATGATGCAGGATACTGCCATATGAAAATGGAATGCAGGTGTTCGCACTTGCGAACACATTCTGCCCGTGCGGGGGCTGAACCAAATCATACTAACCCTTAACATGTTGTAGTTCTACATCCCTCCATGCTGCCACACATGCGTTGCCCATCTTGATAGTAATTGGAACATGGTGCCTTTACCAGATAGAAATTAAGCTGAACAAATGTATGTAATCAACTCGTGGTGATCACGTGAGCAACGGACAAGACAATACTGCACCAGGTGAAGCCTGACATTTTGAATAAAACGTGTACCACACCACCAACTATCCACTTCCCCAAGATGGATTATAAAAATCTATTTCTAAATTGGATCAGCACGCGTTTGAAATGCAACAAATGCGCGCGAAACCCAATACTCGCGTGAACCAAACCGCATTTCAACTTAAAAAATTAAAATATGCAATAACCGTGTCAGTAAACGTTTGATGCAAAGCAGCCCACCGGCTCCACCATCCATTGTCCCTTCCTAATTGTTGAGTATCGTGGGGGCGTTGGAGGGGTCCACGCAATCACACACACACTCGCTCCGCATACATCCAAGGAGCTACGCCGGAGACGTGTGGATGGTTTAGGTCCCCGGCGCGAACTGCCGCACGGGCCGTGTTTATTAACACTGCGCATGCGTGAGCCTCGTTCTGGCTCACGCATGCGCCCAACAGCGTATTACTACGCAACATCCCTCCTTTTCCCCCCGAAACAGAAAACATGAACAAACCTAGAATTAACAGTGCTCAAATACAACTTAAACTGTTAGTGTACCACTGATTACGAAGCAGGGTCCATAAGGAAGTCTTGGAACCTCTGCGGCGGCCTGCGCCCCGCCTGGCTCGGGTACCTGCGTGCTTCATCCTGAGGTACATCGGGCGTCCCTGGAGTCTCGGGCGGTTCATCGTGTCTCAGTGTTGACACGGCATTCTGCTCCACGTTGGGTGTGACTGTCTCCTCCGGACTCGCAGTTCCAATGCGCTTGAAGAAGGACACGTTCCTGGTGACAGTCCCTCGTGCATTGGCGGCGGTGACCTTAGACCCTTTGACGTGCGTCACCCCGAGTGGCTGGGTCTCATATGGTAGTGACAACTTTCCTTCCGGCCTTCTGTTTCGCACTAGCACGGTGTCACCCACGGCAATGTCTTTCTCTGGGAGCCTCCTCCTGGTGGTCTCTCTTTCATTCTGAGTGGCTCTCTCCGCTTGCACCTGCTCGTTATTGATCTCTCCCGGATGTCGACCTTCGATTTCTGGTAACAATCCTCTTGGCACCCATTTGAAGAGCGCCTCCGCCAGGGCGACCCCAGTGGACTGATGCGGGGTCGAGCGGTACTCTCGGAGAAATTCGAACAGGTTACGTCTTAGATCTTCCCCTCCACTCATTGATATGAGGAACACCTTGTTGAGCGTTCGCATAAATCGCTCTACCTCCCCATTTGCTCTTGGCCAGAGGGGTGTGACCTTACGATGTTTTATCCCTCTTTCTTCACAGTAAGTTGCAAACTGCTGCCCTTTGAACGGGGCACCGTTGTCCGAGCACAACTCCCTTGGAAACCCATGCGTGGCAAACATTTTCTCCAACGCCATGATGGTGTGTTCGCTGGCAGTGGACTCGACCAGCTCAACTTCGGGGTATCGTGACCACTGATCGGTCACCACCAGAAAGTACATTCCCCGGCCTGTGGACCCAAAATCGGCATGTACCGTCCCCCATGGCTGGTCGCTCCTTACCATGGCTTGGATCGGCGGCCCTCTTTCCACCGGACTCGCAGCTTGGCAGGGAATGCAGTTCTTCACAAACTCCTCCACTCTGCTTTCCAGCTCCGGGAACCAGACCTTTAATCTCAAGCGAGCTTTCATCTTGGCCATCCCCTGGTGGCCATTATGGGCCAGATGTAAGACTTTGTCAACTAATGTTCTCGGGATCACAATCTGGTGACCCCTCAGCAGGAGGCCGTCATCCGCCACCGTCAACTCGTGCCGCGCCTTCCAGAGGGCTTGCAGGTCCTTTTGAGCCCCTATGACCCTCCTGGAGTTGTCTTGCAGGACCTCACGCCACTCCCCACTCGCTATCGCCTGCCTGATTTTGGTGAACGTTTCATCCTTGTTGGATTCCTCTGCAATTATCTGGCGGGCCAGAGCAATGGGCAGCGCAGTTTCGACAGCCAGGTGTACGCCCTCTACGCACTCGGCCACTTCAATGGAGTCTCGGAGCCTCCCCGAGCCCGGGTGGCGGGACAGATAGTCTGCCGGGTTAAGTGTTCCTTGGCGGTACAGTAGTTTGACCCCGTACTCCATTAGCGAGAGCATCCATCGTTCAATGCGAGGTGGTGGTTTGGACGAGGTCCCTGATAGAATTGGGATTAGGGGCTTGTGATCCGTCACCACGACAACCGGTTTCCCCAGAATGTAAATGCGGAAGTGTTTGCACCCCCACAGTATGGCCAAGGCCTCCCGCTCGATCTGAGAGCATCTCCTCTCTGTCTCGGTGAGGGCTTTGCTGGCATAAGCGATGGGCCTCGTGGTTCCTTGATTGTCCGCCTGCATAAGAACTGCTCCCAGGCCCACGGGGCTGGCATCGACCACAATTTCAAAATTGCGAGTTGAAATAAGCCATAGTCTCTTGCCCTGATAGGGCGCTCTTAATGTCATCGAACGCCCGCTGCTCTTTTCCACTCCAGTTCCATGCAACGTCATTCCTGGTGAGCGCTCTTAAGGGCTCCGATAGCGAGGCTAGGTCACGGAGGAAGCGACCGCAATAGTACACCATCCCCAGGAAGCTTCTAATCTCTGCTGGAGATGTCGGTGGAGCGGCTTCACGGATGTCCTTCACTTTCTCTGTATCAGGGGAAATCCCTCCAGCATGGAAAACGAAACCAAAGAACTCCAACCTGTCTTTCAGAAACTCACACTTTTCTTTGTGTAGTGTTAGACCTAGAGTGCGCAGCCTTTCCAGGGTGTTCTCCAGGCGCTTCAGATGTTCTGCCTCCGACCGGGCAAAGACCAGGATGTCGTCCGACATGTTGATCACTCCCTTGAGTCCTGACAGAGCCCCCCTGATGGCATTTTGGAAGACGTCTGCCGCGGACGAGACTCCAAAACTGAGCCGCTTGTATTGATATAACCCCTCATGAGTCGTGAAGGTCGTAATGTATCTGCACTCGGGGTGTGACTCTAACTGGTGGTATCCAGATCGTAGGTCCAGTTTTGAGAATATTTTTGCTCCCTGGAGCTCCCCGACAATATCATTTAAGGTGGGCGTGATGTGGCGTTCCCTCTTGATGGCTACATTGGGTAGCCTCATGTCCACGCAGATGCGCACCACGCCTGGCTGTTTAGGCTTCGGGGCTACTACGATTGGGGAGACCCAAGGGGTGGGGCCTTCCACCCTTTCGATGATGTCTCGTTCAATCAGGGACTGCAACTCCTTCTCCACCTGTGCTCTCAAATGGAACGGGATGCTGCGGTGTTTGAGAGCTGTTGGTCTCACTGACTCGTCTATGTGGAGGCGTATTGGATCAGCTTTCAGTTTTCCTATGCCATTGAAGATTGTCTCGAACCGTTGCAGTAGGTTTTCCAGGTCGGCGCAGTACACCGCAAATGAGAAGTGGACAATGTTTAGCGCTTCAGCGGCGGCGCAACTTAGGAGTGAGTGTGGGCTCACACTTGTGATGAAGAATCTTGCTTTGATTCTGGTCTGTCCATGAGTCACTGGTGCTACGAATACCCCCTGGATGGGGAGAGGAGTGTGTCCACCAAAAGCATATATGCGTGCCGTGGACTCTGCCAACCCTGGTGGGCCAGGCAACACGTTGTAATGTTCAGTCGCTAGCACACAGACAGACGCTCCAGTGTCTATCAGGACCGGCGTGGGTGTTTCCCCAATGTTCACTGTGCACGTGGGCTGATGCCGTTTCCCTGGGCCTTTGGCGATACTGGAGATGAAGAAGATGTTGTCCTC
The DNA here is from genome assembly GCF_040938575.1 of Ambystoma mexicanum. Taxonomy (NCBI): domain Eukaryota; kingdom Metazoa; phylum Chordata; class Amphibia; order Caudata; family Ambystomatidae; genus Ambystoma; species Ambystoma mexicanum. Next base: position 1,064,018,360 of record NC_090923.1, on the reverse strand, counting down.
TTCTTCCTCTTCTTCTGCGATGTTCAAGTCTTGCATGCCCTTTTCAATGGACGACACACCCCATATCCTCCTAGAGGTGCCTCGGCCAACTCTCTCCGGACCTCTTGACGCTGCGACTGGTGTCGTTGCCCTGCACACTCTCGCATAGTGTAACCGAGTGCCACATCTGCCACCGGTTCGTGATTTGGCGGGGCACTCGCCTACATGTGGCAGGTGATATCCGCAGTATTGGCATGATGGAGCATTACTGTGACCTGTGGGTGGGTCTCCACCTCTTGGCGCCCATCTTGCCTTCCCTGGTGCATAGCGACTGACTGCAAAAGCTTCTTCCTCCTTCTTTGCATGAGTAGCTGCGTCCATCTTCGCCCCCCTGGCATCAGCCAATTCATACGCTCTCCCCATGTCTAGGATTTGTTGTAGGGTTAGCCCAGGTTCTCTCAAAACCTGCCTCTGCAGTTTTCCGGAGCTGCACCCTTGCAGCAACTGGTTACGAACCATCTCTTCTTCGTTACCCCATCTACAGGAGCTTGCTAGGTGTCAGAGTCGCGCACAGAACTTGTCCAATGATTCATCTTCTCGCTGCTTCTCCGCGCCCATGATAAACCTGTCAAAGTCTATGTTTGCCATGGGGAGGAAGTAATCCCTGAGTGCTTGTTTCACTGCAACGTAGGTGGCCACAGGGATGGTCAGCGAGTCATAGATCTTGTGTACCTCCACCCCTGCCGAGTATACCATGATGGCAATCTTCTCTGCATCTTCCGTGACCCCCGTGGCCGTGAAAAACATTTCTAGCCGTTTCACCCACAGGAGCCATTTTGGACCCAGCTTAGATGGAGGGCCTGTGGTATCAAATTCAGGCATGGGGCTTAGCGTGCTGTTCATCCTGCGTGAGATGGGGGCAATTGCACCATCTTGGTCATCCTCTTCCCCCATCTTGGTGAATAGCACTCACCGGTACTTGCTGGACACCTTCTGTGGCTGCTGGGCTGGTGTGCTGAGTCCCCTTTGCGATGTGGTGCTCCTCCTGCACCCTTTTCTCCTCCTGATCACTTGTGCCACAGCCCTGTAGATGTAAGGGCTGTGGGATTTCCAAAAATTGCTGCTGGGCAAAGCAAAAGTGCAAGTGGCGCACGAGCACCCTCACGGGCCGCTACCACTGCCTTTCATGTGTTGACCAAGATGGCCATCGGCCATACGCGTGGACTCGTGTGAACGCGAGTCAACGTTCTTCTCTTAGAACGTTGCCGGAGCAGAGGATGGCTCCCGCGCCGTCCTCGTCGCCAGTGTTGAGTATCGTGGGGGTGTTGGGGGGGGCCCACGCAATCACACACACACTCACTCCGCATACATCCAAGGAGCTACGCCGGAGACGTGTGGATGGTTTAGGTCCCCGGCGCGAACTACCGCACGGGTCGTGTTTATTAACACTGCGCATGCGTGAGCCTCATTCTGGCTCACGCATGCGCCCAACAGCGTATTACTACGCAACACTAATAAACACCTGACAATAGCGGCCTAGTTCTCAATCACATACTTACACCGATACACGTGTTTCCGCATTTGTGGCCTGCCGAATTTGGAAACGCATCGTGCAGGGCGGAGGCCATCGCGCACGTGCCACTTGTAACCATGTTCATATATCCATGGCGAAAATACCTATTTTTAAAACTGCTTTATACCAGTGGTGATTCGTGTAGCCGTGGACCGCAAAGGTAGACATCTTCACAAAGTTCATTTAAGAGGTAGACACGCGGTGATCCACTGCGACTGGACTACAGCAAACGCCTTTCATAAAAAACAGCACAGGGCCATTTTCATAATTAATGCCATGCACTACTTTAGAGGTCTTAACGTACAACCCTGGATTTGAGAGCCTATGAACTGCTTTACACTAGTGGTGAACCACAGAGCTAACACAAAATGTATTTCAGAAAAACAGTGCGGGGACATTTCATAATTTAATGCCAAGCACTACTACAAAGGTCTTCCTACACAACCGTATATTTGAGATCCTCTGAATTATGCATTAGTTAAAAATCAAATCAGCACACTGGCTGTGGCCTGGCGAACGCCCAATGGATTGCTCGGAGCGGACATGCATGGTTCATACCGACATTTTTTCCCGATAAATAACTTTGGCGGCTTCGGGTGCCCCCATAGACAAAGCGGCTGTATTCGAACTGAACATATTGATATACCCAGTGCTTAAAGTGGGACTGAGCCGGGGCCCTGCCGGGGCCCTGTCCTACCGCAACATTGGCGGGATGCATTATCCCGTCGCGGCCGCGACGGGAGATGCGCCTGCAATGAAGTCAGGCAAGCTGACAGAAGTGGCAGCCAGCCACAGCAATGCTGTGACTGGCTGCCACTTCCGTCAGTCATAGTAACTGCATCTGGTGACCCCTCACGTGAGAGGTCACCAGAGGCAGTTACTGTGCCTTTGTTTCCCCAGGTCGCCGAGGAGTCTTTAACCCTCGGCGAACCTGGGGATTCCTCGACATATTTCGAGGTTTATAAAAGATGGCTTTGAAAGTACACATTTCAAGCCATCTTTTATAAAGCTTTGCCGACGGACAGTTTTGTCCGTTTGGATACAGTCTTTCCTTAGTGACAGGACTATGAGGTCTTCTCACCATCGGCCGCTGCAGACCTGATACCTATTACTTGTGGAGTGCCCCAGGGATCATGCGTCTCGCCAACTCTCTATAATATCTTCACCAAGCCACTCTTTGACGATCTTGACAATCTGGGTATCACTTACACTAACTACGCAGACGATACCCAGATTCTCCAACCACTTACTGGGGATTATGAGGAAGATCTGGCTATGGTGAGCAGAGTCTATAGCATCGTTCAGGCATGGATGGCTAACCATGGCCTGTGTCTGAACGATGACAAAACAGAGCTCATCATCCTGGGCACCGCAGCTCGCATCTCAAAACTTAACCTTAATTACTCGGCATTCATTATTGATGGGAATACTATTAAGGTCGCCAGAGAAGTAAAAACCTTAGGTTTTTACCTCGACTCAACCTTATCCCTTACCAAACAGGTAAATTCATTGGCTTTATCTACGGCCTACACATGTAAATTAATATGAGCAGGAAAACAATTCCTGTCAGTTGACAGTTGCTTAATCCTATCTAGAGCCCTCATCCTTTCAAAACTTGATTATTGTAATGCTCTCTACATAGAGGCAAACAAACAAACCATCAACAGAATACAAGTGCTCCAAAATAATGCTCTTAGGGCTGCCTTAAGCATCTCTAGAAGAGTACACATCTCTGAAATAAGAAGGATACATAAATGGCTCTACACCCAAGAAAAAATTCATCTCAAATCGGCTTCCGTCATCCACAAATGCTTAAATAACAAAGCCCCTAGCTACCTAACAGAACGATTTATCAGAAAAAAACTCCATCAGACCGCCAAGAATAGCCAACCCCAACTGTCTTCATGTGCCAAGATTTAAACGGTCCACCATTGGAGGGTCCAGTTTCCCAGTTAGGGCAGCACAATTGTGTTACTCCCTGCCACACACTCAGATCTGACCAAATGCTTATCAAATTCAGAAAGAGCACAATTAAATGGCTCATAGAGAAAGATATGTAACCCACACTCTCCTACCACACTAACCTAGCCCTTGCCTGCATGCAATGTATTTTTGATATAGATTTGCTAATATGTAATTGTCTGTTAATTATGACATGTTGTCTACATATGTAAGCCGCTATGCATGTACTATGCTTTTTTACCCTCATCCTGTAATGCCGAGGAAATTTGTTTTTATCTTTGCTCTGTAACATCTGTAACTAAGCTGTAAGTTCTGTTTTCACCTGCGCCCTGATACCTCTGGGTCCAGCACGCACAATAAATAAATAAACAAACAAACAAACAAGGGCAGCACCCGCCATTTGCCGTTCAGAGGTCGGCATGTTCTCCTGCCAGTTCTTTCCCCTTTTGCCATGCCCTGGGAACCATGGAAAGCTGAGAAGGAGTAAACTCTCAATCCAACAATTCTTGTTAATTTATTTTGTTCAGCATTCAGGGACGTAATATGGGGGTTGCCATGAGTCGCACTTGCGACCCCTGTGGTCTCCCTTGCTATCCCTAAAAAATATATATATATTTTCTTTTTTTTTACATTGAAGCTCCTTGGCTGTGGCCAGCGCCATGTGGCTCTTTGTCTCTAGAGTGGCTGGCGTTCTTGTTCAGGCCTCCTAAAAAAAACCTGCGGGCTTCCACAAGTGTAACACTTTCAGCAGTAGCCCTAAATAAGAAGGAAAAGGCATAACAAATAATGTGTCTTTCTGGAATTCTATACAATAATTGCTAGACTCATTAAAGGTTTATTTCAGGCATACGTCAGGGGGTGAGTCACAGATTTATTCTGTTCTTAAACACCTCAAATTCACAATGCAGACAAAAACTTCCAAAAAGCATTTTGAGTGGAATAAGCATACATTTTGGACCATGGGCTTCATTACATGGATGGTGGTAAGGGATTACCGGCACCGGTAAGGGCACCGGTGCCGGTAATCCTTTACCGCCCTACTACGAGGTCCCTCAGTGGGTCCCGTCCTTAACGTGTGGTCAGACCACATGTTAAGGATGGGACCCGCTGATGGACTTCAGAGCAAATAACGGTACCGCTAATTGTGGTACCGTTATTTGCTCCTTCCCCATTCCCATTTGAGCCCTATAGGGGCTCAAATGGGAATGGGGAAGGGCCATGGTGAATGGGGAATTACCGCCCCCACCAACCTTGGAATGGGACGGTAATTCCGCCATTCACCATGCCATACTCCGGCGGCAACCATGAGCGCCATGGTTACCGCCATCAGTGTAATGAGGCCCTATGTATTTTGCATTCCGCAAATTGCAGTTATAGAAGGTTTTTTCTGCCGTTGTCTCTGTTACGATCATCACAAGACATTACATCTCGTTGTCCTCTGTCACTTGGCAAAATCCTTGTGCCCAACAGCTTGTGTGCAGTGTAGAAATGTTTGACCATAGCACATAAAGTGGCCCTTGATTTCATTGTGCCACAATTAATGCTTTGTTGTAATGTGTCTATCTCTCCTATCTCCCTTGCATTCTGTTTGCCTGTATGATGTAACAAGTGGGGATGGCGTGTGAGTGTGCTGCTTTCCCTGTGCTACTCTAAATTCTTAAATACACAGTTATGAACCCTCCTAATGGTATGTATTTTGGCAACCTCTGAAGCCTGCAAAGTAGATCCATGCAGGCTTGACATGTGGCCAACTTGGCACCACACCTGCAGATGAACTGGCCTTCTGTTAAATCTAAGTTACCAGTTTATAGTATCCACTACAGAGTGCAATTTGCTTTCTGACTTTGACAACATTCAGACATGGGCCTCATTCCGAGTTGGGCGGTAAGGGTTAACGGTCACCGGTAAGGAGACCGGTGCCGTTAAACCCTTACCGCCCAATTCCGAGGTCCCTTAGCGGGACCCGCAAAGGCCATGTGGTCTGACTTCATGTCCTTTGCGGGTCCCGCTAAGGGACAAGGGCGCTAATAATTAGTAATTAGCGCCTTCCCCATTCCCATTGAGCCCTATAAGGGCTCAATTGGGAATGGGGAATGGTTGGTTGAATGGGGACTTACCGGGTCCGCACAGGTCGTAATGTCCTGGTAAGTCCCCATTCACCCAGACCGGACACGGATCCGGGTTTGGAGGTAGCCATGGTGCAAATAGTGCCATGGCTGCCTCCAAACTCAGAATGAGGCCCAATTGTAATTGCTCATTTTATTATAGCCGATACGATAGCTCAGTGGGTTCAGTGCTCACCACTGTGATGTGTGTATGATCTGCAGGTTTGAATTCCGGCAAAACTAACTCAGCCTTTCATCCTTCTGAGGTTGATAAATGAGTATCAACACAGGTTGGGTGATATTGCATGTATATGTGTTCTATATAAATCGCTTAATTATAAGTTCTATATAATAACACATCATTATCATTTGGCCTTGGATGTATGCATGCATTCACAGTAATTTAGCAATATGGACCTATACACACTGATAATAACGATAGATATGGTGATCCATTCTTGTATGAAATGTATATCACATTATTATCATATCGTAACCATATTGTTCGTACTGTTCTTGGGAACAATGCTATGTGATGCCACTTCCTGTTTTATCAAAGGGTGAAAGGTTGTGCTCCATTGTTTCCGATGGTTTCAGTTCAGGGTAGGGTCAAATGACATCAATTCCTGTCATGTCATCAAAGGTCAAGGGTCATGTGATGTCACTTCCACTACCAATGGCATTTTGGTGCAATGGCATCCCTGTCAGCATTTGGAGGCATTTATGTGGTACATATGGGTGTAATGAAAAATAGCGTAAAGGATTGTGCAAACTTCAATGTAATCTTGCCCCTATTCGAATTGGACACCACCTAACACCCACACCCGAGTCTTCAGATACTGTGCACTCTCATTAACTCAGGAAATGCGCCGGCTGGCACAGCCAGCCCCCAGGGCATGGCAGGTTGCCACCCACCCTTCACCACCTCGGGCCCGTCCACCAGCACACTCCAAACCTGCCCACCAACCATTGCCCAAACAAGTTCCAGCGACAATCCTCTCTCTCACTCCTGCCGCCTTGACTGCCTCTCACAGGCATCATCTCATCTTCCCAGCCATACATCAATGTAGAATCCAGATCTCCACTTCCAATCTAATATAAGCGCTCTGCTTTCCCAGCAAGCCACTGTGTGCACCCCATCTCACTCCCACCAGCAGCAGCACCACCACCCCCCTCCACCCACTCACTTCTAACCAGCTCTGCTCCCCACCACAAACAACCTTCTCGCCCCATCCAAACCCTTGCAATAATTTCCCACTCAGACTCTTCCAACCACACACACCACACTGCCATCCCAACGCTGCATCAATAGCTACCTCCAAACCACCTCAGCTCAACCTGCAATTTACTTCCTCCCAAAACACCTCCACACCATTCCATCATTCCACCATACCCCATCTCTATTTCTACCCTCACTCTTGCAACTTAATAGCCGACACCAAATTTTGGAACTCTGCCCCTCAATCCCATCTCTAGCTAAGCTCAAGCCCAACCAAAATACCAGCACAACCAATCACCAACTAAACAAAACAACATACCAACATCAAGCGAAAACCCACATCAAACACTGCACCACACTACCACCTGTGCCCACCAGTCCCCCACCACCATCCCACAACAGGAATACATTAATTCACCTAAGATCATTGATTGCAAACCCCACCTATGACAACCTTGCTCTCTCCCAAAACACCACACCTCATAACCAGAACCATACCACATCATCACCTCCCCACACAAACCCCTGCCTCACTGCCCCCACATTCAAATGTTCTCTAATTAACAATGCCAGATGACTAACAGATCATGCCACAGACATCCTCGACCTTATCAGCTGTAACAACCTAGACCTACTCACCATCGCTGAAACCAGGCTCCACCCTGCAGGTGGTCCAACCCTATCTATCACTATACCCCCAGTCTACACCATTCACTGAAGCGATAGAACTACCAAAACAGGTGCTTTGATCTACAAAGTAAATCTCTCCATGAGAACTTTCAACTCCAGCCCCCTGCCCAACTGTGACCTACTCTCCTCCTAGCTATCATTATCACCAAACAAAATTATACCATTACACCCCATATATCAACCATCAGGTACCCAGGTTCAAAGAAAGCCTCCTACAGATCCTCTCCTCCAAACTCCAACCAAACTCTAATCTTTTACTTCTGAGAGACTTCAACCTAGACTTCAGTGACCCAACAGATAAAAACACAACAGCCTTAGCAAGCTCATTAAGCAAACTTGGCATCACACATCGAATAGTAGCACCCACCCACATCCTAGGATGCTTACTAGAATGGATCGCAGATATTAACTGCAATTCATCCATCACATCCTGTCCATGGTCAGACCATTATAGCCTCACCTACACCAGCTCTATGACCAAACCCTCCACAAACCACCCAGTTGCCCTCTCTCGCTGCTCCAAACATTTCAACAAAGACCGCCTCCTCCCACTGTGCTCCAAACTTCAATACAACATAGATCCTACTACCGATACATCCATACTTGTTGAACACTACAGCAACACAATCCTACAAGCGGTCAACACTGTTGCACCACTCAAACAATGCAAAGCCAAGCCTTCCTCACACATCCATTCCTGGTTCACTGCTGAGCTCCACGCCATATGTACTAAAATCTTGCCGCTGAAGGTGCAAGAAAAAATAAAAGCATCTGACACCAACAAACAACTATTTGCAACAACTGCCAAAAAACAGAAGACAGCTATACATTCAGCTAAACCTTCCTCATATAGCACCAGAATAGCCAATGCCAAAACTGACTTGTGCCAACTATTCACCATTTCACAGGAGCTCAAAACCCCTTCCACTCCACCAGTTGACTTCACCAATGACGACGGCTGGTGTACCAAGGTACAAGAAACCCTCATAGGGAAAATCCTCTCCCTGCAAGAAACAATCTGAACCAAACAGCTGGTCATTATTAGCAAACCACAGCATACCACTGCTCCACCCCAAAAACAGCCCAACATCCTTTTCCCTCATTTAACTTTCACCCTCTATCCGAACAGCAAGTAGCCAACTTAAAAAAAGGCCTAAAACCCTCTCGCTATAAGGGCGATATATGCCTGGTGCCTGTAATCAAAGACTGCTCTGAAGCCCTCATTCCTATCATTACCTACATCATCAACACATCCTTTACATCAAGCTCTGTCGCCACTAGCCTCAAAGAAGCCTGGATATTTCCTCTACTCTATTACTAGACCGGGCTGCCTACCTTCAAATTCAAGACTACCTAGAGAGCAACCAGATACTAGGTCTCTGACCAAATCATTCTTCTGCCCAAGAGACAATACAGAAACCACCCTTCTCGATCTCAAGAACCTACTGGATGACATCAGAGATGAGGGCAACTTGTCCCTCCAGCTTTTGGTAGTCCTTTCCATGTCTTTCAACCTTGTGGACCATCAAACCCTCTGCCAACACCTATCCACAACAGCCAATTTCTCACCCTCTGCCACCAAATGGAAAGAACTAGCCATGTCGTTGCGGAGGAACACACATCTAAACCCACACCAGTCGCCAGCAGCATCCCGCAAGGATCCTGCATCTCCCCTACACTCTACAACATCTATACAAAACCCCGATTCGGCCAAATAGACGCTCTCAGTATCTCAAATGCAAATTATGCAGATGACACACAAATCCTCCTCTGCCTCTCCGCTAACCACTCACAGGATGTCTCAACTCGCAACTCCATCTATGAGATCATCCAAGAATGGATGGCCACCCATCTTCTTTGCCTGAATGATGAGAAGACAGAAATACTCCTGGTGGGCACTTGCGCTACACTCAACAAACTGAACTCAGCCTACAGGTCCTTCATCATAGACGGAAACACAATCCTGGCCTCCCCAGATGTAAAACCCCTCTGAATCTACTTAGATGCCACCAGGGGCATGACCCGACAAGTCAATGCCATCACTTCAGCTTCTCACACCTCAAAACTCATCAATGCCAGCCGTCCCTTTCTCTCCACGGACAACCACCTCACCATCGCCAGAGCCATCATCGGGTCCAGACTCGACTATTGCAATGCACTTCTAGCTGGCACCTATGAACATTACCTATGCAAATTGCAAACCATCCAAAACAATGCCTTCCGCTCAACCCTTAGCCTTTCTAAACATGACCACATCCCAAAAACTAGAAGAAAAGTGCACTGGCTCCTAATATGTGTATGTATTAAGTTCCAAACTCTCTGCATTACCCACCGCTGCCTTGCCAACACAGCCCCAGCATACCTGGCTCAGAGACCTGAGAAACCCAACCCACAACACCCCCCTCATTCTGCACACCCAACCCCCAATGCCCACCATCTCAGAGTCCCTAAATTCAAACGATCGAGAGCAGGAGGTTCCAGCTTCCCAGTTATCTCTGCTAAACAATGGAATGCCCTCCACCCCTGCCCTCCGAAAAGAACCATCCTACTGGACCTTCTGAAAACACCTAAAAACCTGCCTTTTTATCTAATGCTCTGCTTTGACTATTCACTGACCCACTGTACTAGTCCGGGTACTTAAGCATGTAACCAGCACCTAGATGCCTGAGGGCTATGTGCACGATCTACAAATGTAAATATTTAAATAAATGAGCTCTCTGGCTCCTTGCTACTGAGTATGGGAAGAGATGTTTGTGACATGCACCCCTCAGTTGGCCCCCCAAAGTGAAATAGGAGTACAGTACTTATATTTGAGTTCTGGGTTCAATGCTTTTTGTTCTGTGTTGCATTACGAGTATACTATGGCAAAAGCACTGGCTGATACATATCAAGTCCATACTCCGCAGGTTGGGTCTGGAAGAATGTTTCAATGACACTGAACAGGTAGTCAGCATTTCCAAAAGAACCCTGAAGTTTAGAATTAAAGAAGTACTTGTAGATATTAGGGAAAATGAAATGAAGACTAGCATCCAGGTAAGAACATACTTCCCACTTAGCCCAATGCGGGATTTGCCAGGGTATCTCACTTTTGTGATTAACCATCAAGAAGGGACCATTCTAACCAGAGCTAGGTTCTATGTTTTGTCTTTAGAAGCATGCATTAGCAGATGGAAAGGAGGAGGAAGCTATTTGTGTATATCCTGGATACCTTGTTTTTTGATTGATTTCTCAGGTAAGAAGATTTACCATACTTAGTACAATAAAGTCCGTTTTAGCGTGCACTTTAACTTTATTTATCAATTGTTTCATGTGGACTCATAGGGCCTCATTACAAAAAGGGCGGAATGGGTTTAACGACGCCGTTAATGGTGCCGGCACCGTTAAACCCATTCCGTCCTATTACGTTTTACCAGACGTCCATAGCGGGTCCCACGAGGGGACCAGGGAGCTAACAACGGGCCTGTTCTTAACAGGCCCGTTGTTAGCTCCCTCCCCATTCCCATTGAGCCCTATGGCCCGGTATCTCCCCATTCAGGGAACCCGGACCCGGACACGATTTTGGAGGCAGCCATGGCACTAATAGCACCATGGCTACCTCCAAAGTCGTAAGGAGGCCCATAGTCCCAATTGTGGTCAGCCGACACTTGTTTCGACTGCGTGGGTCTTTATCAAGGAAATTAACTTAATAGACTGCCCCAGTTCAAACTGACATCGGACCTAGACGCCATTACGCGTCCACCTCTAATCTATTGCAGGGCATACCTGAAGCCCTACTGTCAGCCACTGGACTGACCGCTCACCAGCACCCCACCCCATTTGGGGCAGTCTATTCAAAGTTACTTGCCTTGATAAAGACCCATACGGTCGAAACACGTGTCAGCTGACCATAATTGGGACTATGAGTCCACATGAAACAATTGATAAATAAAGTTAAAGTGCACGCCAAAAAAACAGACTTTATTGTACTAAGTATAGTAAATCAACTTACCTGAGAAATCAATCAAAACGCAAGGTATCCAGGATAAAAACCCTGAATACTTATGTGTAGTGGTGTTCAAACATTATAGAACAGCTCTCACCTTTTCATTGATGTGCTCTAAGGTGAGAGTAGCATTTGCTCTGGGTTCATACCTAAATAAGGCATGGTTACGTAGACAACAGCTTTAGTGTATGAGAGGGTTGCACATGTTCAGTGCTCCTTTTAGATGGGTGGGGGATATCCGGGTTGGTAACTGGTGATGTTTTATTTAATTTTGTGACATTGTAATTGTTTGTGTTTATGTGGTTGGTGTGTTAAAATGTTTTTTGTTGAGGATTCTATATTCTTTTATGGAATTTTGGGAATAATTTCCTACAAAAAATGATCTGTAATATTTTATAGCGGTTTCTGCTGAAATAAATGTATTTGATGATGATGATGATGACAAAAAGGAAAGCCTGTTCCGTTCCGGCATCGAAACCATCCAAAAGAAAATCAGTCTTCTCAATGGCCCCAAATACTGAAGCAAAGAAACATATAGATGAAATTGGGATTTTGATTTAAGGGGAAATGGTAATCGCTCTGGCCCAAGTCCAACTATCGCTTTAATTGAGTCTGATAATTCCAAGATGCTGTCATGATTCCTGCCCCTCGTGTCCCCAGCCCTCCAAGATGTCAGGCTCGAGCCAGGCCACGATCACCTACATGGCCCTCAAGGGCCTCTCCATCCCTCCAAAGACCCACTTGGAGTCAGACTTGGCACTTGTGGCACCAGACTCACTTGCTCCCATAGGATAACATTGGGGATTGGACTTGTAGTGCATTGATGGGGACAAGATGGATGCCCCCACATATTTCGGTTCCCAGAACTGCATGTGCAGTCTAGTCTTTTGGGTGTGGTTCAGCCCAGAGACACCTGGGATACCCAGAGACTATTTAAGCCACGCACAGGCTGAGAAACATGCTTTGTGTTTTCTGCACCTGCAGCGTGACACTCACAATGTTCAGATCGGTCTCCAATAGGCCTGCATCTTTCTTCTGTGCTCTGCTCCTGCAAGAACAAGAACACCGTTAGGAACAGCCTTACCTTGCAGCGCTTCTGTCCATCATTCATCTCTTCTTCTGTTCTGCGGGCATCTTCGGTGGTTTCATTCCCATCCCGGCATGCCGCTTCCTAAGGAAAAGGGAAAAGAACAGAAAAAAGGCATTAGTAAGCATTCAGAAATCTTCGCTTATTTTTAAAGACTGTACGAGCTTCAAACACTTACCTGAATCCCAGCCGCTCTGGGGGAACTCTGTCTCCGGAACTTCTCATCCATCTGCAAGAGGGAAAAGACATTCCAGGTTAGCGTGGGAACATCTAGAGGCGCCGCATACTGTGCTTACTCACCCCATTTCTTCTTCATAACCGACATCCACGGTGAAAACGTTGCGGCACCTAAAAGACACAGAAAAAGAACTCAGTTCAATACAAATACGAAAGGGTTGCATCGCGCATCGCGCTCTCACTCACCTTCAGCGCTACTCATCTCAGCAGCACTTCGCCATCCCCGGACGCCGGCCATCAACTACGGAAGGAAAGGAACAAAGTTAGAGAACTGTTCAAAAGACTCATTATACTTTCCTGTCAGACTCTTGCCAGTGAAGTAACTAGGCAGCAACGAGCCCGCATCAATCAACGCGCCCCTGTGCTGAAAGCAGGATGGAGAGCACACTTTCCAAGAAAACAAGGCCCAGTCTCCAGTCGAGTAGACTCCAGGGAAGGGTTTGAGGTCGTAAGAGGTCAGAACAGGCTGAGTGACGTCCCCGTGGATACCAGGTGAGCATTACAGATTTTCATTAATATTCCTCAAGTCCCACAAGTGCCACATATCACAAAGGAAATTTTCTGCCCTGAGAATTTGGAGATACCACGTCTCTTGGGGCAGGAGGCTGGTCGTAAGTTTGGAGCAGTTGATAAGACACACTGTGAAATCCATCCTGCGTTTGTCTGCAGTAATACATTTTCCCTATTGACTGACCTAGACCCTAAGGAAAGCTACAGTGGGACATTAAGTGAGATATTTCCTTTGAATTCTACTAATGTTATTAATTGGGGGACATGAAACATGATGCTTGTATTCAGTCCAATATTGGTAACCTGGCAGATGTGAATTGTTTCCCCTCAAACAATGTATGTGAGATGGGTAATAAAACTGAGCAATTATGAGGGGAAATGGCTATATTGGCTCAAAGTGATTGCAATAGGTGTTTTTTGTGTGAATCAATAATAACAGTAAGAAGGGAGCTTACATCTGTAGCAGACCAACTTAAATTATTGGGAGAAAGTTTGGAAAGAGCATATATTGCAACATAGGAACAACAGCTAATCCCCTGGAGGTACCAAACAATGACTCAATTAAAGGTCCTACAATCGGTGGCTCAGGTCAGGGGTATAAGCCTGTCATCAAATTGTCAATAACCTCCATTGTAGGCCAGGCTAATTGTGTACCCCTTACAGGCTTGAATAGGGTTCCAATTGGGAGGAAAACATTATAGAGTGTGGATACGAAAATCGGTGTGGTAGCAAATCTAAGTGTCCTAGGATCTGGACCCTTCAGAGCCAAACCTCAATCTAATTTTGGAGGGAGCACATCAGATCATCATTCTTCTTCGCAAATAATGGGACCATCTAGTGCCCATATGCCTTTTGGCAGTGGTTCTTGCGCTTAATAGATCATATTAATTACACATTACATTACATTACTAGGCCATCTAAAGAGAATAATTGATATGATCTTAATTCCTACTCTCAATCCGACAATGAGAGAGGAGAGTAATTCACTAAAAACAATTGTGTACATTGATTGAGACATAGAAATGAATTTCTATCAGTGACTTGGTCTGAAACTATTGAAGTAGAAAGACTGCCTGATTCTACCAATGATAATTTGGATATCATTAAAATAACGCTGTCACACAAACATTTAGCAGAAGGGCTACTTGCTAAAGTGTTTAAAACTCTTCCTCCAGCGAGCTCTTTGATCCAGATCCATCAGCCTCCTCCATTTTTTGTCCTGATTTGAAAAAGATTGAAAAGGTTTCTAATATCTCTACTTTGAATGTTAGCCACCTTAAATCCAGTGGTACAATCACATTGGATATATGGACACCAATGTGTGAACCTAATCTTATAGATTTGGATTGATTCTTTGTGCACTCTGCCATAAAAATGGATATCTGTAATAATGAACTAGGGCTACAGCTGTGTGGCTCAGGTGGTGCTACTCTCCCACAAATCTCAGTGCTTTAATGGAATATGCAGGGCTTGAGAAGCAACATGGAAGATGGAGATTGGCTGGCGTTTATTGGATGTTCAAACTTTGTTTGTCTTCAAGAAACATGGGCAATAGAACAAATCAATTTGAAGGGTTATAACACATTCTGTGTCCCAGTTTTTAAAGGAGAAAGGGGAAGACCGAAAGGGGGTCTGTTGATTGGGATTGATTCCCTATTGGACATTGAATTCTCTTTTCCCAAATGTAATGGTGCTTAGCCTAGATTTTACCTTTTAAGCAAAATTAATTATTGTTAAATCCTTATCTGAGACCTGACTCAAGTGCAATTGAGAGACTGGAAAGCACTTTGCCATCTCTGCATGATATGATCTGTGCAAATCTTTTAGATAGTTTAATTGTTGCTGAAAAAAAGATTTGTGAGATCCCTTCTCCCTCCCTTTACTTTCCATATTTACCCTACAGGCACACTGAGTAGGTTGTTTCACTTTTGTTATCAATGGGTTGAATAGCATGTAATGGCAGATTTGAAGGTGACATCCAGGCACGCCTGACCTACTGTATGCAAGACAAATTCTCCCATATTGACTACATATTTGTCGATGTCTATTCCTGGTGTAATATAGTACGTTTCACAGTTGGGGAATGGGCTGAGAGTGACCATGACCCCTTCTCTGCACTCTGACTTCTCAGAGTATATCTTTAAATAGTACTCAGGGTACAGTAAGGGGAGATATTATTCCCACCAGTATTCAATGGTCTAAACTAAATAATGAATGGGATGTCCCAGCCCTGTATGAAAAACTGTTACCTGTACTAACCAGCTAAAATGTGCCTGTCGATCTCATAGATTTTCATGACAGGAGTGTTGGTGTAATAAAACCGATTGTCACCTATTCAATTAATACGGGTAAATAGAGTTCTGATGAAAATATTAGTTGGTTCAATGCAGAATATGTAAACAGGCAAAAAATAGCTACTATCTGAACTAATAAAGGCTGATAGAGATAAGCAATTGGTCATTGATATGAGGGTGGCTTACAAAGGATTCATAAAATGGAAGAAAGAGGAGCACATCCGGAGGTCATGTACTGCCCTCTTAAAGACCACTAAATACAATAATTAGAAGAATATTTGTTGACAATTAGTCTATACATCCATATACTGACTTTGAGAATCAGCCAGGTAAATGGCAGTAAGACACCCTGTAAGGTTTTAACACAGTTTTTGTATTGAAGAGTCAATATTGCTGCAAAGAAATACTGACATTATTTTCTTTAATTTACTCTTTAGATAGTTGAAGCAGACAGAAGAATCTATTCATTGAAATTTTCTCCTGATGAAGGGTTACCCCAAAACGCATTGAGCTCTTTTAATTATTTTTTGTTTAAATTGATTTTGTTGAATTTAAGACACTGGCCCTCATTACGACCCTGGCGGAAAGGGGTTTACGCCAGCCTAATGCATGGCGTACCTTTCCGCCTTACTACGAGTTCCCGTAGCGCCATGGTGCTTTTTTCGCCTGGTTTTTCCGGGCGGAAAAATCCATGGCGCTACGGGACCTGTTGTTAATTACGCCACCGTAATTTACGGTGGCGTAATTAACGCCTTCCCCACTCCCATTATACCCTATGGGGCAAAAATGGGAATGGGGAAGGGTAAATGGGGATTGGGGACTTACCGCCCCGCCAAGGTCGGAATGGGGCGGTAAGTCCGCCAACCCCCATGGCGGAGTTGGCAGCTTTGCGCCATGGACCACTGTCATTAAGACATAAACTGTTTCAGAACATTTGTCATGTTGAAAATAATTGGACTTGTTAAATTTAAATGACTTTTGACTGATCATTCTTCAGTATAACATGTGTGCAGTATAAACAGTATAAACAGTATAACACTGTTTTTGGTGTTGACTTATCTATATCCTTTCACAGCCCTTGGGATTACACTAGTCCGCCACACAAATATTTGGAAATGCCCCATGGATGGATTTTACTACAGTAGATCTTTGTAAAGAACACCCAGTGATATGGATCCCTTCTTCAAAGCACAATTTCTAATGAATTTCTTTTACAGGGAAAGGTACCGCACAGTTGGCAGGGGGAAATTGTGGTTCCAATGTAAAAAAAAAAGGTGCACAGAATTCTCCCATAAACTCCCGCCCCATATAATTATTGGATTCATTAGGTAAGCTTTTAAGACAGATGATCCACAAGTACCTTGAAGAATGGTGCACTATAAACATGTTATTTTTCCTGATACAAGTAGGTTTCAGAAAGGATATTTCTATAATTGATCAAATATTTAAACTTTTGATTTTATTGAAATTTGTTATACTTACAAGGTAGCCAATCTGCGTTGTGTTTTAGATCTGCAAATGGCTTTTGATCTGGTTCCACATGTTAAACTAGGGTCTCTGCTAGAGGAGCTATCAATCTCCAGAGGTTATATTTTTGATTTATCTTAATATACAGAGAACTATGTAGTAGTAAGGGGGAAAGAAATAGGATTCTCTGCTACATTTAAGATCAAGGCTGGTGTCCGCCAAGGTTATGTCATGGCACCCCTCCTGTTCACTCTGTACATTAATGGTCTGATAGAGATAATTGCAAATGTGGATGCTGATATACCAAGCTTGGAGTGGGGCGGTTGTAAATTGGCTGTCATCTTTTTTACAGATGATGCCATCCTAATATCGAAAATGACAAGACTTATTTTGGCAAATCTCAATTTTCAATAATGCATCTAAGGATAGAGACTTAAACTGAGCATTGTCAAAACTCAAGTCATGGCTTATCAAACACTGAGGCAGAAGAGAGTCCCTCAACTGAAGTTGGTTGTTGGTGAACAAACCATAGAGCTAGTCAAAACTTACGACTACCTAGGGATACAAACTGATAATGTAGTCAACAGGATACATCAATTAGGAAAATGTAATAACACCTTTGCAGGTGGGGAGAAGCAATTATAACATTTTCCAAACAAGATGGAGACTGGACAATAATTGAGTGCCCTTGAAGTTTATGAACTGCTATCAATATCAGATGCTGTGTATGGTGCAGAACAATGGGGCCATAATAATATAAACATGTTGGAAATTAAGGAGAACAAATTCCTCAAGAGATTATTGGGGCTTCCATATAGTTCTCCATCAATATTGATAATTATGTAGCTGAGGTTGAATGGAATAGCTTAAACTGCTTGTATATTGGGTGAAGATCTGGAACTGTGTGAAGCTCTTGGGTGTATTGGCAATCCCATTCAGACTATGGGCCTGATTCATGGAACGTTTTCCTATGGGATTGCACCATTATAAAACACTTCCATGAATCAGGCCCTATATGTCAACAGCTAGTGTTGGCCAATTGACATGAGTTCACTATTTTAAAACAATGCTACAGTGGGATAATCATCACTGTTCTGGAATGCATGTGTAAATTGTGGCTAAGGAAGCATACAAGGAGTGGGCAATACACATGACCTGGTCAAGTGGGCTGGTGCTCGCCTTTCTGGTGATTATTTGGCGCTGAAGTGCATACTTTAAGAATTACCTTAATGCATTTGAAATTAATGAATGTGCCCTCCTATGAAACGGAGTTTGGAAATCCTCCCTTTACAAGTTTTTATTTACAAGTGGAACAACAACCAGTCGGCAAGATGCCAATATTGATTAATTCATGATGAAACAGTATCCCACTTTTTACTGTTGTGTCCTCTATATAGAAAGGTTGAGGGAGAGATGGCTTAAGCCGTTGCTTAAGGCAAGAGGATTCAAGATCATAAGCAAGGCCACACAAGATTGGGACCAGGTAAAGAGTTGTTAGGGAAGACATTTTAAGCCCCACCGCGGGAAATAGATTTACATTGTGCAAAGTGTATTAGGTCCCAGTGCGGTAGAGTTGAAAAGGTGATGTAGCCACTAAAACATGTGATTCAATGTAGTTAGAGGATTGGAGTGTGACTTTGTATTTGCAGATTACAGTTAGAGTAGGTAGTAACATTATTATTAGAATCGGTAATGTATTGCACGATGTACCATTTGTATTCCTCAAAGACACGAAGCAGGAAGCTCTGCGCACATGGGAAAAAGGATCCAGCTGAAAGGAAGTTAACATGTGGGAACGCAGTAATTCTGAACATTGTACATGTGAGGGTTTGACAAAGGCTTAAAATGTAAAAACATGATAGTAGTATATGAACGTGCAAGGTTTTCACTCAGTTTTAAAGTCCATGTAAGTTGTAGAATTTATTGGTTTTCAGGGAAGGGGATTTTCAGCCGGCCTAGAAGGGGGCATGACCGAAGTCACAATAGGGGGATGGAAGAGAGCCGCATATGGCCGGCTGTGACAATATCGCTGAGGGGAGCAGAATGCAAAGCCATTATGGTTGGATTGAATTGTTGATACAAGAGGCAATTTCCTTGGACGCATGTAGGTTCTTTAAAGCAGGTTGAAGGAAGCGTTAGTCATAAACCACATGCTGGCCCAGGGTTTTTATGAACTCCAAAAGAGATAAGCAGGTTTCGGGTTAAAGATTATATGGTCTGAGATGGTAGTCGCAAGTGAGGCTAAATGAGGTTATGACAGAAAGATAATACAAATACGCCAGCAGGTTTGAATTTTATTGTTGTTCCAAAGGGATAATAGCCCTGTACAATCACCATCAGTCATGTGGTATGAATAGTAGTACATCTGGTTATTTATGATCAATATATGGATCATGTGGAAATACTACATGTCTGATGATGGAAGATTGCATCGCAAAAAGGAGTATACCTTATGAAAGTATCCAATGGGAATCTTACAGTTCGGGGATTAAGTTACTTTATATTCATGTTAGCCAATAAGAGGCTAAAAGATTATTTTGTAATAGAATATGTGTAATTATGTAAATTGTTTAAAGTGTATATAAACGGACTTCTTTACTATTGCTCGAGAACTGGGTTAGTTGTTCACCTCTAAGGAACTGACTAGCTCCTCCCTCCTCCTCTCTTCACAGAAGCTGTGATTTAGCATTTGGTGACTGCCAACATGATTCTGGATTGTCCTGGATTGTCCTGGCACACACTGACTGAGCTTTGTATCTTCAGAGTGATCAAAGGTTCTGTGCACAATAATTAGATAACCTGCAGGTGCTATATTTAATTTGAAGACTTGTTCACTCGAGTGAAAGTGTTGAAGTCCTTTTGTGCCGGTTGTATTTTTATGGGAAGTACACCACTGCCTATGGCATCGGGGAACGTCTATTTTTTTTAACGTGACTACAGTATTGGAGTCAGAGAGGATGTGAAATTGTTTTTTTTTTGTCAGAATGTTAATTTAAATTGGATGAAAATGAGTGAGTTGGTTTATGCGTGTGATGTTAGGGTGTATTGTTATGTGTTATAAGTCCTTCCTTCATTTAAATTTTTCTTGGTCAGTCGAAGTAGTTGGAGGAGCTTCTCCTGTAGGAAGAAAAAGACAGCAGTGTTGTTGAAGTTGTTGTATTAGAGTAAAAAAGAGGAAGTGGTATGTAGGAACACTTGGCTTTTGTTAGGGGATTTCTTACATTTATTGGCATTTTTTCTTTTCTTTGATTAGATAACTAAGGGCAGAATGTTTAGATCATGGCCCGAGAAAGGTACACATGAGGCAGGGACGTGGGAGAATATGTATACCTTTTTATTAACAAGGTATAAGTTTAAGAAATTAGAGAAGAGACAGAGCATTTTAAAATTATGAATGATGTTTGAGGAGACAAGAAAGGCCCAGGAAGGTAAAATGGGAGATGGGAAGCAAATGAATATGGGTGTAGAGACCCTGACACCCCCACCAGCATATTGGTGCTGTCCCTTATCACCTGCTGCGAGATATGCTAATCCTAGTATTTGCCACTGTCATCTCAATCCTCCAATCCAGTAAATTCAAGGAGGAGGCAAGCCACACATCCGGTGGTGAGAACCGAAGAAATATTAAGACGACTGGTGGAGAACCAAGAGCGCAGAAATTTGTAGCAAGCACTGCAGCAGGCGGAGGGAGAGAGGATACAAAAAGGACAGCAAGCAAGAAAGGTACAGGGAGAAGGAGACAGGCTGGCAGCAGGAATAGGATTGGATCAGTGGAGGTCGGCACAGTTCCTTTTTAAAGTTGACAGTACTGTAATAACAGACCTAAAGGTGGATTTCTCTCATGGAGCTATGTCCTTAGAAGGGGAACTTGAGACATTTGTCCCAGAACCAGCACCATGGTTGAGCAGGCCATGATTTGGGATGGACAGAGGAGGTAAGGAATGTTGGGGAGGAAGATGAAGAGGGATAAGAATCAGAAAGAGAAAAGGGAAAGAAGGGTTCCTCAGCACCTGAAGTATGGTTAGGGAAATTACATCATGGAGTCTTAGGACGTGCTGTGGGACTCGTATAGCAGAATTGAAATGTAAAGAGGTAACAGGGAAACCCCCAATAAAGGTATGGGTAAGACAGTTTCCATTGCTACAGAAATGGTTGGGTAGAGCACAATATGTCCCTTGGCTGCATATGGACCAGAATAATCTTGTGAAGTCACTACTTTCACTCACTGCAGGGCCAGGGAAGTGGATTTATGCATTAGAAAAGCAAAAACCAGGAATTATGTTGGCCGTGGGAGATCTGAAAAACGTGATTGCGGCTCTTATAGCAGAACAAGCAAATGATATTTGGAGGAAAGCGGGTTATCCAAGGGTACAACTAGACACAAATAATCATGAAGTTTCACCCCATAACAATTTCAGGGCAAATGTGTGGGGAGCTTTAAGAGCTATGTATCCTGACACATCAGATTTTAATTCAAGCATGGCTAGAACCATGAAGGCGGAAGATGATCCCGCTGCATATATACAATAAATACGGGAGATGTGGAGAGCAGAGACATTAATTCATTCATTCATGTTGTCATTTGTTATAGTACCTGTCACCATAGTTATTGTCCCAATGTGCTTTGCTTTGAACACCTTTGGAAGGAGAATTTTGGAGGTGCTATTATGAGTGTGTGCATTTCAGCCATTAAAGTTTTGTGAGGGTGGCCAACACCGTGCTAGTCACCCACGTCTAAATGGAGTGTGTATGGGCGTAGGTATACTTTGGACTAAAGAGGGGGGATTGTGTTTAAGGAGATAGAGAGTTATGTGGGAAGCTACAGTTCAAATTTTTGTCATTAAAAGTAGCTTCATTCTTATGGCAGAGGTGATGTGCAATATTGTTTGAGTTATATATGAGTGCAGAGTGTGTGGAAGGGAGCCTGTGCCTTCCGCTAAGTTGCGAAGGTATGGTGTGCGAGAGGATAAAAGGGGTAGCTGTACAAAACAACAATGTCTACTTCCTGGGTTCCATCTATGTAGATGGAGCAGTGCTATGTTTCACAGGCGATCTAAGTGCTAGATGAATACATAATACCATACACAAGCTCTCTGGCCGGCCTCTCTTGGCCCTCTTACTGCTCCCACCTGCAAGGCTAAAAACCTTGGGGTCATCTTCAGCTCCACACTCTCCTTCTCCCCTCACATCTCTGACATCTCTAAGAAGTCACACTACCAGCTGCACCACCTCAGAGGTATTCTTCCTTTCCTCTCCTTCCCCCAGAAGCTCACTGTCTCCAGAGCTCTGGTTCTCTCTAGGCTGGACTATTGCAACAGCCTCTTTCTAAATCTGCCTGCTTCTACTCTCCGCCCTCTGCAACTTATCCAGAACAGGACTGCGAGACTTGTCCTTGGCCTCAAGCCCAGGGATCGTATCTCTCAGGACTGAAATCTCTGCACTGGCTCCCAGTGGCTGCAGGGATTAAGTTCAAAATCCTCTGCATCATCCACAAGGCCTTCTGGGGCCTGGGGCCTCAATACCTTCAACTCTCTCTCCCTAAATATCTTCCTTCTCGAGCTCTCCGCTCATCCGCCTCCAACTCCCTCAGGGTCAGTCGTTTCTCTAAGCAAAGAGTTGGTGGTAGATCTCTTTCTTCAGTTGGGGCCTCCATCTGGAATAGCCTCCCTGCCTCCCTTAAACATGACGAGACCCATCTCCGGTTCCGGAAGCACCTCAAAACCTTTCTGTTTGCCTCTGCTTTTTCCTCTGCTGACCTCCTGGGTGTTACTGGAACTGCACTGGCTACATGGACACCCTCTGACCTCGGACCCAGGTCCTTCCCCCTCCTGCGTCACACACTTGCACTGCCCACCTGGCAACCCCCGCACTTGGGGACTGTTTCTGTATCCCTACAGTCCCCCACCACCCCTTGACACCTGATGTCTGCACTTACCCATGCACTTGACACATGATGGCCGTTTCTTTACTTATTGTTTTATCTGCTAATGGCAGGCCCGTAATTAGCGCCCTGGTCCCCTAATGGGACCCGTAAAGGACGTGTGGTCCAACCACATGTCCCTTGCGGTTCCTGCTAAGGGACCTCAGAATTGGGCGGTAAGGGATGTCAATTGTTAGAACCGCATACCCATATTGGAAGGAAAATTTGGAGAAGGTGCCTGGTTACTTGTGGAATAGCAAAGCTTGTGATGTGGGGTTACTCAAAAGCATAGGAGTGGTAAAGATAACATTGAAGCCTGGTGCGATGTTGTCAAGTGTGAGGCAGTACACCATGTCTAGGGAAGTGGATGAAGGGATTTATGACACCATTATGGCATTGTGGAAGCAAGGTATTATCCAACCTTCCGTGTCCCCATGTAACACGGCTGTGTACCCTGTACAAAAGGCAAAGGGGTCCAGTAGGAAGATGGTACAAGATTTGCATCCTCTGAACAATATTGCTGTTCCCGGTAGTCCTGAATCCTGTTACCGTTCTTTGTAACATCCCTATTGGATCCACTCACTTTACTGTGATTGATCTAAAGAATGCATTTTTTCAGTCTCTTTGCACCCTGACTCTCAATATCTTACAGCATTTACTAATAGAGGGCAAAGATTTCAGCACACAAGATAACCACAGGGCTATTGTGAGAGCCGAGTATTTTTTATTGGGTGGTTCAAATGGATTTGGGCAAACTGCATGTGCCCAGTACCGTGATTCAGTATGTGGACGATTTACTGGTATCTTGCACTTCGGAGGAGCAGTATCAAGGAGATTAAATTACGCTTCTCATCCTGCCTGCTGAGATGGGGGTACAAGCTGGGCACGGAGAAATGTCAGTATTGTCAGACAAAGGTATTGTATTTAGGGCAAATAATATTGCTTGCAGGAAGAAAAGTAATGCCAGAGAGAACCATTGCAGTACAGACTACATCACAGCCAGCAACTGTAAAACAGATATAGCAGTTCTTGGGACTCTGTAACTATTGTAGATATTGGATCTATGACTACTCTAGTTACCGGAGGCCCTTGTTACAAGGATTCAAGGGAGCACAGAAAGAAAAAGATTGAATTGAATGGACGGAAGAAATTAAAACTTGTTTCAAGCAGTTCAGGACTGTGATCAGCAATGCCTCAGTCTTGGCGACTCCAGATTATAAGAAGCCATTTTATTTGTTTTCACACTCAAATGGGGAGGTAATGATGGCGGTCTTAACCCAGAAAGCATCATTGGGTCAAGGACCATCACTTGAAAGTCTTTTGGCACAGGTTCTGGGCTGGGTCACCAGAGATTTCGAAAGAACAGATTGCTTCATAAAACAATACATAATGATGTTGCCATGTTCCTGGGTACTGCTATCCAAGTTCACAGTAATTCTTCTTGGAGCTGAAGATTCTTCACCATCAGCCAACAATTATGAATCCCTGGCACTGAATAGGAATGCAACGCTAAATCTAGATGACGCTCGGATGAAATGAAATCCAGATCCTGCGGTAATTGCGGAAATGGCTTCTGAACATTCATGAGTAACCTCGAATGATGTAGCAGATGACATACCCGTTTGGTACCCTCCATCTTCTTGAACACAGAAGCCACATGAAACAGCCAGTCACCCAGGTAAGGCTCAGGATGGATGTCTTTTAAATGAATAATCCTCATTACTGAACCATGGTGCTGACATGTTGGTAGGACATTGCATGAAAGTGACTATCTACAGTGTGAATTGGAGAAATCTCTGGTGTCTACCAATAACGGGATGGGATGAAAGCTAATCCTGATGGTCAATTGACATCAAGTACTCTCCTGAGCTGAGAAGTGGAGTCACTTGCAAAAGCACTGCCATCCTGTGCTGGAATGCATTTGTTGAGGTTCTTGAGTTCAGGATTAATCGCAAACATGCTGAAGCTTTCCATACAAGAAAGAGTATTGAATAAAATCCTCTTCTATCTGGGACTTAATGTGAAAAACATTTTTTCTTGTGTAGATATTTGATGGCCAGTGATAATGCTACTGTGTGCTTGGGACCTGAATCTGGAAGCAGAGATTAACTATATGGATTACCTGCAGTTTATGATCTGCTATGTCCGCTAGTTGCAAATAACTCCTTTTGCTGTTTCTTGATCGCCTGCGGACATCCTCCCACTGGTGAAAGCTGGTTGTAATTCCCAGTATTATCAGGTTTGCTGACCTTTTGCTGCCGACTAGGGAAGAAGACAATGAGCTTGGCACTGTTTGAGAAAACCTGTGGGTGACCTTGTGCTGTGGACTTGATCCTCTGCTTCATCTCCATACTATTCACATAGGCAGGGATCCAGATCTGATTTTGAAGAGGGAGTATTTTACAACTTCATTTTTGAAATTGGCAAGACAATTCTATTTTATTGAGTACAAACGTAATTCCTTTTCACAAAAAGGGGTATTTTTTTAGGCAAGCTCACATATATTTTAACACTAAAAGAGATAGCCTTTTGTAAATGAAACTTTTTTCAGCCAGTAATGTATGCAAATGAAGAGATGCATACCTTAAACTTCCTTTTCAGATGTGCAATTAATACTATTACAGCTTTATCCTTTGAAATGTCTCTGTGTTTGCACTTATCCGAACATTTCTGTAGAGCTGTGTGGATGGAGGCAGGGCAGACTCCTGTGTCTGTTTTCCCATTCTTTAGGGAGAATGTTTACTCCCTATGTTTTCTCTTCGCAGCATATGCCTATTAGAAATATATGCTGGCATATATACTGCACAGGCAGCATGAAAATGTTTTAAAGGACAATGATGGCATATATCGGGCATGGGTAGCATGGCACATTTTTGTAATGGAACAATACTGGCATATATTGGGAACAGCCAATGTGAAAGTGTGTTCTTACAGTGACAATGCTAGTATTTATTGGGCAAAGCCATCATCAACATGTTTTAAAGTGGCAAAACGGGCATCTTTTGGGCCTAGTCATATGAATGTGAGCACTTTCAGTGGCAATTCTGGCATAATTGTGGGCACAGACAATATGAAATGGTTCTGCAATGTTCATTCAGCATATACTGTATTGTGGGCACAGGGATCATGATAGACTGTTTTACGGTTGCAATGCTGGCTGCAGACACAGACATCATGATAGAGTTATCCATTGAAAATACTGGCATATATTGTGGGTACAGGCAGCATGAAAATATATTGTAAAATGGTCCTGTGTACTATTGGTGATTTATATTCTATGTAAATTGCACGTGTTATTCTAGAGAACATATTGCAAATTATATTGCTTTTACCCAATTATTCTAAAATAATTGTTCTGTAAATTGTATCATTAACACCGATTATTTTAAACATTTTCTCAGAGAACCACCTCCCCTAGCCAAGAAAGACTGGGCAGTTGTGGGATCTTTCGCCATGCGGGAAGGTGGTAATGGGGTCCTGGCACTGCCACCTGCTCCATAGTAATCCCCTCTCCCCCAACACCTAGGTCCAGGGACAGGATTTTGCCAGAAGAGCATCATTGACTGGCACTATCGATCAAGAAGCAGGAGGAAGAGTTGGGTAAATATAAGAACTTATATGAGTGTGAAATGGAGAGAGTGGAGCATAAGAGGAGAACGGGAGAAAGTAGTTAGCAAGCAGACAAGGAAACGAGTGAAGAGCTTCAGAGCGGTGGGAGAGTGGCAAAGAGGAAGGAAGAAGTTTGAAGAAGAAGAAAAAAAGAAAAGTAGGATCAGAACAAGACAGCTATAGAAGGGAAGGACGGGAGAAGAACTGGTAGACAGGAAAAATGGGGAGAAAGAGGAATTGAACAGTGGTTGAGGAACTCACCAACTTTAGGAAAGGAAAGCAAGGACGCCCAAGTGAAGAACAGGGAAAAGAAAGAATTATCAACAGAGACCACTGGGCTGAATTGAGATCTATGGGAATGGGAAGAATGGACTGGGAAGAAAATTGACAATGGAGTCTTGAGGTTGAAAGAAAAGCAAGGTCCTTGTGGCGATGTCCCCAGCTTGGCTCTCAAAGTGTGTTTGGGGGTAAATGATGAGGGTGGGCCCTGCCATTCGCTGCCTGATGTGGGGCTTTCGGGGTGGTAAGGGAAGGATACCCTGGTTTCCCCCTCTATACTTGGGCTGGTCACAGGAGACCGCCACGTACCTTTCTGCTACAACTACGTCCACTTCCAAAGAATAAGAATCAGAACAGGACTTGTGGCTTTTGGCGTGCTGTGAAATTCATGTGTAGCTTATCAAGGTAGAATCCAGTATGGATTTGTTTGTCACGCCCACGTTGAAGGAGCAACAGACTGTGCAGCAAATGTGGCTCGCAACAGACTGTGCAGCAAATGTGGCTCGCAACAGACTGTGCAGCAAATGTGGCTCGCAACAGACTGTGCAGCAAATGTGGCTCGCAACAGACTGTGCAGCAGATGTGGCTCCTGCAAGCTCTGTCAGCGGGAATCAACCCTTTTGGAAGCCCTGTCCATTTGGAGAAAATGGTAAAGTCACATTAGATAAACCTGGGCGCAAGTGCCCCGGGCAAACCAGTCAATCCGTGAATGGGAAAGTTCAATCACACTCAGCAGCAGATTCTTACCATAAGCCTGGCACATGGTGAGGGAAGGCAATACTGTAAAAGCCCAAGTATGAGACAGTGGCATCACGGTGAAGACCCTGTGAAACCAGCCCTACTGTGACAAGTCCACACAGACCAAGAAGAATCCTAACCACGACTACATGCTCGACCCGAGAAGATGGAGTAATGAGGCTCAAGGCTTGGTATCCAAAAATCACCGCTGATGGATAATAATCTATCAGTAAGAAGAAGACAGACAGCCAGTGGGGCGTAGGAGTCGGGAGTAGTGGAGGAGCAGAGTAATTGAAGGTGAAGGAGGAGTTGATCACGGCCACGGAACTGGTGATGCAGAGGAAACTGGAGGTGTGGGATGAGTTGCTTATGCAGTCCCAGGTTGCTCTCTCAGACAAAAATGGTACCTGTGCTGTTCTGCGTTTCTAAATACACCCGCTTTTCCTGTTTCCGACATTGATTGTCTACACTCCTTATATCTTAAACGATAGTGTCAGTAAATCCACTACACCACCCTTACGCTTGAAAAGGTGGATTGCCACCACTTAATCTCCAAAATTCCTTCATCTTTCTTATGAAAATATTGGTTTTAGGAGTAGGCATATTTGGTTTGTTTCGGGGTTTCCATTCGTTGACAATTGTAAAACTGTATTAAGGAGCGCAAATACCTACACAATTTGGCATGAGCCGGAAAGCCCGAACTGGCGGACTATTTCACATGCCACATAAGACCTGTAGTTTTTATGCCACAGAAGTCATTGTTTCACACAACCACGAATCTTGTTGTCATGCATAATGTGGATAAAATGTGCAAATACAGATACATTTAAACACGTTTGTATGGAAACAAATTAAAGACCTCCCATTCTAGTCAGTATCCCCCCATTTCCCTGCAGCTGTTTCTGGCACTTTACTACATGTGTTGTGCCATTTATTGGTGGGGATAGCAGGGTTAGGGAGTAGGTAATAGAGAGGCAGGCTCGGACTGGCCTATAGGGCAATAGGCCCACGGCCGAGCCAAAACCGCAGAATACTGGTGTCGGCCAGTTCTTTTGGTCAAAGTGGCCCACTTTTTTGGCCAATGCCGGCCAGTTTGAGTGACTTCACTATGCGGCTAGTAGTTTTGACCAGTGTTGCTGAATAAACATTCTTTAAAATGCACAATTTGCATAAAATTTAATCAACAAACTCCCCCTTGGGTTTCTATTCAAACAGTGTCACAAAAGAAGTGAATGGCCATTTCCAACTGTGGGAGCACTTTTCCATTGGTGACCGAGACAATACTCTGGCCCAGTCCTACCCTTTAGAGAGCAGTTTAGGAGAAAGGGGGATTAGGTGGGTGAAATGTCCCTTGTGGGGAAATGTCACAGATGCGACTAGCCAGCATAGTGAAGTTAAAAAAGGATGTTTGTGTGGCGCAGTTATTTACTTTGGAGTTTGCACAGATTGAGGGATTTTGAAATGCTAATGGACCCTTCCCAGTACATTTTGAATTAACAACGAGATAGGTTATTCACGCTTTCTTTTTCACACTTGTATCTGTTCCAGCTTTGTAACAAAAAAAACGAAACAGAGACTGCAATACCCTGGGGTGGTCCGTCAAGCCTTGCTGGGACATTACATTAATATTTTGTTAAAGCCTTTAATCAGTGCCCTCTGGAACAAACAGAAAAGCAACCCGTAAGGCCTGATTTATGGAATTGTAAGCCCGGTGCAACAGGACTTAATCAGTGCCCTCTGGAACAAACAGAAAAGCAACCCGTAAGGCCTGATTCATGGAATTTTAAGCCCGGTGCAACAGGACTTTGCACTGCAGAAATGCACTTTACACCACTCTACGAATCAGGGTGTTTGTTGGCAGTGCAAAGTCACTTTGCACTCTGCTAAGAATTCCATTAATCAGGCCCTTAATTGGTAAACCACGCCCTTCTGAAAATATGGTGGAGGGGATGTTGTGGTTTTAAATCACATATTTTGGTGAGCATGGTCCCGTGTGACCATGAGACCAAAATGGAGGCTCTGCTTGTCTGTGTACAGGTCACTCCCAACTTCTCCTGTCATGTACTGTTTGTCTACCGCCCCCCCTCGTATGATGCCGTATTCTGTGATACCTTCACAAGTGTAGTGGCCGATTTGAGGCTGCAGTACAATAATTTGGTTATTGTTGGGGGCTTTAACCTAAAAGTTAACTGTGCTGCCAATCATTCCACCTCTCAGTTCATACTTGGGATGGAAGATTTGGATCTATCTTAGCTTGTAGCTGGTCTTACCGACTGCCGTGGTAATACTCTCGACCTGATTTTTGCTTCTCCGTATTTGGTGACAGTTTGTTCCACTTTTTGTCTCAACTGGACTGATCACTTTATGCTTCCTTTTAGCCTTAAAACTCAAATCCTGCTGCCCGTGGGTGACAGGCCATCACTATTGCAGCACTGTTGGAGATATGTTGACACTGCGGTAGTTGGCCATGAGATAGTAAAGGGATGTTTTAATGCCGCAGAATTAAATCTGGTTACTCTTTCAGGAATATTTACTAACGCGGCTGACCTCCTTGTCCCCGTTAAATTGGTTAGGCAGCGGGCTCAGCCTTCTGAACCTTGATTTGATGTTACCCTGAAACATCTACGTCTGGAAAAGCGACAGGCAGAATGGAAATGGAGAAATGGCTATAGCGAGCCAGACCGTATGTTGTTATGGCGGGCGACGCTTGACCTCCATAAAGCTGTGGTGGCTGCGAAAAGTAAATATTATTCTGGGAAAGTGGAGGCGGCCCTCAACCAGCCCAAGGATTTTTTGAGCTGGTGCGGTCGCTGTCCTCCCCCGCAGCTGTGAATACGGATGTCACATCATCCCAGGAGTTATGCCACTCTCTTTCTAAGTATTTTATAGACAAAATCACTACCATTCGGGATGCTATCTCCCTCTCAGCTTTGGGTACAAGTGCGGCACCTGTCACCAACACAGGACTGCCCCCCCCCGCACCACCAGGGAACAATGGGCCATGTTCCCACTGTTTACAGTCGAAGACATCAGTAAAGCCACTCTTGGGCTAAAGTCTGCTTCTCCGTTAGATCCCATCCCCTAACTACTTTGAGGGAGATCTTGCCGGAGATTGCTCCATTCCTAACCCAGGCAATTCATCACTCATACCAATCAGGAACTATTCCTGCTCACCTGAAGCATCCTCTGGTGACGCCACTGCTGAAGAAACCCTTATTAGATCCATCCTATTTCGAACGTTCATCCTATTTCACTCCTTCCTTTCTTGATGAAACTCAGAATCTCTGGTGGCCCCCGCTGTTGGGTTCTTTTCTGGAAAACTCTTCAATCTTTTGACCCCTTTCAATCTGGTTTCCGTCCAAGCCGGTGTGCCGAAAGCATGCTGGTCTCAGTGGTCGATGACCTGGCTCGTATCTCGGATCAGGGCGGGTCGGGAACACTGGTATTGTTAGATTTATCATCTACTTTCGACACAGTCGATCATCCCAACCTGTTGGCCTGGCTTGCAGTAGCAGGAATCACTGGCCAGGTGATTTCTGGGTTCTCCTCTTTTCTTGAGGGACACACTCAGACCCTCTCTCTCCTACCCTTTCATTTGGTTCCTGTCTCTCTGTCTTGTGGGGTCCCTCAGGGTTCACCTCTGTCCCCAACTCTGTTTAATGTGTACATACAGCCGTTAGTTAAGCTCATCCACTCCCACGGCCTGAGATGTTACTCCTAGTGTGATGATACACAAATCATGGTGCGATTTGATCAGACGCACCCGGATCCTGCTTCTCAGCTGAGGAGTTACCTTGAGGACGTTGGGAGGTGGATGGGCCACAACTAGCTTATGTTGATTGGGGACAAGACCGAGATCTTGGTGGTGTGTCCAGTCTCTGCTTCTGCACTTTGTTCTCCCTCTTTCTGGCCTAGTTCTTTTGGGGTTTGCCTGAGGCCCAGCGTTGGTTGTAAAAAAATCTTGGGGTGAAAATCTCATCTTCCCTATCACTGGATATGCAAGTTGCAGCTGTCTGTAAGTCTGGCCACTTTAAAGTGAGGATCCTGCAGAGGGTTCTACCTTTCATTCCCCCTCAGTTCCATGCACCGGTGGGGGCAGCACTGGTTTTGAGTACAATTGACTATTGTAACTCTCTGTACCTGGCTCAACCTCTGTATTTAATCCATTGCCTCCATGCCTTGCAAAACCCTGCAGCGAGGCTTGTGGTTGGTGTCTCCAACCGCACACCTATTTCTCCTGTATTGCGCCAGTTGCACTGGTTGCCAGTACTAAAAAAGGTCCAGTTTAAAGCCTTGTGTATTGTGCACAGGGCCTTTTGTGCTTCTGGCCCAGAGTATCTAAGAGATAAATCCCGTCCCTATGTCCCCAATTGGCCCTTAAGGTCTTTGGGTCTCATTACGACTATTGCAGAATGAGTTAACGGACACCGCTAATGGTGGCGGCGCCGTTAAACCCATTGCGCAATATTACGAGTGCCCCTCACGGGACCCGCTCTGGACGTCTGGTTTCACCAGACGTCCAGAGCGGGTCCCGTGAGGGGACCAGGGATCTAACAACGGGCCGGTCGTAATGGGCCCGTTGTTAGCTCCCGCACCCATTCCCATTGAGCCCTATGGGGGCTCAAATGGGAATGTGGAAGGACCGGGCCCGGGTTCCCTGTAGGAGGAATTACCGGGCCCTCTGAACTCGGAATGGCCCGGTAATTCCCCTTTCAGGGAACCCGGACCCGATTTCGGAGGCAGCCATGGCGCCAATAGCGCCATGGCTACCTCCAAAGTCATAATGAGGCCCTTTGACTTCCTACCAAATTCTGATTCCACAGGTGCTCTTCTGGGGGCAGCTGAAGACCTAGCTCTTTCAAAAAAGTGTCCCGGTTTTTAAAATTGGATTATTGGTGGTGGCCTCTGTATCAGCGCCAAGATGCCTTTGGTGAATGAGCGCTTTATAAAGTCATCATCATCATCGTCATCAACAGCAAGATTTCTGTGATTTGGATTAAAACAGGACCCGTTCCTGCATTTTCATGGACGTGGATGCATACCATGCAATATAGTGAGTGCCCCCACTGTAGGTGTGCAGCAAGAGTTGAAGGTGCAGAAGGAGCTGATGGTACAGCAGGAGGAGGAGGAAAGCGAAATTAAGGGAAGGTGGAGAAGTTGATAGGAGTCAAGAGGGGCAATTGGAAAGGAGGAATAAATGAAATGAGAGAGAGTGGGAAAGTGGCTTATCTCTTGGAGGCACATGTAGAGCCACAGAGAGAAAGCAAGACAACACAACAGGATGTATTGTCTGGACAAAGCAGGAGGAGGCAAGGGCATTTGGCAGAATGTCGAGGGGGTAGATGACAGCGAGCTCGAGCAATAGAGAGGAGGTCTAAAACAAGTCCCAAAGGCAGGAGTCAAAGTTGGCTCAGCGAGAAGAAGACTCAGAGGGGCGGGGATGTGGTAGGTTCTGGACCCTAAAGCAGAGAGGT
This sequence comes from Ambystoma mexicanum, assembly GCF_040938575.1. Classification (NCBI taxonomy): domain Eukaryota; kingdom Metazoa; phylum Chordata; class Amphibia; order Caudata; family Ambystomatidae; genus Ambystoma; species Ambystoma mexicanum. Next base: position 1,063,985,235 of record NC_090923.1, on the reverse strand, counting down.
GAACTCGTACCTTAGCAGGCATCTGCGAGATGCTGTGGGGCCTGTCCAAGAAGAACCCTGAACTGTGATACAGCTGCCTGACACATCTTTGCAACACTATCCATCCAGGAGCCAGCCAAAGCAAGCCACTGACCTACTGGGACATCAACCACTGAATCAACTCCAGATGAGAGGCTGAGTGACACCGGGCAGAGACTTGGTAAACTCATTTTGAACTGAGAAGGCTTTTCCATTCTGATCCAGTTAGAGGTGCCCAAGCTGGTATTATGCCCAAAACAAACCTTTTGAAATGAATCCTGGTGTTGCTTCCTTTTTGGAGACCACTTGGATTCATAACATATCTAAGCATAGTTCTCCATAACTTTGTGTAAACAGTAGAATATTGGGAACGAGAAGAGGAAATCAAGGTTTGAAGGGGGGTGATAAGGTCTGAGGGCTGTAATCAGGAAGGCATGACATCTAAGCCCATGTGGTGTGAGACAAGGGGCGGTAGGAACGGACATGTGATGTGATGGCAAAGATGAGAGATAGGTGATAGGGGGAACATCTAAGCCCAGCCAAAGCATAAGCAAGGGTTCCAAAGCCACAAGCATGCATCAAGGCCACGGGGAAGGAAGTCATTCTGGATTGGTGTTTGTCAGCACCAGGACCCTTTGGCAAAGGAAAGTAGAGACTATCGAAACTGGCTGCCAGGAAGACTCCATCCACCTTCGCTCTGGATACAGCTCCATACCTTGGGGATGGCTACCACCCATCTGGGACTCACTTTTAGAGACCGGTTTATGGCGGCACAAACGGAAACATGAACCAATCGTCGTGGGGAAAATCTTCAGGAATGCTGAAGATTAAGTGTGACACTGGGGAAAAGACACAGAGAGACGTTCTATTGTTTTTTTTATAAATATCCTGTTTTTCCTTTGGCCACAGACCGAGTCCCTTTGCTAGTAGAAAGGTTGGCAGCAACTTTTAACTGAACCTGCAGAATGATTTGCCAAGAGATTGGTTTGAACTTTGGAAAATGAATAACTGCAGTCCTGACAAGTAAACAGTATAAACTTAACAACGGCTTCAGTGGAGACCGTATACAGACCAGATTGCAAGACCGAGGCCCCTGAGGGCGTGGAGGATGAAGGGACAAACGAGGTGTAGGCCAAGGGAGAAATTATCCTATTTGAGTTGTGAAATCATTTAGTTCTTGAACCCCACTCTTTCCCTCATGATTGTACAAGGAATGCTAATAAAAGTTTACTTGAACATCAACTACCTGTTGGGTTATATTTACCCACCAATACTTTGCGACAGAAACTCCACTAAAAAAAGAACACAAACCTCTAAGCTCCACTGACCTTTAATCATTTGTAAATTCACCAGGACCCCAGAACCTGCTAGTGACATCGCCCTGATGAGTAGATTTCCAACCTGCATGGGTTGCAGATGTGATCACGCGCCCAAAGCGCCTTCCGTTCACTTGTGCAAACAAACAGTTGCACAGAATTTACAAAGTCCATTGGTATGTGCGCTTCATAGGTGCTCAGATTCGGAGACGCCCTTTCTCTCCCCCATCTCTGTGAAACGCAGGGGAGTTGCTAGGTTTGGAAAAGACCCGGGGCTAAGCTGATGTTGTAACTGTTGGGACTGGGGGCTAGCTAGTCTTTTGGCTGTAGCTCCTGAGAATCTATCAGGTGCTACAACCAAAAGATCAGGGGCTATAGCCCCCTTAGCCCCCCCCCTAGCAACGCCCCTGGTGAAACGCAAGGCTGCTTGGAGTCTGTCATCCAGAGGTTGGAGTGGGTGGGAGCGGTCGGGAGCGGCGCTCCTATACTTTTTATTTTTAAGCGTTCATTGTTCCTATACTTTTATTTAAAAAAGAAACCGTTTTGGAATGGTTTTGTTTTAAAATAAAAGTATAGGAAGGAGTTGAAGCTTGCACTTCAGGGCACTGAACTGAACATTCCCATAAAGAGCATGTATGTTTGTTTGGGGGTTTGGATTGTGTGTGGGAGGGGGTGTGGCGATGGTGTTTGTGGGGAGTAGGGGCAGGCCAGCAGGGAACATAGTTCCACTTCTTCTTGACCTACACTTCGACCACTGCTGTCATCCATAAGCCGGCTAGCCAGAGCATCATTTGCGCTCAGTGGCGTCGCCAGGAATCAAATTTAGGAAGAGCACAGAGGTGGCCACAGACAAAAGTAGGGGGGCACAGACAACATTAGGGGGGCGCCTATAAAAGGGCAATGTGTGATGTCATAAGCACTACTGCAAAGAACGTTGTGCACACCATCGACCACACCCACTGCACCTCCCCTCCCATCAGCATGTAGGCACTAAACCATTAAGTCACTAATGACCCATCATTAGCGGGTTCGTGCGCTACATTCTGATTGGTGGAGCTGCAGGGGGAACTTAACTGGTCTTCAGCCCTGTGTGTTTGCCATGGGCGGACCTAGCACCCGGCCCCCCTTGCCCCCAGTGAGTCACCCCTGTCGCTGCCACTGCCTGCTGTTAGTGAGATATCAACTCTGTTACCTCCATGTTCTCATTGTGAGTGAGAGTGCAGTCTGTGAGATACAGAACTGACAGCCTCAATCTCATAAAGCGTGAGTCTGCAGTCCGCGAGGCGCAGCCTCGGCTGACAGCCTCCGTTCTTTCATAGGGGGAGAGACGGCAGTCACCTGTGCAGGGCTGGTAGCTTGTGGTGAAAGCGAGTGCAATCAGCAAGGTGCTGGACAGTGCAGAAAGCACAGCCCAGCTGAGGTGGGGGGGGGCACGAAGGGGGGCCCAGGATTTCAGAGGAGGGCCCCAGGCACCCCTAGCGATGCCACTGCCCCCTAGACATGTGCAGGTCACCTTTGTGGATAGCATGGTCTGCGCATTTCCAAGAATGAGGGCTCTATAAAATAAAGCGCATTTTTGATGCCCCCATTTTTGGTGTATTTGGCCCTAGATGTCAGTCACTTCATGCAACTTGCAAGGCCAGCACGGTCCTATCTGCCGCCGCACCCCGCCTCCTCCCCATAATAGAATGAGGAACAGCCGGAAGAGAGAGGCGTTCCACATCTTCCTGTTCTTAGAGAGAGATGCTCCTTCTGTAGACAGTATATGGACTGAAATTTCAGCCAGTGTCGCCGATCTCCAGGGCCCACATTCCATAGTCAGTTGCAACAGAGAATGTGACCCTGTTTTTTTTTCTTCATTAGGGCCTGTAAGCGGTCCCTTTCAGGTCCTGAAGCTGCACCTTGATTTGTTATTGGCATTAGGCACAGAGAGCAAGGACGGACCTCAGAGATAATGTGTAACTCTTTCACCCGTCTGTCAACAGCGTCCACATGTCTTATTGGCTCTTCTGCGAAAACCGCTGTCAGCAAACACGCACTGAGGTTATGTGTGTGTGTGTTTACTTAGCATCGGAGCCCTTCTGAAGTGGAACTTAATCACTTCATTCAATACAACGCACCTACTGGTTTGGCAGCAACGCTGTATTTAGTAGAGCAATGGGGCGAGGAGACAAAATGTGGCGTCCCTGTTACCCCACTGTACAGACCCGGGTGCGGGGTTTGGAGGGGCAATCACATTTTGTTTCCTAGCTGAGGGCACTGCCAGATGCAAGGCCAGCCCTGTCTGTAGGGATGTGTAATGTGTATGCATTGCTCAACGTAAAGTGTTCAACAGTAGTTTAAATGTACGCAAGAGGTGAAAGAATGTGTATGTGTGTGGTGCTGTAGAGTTGAAATGAGAATGTTTCTGTGATGTGTGAACGTGTTTTGTGGGGGGGGGGGCTCCGTGGAGAGACTGTTGGAAGAAGAGGCAGCTGGCTGTTGCATGTCACCCCTGTTGGGAGACATGGTAGCTCCCAGGGTTGTTGTCCTGGTCACATGGGGTAACCATGTGACCAGGTTAATAAAAAGAGCGAGCTGCTTCTGGCTCGCCAGTCGATACTAAACTGACTCCGGTGTCGTTCCGCGGAGTGCACCCTGCTGGTGCAGCACCGCATGGAGTAGGCCCAGGGACGGGGTCCTCCACGAGGTTGGCGCCCCTGCTGGGCAACGCCGCCCTCCCTGCTGCTTAGCAATGTGATCATGGCTGAATGTGGCAACCCCGGCCTGGCTGCCCCCAGAGCCGGGGCTGCCGTGGGCTGGGTGACCCCAGCCACCTGGGTTGCTCCGGTGCTCCAGAGCAAGTGTGGTGATCCCCACTCCTTTGTCCGCTGTGTGACCACCGCACCCAGGGTCTGTGTCGGGTACTCCCGACACACACAAGGGCCTGCCCTGTGATCAGAGGTAGGCCCCCACCAATGGCGACGAGGGCTGGAGCCCATGGCGGCATCGCCCGCTGTATTTGTGGAAGCGCTGGGGGGTGGCCCAGGGCTCTGTGTACGTTACCACAGGCCGCCTGGTGCTTCCGAGAAGGTGTGCGATGTCGGCCGCATGAGAATGGACACGCCCTCCACCCCCCATCAGAGAGGAGGGGACCTGCTCGCCCACGGCGCTGGCCGCGTGAGCTGCTGCCCTTTCCCCCACTGAGAGGAGGGAGATGCCCGGTTGCACCACACCCGCAATAAAAGAACGCAGGCCGTCGCCTGCGATGGGGAAGAAGCCCCCAAGAAGATATTGAGCGGCATCCGCCACGTGGAAAGGAGGGTGGATCTGTGCCTCTTTTACCCCCATTGGAAAGGAGGTGAGCTGCTCACCCCCGACCCCCGGTGAGGAGGGAGAAGATAGAGAGCGGCGTTGGCCGCGAAGGAAAGGACTGCTGTCGGCCTCACGGGTGGCCAGAGGGCTCCAAAAGGCCCAACGCAAGCGGCATTGGCCGTGGAAAGCAGGGGGCATGGCCTAAACATATCAGCCCGCAACAACGAAAGCAGCTGTAAGCTTCGCAAAGGGTGCAGAGGGAGGAGCACTCGCCCCGCCCAGCCGCGGTCCCCATCACTAGGGGTGCTAGTGCGGCCGGGGATGGTGTGAGCATGCCCCTCCGTGTGGCCACAAAGTGAAGAGTGAGTGGCAGCAGTGTTGGCTGCCACCGAACAATGAGGAGGTGGGGCGTCACTGAATGAGGTCAGGGGCCCCAAACAGCAGAGGTGGCCCCCTCGTGGGAGGCGGGCCCATCATCACCTGGGCCCGCAATCTAAGGAAGAAAGAAAATGGGAATCCCGCGCGGCCTGAAACAAAGGAGGTGGGCGTGGCCTAAGTGATCCGGGCCGCAGCGGTGAACAGAGAAAAAAATGGTGGCCCTCCCAACAACCCGGACCCCTGCAGGCAACTTAAGGGCTGCTCCATGCCGGAGCATGATGTAAGGAGAAGTTCTCCCAGTTGGAGCGGCAACACCTTAGTAGAAGCTGCTCCTTGTCGGTGCGGTCCAATATGCATTGGCCCATGCTACACCAGGGCTGGTCGCGGTCCTCGAGCCGTGATGATACGCCATAATCTCCTGCGCCTGCTCCAGTGGATCAAACATCATCGGAAGTGGGACGGGGGGGGGCGTGGGCAGGCGCGGAGGCCCACAGCCTAAAATGAAGAGTGTTCAAGAGCGGGTTTAGGGACAATATGCTGAAGACGACATCGAGGATGGTAATTCCCGCACCACCTTTCTCCATCTGCCATCATGAAGCAGGGTGGGGGAGGCATCCAAACGAACAGGTAATACAAACTTTGCCCTGCTGCAAAAATGCTTTCAAAATTGATCTTGTTTTGCAAAAGGGCAATGTTTGCCCTGGTGCTTATATCATGCCAAACGACGCTTGTCAATATGAAAAGGTTTTTGGACGTGTCGCAGTATTTTTAAAAATAAGGCAGACTTGGCCCTACTGCCAATGCCAGCCCCAGACAAGCAACAACCAAGTAAAGGGTTCTGGGGCACATTTGGAAGCCGGGAGAATGCGGGGGAAAAGAGGAGTCGAGCAATATCTTCCTTCATGAGCAATAATGCTTTACAAGTGGCCTAAGATTAAGGGTCAGAGAAGAAACGAGTCTGAAATACCTGCATGAGAAGTTTACAGGTAAGCAAAGGAATGAATTCTAGACAGCGATGGGCGTGTTATACCAATCATTGGTACGCCGTCCCACTAGTTCCTTTGCTTTTTACAGAGCGTACCTTTAGTTGAAAGGTTCAGGAAACGCGTCCTGTCTCCATCCCGAGCCCAAAATAGAATCAGCTCCGACCGAACATTCAAGCTCTGGCAATTTGTCAAGTTACGGCCACACACAGCGTCCGTGGATTTGCAGCCTGGGCACCTTAACACCTGCAAACAAATGTATTTCATCAGAGGCATAGCAATGGCGCATGTCCAGCAGAAAGACCTCACAAAGCACCACTACCCACTAATCTATGATACGGAACGTGACCAACGCAAAGCACCCCTTTAAAGACGTGTTGATGTCCGCTAGTCTGGCATGCAAAAAAAGAAAGTTGCATTATGTCACTATCAAATGTTCTCAACATAATGAATAACAAGGAGCTGGAGGTTTGTAATACAGCATCTCCATATCTAACTGGCCTTATTACACAATGTATAGTATTGCCTATTAAAATGAAAGGACAGATCCAGCTGTGACTTGCCCCGCCCGTCCCTCCACCAACTGCCCCTCCCATCTGTTCCACCATCCCACTCTCTCCCTTTCGGATGCAGCAGCCAGAGTACAACTAGATCCTTTTTTCCCTTCCACGACTGATTCTAGCAGATCGCAGAAGGAACTATAGAGAAACCCACAATTAACCATGGCACACTCTGTCCCCTATCATGAAGGGGAGTGCCACACACCACACAGCTGCCCCTGAAGACCGCAACGCCATTCCCAGGCACCGTCACCAATGGAATTGGTCCCCAGGCGCTCAGGCGGATTAGTAAGGTCAAGAGGGAGTAGGATAGTGAGAGAAGTGGTGTCCTGTTGGCGGCTTGAGTTCGGTATACACCGTGCGCTGAGCTTTGGTGCGAGTATCGGATCAATGTCAGTCCTTGCGTGCTGTTGGTGTGGCTTATGTGTTGTTTGTTGTTGCAATGTGGTGAAGTGCATGTGGCTTGCTGTGCGACAGGTGGTAGTGTGAGTTTTTGTGTGAGTTAAGTATGTTAAATGTTAAATGTTAAAGGTATTTGTACCGCGCACCGTCACCAACGGAATTGGTCCCCAGGCGCTCTGACGGATCTGTAAGTGTTAAGGTGCGATGGGTTAGTAAGGTGAAGAGGGAGTAGGATAGTGAGAGGAGTGGTGTTCTGTTGGCAGCTCCAACTCGGTATACACCGGGTGCTGAGGTTTGGTGCGGGCATTGGATCGGTGTCAGTCCGCGTGTGCTGTTGCTCCAGTTTATGTGTTGTTGCAGTGTTGTGAAGTGCGTGCGACTTGTTTTGCGAGAGATGGTTGTGTGAGTTTTTTGAGTGTGATAAGTATGCAGAGTTTGAGCTTATATTGGTTAGTGGGTTACCTGACCTTTAGCATGCTAACATTCACAGTTTTGTCTAAGTGTGGCACCTGTTGACCTTCACAATCCCATCCAGATGCGGTGCAGGCTAATGTTTAGAATTCTATCTAGGTGTGGGCATGCTAATATTCACAATTCTATCTAAGTGTGGACATGCTGATATTCACAATTCTATCTAAGTGTGGGCATGCTAATATTCACAATTCCATCTAAGTGTGGACATGCTGATATTCACAATTCCATCTAAATGTGGACATGCTGATATTCACAATTCCATCTAAGTGTGGGCATGCTAATATTCACAATTCCATCTAAGTGTGGGCATGCTGATATTCACAATTCTATCTAAGTGTGGGCATGCTGATATTCACAATTCCATCTAAGTGTGGGCATGCTGGTATTCACAATTCCATCTAAGTGTGGACATGCTGGTATTCACAATTCCATCTTAGTGCCGACATGCTGATATTCACAATTCCATCTAGGTGTGGACATGCTAATATTCACAATTCCATCTGAGTGTGGACATGCTAATATTTATAATTGAATCTAAGTGTGGACTTGCTAATATTCACAATTCCATCTAAATGTGGACATGCTGATATTCACAATTCCATCTAAGTGTGGACCTGCTGATATTCACAATTCTATCTAAGTGTGGTCATGCTAACATTCAGGTTTCACCTAAGTGCGGCGCTTGTTGACCTTGACAAGAATGTTAGTATGTAATACAAGGCAACTTCTGCAATCCTGTCGTGAATAGGTTCAGTCTGGTCGTCACAAATCTTTCTGAGTATACCTGGTGTGAGTCTATGGCAGTCTGTGTTATTGGGAGGTAAGATAGAGTGGTAGGGGTTTTCTGGAGTAGAGTAATTGCTCTACTCCCCACCCATGCCACACTCACAGTTTTTATTGGTGTCTGTTGACTGCTGACTTCATTGGCTTCCCCTGCGGACACCTGCAGACACATCTTGGAGCCGCCAATGTAGGAGCCGACCTTTGCCTCGTGGTCCTTCGCAGCGGGGGATGCCGGGCAGGGGGCTGCCCTGGCAGGGACTATTAAGTACTGCAGCCACCCAATCAGGGGGTGTGGCGGGATAGGGGCGTGGGGGTGTGCTTGAGGCCAATGAGGTAAGAGCTACTCTCTTGCCGTCGTGTTTCTGTGCACAAATGCACAGACCAATCACGGGTGGTGGGAGGGAGGAGAGGGGGTGGGGTGGGGGAAGAGGGTCGGGTTTGGAAGGGGGAAGGTGCCGAGTGCACCTGATTTCACTACTATTGGGCCAAGATGGGAAAAACGGCAGCACAAGATGCTGCTTTCCTGGTTGGAAGGGAAGGTGCCGAGTGCACCTGATTTCACTAATATTGGGCCAAGATGGGAAAAAAGGCAGCACGAGATGCTGCTTGCCTGGTTGGAAAGGGAAGGTGCCGAGTGCACCTGATGTTTTTTTATATAAAGTGGCGCCAAGATGCGAAGAAGGCCAGCGCGAGACGTTGCTTTCATGGGGTCTTACCTGCGAGCTGCTGCTTGGGAAGTGCTCGAGGCCCATGAGGTAAGAGCTACTCTCTTGCCGTCGTGTTTCTGTGCACAAATGCACAGACCAATCACGGGTGGTGGGAGGGAGGAGAGGGGTGGGGGGGAAGAGGGTCAGGTTTGGAAGGGGGAAGATGCCGAGTGCACCTGATTTCATTACTATTGGGCCAAGATGGGAAAAAAGGCAGCACGAGACTTTGCTTGCCTGGTTGGAAAGGAAAGGTGCCGAGTGCACCTGATGTTTTTTTTTATATAAAGTGGGGCCAAGATGCGAAGAAGGCCAGCGCGAGACGCTGCTTTCATGGGGTTTTACCTGTGAGCTGCTGCTTGTATGCAGACATTTTGAGCGTTTTGGTTAGTGGGTTTTGTGTCTCGCAGCTAACCTTCGCAGTATGGCTAAATGCCTATATTTGAGAATCCTGTATGGAGGGAAGAGGCCCAGGTCCCACAACACACTATGTTTCACCATACAATAGACAGAGATGTAGGACACATCTAGATTGAGTGTCCTGCAAAGTGGCAGAGAGGCCTAGGTTTTATAATATGTTTAACCTTATAGTAGACAAAGATGGAGGCTATACCTAGTTTCGAGAGTCCTGTATAGTGGGAGGAAGGCCTAGGTTCCACACTAAGCGGGTTTCAAAATACAACAGACAGAGATAGAGGCTACACCTAGATCTGAGAGTCATGCAAAGTGGCAGAGAGGCAGAGTGGCATGTGCGACTGAGACAACACAGTTACTAAGAGCACTGCTGATCACAAGCACTTCTGGACTCCTCGAAGGAGCCCTGATTGGTCTGCTAGGTTTAGTTGAGTAGGTGTGTTGTTTCTGGGTATGGGCGATGCTGCAAAGCAGGAAGTGGAGGGGGCTTGGTCAGATCTCTAGGGTGAAGGCGGTGGGGGACCTGTGGCCTGCCTGGTAGGCACTGTGGTCTGGGGAAATAGCATTGAGGCAAATGAAGGGGACTCCCCCATTGTGCTGAGGTGTAGAGTCTGGACTGGAATGTATGAGGTCTACCCTGCAGGGTGCAACAGCATGGAGATGTGGGGAGTTGTGGCGAGGTTTATGGGGCACTCCCACATTGTCTGAGTTGCAAGGATTGGCAGCACAACATCCACAGAAGGCAAGTGCACTGCTAGGGCCAACTGTGCTGGGGAAGCCAAATCGGGGTCATGCAATGGAGAAACAGGGCCACTTTGGTGAGACAAATTCAAGCAGCGAGCACCCCACAGTGAGATTCTCCCTGACTAAGATTGGCAGGAACCCCACAGATCGAAAAACATCACACTCCCAAGTGGAAGGGACAACAAATAAGTAGGTTCCCAGGACCTACGTCTTGCACAGGATGAGCCTTGGAAAGGAGAATCCTGCAAGTGGTCCCTGCTATGGAAACCTAGGGAATCCTGCAACTCCCCCTTACACTCAGCCTGCAGACAAGGGAGCAGTTTAAGAGGGCGAATAAAAGGACTAACGAGCAATGAGTTTCACAAGAGAAATGCGAAAGCCTTAGGCAAACACTCACAGAAATGCACAGCATGAATCTTCTGACCGACTGATAACGGGTAATAAAAGGGAGAAGGAATAACTGGAAAAACACCAGGAGGCGCAAGCCATGCCGATAAGCACAAATTAAGACTCACAGAATGAAGGGAGATGATTTCTGAGAAACAGCAGTAAATCCTTTCTGGATTCTTTAAGGTTCTAAACACATATATTTAGAGTATTCTGCAGCTCAGCTAAACATGTGTCAGAAGCAGGCAGGGGTACATTGCTTCCAGGGCAGGAAGGACATCTTATGAAAGTCGAATCCATGCCATAAAAAGGCAAAAATAAATTGATATCTGGTTAGCAGAATTGTGATGTTAAAATTCTGCCCTGGGCAACAAAACCTTCCCTTTAGTCTGAGTGCATTTACAAAACAGCATTAATACACCCCCAGCATCCGATTCCCCCCTCTCTGTGTTCCCTTATGCTTCCAGATGATAGCCAGAGGAAAGGGCATGTCTCATTCCCATTGCCTTAAAACAGCTCCCCAGCAGTCGATTTACTCCGCTGCTGGCTTCATCCCTGGGCAGTTCAGGACCCTCCAGCCGTCCTCCTTCTTGTCACCATGATTAAAGCTTCAGGAACCGTGAGCCTGCAGGAACTGCCAGGAACAACTGCCTCAGCTACAGCATTCTTCTTCTTTTAAGGTACTGTGCAAACTCGGTCCTTCTTTCAGTCTGACCGCGGTGAAAGTGCTTGAAATCTTTCGCCACTCCGAAGGCTTTTCCTTCTCTCCTCCTTTGAATAACTTTTCCACCGACCAACTTCATTTTGAACTCTTGGCAAAGACTTAACCGCAAACTACTTGTGTTCCTCTGCAAAGACTCTGAGCCATTAAAATTGGCCCAGACCTATTGACTTGAATCCTAGTTGTAGTAGCCTTTTCTAGATTGACCTGCCTATAACTTGTTGGTGCTGTTGATTTTGAATAACCTGGTCTTCTCTCCCTTTTAAATTGCTGGAGTGCCATTTTGCTCACACTTCATTTTGAGCCTAACTTGTCCAGAATTGATTGGGGGTTGTTGTAGTATATTAAGATTGTGATTTTCTGCTGCTTTATGATAGTGAACTGTTTTATAACTGATGGTGTAAATAAATGTATAGTCATTTACTCTGAAACCTGGAATTGGTGTTTGTTTGAACCATAGTAATTGTTGTCCTTTGTGTAAACTCTGGTACTGCTCACTTTACTCTTGAGATAAGTCTGGCTGCTCAGCCATCGCTACCACTTTACTGTGTAGTACAGGATTGTACCAAAAGTGAAATTGTACTTACACTTGTAGTCTTAATTGTGTGTGGTGTTCCTAAAGGGTACTGCATATGATTCTGCTAACAGAGATATACTGTAAACCTCCACCAAATGAAACCAGCTCCCCGGCAGTTTGAGATGTACTGCGAACCGCCACCAAATGAAACCAGCTCTCCAGCAGTTTGATATGTACGATGAAGCCCCACCAAATAAAACCAGCTCCCCAGCAGTGCATACGCCTTTTAACACCTTCAGTGCAAAACCCAACATCCATGTCCTTATCTTGCTATGTGCAATACTAAGGGGGTGACTGCTCGTGGGTGAGCTCAATAATGACTTAACTCATCCAGCATTGTAAAGCATCAAACGGGCCATTCTATGCAGAGCATTCACAGTAACCACACACCTCTCAGATAAGGGCGCCTGGACAGCAGCATCAGTGCCAATAACCTGCAAACTCTCAAGAGCCACTCACAACTGTTTCCACATCCCACGGATCACAGGTGAAAAGATCAGTATTAGCATACTTGACCTAAAAACTTTTGACCTAAAACATTTGATTGAATTTATTTGACCTTTTCTTTGGTCAAATTTAATTACATTTTTATATGGGGGTTGGTTAGGGTATAGATTAGGTTGAGGGGAAGTGGGAGGGAAGTGGGGGTCTCCCCCTGCATTTTAGATCGAAAAAGAGCAGTTGTGTATGTATGGTTCACATGTTATGACCAGCAGCACTTCAATCAGAATCTCTGTATATGGCAACATGAACAGAAAGTGGTGCACTCCCCAAGAATGGTTCTTTAGACATGGCAGCAGTAGTAGTAGTAGATAGGCAGGTAATGAAATATGTAGCGAAAGAGAGCACAAATAATAGGGAGGATTGTGGCAAACTACCTTTCTTGAGGATGAGCGATGGGAATGGTGTGGTCTTGGGGGCCGGGCACCACCAACCACTTCATGATCCAGGCCCTGAACCCGAAGGAGGTATGTGGCAGATTTTCCCTAAGCGCCCCATCCCATCACCAAGACTCAAACAAAAGCTGCTCAGACACTAGTTCTCACAGAGCGGCTGCATGTCTTGTAGCCACAGCTGGCAGAGCTACTGGCTGATCCGCTAGCCAATTGTGGTCACCTGGGGATTCTGCAGGTTGTGTATCTCTGGCACCATATCCCAAAGCAAGGTCACTCGGCCAACACAGTGGATTACTCTTGAACTGTTGCCTGTTTCAAGGTAGGCCATGTGGGGCGATAAAAAAGGAGCCGTGCAGAAAAGGCAAAGCTGGAGAGAAGGCGAATAAGGAGAGTGAGCAGAGAAGTTGAGGAGGAAGAGAGAAAGCTGAAAAGAGGAGGAAGAGAGAGAGAGAGCTGAGAAGAGGAGGAGGACGAGAAAGTGGAGAGTAGGAGGAAAGAAAGCAGGTGGGAAGATGAGTGAGAGAGAGAGAGTGAAGAGGAGAGAGGCAATGAAGAGGAGGAGAGGCAAAAGGAGAAAAGTAAAAAAAGAAGGGAGACAGTGGAGGAATAATAGAGCGAAAAAGTGGCCGAGTGGAGGAGATGAAAATTGGAGAAGGAGGAAAGGAGGTTGAAGGAGAAGCATCCTGAGAGCCATCCTAACTCCTGGGGTAGTTTACAGGTTGCCAGCATTATTTAAAAGGCAAGTTGTGAATGTAGCAAAGTCCAGGTGGGGAAGAATACTCTTAGATTAACTGCGTTAAACTTCCCAGGATCCGAGAAGAAGCATAAACTCCCAGTACTAGTTTCTGGGACACCCACCCAGGAGTACAAGCTGGGATACCTGGCAGGAGGAAACAAATAAACCAACACTGGATGCTGATAACACCTACAAGCAGGCAGGAAACACCCAAGAACAGCCAGGAAAGAAGTGTGAAACGCTATAAGTCCCAAGAACAATTTCCTCTCAAGGAGTGTACTAAGGACTGCATACAAGGACCCTATACATAATGTACAACATGTACACATGGTCGTTGCAAAACAGTGCAATGAAGAATTAACTCACTGGATCAGAGACGGATATAAAGGACAGTGGGCAATGCCGTCGGTTCAGAGGGGTCCCCTTCCAAGCAGAGGAGATGGAGGTGAAGGACGAATTTGAAAGCCGAGATACTGGTGATATTTGTAATATATGGAGGGAGAGAATTCCAATGATGAGGGGCAAGAAGAGAAAATAATCAGGAGCAAGAGGAGGCGCCAATGTGGGTAGGGTGCATAGTTGTGAGTACTGGGAATCATGTGAATCTGAGGCTCTATTATCCCATGAGGCATCTAAAGGAACTACACCAACACAATTTTCAAGGATCCAGTAGCACCAATAAACGGTTTGGAAGTGGCTGGGTGTCTGAAGACTTGGCCTAAGAAGGGGCCCATTTAAGAATCCCAAGAAACTTCCAGCTCGATCAACCCAACAACAACCTTCGGCACGACTTCCCTTTTTCAAAAGGCAAGGGATCTTAGAAGGATAATGAGAATTGATCTGAAAGAGGAGCGTAAACCAATAATGCAGCAATCATCCCAAAAAACGGTATGGGTTTCTTCAACTGAAGGAAGTGCAGGCCATTAAAACACAGCCACAACATTCTGGCGGTCCACAGCTAGTCACCCTGTCAAAAGGATAAATCCCAAATATTCCACACTGAATCTGTTGCAAAACATGGACATTTCTGGGATCCATATGGATCTTGAATGGAAAATGAGCCCCCATTATCACATTCCACTATACTGACCATCACCGCCAAAACCTCTTGCTCCATAACAGCAAACTTTCCCTGATATGGTCCTAAGGTATGAGGCAGGTAGAACATTGAATGCTCTCCCCGATCAACCCATGAAACCTGTGAAAACAGTACTCACCAGTCTTTCCAAGACCTCAGACTCCACTATCAGTGGTGAATTCGGGGCTTCCAGCACTTTAAGATGAGGTAGCAATACCCTTGAGATGGATAGGGATGCAGAGGTTACTCAAACATCAATAATCAAAACGAATCAGGTAGTTGGCAAAAGAATAACTATTTTAATATCAATTATCGAAAACATGGAGTACAATGGACGTCTCAGTGTAAGATCTCTCAATGCATCTAAAAAAAAGCATTCTTGTATAGCAAAAAATCATCATTGATGATGTCAACCTACGTATTATTAATGTCATCCTACGTGGCAAACTACAAAAAACTTATTGAAGAAGGTGATAGGACTGGAGGGAAAATCTAAGTATATGATCCATACTTGTCTAAAAGAGTGAAAAAAAGTGATAGGTTTCTTAACATCAGGTGGGGCAACTAAGCCCTCCCCTTAAACAGGTCACTATGAACGTCTCCAAATACACAATGTTCCATTGGCTACACAAACTATAGGACCCTTAATCACGCGCCCCACTACCATTGGTTGGCACTCTAACCTCCGTCAGTACTTTTCCACCTACGCTAGCAGCAGAGATGTTTTTATGGGAGACAAAAGGGGCACTTGCCCTAGGCCCCCAACGTGGAGGGGGCCTCAGAAGCCTGCCTGGTCTAAATTTGTCACCATTCTTAAACAGCACATGTCAGGACATTTGATGGCGTGGCGCTGAGGCTCTAAACCTATTGCATGTCGGTTGTTCTGCCTTAATCAATTCCACATGCAATGGTGTCTGTGTTCACTGCGGTATACCTAGTCAGTGTGCTCACTACTGCACAACTCTTGTAGCATTTCTTCCTTCCTCTGGGAATTATGTTGATCATGTGCATTAGCCAAATGTCTAATGCATATTAATAGTTCAGAACATAGCTCAGTGTGTTAAGCACTCATTGCAGAGGCATGTGTTTATATGCAAGAGTAGAATAGCATATTCCAGCAGGACTGGCTGAGCCTTTCCAATGACTGAAGTTTATAAACGTGCCTGCATATGTATGTGGTTCTGCAGCACAAAAGGTGCAATGATCAGCAATGTACGTGCACCAGATAGGTGTTGCTATACAAACTAACAGGTCATTGTATGATGAAGGTCTAGAAATTGTCTTGTTCAGATGGGGTGTTGTAAAACGTAGGCAATCGCCTCCAATGATGAGGATAAACTGTTAATAAACATCCAAGAGATGAATAAGTATCCAAATTCAAGACTGTGGAACCAAAGCGTTTATGCTTATATCCTGGATTTGCCAGCAGACGGTACAGTGATCCTGGTCAAATCATCTAATATGTTTTACAACACTATGCAGTCTTCTGCGAGGTTTGCCTTCTCGCATGCTGCTGGCATCGTTTAGCCCATTACTTGATCTTTCTTCTTATGGGGGCCATGTGAGTGGAAGGTGTCGTAGACAGAACAGAGAGGACCAGATGTTGTAGGCCTCGGGCAAGCATATTTTAAGGTCTGCTCATTTGACACAAAAAACGGTTTGCTTTTTTGTAAAAGTAAAAGGTTTTTCTACACGTTAATAAATGACAAATTCACAAGCCACTATTTTGGAAGTATTTAAAGCTTTAAAATACAAAAGACAAACCCAGATTCAATCTGTTAAATCACATTGGTTGGTATGCTGGTACTTACTTCCCTTGATGATGGAGAGAACGAAACTAGAATCATTCCTATTTTGCATAACACCCTTCTATAACATTTTGTATCATGTTTTGTAATGTGATTTGTGTACTTTCCAATCCAGTTTTATAAAATGAGATTATTTTAGCTCATGTTAAGAACTGGAAAAGAAAGTTCCTAAATGCAGAAATTGCAGAGTTGACACAAATCCCAGCTTCAGCCCTTAACCAATGTGCGATCCTGGGCCTCTCAGTTAATCTTGTATTGCCTAACCACTGAAAATTGCCAGTCGCTAAACCTTTCAAAATTCTCAGCCCTTCAGAGAGATAACCTTCTCAGGGTATGATCTTTAAAAAAGCCTCACTCGTGGTTTCACTGGCTATAGTGTTTCTTCCACTATAACAGTGAACATTGATATATTGCACACCACAGGCATGTGTTCCTTTGATCTCTAATGGCAGCACTATTTGCAAACCATGTCCCACTTATAATCTCAGTTTGTCTGAATACAGACACCTTCCTGGTGGCTTCTAAGAAGCATCCACTATCCATGCTATGCTATGTGTAGCTTTCTCCTTCCTTTCAATTGGTCTCCTATATCCTTGCTTGAGCACTTTTGCATTCTGTGAGCATAACCCTTCCTTACTGGACCATTCATAGGAACATTTGTCAGTGGAATGGGTGCTTTTACATGTGCTACCTGTGTAGGTTCACTCCTAGTCATTCTCTTCCTTTGTCTCTCCTTTCAAGCCTGTTTCTGGTACTCAAGAACAATCTCCACAATACTTATTTCTAACAAAATATGTCTGGTGGCATTCGTCATAGACCCAGGCAATTTTACACAGTCTTCTCGAATAGGAATGATTACATAGGGTCTTGGTTACTTAGTAGTTGCCACATCTGTACACTTCTCTTGTATAGGAGGATACACAGGAATCTTTTCTCCATTTGTGTCTACATAGTAAGCAGTGCGTACTGTAAGTGAGAGCAATATTACTGCAACAAAATGCAAGTGTAAATTACACAGAGGTAAGACAATTTACAGCAACAGCTTCTTGCACATCGTGGACGTCTCTCAGGATCTGCGATAATAATGTTGCTATTGATGCTGCCCATTTTACTCTTTAAGGAAGGAAAAACAGATTTGTAATCGTGCAACATCATGCGCTACTTCTGGAAGCTGCTGAGTCGGTTCCACAAGTTCCTCCATCAACTTCAGCTGGCCATATGATGATGAACAAAAGTTCCCATTGGAGACCACGAATTGGCCTTTTACCAGACGACATGAAGATTCTCCTTCAGTAGACTTTTGGATCTTCTCCCTCGAAAGTCTCATTAAGTTCCGAGTGTTCTCTCAGAGTACCCGTTCAGTTGTATTATAATGTCTCTCAGTATTTCTTTAAGTGCTGCATTGTTCCTCGGGTCTCTCAGGAACATTCAGACATCGGTTTGTCTCCCAACAAGATGCAGACATTTCTCAATCAGATAGTAGAACACCAAGATGACCAGTCTATGCGCATAATCTGCTGATAGGGGCATTTGTGTTTTCCACACTGAACTCAGGAAGCTGAAGGATTTGCTCAATGATAGCCGCGAGCAATCTCCTCACAATTGGACCATTCTTAGGATCTTGCAGGAACAGATGAACGCTAGAGTTCTCCCCACAAGTGCAGGGTATGCACACAAAATGAACAGAAAAACTGCAAGAACGATCCGTGAAACGTTGTCACTGGGCACCACCATATGCACCTCTGAAAAGAAATTCAGTGAGAAAGGAATCAAGCAACTGCTCCCTCTTCCAGTCGTCAAAAAGGAACTCCAAATTTGGCATGCTCTCCTTTATGATCAAGACTTAAGCATGTCTTAGTCCAATGTTAACATCTCCTGTGGCTCAAGAACAAATAGTTTCCCTTAACTCCTTTTTTAGTGACTGAAAAGAGTGTCCTGAAATAAGCCACAGTCCAATATACTCTTTGTCCTTATTCAACAGCTTCTGCGTCCTTTTTCCTCATCAAAGACCTAGTCTGCATGTGCTGTGGTTCTTCCCCGATGCTTGCTTCCAATGGGGGTGGGAGTGAAGGGGGTTTTCCGGTATAGATATTCACATCTCCAAGAAATATCCAAGTGTGTCTGCCTTGCATCTTGACTGCAGATGGTGTTACGTCCTCCACTATGAAGGGGCCGTTGAACGCGGCTCGTGCCACCTTCTAGTGAAGTTGCGGATTAGGACCGCATCTCCGGGGAAAAGTTTGGGATGACATAACTTTGCAATTCCTGTTGTAGGATCTCCTTCTGTGTTCTGCGCTGCCCCACACCCCTTTCATTTGAGCTGATCTGAAATGACAGAGATGCTTGCAGTCATACACGTAATATAATAACGTAACTCCTTTCCTAACAATTCTGCTGTTGTCTGGGCATCACTTCTTGGAGGTGTGAGAGGTGTCCTCATTCGTCACCCTGTCTCAATCTCGTGGGGGGTAAGATGGTGGTCTGAATCTGGCTGATTTCTCAATTCATTCAATGCCAGTGGTAGACAATGCAACCATCATTTCTTCAGGGTAAGCTTCAATTTGGCTATTCTCTCTTTAAGCAAGCGTTGAGTCTCTCATAGACTCTGTTCGGTTGTGGGTGATACACCGATGAAAACTTGTGCTTTACACTAAGCAACAAGCTTATTTGTTCAAAGACTTAATTAAGAAAATGAGGGCCATTATCTGATCTCAATACTTCACATGTTCCCTATCTTGGAAACACTTCTCTTACTAAATATTTTGCTGCACAGGTCTGGCTGTGTACATGGTCCAGCTTCAATCCACCCCGAGAAAGAACATACCACTACGATCATATATCTATAGCCATTACATACTTGCAGCATGTTGACATAGTCGATATGCAAATGCTGAAAAGGTATATTAGGTCTTGAAATAACTCCCCTAATTCTGCGCAATGTGTGCCCAGCAATAAACTTTTGACATACGATACAATTTGCTACCTAAAATGCAACATGTTCTACTATATTTCGGACAAACCAATCCTCTGCAATAGTTGCGGCAAGGCTCTCTCTAGTAACGTGCGCAGGGTAGTGTAGCTGGTCCAACGCCACCCTTAATAAGGCTACAGACATCACCAGTTTGGCAGTGCTGTCTTGTCACCAAATGCTTCAGAAGGGCTCAAAGAACACCCTCTCTGCGTCCACAGGTCTTTCTCATCCTGAGGTGCTTCCCCTTGAATCTCTACTAGCTGAGTCCTAGATAAGTCATTATAACAATTAGGCACACTCATCATCACCACCATGCTTTCATTCACATCAGGCGTATTAAATGACATGATAGTTTCTGAAAACGCAACTCGCTTGGCTTCCACATCTGCTTTTTGATTTGCACGTGAGATAAAATCTGCTCTTTTAGTATGTGCTGCACTTTTAACTACTGCAATGGCTACTGGGAGTTGTAGTGCTTTAATGAGCCTGTGCAATAAGGCTGCGTGCTGCACTGGAGTGCTATCCTCTCGGAGGTAGCCCCTCCTTTTCTAACGTGGTAGCCCCCCGTGCACTGTTGACGTCACATAGGCGGAGTCACTATACACGGTTACTTCCTGGTCTACAAGTCTCTCGAGCGCGATAATCAGTGCTACTAATTCTGTGGCCTGTGCTAAAAAAGTGAAACCGTAGTTGTGCACTTAATAATACTTCAAACTCTCCATTGGCCGTGTGCTTCACCACAACGGCACCTGTATATCTTTGTCCATCATTTTGATTGATTCTAGAAGAACCGTCAATAAAGAGAATCTCCCCAGCTGCCAACGCATTTTCCTTCACCCTCGGGAGTTCATCATCGAATTCCTCATAGTTCGAGCAATCATGTGCATGCTCAGTCTATGCCAGTGGTTCTGCTACAAACATGGCAGGGTTCACTATTCTGCATCAGACTATTTTAATCGTTGGATTCGATATTACTACCTCGTAGGCAGAAGCCCTTTGAGATGACCACGTACCCTTAGGTTTTTCCAAAATGCCAAACAAAGTATGTTCAACAAAGAATGTCATGGAACATCCCATTACTATGCTGGCAGCCTTCTCAATGGCGAACATGGTGGCAGCCAAAGACTGTTTGCACGGAAAGTGACCCCTCATTACTGGGTCTAAAATTCCACTGTAATATGCAAGGGGCTTGTACCCCAACGTGGTTCTCTGCGTGAGTACAGCTGTCATGTATTGCCTAACCTCTGAAAATTGCGAGTACCTAAACCTTTCAAAATTCGCAGCCCTTCAGAGAGATATCCTTCTCAGGGTATGATCTTCAAAAAAACCTCACTCATGGTTTCACTGGCTATAGTGTTGCTTCCACTATAATAGCGAGCATTGATATATTGCACACCACAGGTATTTGTTCCTTTGATCTCTAATGGCAGCACTATTTGCAAACCATGTGCCACTTATAATCTCAGTTTGTCTGAATACAGACACCTTCCTGGTGGCTTCTAAACAGCATCCACTATCCATGCTATGCTATGTGTAGCTTTCTCCTTCCTTTCAATTGGTCTCCTGTGTCCTTGCTTGAGCACTTTTGATTCTGTGAGGCAGCTAATGTGAGTCTCTGTCTATTCTGGGTTACATGTACCTTTACGTACGGTATTTTATTAATACTGCACACTGTATTACTTCCTGGATGCTATTGATAAAAAGTCTCTCATATCTATACTAGAACAGAAGTAACCTTTTTGTAGATGGCTAATGTTGGGCTTCAAATACTACTTGTTTATCATTCTGATTAGAGCAAGAATGAATTGGGTAAGGGAACTTCAAGGGAGTAAACATGCTCCCTTTTGCATGCTGCAAGGCAGCATATCAATTTATAGGTTGTGATCACAACGAGGGGTGTAGGCGGAAGGTTGCGACCAGATATTCTTGATCACTTAATTCCTTTGGTTTAGTGGAGGGGGACCCAAAAATATCCATGCCGAGGGCCCCAAAAGTGCTTAAGATGGCCTGGCTAGCAGCACGCAGACTGGGCTTCCAGGTGCTGGTGAGCTAGTATGCAATCATAGCTTCCCACCAATTAACATATCATCCATCATCACTTCAGTGGTCTGCTGTCAATTAGGGCTTTGAACTTGTCCTTGGGAGTGGTCTTTTGCTCTGGAGATTTCAAGGGAGTGAAGGCATGCTCTGCCCTCATGCGTAGGTGTGGTCGTCATGCTCGTCCAACTTCATCCTTCCACGTGACTGAAGACCACAAAATCGAGCTTCTCGTGTATTTAAAATACTATCTTCTAATAGATCTCTGACATCTTCCTTGTTTTTGTCCATGCCTCCTGAACAGGATCTTCATTCTTTCACACGATTTGTATCCAATGTCTGCTCACCGCAGCCTGATATGGCCTTGGCTTCTTGGCTCATCCAGTCTCGCCTTTCTGAGTTTCACTTGTAATTCACTTGTTTTTCAACTGCGACACACTGGAAAAGAGGCCTTCCTTTTTTAGCCCAGCTCTTCTATAATGTGTAGTGGAAACATCCATTCTTCACTCATTTATATATATACTCAGTGAAAAAAATATTGTTAAGGAGACATTATGGTTAAGTTGCGCTACTAAAACCCTATCACCTCTACTGGAAACACTATGCTAAAGGAACGTTATGCTTAAAGTGCGCAAACAGCACAAAGGCATAGGGTATGCAGCATAATGGAATGTACCAACAAGAGAAGTAACATCTGCCTTCAACAATCTCACTGCACAGCTGCTTTACATAGGAACAAAGAACGAAGATGTAGAGTTAGGCCCGCAAAGTAGTGAGAGCAGAACGTCACTGCAACGTGGAAAGTACACCAAAGTTTACCTTATAATTGCACAGGTCTTGCAGTGTACAAAGGTAGGAAAGCATGATGTCTTTTTTTTTGTGCGCAGCAATGGCAACTACCCTAGAATGGCTGGAAGAGAATTTCCCGCATGACGAAATGAGTGACCACAGTAACCCCATGGGTAGGGATCGCAGTGTGAAAAGTAACACACCACAAGCTGCACCTCTTCCACAACAACATACAGCCACAGGAACTGAGGGAAACGCTGTAAATACCAAACTAGATGCCAAAATGGATGAATTGCTGAACAATTTTGGCGCCTTGAAAGATTTCGTACAAGGACATTTTATGGAGAAAATAAAATACCAGTGCACTACCTGCACATGCCCCCTTCTCCATTTTCCAGCCCCCCATCCCCGCAAATTCCGTGTCATGAGAGACACTTCGATGAGACCTCAATCGCTTCCTCCCCTCAGGACCAACTTATAGAAATGCCAAAATCCCCGGTATATGTATCCGTTTCTGGTCCCCCTTCCCTTTCCTAAAAGTGGCTATGAATGTGTGGATATAAAGATTGATATGTAAATTGTTGCTGAATTTATATGTACCTTTTGCTTTGTTTTAACAAGCCCATTATAACTATGAGGGGCACAGTACTGGTGGGGATGATCGCAAGTAAGGGAAATGGAGGAGTCGTACGACCGCTGCACCTGGCTGGCAAATGCGCAATCACAATGAAAGCATCTGTAGGACGCCAGTACGGGCCGCAATTCCGCATCCACAGAACCACCTGTAAGCAGTTGTAGGACCGTATGTTTGTCGGTCGCACAACTTTGCACATGAAAATCTCTTCCTCTGCTGCCTGGTAACACCGCCCCTGGCCAAGATATGCGAAGAAACGTGTGATGTACTTTTAGTAGGTGGATGCGCTCACCCACGTCCTGTGGGTGACTTTGCACATGAACATCCCACCTACTGTACCGCTCACACACCCTGCTTGTTTAGAAATTTTCAGGGCACGTGTACCACACTTTTAAGTAGTCCGGGGATCCCAAGGTTATCCGTAGGACACCTATGCACATGGGCACAAGATATTCCGGCCAATATACAACCCGCGGGCAGCCGTCCCAATCGAGAACAATCGAGACGTCACCATGGGAATGGAACCACACTGCGCGTGTGCCCTTATTTGGCGGACACGATCCGGGCCCATGCACATTTAAAAAATACTATTTTCTGCAATGTATGGAGTGTTACAGTGAAAGTGCACCCTTACAGAGGTCCTACACTCTCCCTTGTGCATCTACTTGTTTTTGTGAAAGATTAGGGCCACTTTCCAGTTGTACGTGCTCCACAACAGTCCTATAAAAGGCCACTCCCCCAAGCTGCACTGCAATCCCTGTTTGGCTTTCCAGAACAGAGTAGCAATGCACATCGCTTTGTGTAGAAATTGCTTTGTGACCAATTCTGTGCCTCGAAAGTACCTTTCCAAGTAATGGCCACCAGGGCTGCTGCTACTACCTCTGACTCAGCAGCACCCACACACTCACCACCATCACCTCCTTCTGAAGGGCCTGAACAAGGGAACATGCATGATAATGTAGATGGCAATCAAGAATGAAACGAGGATAGAGTAGAGCGATTCCCCATTGCCTGCAGCCAGCGTGAGTCGCGGGTGTGGAAACTATTTACCACCTTAGGAGATGTGCCCAAATATCATGCTGACCAAGGGAAATGCACTGAGTGCATAATACTCAGTCGTGGAAAACCTGTCTTGTACAGCTACGGCACGATCTCCATGCGGCGGCACCTGAAATCGAACCACAAGGCAGCTGTTCGGAGGGTTGTCCCCTTCGAACAAGGCAGTAGGTTAATTTCCTCTGCAGCATCCTCAGCATCTGCTCCTGCCACCACTAGGGACACTCCAGTGGGCCAGCGCATCCCGAACTAGCCATGCAGGCCATACGCACCGCAGCAGACCCTTACCTTTCAATGGTCACTGTATTGTACATGTACTGTGACGTAGTACTGTGCAGGGGGAAAAACTTCGAAGTGCTTTCGAGGCTTCGGTACGGGAGCATGACAAAGAGTGCTCCCTACCCAAGTAAGGTCCACCCAACATTTTCTGCTCTCTACTTGCAGTGTCTTATCCCTGCGGTTGCTACCCTTTGCCAAACCTCCCTTCGATTCCTTTCCTTCTGTGACATGTGTTAGAAGAGCAGGAAAAATGCAACACAACCAGAAGGGGGGGGGGGGCCCAAAAGGCTCTTTTCAGAGCCTCCTTGCACTGTGCAAAAAATAGATTTTCAATGAAAGCATGCAGGCGGTGCCGCAGCCTATAAGTGCTGCATACAGGGTGGCGAACAATGGGGGACGCAACTCCGTCAAAAACATTGTACGCATTCCAAAAATCAAGTGGTGGCTCTGAAAAGAGCCTTTTTGTGCTGTTTGTGTTTGTAAGGTTGGAAGTGGCGAACACCCACTGGGGAAATGCTTGCTAAACTTGCAGGAAGCGCTGCACTGCATTTTGAATATTACGCAGAAACAGCTCATTGCCAGCATCAGTCAGATGAACTCCACCTGACTGAAAAATGTTGCTACTATGAAACGTAATGTTGTCATTGTGGAAGGAGAACATGTCAACGTCTCGCAAAAAGGCGCAAACAACCTTGTTCATATTGCGCCACGCTTTCTCCATTTGTGGCCCACACAAGGAAGAATGCAGCCACATCTGTCTCTGGCAATGCGAGAAAGAATTATGTGCGACTTGACATTATGAAACCCAAGGTGTGGAGCCAGTGCACAGCGTTCGGCGTAAACCTTTAACCAATGTATCCAGGAGTCACCCACAAGCCATATAGTATGCCTACTAAATGGAACAACCATACCCATAGCCATGTCCACTCCTATTTGCAGACACACCTTCTGGCACAATCTGTTGTTACACACCACGCCCAGGAAATCTAATTGACCAATCCCAACTCCTGTACAGTCCCATTTCCATGCCAGCCACCCTGAACAGACCCCTGCTATAGCATGTGTGCACCTCCAAATGTCACGGCTTTCGCAACCATATTGTCCTGTGTGGGGGGGTGTGCAAGCACATTTGAAGCAGGACAGAGAATCACCTCTTTTTTGGTAGTTGTGAAAAGTGTTTTCTTTTTTGTAAAGCGACTTGTAAAGAAACATCTTGTTGTTTGGTATTTGTTGGGGATTGCTCTCTGCTTTTCCTCCTCACATTATTACCCGAGCTTCTGCAAACTACATTTTACATTGTGGAACACAAGACTATTTTCAATAGGGAAAAAAAAAATATCAGCTCCAATTAGAAGCACTAAGTTTCTCATGGGCCCAAAAGAACACCCCAGCATGGAACAGAAAAGCAGACATATACCTGATTGGATAATCCATAGTCCCATTTCCATGGCAAGCATATTAAAAAGGACAGCATGTAGCACGTGCGCTTCACAACTACCATGAGTGCCACGCCACAGTAAAGCAGGGGCAGTCCTTCTTCCCTTTCCTGTAGTCTGTTGAACAGCACTCCCTCATTGGCTACTGTTAAACGGTCACAGACGCATCCACCAATTGCATCCAAGAATTCTGCATCTAACGCTATCATCTCTGTTGAACAGTGCATACTAACCGTTAAGCACGCAGAGTTTAAGTGTCCAGTGAATCAAAAGCACCTGTACTGGAAAGTACTGGAAAACGATCTATGAATTCTGCATCCATATTCATCGGCATTGCCACCCTTCAGCACGACCTGCAGGTATCACTACTTTTTGTCCAGTACATTTGCAACTGTGTTATATGTCCGTCGCAACACGGTACCTGCCACTGAATCTCCATAACATACTGAAAATGCAAACTGTTATTTCTCCCATCACCTTCCATGAAATGGCTCCTACAGTGGTAGGTGCTGGCAAAGTTGCCATTTGCCCGTAGCAGCCATTGTCATATGGAAACCGTTACTCTGTTCTTTCATTCAGTCAATTTTACGATGCTTTCCCCCATTAACGCACCTCCTATGAAATTTGTAAAAATCGCATAGAAAAGGATCAGTCAGCGTATCCCACCAAACTAAGCCAAGTGCATACATTGCATGCATGGCAACAGTTTCCTGCCACTTACCTTTCACACTTTATAGTTTGCAACATGTTTTGAAAATAATTTTTTTTATGTGTGCATTGACAACAGTACCATTCATAAATGCGCATAATGAAATTAAAGAACAGAAACAATGGCTCCACTCTTGTAGCAAGCATATATATGTACAAAAGTACATGCAAATGCACACACACAAATATTCTGCTTTGCAGTCTGTACATCTTTCCGAACCTTTTTGTCATCCTTCCACAATGAAAAGTACTCCATTTTCAAAGTGAATAGTCCTACACTAATACACACACTTGCTAAATAGGACGTCATACAATACACTTGCAAATAACCCACCTACCCCATTAACAAACATGCTTATGCTCCCAAGTCCCCATTTATATAGTAAGCCATCCATTTATGCACACAGTTTCTCTTCCTGCCAAGACATCCCCCTACACGTTTAAAGAATGTATTGTACAGATGCAATGACTAGGCCATTAGCCAACTTATTTTCTTACCATCTTCTTATACAAGTGCAGTACCCACCTCTCTCCTGAAAGCCACTGGCGTGTGCACTTCAAAATACAACCTGCAATAAACCTACTCTCACCAAGCAACAAAGTAAGTACAATACCATCATAGGGTTTTACGTCCTACTGGGTGAGTGCACTATTCTTGTATTGTATAATATAGGTTTGCGGCAACGCACCAGAATGTACTTCATTGTTACTCATGACACCTCAACAGGTGCTCAGTGTTAATTATGTTGCCACCATTAGACTAATGACCACATAGTAGGATATTGTCCCCAAATGAAAGTTAGAGGCCACTACACAGTGACACACCTCCATTTATATGCCTACCCTCATATTGAACCACTCATGCACATTGCACACATATACATTTGAAAATCTGCACACCAACACTTCCCTTTCTTCTCCAACAGCTACTACACAATGCCTACCAAACTGCAACTCGATTGAAAGCAACGCGGAAATAGAGCCACACAACCCAAAAGCATAGAAAGTAGCGATACATCGCAAGCAAAACTTCTACAGAAAGTTGAAAGAGAAGTGCTAATACAGTCATTAACCAAAACAGTTGCACCTACCAGTAAAGAAAGTGTAATTCATCTGTCAAAATATGACAAAGAAATGAAAACCACTAAAAAGAGTGCACCTCGCACTACTACTAACAGACAATGTACAAATGGTAATGTAAACACAAGTAAGCATTCTAAAAAATCACTTTTATAAAAAAAATTCTGTAACAGAGTCCTTCAGAACCTTATAAATAGAGGGGAGAAATCACGCACAAACCTCAAAACTTACAGCAGAAAAGTAATCCTGGAAGCTCTCGTAGACAGTGCAATGATCGTGGAAAGGAAATTGTTTATAGTCATTTTAAACAGAATGAAACCTCTAACCACATTAATTGGTAAACTACAAGCAGTACTTCGAAACAAACGCAATATCAGCATAGATACCTTTGGCCAAATCTGTACAGATGTGTGGAGTCACACCACCAACACAGAGCCATACTTCAATGAAGAATCATACAAACAAGAGAAAACAAACCAAATTTCCTGACATCGGAGTGGACGAGGGTATGAAAAGATACACAATACCATAATGGAAGAAGAAACACTGCTTTCAGAAATATCCCCACCAAACTTAGATGTCACTCTCCATTCCAACAAACCAACACGCCTCACCTACAAATGGCCTTGCAGATCAATGTGTAACGTTCGCCAATGCTTATTGAAATCTTTTCAGCAGTTCCTCAATCACTATGTGAAAGGCAACGAGAAAATAAAAATAACAATACTACAAAGTATGGACTCCTGTCCAGTGCTTAACTACACAGGAATACGAGGACATTCCTTAGCCTGTATTTCTGGACCTGCTTGCAAAAGCACCTTCCACTGTATCAAAATGTTAGCAACCCACCATTCAACTGTCAGAAATCTAGTTTACAAATTGTAGTACGCAAAAGGTCCAGCTTTAGCACTGCAACATTTAAATGATGTTCTCCTACACGGTATAGCCAAACAAGTGCTTGAAGAAATAGAGCACATCCAAAGGAAATATTGTGGAACTGAAGAGCACTTACAAACTCCAGCATTTTCAAACAACATTACTGACAACATTGCAGATGGCAACTTTTTATTTCACACATACAAAAAAGAAATACAAAAGTTCAAAAGCACATCTGCTGAAATGCCAAACTAAGTATGTGTGTTGTCGTAGAACTTTCTATAGAAAGAGCACCAAAACTATAGATATAATGCACAAAATAGAAGACAATGAGGAATCCCAATGGTTTCAATTAGCCATGTACCTTATAGCTGAAAATACATATGAAATTACTAACACCTCCATAGTGTGCACATACTGCACTGCAAAACTTGACAATAACCAAATGCCTTCACGGGCGATCAGTAATAATTTGGAAGTATTTCCAATGGCCAAACGTACTGCAGCAGCTTAAATTGTATGAGAGCATTATAATCCAAACAATGCACCCATTTCAAGCAATAACACGACTTCAACCGAAAACTGCAAAATTGCCTCCCACCGAATTACTGATAGGCATTTGTGGGAAACTAGTTTATTTACCATTTGATCTGAAAGAAAATGTAGACACTCTATGCGTGCAAAGGCCAATACAAGAATCTTGGATAATCCTGGTAAATGGTGTACCTAAAAAAGACAAAAATATTTGGCAGCAACTAGTGGATTTAAACAAAGTTAGGGAAGCCTTGTAATACCTTAGAAAAAACAATGAACACTAAAAGGAAATAAACGTTGAAGAAAACCTGAGAGAAACCACCAACCTCAACAACTGGCCAATTTGAACATCTAGATCCTACTGCAGCCTCCAATATTTTAGATCACTATACAATTCATCCACTGCACTCCCAAGAGACCATAGACGATGCAGTAGAAACATATTAAATGCGGCAAGCCAAAGGAGCGCCAATGAGTATATGGGAAAAAAGTGTAGAAGCACAAGCCTTTCCTCTACTCTTCCCGACTGAAAAAGGTGGAAGATATGGTGAAAGATGCACACAAATAACAGCATCAGAACACTACTGTTAACAAATGTATTCTGAAGACCCTAGATTTAGACAGAACGTGGAGTACATATTCCACCTCCTCTTTGAAAGTGAACTGGCAATGCTATGTTATGGAGTTGCACACACATTGAAAACAGGTTCCCATTTCCAAAACATGTCTGCGACACAGCTACTTCAGAAGGTACAAGACAAGGATGACGTTTTACAGTCAAGTATTACAAATCTCTTGGCAAACATGCGTGGTACAAAAGAGTACTGGTCTGACGCACACAGATGTACGATGCATGCTAAGTCATCTTGGCCCACCCACATGGTCTGTCACTTTAAGTTGTGCAGAGTATGCATGGGAGGACTTGCACACTTTCCTACGCATAGCAAACAAAAACAAAACAGGTGTAGACATGAAAACATCAGGAGATCTTGATCCTGTAAAGGTTTCACAGTACTTCCATCATCGCTTCCTTGCCATGCTGCAATTCATTTGCAATAAAGCACTTCCTCCCCTCGGATAAGTGGGACACTTCTTTTGTAGAAAAGAATATCAAGCCAGAGGAGCACCACACATTCACATGCTTTTCTGGATTAAAAATGTTCTTAAATTTGGCGAGGAGAGTGATAAAACTGTTTTGCAGTTCATTCACAAATATTTCACTTGTGAAATCCCTTCAGAAAGCACACGTAGTGACCTGCATGCGCACATTTTGCAATTCCAAAGACAGAAGTGTGGCAAGTATTGTCGGCGCAAATTTAAGAACAGAGGCAAATACTACACCAAATGCTGCTTTGGTTTCCCTAGACCAGTTTCAGCAACAGGGCAAGTAAACAGCTTCATGTCTTCAGTTCAACACAGTGTGAAAGGGAAATCTCCTAAGAACACATACTGCATAAAAAGGAACAAAGCATCAAAGTACATCAATGATTACAATGCAATAATTTCCCTCCTATGGAATGCTAATGTTGATGTACAGTACATTGCAGACAATTCCACTGCAGTTGCATGATACGTCACAGCCTATTTAACCAAAGCAGAGAAAACAGAGCTCAAAGACCGCTGGGATGACATATCATCTGACAAAACACTGGCACAAAATGTGTACAGCTTTGGCATAAAAATGCTGTCCCATAGAGAATGTGGCTAATACGAAGCTGCAGACCATTTAACTGGCACTGCCTTATAGGGGATATCTGAAAACATAGTGTGGCTAAGCCTTGGTCCTGCTGCATCCATAAAATGAGTACTGAAATCATACGAAGACATACAAACAATAGCAAAAAAACGATCCCAACAGCCAGGACATTTTGAAGAACAACTTATTGGACACATACTACCCAGACAGGAGTATTACTTTAGAAGCCATGTGCCTGTACCAGATAGCCCAAAACTTCTCATACAAAAATAACATTAAACCAGATGAGAAAAAAGGTAGATACAGAGTGGAAAGTTGTGAAGGCAGCCTGGTGATACTTACCAAACGCAGCCGAGTTAATCATATGAAATTGACATTAAAAACTCCTCAACACAAAGAACTGTACTACATGGCTCTACTGCAACTTTTCAAACCATGGAGAAAGAAGAAGATTTATTAGGCACCCACGCCTCCTATGAAGATGCTTTCAAAGCAAGTGAAAGTGCAATTACAGATAGAAACTTTACACGGTACAAAACCATATTGGACAATGAACGCCAACAAGAAGAAGAACCTCAAGCACAAGTAAATGTAGACACTTCTAAGAGCAGTGCACCTTCTCTAACAGGCAGCCAAGAACCACTCGGACAGCCACTCATAGAAAATGAGGCAGAATTCTACCTCAAGTAACCACCACCATGTTTCAGTATGAGCAATCTGCAGAAGAGTTGGCTTTACTGAACTTCCAACTAAACAATGAGCAGCGTACCATTTTTCTAGAAGTAAGTGAAATAATTGACCATGGTATACAGCACAAAAGTAAAACTTGTACCTGTGACAACTACAAGCATGTACTTCTGTATGTAAGTGGTGAAGCTGGGTCAGCGAAAACATTCTTAATAAAAAGTTATCAGTAAATACCTCCAAAATTTAACAAACAATAACCTTTCAGCCATTGTATCCGCCCCCACAGGTTAAGCTGCCTACAACATAGGTGGAGTCACTCAACAGCGATTGATACTCCTTCCAGTAGAACACCAAAACAAATTAGAGTACTATAAACTTTCAGCAGAAGCTGCTATGGAGCTATGCAGAGTTTTGAAACAAATGAAAATGCTCCTAATAGATGAGGTGAGCATGGCTTCTAACCTAATGTTAGCTTTGATTCACCTCAGATTGCAAGAGGTCCTCAAAACAGACTACGAAGAACTGTTTGGAGGAAAACATGTATTGGTTTCGGATATCTCCTTCAATTAACACCAGTGAAAGGTGAACCTATCTTCAAAACCTTGGGACACAAAGGGCCTCATTACACGGTAGGCGGTAAGGGATTAATGGCACCGGTAAGGGCACCAGTGCCGGTAATCCTTTACCACCCTACTACGAGGTCCCTTAGCGGGTCCCTCCCCTAACGCCTGGTTTTACCAGGTATTATGGAAGGGACCCGCTAAGGCACTTCAGAGCTAATAACGGTACCGCAAATTGTGGTGCCGTTATTAGCTCCTTCCCCATTCCCATTGAGCTCTATGGGGGCTCAAATGGGAATGGGGAATGGTTCCCAGAATGGGGACTTACCGGGTCCTCCAGGGTCGGAATGACCCGGTAAGTCCCTATTCTGGGAACACGGACTTGGAATGCGGTAAGGGGGTAGCCATGGCGCTAATAGCGCCATGGCTACCGCCTACTGTGTAATGAGGCCCAAAGTGTGCTGTAAAAGTCTTGGAAGCATCAGGAATGTAAATCTCTGGCAACATTTCCAATACAGAGAACTAACTCAAAACATGTGTCTGTCTGCAGACCTCACCTGCGTGAACATTTTAAAAAACATACGGATTGGTGTACTATCAAAGGAGGCGCAGTCTACCCTCAATACTAGATGCATCCATGAGCTGTACAGGCATAACACATGTGGTGTTGATGTCATGGAACAATTAGCTCACAAAAATATCACCTGTATGTCAACTCTAGAAAGCTGTGCACAATTCAATGCAACAATGCTGAAAAAAGAAAAACAACCACTAGTGGAAGTTCACGCCACAGACAAACTGGATGTACACGGTATGACAATACCTAAGGGTCAACAAGCCACAGCACGACTAAATACCTTTGAAAACTCTCTCCAACACAACTGGTTTGGAGAAAATGTTAACATTATGTGTGAACTGTAGAGTAATGCTAAAGCGTAACCTTGATGTAGAGCAAGGTTTAGTTAATGGAGCACTTGGTACAGTTGTTGGCTTCCAGACATACCCACGGGACAACAGCATTCAGTTTTTCAACATCCACTTTGACAAACTTTCAGAAGTAAAAAAAATAGGATGCACAATGGCTCGATTCCTTCTTTTCAAAGACATGTATGTACGCAGAGAAAAGTTTTCTCTGTCGCTAGCTTATGCAGTAACTATTCATAAATTGCAAGGTCTAACCCTAGATCAAGCATTGATTGATATTGGCAGCACAGTCTTTAAAGAAGGCATGAGTTATGTCGCACTGTCACGGCTACGTACACTGGAAGGACTATATCTAGTGAATTTTGATGCAACTGCAGTCAGCGCAGACATTCATTGCATCATAGAGTACAAGAGTGCACTCTACACACCCCATCTAAACATGTACCCTGTTCCTCAGAAACCCAAAGGTTGCGAAAGAAAGTTCATTCAATCAGAAGTTCTAAATGATTTGGCAACAGTACCACCAAAGAAATAAAAATTAGCTCATACTCCATCAACTACCAATAGCACAGACAAAAGGAGTAAAAAATACAATACATGCCCAACTCCACACACAAAAAAGTGCCTCTTCAAACAAACCACGTGCCCTTCCATCAAAGTACTCAGACACAGAAGTACCTGATCCATTCAAAATTTCTAATACAACAGTTGATAATTGCTATGCAAATGTAACAATTAATGTTCTATTCCAAATGCCAACAATTGTTGAAAACGTTTATTTAAATGGCGCAGACCAGTTGTGTTTACAAATGCTTCGCCTTCACAGAAATGCAGTAAGTAATCCTGACTAACATTTACAGTGTCTCAGGCGTAAGGCAAGAATTGGACTACTGTGCTGGAATGGTGAAATTCACGTTAAACAGACAAGAAGATCCACAGGAATTTCTAATGTACTTACTACAAATACTGGAAAGGAAAAACATACTCATAAATGTAATCTTTCAGATTTCCTACATGTGTAAATATACATGCAGTCTCTGCAACATGCCATTCAGGAACAAGTCCCTAACAAATGTTTTGTGTATGTATCAATACCTAACTCTGACTCCATTCCATTTCAGCAGCTGGTGTAAAATGCCAACCATAGCATATTGTATACGTCGTGCAATTCTGATAATCGTTTGATGCTACATATACACTCACATAGTCAATATGTAATTGTGATGCTCTTACGATACAATACGATACAATGCAGATGGAACCAAAAACAACTGCAAACTGACTACCTTCACAACGGGCAGGTATCACTTGGCAAGAAAACATTCACAACAGTAGCCATAATCTACCACACAGGTGACTCGACCAGTGCATAATTAGAAAGCAATGGTCATGGTGGGAATGCAATGATACTTCTATCATTCCAAAGCAGAGATTACCTGCAAATCTTGCAAATGCCTACTTAATATTCTTGAAGCCAAAATGTAGTCATTGATGTACAAACCTGCTATACTCTACTCCCCAGCACCCACCAGTACCTTCATAATTGCACAAAAAAAGAATTACCTTCCAGATTGTGGACCTAAAGCAACTTAGAATACAGCAAGTATTCAAGAAAAGCATTCAAGTGTGTGTTGGACAATTGTATCCCCAATGAACCCAATGAGTACACTCAGACAAACAATACGTGTGCAGAAATGACACTAGCAGTATTTTCCACATGATACGTAAAAGGGAAAGTACTAAGTATGAGGGTTCAAAACTATCCGCAATAACCTCTGCAAGCAGCAAGTATGCAAATGAGTCACCACCTCTATAAGAATACTGATACAAATGCAATACATAAGCAACTATCACTACATAAACCCATTATGGTACACCAGCACTTCAGAATGTACACAGATGTGAAAGTAGCAACAGGAAAGCACAAGCTTGTAAACGTACCCTATAGGAATGGGACACTGTAAACAGTTAGAATACACCACCTGGTATCTAACTGCAACCAGAATACTGCAATGTTACTTGCATCATTAAAACAATCCAACTTAATCTTCAACAACCACTGTTTG
The DNA here is from genome assembly GCF_040938575.1 of Ambystoma mexicanum. Classification (NCBI taxonomy): domain Eukaryota; kingdom Metazoa; phylum Chordata; class Amphibia; order Caudata; family Ambystomatidae; genus Ambystoma; species Ambystoma mexicanum. The sequence continues at coordinate 1,063,950,629 of NC_090923.1, read as the reverse complement.
ACAAACATATCCTCAAACACTTCCAAAGTATGAACAGTTACAGTACGCAAACAGGTACGTAACTACCCTCGCAATTCTACAGTAGCACAGTACAATGGCACAATACTTGCAAAACACCAACATTAACCAAACGTATAAAGAAACAGTGCTACAAAAAGGAAGCAGGTAAACATTTATAAAACACCAACTGCTACACAATGCCACCCATGCTACCAACATGTATAGACCAGAAATCGTAAACCATTGCATTTCCGCCTACTTCAAGAGCACACCATAGAAATTGCTATAACCACTGCAAACGTTGATGTATTTCATTGTGCACCATAGCAGCAAAGAAATTTGCAAGGTTTTATTTTATCCAGCATGGATTGTTTTCCCCCACAGACCCAATGATTATGCAAAGAAACACAGGAACTGTGCACATTGCACAGTACATGTGTTCCAAGCATAGTACTTATGAAGTACTAGTTATGAGGGTCCACAAAGTAAATAAATATATGTAATGTAGAGGGCTGCAAAGTAACCAAATACCTGCTCTAACATGATATGTTCTCTTTTCCCACAGATAATGCAGCAACGATTACTACAACATTTCACATCCCATACACAAAAAACAGCACAGGCCCTCCACAATCCAAACAGTAAGTATGAATGTATTGTATCATACTTCTCTGTAATGCCCACTGTGCAATGTGTGGCCATATTTCTGCAATCCACATAGCAATGCCACAATTTACAATGTACACCAATATTACACTACGCGGCTTGTGCCTACGCCCTACACACTTCACTGCACCCCGTACAGTGTAGGAGCTCCAGCCATACACTCAATATTGTATACCCTGCCCACAACTACAGCAGCACAGTACAACCATTCATACAAACATCTATCCACGTACCACAAACTCCACACATAAATCCGCCAACTACCCCTTAGCCAGTGCAGTTCCCATTGCATAACATTTCATCCACCCAATGAATAACTTCTTTCCTACATGGATTGTTTACCTAAGCCTATAATACGTGAACATATTGAATGCACTATAGTACAGTAACCTACCCGATAATCTGCACAAGCACAACAATGCAAACTGAACAATGCATCCATATGGCTTAAATAAGTGCCCTATGTGCTGCAACATTTGCCTCCTAGCATACCACTGGCACCGTTTATGGCATTAGGTCATCTTTATTGTTATGTACACTATTTCAAAAGAAGGTATACAACACAGATTTAACTGGAGCACAAAGTACAAGTAAAATATCAGCTCCAATTAGAAGCACTAAGGTTCTCATGGGCCCAGAAGAACATCCCAGCATGGAACAGAAAAACAGACATACACCTGATTGGATAATCCATAGTCCCATTTCCATGGCAAGCATATTAAAAAGGACAGCATGTAGCACGTGCGCTTCACAACTACCATGAGTGCCACGCCCCAGTAAAGCAGGGGCAGTCCTTCTTCCCTTTCCGGTAGTCTGTTGAACAGCACTCCCTCATTGGCTACTGTTAAACGGTCACAGACGCATCCACCAATTGCATCCAAGAATTCTGCATCTAACGCTATCATCTCTGTTGAACAGTGCATACTAACCGTTAAGCACGCAGAGTTTAAGTGTCCAGTGAATCAAAAGAACCTGTACTGGAAAGTACTGGAAAACGATCTATGAATTCTGCATCCACATTCATCGGCATTGCCACCCTTTAGCACGACCTGCAGGTATCACTACTTTTTGTCCAGTACATTTGCAACTGTGTTATATGTCAGTCGCAACACGGTACCTGCCACTGAATCTCCATAACATACTGAAAATGCAAACTGTTATTTCTCCCATCACCTACCCTGAAATGGCTCCTACAGTGGTAGGTGCTGGCAAAGTTGCCATTTGCCCGTGGCAGCCATTGTCATATGGAAACTGTTACTCTGTTCTTTCATTCAGTCAATTTTACGATGCTTTCCCCCATTAACGCACTTCCTATGAAATTTGTAAAAATCGCATAGAAAAGGATCAGTCAGCGTATCCCACCAAACCAAGCCAAGTGCATACATTGCATGCATGGCAACAGTTTCCTGCCACTTACCTTTCACACTTTATAGTTTGCAACATTTTTTGGAAATAATTTTTTTTATGTGTGCATTGACAACAGTACCATTCATAAATGCGCATAATGAAATTAAAGAACAGAAACAATGGCTCCACCCATGTAGCAAGCATATATATGTACAAAAGTACATGCAAATGCACACACAAAAATATTCTGCTTTGCAGTCTGTACATCTTTCCGAACCTTTTTGTCATCCTTCCACAATGAAAAGTACTCAATTTTCAAAGTGAATAGTCCTACACTAATGCACACACTTGCTAAATAGGACGTCATACAATACACTTGCAAATAACCCACCTACCCCATTAACAAACATGCTTATGCTCCCAAGTCCCCATTTATATAGTAAGCCATCCATTTATGCACACAGTTTCTCTTCCTGCCAAGACATCCCCCTACACTTTTAAAGAATGTATTGTACAGATGTAATGACTAGGCCATTAGCCAACTTATTTTCTTACCATCTTCTTATACAAGTGCAGTACCCACCTCTCTCCTGAAAGCCACTGGCGTGTGCACTTCAAAATACAACCTGCAATAAACCTACTCTCACCAAGCAACAAAGTAAGTACAATGCCATCATAGGGTTTTATGTCCTACTGGGTGAGTGCACTATTCTTGTATTGTATAATATAGGTTTGCGGCAACCCACCAGAATGTACTTCATTGTTACTCATGACACCTCAACAGGTGCTCAGTGTTAATTATGTTGCCACCATTAGACTAATGACCACAAAGTAGGATATTGTCCCCAAATGAAAGTTAGAGCCCACTACACAGTGACACACCTCCATTTATATGCCTACCCTCATATTGAACCACTCATGCACATTGCACACATATACATTTGAAAATCTGCACACCAACACTTCCCTTTCTTCTCCAACAGCTACTACACAATGCCTACTAAACTGCAACTCGATTGAAAGCAACGCGGAAATAGAGCCACACAACCCAAAAGCATAGAAAGTAGTGATACACTGCAAGCAGAACTTCTACAGAAAGTTGAAAGAGAAGTGCTAATACAGTCATTAACCAAAACAGTTGCACCTACCAGTAAAGAAAGTGTAATTCATCTGTCAAAATATGACAAGGAAATTAAAGCCACTAAAAAGAGTGCACCTCGCACTACTACTAACAGACCATGTACAAATGGTAATGTAAACACAAGCAAGCATTCTAAAAAATCACTTTTACAAAAAAAGTTCTGCAACAGAGTCCTTCAGAACCTTATAAATAGAGGGGAGAAATCATGCACAAACCTCAAAACTTACAGCAGAAAAGTAATCCTGGGAGCTCTTGTAGACAGTGCAATGATCGTGGAAAGGAAATTGTTTATAGTCATTTTAAACAGAATGAAACCTCTAACCACATTAATTGGTAAACTACAAGCAGTACTTCGAAACAAAGGCAATATCAGCATAGATACCGTTGGCCAAATCTTTACAGGTGAGTGGAGTCACACCACCAACACAGAGCCATACTTCAATGAAGAATCATACAAACAAGAGAAAACAAACCAAATTGCCTTACATCGGAGTGGACGAAGGTATGAAAAGATACACAATACCATAATGGAAGAAGAAACACTGCTTTCAGAAATATCCCCACCAAACTTAGATGTCACTCTCCATTCCACCAAACCAACACGCCTCACCTACAAATAGCCTTGCACATCAATGTGTAACGTTCGCCAATGCTTATTGAAATCTTTTCAGCAGTTCCTCAATCACTATGTGAAAGGCAACGAGAAAATAAAAATAACAATACTACAAAGTATGGACTCCTGTCCAGTGCTTAACTACACAGGAATACGAGGACATTCCTTAGCCTGTATTTCTGGACCTGCATGCAAAAGCACCTTCCACCGTATCAAAATGTTAGCAACCCACCATTCAACTGTCAGAAATCTAGTTTACAAATTGTAGTACGCAAAAGGTCCAGCTATAGCACTGCAACATTTAAATGATATTCTCCTACACGGTATAGCCAAACAAATGCTTGAAGAAATAGAGCACATACAAAGGAAATATTGTGGAACTGAAGAGCACTTACAAACTCCAGCATTTTCAGACAACATTACTGACAACATTGCAGATGGCAACTTTTTATTTGACACATACAAAAAAGAAATACAAAAGTTCAAAAGCACATCTGCTGAAATGCCAAACTAAGTATGTGTGTTGTCGTAGAACTTTCTATAGAAAGAGCACCAAAACTATAGATATAATGAACAAAATAGAAGACAATGAGGAATCCCAATGGTTTCAATTAGCCATGTACCTTATAGCTGAAAATACATATGAAATTACTAACACCTCCATAGTGTGCACATACTGCACTGCAAAACTTGACAATAACCAAATGCCTTCACGGGCGATCAGTAATAATTTGGAAGTATTTCCAATGGCCAAACGTACTGCAGCAGCTTAAATTGTATGAGAGCATTATAATCCAAACAATGCACCCATTTCAAGCAATAACACGACTTCAACCGAAAACTGCAAAATTGCCTCCCACCGAATTACTGATAGGCATTTGTGGGAAAGTAGTTTATTTACCATTTGATCTGAAAGAAAATGTAGACACTCTATGCGTGCAAAGGCCAATACAAGAATCTTGGATAATCCTGGTAAATGGTGTACCTAAAAAAGACAAAAATATTTGGCAGCAACTAGTGGACTTAAACAAAGTTAGGGAAGCCTTGTAATATCTTAGAAAAAACAATGAACACTAAAAGGAAATAAACTTTGAAGAAAACCTGAGAGAAACCACCAACTCCTCAACAACTGGCCAATTTGAACATCTATATCCTACTGCAGCCTCCAATATTTTAGATCACTATACAATTCATCCACTGCATTCCCAAGAGACCATAGACGATGCAGTAGAAACATATTAAATGCGGCAAGCCAAAGGAGCGCCAATGAGTATATGGGAAAAAAGTGTAGAATCAGAAGCCTTTCCTCTACTCTTCCCGACTGAAAAAGGTGGAAGATATGGTGAAAGATGCACACAAATAACAGCATCAGAACACTACTGTTAACAAATGTATTCTGAAGACCCTAGATTTAGACAGAACGTGGAATACATATTCCACCTCCTCTTTGAAAGTGAACTGGCAATGCTATGTTATGGAGTTGCACACACATTGAAAACAGGTTCCCATTTCCAAAACATGTCTGCGACACAGCTACTTCAGAAGGTACAAGACAAGGATGACGTTTTACAGTCAAGTATTACAAATCTCTTGGCAAACATGCGTGGTACAAAAGAGTACTGGTCTGACGCACACAGATGTACGATGCATGCTAGGTAATCTTGGCCCACCCACATGGTTTGTCACTTTAAGTTGTGCAGAGTATGCATGGGAGGACTTGCACACTTTCCTACGCATAGCAAACAAAAACAAAACAGGTGTAGACATGAAAACATCAGGAGATCTTGATCCTGTAAATGTTTCACAGTACTTCCATCATCGCTTCCTTGCCATGCTGCACTTCATTTGCAATAAAGCACTTCCTCCGCTTGGATAAGTGGAACACTTCTTTTGTAGAAAAGAATATCAAGCCAGAGGAGCACCACACATTCACATGCTTTTCTGGATTAAAAATGCTCTTAAATTTGGCGAGGAGAGTGATAAAACTGTTTTGCAGTTCATTCACAAATATTTCACTTGTGAAATCCCTTCAGAAAGTACACGTAGTGACCTGCATGCGCACATTTTGCAATTCCAAAGACACAAGTGTGGCAAGTATTGTCGGCGCAAATTTAAGAACAGAGGCAAATACTACACCAAATGCTGCTTTGGTTTCCCTAGACCAGTTTCAGCAACAGGGCAAGTAAACAGCTTCAAGTCTTCAGTTCGACACAGTGTGAAAGGGAAATCTCCTAAGAACACATACTGCATAAAAAGGAACAAAGCATCAAAGTACATCAATGATTACAATGCAATAATTTCCCTCCTATGGAATGCTAATGTTGATGTACAGTACATTGCAGACAATTCCACTGCAGTTGCATGATACGTCACAGTCTATTTAACCAAAGCAGAGAAAACAGAGCTCAAAGAACTCTGGGATGACATATCATCTGACAAAACACTGGCACAAAATGTGTACAGCTTTGGCATAAAAATGCTGTCCCATAGAGAATGTGGCTAATACGAAGCTGCAGACCATTTAACTGGCACTGCCTTACATGGGATTTCTGAAAACATAGTGTGGCTAAGCCTTGGTCCTGCTGCATCCAGAAAAAGAGTACTGAAATCATACAAAGACATATAAACAATAGCAAAAAAACGATCCCAACAGCCAGGACATTTTGAAGAACAACTTATTGGACACATACTACCCAAACAGGAGTATTACTTTAGAAGCCATGTGCCTGTACCAGGTAGCCCAAAACTTCTCATACAAAAATAACATTAAACCAGATGAGAAAAAAGGTAGATACAGAGTGGAAAGTTGTGAAGGCAGCCTGGTGGAACTTACCAAACGCAGCCGAGTTAATCATATGAACTTGTCATTAAAAACTCCTCAACACAAAGAACTGTACTACATGGCTCTACTGCAACTTTTCAAACCATGGAGAAAGAAGAAGATTTACTAGGCACCCACGCCTCCTATGAAGATCCTTTCAATGCAAGTGAAAGTGCAATTACAGATAGAAACTTTACACGGTACAAAACCATATTGGACAATGAACGCCAACAAGAAGAAGAACCTCAAGCACAACTAAATGTAGACACTTCTAAGAGCAGTGCACCTTCTCTAACAGGCAGCCAAGAACCACTCGGACAGCCACTCATAGCAAATGAGGCAGAATTCTACCTCAGGTAACCACCACCATGTTTCAGTATGAGCAATCTGCAGAAGAGTTGGCTTTACTGAACTTCCAACTAAACAATGAGCAGCGTACCATTTTTCTAGAAGTAAGTGAAATAATTGACCATGGTATACACCACAAAAGTAAAACTTGTACCTGTGACAACTACAAGCATGTACTTCTGTATGTAAGTGGTGAAGCTGGGTCAGCGAAAACATTCTTAATAAAAAGTTATCAGTAAATACCTCCAAAAATTAACAAACAATAACCTTACAGCCATTGTATCCGCCCCCACAGGTTAAGCTGCCTACAGCATAGGTGGAGTCACTCAACAGCGATTGATACTCCTTCCAGTAGAACACCAAAACAAATTAGAGTACTATAAACTTTCAGCAGAAGCTGCTATGGAGCTATGCAGAGTTTTGAAACAAAGGAAAATGCTCCTAATAGATGAGGTGAGCATGGCTTCTAACCTAATGTTAGCTTTGATTCACCTCAGATTGCAAGAGCTCCTCAAAACAGACTACGAAGAACTGTTTGGAGGAAAACATGTATTGGTTTTGGATATCTCCTTCAATTAACACCAGTGAAAGGTGAACCTATCTTCAAAACCTTGGGACACAAAGGGCCTCATTACACGGTAGGCGGTAAGGGATTACCGGCACCGGTAAGGGCACCAGTGCCGGTAATCCTTTACCACCCTACTACGAGGTCCCTTAGCGGGTCCCTCCCCTAACGCCTGGTTTTACGAGGTATTATGGAAGGGACCCGCTAAGGGACTTCAGAGCTAATAACGGTACCGCAAATTGCGGTGCCATTATTAGCTCCTTCCCCATTCCCATTGTGCCCTATGGGGGCTCAAATGGGAATGGGGAATGGTTCCCGGAATGGGGACTTACCGGGTCCTCCAGGGCTGGAATGACCCGGTAAGTCCCTATTCCGGGAACACGGACTTGGAATGCGGTAAGGGGGTAGCCATGGCGCTAATAGGGCCATGGCTACCGCCTACTGTATAATGAGGCCCAAAGTGTTCTGTAAAAGTCTTGGAAGCATCAGGAATGTAAATCTCTGGCAACATTTCCAATACAGAGAACTAACTCAAAACATGCGTCAGTCTGCAGACCTCACCTCCGCGAACATTTAAAAAAACATACGGATTGGTGTACTATCAAAGGAGGCGCAGTCTACCCTCAATACTAGATGCATCCATGAGCTGTACAGGCATAACACATGTGCTGCTGATGTCATGGAACAATTAGCTCACAAAAATATCACCTGTATGTCAACTCTAGAAAGCTGTGCACAATTCAATGCAACAATGCTGAAAAAAGAAAAACAACCACTAGTGGAAGTTCACGCCACAGACAAACTGGATGTACACGGTATGACAATACCTATGTGTCAACAAGCCACAGCACGACTAAATACCTTTGAAAACTCTATCTCCAAAACAGCTGGTTTGGAGAAAATGTTAACATTATGTGTGAACTGTAGAGTAATGCTAAAGCGTAACCTTGATGTAGAGCAAGGTTTAGTTAATGGAGCACTTGGTACAGTTGTTGGCTTCCAGACATACCCACGGGACAACAGCATTCAGTTTTTCAACATCCACTTTGACAAACTTTCAGAAGTAAAAAAAAATAGGATGCACAATGGCTCGATTCCTTCTTTTCAAAGACATGTATGTATGCAGAGAAAAGTTTTCTCTGTCGCCAGCTTTTGCAGTAACTATTCATAAATTGCAAGGTCTAACCTTAGATCAAGCATTGATTGATATTGGCAGCACAGTCTTTAAAGAAGGCATGAGTTACGTCGCACTGTCACAGCTACGTACACTGGAAGGACTATATCTAGTGAATTTTGATGCAACTGCAGTCAGCGCAGACATTCATTGCATCATAGAGTACAAGAGTGCACTCTACACACCCCATCTAAACATGTACCCTGTTCCTCAGAAACCCAAAGGTTGCAAAAGAAAGTTCATTCAATCAGAAGTTCTAAATGATTTGGCAACAGTACCACCAAAGAAATAAAAATTAGCTCATACTCCATCAACTACCAAAAGCACAGACAAAAGGAGTAAAAAATACAAGACATGCCCAACTCCACACACAAAAAAGTGGCTCTTCAAACAAACCACGTGCCCTTCCATCAAAGTACTCAGACACAGAAGTACCTGATCCATTCAAAATTTCTAATACAACAGTTGTTAATTGCTATGCAAATGTAACAATTAATGTTCTATTCCAAATGCCAACAATTGTTGAAAACCTTTATTTAAATGGCGCAGACCAGTTGTGTTTACAAATGCTTCACCTTCACAGAAATGCAGTAAGTAATCCTGACTAACATTTACAGTGTCTCAGGCATAAGGCAAGAATTGGACTACTGTGCTGGAATGGTGAAATTCACGTTAAACAGACAAGAAGATCCACAGGAATTTCTAATGTACTTACTACAAATACTGGAAAGGAAAAACATACTCATGAATGTAATCTTTCAGATTTCCTACATGTGGAAACATACATGCAGTCTCTGCAACATGCCATTCAGGAACAAGTCCCTAACAAATGTTTTGTGTATGTATCAATACCTAACTGTGACTCCAATCCATTTCAGCAGCTGGTGTAAAATGCCAACCATAACATATTGTATACGTCGTGCAATTCTGATAATAGTTTGATGCTACATATACACTCACATAGTCAATATGTAATTGTGATGCTCTTACGATACAATACGATACAATGCAGATGGAACCAAAAACAACTGCAAACTAACTACCTTCACAACAGGCAGGTATCACTTGGCAAGAAAACATTCACAACAGTAGCCATAAACTACCACACAGGTGACTCAACCAGTGCATAATTAGAAAGCAATTGTCATGGTGGGAATGCAATGATACTTCTATCATTCCAAAGCAGAGATTACCTGCAAATCTTGCAAATGCCTACTTAATATTCTTGAAGCCAAAATGTAGTCATTGATGTACAAACCTGCTATACTCTACTCCCCAGCACCCACCAGTACCTTCATAATTGCACACAAAAAGAATTACCTTCAAGACTGTGGACCTAAAGCAACTTAGAATACAGCAAGTATTCAAGGAAAGCATTCAAGTGTGTGTTGGACAATTGTATCCCCAATGAACCCAATGAGTACAATCAGACAAACAATACGTGTGCAGAAATGACACTAGCAGTATTTTCCACATGATACGTAAAAGGGAAAGTACTAAGTATGAGGGTTCAAAACTATCCGCAATAACCTCTGCAAGCAGCAAGTATGCAAATGAGTCACCATCTCTCTAAGAATACTGATACAAATGCAATACATAAGCAACTATCACTACGTAAACCCATTGTGGTACACCACCACTTCAGAATGTACACAGATGTGAAAGTAGCAACAGGAATGCACAAGCTTGTAAACGTATCCTATAGGAATGGGACACTGTAAACAGTTAGAATACACCACCTGGTATCTAACTGCAACCAGAATACTACAATGTTACTTGCAGCATTAAAACAATCCAACTCAACCTTCAACAACCACTATTCGACAAACATAACCTCAAACACTTCCAAAGTATGAACAGTTACAGTACGCCAACAGGTACGTAACTACCCTCGCAATTCTACAGTAGCACAGTACAATGGCACAATACTTGCAAAACACCAACAGCAACCAAACGTATAAAGAAACAGTGCTACAAAAAGGAAGCAGGTAAACATTTATAAAACACCAACTGCTATACAATGCCACCCATGCTACCAACATGTATAGACCAGAAATCGTAAACCATTGCATTTCCCCCTGCTTCAAGAGCACACCTTAGAAATTGCTATAACCACTGCAAACGTTGCTGTATTTCATTGTGCACCATAGCAGCAAAGAAATTTGGAAGGTTTTATTTTATCCAGCATGGATTGTTTTCCCCCACAGACCCAATGATTATGCAAAGAAACACAGGAACTGTGCACATTGCACAGTACATGTGTTCCAAGCATAGTACTTATGAAGTACTAGTTATGAGGGTCCACAAAGTAAATAAATATATGTAATGTAGAGGGCTGCAAAGTAACCAAATACCTGCTCTAACATGATATGTTCTCTTTTCCCACAGATAATGCAGCAACGATTACTACAACATTTCACATCCCATACACAAAAAACAGCACAGGCCCTCCACAATCCAAACAGTAAGTATGAATGTATTGTATCATACTTCTCTGTAATGTCCACTGTGCAATGTGTGGCCATATTTCTGCAATCCACATAGCAATGCCACAATTTACAATGTACACCAATATTACACTATGCGGCTTGTGCCTACGCCCTACACACTTCACTACACCCCGTACAGTGTAGGAGCTCCAGCCATGCACTCAATATTGTATACCCTGCCCACAACTACAGCAGCACAGTACAACTATTCATACAAACATCTATCCACGTACCACAAACTCCACACATAAATCCGCCAACTACCCCTTAGCCAGTGCAGTTCCCATTGCATAACATTTCATCCACCCAATGAATAACTTCTTTCCTACATGCATTGTTTACCTAAGCCTATAATAGGTGAACACATTGAATGCACTATAGTACAGTAACCTACCCGATAATCTGCACAAGCACAACAATGCAAACTGAACAATGCATCCATATGGCTTAAATAAGTGCCCTATATGCTGCAACATTTGCCTCCTAGCATACCACTGGCATCATTTATGGCATTAGGTCATCTTTATTGTTATGTACACTATTTCAAAAGAAGGTATACAACACAGATTTAACTGGAGCACAAAGTACAAGTAAAATATCAGCTCCAATTAGAAGCAGTAAGGTTCTCATGGGCCCAGATGAACATCCCAGCATGGAACAGAAAAGCAGACATACACCTGATTGGATAATCCATAGTCCCATTTCCATGGCAAGCATATTAAAAAGGACAGCATGTAGCATGTGCGCTTCACAACTACCATGAGTGCCACGCCCCAGTAAAGAAGGGGCAGTCCTTCTTCCCTTTCCGGTAGTCTGTTGAACAGCACTCCCTCATTGGCTACTGTTAAACGGTCACAGACGTATCCACCAATTGCATCCAAGAATTCTGCATCTAACGCTATCATCTCTGTTGAACAGTGCATACTAACCGTTAAGCACGCAGAGTTTAAGTGTCCAGTGAATCAAAAGCACCTGTACTGGAAAGTACTGGAAAACGATCTATGAATTCTGCATCCACATTCATCGGCATTGCCACCCTTCAGCACGACCTGCAGGTATCACTACTTTTTGTCCAGTACATTCGCAACTGTGTTATATGTCCGTCGCAACACGGTACCTGCCACTGAATCTCCATAACATACTGAAAATGCAAACTGTTATTTCTCCCATCACCTACCATGAAATGGCTCCTACAGTGGTAGGTGCTGGCAAAGTTGCCATTTGCCCGTAGCAGCCATTGTCATATGGAAACCGTTACTCTGTTCTTTCATTCAGTCAATTTTACAATGCTTTCCCCCATTAACGCACCTCCTATGAAATTTGTAAAAATCGCATAGAAAAGGATCAGTCAGCGTATCCCATCGTACTAAGCCAAGTGCATACATTGCATGCATGGCAACAGTTTCCTGCCACTTACCTTTCACACTTTATAGTTTGCAACATTTTTTGAAAATATTTTTTTTTATGTGTGCATTGACAACAGTACCATTCATAAATGCGCATAATGAAATTAAAGAACAGAAACAATGGCTCCACTCATGTAGCAAGCATATATTTGTACAAAAGTACATGCAAATGCACACACAAAAATATTCTGCTTTTCAGTCTGTACATCTTTCCGAACCTTTTTGTCATCCTTCCACAATGGAAAAGTACTCCATTTTCAAAGTGAATAGTCCTACACTAATACACACACTTGCTAAATAGGACGTCATACAATACACTTGCAAATAACCCACCTACCCCATTAACAAACATGCTTATGCTCCCAAGTCCCCATTTATATAGTAAGCCATCCATTTATGCACACAGTTTCTCTTCCTGCCAAGACATCCCCCTACACTTTTAAAGAATGTATTGTACAGATGCAATGACTAGGCCATTAGCCAACTTATTTTCTTACCATCTTCTTATACAAGTGCAGTACCCACCTCTCTCCTGAAAGCCACTGGCGTGTGCACTTCAAAATACAACCTGCAATAAACCTACTCTCACCAAGCAACAAAGTAAGTACAATGCCATCATAGGGTTTTATGTCCTACTGGGTGAGTGCACTATTCTTGTATTGTATAATATAGGTTTGTGGCAACCCACCAGAATGTACTTCATTGTTACTCATGACACCTCAACAGGTGCTCAGTGTTAATTATGTTGCCACCATTAGACTAATGACCACATAGTAGGATATTGTCCCCAAATGAAAGTTAGAGGCCACTACACAGTGACACACCTCCATTTATATGCCTACCCTCATATTGAACCACTCATGCACATTGCACACATATACATTTGAAAATCTGCACACCAACACTTCCCTTTCTTCTCCAACAGCTACTACACAATGCCTACCAAACTGCAACTCGATTGAAAGCAACGCGGAAATAGAGCCACACAACCCAAAAGCATAGAAAGTAGCGATAAATTGCAAGCAGAACTTCTACAGAAAGTTGAAAGAGAAGTGCTAATACAGTCATTAACCAAAACAGTTGCACCTACCAGTAAAGAAAGTGTAATTCATCTGTCAAAATATGACAAAGAAATGAAAGCCACTAAAAAGAGTGCACCTCGCACTACTACTAACAGACCATGTACAAATGGTAATGTAAACACAAGTAATCATTCTAAAAAATCACTTTTACAAAAAAAGTTCTGCAACAGAGTCCTTCAGAACCTTATAAATAGAGGGGAGAAATCATGCACAAACCTCAAAACTTACAGCAGAAAAGTAATCCTGGAAGCTCTTGTAGACAGTGCAATGATCGTGGAAAGGAAATTGTTTATAGTCATTTTAAACAGAATGAAACCTCTAACCACATTAATTGGTAAACTACAAGCAGTACTTCGAAACAAACGCAATATCAGCATAGATACCTTTGGCCAAATCGGTACAGGTGAGTGGAGTCACACTACCAACACAGAGCCATACTTCAATGAAGAATCATACAAACAAGAGAAAACAAACCAAATTGCCTTACATCGGAGTGGACGAGGGTATGAAAAGATACACAATACCATAATGGAAGAAGAAACACTGCTTTCAGAAATATCCCCACCAAACTTAGATGTCACTCTCCATTCCACCAAGCCAACACCCCTCACCTACAAATGGCCTTGCACATCAATGTGTAACGTTCGCCAATGCTTATTGAAATCTTTTCAGCAGTTCCTCAATCACTATGTGAAAGGCAACGAGAAAATAAAAATAACAATACTACAAAGTATGGACTCCTGTCCAGTGCTTAACTACACAGGAATACGAGGACATTCCTTAGCCTGTATTTCTGGACCTGCTTGCAAAAGCACCTTCCACTGTATCAAAATGTTAGCAACCCACCATTCAACTGTCAGAAATCTAGTTTACAAATTGTAGTACGCAAAAGGTCCAGCTTTAGCACTGCAACATTTAAATGATATTCTCCTACACGGTATAGCCAAACAAGTGCTTGAAGAAATAGAGCACATCCAAAGGAAATATTGTGGAACTGAAGAGCACTTACAAACTCAAGCATTTTCAAACAACATTACTGACAACATTGCAGATGGCAACTTTTTATTTCACACATACAAAAAAGAAATACAAAAGTTCAAAAGCACATCTGCTGAAATGCCAAACTAAGTATGTGTGTTGTCGTAGAACTTTCTATAGAAAGAGCACCAAAACTATAGATATAATGAACAAAATAGAAGACAATGAGGAATCCCAATGGTTTCAATTAGCCATGTACCTTATAGCTGAAAATACATATGAAATTACTAACACCTCCATAGTGTGCACATACTGCACTGCAAAACTTGACAATAACCAAATGCCTTCACGGGCGATCAGTAATAATTTGGAAGTATTTCCAATGGCCAAACGTACTGCAGCAGCTTAAATTGTATGAGAGCATTATAATCCAAACAATGCACCCATTTCAAGCAATAACACGACTTCAACCGAAAACTGCAAAATTGCCTCCCACCGAATTACTGATAGGCATTTGTGGGAAAGTAGTTTATTTACCATTTGATCTGAAAGAAAATGTAGGCACTCTATGCGTGCAAAGGCCAATACAAGAATCTTGGATTATCCTGGTAAATGGTGTACCTAAAAAAGACAAAAATATTTGGCAGCAACTAGTGGACTTAAACAAAGTTAGGGAAGCCTTGTAATACCTTAGAAAAAACAATGAACACTAAAAGGAAATAAACGTTGAAGAAAACCTGAGAGAAACCACCAACCTCAACAACTGGCCAATTTGAACATCTAGATCCTACTGCAGCCTCCAATATTTTAGATCACTATACAATTCATCCACTGCACTCCCAAGAGACCATAGACGATGCAGTATAAACATATTAAATGCGGCAAGCCAAAGGAGCGCCAATGAGTATATGGGAAAAAAGTGTAGAAGCACAAGCCTTTCCTCTACTCTTCCCGACTGAAAAAGGTGGAAGATATGGTGAAAGATGCACACAAATAACAGCATCAGAACACTACTGTTAACAAATGTATTCTGAAGACCCTAGATTTAGACAGAACGTGGAGTACATATTCCACCTCCTCTTTGAAAGTGAACTGGCAATGCTATGTTATGGAGTTGCACACACATTGAAAACAGGTTCCCATTTCCAAAACATGTCTGCGACACAGCTACTTCAGAAGGTATAAGACAAGGATGACGTTTTACAGTCAAGTATTACAAATCTCTTGGCAAACATGCGTGGTACAAAAGAGTACTGGTCTGACGCACACAGATGTACGATGCATGCTAGGTAATCTTGGCCCACCCACATGGTTTGTCACTTTAAGTTGTGCAGAGTATGCATGGGAGGACTTGCACACTTTCCTACGCATAGCAAACAAAAACAAAACAGGTGTAGACATGAAAACATCAGGAGATCTTGATCCTGTAAATGTTTCACAGTACTTCCATCATCGCTTCCTTGCCATGCTGCACTTCATTTGCAATAAAGCACTTCCTCCCCTCAGATAAGTGGAACACTTCTTTTGTAGAAAAGAATATCAAGCCAGAGGAGCACCACACATTCACATGCTTTTCTGGATTAAAAATGCTCTTAAATTTGGCGAGGAGAGTGAGGAAACTGTTTTGCAGTTCATTCACAAATATTTCACTTGTGAAATCCCTTCAGAAAGTACTCGTAGTGACCTGCATGCGCACATTTTGCAATTCCAAAGATACAAGTGTGGCAAGTATTGTCGGCGCAAATTTAAGAACAGAGGCAAATACTACACCAAATGCTGCTTTGGTTTCCATACACCAGTTTCAGCAACAGGGCAAGTAAACAGCTTCATGTCTTCAGTTCGACACAGTGTGAAAGGGAAATCTCCTAAGAACACATACTGCATAAAAAGGAACAAAGCATCAAAGTACATCAATGATTACAATGCAATAATTTCCCTCCTATGGAATGCTAATGTTGATGTACAGTACATTGCAGACAATTCCACTGCAGTTGCATGATACGTCACAGCCTATTTAACCAAAGCAGAGAAAACAGAGCTCAAAGAACTCTGGGATGACATATCATCTGACAAAACACTGGCACAAAATGTGTACAGCTTTGGCATAAAAATGCTGTCCCATAGAGAATGTGGCTAATACGAAGCTGCAGACCATTTAACTGGCACTGCCTTATATGGGATATCTGAAAACATGGTGTGGCTAAGCCTTGGTCCTGCTGCATCCAGAAAAAGAGTAACGAAATCATACAAAGACATACAAACAATAGCAAAAAAACGATCCCAACAGCCAGGACATTTTAAAGAACAACTTATTGGACACATACTACCCAAACAGGAGTATTACTTTAGAAGCCATGTGCCTGTACCAGGTAGCCCAAAACTTCTCATACAAAAATAACATTAAACCAGATGAGAAAAAAGGTAGATACAGAGTGGAAAGTTGTGAAGGCAGCCTGGTGGAACTTACCAAACGCAGCCAAGTTAATCATATGAAATTGTCATTAAAAACTCCTCAACACAAAGAACTGTACTACATGGCTCTACTGCAACTTTTCAAACCATGGAGAAAGAAGAAGATTTATTAGGCACCCACGCCTCCTATGAAGATGCTTGCAATGCAAGTGAAAGTGCAATTACAGATAGAAACTTTACACGGTACAAAACCATATTGGACAATGAGCACCAACAAGAAGAAGAACCTCAAGCACAACTAAATGTAGACACTTCTAAGAGCAGTGCACCTTCTCTAACAGGCAGCCAAGAACCACTCGGACAGCCACTCATAGCAAATGAGGCAGAATTCTACCTCAAGTAACCACCACCATGTTTCAGTATGAGCAATCTGCAGAAGAGTTGGCTTTACTGAACTTCCAACTAAACAATGAGCAGCGTACCATTTTTCTAGAAGTAAGTGAAATAATTGACCATGCTATACAGCATAAAAGTAAAACTTGTACCTGTGACAACTACAAGCATGTACTTCTGTATGTAAGCGGTGAAGCTGGGTCAGCGAAAACATTCTTAATAAAAAGTTATCAGTAAATACCTACAAAAATTAACAAACAATAACCTTTCAGCCATTGTATCCGCCCCCACAGGTTAAGCTGCCTACAACATAGGTGGAGTCACTCAACAGCGATTGATACTCCTTCCAGTAGAACACCAAAACAAATTAGAGTACTATAAACTTTCAGCAGAAGCTGCTATGGAGCAATGCAGAGTTTTGAAACAAATGAAAATGCTCCTAATAGATGAGGTGAGCATGGCTTCCAACCTAATGTTAGCTTTGATTCACCTCAGATTGCAAGAGGTCCTCAAAACAGACTACGAAGAACTGTTTGGAGGAAAACATGTATTGGTTTCGGATATCTCCTTCAATTAACACCAGTGAAAGGTGAACCTATCTTCAAAACCTTGGGACACAAAGGGCCTCATTACACGGTAGGCGGTAAGGGATTACCGGCACCGGTAAGGGCACCAGTGCCGGTAATCCTTTACCACCCTACTACAAGGTCCCTTAGCGGATCCCTCCCCTAACGCCTGGTTTTACGAGGTATTATGGAAGGGACCCGCTAAGGGACTTCAGAGCTAATAACGGTACCGCAAATTGCGGTGCCATTATTAGCTCCTTCCCCGTTCCCATTGAGCCCTATGGGGGCTCAAATGGGAATGGGGAATGGTTCCCGGAATGGGGACTTACCGGGTCCTCCAGGGTCAGAATGACCCGTTAAGTCCCTATTCCGGGAACACAGACTTGGAATGCGGTAAGTGGGTAGCCATGGCGCTAATAGTGCAATGGCTACCGCCTACTGTGTAATGAGGCCCAGAGTGTGCTGTAAAAGTCTTGGAAGCATCAGGAATGTAAATCTCTGGCAACATTTCCAATACAGAGAACTAACTCAAAACATGCGTCAGTCTGCAGACCTCACCTCCGCGAACATTTAAAAAACATACGGATTGGTGTACTATCAAAGGAGGCGCAGTCTACCCTCAATACTAGATGCATCCATGAGCTGTACAGGCATAACACATGTGCTGCTGATGTCATGGAACAATTAGCTCACAAAAATATCACCTGTATGTCAACTCTAGAAAGCTGTGCACAATTCAATGCAACAATGCTGAAAAAAGAAAAACAACCACTAGTCGAAGTTCACGCCACAGACAAACTGGATGTACACGGTATGACAATACCTATGTGTCAACAAGCCACAGCACGACTAAATACCTTTGAAAACTCTATCTCCAACACAGCTGGTTTGGAGAAAATGTTAACATTATGTGTGAACTGTAGAGTAATGCTAAAGCGTAACCTTGATGTAGAGCAAGGTTTAGTTAATGGAGCACTTGGTACAGTTGTTGGCTTCCAGACATACCCACGGGGCAACAGCATTCAGTTTTTCAACATCCACTTTGACAAACTTTCAGAAGTAAAAAAAATAGGATGCACAATGGCTCGATTCCTTCTTTTCAAAGACATGTATGTATGCAGAGAAAAGTTTTCTCTGTCGCTAGCTTTTGCAGTAACTATTCATAAATTGCAAGGTCTAACCTTAGATCAAGCATTGATTGATATTGGCAGCACAGTCTTTAAAGAAGGCATGAGTTACATCGCACTGTCACGGCTACGTACACTGGAAGGACTATATCTAGTGAATTTTGATGCAACTGCAGTCAGCGCAGACATGCATTGCATCATAGAGTACAAGAGTGCACTCTACACACCCCATCTAAACATGTACCCTGTTCCTCAGAAACCCAAAGGTTGCAAAAGAAAGTTCATTCAATCAGAAGTTCTAAATGATTTGGCAACAGTACCAGCAAAGAAATAAAAATTAGCTCCTACTCCATCAACTACCAAAAGCACAGACAAAAGGAGTAAAAAATACAAGACATGCCCAACTCCACACACAAAAAAGTGCCTCTTCAAACAAACCACGTGCCCTTCCATCAAAGTACTCAGACACAGAAGTACCTGATCCATTCAAAATTTCTAATACAACAGTTGTTAATTGCTATGCAAATGTAACAATTAATGTTCTATTCCAAATGCCAACAATTGTTGAAAACCTTTATTTAATGGCGCAGACCAGTTGTGTTTACAAATGCTTCACCTTCACAGAAATGCAGTAAGTAATCCTGACTAACATTTACAGTGTCTCAGGCGTAAGGCAAGAATTGGACTACTGTGCTGGAATGGTGAAATTCACATTAAACAGACAAGAAGATCCACAGGAATTTCTAATGTACTTACTACAAATACTGGAAAGGAAAAACATACTCATAAATGTAATCTTTCAGATTTCCTACATGTGGAAAAATACATGCAGTCTCTGCAACATGCCATTCAGGAACAAGTCCCTAACAAATGTTTTGTGTATGTATCAATACCTAACTGTGACTCCATTCCATTTCAGCAGCTGGTGTAAAATGCCAACCATAGCATATTGTAAACGTCGTGCAATTCTGATAATCGTTTGATGCTACATATACACTCACATAGTCAATATGTAATTGTGATGCTCTTACGATACAATACGATACAATGCAGATGGAACCAAAAACAACTGCAAACTGACTACCTTCACAACGGGCAGGTATCATTTGGCAAGAAAACATTCGCAACAGTAGCCATAATCTACCACACAGGTGACTCAACCGGTGCATAATTAGAAAGCAATGGTCGTGGTGGGAATGCAATGATACTTCTATCATTCCAAAGCAGAGATTACCTGCAAATCTTGCAAATGCCAACTTAATATTCTTGAAGCCAAAATGTAGTCACTGATGTACAAACCTGCTATACTCTACTCCTCCGGAGCCCACCAGTACCTTCGTAATTGCACAAAAAAAGAATTACCTTCCAGACTGTGGACCTAAAGCAACTTAGAATACAGCAAGTATTCAAGAAAAGCATTCAAGTGTGTGTTGTACAATTGTATCCCCAATTAACCCAATGAGTACACTCAGACAAACAATACGTGTGCAGAAATGACACTAGCAGTATTTTCCACATGATACGTAAAAGGGAAAGTACTAAGTATGAGGGTTCAAAACTATCCGCAATAACCTCTGCAAGCAGCAAGTATGCAAATGAGTCACCACCTCTCTAAGAATACTGATACAAATGCAATACATAAGCAACTATCACTACGTAAACCCATTATGGTACACCACCACTTCAGAATGTACACAGATGTGAAAGTAGCAACAGGAATGCACAAGCTTGTAAACGTACCCTATAGGAATGGGACACTGTAAACAGTTAGAATACACCACCTGGTATCTAACTGCAACCAGAATACTACAATGTTACTTGCAGCATTGACCGTTTAACAGTAGCCAATGAGGGAGTGCTGTTCAACAGACTACCGGAAAGGGAAGAGGGACTGCCCCTGCTTTACTGAGGTGTGGCACTCATGGTAGTTGTGAAGCGCACGTGCTACATGCTGTCCTTTTTAATATGCTTGCCATGGAAATGGGACTATGGATTATCCAATCAGGTGTATGTCTGCTTTTCTGTTCCATGCTGGGATGTTCTTCTGGGCCCATGAGAACCTTACTGCTTCTAATTGGAGCTGATATTTTACTTGTACTTTGTGCTCCAGTTAAATCTGTGTTGTATACCTTCTTTTGAAATAGTGTACATAACAATAAAGATGACCTAATGCCATAAACGGTGCAAGTGGTATGCTAGGAGGCAAATGTTGCAGCACATAGGGCACTTATTTAAGCCATATGGATGCATTGTTCAGTTTGCATTGTTGTGCTTGTGCAGATTATCGGGTAGGTTACTGTACTATAGTGCATTCAATGTGTTCACCTATTATAGGCTTAGGTAAACAATGCATGTAGGAAAGAAGTTATTCATTGGGTGGATGAAATGTTATGCAATGGGAACTGCACTGGCTAAGGGGTAGTTGGCGGATTTATGTGTGGAGTTTGTGGTACGTGGATAGATGTTTGTATGAATAGTTGTACTGTGCTGCTGTAGTTGTGGGCAGGGTATACAATATTTTGTGCATGGCTGGAGCTCATATACTGTACGGGGTGTAGTGAAGTGTGTAGGGCGTAGGCACAAGCCGCGTAGTGTAATATTGGTGTACATTGTAAATTGTGGCATTGCTATGAGGATTGCAGAAATATGGCCACACATTGCACAGTGGACATTACAGAGAAGTATGATACAATACATTCATACTTACTGTTTGGATTGTGGAGGGCCTGTGCTGTTTTTTGTGTATGGAATGTGAAATGTTGTAGTCATCATTGCTGCATTATCTGTGGGAAAAGAGAACATATCATGTTAGAGCAGGTATTTGGTTACTTTGCAGCCCTCTACATTACATATATTTATTTACTTTGTGGACCCTCATAACTAGTACTTCATACGTACTATGCTTGGAACACGTGTACTGTGCAATGTGCACAGTTCCTGTGTTTCTTTGCATAATCATTGGGTCTGTGGGGGAAAACAATCCATGCTGGATAAAATGAAACCTTCCAAATTTCTTTGCTGCTATGGTGCACAATGAAATACAGCAACGTTTGCAGTGGTTATAGCAATTTCTAAGGTGTGCTCTTGAAGCAGGGGGAAATGCAATGGTTTACGATTTCTGGTCTATACATGTTGGTAGCATGGGTGGCATTGTATAGCAGTTGGTGTTTTATAAATGTTTACCTGCTTCCTTTTTGTAGCACTGTTTCTTTATACGTTTGGTTGCTGTTGGTGTTTTGCAAGTATTGTGCCATTGTACTGTGCTACTGTAGAATTGCGAGGGTAGTTACGTACCTGTTGGCGTACTGTAACTGTTCATACTTTGGAAGTGTTTGAGGTTATCTATGAATTCTGCATCCACATTCATCGGCATTGCCACCCTTCAGCACGACCTGCAGGTATCACTACTTTTTGTCCAGTACATTTGCAAATGTGTTATATGTCCGTTGCAACACGGTACCTGCCACTGAATCTCCATAACATACTGAAAATGCAAACTGTTATTTCTCCCATCACCTACCATGAAATGGCTCCTACAGTGGTAGGTGCTGGCAAAGTTGCCATTTGCCCGTAGCAGCCATTGTCATATGGAAACCGTTACTCTGTTCTTTTATTCAGTCAATTTTACGATGCTTTCCCCCATTAACGCACCTCCTATGAAATTTGTAAAAATCGCATAGAAAAGGATCAGTCAGCGTATCCCACCAAACTAAGCCAAGTGCATACATTGCATGAATGACAACAGTTTCCTGCCACTTACCTTTCACACTTTATAGTTTGCAACATTTTTTGAAAATAATTGTTTTTATGTGTGCATTGACAACAGTACCATTCATAAATGCGCATAATGAAATTAAAGAACAGAAACAATGGCTCCACTCTTGTAGCAAGCATATATATGTACAAAAGTACATGCAAATGCACACACACAAATATTCTGCTTTGCAGTCTGTACATCTTTCCGAACCTTTTTGTCATCCTTCCACAATGAAAAGTACTCCATTCTCAAAGTGAATAGTCCTACACTAATACACACACTTGCTAAACAGGACGTCATACAATACACTTGCAAATAACCAACCTACCCCATTAACAAACATGCTTATGCTCCCAAGTCCCCATTTATATAGTAAGCCATCCATTTATGCACACAGTTTCTCTTCCTGCCAAGACATCCCCCTACACTTTTAAAGAATGTATTGTACAGATGCAATGACTAGGCCATTAGCCAACTTATTTTCTTACCATCTTCTTATACAAGTGCAGTACCCACCTCTCTCCTGAAAGCCACTGGCGTGTGCACTTCAAAATACAACCTGCAATAAACCTACTCTCACCAAGCAACAAAGTAAGTACAATACCATCATAGGGTTTTATGTCCTACTGGGTGAGTGCACTATTCTTGTATTGTATAATATAGGTTTGCGGCAACCCACCAGAATGTACTTCATTGTTACTCATGACACCTCAACAGGTGCTCAGTGTTAATTATGTTGCCACCATTAGACTAATGACCACATAGTAGGATATTGTCCCCAAATGAAAGTTAGAGGCCACTACACAGTGACACACCTCCATTTATATGCCTACCCTCATATTGAACCACTCATGCACATTGCACACATATACATTTGAAAATCTGCACACCAACACTTCCCTTTCTTCTCCAACAGCTACTACACAATGCCTACCAAACTGCAACTCGATTGAAAGCAACGCGGAAATAGAGCCACACAACCCAAAAGCATAGAAAGTAGCGATACATTGCAAGCAGAACTTCTACAGAAAGTTGAAAGAGAAGTGCTAATACAGTCATTAACCAAAACAGTTGCACCTACCAGTAAAGAAAGTGTAATTCATCTGTCAAAATATGACAAAGAAATGAAAACCACTAAAAAGAGTGCACCTCGCACTATTACTAACAGACCATGCACAAATGGTAATGTAAACACAAGTAAGCATTCTAAAAAATCACTTTTACAAAATAAGTTCTGCAACAGAGTCCTTCAGAACCTCATAAATAGAGGGGAGAAATCACGCACAAACCTCAAAACTTACAGCAGAAAAGTAATCCTGGAAGCTCTTGTAGACAGTGCAATGATCGTGGAAAGGAAATTGTTTTTAGTCATTTTAAACAGAATGAAACCTCTAACCACATTAATTGGTAAACTTCAACCAGTACTTCGAAGCAAACGCAATATCAGCATAGATACCTTTGGCCAAATCTGTAAAGGTGAGTGGAGTCACACCACCAACACAGAGCCATACTTCAATGAAGAATCATACAAACAAGAGAAAACAAACCAAATTGCCTTACATCGGAGTGGACGAGGGTATGAAAAGATACACAATACCATAATGGAAGAAGAAACACTGCTTTCAGAAATATCCCCACCAAACTTAGATGTCACTCTCCATTCCACCAAACCAACACGCCTCACCTACAAATGGCCTTGCACATCAATGTCTAACGTTCGCCAATGCTTATTGAAATCTTTTCAGCAGTTCCTCAATCACTATGTGAAAGGCAACGAGAAAATAAAAATAACAATACTACAAAGTATGGACTCCTGTCCAGTGCTTAACTACACAGGAATACGAGGACATTCCTTAGCCTGTATTTCTGGACCTGCATGCAAAAGCACCTTCCACCGTATAAAAATGTTAGCAGCCCACCATTCAACCGTCAGAAATCTAGTTTACAAATTGTAGTACGCAAAAGGTCCAGCTTTAGCACTGCAACAATTAAATGATATTCTCCTACACGGTATAGCCAAACAAGTGCTTGAAGAAATAGAGCACATCCAAAGGAAATATTGTGGGACTGAAGAGCACTTACAAACTACAGCATTTTCAGACAACATTACTGACAACATTGCAGATGGCAACTTTTTATTTCACACATACAAAAAAGAAATACAAACGTTCAAAAGCACATCTGCTGAAATGCCAAACTAAGTATGTGTGTTGTCGTAGAACTTTCTATAGAAAGAGCACCAAAACTATAGATATAATGCACAAAATAGAAGACAATGAGGAATCCCAATGGTTTCATTTAGCCATGTACCTTATAGCTGAAAATACATATGAAATTACTAACACCTCCATAGTGTGCACATACTGCACTGCAAAACTTGACAATAACCAAATGCCTTCACGGGCGATCAGTAATAATTTGGAAGTATTTCCGATGGCCAAACGTACTGCAGCAGCTTAAATTGTATGAGAGCATTATAATCCAAACAATGCACCCATTTCAAGCAATAACAAGACTTCAACCGAAAACTGCAAAATTGCCTCCCACCGAATTACTGATAGGCATTTGTGGGAAAGTAGTTTATTTACCATTTGATCTGAAAGAAAATGTAGACACTCTATGCATGCAAAGGCCAATACAAGAATCTTGGATTATCCTGGTAAATGGTGTACTTAAAAAAGGCAAAAATATTTGGCAGCAACTGGTGGACTTAAACAAAGTTAGGGAAGCCTTGTAATACCTTAGAAAAAACAATGAACACTAAAAGGAAATAAACATTGAAGAAAACCTGAGAGAAACCACCAACTCCTCAACAACTGGCCAATTTGAACATCTAGATCCTACTGCAGCCTCCAATATTTTAGATCACTATACAATTCATCCACTGCAAGAGACCATAGACGATGCAGTAGAAACATATTAAATGCGGCAAGCCAAAGGAGAGCCAATGAGTATATGGGAAAAAAGTGTAGAATCACAAGCCTTTCCTCTACTCTTCCCGACTGAAAAAGGTGGAAGATATGGTGAAAGATGCACACAAATAACAGCATCAGAACACTACTGTTAACAAATGTATTCTGAAGACCCTAGATTTAGACAGAACGTGGAGTACATATTCCACCTCCTCTTTGAAAGTGAACTGGCAATGCTATGTTATGGAGTTGCACACACATTGAAAACAGGTTCCCATTTCCAAAACATGTCTGCGACACAGCTACTTCAGAAGGTACAAGACAAGGATGACGTTTTACAGTCAAGTATTACAAATCTCTTGGCAAACATGCGTGGTACAAAAGAGTACTGGTCTGACGCACACAGATGTACGATGCATGCTAGGTAATCTTGGCCCGCCCACATGGTTTGTCACTTTAAGTTGTGCAGAGTATGCATGGGAGGACTTGCACACTTTCCTACGCATAGCAAACAAAAACAAAACAGGTGTAGACATGAAAACATCAGGAGATCTTGATCCTGTAAATGTTTCACAGTACTTCCATCATCGCTTCCTTGCCATGCTGCACTTCATTTGTAATAATGCACTTCCTCCCCTCGGATAAGTGGAACACTTCTTTTGTAGAAAAGAATATCAAGCCAGAGGAGCACCACACATTCACATGCTTTTCTGGATTAAAAATGCTCTTAAATTTGGCGAGGAGAGTGATGAAACTGTTTTGCAGTTCATTCACAAATATTTCACTTGTGAAATCCCTTCAGAAAGTACACGTAGTGACCTGCATGCGCACATTTTGCAATTCAAGACACAAGTGTGGCAAGTATTGTCGGCGCAAATTTAAGAACAGAGGCAAATACTACACCAAATGCTGCTTTGGTTTCCCTAGACCAGTTTCAGCAACAGGGCAAGTAAACAGCTTCATGTCTTCAGTTCGACACAGTGTGAAAGGGAAATCTCCTAAGAACACATACTGCATAAAAAGGAACAAAGCATCAAAGTACATCAATGATTACAATGCAATAATTTCCCTCCTATGGAATGCTAATGTTGATGTACAGTACATTGCAGACAATTCCACTGCAGTTGCATGATACGTCACAGCCTATTTAACCAAAGCAGAGAAAACAGAGCTCAAAGAACTCTGGGATGATATATCATCTGACAAAACACTGGCACAAAACGTGTACAGCTTTGGCATAAAAATGCTGTCCCATAGAGAATGTGGCTAATACGAAGCTGCAGACCATTTAACTGGAACTGCCTTATAGGGGATATCTGAAAACATAGTGTGGCTAAGCCTTGGTCCTGCTGCATCCAGAAAAAGAGTACTGAAATCATACAAAGACATACAAACAATAGCAAAAAAAGATCCCAACAGCCAGGACATTTTGAAGAACAACTTATTGGACACATACTACCCAAACAGGAGTATTACTTTAGAAGCCATGTGCCTGTATTAGGTAGCCCAAAACCTCTCATACAAAAATAACATTAAACCAGATGAGAAAAAAGGTAGATACAGAGTGGAAAGTTGTGAAGGCAGCCTGGTGGAACTTACCAAACGCAGCCGAGTTAATCATATGAAATTGTCATTAAAAACTCCTCAACACAAAGAACTGTACTACATGGCTCTACTGCAACTTTTCAAACCATGGAGAAAGAAGAAGATTTATTAGGCACCCACGCCTCCTATGAAGATGCTTTCAATGCAAGTGAAAGTGCAATTACAGATAGAAACTTTACACGGTACAAAACCATATTGGACAATGAACGCCAACAAGAAGAAGAACCTCAAGCACAACTAAATGTAGACACTTCTAAGAGCAGTGCACCTTTTCTAACAGGCAGCCAAGAACCACTCGGACAGCCACTCATAGCAAATGAGCCAGAATTCTAACTCAAGTAACCACCACCATGTTTCAGTATGCGCAATCTGCAGAAGAGTTGGCTTTACTGAACTTCCAACTAAACAATGAGCAGCGTACCATTTTTCTAGAAGTAAGTGAAATAATTGACCATGGTATACAGCACAAAAGTAAAACTTGTACCTGTGACAACTACAAGCATGTACTTCTGTATGTAAGTGGTGAAGCTGGGTCAGCGAAAACATTCTTAATAAAAAGTTATCAGTAAATACCTCCAAAAATTAACAGAAATAACCTTTCAGCCATTGTATCCACCCCCACAGGTTAAGCTGCCAACAACATAGGTGGAGTAACTCAACAGCGATTGATACTCCTTCCAGTAGAACACCAAAACAAATTAGAGTACTATAAACTTTCATCAGGAGCTGCTATGGAGCTATGCAGAGTTTTGAAACAAATGAAAATGCTCCTAATAGATGAGGTGAGCATGGCTTCTAACCTAATGTTAGCTTTGACTCACCTCAGATTGCAAGAGGTCCTCAAAACAGACTACGAAGAACTGTTTGGAGGAAAACATGTATTGGTTTCGGATATCTCCTTCAATTAACACCAGTGAAAGGTGAACCTATCTTCAAAACCTTGGGACACAAAGGGCCTCATTACACGGTAGGCGGTAAGGGATTACCGGCACCGGTAAGGGCACCAGTGTCGGTAATCCTTTACCACCCTACTACGAGGTCCCTTAGCTGGTCCCTCCCCTAACGCCTGGTTTTACCAGGTATTATGGAAGGGACCCGCTAAGGGACTTCAGAGCTAATAACGGTACCGCAAATTGCGGTGCCGTTATTAGCTCCTTCCCCATTCCCATTGAGCCATGGGGGCTCAAATGGGAATGGGGAATGGTTCCCGGAATGGGGACTTACCGGGTCCTCCAGGGTCGGAATGACCCGGTAAGTCCCTATTCCGGGAACACGGACTTGGAATGCGGTAAGGGGGTAGCCATGGCGCTAATAGCGCCATGGCTACCGCCTACTGTGTAATGAGGCCCAAAGTGTGCTGTAAAAGTCTTGGAAGCATCAGGAATGTAAATCTCTGGCAACATTTCCAATACAGAGAACTAACTCAAAACATGCGTCAGTCTGCAGACTTCACCTCCACGAACATTTAAAAAAACATACGGATTGGTGTACTATCAAAGGAGGCGCAGTCTACCCTCAATACTAGATGCATCCATGAGCTGAACAGGCATAACACAGGTGCTGCTGATGTCATGGAACAATTAGCTCACAAAAATATCACCTGTATGTCAACTCTAGAAAGCTGTGCACAATTCAATGCAACAATGTTGAAAAAAGAAAAACAACCACTAGTGGAAGTTCACGCCACAGACAAACTGGATGTACACGATATGACAATACCTATGTGTCAACAAGCCACAGCACGACTAAATACCTTTGAAAACTCTATCTCCAACACAGCTGGTTTGGAGAAAATGTTATCATTATGTGTGAACTGTAGAGTAATGCTAAAGCGTAACCTTGATGTAGAGCAAGGTTTAGTTAATGGAGCACTTGGTACAGTTGTTGGCTTCCAGACATACCCACGGGACAACAGCATTCAGTTTTTCAACATCCACTTTGACAAACTTTCAGAAGTAAAAAAATAGGATGCACAATGGCTCGATTCCTTCTTTTCAAAGACATGTATGTATGCAGAGAAAAGTTTTCTCTGTCGCTAGCTTTTGCAGTAACTATTCATAAATTACAAGGTCTAACCTTAGATCAAGCATTGATTGATATTGGCAGCACAGTCTTTAAAGAAGGCATGAGTTATGATGCACTGTCACGGCTACGTACACTGGAAGGACTATATCTAGTGAATTTTGATGCAACTGCAGTCAGCGCAGACATTCATTGCATCATAGAGTACAAGAGTGCACTCTACACACCCCATCTAAACATGTACCCTTTTCCTCAGAAACCCAAAGGTTGCAAAAGAAAGTTCATTCAATCAGAAGTTCTAAATGATTTGGCAACAGTACCACCAAAGAAATAAAAATTAGCTCATACTCCATCAACTACCAAAAGCACAGACAAAAGGAGTAAAAAATACAAGACATGCCCAACTCCACACACAAAAAAGTGCCTCTTCAAACAAACCATGTGCCCTTCCATCAAAGTACTCAGACACAGAAGTACCTGATCCATTCAAAATTTCTAATACAACAGTTGTTAACTGCTATGCAAATGTAACAATTAATGTTCTATTCCAAATGCCAACAATTGTTGAAAACTTTTATTTGAATGGCGCAGACCAGTTGTGTTTACAAATGCTTCGCCTTCACAGAAATGCAGTAAGTAATCCTGACTAACATTTACAGTGTCTCAGGCGTAAGGCAAGAATTGGACTACTGTGCTGGAATGGTGAAATTCACGTTAAACAGACAAGAAGATACACAGGAATTTCTAATGTACTTACTACAAATACTGGAAAGGAAAAACATACTCATAAATGTAATCTTTCAGATTTCCTACATGTGGAAACATACATGCAGTCTCTGCAACATGCCATTCAGGAACAAGTCCCTAACAAATGTTTTGTGTATGTATCAATACCTAACTGTGACTCCATTCCATTTCAGCAGCTGGTGTAAAATGCCAACCATAGCATATTGTATACGTCGTGCAATTCTGATAATCGTTTGATGCAACATATACACTCACATAGTCAATATGTAATTGTGATGCTCTTACGATACAATACGATACAATGCAGATGGAACCAAAAACAACTGCCAACTGACTACCTTCACAACGGGCAGGTATCACTTGGCAAGAAAACATTCACAACAGTAGCCATAATCTACCACACAAGTGACTCAACCAGTGCATAATTAGAAAGCAATGGTCATGGTGGGAATGCAATGATACTTCTATCATTCCAAAGCAGAGATTACCTGCAAATCTTGCAAATGCCTACTTAATATTCTTGAAGCCAAAATGTAGTAATTGATGTACAAACCTGGTATACTCTACTCCCCAGCACCCACCAGTACCTTCGTAATTGCACAAAAAAAGAATTACCTTCCAGACTGTGGACCTAAAGTAACTTAGAATACAGCAAGTATTCAAGAAAAGCATTAAAGTGTGTGTTGGAAAATGTTATCCCCAATGAACCCAATGAGTACACTCAGACAAACAATACGTGTGCAGAAATGACACTAGCAGTATTTTCCACATGATACGTAAAAGGGAAAGTACTAAGTATGAGGGTTCAAAACTATCCGCAATAACCTCTGCAAGCAGCACGTATGCAAATGAGTCACCACCTCTCTAAGAATACTGATACAAATGCAATACATAAGCAACTATCACTACGTACTCCCATTATGGTACACCACCACTTCAGAATGTACACAGATGTGAAAGTAGCAACAGGAATGCACAAGCTTGTAAACGTACCCTATAGGAATGGGACACTGTAAACAGTTAGAATACACCACCTGGTATCTAACTGCAACCAGAATACTACAATGTTACTTGCAGCATTAAAACAATCCAACTCAACCTTCAACAACCACTGTTCGACAAACATATCCTCAAACACTTCCAAAGTATGAACAGTTACAGTACGCAAACAGGTACGTAACTACCCTCGCAATTCTACAGTAGCACAGTACAATGGCACAATACTTGCAAAACACCAACAGCAACCAAACGTATAAAGAAACAGTGCTACAAAAAGGAAGCAGGTAAACATTTATAAAACACCAACTGCTATACAATGACACCCATGCTACCAACATGTATAGACCAGAAATCGTAAATCATTGCATTTCCCCCTGCTTCAAAAGCACACCTTAGACATTGCTATAACCACTGCAAACGTTGTTGTATTTCATTGTGCACCATAGCAGCAAAGAAATTTGGAAGGTTTTATTTTATCCAGCATGGATTGTTTTCCCCGACAGACCCAATGATTATGCAAAGAAACACAGGAACGGTGCACATTGCACATTACACGTGTTCCAAGCATAGTACTTATGAAGTACTAGTTATGAGGGTCCACAAAGTAAATAAATATATGTAATGTAGAGGGCTGCAAAGTAACCAAATACCTGCTCTAACATGATATGTTCTCTTTTCCCACAGATAATGCAGCAACGATTACTACAACATTTCACATCCCATACACAAAAAACAGCACAGGCCCTCCACAATCCAAACAGTAAGTATGAATGTATTGTATCATACTTCTCTGTAATGTCCACTGTGCAATGTGTGGCCATATTTCTGCAATCCACATAGCAATGCCACAATTTACAATGTACACCCTACACACTTCACTACACCCCGTACAGTTTAGGAGCTCCAGCCATGCACTCAATATTGTATACCCTGCCCACAACTACAGCAGCACAGTACAACTATTCATACAAACATCTATCCACGTACCACAAACTCCACACATAAATCCGCCAACTACCCCTTAGCCAGTGCAGTTCCCATTGCATAACATTTCATCCACCCAATGAATAACTTCTTTCCTACATGCATTGTTTACCTAAGCCTATAATAGGTGAACACATTGAATGCACTATAGTACACTAACCTACCCGATAATCTGCACAAGCACAACTATGCAAACTGAACAATGCATCCATATGGCTTAAATAAGTGCCCTATGTGCTGCAACATTTGCCTCCTAGCATACCACTGGCACCGTTTAAGGCATTAGGTCATCTTTATTGTTATGTACACTATTTCAAAAGAAGGTATACAACACAGATTTAACTGGAGCACAAATTACATAGCTTGGCAGCCATATTTGACATTCTGCGTTACTCCTTAAACTTTCAAACTTCTGCTTCCCTTTCTTAATGTGTAATGGAAACACCATTTGAAAACCATACCCCCTTAGAGTGTTTGAAGGAGGTATGAAGTAATTCCTTTTCTTTGATTAACGAGAGCCCCCAACCATCTTCATGCTGCAAGACACCAAACTGCATACCATGGCCCAGCCACCTACTTAGGCTTACCCACTGCACAAAGTCTGCCATCGTACACTGTTGCCTCTCAAGACACTGCACATATAAATGTTCCTTAGGGCCTGTAAATGTACATTTAATGTATGTTGCCATCTGTACATTCAGTGCATCATGCGTACGGCACCATTATCTCTCCTTATACGTCATACTAACTTCACCGTAACAGCCCCACCAACATTCGGAAACACATGGTAAAATCAAAACACATTGCCGTCTGGATCTTTTTTTTTTTCTCGGCATGGTCTCCGGAAAGCGAACCCTAACATATCTCTCCTTCAACAGTACAAATGTTCATTGTAAAACAGTATTGAGTGGGAAGCATGATTAGCTACAAGGGCAGACATTGTATGGAATTGTAGAAAAAAAGGAAAGATAACTTACAGTGCAGTAGCTCTGCCCATGTGCCCCAAAAGGTAGTCTGCATCGATTCACTACGCCGTACACAGCAATTTGTTGACCACCCAATACAAGCATGGAATTTGCCGAAGTTATGTAAGTGCAACTTTACATTACATGTGTATTAGGAATACAATTTATTAGGCTGCAGTTCTGTATGCATAATTATGAAGTAACTTTAACGCACACTTTCTCTGTGTGCCTCGTACGGGGGTTTGTAACAGCAGTAGTCACATGCTGTTACAGTGCCATGTCTCCACTATTCAGCGTAAATGGCAGCTACGATTGTAGGCCATTTTGTTGCCATGCTACTCCAGCCCCTGAAAATACAGACATAAAGGGCAAGACGGAAAGGTAGTGCAACTCGTGCAGTGAAACAGCACTCCTTGTGCTCAATCGTATACTGCTATATTGCCTGTTTTGCCCTTAGTAAGCCCTTTCAAACAGTTACCAGTTCTATGCACTCTCATTGTATTGAAAGTAATAACGGCCAGAGGTGCACGTAGCAATCGACCGGCACACAAACGTCGACAGGTGAAATTTTAGAGTACCATTTTTTTTAATCAAAACAGCTCCTGCATTCTCCTACAATCAGAGGGGACCCCCATGAGGATTTGTTTTTTGTATGTTTCTTTCAACACACACAGACAGATTGTGGTGCCGTGGGTCTAACTACACTCACTGGCACTGTCATTTTTGTAACAAAAGAAACACATCAAAGGAGGGTCTGTTGGCCACGTTTGAAAGACAGTTCTCATAAGTGGAGCCGTAGAAAGACAGTATCACCTACAAAGCACAGAGCAAGGCATTGGGTGAACATATAACGCTACTCTTCACCCACAGTAGATCACCCAAAGGTCCATGAGGCAGCCACCTGCAGCCCGCTTATGACATCCTTGCCGTAAACTGTTGTCCTGTATGCTGCCATTAATAACGGCTACTTACATGTATTCTTATTCCTGTTTCTTCTCAGATACCTTGCACCTTACTGCGCATGTGACCCTGTCCACATTCCAACAGACGGGTGATGGACCAATCATTGCAAGATTACCATAAGCAATGTCTTTTCCGTCATTGTTATCTGGGCGGACCGATGTGGGCCTGTATGTCCATTTGCATTTCCGGCAATAAGAACCAACCTGCAAACCTTTATGCTATAAGGCATCACAGAGGCAACAGCTAGTACCTTTCTTACCTTGGAGAGAAAATGTGTTTTTCCACACGGCCCACCAAGGGCCACAAAGTAATCCTTTTCCCACTTTGCCAGATGACAAAAGAAGTATAGAAGTGCACAGACGGCATTGGACACTGGAATTTGTTCACAAAATAAAACAGCAGTGGTTGCAACCACCTTACATATGTTGTGAACATTCTGTAGGAAAATAAAGCACGTGCAACAATTCATAGTGTTGTTCGTAAAGTATGGAAATGTTCTGGAACTGTACGCTCTGTGTGCGCATATCTGCTTTTGGTTTTGTTTATGTTGTTGTTTTCTGGACCTAGGTGCTCACATGACAGAGTGGGCTACGCTAGTCATGCACGTTAGTAAAGTACCTGGAGTGCACGCCGTAAGCAACAACTGTCCACAACTAATGTCTGCTATGCAAGTGAGTGTTGCGATAGTGTGTCGTGCCCATACTTAAAGGTAATGCAAATGATGCACACATAACCAATGCACACAATAGAAACGCCAACTGCGTTCGTTGGCCATCTCAAAAAATACTCAAAAGAAAGGTAACATTGAGATGGGCTGCAGTCCTGTATATGACGGGACTTAACTACGTAGATGGTTTTGTCTGGTGCAAATGTATGTGGGTCGGTCTGTACATTATCCCTATTTTACATGTGTGATGCTAAGTAACTCGTGTCATGTTGCAATGTCTTCCTTCACTCTCAAAGCAAAGGGTATGATCAGGGGCACACCATACCAAACACAAATGGTGGCATGTCAGTCGTGAAGGGCAACAAGTCCAATGACGTACAGCATATGCAAGTCCAGGCACTTCACACCATCTCTGGTGGTGTACCAAGTCTAAAATATCCTCCACAACCATTCTGTAATTGTGACCACCCACAGGACAGATGCATATTTCCAAGAGTGTACGCTGGAGTTACGTATGAGTATAGGAACAGACCCAACGAAGGCAACATTCTGAAACATACTTCCAACCAGTGGCCAGACTGTTAGGTCCAAGGGCCCTTGCCATGCACACAAAGCAATAGAAGCTTGCCACTCACAACAAAACATGGTACACCTAATGGAAATATCCTGATATCATCTGCAATACACTCCCCATCCCCAATGGGCTCTGCCTGTACTCACCACACAAGGTAGTCACCTGTGCAGCTTCCCGCCAAGGAAGTATATGTGAGTAGCTGTGTAAATGGTCCATATCGCAAAAGTGTGATGGTAAAAAAATCCTTTCATGCCACAATGTCTTACTGCACTACCTGAAGCAAGGCTCTGTTAACACCATTCCAAACGCAAATTGTGGCATGTCTCACCACTGCTGCTGTAGCAAGTCTAACATGTCCTCCACAATGATTCTGCAATGGTGAGTACCTTAGGACACTTACATATTTAAAAGTGTGTGGGATTGAACAAGATATGGTTATAATAACTTGCCGAAAGGAGCGAAGGCAAAGGGAATGCACTCTGTATACAAATGTGTGCAATCCACATACCAATATCACACTGATCCCATTCAAGGCCGCATTGCATTGCAGGAGTTGAGCCCAAGCCCTAATCTCTTGGGTACATGCGGAGGCCTTTGGCCTTTACCCATGTACCCAAGAGCCTACTCCCTGGACACACCCTCTACAAGGCAATGGAGCCATACATGGGAACATGTGGCCACATACCAGAACAGACTGCAGTTACGTATGGGTATAGGAACGGACACAAACAAGGCAACAATCTGAAACCTACTTCCAACCAGTAGCCAGACTGTTAAGTCCAGGGGCCCTAGACATGCACCCAAGTTAGTAGGGCATTCACAGTCACAACACAACATGGTATATCAAATGAAAATATCCTTATATCATCTTAAATGCACTCCCCATGCCTAATGGACTCTGCCTGCACTCACCACAGAAGGTACTCGCCTGTGCAGCTACCCCACAATTAAGTATATGTGAGTAGCTGCGTAAATGGTCCATATTGCAAAAGTGTGATGGTAAAAAAATCCTTTCATGTTGCTATGTCTTACTACACTCCCTGAAGCAAGGCTGTGTTCAAGGCCACACCATTCCAAACGCTAACGGTGGCATATCTCACCACTGCTGCTGCAACAAGTCAAACATGTCCTCCACAATAAAACTGTAAAGGTGAGTACCTAAGGACAGTTAAAAGTGTGTGGGATGGAGCAACGTATGGTTATAATTACATACCCAAATGAGCGAAGGAAAAGGGAATGCACTCTGTATTCACATATGTGCAATCCACATACCAGTATCACATGGATTCCATACATGGCCGCATTGCGTTGTGGGTGTTGTGCCCGAGGCCTAGACTCTTGGGTACATGCTGAGGCCTACGACCTCCGACCATGCACCCAAGAGCCGAGGCCTTGACCACAAGCACTATAAGGTAGTGGAGCCATGCATGGGGACATGTGGCCACGAACCCCAACTGACTGGAGTTACTTATGGGTGTAGAAACTGACTCAAACAAGGCAACAATTTGAAACCTACTTCCAACCAGTGGCCAGACTGTTACATCCAGGGGCCCTAGGCATGCACACAAGGCAATAGGTGCTTGGCATTCACAACAGAACATGGTACACCGAATGGAAATATCCTGATATCGTTTGCAATGCACACCCCATCCCCAATAGAGTCTGCCTGCACTCACCACAGAAGGTAGTGGCCTATGCAGCTTCCCGACAATTAAGTATATGTGAGTAGCTGCGTAAATGGTCCATATCGCAAAAGTGTGATGGTAAAAAAAATCCTTTCATGTCGCTATGTCTTACTGCACTCCCTGCAGCAAGGCTTTGTTCACGGCCACACCTTTAGAAACGCAAACAGTGGCATGTCTCACAGCTGCTGCTGCAACCAGTCTAACATGTCCTCCACAATGAATATGCTAAGGTGAGTACCTTAGGACAGTTACATATTTAAAAGTGTGTGTGATCGAGCAATGTATAGTTATAATAACTTATCCAAATTAGCGAAACAAAAGGGAATACACTCTGCATACATATGTGTACCATCCACATACCATCATCACACTGCTACCATGCATGGCCGCATTGCATTGTGGGGGTTGTGCCCAATGCCTAGGCTCTTGAGTACATGCGAAAGCCTACAGCCTCCACCCTTGCTTCCAAAAGCCTAGGCCTTGCCCACAACCACTACAAGGCAATGGAGGCATGCATGCAAACATGTGGCCACGTACCATAACTGACAAACGTACCACAGCCACCGGCACCCCTACCCAACACCACAACACAATAGAAACCGACAAAGGGAACATAACCACTGGCACCCCTAGCCAACAGCACAACACATTGTCAATATCTTTGTTTCATCTGCAATGAAGCATCCATGCATTCACTACAGAAGGTAGTCGCCTGAGGAGGTACCCACAAATCGCTGCAGTGCTTGCAGACACCACTCTTACACCACCGTCCTCTTCGACCTAAACAAATATATCATACGTTCCGCTTTTCACTCCCCCAAACTTTTCATCCCCTCTTTTACCCTCCCGATCCTGCATGCCATGTTTTGGAACCCCTTCTGGTGCTGCACTATCTTCCGATACATAATGGTGGCGTTTCCCAAAAATGTTGATGCACAGCACGCTTCCCTTCAGCCAACCACCGACTGCATCCAATGTTCGCCGACATCACAGCATACTGCAAGCTAATGAGACTTTTGTCCACGGAGCGAACAGGGAAATGGGTCAGCGGAGCCAGATATCACACATTTTTTGCGACGTACATTTCAGTTCTTTGCAACAAAAGTACTGGTCGGATTTCCACCAAATACATAAAGAATGCTTTCGGAACTA
Organism: Ambystoma mexicanum; assembly: GCF_040938575.1. Lineage (NCBI taxonomy): Eukaryota > Metazoa > Chordata > Amphibia > Caudata > Ambystomatidae > Ambystoma > Ambystoma mexicanum. Next base: position 1,063,912,469 of record NC_090923.1, on the reverse strand, counting down.
AGCCCCCGCTCCTGCCACAAATGTGGTTAAAATCCGTCCAGCCGTTTGGACGGTAGCTGTGCTCAAAGTTTTTCCCCATTCAGTCTATGGAAACAAATAACATTTTTGAGCCCCCCTATACCTTTGCCCCCCTCCACAAAACCACACCCAACTTCAGCGGGCCCCATATACTTTTTTGGAAAGGTTTTATCTGAATTTGTCCACAGGGAGCAAAGTTATAAGCCGCCGAAAAAGTGGTCTTCCTATGGGTTAAGCAACTTAACCATAACTACACGGCCGGTTCCCAACATATAGGCAATAAGAGCGAAATGGATGAGGTGGGGGAACTTGGCTCCTTCTCTACAGCGGCTCAAGCTGGACCTATGTCTTAGGACTGGCCCTGAACGAAAGGCCTGTTTGAGAATCCAAAAACAGCCTGCAGCTGCATCATCCCAACAACATCCCATTGAGAAGATGTTGCTTCTTCAAGCGGTGAGAGATCTCAACACAATAATGCAAATAGTGCTGAATGAACTGCCCATAAAAAACAGAACCCAAAACCAATATTGGGTTGCGTTATCCGAAGACGGTGGAGGCCATTGCCACACTGCTGCAACCATCTAAATGCCCATAGCTAGTTCCTTTGGCAAATGGATACATTTCAACTACTTCAACAAATATCTCTCAAACACACAGTTGTCCCGGATTGGCAGGTGCATGGTTAGTGTGCAATCTACTCAAAGCCTCCAGGAAATTACTTCAATGCCGTTACGCTGAGAAAGAAAAAGGACCGAATGTCGTCCAAATAAACAATCACAAACTGATTCAACATATCATACAGGATGGTATTGACAATCTTTAAAAAATTCCAAAGGCGCATTATTCATCACAAACTGCATCACATAATATTGAAAGTGCCCAAAGGTTGCATGCAATGAATACTGGCTTCCACTCATTGCCAAGCTTTCAGCATTATGTGATACAACTTAGTAAACACTACTGCCCTGTGCACAGACTGAACAATGTCCCTAATAAAAAGGGAAAGGGGACTGATGCTAGAGAGCCGCATTTTTCATATTTTAATATTCGACTTAGGAATTTACTTTGCATGATTTTGAGGCACGATAATAATACTTAAGCAGGAGGCCCTGAATGAACAATGAACCCATTCTCTTGACGCTATCCCTTAGGTGTCTTTCTGAGTCTGATTCAATGTATATGGAGCCGAAATGGACCCCAGCATACAGTGCTAGCTCAGTTATACAGTGAAAGGACAAATGAGGCCAACCAAAATGGTACTCAGTTGAATACATTAAATGTTTATTGACAGTGTATAAATATCTCTTGGAGGTGAACTTGGTAGTTTGTCCCCAAAAATAGTTTTAACAGTAAAGGTCTTAGAAAACCCAAGAGTGTTATTCCAGAAAGGAGTTTTTCAGAAATCTGTTCATCTTCGGCACCCCATCACTCCAACAGAAAAATGCCAGGGAAGTCTCTCAGTGTAAGTGCTTCATATATTACCTGATAATGCATCCACAGAACAGGCTGTGAAATGTCTCCTTATGCACTCTTGGTTGGTCTCCCCACTTCCCATTTTAGCCCTCCCTTTGTGTCTATAACTCTGCTTTCCATCTTCTTTTCTTGCTCGGTTCACGTTCTTCTAGTTCCTCGCTTCTTTCTACCTCTTTTCTAGCATTTGATCCTCGTCTTTCATTTCACGTCTAATTTACGCCCCAGATCTGTCTCTACCCTACCTCATGATCTCGTTGTTCTCAATTTCAACATCTCCTTACTATTCCAGGACCCACTGTACTCCATCTCGTTTCTGCTCCTTCTCTCTCCTAGCTCCTAAGCACTGGAACACCTTCCCTTGATCTATCATTCCCCCTTACCAACAACACCTTCCACAATTTCTCTCGCCCGAGTGCCGCCAGTTCCCCTTCCCTACGTCACCATCCACAAAATACCTATGCGACCCCCAAGACCCCCTGACCCCTTTTCTCATCTCCCAGCCCCTTGTCATGCCTTTTATGGCCACCCTGGCCCCTCCCCCTTTCTCACCACCCCTCCAGCCCCTTTTCATCTCATTTCTTTACCCCCATACCCTTTACACCACCTTTCTCTACACCCAGACCCATTACACCTATTTTCCCGGCCCCCTGCCCCTTCACACCACTTGTCATTGCCCCCAGGCCCTTCACAGCTCTTTTCTTGCTGCCCAGCCCATTTTCACCCCTTTTGTCTCCCCAGCCCCTTCACCTGAATTTTCACGACCCTCAGCCTCTTGCCCCCTTTACTCAACACATATTCCGTTTTCTCATCCCCTAGCACTTGGCAACCCTTTTCTTGTCCCACTCCGTTTTAAACACTTTCTTGCCCCAGCCTCTTTTCATCCCTTCTCCCAGCCCTTTTGTCACCCCAGCCATTTTTCTCGCCCCTGCCCCTTTACTCTACCACAGCGACTTTTCTATGCCCCACTCCTCTTTCTCCTCTTTTCTATGTGCCCAGCTCCTGACAAAGCCCCCAGGACCATTTCCCTGACAGCTTACTTTTGGCCCTAAGAGCCAGGCCAGACCCCCTGGCTCATCCCTAGCCAAGAGATTCCCAGCTCTGTCTCCGCTCTATGGTCACAGGAGCCAAGTCGCAACAACCACGGCTGGAGGTTGCCCACAGAGGAGGTATCTGGAGAATCCCCTGGACCATACTGTAGAGGAGGTGCTAGACCCCCCCCATACAGAATACAAGTAGCATGTCAAGCTGATTGTTGGTTCCAGCACTGCAAAAATCAGGATTATAGCGCTTTTTGAAGACAAAAAGCACTTGTTAGGGTGACATATATTTTTTAGGGTCAGAATGACCCAGGCAGTAAATGGTGCCTCAGGCAGTACACACACATCATGAATATCTAAAAAGGTTGTCTGAAAAATGGCTAGGAAAAAAGTTATGCTTAAAGGTAGAAAACAAACTCACCGGTTGCTAGAGTGGCTGAATGTTCAGACTAGGTTAAAATCTAAGATGGATGCAGAAGCAAAATGGGTGGCAAAACCCTTATTCATGCAGTATGATGAGTAATTCTTTGGCAGCAGTTCATTAGCAGTTCATTGTTAGTTCACAGTAGACAAATATGTGATGGGGTATATTTAGAATTTCTTGGCAGGCAAAGCCGACAGTGATGGGTCATAGATCCAGCTGAAAGCCTGGGAAAGCCAGCAATTACACCAAGCAGCTGCTTGTTTGGCAACAAATAACCCGTATATGCCTGAAACTGATAATGGGTGCCTTTTTGGCAGGCGATAAAATAGTTATAATGAGGCCCCGGCTGAGTCTCAGGCAAGCATATCAGATCAAGTGTAAGTCAAATTAGCCTTGCCAAATATAGTCATGTGGGCTTGGTGATTGACAAGCAAGCCAGCCAATTGAAGGATGGGAGGGTTCATATGTTAGTTAAGACAGTCAATTGAGAATTTGCCTATATAAACCCAGTGATCCTGGGAGCTCATTGCTGCTGTTTCTGCTGTCTTGTGAACATGAATTAAATATGATTTTTGAACCAGCCCGGGCGTCCGTCTGCATCCTTGTCCAGTGTTGTGTCTCCACTGTCTAATACACAGATGTCAAGGGTTTATGAAGGGCTGGGTCCTCCAGTTTAATGCCGCCATGTCCCAGTCCTCTAGCAGTGCACCGCCATTTTAAGGACCTCAGAAAGTTTGCACATGGCCCCAAATACTCATGCACCTTCGCACTGCAATCTGCAATGCTGGGACAAACGTACCTTATCACAAGGTAGTTGTGTGCTATGGTCAACACCATGTTTCTTTCTCGACTGGAATCTTCTCTTCTCTTTGCTCTCTCCAACAATTCACACCTCTCTGACGTGACTTCTGATTAACATTTTTCAGTATGGCTTGATTATGTATGTTTTTTTATTGTTGCAATGTTCTGTGCTTTACCGAAATCGCTTTGTAAATCCAAATATATACAAGCAGGATCAGGCATATGGTTACTGTGTAAGATGTTCTTGAAATATTAATATTCACAGTATAATGTAGCCAATTATCGAAAAGCTCAGTTAACATCATTTGCCACAGTCAGCTGATCATATGTTTGCTTATCACAGCTTGGGCAAAGTCAGTAAAATTGAAGGTTTGGATTTGTATGTCGATGTTGTGGTTGGAAAACATCTGTCTTGATTGAAAAAAACAAGATCATCATATTATCATTGATATTGCTATAGAGGGAGAACCAATGGAACACAGTTTCCAGAGGAGCAACTCTGTGTTCTGGTTGGACTAAATGGTTAGCTAAAACACAGCACCCAAAGAGAGTATTCAATGTTAAAAAATATCACAATATTTATTTTGGAGTAAGACATTAAAGACTGGATGCATTAGAAATCAGAGCAATGGTTGTCCATGAACCTGGATGTAAAGGAATTGCCCTGCATACTGTTCAAGAATAAAGTCTGACCTCTAGTGGTAATTTTGGAATATTGCATCTTGTTGTCCAAGTTCGAAAAGGGACATCAACATGGCATGTCTGTAACACTATCCCGACTGTGAGCCGTAGTGTACCCATGAGCCCTCACGCATCGAGGTCCCCCAGATGTTTTTTTTCCACCATACTGGTCCGTTGTGTGATGTTGAACTCAAAGCGTGTTACGGATATATTGCTAGTATATTATTCAATCTCAGTTCGCCTTTCGATGTACTTTCGGCATCTCTTCGACTGTTTACTTCGACCTCTTGAAGACTTCCCATGGACTATCAACGACTGGCTGCGGCCTTCCCCGTCAGGCTTCAGCCTTTGACAGTAGGGAGAGTGGGGGTCTTCTTCTAGACATTCTTCTTCATTAGAGAATGCCTTTTCTTTTTCTTCCCTATACTTTCCCTTTTCTGGCTGCTCCTTTTTTTATATTCAATAATGGCGAGAGCTCCTTTTAAATTCTGCCCTTCCCATAACAGGAAGTTCCCTTGGAAGGACACTAATGGAGAGTGTAACAACTGTTTGCCTTTCGACCACAGTGAACGGCGTTGCAAGGCCTGTCAATTCTTTAAGCCTAAGATGCTTAAAGAACAGCACACTAAATGGTGGGTGGGCTATGCCATGCGGCTGTCGCATCGATAAGAAACAATCCAGCAGCCACTCTTCGGACTCCCGCGTGCCCAGCACCACTAGGCATGTCGAACAGACTGTTACAGGGTCCCACCCACTGGTAAAAAGGGCACACACAAACCCCAAGGATAAACACACAACCCATGGGCGTTCTTCGACAGTACCATCGAAGAGGCCGACTGTACCTACAGATATATTGAAACCCTCGGCCAAACCTGAAGAACCTTCTGGGTTCAATGGGAATGGGGAGCATGCTAACAACGGGCCCGTTAAGGACAGGCCCGTTGTTAACATGCTGGGCCTCTCACGGGACCCGCTAAGGACGTCTGGCAAAACCAGGAGTCCAGATCGGGTCCCGTGAGTGGACCTCGTAATGGGGCGGTAAGGGGTTAACGGCTCCGGCACCTTTACTGGCACCGTTAACCCCTTACTGTCCCTCTCGTAATGAGGCCCATTGTCTTAAACACATTGACAAGCTGACTTCCATTGTACTCAGACGCAGGCTTCCCCTTAAGTTCTATCTCAATGGTTTGACCAAGCCTCAAACACTTCATCTATGTCTTTACAAAGTCACAAAATTTCTGCCCAAGAGAAGGTTGTTTTTCCACTCACTTAAACTCTGAACACAGGAACTTGGACAAGATAGAGATTTAAGGAGACCATGGAGAAGGTGTCTGAGTTTATTTATTTCCTAGACAGATTCTCTAAAATATCTCTTTCCTTAGATGAGGACCCTGTGCCATTTAAGTCATCTAGACCTCACCCCCCTGTTTTTCAAATTACCTCTCCTGTACCTAAACATACAGGTACTTCAGGGGACATTTTTCTTGAGGATCAATATGATCAAGATGAGGATTTATATGATGTCCCATACCAGGAAGACGACGCCCGGGATCCTACTACCCAGCTCCCAGGCACGTCGCTTGATGACACAGATGACCAGCGGTCTTGGCCTACTACCCCAACTCATGAGGCAGAGCCAGACAACATTTTTTCAGATGCTACACCTGTTGTGCAGCCTCAAGACTCAACCGCTATTGATGATCAGCTGCTGTTTAATAATATTCTGAAAAAAGCGGCAGAGCATTTTAAGATAGACACTCAAGAGGCAGTGCCTGACCCTGACTTTGTGGAGGATATCCTTAAAGAGAAGAAGCCAGTGAGTCAAAAGTTTCCTCTGCTTAACTCTATAAAGAAGCAGATTGCCCCTTCTCGGTTCACGCCTTCCCTGACATGAGCAGCCAACCCATGGATTGAAAACATTTTCAGACCTGCTCCCTCGAATCCCCTATACATCCGGGGACACTCTGTTCCTTTGTCTCCATCTGAAGCGCCTCCTGACAAAGAATGTAAGTAATTTTATACCTTTGGCAAAAGAATCACAACTTCAGCAGATTATACTACCCATATTGCAAACAACACTACTGTGCTTGCCATATTTGGGGCCTTCAATGAGGTCTTATCCAAGCCAAGTCGAAGCCGCTTACTATTGTTCAGGAGGGTAGGCAGGTCACCCAAAATATTTTTGAGAACACTTTGGACTCATGGTTCAAACCCAAGACCCAGACTTCACTTATTAACAAACCAAAAGAGGGGTCTGCTTTGTTTGGAAAGACAGTCAACAAAGCCCTCGAGACAACATAAAAAGAACATGAAACTCTAAAGTCATTAAACCAGATATTCAACAAACCGTAACTGCAGCACAGGGTCTTGGTTCAGTTTTTTGCAGAGACATTACTACATTGAACATGCTGGGGAAACCCCCGCAACACCCAAATTCTTTTTTTTTTTACAAGGGGAGCAGGGGACATCCCTGCAACCCGTCCCCATACATAATGTCACCATATATAATGTTGGCAATGTCTTTTCCCGGTGACATTATGTATGGGGACATTATGTATGGGTACATTACTAACTGATACCGGGGTCCTTTGAGGGCAGTCCTTTTCCAGACCCAGCCAGGCCTCCTACACCACTGGAGGTTCACCCTGGAACTCCACTCAAGGGTCGCAAAGCACCTATCAAACCTCTCAACAACAAGGTTCTTGCTGTGGCGAAAGAAGGGGTAGGAATGCCGCTGTCAGAGGCTACTATACCCCTGCCAACAAATGACTCACCGGGCCGTGGTCCCCTCCCATGGATCGCTAGTAGGAGGTCGAATAATATGCTTCACCCATGCATTGGAGGGAATTACTTCAAACAAGAGGGTGCTCAAGAGAGTGGGCGAGGAATACTGTATATTTTTTTTTGGAACTTCTATTTATTGGAAGATTTTTACATAAATAGCAAATTACAACATGCACAATAAAGAGAAAGAGAAACCCCCCCAAAACAAAAGGTGCATTTCCCCCCACAGATTGGAGAGAAAAACATTTCCCGACTCAGATTTAGTGGTGCCCCGGCGCCTCCCCCCTTACCTCTTTCGCATTGGAGATGGGTGAAGGTTCCTGCCAATGTCCTTCATCTCCCACTGCGGGGTGCGCCAGCATGGCTTTGTGCAGTGTCAGCGTCTCATAAAAACAATCCCGTAATCCTCCCACCCCTCCAACTCATAATTTTTAAACTTCTTAAACAACTACTACTACTGCTGCGAAAGTTCAGGCTCTATTGTGTTGTCGTTAGCGCTACAATTGTGATGTTGCCATTGTGTGGGTGTGGAATATCTCGTATATCTAGCCGGTGATCTGGTATGGTTTGTCTTGATCGCGGGCCTCCGGAGAAGGGGATGTGCATCCGGTGTTGTGTGTCTGCGGGATGTTAGGTCATTGTCTAGGTGTCGACTCCCTCCCCGGTGCGGGACACGCTCTGTGGGGGAGGGAGAAGCTTGTCCCAGTATTTGCTTGCCTTGGTCGGGTTCGTCCTTTGGAGTGCACTTTTTTCCAGGGAGCAAGTCCTGTCTAGTATAGCGACTAGTTGTGATTCCGAGGGCGCCTCCGTGGATTTCCATTTCACTATCAGAAGTTCGCCAGCAACAAATATTGCTGTACTCATGACTTTGCAAGCCAGGGGGTCTGAGTGCCAGTCTTTATATTCGGCTCCGAAAAGCATATCTTCCGGCGCCTGTGTTATCTCAGCCTCAGGGAAAGGGGTGTTCAGCAGCGTGTGGCCTTTTTGCCAATATTGTTTAATCTTTGGGCATGTCCAAAAGATGTGTCCCATAGATCCTATTGCTCCGCATCCACGCCAGCAGAGAGGAGAGGGCGATATCCCCATATTGCGCATTTTGGAGGGGGTATAGTATAAGCATTGAATGAGTTTGTACTGGATTTCCCTATTTTTTATGTTCAGTGAGGTCCCGGGGATGGCCGCAAAGTATTGATATATGTCTCCCGTCTCGATCTGAGCGCTGAGATCTCTTGACCATGCTTCGGCTAAGACGCAGTTCCTCCCTACATCGTTAGGGATGGCCATAGAATAGAATGTACCCAGGCGTGGGTGCGTGTGAGTGTGTTGCTCTAGTTCTAGCTCGCAGGGAGCGAGGGGAGCTTGTCTAGAGTTCACTGTGGTATGTCACTATATGCAGGCGCATATTGAGTCATATTGTAGCCACTGTCCTATATGCAAGTCTAGCGCTCTGCCGCCCTCTGAGAACGTCTTTACCGTTGGGCCAACGCATATATCGAAGATTCTGACCTGCGCCCATCGTTTATCTTGTTGAGGGTGGAGTTTGGGTACCTGGTCGAAAGACAGGAGGGTTTTGATTGACATCCACAGGGGCGCTTTTTTAATATCGACTCCTTGTTGGGATCGAAGTTTGTGCCATTGAATTATTGTCTGGCTCATCACAGGATGCGCCTTGATACGCTATAGTAATTTCGTTGGGGGGATGGCCAGGGCATCTAGAGTTGTCAAGGGGGCCATCTGAGTAAGTTCCATCTCTCTCCAGCAGGAGCTATCCTCTGGGTTGAGCCACCTCTTGGCCCAGCCAATTTGGGCGGCTTGATAATAGCTGCGCCATGATGGTAGTGCAAGGCCACCATCCAACTTGGACGCCATAAGGGCCTTCAAGCGTAAGCGCACTTTTTTACCCCTCCATATGAATCTCGAAAATGCCGTCTCCATATTGTTGTACATTTTTGGGCTCGGGGCGCAGGGTATGATCAAAGCTAGGTATATAAGTTTGGGCATTGAGTTCATTTTAATGGCGTTGATTCTGCCCGTCAGGGACAGCGGTAAGGTGTCCCGTTTCACGAGATCTGATTGGATCCGCTCCACCGTATGAGGATAGTTGAGGTCCTGGAGGTCTGCACTGCAGATGCTAATGTTGACCCCTAGGTATTTAAAGTGGCCGGTTTGCAGTCGGAATGGAGCCACCCCACCCAGATCCCAGGGGATGTCAGGTCTCAGCGGCATTATCTCCGACTTGGTCCAGATCACCCGGTATTCTGTCATGTGCCCATATTACTGTAGGAGGTGTTGCACTCTAGGGCGGGTGGTAGGGGTGTCGCCAATGTATAGGAGGAGATTGTCGGCATATAGGGAGACCCGATGCTCTACTCCACCTCTCCAGAGCCCCTGCCATTTTGGGTCGGACCTCAGTATCACTGCCACTGGTTCAATGGACAGGACATGGAGGAGGGGTGATAAAGGGCATCCCTGACGTGTGCCGGAGTGGATAGCAAAGGGAGACGAGGTTAGGCCATTGGTTGCCACCGTCGCCTCAGGGCCCGTATATAGTAAGCATATTAAATTGATCAGCGATGGGGGGAGGCCAAAGTCCGTGAGTGCCAGGAACATGAAGTCCCATTGGACTTTGTCAAAGGCCTTTTCGGCGTCCATTGTCAAGATGGAGCCATCTGGGCTTGCCTCCACCGCAATGACATGCAGTAATCGGCGAACATTGTCCCCTGAGCGCCTTTTACAAATGAAGCCCGTTTGGTCATTCTGTATTAGCTGGGGCATGACTGTTTCAATCTTTTGCACCAAGCATTTTGCTAGGACCTTGGCATCAGAATTCATAAGTGATATGGGCCTATACGAGCCACATTCGTCCTCCGGCCTCCCCTTTTTATGGAACACAATAATGTTGGCACTTAGCATTGATTTCGGCAACCGTCGGCTGCCTCTGAGAAGACTGTGTGGGGCTTAGGGGCCATCTCGTCGGCAGCGAGTTTGTATATGTCTATCGGGATGCCGTCGGGGCCCGAGACCTTGCCAGGGTTTGTGGCAAGGCTTGTCTGTTTGATATCTGCCATTGTTAGCGGGGTGTCCAGCACCTCGTATTGGGCCTGTGTGATTTTGGGCAGCTGGATTGAGCTCAAGAAGTCCTGCATCACCTGGTCGGGAAGTGCCTCTGGTTTAGCGTACAAGTTTGCTTAAAATTCAGAAAACCTGGAGTTAATGCCTGTGTCCCCTACTATCAGATTCCCCTCCCCATCCCGGATAGAGGTGATCGCCGTGTTTGCCTGACGTTGTTTTAGGGAGAGCTCCATCAGGCGCAAGGGTCTATCGTTTTCGGGATAATACTTCTGAGACCAGCTCGAGAAGGATTTTGGGATTCTAGAGGTATTGGTGTCTTTGATGTCTGCGTGTATTTTGCACAGGTGTATGAGTGTCTGTTGGTCTGGTGCATTTTTGTGATGTTTTTCTAGGGTTTGCAGCTCTGTAGTTAGTCAGTGTTCCCTGTCTCGCCATTGTTTACGTTTGTGTGCCTATCTGGATATGCACTGCCCTCTCAAATAGGCCTTAAAGGCATCCGAACACGCCCGAGTATTATAGGAGGGGTTGATGTTAGTGTCCCAGAATAAGGCCATGTCTTCCCTGATGAGCTCTACAAAGTCGGGACATACCAGGGCTCTCAAGTTCAGGCACCAGTTTGGGGATTTCTGTGGGGTGTCGGGCAGGGTGAGCCAGGTTCTAACAGGTGCGTGGTCTGAGACAGTGACAGGAAGTATAGAGCATGTGGAGGTCTGTGTTAGGGGCAAGCCAGTAATCTAAGCGAGAGTAGTTCTGGTGTCTGCAACAGTAGAAGATGTAATCCCTGAGTGTCCCATTTTTGCTCCTCCACACGTCTGTCAGTGCCAGATCTCTGAGGAGGGAGGTGAGTGTGGCTAGCTTTCTTGGTCTGCCCGGGCCCAGGGGGCTTGCGCTCTGTCTGTCTAGAGTCGGGTCAAGCGCAATATTAAGGTCTCCGCCCACCAGTGTAAGTCATCTCATGTATGGAGCGCAGGCAGCGAAGGTGTTGGTGAAAAAGGCATGGGTGTCTATCGTGGGAGCATAGATGTTAATAAGCGCGAGTGGGTGCTGATGTAGTAGGCCCTGTACCAAGATGTATCTCCCCTCTCTATCCGCTACTGTGTGCTGGATTACAAAGGGTATTCATCTGTGGAGTAGTGTGGACACTCCTCCTTTGCTCCTACAGGGGGCATGGGTGGCAGCCCCTACCCATCCCTTTTCCAACTTTTTGGATTCCACCTCGTTTAGGTGAGTTTCTTGGAGAAACAGTATATCTCCCTGGAGGTCCCTCAGATGGTTCAAGACCTGTTTGCGGTTGATGGGGTGGCCCATTCCTTGGACATTAAGGGTAATTAGGCTGATTCCAGTCATCACCTCGGTATGGAAGGCCTCTTCCTTTCGATTCCCCTGTGTGCGGATCTGATCATAGGTAATGCAGTTACATTGCACCCCTCGTGTTCCCGGCAGCCCTAATTGTGATTAATTCCCGAAGTAGTAGGCGAACAATAAACCTTGACTGAAACTGAGGGAAGTAACATTTCCCTTATAACATTGGGGGTGGGTATCCACCCCAATACTAAGCAATATAGCCCATGCATGATGATTTGGAGGTTTGGACCGCGGGGCCGCTCTTCTTCCCATGCATAACAAGGATTTCTGCGCCTGGGGCCTGGGGTGGAGGGGGCCCTCCAGTGTGCTTGTGCCAGATGGGATCAGCGATGTTGGCTGCGGGTGAAGTGGCGGGTCACCCTTCCCGTACTCTCCAGGCCCATTTTTCAGTGGTCTATAGCTGGTGGGGTTCCTCGTATTAATCTTTGTGGGGGTTCAGATGACAGGAGGTCTGTCCGGCCGCGTGGGCCCAATGCCATTCGAGATCCTGTGCGCCCGCATCTTCCTCCCCTGGAAGTGCTGCTCGTGGAAGCGAGTCTAAGCTGCAGTTCAGAATCTATGTAGTGTTTCTGACGCCTCGTTCATTGGATGAGGTTGGTCTGTCTGTATATTTTGTGTCAGACTATCCGATGGGTTGCGATTAGAGTAAGGATTCCAGAACGATCTGTGCGAGGGCTCAAGTATTGGGCTGCTTCCACCCTCGATCTGGCCCCCGTAAGCCTCTGCCATTCCTTTGTCTCCTGCCTTTGTTGCGCGGTAGGTGAAATTCGGATGTGGCGGCCGCCTGGGATGTCTCTGGCCTCTGATCGTTCTCCCCTGGATAGTCTGTCGTTACTAGGTTTTGACGCTGCTGGAATCGCCAGGCGTCCTCCGGGCCGTCACATGAGTGCCATTGGTGTTCTATTTGGACACACCATACCGCCGGGAACTTCAGATAGTGTCTGAGTTCCTGCCGCCTCACTGCCTCAAACAAGGGGTTGAACCCCTTCCGCCGGCGTGAGACTTCTGCGGAGTAATCGTTAAACTGCCTGATGGACACTCCTCTGATGTTGACCTGCCCAACCTCTCTGTACGCCTTAAGGATCATTAGCTTATGCTGGAAGTTCAGCAGCCAGAGTGTGATCGGTCGCGGTCGTTCTCCCGCCGCCGGTTTCGGGATCAGTGCCCTATGGATCCTTTCAATTGTTAGTTCCCTGGGGTTCTCGATGTGTAGCACATCCTGCAGGAAATTATATATGAAAGTCTCCAGGTCTGACCCTTCTGCATTCTGTGGGAGGCCAATCACGCAGAGGTTGTTGCGCCTGGACCTGTTTTCCTGGTCCTCCATCTTGGCGCCAAGTCATTGGACCTCCCTGATTAGTCCATCTAGTTCGGTCAACGGCGAGCTTAGGTTGTCTTCCAGCGAGCTAATGCGCTGTTCGTTGTCCATCGTCCCCTCTGCCTGGACATTGAGTCTCGCCTGTACATACTGAAGGTCTCGTCTGATGTCTTGGACCGTCGTCATAGTTTCTTGAGTGCGCTGCCCTATGAGTTTCATCTCTGCCAGGATGGCCTGGAGCTGTGACGGAATATCCATTGCTGCCTTGCGTCACGTGGACCACCTGGGCGTGGGTCCTGCAGTGGCATTTCCTCTTGGTGGTGTTAGCTTATTGATCGCGGTCTTCTTTAGCATATCACCCAGAGCGTTTCCTGTCTGTAGTTTCTTGGGGGCTTGAGGGCCACTGTCTTTGCGAGTGAGGCATTTGCGTGGGTCTGCTGGGGGTGGGGTAGTTCGCGGCTCACATCAGTGTTCCTTGCCGTGGATAAGCTGGTTTCCACCTTGGGGATCCCGGGCCGATGCTTTTGCAGCAGATAGGTGGTATTTGATTGTGTTCCTGTGTGAGGTGCGGCCGTGTTGAGTCTTCAGGTGAAGCAGGAATGGGCGTCCCTCGATAGCGTTACACATGCATGGGGTGTCACATATGTGCAGGATTTGGGGTCCGTGCACCTCCGCTGTGGCCTAAGAGCCTGGGATTGCGCCGGCTGCTGTCCTATCATTGGGTGATCTGCCTCCCGTGCCTGGGGCCTTACTCTGCCGTGGTGCTGTGTGAGGCCGGTGGTTGTGGTGGTGGTCCAGGGGGCCCTGGCTTTCTAGGTGGTATTTCTGCGGTGTTGTTAGGCGCAGTGGCCCTAGCATGGCTGGGCCCGGCCCCTTGCCTGCCGAAGGTGTTGGGGTTCCCTTCTTATGTTCAACGTGTCTGGAGGCCAAGTCTATTTACTCTTGCGGGGGGGGGTTAATGTGGGTGCAGACCCTGTGGTGCATGTCGACCGGTGTGGCGGGGCCTTGCCGAGTGGTCTGGTTCGAGTTCTTTGCGATGGTTGCTGTCCGTTGGTCCCCCTTTCCCCTGGCGGTGGGTGCAGACGTAGTGGACTCTGTGGGCCTTGGATCCCAGCCCTGTACCTTGCTTCCCAGGCAGTGTGTCCTCCAGGATTGTGGTTGCTTGGCCCAGCGGGTGTCGGAGGGGTCTGTCACCCAATCGCTCACCTCACAGTGCGTGGAAACCCCACCCCGGAGCCTCCCCTCACCTCAGGCCCCCACCGAGTTGTGTCCGGGTGCAGGCACAGTGTCAAGCCTTCTCGCTGGCTTCGGGGCCAGAGGCCTGTCCTTTCCATGTGGGGGGATCCGCCAAGCGAGGAGCCTCACCTGCCTCGGCCTCCTTACTATACACGTGCTGCGTCCCTGTTATCCAGTGGGGGCCACCGTATGTGCCCTAGACTGTGGCCATATCCTGCTGGTTTGTGTATAGGGGCGGCGGTGCGCTTGGGCTGAGCCTCGTGCCCGGCGCAGATGAGCAGCATCATGGAGGTGTCCCTGGGGACCATGGGCTAGCTGGGGGCGGTGTTCATTCTCAGGCCCGTCTCTCCACCCCTGGTGGGCAGCTGGCATCCTCATGCACATCTCCTTGCCTGAGGGCTGGAATATCCCCCGCTCGGCCACGTTGAGATGGCGGGTGCGGGTGGAGTCTTGCAGGTACCCTGCAGGCCAGGAGAATATAGACTCGGCTCTCTTTACCGCAGGTGCCCGGCAGGTGTGGTGCTGTGGGGTCAGACCCCCAAGGTTTTTCCGGGACAAAGGTCAGGTGTGGCCCCCACGGGGACAGCCAGTTGAAGTCCCTCCTCGCCTTGATTTCACTCCGGGCTACGCGTCCCGGCGGGGTTGTTGGTGCTCAGCCCCCTGGCCTTGAGAAGGCTCAATGGTGTCGGACGGCCTCATAGAGTCAATGCACCCAGTCATAATTTTTCGGGCTGGCGTCGGAAGGCGTCTTCAGCTCAGGATTGTCTTTATTGCAGCATTCCGGGGGATCTGGAGCCTGTTTTACATCGGACAATGGCGAGCACCCTCGTGAGGGATACTGTATTGATTTCCTCCTGGCACCTGGGTACCATCCGCCAAAAACAAGAATGACCCCAAACCATCTCCTTATTCTTCAAGCAGAAGTGGAGGCCCTGCTGCAAAAGGGAGCGACAGAATTTGTCCCTGCTCACCAGGTAAATTAGGGTATATATTCAATATACTTCCTTGTACTTCCTTGTACCCAAAAAGGATCTGACCATACAGATCTGTGTCTTGCAAACAAGTATGTCATTCCTCAAAGGTTCAGGATGACAACTCTGCAGGAGGTAATTCCACTGCTGAAGCACGAGGATTACATGGCAACCTTGGATACTTTCATATTTCAATGTTGCCAGCGTACAGAAAATACCTAAGGACCACACATCATATGAAAACACACATCTCCCTTTCCCTTTTAGCAATATCCCCTCAATATCTCAGGCCTTTATGGCATACTGTAGTAGACCCATTCAATCAACCATAAAACCTGCTAATAACATCTTTGAATATTCTGGGAATGAAATACCAAAAACCTCCTATTATTCCCATCTGTATGGAAACACTGGGACGAAGACTCTGAATGGAGGATGATGGAGCCTCATCCTCTCGGTGCCGACTGAGGGGCCGCTGAGCAGTAGAGAAGGGCAGGAAGCCAGTAGGCTCAGGAACTTGGCAGAGGAAGAAGGAAGAAGCCGGTTCATCGTGCTGGGACTGCAGCCGGAAGTGAAGAGAAGTCTACCCAATGACCACGGGAACCGGAAAGCACTTCCAACACCGCCCGAACACAAAGAGGGGCTCAACAGCAAAACGGGAGCCAGGGAGGACGTGAAAGCTACTAGCTGAAACGGGTGAGCCTGGGAAGTGGAGATGGGACACCGTAGAGCTGCTTCACATTTACCGCAAAAAAAGGACAGAAGAGAGCCACGAAAAGCCGGAGAGTCCTAGGAAGGGAAGCTGGGACACCGAGGCACTTCGGCAACACTAGTAAGGAAAGTAAAGAGTCAGCAAAGTAAATGAAAGGTATTTGAAATCCAATATTTGAAAAGGAAATGTACCAGAAGTGTATGTAAGAAATATAACTGTCAGGTTTGCAACTATATAAAGTGAATTGTGTGAAGAAACCCATGGCAGGAGAGTGTACCACGCAAATTCAAGTTTGCGAATTTAAAAAGTAAACCAACTGGAAAAGGCCTGGCAGGAAAAGTGTACCAGGAAAAGATACGTTTGTGAGTCAAATTGCATTAAGTGTGGAAAGACCCTGGCAGGGGAGTATACCAGGTGTCCTGTGAGGTTGGAGTCCAAGTTTTGCTTTCAAGTTGTTTTGTTGAAAAAATAATCCCAAGGAAGACTCATACCCTTAGGATTATGAATGTTTGAAAAGACTTGGGGAAGGGAGACATTCGTCCTAGAAGCGGATTTCAACACCAAGAGGAAGGAGATATCCTCTTGGGATATAAGGAACTGTGATTGTCTTGTTGATCTATCGTATTAGTGAAGAGAAACCCGGAGAAGGGAGCCATTGCCTGGAACTGTAAATAGTATACGTTGGGAACTTTTCTGTTGGAGTTACACCGTTCTTTTGAACTTAAACATTTGTGCACTTCCAAGGTCACAGACATTGCCCTTAACAACGTAGAGTTACTTTTGTAATGTGAGGGCTAGAATAGGAATTCAGACACAAGACATTTTTGCTTTGGACATTTATTTATTTATTTTAATTTTCATACAGCACCACACACCCGTAGGCCTCAGAACGCACGCTTAAAAAACATGACCGGACAAGCACTGAATGAAGGAACAGAGGATCAGCATCGAGAAAGGCGAAAGGGGAGAATCCAGGATTAGTCTGGTTTAAGATTGAAAAGATGGGTTTTTATTGCCTTCTTAAAAGTAGACAAATTGACAGCTAGACATGTGGGAGCAGGAAGAAGATTCCAGTGTAGAGGAGCCTGGATGTCGAAATAGGTCCCTCCAAGGCGCACCAGTTTGTACCTAGGCTGAGTGAAAATAGGCGCTGCAGAGGAAAGAAGATTCCTTGTGTTGATGTGGGGCTTGACACAATCGGAGAGGTAAGGCAGGCCGATTTTAGAGTGGCATTTTAAGGCTAGGGTCAGGATCTTGTGTGTAATCCTATGCTTAATCAGAAGCCATTGAAGGGCTCTCAGGTGCAGAAACATGTGCACTCCAAGATAGTCCTTGAGTTGCTCAAACAGCATTGTTCAGGGTAACCTGCAGGGCCCGAATGTTGAGAGCTGTGGTGCCTGCCAGCAACCTATTGCAGTAATCCAGTCTTGAATTAACAAGTGTTGTAGTAAGCAGAGCGCAGTTCTCAGCGGTTAGAAAGGGACAAATGTAGTTTATGCATTTAGTGATAAGACCAGATGTGGAACTAATGTAAGAGACATGGGGTCTCATAGAAAGTTCCTGGTCAAAAACCACCCCCAAGGTTTTGACTTTCTTGGAGACAGTGATCATATTGCCCGCAATACGAAAGTTGGCATAATCAGGGGCTAATTTCCTCAGTCGTGTTTTGGAAGCAACAATCTAGAGTTCTGTTTTCGTGCAATTGAGCGCTAGTGAATTGCATGCCATCCAGGCCTGGATGGCATTGTAGATGTTGTTTATAGCAAACAGGTCTTGCTTAGATTGACCGCTAAGCTCCAGGACGACCTGGGTGTCACCGGCATAGTTTGTATACCGGACACCCAGGGTGTCTAACAGGTTGAGCAGCAGCCGAATGTAAATGTTGAATAAGATAGGGGACAAGCACGAGCCTTGGGGGACACTGCATGTTTGAATGACAGCTGTGGAGTGCTCCTCACCAACTGATACATGGACAGTCCAGGGTGCCAAGAAGGCGGATATCCAACTGGAGGCTAGAGTAGAACAATGGAAAACCTCCCCGAGTCTCATCACTAGCAGAGAGTGGTCCATCAGATCGAAGGCCGCAGAGAGGTCCAGAAGCATCAGCAGGGCAGGGTGACCTTTGTCTGCCATGCCTGCCAGAGTGGATTTGAGGCCTAGCATGGCAGTTTCTTGAAACAGGACCTTAGTTTTGGTTGAGGTAGGGAAATACCTCCTAGAGTAGTGATAGTGAGGCATTTCCAACACCCTTTTACTTTGAATAAAACTTTGTAACCAGAAACATAAATTCTCTGTGTCCATCTCTCATTCATGGCTCCTCACAGAGCTCTGATTCGGTCTGAGGATGGCCTTGTCTTCCAACTACAATGAGAGGTCCAAAACATGTTGTTCCAAATCCCTCAATATGTAGCCAGTTGTCAGATAACCGTACAGAAAGCCATGCGGCTGATAGGAATTATGTCTTCCTGCATTTTTCTTATGCCACATGTCCGTCCGCACATGCATTCAATGCAAGATTGGCTCTCGAGCCAATGGTGTCAAGGAAGCTGTCAGTGGGATGATCTACTGGTTGTCCCGAAAGCCCTCATACTATCACTGCATTGGTGGACAAGGGAAAACCTTGTGAAATGGAAATCATTCACCACCCCTGCAGTAGAGGTCACTCTCACCACAGACACATCCTTGTTAGGTTGAGGAGCTCACCTTCTCGACCAGACAGTGCATGGCATGTGGGCGCAATCAGTGGCAAGCAAACATATCAACCTGTTAGAGCTTCTAGCAGTGTTCAAAGACCTAAAGATTTTCCAACAACAACTGCAGGGGAAAACCATCCTAGTCCTAACAGACAGCACCACGGCCATGTTTTACATAAACAAGCAGGGAGGAACATCTTCAGAGTTGTCCAAACTAGCACAAAGCATTTGGAATTGGACACTCAAACACAGCATGATCCTCCTGTCTCAACACATTCCAGGGTAACACAATCTCCTTGCAGACATGCTCAGCAGAAACGTTCAACTACCTGTAGAACATTAATACATTTAGCACAAGGTCTTTGCAGAATGGGGGCATCCAGACACTGGAGAATGCACAAAGCCCAGACTACACCTCCAGGTATCCCCAAAACATGTCCAAGCGGAGCGGTGTCTGGATCAGATGGTCATTGATATTTGCTTATGCTTTTCCCCCACTTCTCTCCTCAACAGGATAATTCACAAGATGCACTAGGAACAAGTTTCACTGATCCTAATAGCCCCAATGTGGGCTCATCAGCAATAGTTCTCACATCTGATGAAAATGTCACTTTGCCCTCCAGTGAAACTATCTTGCCCCTACAACATGCTATCCCAAGATCAAGGGACAACATGTCACCCATGCCCTCAAACTCTCACCTTAGCAGCTTGGCGCCTGAGGTCATAGAGTTCGGGTATCTTCAGCTGCCTCAAAGATGTATGGAGGTTCTTAAAGAGGCACATAAACCAAATTCCAGACAGTGTTACTTCCATAAATGGAAACGCTTTGTCATTTGGTGTGGCACTCGTAACATCAACCCAATTGACTGTTCACCCACACACATAGTTCTTTACCTAACTCACCTCTTAGACTCAGGACTCGTTTTTAATTCACTAAAGGTCCACCTTGTGGCCCTTCCTGTTTCCACCACCTCTCAGAGCATGGTTTCTTGGTAGGAAGTACCTGTAATCAAGGGTTTTATGGAAGGGGTAAAAAGACTTCACTCACCTATTTTTAATCCAACTCCAGGATGGGACTTGAATGGCATACTTACTAAACATTTAGTAAGTATGGGCTCTCGTTTTGAACAAATGCACAAAGCTAGCTTTAGTGTTCTCACCTATAAAACTGCTTTTCAGGTGGCTATTACATCCATTAGGAGGCTAATTGGACTGCAAGCTCTCTCAGTTCAAGACCCATTTGTTACTATGCATAAGGACAAAGTGGTTTTGCGCACACATCCACGCTTTGCACCTAAATTCATCTCTAAATTCCATATAAACCAATCCACAGAACTTCCATCTTTCTTTCAAAATCCAACTAATTCAATTGAAAGAAATCTCCATAAACTAGATGTTAGGAGAGCTGCGATGTACTACCTCAATTAAACAAAACCACTTCGGAAGACAGATCAATTCTTTGTCTCCATTGCCAGTGGTAGAGAAGGGGGTGCTGTCTCTAAGTTGGAAATCTCAAAATGGATTGTTAAATGTATCCAGATGCGTTACTCTCTTTCGAAGAGAGTTCTACCTTTTACACCTAGAGCTCATTCTCGAGGCACAGCAGCTACTATAGCTTTCATTACAAATATTCCTCTAGTTGCAATTTGCAAAGCAGCTACCTGGACTTGTATTCACACCTTTACAAAACATTACTGCTTAGATACACATGTTAAGACTGATTCTCATTTGGGTCAGGTGGTGTTCAGACATCGTTTTTGTACTGTTCCTTCAAACATCCCACCACCATCCCCTGGTACTGTTCACTAGTTTATGCACAGCATGTGATTCTTAGCAGATTCACAAGCATCAAAAGACATACATTACTCACCGTAATAGTATTTCTGGTGCTTGTATCGTCTTAGATTCATATGCGCCCACCCTCCCTTCCGACTTGGAGTTGAAGGAACATAGACATCTTACACCTTTTCTATCCTTCTGTGCTCACTCACAATGGAAGGATAGCTCAGGGGCAATGCGTTCGTCTTGGAAGCAAGACCACACAAAGCAACACAGGTTTGAATCCCGGGCTTCTGCTTAGAAACTAGTCCCCGGTATTAAGCGTGTTATAAAAGAACAATTATAATTGTAATTCTTTTCAGGCTCACTCATGGCAGAACAAAAACAACTGGGGGGACCTCGATGTGTGAGGGCTCATGGGCACATAAGGATAGTGTTATAGACACGCCCAGGTCGACGTCCCTTTTTGAAATTTGAAAACAAGATGTAATACTCCACGATTACTACTAGATGTCGGCCTATATGCACAGCATGTGAATCTAAGCAGATACAAGCACCAGAAATACAATTATGGTGAGTAATGTATGCCATACAAGGTACTCAACTCAACTATCTATGTGGCTTAGGTGAGACATGGCTATCCCTGTACAAAGCTTCAAAAAGATTACTAGTGGGATACGCCATCTGCCTGCCAACGGACATGGATGCCTGCAAAAACATAGTATATAAAGCTATTTAGATTAATTTTTATGATAAGCATAGACAGACTTACTGCTTTAAGAGTACAAATCTAGCATGTCTTCCATTGTAACTTGCAACTTTCAAAGCAACCACTACCTGGTACAGGAGTTTTCAGCTGTAATATCTGAAAACTAATTTGAAAACAATCGCAGCTGCATGGCCCAATCCCACTGATCAATGTTTTATTCATGAAACAAATTTACAGAATTTCATTTTTACCTACCAAGAGGAACACCTAAATACACACTAAAACAACTATTGCAGAGGTCTGAACCCAGCTCACAAGGCAGCCGTCTTTTCAAAGTCAAGTGCCCAACTCTCTACACTACTAATGTCCTGGCTATGAAGCGTGTACAGCATATCTGAGCTTAAACACAGCACATTCCCATGCATGGTGGATGGCATGCACTACCTAAACCGCAGGAATGTAATAATGTGACATGCTGAGAATGGCTTCACCTTGCCCATGGCGAGTATGGCTTGCATCTAGCAACACACAAACAAGAGAATGGAATGTGTGGTTAATTTCCCTTCAGGTGTGTTAATGATGGAGAAAAATAAATAAATATGTAGGAGATGGCTCAACGAGATGCAGGGCATTGTATCACAGCAAAGGGCACACCACGTGTAGGAAGAGATTACAAATGTTGATAAGTATAGTGCACACTGAGGACTGAACCATCTGTTGGCACAGATCATCACAGCAAATGAATACATCAAAGAGGCGGGCTAATGTGTGTGTGCTGAGGAAAGAGCTAAACTGTAAGATCGGGTTCACGTCTGAGTGAGATGAAAACGGTGCCAGGTATAGGGTTCCCACAAAAGGGTGTAGCTGGAACCGATTAGTGCATGGAGGAGTCCATCTGGGGTGAAGCGCGCATGCAAGTGTGCAAAGGTTAATATTAACTGACTAAATGATGGGCGCTGTGTCATCAAGACATATTTTGACTCACATGAATAAGGTAGGGGGCCTTAACGAGAATTCCGTCTGCCACTCGTAGCCAAAGCAGGGGAAGCAAGATGTAGAGGTGTGGCTGTCTTTCCCAATACCGAAGGAGAGCCCTACAGACCCCTGGAGTTTCCTGATTGTGTTCCCAGAGAGATGAGGCCAACGGACGTGCCACTATGTACAATGTGCAGGATACTAAACGTATCCAAGTGTATCTGACCTCAATTAAAATTACTGAAGAGAGAGCGAGGGCACAACTGGCTGGCCTTATAATACACACCACGAGGCAACTTCATGCATAGATCACATGGATGCGGACACAAGTCTGTTTATGCAAAACAAAGATGCATGGCTCTGCTTTACCTGGTGAACTCGGACTGGTGCCCCTACCCCTGGTACTCTCGGAGATCATGGTCTGTAACCAAACACAGATGCTTTTGTATAAAGTATGTGTAAAAAAAGGGTTGCAAATGTGATGCTTTAAACCTCACTCACTTAGTGTACCATGGGGCTGGCTTGACAGACATTCCCAGGGCTGACGGTGAGTCTCAGTCCAGTCCTGTGCGTTCCACTATGTCGAATGCAGACTTGCCAACCCTACTGATTTAGGCAGTAGGCTACTGCTTTTTAAGCAGCCATACAGCCTACAGATGTGGGTGACAGATCCTACTGCTTTTTACAAGAAAGGTAATTTATGTTACTCTAAGGCAGGCTGCTTGAGACCGGCCCAGGACAAAGCATGCAACATATTAGTTAGTCTGTCTGTGTGGTGGGCGGGTAAGTGATTACTTTGAGTGATGGGCTCAGATCAATCCAGTGACCTGACAGCCACATGATTCTGCCCTGCACTCTGGCCAGGACAGGCCTTAATTGAACCACCAGTGAAGGCAAGTGGCAGACCATCTCACAGCATCTGCATATCGGACTGAGGAGGGCATCAGTCTCCATGTTCAGTTATTCATCTTGCACTGCAGGAATAAATATGTATTGCCCGGGCTGCTGCTAAAGAGCAGAGGCAAACGTTGCCCGCCAGCTCTGTGTGATTACTTTCTGTGAAGTTAGGTAATTGACTATGGTGTTAACTCACCATAAAGAATTTTACATTTTAAACATTTGAACATCTTTCCATGTTGTGCTGTTTGATAGGTTGTGTATTTTAGAATGCTCCAGTGGTGCCAACATTGTATGTTTTGTATTTTCCAGTGATGTAATTGTTATGCAAAGTATTATTTTTGAAACTTGAAAAATCCTACATCTTTTTGGCCACAGAATGTTGGCAAGTATGCGAATGTTGCCAAATAATCTCAACACAGAGTAAGGTGGAAATTCTGGTGTCGGCTGCCGGACGGACATAGTCAAACCGGCATAGTCAAACCTATCCAATATTGTCATTTCTACACCCGGGGCTACGACACAGGCCAAATTGGAGTTCATCGAACAATAAATGTTCAGTGAAAAAGTTCTGTAATTGCTTTGCACTGAGGTCTCTTTGTTTTTGGAAAGCTGTGTTGCTGGATGGAAATAGGTCTGTAGCTGGAGGGGTTACTTGGGCACAGGACAGTTTTTTGTAGTTTTTTTTTATTTAATAGAGGGTGAACAATCACATGCTTGACACAGTCCGAGAATAATTCCTTCGCTGTAAGAGACATTAATAATGCTCAGCAAACAAAGGAGCAAACAGACCAGCAGTTCCTTTGAGCACTCGGATTGGAATGGATCAGCTTCAGAAGAAGTGGGTTTGATTGAGGTAACTAGGTCGACAAGTTCGACCACAGAGCTGTGTGCGAACTGGAAAGCAGACAAAGTGCTTCGAACATGGGATTAACTTCCTGGATATCAATTGCCTCGAAGGTCTCCCTTGTTTTGAGAATTTTATTTTGCAGGAAAATAGTTATGGTAGAGCATATTTTTGGGGAAGGGGTGGAGCTAATAGCTAAAGATATTGGTACAATGAAAAAACGCTCTACCTATGTTATTGCTAGCTGCAAATAGCTTGTTATAAAAATCATGCTTGGCTTGGAAGATGGCTTTGTGGTAGGTTATCAGGCTGGTTTTGTAATTACTTTGATACAGCAGGATAGCATTTTTCCCCATTTGTCTTCAATAGCCCAGGATTTAGACGGCAGCAGGTGATTTTGGAAGGGGCCAAGGAGTTGTGAATATCTTCGGGTAAGTCATTGTACGGGTCGGCCAGGACATTATAGGAAGCATGCTAAGTAGCTGAGCAATGTTGTGGCCGAAGAAAAGGAATGACATTTGCCTATGGCAGAGAGTTAGTTGACCTGAAAAAGTGAGATCCTGAAAAACCAGGAAATTAAGATTTAGGGAAATTGATGTTGGCAGAAAAGTGGTGTGGACTATGGTATGACCGCAACAATGGGAATAAATTTGAAGGAGCAAGGCGAAGACCCTGGTAAGATAGTTGGTCAAGGTATCAATGACTGTGCCCAAGATTGTGGAAGTGTTGTTTGAGAGTATGGTTAAGATTTCTTTAGCGAAAGAACTGTCAAGATTATTAAGCATCTGGTGATAAATTAAGAAGTACAAGTTTGAAAGATTACATTTTTTTAAATTGAAAAACAAATTGAAAAACATACGTTTGACAACCAAAAGTGTGAAAAACGTTTTAAATTAAAACAACCATTACAAATAATTAGGAAGACAAAAATATCTGGTTTCAGGGGAAATTGAGCGATGCCAACTCATTTTAATATTAAGAAAACAGTTTTCACAAAAAGCAGAAGGGTACAAAGTTTTGGCCAAAGGACGAGGTACGGTCCGTGGAATAAAAGAGGATAACGTGGCATGTCCCACATTCATAATGCTGTAATAAAATACCCGACTGCAGGATAAGCAGCGTGAATTAGATGATAGGGAAAGAGGAGCGGAAGGAGAGCACTTTCAACCAGCAACAAATGTATTGCACCAAAAGAAAAGAAAACATTTCTGAATTACTTTTTAACTAAAGATCACAGAAATGCATAGTTTATTAAACTTGTACTTACAAACTTTAATTTTCGAGATGTCATTCTCTCTGCCCAATCCCCCTCTTTATCAATTCCCCCTTCCTATTCCCTATGCTCATTCTCTACTCTCTCTGCTATAGACACCTCTGCTCTTCTTGCTCATGCCCATCCGACGGCCTCTCCACTTGACCCTCTTCCCTCTGCTCTTATTCCCCAAGTCTCTCCTTATCTCACTCCTTATCTGACCTAATGCTTCCTTCTCGAATTCTCTTTTTCCCTCTGCATTTAAACATGCTCTCATTCTTCCCATCCCGAAAAGCCCTCTCTTGACCCTTCTGTCCATGCTAATTTCTGGCCTTTCCTCGCTAAACTCCTTTTGCGCGCTTCCTGCTCTCAGATACCTTCCTACCTCAATCTTCATTCACTTCTTTCCTCACTTCAATGTGGTTTCCATCCGTCTCACTCAACCGAGATTGCTCTTGGTCATGTCTGCAACTCCCTACTCTCTACTCGCCACTGCAGGCTCTCCTTTATTCATACCCTTCTTGATCTTTCTGATGCTTTCGACACTATCAACCACATAGTTCTTCTTGCTACCATCATCTCTTTGGATATTTCTGATTCCTTTCTCAAAGAGTTTAACTCCTATCTACCTAACCGCTCCTATTCTGTCACTTGGGCTGATAAGACCTCTGCTCTCCTACCCCAACATTACGGAGTCCCACAAGGGTTTGTCCTGGGCCTCTTATATTCTCCCTCTATACTCTTCCCCTCTCTGCACTCATTGCTTCTTAAAACCTCTCATTCCATCGCTAAGTAGACAATACCCAAATCTTTTTCTCCCTTTCTTCCTTTTCTGAGTCTTTCCACCCTACTGCTTCTAGCTATCTCTCCGCTATCCAAGCCAGGATGTCTTCCAGCTTTAATCCATCTAAGACTGATGCCACTTTTTCCCTGCTATATCCATCCATCCATCCATCCATTGCCTCATCCTTTTCTTTCCTTTCCTCTTTTCCCTCCTCCCCTTCTTATCTGCTCATAACTTGGGTGTCACCTTTGACCGCTCTTTCCTTTTCCCTCCACATTTCTAGCATACTTCCTTCCTCTCGCTATTCCTTATTTAACATCCGTCGTGCACATCCTTACTGCTCCTTTCATGCAGCCAAACTCTTTATAACTTCTATGGTTTTCTCTTGTATTGGTTATTGTTCTGCTCTTCTACTTGGTCTTCCTGCCTCCCACTTGCCCCCCCCATTCTGTCTTTAACTCATCTATTCATCTTCTTTCCCATCATCTTTGCTCTTCAATTTCCTCTTCTCTTCTGTCCATGTCTCTCCTTCCTTTTGAGTCTCATCTTCTGTTTCGCTTTCTTTCTATTGTCTTCAAGTGTATCCGTGGTCTTGCCCCCCTCTTTACCATTCCTCACTTATATCGCTTTATTGTCCCAATCACACAGTTCGTTCCCAGACCACTTCCTGCTCTCTGTCCCTAAACCCCCATGTGCCTCTTCTCGGTTCCAATCCTTCGCCCCAAGCACTGGAATGCTCTCCCGCTTTCTATCCATACTTCTTCTTCCATACATATTTTTCATTCTTATCTTAGATCTCATCTCTTATCTGCTCTTTCCAACAACTGAGCTTCATCCCCTGCCACTTCTGCTCATTACTTAGAATGTACTGCTTCGCCTGATTGTACTGGTTTTTAATCTTATTGTTAGGCACTTTGGCAAAAGTGCGGTATAAATCAAATACGATACAAATACAAACTTTAAGTGTTAAAACTAAAGAACTATATGTTAGCCATATGTATGCTGAAGTAGCCCATAACAACCAAGTGTTCTGGAGAGATTGCAAGAGAAGTGAGACTGTTGGAGAGGCTTTTGGTGAGAAATGTGTAGATAATCTACAGCCAAACAAAGGGTTGAAAAACAAGATAAAAGTGAATAACCATCTCTCATCTGAGATTCAGATCCAAAGTAACACATAAAAAACCTGCCATGTGTCACCCAGCTTATTTATTTGCCTTGGAAGTTCTTGCAGTAAGGCTAATAGAGGAATGAGAGTTTGTAAGCATCCAAATAGGTTAGCCAGACATGAAGATGCTGACGCCTCCCACTGACATGCTGCTATTTGCCGAAAATCATCACCAGAGGGGGTGACACTATCGTTGCAAAAACAAACTGGGAGAAATCAATACTGCTGGAAACGCCTTGAGAGAGTTACTGAAAATTGCTAACTCGATCAAATACCTAGGGATGACCTTCCCCAACAACATGAAGAAGAGTAACCACTCCTGAGCTTAGACCTGATGCTGCAGGGCATATGAAAACACAAGGAAAGATGATCATTACTTGGCCTAAGCATGTAGGCCAACTTAAAATTTCTCAAGATGTGGGTCGACAGGAACACAGAGCGAGAAATCTTTGGAAATAGACAAGATTCTAGTGAAAGGGCCAAACAGGCCTGTTGTCACTTAGAAGACTGTACGTGACCATCTACAAGGTGCGTATTGGCATCCTAGTCCTACAAGACTTTTATCCTACTGTGGTGCTGAAACAAATAACCATACTCGTGGAGGCCATCACAGGCCAGATACAGAAGTGGATAAATGTAGAGTCTGATCTAGTGGGCAACAACATGAAAGTAATGCAGTCCCATTCAAGATGCGAAGACCTCCGAGCACAACCTCTGAACCTCCAAATAGAAACATACACCCTACACAGATGACCATGAAAGTAGAGATGTGACACCCGGCACGAAGATGAGCCGAGATCAATGTAGCTTAAAGGGATTTTGCTTGGATAGATAGCTAACAAAAGTAAAGAGGTTCTGTGGAAAACAAATAATACATTACTTTTTCTTGGGTTTAAACAAGTAAAGAAAAATTCAGTTTCTAGAATCAACAGATCCCCCAGTCTGGCAATCCATGGGGCATGACAATCACAACGTCTGGGTGTAGTAAGCACATCCAATCTTCTTTCCCATGTGCAGTTGGTGTCGTCCTCCTCTTAACTGGCTCTGTAAGGTCTTGGACCAGGGGGTTCTACACTGAAATATAGGTGACCAGTAGAAGGAGGCTAATGGTCACCAAGGGTATCCCACGGGGGCCTCTGTCTGGTCTTCGGCAGGTTAGCTGTTGTTTCAGAAAAAGGGACTGCAGACTCATTGATCATCCTCCAATCCTCTCCCTTTGGCTAGCCTGCGTATTCCTCTGTAAAACTATAATTTCTGGTGATTCCTTCTTCCTTCTCCATGTATCTTCAGTATGCTCTCTGAATTCCTGTACCCTCCTCTTTGCTTTGTCAGGTGCTCATACCTCGTCCCACCTCTATTGGCCCACCAGATATAGACACGTCTGGGGGAAATTCCCTCTGTCTCTGGCTTCTTCTTTCTTCTTGCTCACTCATTTTACTTTATCCTCCAGTTCCAGTTTCACACTTTCTTCCTTCCCCACTCTATGCTTTTGCAGTACAACTCTGTTTTCCCTTCACATCCTCTGATCCACTCACCACTTTCTTATGATCCTGTGGTATTCCTCACATTTTGTCCACTTGATCTTCAACCTCCACTCCCCACTGATTTTCCACCTCTTCCATATGATTTGGTTATCTGCCCTCTGCTGTCCCCACTCTCCCGAGTATCTCTCCCTTCAACCTCCACCGTTTCTCTCCTCCTCCTGTGTTTTTCTCCTCCCACCCTCCTGAATCTCTCCATTTTTTTCTTTTTTTTATTGTTTAAAGGACAGACGTAGTTGGAAAGCAGTGGAGCACTGTACAGAGTGTGTGTAGTCAGCGTATGGGCTACCTTTTTTAACAGTAACACAGTATTGTGAGTTGAGGTCTGTGCATGGGTATGTGTGTCCATTCGGATTAGTCCTGGTCAGGTGTTGTTGAAAAAGCCATGTTTGGAGAGATTTGCAAAATTGGAGAATTTGTGGTAGTATTCCGAGCTGATACCGGGATTGAGTTCCAGAGGGTGGGTGTGTGACAAGAGAGGGATTGTCTGCAGGTCCTCTCTTTGCGGACGAGGTGTAATTTAAGGCAGTTGGTCAAATTGCTTCATGAGGAGCGTGTGCCACCAAATATGTGGAGTTCAGCCACAAGGACACTAGCTTGCAAGTATCCCTGCCTGGAGATGAAGCCAATGTAGTTTACTCAGGACGGGAGTAATTTGGGCAATTATCCATGAATCTGTAATAAGATGTGCTGCAGTGGAGTGGACTCTTTTAGGGGTGCCAAGAGAGCAGCTGGGAGCCTTGTCAGGATGGCACTTCCCCAATCGATATGCAAGACCGCAAGTGCCTGCACTACAATCTGGAATTCCTGCGGCAGAATGAAGGATTTCATTTTGCAAAAGGTGGAGATTTGGAGCCAGGCCGTTTGGGCCATATTGGCTATGTGTTTCTGGAAGGACATACTACTGTCAATGGTAAAGTCTAAGGCTTTTTCTGAATCTAAGTGGGATGTCCTCTTCCCATCCTCCTAGCTCCCTCTTCTGCCAGCCTCCATGGTCCCTCTCCTACCAACCTCCCGCTGTTCTTATTCTCCTCCTTCCTTCCCCCAAACCAGACTCACTGCTCCCCTTCAAGTCACCTGCTCCTCTCTTGGTGCTGCCCCAAAAATAATCTCCTTCTCACCTCAAACATGCTCCTCCTCTTTGGATTCTCTCTCTCAAACCACCCACAACCTTCTGCCATAGCCCCTCCCTTTAATAAAGCATAGACCCCACTTCAAGCCTCTGTCTGACTCTTGTTCAACCTGGGGGAGGACTTCCTCAGCGTGAAAGACCCTAGGTGTATGTGTGCGATGACCTTGCAAGGCAACTGGTTCACTGCTCGAGTTTTCTGACTTAGTTTGGGTACTGTTCCTCCCCCATTTGCTTCTGGATAGGATTTCTGCTCCGGCACAAGGGGAGACGAGCATATTGGTTGTATCAGCTCCGTGGCGACGCTCCTCAAAATTGGTTCCTTTAAAGGGACCATGCTAATGTCACGCTCTTGTAAGTCACTGCAAAATCTGCCAGAGAGGGTGATGTAGACTAGGGGTTCCTCTCTACATTGCTCCAGGCCCTGCATCACATAACAGGTGGCCCTCTTGATCACCCCATTCCAAACCCCCTAGAGCAAAGCCGTCCACTTCATAAAACATAGATTTAACAAACCATCCCTCGCTATTGGACACCCTCAATAGTTATGGTCCAAGTAAAATCAATCTTTCAGGACATTTGAACAAAGGCACATGCAGAGTTGTGGAGCCATACAGAGACCTAACAGCTAAATAAAATCTTTCAGAGAACTGTAAAATTCCCACACACAAAAAACATCAAGTGAGACCATAGAACATCTATCAACAGAATTCATCCCAAGAAAAGGCGCACAAAACTCATTCATGAGAGAATCAATCATCGCAGTGTGGGTAAACACACTACCGGCTGCAAGCAAAAATGTGTAATTCTAATTCAGAAGGTAATATATACCACTTTATAAATTGCTATGAGGATTGGGGCACAGATCTAGCGAGAAGAAATGGAGCATGCCACTAAGTGCCACCTCCAAAATGAATATGTGCATGCACGACCACCTCGGTCAACTAAAGATTGCATTTATGTCATTACAGAAACCAAAAAAGATGTCAAGACTGCACCGTTCATCCTTTGGCCAATGCTAGAGGTGCAACAAGAAGGAGGCTCGTACATACTCCTGCTCTATAAGTGTCCCAAAGCAGCAAAGCTTTCGATTAAAATAGTAAACGTGTAGTATCCACCAATTTGAGGTTATCTGACATGCTAACAATCTTCAATGATGTCCTGCTATGAAAAGACAAATTGGGTAAAGAGGCACTATCTGTTGGGACACATTGTTCTAAAACATTGGAAGGTTCAAAACATCTTCAGGCTCGATGCGAGGATAGAGGAAATTGGCTATCAACTATGAAACATGTTTCGTACACACAGAGAGACAGGGAGGAAACATTCCTAGGAATCTGGGGCACATTCCTGAAACTCTAAGCAGAATCACTGTGTGGGCTTTCCCTCCCCTAGCTGGGACTCTCTCTACGCACTCAATGTGTTTCAGTCAGGATCTAGTTTTTGAGTCTCATTGATTTGTAGCAAGCAGATTTAAAGTGAAGCAATACCCACAGCGATATAATTGTATAAATGCCCCCTTTTCGCTTTTTTGTTGCTTTTTGAATCTGCTTATTAGTCTATTATGTATTTTTTTTACGTTTACATCTTATAAAATATTGTTTAAGAAAAGCACAAGAGAGGTGATCATATCATCACACTAGGCAAGATGCATATCTTGCCACCTTGGTACAAACACAGACTCTATGATACCATCTACCCCTCCTGCAGAAAATGAAGCCCTCCAGACACCAGCTTCAGATCAACCATACCTGCCTCTGAGAAAAGCATTCTCCATTCTTAATAATAATAATTTTGCATTTATATAGTGCTCCAGACCCTCAGGCATCTGAGTGCTGCTTATTATTACCCATGGAGTGTGGTGCTCCTTTATTGACCTCGGAAGAATGAAAGGCTGAATTCAGCCCTGCCGGGATTCGAACCTGCGTCAGCAGGCTCTGCACAGATGTCAAAGCATTCCCTCTACTCTTGTGCTATCAGACTGGCATCCTTCTGCACAGAACACGTGACCTTAATTCAGAAAACAAATCACAATCCTCCTATTCAAGGAGCACATCCTTTCCACTCATCTGATACACAGCCCAATAACGTTCCCTACGACCATCCCCACCCCCATCACTGTACATATTCCCCTCAAACTGTAAATGTTAACTATTCCCTGCTAACGTGAATGGCATACCAGTGATGAACGCTGTGCTTTGGGGACCTTCACCCCTCTCCTCTATGCCACTAACAGCTAGGTCGGCATTAAGCAAATACCCAAAGTAATAAAATAAATAACTATAACACAGGGGGTCGGGGAGTTAACTCTACAGAAATGTGATACAGATGTAGCTCTCTGGGGTGATTTTAAAAGTAATACATTAATCCCTGTTGATTTCACTTATTGCGTTGACCTGCTTGGCCTGAATTATGCTCTCAAAGATGCAAGCTGTACCACTTCCTTTTTTTTTCGAGGATGGTCAGCTCACATAATGATGCAGGAAAAATGCCCCATGGTGTTAAATGTAGAAGAGTGACGGCGGAAAACTCTAAGTTAAGATTTACAATGGTGTCACGTAATAACAATAATTTGGTGATTTATATATCGCTTCATACCAGATTCCTACAGCTTCTAATCACTGTATCAATTGATGTCGCTTATTGTTCACTTGTGCTACTCACTCAATTTATGTACCTGGTGAATGGAACCCATGGCCCGTGACATCTGACCTGGTGGGCAGCAGTTTAGCAGACAATCCTCGGTTAAGTGAAACAGGGGAAACTTCTGGACAAGCCAGACTAATCTAGGTAGCTTGGCAGGCAGTCAAGACTAAGGGCCTCATTACGAGAATCGCAGTAAAAACACAGTCATTACCGGCATGGTGTTAGTAGCGCGTCCGTGTTCCCTCGACACCGCAAATAGCGGCTGATTACGAGAGCGCAAGCACGTGCGAACGCCCATGCCGGTAATGGCTACACCGCCATGCCGCTAAAGACCCCCCAAACCTCCAATAGCACCATCACGGAACCCGCTGATACCACCTCTGCCCAGGAGCAACCCCTTAATAACGAACCTCATTGACATACCGGGTTCGTAATACTGGACCCAGAAGTAATGTCACTGCGCCGGAACGGGAAATGCGACGGCGGCCATCCTAAAAAACACAATCCATTGCAATCCTCCGAAAACAGCATTGGTAAAGAGTGGAGACCAGGCCGAATCAAGTAAGAATGTCCAAAGCTACTAGAAAGTCCACCCCCCGCATGCGCAAGAAGAGGTTCTCAGACGAGGAGCTGAATATGTTAGCAGACACGCTAGTAGCCCATGCCCATGAGCTCTTTGCCAATAACCTAAAGTGCGCAGTCCAACTGCATAAAAAAGAAATATGGGAGGAGGTGGGAAGGAAGGTCACTGCGGTTGGCACCACCACCCGCACGGTGAAGGATGTTAAAAAAATGTGGGATGATCTACGTCTCCGCATTCCCAACATCCTGTCTGCCAACCGCAGGGAGGCCATGGCAACAGGCAGCGGGGACCACTCTCCCACCAAATTGACAAGATGGGAGGAGACATGCAGTAACACGATCATGGAGTCCATAGAGGGATTCGGAGACATGGAGGAGGGTGCGCCGTCATCGGCAGATGGAGGTGAATATCCCCACAAACCACAGTGAACCAAAGCATGACGTAGTACAACTGATGTGAAAGTGAACCAAGTCAATACATGGCCCATCATACACACATAAACAGATCCATGTCCAGATGGTGGCCCAAACCCTGGCACATTGATATGCATGCTGCGTGCCAATCCCATTACCAACAGACACCCAACACACAGCAAAACCTCACATGTCACACATCACACAAACCGCAATACAACGGTATGCCACATAGCACACATCAGTCCAAAAAGGAGAGTCCACGATGTATGCCAATATGTCCCCCCCTTCACAAGTACCCTGTGTGTCACATCTACAAGTATGCAATTCATGAAACGTGAACTACTGAACAACGCCAATGTATGCATCTTGCACTTACCACCATCACTGATGCCCTGCATCTCTTGGTCCCCCACAGGCACAGATGCTGACAGTGAAGGTCAGGAGCCTGCCACACAGGCCACAACATCCTCCAAGGGAACCAGGGTCAGTCAAGAAGGCACAGGATCTTCTACCTCCAGGGCAACACCAACACCCAGACTGCAACACAGGCCAGCACCAGCAGTACAGGCCAGGCCAGCAGAGAAGGAAAAAACATGTGAGACACCACCCGACGAGACAGCCACAATGGAGTTGTCCACTGTTGTAGAGGCAGCAGGTGATGGCACACAGTCTGCTTCCACCAGTTCTATTGGGGAGGAAGCTGCCTCAGCCCCCCTCAGCGATGTGGAGGGCCACGTCGAAGAAAATTTCGACATGGACGACAACCTCCATGTGGTATGTCCTCATACCCTGAGCCCCCAGCCCTCCCCCCTGCACTCCACACAGGGCACACCACTCAGCCCCATGTAAGAACATGCCGGAGTACTGGGGTATCCACATCTGTCATCCCCATCAGAGGGCAGTCCAGCATTGGCCCGCCCTGCCACTGCCCCGTCCACCTCCACAGCCACCACGAACATGGAGGCCCACTTGACAAGGATTGGGGCCTGCCAGGATAGCATGATAGAGCTGGTCTGACAGTACGTGGCGGAGGGGGAACTGACCCGCCGGGAGATACGTGAAGCAAATGCATCTTACATCATAGCCATGAACACTGACACTATTGTCATCCGCGACAGTTTAGCTGCAGTAACCCTGGGCCTTTGCATGATTGTTGAGCAATTTCAGCAGCAACGACCTGCACCGTCAGTTGCACAGGCAACCACCTCTACCCCATCCACCACACCTGCCAGCTCGGCTCAAACAAGTCCTGTGTGCCAGACCAGGCGCAGCGCACGCCACACCGACATGCTGCCCCCAGACCCAAAGAGAGGCCGTCACTAGCAGGGCCACACTGCATGTCCTAACTGCATCCTGAGAAAAACCATGATTGGCACATCATGTGTGGGATGTCAATGGGGGAGGAGGGGGTGGTGTTGGGGGTGTTGGTGGGAGGGGGGAGGTGGTGTTGGGGGTGCTGGGGGGAGGTGGGAGGTGGTGTCGGGGGTGTTGGGGGAGGGCAGAGAAGGGAGGGTGTGTGTGAGGTGGAGGGTTCAACCACAATAATGTTAAATATGCAATACACCTGTTGTGTTCAAAATCACATCATGACTGGATATTGTTCATTTTGTGTTTGTTTATTCAAATCATGACAGCACACAGTGTCCAACTCCCCACACAGCCTGTGTCCATATGCACACGATCCCAGTGCCCAGTGTAGTACTAACACAGAACCATCAGCATTCCAGTGATTCAGAAGAAATCGTCAATCACTGATTTCCGCACAGCTCGGCCATCTTGTGCATTGCGAACTGGCAAGGGTGCTGCGTCTCCTCCATCATCATCATCATCCTCACCCGGTGCATGCAGGTCAATGTCAGGTGGCAGTGGTACGTTTTGCCAGATGCACATGTTGTGCAGCATGGCACAGACCATGGTGATCTTTCCCACCTTCTCAGGCCCATAAAGGACTGCTCCACCAGACCTGCTGAGGCAGCGGAAACGTGCCTTCAACAGGCCAAAGGTCTGCTCGATCACAACACGGGTACGGGTATGAACACGATTGGACTCCTCTTCATGCCTGTTCTGCGGGTTCCATACAGGGGTAAGTAGCCACGGCTTCAGGGGATAGCCACCATCACCTGCATGGGAGCACAATGAGGTATGTGTGAGTCAATATCTGACATGACACCTTTAGAAATCACTGTCATGGCTGCAGCTATTTGGTGTTGACATGCACATGTCCCTGGATGTATGCACACAGGTTCATTTGATGCAATGTGTGCTGTACTATGTTCTGCAAGTGTGGATTGCATTGTCCAGATGAAGCAGGGTGTTCACTTGCATGCTGATGCAGATGTACTGTGGATGCAGAACAATGTTTTTGCACCCATATTGGTGATGTATAGTACTCTGTATGTATTCCCACTAGCGGCATTGGTACAGGTGTATTCATGTGTTGTCATCCATGGCTTGACATTCCCATGGTGGCGTGCAGTACGACTGTGGTGGTGGGCCAGTGACAATCAGTGTATACCCTCGGTGGGAATTCTTTGTTACCACTCATGGGTGCATGTCCTGTGTTGTGCTTTGCTGCAGTCATGTACGTTACGCATTCTCACTGCATGTTGCTGGATTGTGTCGCAGAGGGTATGCTAATTTGATGTGCAGTTGACGCGTTGAGGGATGTGGCCTGCTTGTACGTCTGGCATATTGTCATTGGTCTTATGTATGGCATTGATGTGTCATGTTCAGGTTGGGATGTTCAGGGCCACAGTGTTTTGCTGTATGTGCATTGTCCACTCACCACACACTCTCACCCAGGTGGAGTATGCATCCTCCCCCAATCTCACGAAGCTGGGATATGCACCCCACCAATCTCACCCAGCTGTGGTATGCATCCCCCCCCCAATCTCACCTAGGTGGAGTATGCATCCCTCCCCCAATCTCACCCAGGTGGAGTATGCATCCCCCAATCTCACCCAGCTGGGGTATGCATCCCCCCCTCCCCACTGCACTGTCATGGGCCTGTCAGGCAACTTACCGAGCAGCCAGGCACATCATCCAGCATGTCGCTCCATGTAGCGGGGTAGCGAGGAGTTCCGCAGCACCATGGCATCATGTGTGGATCCGGGAAATCAGGCACAACAATGTTTGATGATCTTGCTGGAGTCACATACCATCTGCACATTGATGGAGTGGCATTGCTTACGATTGCGGTAGACCACCTCCATGGCATGAGGGAACACCAGTTCTACATGGGTGCAGTCGAGGGCACCGATGCAGTTGGGCATGCCTGCCACTGCATGGAAGCTAACTTTAGTGTCAGCAAGCTCCTGGGCAGTCCGTGGTAGGGATATGTGGTTGCTTGCGTGCTTCAGGAGGGCATCCAGCACTTGGGTCAGCATGCGTGAGAAGAGAGGTTATGATATGTGATATGACATGCAGCTGGCCCACTGCGTGCTGGTAGGTACCTGTGGCCAGGAAGTGGAACACAGAAACTACCTTCAGTAGAGGGGGGTGGCAGTGTGGATTTCTATCAGGCTGCTATTTACGGGTGATTCGCAATGCCTGTAATAACGCCATCGTCCAGCCCCTATTTACCACCTTCGGGATGCCGGTAGGTGCATGGCCACGTGATTTGTGATGTCCTCCTGTTAGCGGCATTCCGGTTTTGCCGCCACGAAGGGTGCGTGTACTCGCGCATGCCGGTATGAAGGGGCATGGTACAGGCGGTGGCGGTATTCCCCGGTTTGCAGCTCGTAATAGCCCGGACCGGTTCTCGATGACGGTTATTACCATTTCACCTTCCTTTTCTGCTTACCTCCATGCTCGTAATGAGGCCCCAAGTCTCAGCAGGGGTGAGAGTAATCGTAATCCCACAATAAGCACACACAGCAACAAACCACAAATTACTCTTAGACAAGTGTATAGGAAAAATATCTATACATTTATTGTCGGCCAGACCAATAAACACAAGTAAACCTTAGTTATGCAAAAACAATCACCCCACACAATACTCTACAATACAGCATATATATAATATGTTGCATAATGCAACAAATGAGGAAAACACAACCACAACCTGAAAAGAGAAGGGTGAGTTAACACACTAGGAGCATTAGACAATTGTTCTGAGTCATTCCCTAACTTTCAGTGTCCAGCCTTGAGAAGTGGGGTGCCTTGTGCTCAACAGTACAGTTGTGCGTAAAAGCGCACAATCGTGTAGGTGAAGCAAAAAGTGGGTCTTCTTGGGAGGGCTGTAGCAAGTCTGGAAGGGCCTTGAGGCAATGAAGAATTGGTTCACACTATTCGAGTAGGATCTGCCCTTGGCGGCAGAGCAGTTTTCAAAAGGTGAGAATAGCTAGGGAGCGCAGGCTAACCCAGCCAAGAATGAATACCTAGAGGGGATATTTGTGCGTAAAAGGGATCAGTTGTGCCAGTGGGCCTTTGGTAAGTGATGCAAGTGTTCACCGACTCTTGGAACAGTTCCGACCAAACTTTGACAGTTTAGTCAAGGTCGCTAGTAGGTCCGAGTCCTGAAGTTTTGCAGCACTCTGGCTCTCAGCAGCTGCGGGTGAGCACGATCACCCGTGATGGGAAAATTGCCTTTTCCAAAGGAGGTATGAAGAAAATTCTGGTGCAGCAGGCTGCAGGGCACTGGTGAGAAAACCAACAAGGCACCTACAGTGACCGTCACCAACAGGTAGTGATGCCGGAATCTCAGATGTTGGCAGCGTTACATATTCTCTTTATTCAGGACCTAGAGGAGCTAGGCCTGAGAAATTTGGTGGGAGAATGCACGGGACCACAAGAAAGTGATGTCCCAAGTCTCGGGTTGCAAGTCGAGATGGTGGTGGTTCTGCGGAATATCCTGAGGCAGAGCTGGACAGTTCACTGGATGGCCCAGAAACACTTCTGAAATGGCTCATTCGGTGGGTAGGCAGGGGGTGCCGAGAGTAGGTGTTCCCACTGTTCCAAACAGGCAAAGCAAATTCACAGGCCTTCTTGATTGAAGAAGAAAGCAGGGGTCCGACGGGACAGCAGAGGGGACGAAGGGTGCCAAATCACTCCAAAGTGTCTGCAGCGGTTTCACAAGTCTGTTTCTTCGTGCAGGAGGCTTGGCTCCTGTAGTTTGGTGAGAACTCAGGTGATCGACCTGGAATGGATGCAGAGCCCCTTCTCTTATCCAAGATTAGCTTTGCACCAAATCGAGGACTTCCAATTGAAGATCTGCTCTCATACAGGCATCCCAGTCGTTATCCAATCACTGTCCATGGTGGTCTCAGTCATTCAGGCACTCTAGACATCCTGGCACCAGTAGTGTGGATTGGGAGCAGACAGTCCCAACCCGCTTCCTGGGCATAACCCCATAACAAGTGAGCAAAAGCCCAGGGGAGCACAGCTGAAGGCTGGGCTCCACTGGTAATAGTTCATGATAGGATAGCCAAACAAAAGCAAAATGTTTGGGCAGTTCACAATTGGAGGAAAAATTACAGATAAAAGAAATCTTTCCAAACACGTGTGGTCTCGTGCAGCAGGGATGTGACCTAGCAATTCAGGCTGTACTGCCCCTTTTGGAGTGGTACCAGGCCTGATTGCACATGGCCTTTCCCCTTCTGTAATGGGTTGGCAGGCTGAAAAACGATGGTCTGGAGGATTGGCCAGAGCAGTGTCTGTGGTTATGGTTTGATCAAAACCTTCCAGCCATCAACTTTTGTTTTACCTGAATGTGTGGGCATTTCTCACTGCTGAGTGGCAATGTATTAAACCACCTTTGGGAGTGAAAGACAAAGAGCCTCAATAGCAAGGCTTAAAGCCCTGATGTGTTGAAGAATTGCGTTAGAGAGAGTGTGTGCTGAATATTGAAGGCAGAGAGCAGCTCGCGGTTAAAAGAAAATGTCGGATGGTGACAGTTAGGAGAGCTAGCCCATAAAATACAAAAATGACCAGAGCCAATGCATGACCCCCAAACTAGTGCACTCAAACAGGCACTATACTTGAGCAGGACTTTCAGGAGGCCAGCAGCCCCAAATTACTGGGCGAGTTGGAACACTACAGGGAAGTGGGAACATGTAATTCCTCCCAGAAAAAAGACAATTTTGTTGAGGGGAGACTGGCCTTTCCTCCAGATTCCCTGAGAGGATTGAAAAGTTGCCCGGGAGATGTGGAGAAGATGCTGACGGTTGGCGGGCACTGTCAGCTTCAGTGACTTTAAATTGTGTTCCTGTGCCATGTTATTATATTGCATGCTATGATATGCCATTTCATGATCTGTCATGTGTGGTTTTTCATACTTGTCATGATATGGCATGTGTGATGAAGTTCTATGCGCTAGGGTATTGGGTGAGGTGGCTACATAGAGCTGGGTGAGCCTGGCGGGGCCTGGGCTGGCTGCGGTCAAAACTGGGGCTCTGGCTTTATCCTCCTCTCGCTTGGCAAGAGCCCTAGCCATGAGCCCCCCACCCAGTGGCCAGCACATAACGGAACGGAAAACAAAAAAAGGGTTTTTAAAAAAATGCTCTTGATGTCCCGACAGCACATACAGGAGCGCAACCATGTGACTTCCTGTCCTGGCCACCTGACTTCCTGTCCTGCTCCACCCAGGCATTGATTGGCTGGGATGGGACAGCTCCTCCCCAAGCGCCTTTTTGCCCCTTTTCTTACCCCAGACCCTTTTCATCCCTTTTCTCAGACCCCAGACCCCTAATGACCTTTTTCTCTGCCCCATTCTCTTTTCTATGACCCCAGCCCCTGTCAAAACACACTGGTCCATTTTCCTGACTTGGCTCACTTTTGCCCCTAAGTGCACGGGCAGACCGCCTGCTTGCCCATGACTCACCCTAGCCAAGAGATCCCTGGTTCTCCTAGCTCTATGGCCACAGGAGGCGGTGCCACCATCCACTGCTGGATGTTGGCCTTAAAGGAAGTATCTGAAGGATCTCATGTACCCCACAACCGTGCCCTGTCCTTTGGAAGTGGACCATCACATTGCGGCAAAATCTGCCCCAGCCTTTTCAAAGGCCTCCCAAAGTGTGTACATGGCCTCAAACACTCATGCACCCTTGCAGTGCAGTCCTTTTCAAAACTCAATTAGCAATGCTGGGTCAAACTCACTTTCCTGCATGGTAGATATGTACAACAGTGACAGGAGCTGGGGAAGCTGTTGTGCAACTGCCAGGTGAACAAGCAACCATGCATATCAGCACTTTGCTCTGTGGTGTGCAAGCCAGATATACAAAATCCAAGATGGCTGCTGAACCTAATACACCTATGGAGACTGCCCAATATGATCCACTGAGCCAATTCCCCAACCTCTTTAAAACAGGCACATCATCTGGTCAGTGTGTGGGCATTTTGTTGGGGGGAATTCTGTAGATTATTGGAGGCAAAGGCAGAAGTAAACCGTGCTGGAGCAGTAGAAAGGAGGCTGGAAAGAGCTGGCTGGAGAAGGAGACGAAAGGAGCTGGGACATTGTAAGGAGGAGGTTGGGAAAGACAGAAGGAGGAGAGATAAGGTGAAAAGTAGTAAGGAGGCAGCTCAGAAAAAAGCAGGAAGAAGGCAGTGATGAGTATGTAAGAAGTGGTTAGAGAAGACATCAAGAGAAAGGAGGTTAAGAGTATTGAGGAGGTGGTTGGAGGGGACACCAAGAGGAAAGAGGTGGTTGGAAGAGTTGGGTGGAGAGTATTAAGGATGTGACTGAAGGAGACATCAAGAAGAAGGAGGTGAAAAGTTCTAAAGAGGCGGCTATAGGAAACATTCAGAGGAAGGAGGAGAACATTCAGCGAGAACACCTAAGAGGAGGTTGGAGGAGAGGAAGGTGGAGAGAAGGAGACGTTTAGGAGGAAGAGCAGATAGGAGCACAGGAGTTTGGGACTTGTCAGAAGTGGCTGCTAGTTTGTATTCGGCAGCGCCGGCAGTGCGGCTTCACGCGCCTCATGCTAAGGTGCTTTTCTCTGATGTCCTGATCAAACCTCCATTCACTATGGTAGTGTCAAATGGCAGTGGCAGCGCAAAGGCTACAGCCACCCACAGTTGCCTGGGTAATTGACAAGGGCAGAGCCTAGCGGTCTAGCAGCATAGCTGCACCTCAGCGCACTCCAGCGCTCGAGCTGGCAGCTGGTTGCTGGATGTTTGCCAACCAGCTTTAGTAGGCAGACGGACACGCCGAGATGGACCCCTGGGCCTTTTGTTGCAGTGCAAAACCCTGAGTTGCGAGTCAGCAAAGTGGAGAATTGTGACTGCACAGAGAGCCTCATTACGAGTTTGGTGGTAGCCGTACCGGTAAAACTCATAATATTTTCGGCACCCGGCAATGGGCAATTACCGGGGTATGGCAACCCCCTGGTGGACCCGGTAATTACCCATAACCGGGTGCCGGTACCCATTACTCCCCATTCCCATTGAGCCCCGGAGGGCTCAATGGGAAAGAGGAGGTCAGATGCACCGGCACCATTCATGAATGGTGCCGGTGCATCCGACGTGTTGTTCTCGCAAGTGCCAGTCTGCCGCAGAAATGCACCTGCAAGCACAACTCATAGTTTGCCGGTCCGGTAGTAATGGTGCTGGTAGCTTACTGGCACTGTTACTTCCCAACTGGCAAACTTGTAATGACCGACTGTGACCAAATGACAAACTCCAAAATGGCTGATAAGAGCAACAACTATAATTTATGCAGTAAATTTGAGTCTGCTGTGCAATCAGATTATCCCATTGATTCCTCTATTCACCAGACTATTTCTCTTGGTGTTTTGACTGTACCCCAATCTCAACCTCAAGAAAGGGTAGATCAGCTTGTAGAAAGTACAATGATTGAACCTATTCCTGGTATCCCTGATATCACTGATATCCAAGTGAAGGGCATATAAAGGGGAGGAGCAAGGGAAAAATCTCAAAACAAATGTGTTACTACACCCAAAACAGGAAATAAAATGACTCACTTTTTCCCTCAGCCCGGTACTATCCCCGAGATAAGAACAACTCCGCTGGGAAATTCTAACCCTCTTGATTCTAACAGTTTAAACAATCTCAGTATGCTAGAACTTGATGGATTAGGTATTAGGACTGTGCCTGAGGAACCCGTGATTATAAACAAT
Source organism: Ambystoma mexicanum (assembly GCF_040938575.1). NCBI lineage: Eukaryota > Metazoa > Chordata > Amphibia > Caudata > Ambystomatidae > Ambystoma > Ambystoma mexicanum. The sequence goes on along the minus strand of NC_090923.1, from coordinate 1,063,870,087 downwards.
GATGATTTGGCTGCTCGATGTCAATAATTAGTGAGGGGAGAAACAATAAGGAGTCCGTCTTTAGTTCAACCACTCCCTCTAAATTAACAGAGTTATTATGGGAGGGTTTTGACTCATTTGGGTCCAATGTGGATAGTTCTGAATTACACTATAGACTGAGTGACGTGAACAAACAGATTAAGCTCACTTCTCTGACAATATCTGCATTAAATGTTGTTTTGTTTGACTCTGGATCCTGACAACCTAGGTAACTATGACCCCAATACCCATCTTCCCTTCCTAGGAAGCTGTAGCCGCACAACTGCAGCAACATATCGGCACCAACAGTCTCTTACAAACGTACCAATCCGGGTTCAGACCTACATCCTTGACGACGGTCACCCCTTCTCCTGGTTTTACTCTACCTCTCAGCTGCTTTTGACACACACTAAACCACCAGGCGCTCACAGACAGCCTACATCGGCGCACGGAGATCAGCGACCTTGTCCTACAATGGTTCGAGTCCTACCTCAACAACTGCTGGCAATTTGTTCAGATGGACTCATCTAGATTGCCAATGCTACCCGTCACCTTTGGAGTCCCGCAGGGTTCCATCCTCTCCTCAATGATTTTCCATCTAAACATGGAGCCACTGGAAGCCCTCCTAATCACACACAACATCCACATTGTGTGGCAGGCATGGTATCAAGAGAGATACAGACTCATAAATGTTTGCTTTAAAACCTTTATATACTAAGGTTCCTGTGTTGGTGCAATGCCTGACTGGCAGTAACTCTAAAGGGATGGATCCCTTAAGTGATGTTTCTTATGTACGTTGATGTCCAATAGTCCAAAATAAATGTCTGTCTTTGTCTAAACCTATGCTTGCCCTCAAAACTGTAATAGGAAGTATTTAAAAAGGAAATAGTGGTTCAACAGAAAATTGCAAACCAAAGTTGGTTTCAGGTGGTTTTCTCACCAGGTGTAGTTTGATCAATGTCACAAAAAAATTAGTTTAATCAAAAAGGGCTATTTGTAAGACCTTCTCCACAGAGTCCTTGCAGTGGTTCTAAATAACTTCAGTGTCTTTGTGCTTCTTGGGGTCCCTTTCCCCAGGTGTCAACTTGTTCATGTTTCAAACACCACAAAATAAATATAACACAGTTCCTTTTGAAGCTTCTCAGGGTTCCCTTCCCCAAGATTTAGTCAAAACAACAGGTTAGGCCTTTCAGGGTTCTCTTCCCCAAGCTCAGGCCCCTTTCAACTTGTCCAAGTTCAAAACACCCCAAAATAATTATAACACATTTCTTTGTGAAGCTTCTCAGGGTTTCTTTCCCCGAGCTTCAATCCTTTCAATAGTACAAAAACAGTAAGTCTCCAACTTGGTTGCGCCTCTCAGAGTTCCCTTCCCCAAGCTCATCAGGCCCCTTTCAGCTTCCAACACAAATTCAGCTTTGTCAAAATGCACTTTGCTTTTCTTTGTTAGGCCTCCCAGGGTTCCCTTCCCTAAATTCAAGCCCATTTCAGTATCCAACACCAGTTCCACTTGTCAGGATGTACCTTTCCTTTTGAACACAGGTCTTTCACACACACTTCACTTGTGGGGTACAATCAGAGACTTTCGAATCCGCCTGGTTCTTTGCTCCTCCTAGGCGAGCCCACTCTGATCTGAAACCCCACTCTATTTCTTACTCTTCTTTTATACCTTTCACCTTCTGGTGATTCCTACACCCCTTCTTGTTTTCCTTGGCCTCTTGCCTGTGCACACATGCACCTTTCCTTTTCTGTTCCTTTTGTTTCACTGTGCACTCTTGCACTTGTATCACTGTGCCCTCTTGCACTTTCCTTTAGTTTCTTATTGTGTCTCGTGTGTACCTCACATCCTTTTGTTTTCCTGTACACTCTGTCCCTTTCTTTCTTGTGCTTCCCCTGCACGCCTAACACAGTCCTCTCTTTTCTGTGTACGTTTTGCATTTTTCTTCATCGTACACTCTTTTAACTCTTAACATGCCTTTCCTTTTTCTTTTCTTCTCTTCCGCGCTGCTAGCGCAACTTCCTTTCTTCTATTTCTTTTCTTCTGCTTATTTCCTAAACTTTCTGTCATTCGCACACTTTCAAACCTTTCCGCTCTGTGCCGCTTTAAAATTGTGTCCTTCTCCTGCTAGGCTTCAGTCAAAAGCATGTGTTTCTCTCTCTCACTCCCCGGGCAGCATCACATTGACAAGCAGTTCCACTGGATACACAAGGTTGAGGTCAGGGTCTCACCACCTACCCATCAGACATCCTTGGGACTGACACACGTCCCAAGGGAACGAGCATTTTCCGAAACGCCACCAGCAGGATACATGCTGCCTTCCTAGCCACACTGCAGCCCCTCTCAAACACCAGTGCAGCTTCTCGCCAGACTGTTTTTCCTGCTGCTCTCTGCTCCCTGGCTTCTCGGGTCTTGACAGCATTCCCAGCTTGCTCACTTCCTTGTGTGAAACCACACTTTTTGTAGTGGAAAAAATAGTCAAATGGAGTCAGGTGTGATTGGCTATTAAATGCCTGACCCTGCCTGGGACAAATTGAGTACTTTCTATGGTAGGTTGCTTTACTTTCCCCATAGTGTTTCTATGGGTAATCCTTACTGCTCTTAGTTGCTTCCTCATTGTCTCAGTATTTGTTGGAAATGGGGAGGGGGAGATGAAATGGGATTGAAAATTATCTTTATGAGGGAATATCCCTAGGATGACTGACAGAGGAAAGAGGAGAACCTCCTGGCTCTGTTTAAATACCACTGGAGTGATTCCCCTTTTTTTAAGTTGTTTCTTATTAATGGTCCCCTGCCACAAAGGTTCTGATCTTGACGGCCTCCCCTTGGGTCTGAAATGTGGGGAGATAAATAGGTGTTAGGTTTAAAGCCATATTGTTGTTTCCTCTGACCCACCACCCTGCCTGCTTTTGTTCTAAAACGGTATTCACACCTCTCTCTTGGATCATGGACAATGTGGCCTGCATATTCCATAAAGGCTTCAGGGACTTCTTCCTCCTTGCCTATTATCCTGTTGGGATATCCCATCTCACCTGGGTTATTTCCATGATCACAACCCCGGACTCTCCTATCCAGGTGATCCTCCCTCACACGTCCAGCTCTAGGGTTGGGATCCGAAAGCAATGGCCCTCCCCGGCCACCTTAATGGAGGATTCTCAGGGTCTACATGGGAGAATACCCCTAGATTTCTCACAACATCCACCAATACGCCGATGACACACAGCTATACAACATGATCGAGTCCATCAAGGACATCCACAGGTACAAAACCTGTCTCTCGCTGATCCAAACTTGGATGTCAGGTGCATACTTAAAGCTCAACCACTCCCAGACCGAATTCCTACTCGTCACCAACAGCATCACTATCAACCATGAACTCTGAGGGATCCACACCCAAGCTTCTGTCAACCACCCTTGTGCCCATAAGAAGTGTCCAACATGCTGCTGCACACCTCATCAAGGGTCTACACAGATACGGCCACATCATCCCGGCCCTAATCGAACTTCACTGGCTCCCACTGCACGCACAAATCACCTTCAAGTCTTGCTGCATCATCTATAAGTCAGTCACCCTCAAGTCACCCAGCTACCTCGCAGAGAAACTCGGCATCTCCGGTGGACAGTGCACCACCAGAAGACAGCACACGTGCAGACTTCAAATCTGCCCCTGCAAAAAGCAGAGTACCAGAAAACAAGCCTTCTCTGCCTAGGCCCCAAGACTATGGAACTGCCTCTGTGTCAGCATCAGACTCGCCCCCACTCTCCTACAATTCATAAAAGAACTCAAGACCCACCTCTTCAAGGGGTCTCTCCTGCTCAACACTGAGGTCCTCACGTCTCCACCGCGCAACCTGATTTACTAGATGCCATCCGGCCCTCTTCTCCCTGCCACCCTGTACAGCTGTACCACTCCTCTGTGCCCCTCTGTATGCTACCCCAGCTGTATATTTGTTCTGTTGTTACCTCTGAAAAGCACTCTGTTATTCATCTGTAATGTTGTGTACCTCTAAAGCGCTCTGTTGCTTCTCATAGCTAGGTCCATGCTCAATAAATGCCATAATAATAAAAATATGAATTAAGGTCACACACATTGGTCTTTAGTGAAATTAAACTCATGTTGGAAACTTTGAGCTCACTACCTACTAATCAAAGGCTCCCTACTTACTCGGGGGAATCCATCTAGAGTCATACCGGAGAACTATACCAATGGGCAAACTGCAGATGAGATTTCTATTTTGGAAGCTTCGAACCATAACTTGCAAAGCGAAACAGGTGACCATCCAGAGAAATTAAATTGTCATAGGGAAAGGTGCGACAACAGTTAGTGAATGAAACATAAAGTTGAGCAGAAAAAGAGGTAAAGGAAAGAAAACGAAGAAGATGACCGAAGCACCAGTTAAGAAACATAAAAACCTCTCAAGAAAAAATGCAAACAAGAAAAACTCCATCAAATGTTTGCAGGGGTTGCATTTGACTGAAAAAGCGTCAGACAATGCTCTGGAGACCTCAAGTTTAATCCCCACGACCACTAAAACCTCTTAACAAATGCAACTCACTTTTAAAACAGGAACCAGGAGGAAGATGAAAATGTGAAGTGTCGGAATGATGAGGCTAAGCAAGGGAACAGAATCACACATCTGGCTACAGGCTATTGACAGACCTCAGTTAAGATCTGTACTTGTGATCAAGTTGCACAAACCGAGCAAAATGGGCCAATCAACAATGGACATGATGGGGTTAGCCAGAACAATGGCATAAATAACTTTAAATTAAGCAAGGAAGGAGGGGAGACTAGTATCTGCTATCATGCTGTGTTAAGTAAAAATCTGAAGTCGGGCCCCCATAAATGTAGAGCTGCGGGAGGGCTGCATGGCACTCTGAACCATGATAAAGACCATAATTATAACGCTCATAATACCTCATCAGTCCTGATATTAGAATCCATATTTCGGACCGAGTATTCTATTACGTTGAACTGCTCTAACATAATAGCACTCTGCAATGAAGTACCTTGACTTAGATTAATCTCAACTAAAGATATTGTGCCTCATTACAAGTTTGCCGGTCTGGAAATAACACTGGCACTGTTATTAACGGTGCCGGTGCTTCCGTGGTCCCCATTCCCATGGAGTCCTATGGAATTCCATGGGAATGGGGATCAACATTTTACCGGTGCCTGACTTACCGGACCGCCGGAGCTGTAATGCCCTGGTTATTCCAGCAAATCAGGTGCCGATAAATCATTATGGGTCAGTCGGCTACCTGCCGGTTTTTCCGGCACGGTTTCTGATGGACACGTAATGAGGCCCATTGACTTGGTAGACTTTTTTGACTGTAGTAGAACTGACACTGTAGCCATCAAAATACCCTCACAAGAGGTGCCTACTATCCTGCTGGAGAGTACTGAATCATGGAGACTATTGGGGTATGACTTGAGACCGTGCACGCCAGGTGGTATTAAAAGCCTCATCCAAAGCGCCCTTCAAATGAGCACCACATTAAGCTGAAATACCGACTGGGCTTGAAAATATCTTGCTCGAATAATTCAACTGTAAATCGTTTTGTGTTTTTTATGAACTCTAATAAATCACCAGACTATTAAGAATAGGGGGTAGAAATGGTCTTTAACGTACAAGAAATCTTAACCTGCATGTCATGGAACATGAGGGGTTACAGCAAACTGCTAAATGATATTTCCTTGTGCACAGAGATCAGCACCCACAGAATAATATTCCTTCTGGAGACCTGTATAGTGAATTCTATGGGATGGCTATCAAATGTATCCTAGATTTCGGATTTAGGCCCTCAGGAGGCCTAATGATTGCAATTAAAAACAAATTCTATACAAATTGCAAATTGGTAAAAGATGAGGTGAAAGGTCTCTGTGAGGGGTCAGTAATGCGAGGTGGACCACTGCTTGTAGTCTTCTCAGGATTAGATATTTTACTGAGAGCAAAATAATTAAAAGAAAACCTAACTAAGCCTACTCTACCAGGGAATTCCCTACCTATTATAGGTTTGAAGGGAAAATCTGGCTCCCACACTAACCAATAAAACATTAAAATGAAATCATAAATAGCATAATCAAGTGATTAGCACACAACCAGTGACTTGAAAGATCTTCACCTGTCTTGGGTAGATCCCTTCCACAGGATTGTCCAAAGTTGATCTCTCCATAAAGTGTTCATAAAGAAAAAAGTCTTGAATCAGTTCTTGAAAGTTCCAAAAGAAAGACAAGTTCACCCAAACAAAAATCCACTGGTAACAGTTCTTTATCAGTCTGTTGAAAGGTTCGCATTTCAATGTCAATAAAGAAAACAGCACCAATGGGAATCGTAGATATCCTTCTTCCAGGATAGCATAGTTAAAGCTCAAAGACAAAAGTATTATTTCTGCTTCAGCAACTGCCTGATTATCACCTCTGCAGAGTCTTTAGTATGATTTGTCAGGAACCTTCTTCTCAGGGTGTTGCTAATTCTTGACAACTCTCCTTTGCTACTGTTACTGTGGAGGCCGATTCCTTTGCTCCACAGTGGTCTTCTGCTTCAACCTCTGTAATGTAACATTTACTGAGAGTCTCATACACAACCACAGTTTTGATAAGTCTGCTTCAATATGGATTCTTCGGCAATTGGCAAGACAAGACTATTCGACCTTCACAGGTAGGTAAGGCACTCTTCTTCGCTAGGTTACAAGGGAAGGGCAGCCGATTTGCCTCTTTGCCTCTTCTGCCTGTCTCACTGCCACTAGGATAATCTGTTTTAGCTCCCAGACTGTTGTTCATTCTCTGTCTCTCTCTCTCTCTCTCTCTCTCTCTCTTTCTCTCTCTCTCTCTATCTCTCTCCCTCTCTCTCTCTCTCTCTCTCTCTGTCTCTCACCCTCTCTCTGCTGCAACGGCCTTAGCCTTACAGACCAGTGGTTTAGTGTTCTTTCAAGCACCCAGCTCCCTTCCTCAGCTTCATCCACACCTTCTTGGTTCCAGTAGCTAACCCAGAGCTGTATTGCCACCTTTTCAGCCCTGGGTAACATTGTCACACTTGTATCAGAGGACACTGCACCTGTAGCAACTTCAACAACTGTAAAGCGAAGGTGGTCAGGTTTTAATACGGCTGGTTTCACTATATAAAGGGTTGTCCCACTGGCTTTGGTAGTACTTGTTATTATCTCTGCTTCAACAACTTCTACAACGTCTAAAATACTTATTCAGTATGTTACAAGTTTCAGACTTCTCATAAGAAACAGCTTTAGGTACACGCGATTAGTCTTTGATGTAGATTTTCACCATTAAGGAACTGTAAAGACTTGTAATAGTCCACATGCAACCTCTCTTTGTTGTTGTATCCCTTGTAATAATCTGTGAACATCAGTTTAAACCTTCAGAGTGATTAACGCAGCTATCACGATGAGGCTCCGCGATGACTATGAATACCTCCGTCCCCAAGCACCGGTAAAGGAGGGACAAAAACACTCCCTGACCAGTTATTGAGGCCACAGGTGCAAAAGGGCAGGGACACGGGTACCAGGTAGCTGCAAGGGAAAAGGTTTGGCAGAATTGAGTGCAAGATCGATAACACAAATAGAATGTAAATAGGAGGAGTGGGTAGCACCTACCAAAAATGCGGGAAGGTGGAGGTTCTAAGCCAAAAGACATCCACTGGTGGTAGATGGTGATGGGAAGACCAGGAGGGTACTGGCACCCTTGTCCCCTTTGATGTTGAAGCACCTGGTGCAGCAGGGGAATAAACAGATCCAATAGAGCACAGCTAGGGTCCAAAGTCAACTTGAGCCAAAGAGGAGTCCAAAAAGGCAGTCCAATATCCAATAACCAAGAAGTCCAAAAATCCAGAAAGGCAGAGTCCAGGGCATCAAATCCAGGGCACAGGCGAAGACAGCTCCAATGACACAAAAAAACAAGGTCCAAAAACCAGGAAAACAGAGTCCAAGCAAAACGAACGCCATTCGTAGCACTGATGAACAGCTGAGAAGCGTGGTCGAGCGGATTCAGCGTTCCTTTATGCTGGGGGTTTGGTCATGTGACCGCATCTTCATTGAGTCACGTGAGCGGCATTGCGCATCACGTGACCTGTGTGAGCAGGAAGTTGCATCAGGATTGGTTGGGAGGTGCGGCCTAGTGGTGTCACATGAGCGGTGTCTAGTGACACGTGACCAGGAAGTAGTGCCAGTGAATCGTGGTGCCCCCCAGCACCATCGTGTCACAGCCGCCAGGTTCCTGCGCGTTGCCTTCCCAGCGCGGGACTCAGGGTGTAGCGCGACCTGCCGGAGGTGCGCCGCCGTGAGGAACGCCCGACACATGTATCTTGCTGTGGGATGATCCGGGCTGTGTGTGTGGAAGCCTTCATGTCAGAACCCCCCCCCCTCAAAAGGGCCCACGTCCGCGTGGACAGGACGGGTGATCCCGATGGAACCTAGAAACCAAGAGGGGGGTATGTACATTAGAGACGGACTCCCAAGACCTTTGCTCCGGGCCAAATCCGGCCCAGTCCACCAGGTAATACAAAACCCCCTTTCTGAGACGTGACCCCAAGATGCCCTTGACTACATATTCATTTGAGGAATCCTGCACGAGCAGGGATGGTGGCAGAATCGGTCTCGTGTGAGGCAGGCAGGGTTTCAATAGGGAAGTGTGGAACACCGGGTGAATGCGCCATGAAGAGGGTAAGGACAATCGAAAAGCTACCTGATTGATGACCCTAGTGACGCGATACAGACCTACAAAACGCAGGAGGAGCTTTCGACAACCTGGTATCCGTACATGTCGAGAGGACAACCAGACCTTATCACCAACCGAATAGCAAGGGGCAGGTGCACGTCTCTTATTAGCTGCGTGACACATGGTGACTTGGGATTCCCTCAGGTGTTTGAGGGTCTGGGCATGCACCTCTCCCAAATCCCTAAAGCAAGAGGCTGCAGCAGGAGCCAGAGCCGTAGAAAATTCTGGTATGGGCAGAACTCGGGGATGTTGGCCATACATGGAGTAGAACGGGGAAAACCCAGTTGCAGAATGCGGTGCGTTGTTGTACGCAAATTCCGCTAGGCGTTGCACTTGGTACCAATTGAATTGGTGTGTCAGGGTAAGGCAGCGGAGATACAATTCCAACGTTTGATTGACACATTCAGTTTGGCTGTCAGTTTCGGGGTGGTATGAGGATGAAAACCTGGCATCTAGACCCAGAAGGCTAGTGAGGGAGCACCAAAACCGGGAGGTGAATAGATCAGGATGTCGTCTAAGTATACAACAACATAAATATCCACAATGTCGTGAAATATGTTGTTCATGAATCTCTCGAACGTCGCGGGGGCCTTACAAAGACCAAAGGGCATGACTGGGTATTCAAATAACCCATGTCTGGTACAAAAGGTGGTTTTCCACTCGTCCCCTTGTTTTATTTGGATCAAGTTGTAGGCCCCCCTGAGGTCAAGCTTAGTAAATATGAAAGCATGAGTAAGGTTGTCCAAGAGTGGATTTATCAGAGGAATCGGGTACCGAATTTTTATCGTGATTTGGTTAAGGTGACGATAGTCCACACACGGGCATAAGTGGCCATCCCTTTTGGGGACGAAAAGATGGGGCTAGCAGCAGGAGATTAGGATGGATGAATGTGGCCAATTCTCAGAGCGGTTTGGAGATATTCTTTTAGGGCCAGGTCTTCCGTGGGGGACAATGAATATATCTGATCGCAGGATATAACTGCCCCAGGGATAAGGTCGATGGGACAGTCATACGACCTGTGTGACGGAAGGTATTCAGTTAGTTTTTTGTCGAAAACATCAAGAAATTCCCCGTATTCTGAAGGAATACCGGAAACGGTGGCCCCCACGATGTGGTTCGGAGGTTCACAATCCATGGCCTGCTCGTCATTGAGCTGTAGATGGGCCAATGCGCCCAACACTTGAGAAGGGGAGGTCACCTGGCCAGGGGATACAAGACAGTGATTTTGGCAGTGGAAGGATTCAAAGAATAATCCACCTTGAGCACAGTCAATGACCGGATTGTGGGTTCGCAGCCACGGGAGAGCCAGTATGAGCCCGAACTGTGGTGTAGTGATGAGGTCAAATGAAAGGGTTTCCCTATGTGTGTCCTGGATGACAAAGAGTCAGAGGCGTCGTTTGTTGCTTTATTGGGCTTGATAGAAGCGAAGAACCATCTACAGCTTGTACAGGTTCCAGTCGCCGTTTATTCAGGAGGGGAAGATTGAGAGAGGGGGCTAGTGTTATGTCCACATAATTCCCCGTAGCTCCTGAGTCAATGACTATTTGTACCTGGTGATGAGTGTCATCTATGGAAATCAGAAGGGCTTGAATATGCATGGGTCCTGAAAATCCTGACGATACTTCTGAGGAGGGTGGAGAAGGGGAGCCCGTCCGAACCTCCTCGTTTAGGGACGGGCTTTCTGAAAAACCGCTGTCTTGGGTTTGGGGCGTCGGGGGGATTCTCTGACATAATGGGCGTTAAACCCGCAGTAAAAACAGGCATTGGAGGCCCTACGACGTTCCCTTTCAGTGGGTGTGATAGGACTGTGAATCCTGCCTATTTGCATGGGTTCACCTGGAGTGTCGCTGGAGGGAGAGCTAGACGAGAAGGGCACGGTCTTTTGGGACTCGTGTCTTCTCTCTGCCCTTCCGGCATCCACTTGTAAAGACAAATCCACAAGTTCGGGAAACTGAGCTGGCAGAGAAGGCACCACCACCAGTGCGTCCTTCATAGCATCATTGAGACCACGATAAAACACTGCAGCCTTTTTGTTTTCTAGCCATGCTGTCTCTACTGCTAGTTGATTGAAACGGGTGATATAGTCGACCAGTGTGGTCTTACCTTGGCTCAATGCCAGAAATTCTAGATCCTGTGTTTGTGCCTTATGTCTAGTATCGAACACTCTGGTCATCTCAGTGATCAATAGGTCGAAATCGTATAACACAGGGCTGTCGGTCTCCAATAATGGGCTGGCCCATGCGGCTGCTATCCCCCCAGGTGTGAGAGCGTGAATGCTGCCTTTGTTGTGGAGTCTGGAAAAGCCTGCGGACTACACAAGAAATGGAGTTTGCATTGATTTAAAAAGGTGCAGAATTTCCGGGGATTGCCCTGAAACTTCTCGGGAGGGGCCACGGGAAACAGAGTGGGGACATAAACAGGTGCAGGGGTCAGGGCAGGAGCGGGTGAGTTCCCCTGGGGAGGGGCATCCCCAAACGGGGGTAGTGCATGACGTTCACTTTGTGTAGTATCCAACCGCTGGTGGATGGCGGCTGTAGCAGCCGACATATCAGCTCCGAGTACCGTGATGGCCTGAACCAAGGCAGCCACCTGGTCCCCAGTGGCGGCATCCATAGCCAAAGCGGAGAGACTTCTCAGTCTGTCACGATGAGGCTCTGCGATGACTATGAATACCTCCGTCCCCAAGCACCAGTAAAGGAGGGACAAAAACACTCCCTGACCAGTTATTGAGGCCACAGGTGCAAAAGGGCAGGAACACGGGTACCAGGTAGCTGCAAGGGAAAAGGTTAGGCAGAATTGAGAGCAAGATCAATAACACAAATAGAATGTAAATAGGAGGAGTGGGTAGCACCTACCAAGAATGCAGGAAGGGGGGGTTCTAAGCCAAAAGACATCCACTGGTGGTAGATGGTGATGGGAAGACCAGGAGGGTACTGGCACCCTTTTCCCCTTTGATGTTGAAGCACCTGATGCAGCAGGGGAATAAACAGATCCAATAGAGCACAGCTAGGGTCCAAAGTCAACCTGAGCCAAAGAGGAGTCCAAAAAGGCAGTCCAATATCCAATAACCAAGAAGTCCGAAAATCCAGAAAGGCAGAGTGCAGAGCACCAAATCCAGGGCACAGGCAAAGACAGTTCCAATGACACAAAAAACAAGGTCCAAAAACCAGGAAAACAGTGTCCAAGCAAAACGAACGCCACTCGTAGCACTGATGAACAGCTGAGAAGCGTGGTCGAGCGGATTTAGCGTTCCTTTATGCTGGGGGTTTGGTCATGTGACCGCATCTTCATTGAGTCACGTGAGCGGCATTGCGCGTTACGTGACCTGTGTGAGCAGGAAGTTGCAACAGGATTGGTTGGGAGGTGCAGCCTAGTGGTGTCACGTGAGTGGTGTCCAGCGACACGTGACCAGGAAGTAGGGCCGGTGAATCCTGGTGCCCCCCAGAGCCATTGTGTCCACAGCCGCCAGGTTCCTGCGCGTTGCCTTCCCAGCGCGGGACTTCGGGTGTAGCGGGACCTGCAGGAGGGGCGCCGCCATGAGGAACGCCCGACACAGGTAATCTTGATGTGGGATGATCCGGGCTGTGTGTGTGGAAGCCTTCATGACAACAGCATTCGTACCTTCTTGATTGGAGACACACAACCACTTTGTTACGTTTAATAAGTTCAACAATGGAAACAAAATGCTTTTTCTTTGGTGCAAGTAATTCAACTTGCTTTAGTTCCACGTGTTTTACATTTCCTTTGTTCAGGAGACTTTCTAAAACAATGAACAACTTCAGATGACTTCAAATAGGTTTTTAGTGAATCTGAGTACAGAGCTTCACTCGCCGGCTCCAGAAACACTGCGGTTGTGGGCTGCTTTGGCTTCCTGACTTTTCTTCCTTCTACTACTACTTCTGGCATGCTTGGGACCCACACCCCTTTGCAGCATGGGTGTCTCCAGTCCAGCCTCAAGCACAGGGAGTCTCCTTCACTCCACAATCCCTGGGCTTGCTTCTACACACGGGCCTCGAGCTGTAGCATGATTTCTGCTCTGCAATCACAGCTTCTAGGCACACCTGGGAAGACCTTCAATGCCATGTCTCTCTCTGTGCAGCCATGGGCAGACAGGGTTTGTGATCACAGGACCAACTCAGAACCTGCAGTTGAAATCTGCTCTTCTCGTGTCACTTTGTCCTTTAAGTGTTCACAATTCCTTGTGAACTGCCAGCCTCGTGCTCTTCATCTTCTGCTTCTGCTAGTACTAGCCTCCCATCTCCTGCTCCAGCTGCTTCACTCTGCTCCTTCCTGCTGCTGCCTTTTATTCCTCTCAGGTGAAGAAATAAGATTACAGTCGGGTGCAGGCCTTTAATGTTAATTGCCTGACCTAGGCAAAGGCTGTCAGGCCTGGTTGCCTCTTTTTTTCTTCTACATGCCTCCTGAGCCCTCTTCATCTCAGTCTTTTGGGCATTCTGTGAGATGTAGTTCATTTTTAGTGAACTTTGTGTCTTTTTGCTTCTTCTATACTTTTAAGGGTAGTGTGAATCCCTTGAATATTTTTAAAAGAGGAATTGTAAGGTTTAGTCCTATTAGAGACAGATGGTATCGAAAAGGCTGTACTTTCATTACTCCTAATAGTGTACTTTAGATATTGCAGAGGACATTTGAGTTTTGGGATAAAAAAAGTCATTCTTTTAATGAACAGATCCCAATATTACAATATTAGGTTGTATCACCTTAGTTTTAGCAAAAGGCTGAAAACCATTAGAACGGCAATAAGCCATAACCTCTTCAGGAATGGCGGCTTAAATATCCCTATCAGAGGAAAAAGACTGTGCCTCATCCCTCGGAACATCCTCACTACCCTGGGCCTGATCTTCACCCAGTGATCCTCCCGCAGGGCACCCTCCGTCCCCAGGATTGGGATCAGGAAGCATCTGCCCTCTCCTGGCCAACCGAGAGGAGACTCTAGGCAGGGTTTTGGTGAGGAATCCACAGGATTCCCTACATCTCTTAGCAGTAAGAGTAAATTTACTGGATGGCGGCGCTACAGCAAGTTTTATTGCTGCGAAATGTGTACTGGCACTCCTCTAATTCTACAGCTGACACTCTGGGGGTCTTTACAAGTTTAGTGGTGCAGTAAAAGTGCCGCTAAAAATGCTGATAAATCTGTTACCAGCACTTTTACGACAAACTACAGGTTTGCCCTGGGGGTTACCAGATTTACCTCCAGCCAAGATCTGGAGCTAAATCATGCCCCCACTGGTACAACACTGCCGGTATTACCGGCACCGGTAATACCAGTGGCAGTAATATCAGCATTCCCCTCCATGAAGTAATGTCGGACTGCATGGAATGGGGAAAGATTGCCCTGTCCGCAACTTGTAATATCCCAGCCATTTCGGGATATCAGGCGGCGGAAACGGTAGGTCAGTTTGCTTGTATCCCACCGGTATTACCGGAAGAATACCAGCAAACTTGTAATGAGGGCCTATCACTTCAGAACTTAGGTCTTTAATAAAAAAGCTCAAAAATGATACCCCAGAAGAAGATATCCTTATCACAGGAGATTTGAATACAACATTTTTATCCCTACCTAATGAAAGAGAGAGCGACATGAGAATGGTGCCTTCTTATCTAACTCCTCAAAATCGGTATGTTAACATGTGGAATAGTGTGTTTAAGAAATGGGGACTCCACATGATAAATGAAAATGTTAGGGGTGACATTCTGCATAAATCTACCTGGCACAACGGAGATAGGCACTCACAGATAGATCACATTTTCACGACGGAACAAAGTTTTCTTGAGTGTGATTAATTCCTTATTAGAGAAACAGACCTGAGTGATCATCATATGCTGATCCGTACATTAAGTTTGAAAAACACCATGGGCCTCATTACACGGATGGCGGTAGGGATTTAACGTTACCGATAATGTGTTACCGGCAACGTTAAATCCCCATGTGGATCACGATCCGGCACACCGCTATTAGCGGCACCGCTAATTACGGTGCCACTAATAGCGGGAAGGTCGCGTGCGCACGACCCTCCATCCCGTTAATTACGCTATGCCGCTATTAGCACAGCATCACAAGGCCAGTGCACATGCTAATAGCGGCATGGTAAATCCCCCACAACCCCTTACCGCCATGGTGCTAATACCGGCATCGCAGACCACCCGTTAAGGGAAATGAGCAGTGTTCCCACCTGCCACAGGTGGACCAAATCAGCACAGGTGGAGGCAATGGAGACTGTGGCAGCTCAAAAGGAGCACACCGCACCCCTTCCCACACCCCTTCCCACACCAAGATGGTTCCAATACTGGCAGCATTACATGGCCTGGAGGACCTCATTGCAGCGCAGCTGCTACAACAACAGGCAGCACAAAGGAGACGCAGGAGGAGGAGGAGGGCAAGACAGGCACAGCAAGTACCTCAACGGCACCTAATCATACCACAGAGGCACCCACCAATACCCACGATCAGAGCCAGTCCATTCAACCTGACCCCTGAGCAGATACACACCCTGTACCGTCTGGACAGGGTTACCATCACCAGCATTGTAGACATGATCCACAACGACATTGTGAGCCTCATAGACATCAGAACTGCCATCCCCCTGCTACTGAAGGTGGTGAGTGTGCTCCACTTCCTGGCCACAGGCACCTATCAGCATACAGTGGGACAGATGCATGGCATCTCACAACCAGTATTCTCACGCACGCTGAAACAGGTACTCGATGCACTCCTGAAGCATGCACCTGAACACATATCCATGCCACAGACTGCCCAGGAGATTGCAAACACAAAAGTTGGCTTCTATTCACTGGCAGGCATTCCAAGTTGCATCAGGGCCATCGACTGTACCCATGTGGAATTGGTGGTCCCACATCACAATGAAGTAGTGTACCGAAACAGGAAGCAATTCCACTCTATCAATGTCCAAATGGTATGTGACGCCAACAAGATAATCACACATTGCTGTGCCAGATTTCCAGGATCAACACATGATTCCATGGTTCTGCGGAACTCAACTATCCCACGCTACATGGAGCGACACACCGGACAACGTTCGTGGCTACTTGGTGAGTAGCAGGGCAAGCACATGGCAACGTGATTTGGGGGGGGGGAGATACATACACCAACTGGGTGTGAATGGGGGGGGAGAGATACATACTCCAGCTACTGGGTGTGAATGGGGGGGGAGAGATACATACTCCAACTGGGTGTGAATGGGGGGGGGGAGATACATACTCCAACTGGGTGTGAATGGGGGGGAGAGATACATACTCCAACTGGGTGTGAATGGGGGGGGGAGATACATACTCCAACTGGGTGTGAAGAGGGGGGGAGAGATACATACTCCAACTGGGTGTGAATGGGGGGGGAGATAGATACTCCAACTGGGTGTGAAGGGGGGGGAGAGATACATACTCCAACTGGGTGTTGACTGGCATCCGTAGGGAAAATGGACATACAGATGTACGCCAATGTCCTTCAGGGAAGGCCACGATGTACTTGAGAAGAACCCACATGCAATTCGAAGGTGCACAACATTGAGAAAAATGCAGGTTGCAAAATATTACACATCCATCCACATTGCACATCATGCCACGCCACATATTACACAAATCAGCAACATGGCGTCAAGACAGTAATACAGAATCAGTGCAGCGCAACATCAATCCAGCAATGCGCTCTTGAATGTATGCAAAGGGATCACCCCTAGACATAGCAGTGAACCACACACCTATGGCACCACTTAAGTGATGCTTCACAGCATGGCAACATCAGTGTCAGGATGTCAGTACACTAGCAGTGTGGTACCAAATTTGGCTGGGCCAGGGACACCTAAGACCTGGCCTCACCCAGGACATGTCAATTACTGTTGGAGGCATTAATGTGGCATTTCTACTTGCAGGGTCGACCTCCCCCTTGCACGTTGCTGTCACACAGACCATCTGCATGTATGCTGTCAATTTAGTACTTGAATCACAATGCAATGTCAATATGTGTGATGTGAACAGGCCGATCTTGAGGTGAACAGTAACAGGACCCCGTTCATTCCCCCATACAGGTGATGCGGGCTATCCCCTGAAGACCTGGCTCCTCACACCTGTACGGAACCCACAGAACAGGCACGAGGAGGAATACAATCGTGCACATACCCGTACCCGCATCGTGATCGAGCAGACTTTTGGACTTTTGAAGTCACGTTTTAGGTGCATTAGCAGGTCTGGTGGTGCTCTCCTGTATGGACATGAGAAGGTGGGCAAGATCACCTTGGCATGTGTCATGCTGCACAATATGTGTATCAGACGGAATGTGCCACTGCCCCCTGACGTTGAAATAGAAGCACCTGATGAGGATGATGATGGTGATGAGGACGGAGGTATATGATATGGTATTTGTAACGCGCCTATACACAAGTGTTTCAAGGCGCGACGAGGCAGGGAGGGGGGGACAAGGGGAGACAGACAACGATCCTACTAGGCCAGGTGTCATTCAGATCGCGCAAGTGCAGGGGTAGGGGAGGGGGAAAAAGTGCAAGGGGAAGGGGAGGGGGAAAGTGCAGTACAAGGTAAGTGGCGTACATAATAAATAAATAAATAGGGCCAGCTGGTGGCAAGTGTGAGGTAAGTGCAGAACAAGTGCTGGGGGAGGGGGGGGCTGTAGGGATACAGAGACAGTCCCGCAGTGCAAAGGGGTTCCAGGGCATCAGTGCAAGTGGAGAGTGGCAGGGCCCAGGACCGAGGCCGTTTAGAGTGGTCCAGTTGCAGGATCAGTGCAGTTTCAGTGAAAATTAATTAGCAGTTCAGCAGGGGAGAGGGAGAGGGAAAGCAGAAGCAAAGAGGAAGGTTTTGAGGTGCTTCCGGAACCGGAGATGGTTCTCCTCAAGTTTCAGGGAGGCAGGAAGGCTGTTCCAGAGGGAGGCCCCTGCCGCGGAGAGAGATCTACCCCCAGCTCGTTGCTTCGAGAAGCGGCTAACCCTGAGGGAGTTGGAGGCGGATGAGCGAAGGGCTCGGGAAGGAAGATATTTGGGAAGAGAGAGTTGAAGGTATTTAGGACCCAGGCCCCAGAAGGCCTTGTGGACAATGCAGAGGGTTTTGAACTTTATCCTCGCAGCCACTGGGAGCCAGTGTAGAGATTTCAGTCCTGGAGAGATACGGTCCCCGGGCTTGAGGCCAAGGACAAGTCTCGCAGTTCTGTTCTAGATGAGTTGCAGAGGGCGGAGAGTGGAGGCAGGCAGATTAAGATAGAGGCTGTTACAGTAGTCCAGCTTCGAGAGAACCAGGGCTCGGGAGACAGTGAGCTTCTGGGGGAAGGAGAGGAAGGGAAGAATACCTCTGAGGAGGTGCAGCTGGTAGTGTGACCTCTTGGCGACGTCAGAAATATGAGGAGAGAAGGAGAGTGTGGAGTCGAAGATGACCCCAAGGTTTTTTGCCTTGCAGGTAGGAGCAGGGAGGGGGCCAAGGGAGGCAGGCCAGAGAGCTACAGGGAAGGAGGGAGTGGGAGTACCGATGAGTAGAATCTCAGTCTTACTGGCATTAAGGCAGAGGTCATTGGCGGCACACCATTCTTGGATAGTAGACAGACAGTCAGAGATGAGGGAAGGAGAGGGGAGGCTGAGGGTAGCCTGAAAATGAGCTGGGTATCGTCCGCATAGCACTGGAAATTAGGGCAGAGAGCGGCGATGCGGTGGGCAAGGAGTGCCAGATACTGGTTGAACAGCCAGGGAGAGAGATTAGATCCCTGGGGGACACCACAGGTGGAGAAAAAGATGTCGGAGAGGAAGGACCCCAGTTGGACCTGAAGGGGGTGAAGGGGATGCAGGTGTTGCAAGAGGGGATGGCCAGGAGGGATGTGCTGTGAGACAGCATCTGATCAACCAAATATTCTGAGGAACATGTTTTCATACTGTCACATGGATATGGGGGGTAATGCACTGGTGTATGTTTTGAAGCACACAATGGAACCTGTCGCCAATAAAGTACACACACACAATGAAGATGTCCAAGCCTGTGTTTTGATCAGAAACCAGTGTATTGAGTGACATAAAGGTGTAGAAGTGAAAGCCCCAAAACATCCCACCACCCTTCCCACCCCCCACAACAGACCCATAACACCCTTCCCACCCCCCCCCACAACAGACCCATAACACCCTTCCCACCACCCCCCACAACAGACCCATAACACCCTTCCCACCACCCCCCACAACAGTCCCATAACACCCTTCCCACCACCCCCCACAGCAGTCCCTCATGTGTCTGCCATGTTTTCCCTGGACAATGCACACAGAGGAATCTCCATCAACCCCCTATTTTCCATTGTCCTTGAAAGGATCTTGAGGGTTGCCAGACGTGAGCCTGGTGGTGCGCGATGAGCGCCGGAGGGGGCTTGTTTGTCTCGACCCGGAAGATGAGGACAGGGCAGACTGGCCTTGTTGGGAAAAGTGGCGGTCCATAGTGTCAGCCATGCAAACAAGGACCACCCTGAGCCTCGCTATCTCATTGCAGAGCCTGTCGGTGTTGGCATCCATCCGCTCAGTGCAGTGCCTCGCCGTCTCGACAATGTTCTCTCTGAGATTGGCAGCCTCCTCAACATGCTAGCCGACCAGCACAGTCAGCTCGTTTTGGCGCTGCAGGATGGTGGTGAGTTGGGGGGCAGTGCTGGGTGACCGTGCACTGGATGCTGTGCCCTCCGATGCATCCACTGCAGCAGGTGATGGTAACATGGGGGACATGATTGCAGGGTTGGTGTCCTCAACAGTCCCATCAGACCCAGGGGTCTGGAATGGCACAGGCGCTGGGGTTCCAGGGGGGCTTGGGGTGTGCATCTCCATGTGCTGGCCTAGGGTGTCCTCCGGATCGGATAGGGGGGCAGTGGCGGCTGCCTCACCAGCGGAGCTAGCCGCAGCTGATGGTGGGCCCTCGGTGGCTGGCATTGGTGCCAGTGGGTTCACCTCCGGTGGTGGGACCGCAGTTGGTGGTGCAGCTACTACTGCCCTGGCAGTGGCACTATGACGATGTTTCCTACTCGTCAGGTGTGGCCTTCCCCCCTTGCCCCTGGATGTTGTTTGGGTATCCTCCGGCTCCTGTGCCCTTGGCCTCTTGCATGTAGCTGGTGCCTTTGACGCATCAGCGGCATCCTCCCCATCTGTATGTGAGCCTGTCAGGGACGAGAAGGGGGATGTCATTGGTTGCGATTCACTTTACTTAATGAAGATTACATGAATGATGCAGTTGTGGCCATTGGTTGTGGATGCAGGTGATGTGCCAGTTCAGTGCCTCATCCATGCATGGTTGTGTTTGGGACTTGTCTCTGGTGATGTGTGCATGTGTGTGTGTTTGGGTCTGACACTGACATGGTGAGGGATGGATGCATGTGTGGATGTGTGTCCATGCATGAGAGGAGTCTGTGCAAACATATGGGGGTAACAGTACATTCACACCGCATCCTGTCATGTGTACACTCACCTCCATCTGAAGTGGTAGCCACGCCGATCTCCATGCTGCCCACTCCCTCAATGGATTCAACGGCAATCATGTTTGCGCATGTCTCCTCCCATTCCTTCATCCGGATTGATGAGCCATCTCCACCGGCACTGGCAATGCGGTGGTTCTCAGCCAGGATGCCCCTCACCCGCAGCCTGAGGTCGTCCCACCTCTTCTTGCATTTGCGCACAGTGCGCGTGCTGGTGCCCACAGCACTGACTTTGAGAGCTACCTCCTCCCAGATGGCTTTTTTCTTCAGCAAGGTTGGCCGGCGCATGTCATTTGCAAAGACTACCTCTGCATGCTCTGCAAGGGTCTGTGTTAACATGACCAATTCCTCATTGGTATATTTTTCCTTGCGCTGCCTGTCACTGGTTTTCTTCAAAGCCTTGGGCATTATGCAGGTGTCCCAGATGAATTTGCACAGCTCCCAACTCAAAACAGGTCCAGGGTGCAGAGGATGGCAATGGATTGTGTTTTTAAAGATGGCCCCCGTGCTCTTTCCCGTTCCTGTGCGATGACGCTATTTCCGGTTCCGCAATTTAACAGTCACTGCTAATAGCGGTGACCGCTAATGGCGCAAGGGCGGAGGTGCTATCTGCACTTTCGCGGAAGGCGGTAAATGACTTTTTGGGGACTTTAGCGGCATGGCGGTAGGGTCATTAACGGCATGGCGCTATGCTCGTGTCCGCGTACTCGTAATGGTACGCCATTAGCGCCCTCTTGCGAGGGCGGACACGTTAATAGCGCCATGCCGCTAATTTGCAGTTTTTAGCGCACAACGTGTAATGAGGCCCCATAAGTCGATGTTGGGGACTAACAGAACTTGATCTTTGATCTTGGTCTTACATACAGAATGGTGGCAAACACCAAAAGGATGTAAATTATAACAAATCCTGCTCCTGCTGGAGGATGCAGAGCCCCGAATGAGCCTGTGGAGCACCTAAGAAGGGCCATGTAGGCAGCTGCTGTCAGGGGAAGGCTGTCAGCAATATGGCAGTACTACAGAGGGTCTGAATCAGCATTCAGGAGCGACACAAAGACGCTGAGAGAAACTGTTCAGTTCGCCTGAAGAGAGAGGAATCACTGGGGCCACTCTGAGCAGATCAACTAGCAAGAAAATAAAATGTTTGAACACTGAACAAGTAGAATAAAAGGGCAACACAGGCCAATTCTCCTTTCATGAGATATCAGCTTTGGGAAACCTTTAACCCACATTGTAGAGAACCAAGAAACTATAAAGAAGAGATAAAACTACAACATGGGCAAAATTCTCTTTTCCTGAAATATCAACTTGGGGAAATCTGTAACCCACATTGTCAGCCATCAAGAGACTAAGACAGGCAAACGTTTTGCAACCCTCCTCACATAGGATATTGGTGTGGAGAACTTTGGAACAAATGTTGCCACTACGAAGAGACCATGGGCCTCATTACACGGACGGCGGTGGACTAAGGTTCTATTAGCACCTTGGTCCATGCCGGTAAAATACCGGCACCGCCTTGGTGGAAAGGGGAATTACCGCCCTATTCCAAGGTTGGTGGGGCGGTAATTCCCCCTTCCCCCATTGCCTTTCCCCATTCCCATTTTTGCCCCATAGGGCATAATTGTAATGGGGAAGGTGCTAATTACGGCACTGCAAATTGTGGTACCGTAATTAGCTCCCTGGTCCCTTTGCGGGTTGGTTTTTAACGCCTGCAAAAAGCAGGCGTTAAATTCTCCAACCCGCAAAGGGACCTCGTAGTAAGGCGGTAAGGATTTACCGGTACCGGTAAAACACCGGTACCGGTAAACCCTTACCGCCTACCGTGTAATGAAGCCCCATTTCTAGTTCTAGGAGTTTTCTTCCTGGCAGGCGAGTAAACCAGGTAAGGGACAAGTTGTAGTTAGTCCTGGTAGGCGATTGGACCAAGAAAGAAACAGTGGCTTTGAAGAAATGTGGTTGTGGTAAAAAGCGTTGTGGAAAGAAACTATTAACTTTATCGTCCTGACAAATTGTTATATAACAAAAATACATTTGTGATGCTGTCCTGGCAAAAGTGTTTCACCAGAAGAAGCATTGTGATTGTGGAAGAAACTATTTCTTGCTTTTGGACAAGTGTTTTGTGAAAAAGACATTTACTATACCTAGTTGAAGAACGTATTGAAGGAAAACAGTTGCTTTGGTTTTGAACAAGTGTGTATCGAAAATCATTTACTCTATTAAATTGAAGGAAGTATTGAATGGAAAATAATGTTTTCTTTGAACTGAGTAGAACTTTGTTGAACAAGAACTTTTTTCAAAGATCTTCCTGAATTGATTCAGGGGAAGGGAACACACCCCTTGTCACAAGGAGTCCTTTGTGAGAATTATAGGTTTGGACTTTTGCACTATTCTGCTGAGCTGAAACCAGATACATTTACCTCATGCACTTTGGTTATATATGTTAGTATGATGGTCAGATACATATGGACACAGGGTCATCTTTCTTTAGTTTAGTTTTCTAGGTATGAACATTCTCATTAGGATATGGACAGATAGGCGTTTACCTCACATTTCTTTACTTTAAAAAATATTTCAAACATTGAGAAAACTACAACTTTGTGTCTGTCTCTCATTTCTGACCCCTCACAGTACTCAACACTTAACTTGTAAATGGAGGTGACTAGAACTGACTACTTTCTGAACTTAAGCTGAAATTAAATGTGTGAGCTCCCAGTAAATGTCTTTAAACTGAGACCAAAATGATATACCTATTATATACCTTTGATGAGGCAGTACAAATAATACACGGAAACTTGCACTGCCACCTACCCTTAATATAACCATTAGATATTAACTCACTAGAAAAGGTGGAGAAAACTAAGCTACAGAAACAAAAACATAAAAGCTGGCAGAAAGCAAATAGGTATTTGATACCACAAAGGGTTGGAGAATGTATGTTTGAAGCTATTCTGAAAAATAATAACACACATTTCTGGTCTTACATACATAATGGTGGCAAACACCAAAAGGATTCCCAGATTAACTCTATATCTGAGGAGATCTCGGTCAATTGCCTAGCTGTGAACCTCTCATAAGGAACAGAAAATACATAATAACTGTAATAAACCATGGAACCTCAATTTTAGCTACAAAGGGATATTTGCACTCATAAAAAAATCTTCTAATTCAAGGGCCCGGTGTGTGGGTGGACCACCGATCTCCTCACCCAAAATAGGTCTACCTCTTTAAAAAGCTAGTGCACATTTGTCCATAAAGCAAGTTTATTTTACAAATGGCTGGGAGGAGATAGATGACGCCATAGAGTCAAACTATTCCGAGTCTCCTCCCCACACAAAGATTTCACATTATATACATTATTGCAACAGTTAACACACTCCCACATTCTTCAATATAAAATCACCCCCAAACATGATTGGTCAAACCTAATCAAAGAAATCTATTCCCCCTCAGTTTCCATGCTCTATTTGGATACATTTATTTAACCACCATCCCCTTTCGACACACATTTGCATTATCTCATATTTACAACACACCCCATTTTGAGATCTTTCCGTAGTAGGTCATGACATCGTTACATGGTTACATATTCACACACAACAATCCTAATTTATTACAGGTTCCATCTGGTGGGGTAAATCTATCCCCAGTTGTGATGCACATGGCCTTACCAAGGATACTTCAACAATACACGGAAGGAGAGAAACAAACAAGTTCCCTTTGAACTGGCAATAAGGATCTTATCCGCCCAGACTTGCCAGCATCCGTATTTTACACTAACTTCTATTGACTACCATTTCAGCATGTATGTCTACTCTGCCCTTAAGCACCTCTTGCACCGGGTTTATTAGTCGACCGTATCAGGTGGCCAGACTTCCCTGAACACTGAATGACAGACTGCCATATACTTAAAAAGAATACATTGCCTCTCAACAATATCACTAAGTCATTAAAACCCTTGCCTAGCCGCAACTGACCATTTTGATGTTATTGTAGCTGAATGCAGTACCCTGCCTTTCCCCCAGCCTTCAACCTCAATCAACCAGCTTCCCAGATCTCACAGAGTTTATCTCGTCACTCCAGGTTTCTGCGCCCTACTCCAACCCAACTATGAGGGGACCCGCGGTATACAGATTCATGTGTTCACCATGTACCCCTTGATCCCCTACTGTCCCAGGCACATTTCCCTGACAACCCCTGTGTATATATGCCTGTACATGTATGCTCAAGACAAGCGCATCCACTCACAGTGGCTTCTCTGCTCATGAATCCCCTTTCTCGCACGTGCATATGAAGCCCTCACTTCTCGTCTTTTAGGCTCTGCGTTGTATGCCACATGATTATATTATGTTCACATTGTATCAACAGGCTTGAAATTATGTTACTACGTGCATGTGAATCTAAAATGTATCAACTATACACAAAGTAACACTATTAGTAACACTCACTTAATTGTATTAACTATACTGGATGCATGCTAACTCGCAACATTGTGCTAACATCGCGTCTACCCCACTCACCAATTTGGCACATGCAACGTGAACCCTTCATTCCCATTGAGACCTTTATCAACCACCCAAACATTCCCCCTTTAGTTAACACATTAACTAATAAACCAATTCCTTGTTCTTCTAAACCATCTTCTTGCGGAGCAAGGCCCTCCAAACATCTCTCATGCTAGTCCCACTATGGGCATACTTCTCCGCAGAACAGACCCAACTCGTCCCCCCATCATTTCTGCAATCTACCCGCTGTTCCATATAATCAACCCAATTTGGTGGAGGGCTTGAAACAGCATCTGGAATCCCAATCAACCTTGGATCAATTTCTAACTCAGTCTGAGTACCCATGTGATATGAAATGGTAGTCGTCCTATCCTTGGACAGAGTCACAGTCATCAAACAGCTGTTTTAGGTATCTGGGAAGTACAGCATCATAAGAGCATCTGACAAGTAAAAAAGATAATGAGCAAAAAGACAAAAACTGGTATGAGGATCTAAACGGCTATGCTCATACAGGAAGGCACCCAAGAGAAAAGAGAATCCAACCAAGGGTCACTTGTGATTCCCTCTTCCTTCTCCATGACCCCTCTTAGATTATGTAATGTGGCAATTGTCTGTGTCAGAGTTCCATTTTCTGAATCATTAGGAGACACAACAGTACAGTACATACTCCCAATTCTTTGGCACACACCCCCTTCCAAGGAGGTTGAGAATGTACCTATTTTGCAGGGCTATGAGCCTCAAGGCCTGCAATTCTTCTTTTATTGCACTAAAAGCTGACTCAGAAGAATTTACAAACAATAAAAGTTCATAATGGGTAACCCGAAGCCACTCTGCATTTGCATTGGCTTAAACACCAAGTTCGAAAAGAGAAGAAAATAACATGTCCGTTTGACTGAACAGTCGGTACTGCTCAGGAATGTTCATCAGAGCCTCAGTAGATGCTGTAGAGATACAATTCGATATTTTAGTCTGTCTCAACGATTCCTCTTCTCCATGTGCAGGCAAAGTCATTGAATTGTTAATGTCTGATGACACAGGGGAGGCAAGCGACACCGGGGACAAAATGGGTACAGATGTGGCTTTAGGTGACAGGTTGGCAAGTATCACATGAATCTGTGGAACAATCAGTACAGGCACATGCAGTGCAGTGAGACTGCAAACACCTCAACAGGCTGGAGGTAATTGTCGATACGAAAACTGTCCATTTGACCAAAACACATCAAGAAGTGCTGATGTACCTCAAATTAGATCAGATCAGCAATGTGAATCGTGCAGCTGCAGTTCCCATTTGTGCCAGAATGGCATCATGCCATCACCCTTAAAACAGAGAAAAATGTGTAACTGGATCTTAACAGTTTTCTCTGGCTCCTTGAACCATTTCAGATATTTCAAGTACTTATTCGAGACATGTCCACACTCTCGGTTGACTTGTACCACCACTTCTTCTGAAAATCCCCTCATTCCTCCAGCTCTGCAACTCTTCACCTCTTGCCTGCATTAGTTATTCACAACAATGGGCCCTTCGAAGCTCAAATGGGCTCTTTGCATACATCGTACATCCTTCTGCTCTTTACAATCTATGCTTGAACACTCCTCGTCAATAGGTAGGACAGAAGCTGTGTTTGACTGCCCTTGAAATTGCCCTCAGACTCTGCACAGGGAAAAGTGCACCAGGAACTGTGCTCCTACTACACGTTATCATCAGGAATAAACAGTCTAGTGACACCAGAAGCATGGCGGATAAGAGAGCAAATGTAGCAAGATCCTACAGATCTCTTTCTCCCCAGAGAGGTCTCCTCATATATCAGACATTATCTGCTTCATCCACTATTGGATCTAAATCTTCATTGTCATAATCTCTCATGAGGTCGGAATCAATACTTCTTTGTGGCCTAAATAACACTTTATCGAATCTTATAGTAAAAATATTTACATTCACATTGCCTGCCATGCCTGAACCAAATAGCAAAAAACTGAAAAAAACATATAATCAAACATCCTAAAATTCATTTTAAGTACACATTTTCTTTTCTGTATTTACAATAACAGTCTCTGGTTTCTATTTGCCCCCCCCTTGTCTACTGCAATGAACAGCAAATCCTTAGGGCATACTTAACTTTAAGCCTGATCCTGTGCGGGTGGAGGGGCGCTGGTTTCCCTTTTCACATCCCGATATGAATACAGATCTTGTTGCCCTCCACCTTCACAGCAGTCAGATTTGTGAAAAATTACTCTGTGTGGCCCACGGAAACGCCTCTCATTCCAGCGTTGTACAAAGGAACGGACATAAACCAGGTCCTCAGGGAGCAACTCCGACGGATGTGGATCTTCAATTGTTTGACGTTTTCTCCTGTTGACTGTTGATGAAAGAACACAACCTGTGAAGATACAAGTCTGACACTCTTAGTTAAAGCCTTGAGGTATTCCCTAAACTCCTCACCAATAATCTCTGCTGACTTGTGTGCATCTGATCCTGTGCATGCAGGCAAAAGTGGTGTGTGTAATCTGTGCCCTGTCACTATTTAATGAGGACTGAGGTGGTGCTCCTTCCCGGGCTGACTTCTCAAATAAAATAAGGCTAATGGTAAGCAAAAAAGCCAATTTGTAGTCAAATCACAACACATTCTTGACACATGAACTCCATTCAAATGTTCCGTGATCCCATTGGGCTGAAGATTGTACACCAAACACAACCTGTGCTTGATCCCCAAGAGTGAAGCAATTTTTGAAAACAAGGCATTAAAGAAGTTGGTCCCATTGTCAGATTTCAGGACCTCACAAATTCCCCACTGTGGTAATACCTCCCTCACTAAACATTTTGCTGCAGACTTAGCATCAGGGTGTATACAGGAACTAACCTCAAGCCACCATTAAAATGGGCAAACTACCACAATAAGATATCGAAAATTCATACATCGCTCTATCATATCCACAAAATTGACATGGAGCTCCCGAAAAGGCCCTGAAGGCCGGGGCAAAACTCCTCTTACCATTCTCATGGTGTTTCCAGGATTGAATTCTCTACAAACTATTCAGTTCCCTACAAAATTAATCACCTGTTAATGGAGGTTTGGTATAAACCATTCCACCTGGAGCTCTGCTGCGATTTGTTGCAGAGAAGTGTATGACAGGTAATGTGGTTGCCATAGAGTCACAAGAAATAGCTCTACAGGCATTACTACCTTTCCATAAGCTCCTGTCTCCACAGCAAATGTGTGAGTGAGAGCGCACATCCCCTCTTTGACCAGAGATTCTTCTCATCTTTAACCACTCTTTCCTGCATCTCTACAATCTGAAGCAAAGGGATTGCAGTGTACTGGGCTGGCAACTCTACCTGCTGGGACGCGGTTTCCATTTTCAGGGGATCTGTGAATGGTAAATATGTGGCTTCTTTTGCTGCTCTGTCAGTGGCATTGTTTCCCAGTGCTATGGGGTCAGTTCAGTTAGAATGTTGTAACGCTCACCTGATTCCCGCAGAGGCGCCGGTCTTGACTGGGTGAATGCCGTATCTTCAAAGGTGATGTGTAACACACGGTTGGCTCTTTGGGCTGGACCTCTGTGCACTGTATGTCTGACTCGAAGAGTAAGATGTCTGCAGATAGAAAATATGGGATTAATGAACTGGGGTTATTGGGTGCCTCTCTCCTCTTCCCTTTCTCTTCTCCTGTAGAACCCCAAAGGTTAACGCCCTCACCTTAGGTAAGTGAACGCCGAGCTCTCCATCTGCCTCGGGGCAGGGTGCCATAACCAGTTTCTTCACTGGATAAGGGTGCAGGCCTCTTGACCTCAGAGGACTGCTGTCCGTCGTTAACTGCACGAACAGTAAGTTCTGGGCACTTCAAATGTCTTAAAAGTCTTTTGTAATGATATCTCTTGTTTTGCAGGGTTCCGGCGATGGCGGATGGCAGGCTGATGAGAGTTGAGGATCGAACCCGCGTGAGGAATAGGAGCGCCTGGAAGCACGTAAGTAAGCGCTTGTAGCCTGCTTCACGATGCGCACTAACTGTCCCTTTTATCTTGCAGGTACAAGTTCGGAGCTTTAGAGAAGCTGAAGGGTGCTGGAATACCCACTGGATTCGGCGTGGGAAGGAGTAATGGCACGTGAGTAATAAAGTTGCCCAATGTCTTTAAACGCACCTTCTTTTGTCTTTCAGATGCGGGAAGCAGCGCCGAAGGCCTCCGGAGCGTGCGAAGAGCTGGTAAGCTTTTGTCTTTCAGATGCCGGAATGCAGTGCGAAGACCTCCGGAGCATGCGAAGAGTAGGTAAGCCTTTGTCTTTCAGATGCCGGAATGCAGCGCGAGGCGTTGGTGACAGCCGATGGACAAGGTAAGAGATGCGCTGCCACTGAAGACCGTAGTGCTAACCTGTTCTTTCTTTGTCTTTACAGGTGCTGCTGAAGACTGGATTCCAGAATGGTAAGCCTTTGTTCCCTTAGGCCCAGGATCAGAAGCAGAAGACACGATGAGCGTTCTGCTGCAGAGAATGCAGAATAACGCAAAGCAAGATTCATCCATCGGGTGTGGTTTAAATAGCCTCCTGTAGTGCTTAGGTGTCTCCTTCCACAGCCACGCCTAGGTAAGAAAAGAGTTCCTGCTTTCCAGAAGAGTTCCAGTGTTCTGAACCTAGGGAGTGGCTCCTGCCCCACCCAACAGGAAAAGTAGTCCCAAACAGAAGAGGATCAGGGGTTCAACTGGCAGGTAAGTAAGCAGCATGGTCTGCTGCAGGTAAGTCCACCCAAGCATTATGAGCCCGGCGCTTCCAGCGCTGGGACTGGGCATCTTTATGAGCCTGGTGCCACTGGCGCCAGGACAGGGTCCAAAAGGTCCCAATTGGGACTGGCTGGCACTCGGAAGCGGGGTTATGGGTCTGCTTCCAAGGGAGTCGGGCAAGTCCTGATCTTTTGGAAGCAGAGATCATGACAAATGTGCAGTGCACTTAACTATTCCTACCTCTGTTGATAATGTTATTGGGCCTCATTACGAGCATGGAGGTAATGAAAATAGGAAGGGGGAATGGTATTACCGGCATCGTTAATGGGTCCGGGCCATTACGACCCGACAACCCGCCAATACCGCCACCGCCCGTACCGTGCCCCTTCATATCAGCATGTGCGCGTACACACGCCCCTTCGCAGTGGAAATGCCGGTAATAGGAGGACATCACAAGTTACGCAGGCATGCACTTACCGGCATCCCGAGGTGGTAATTAGGGCCTGCACGACGGCAGCAATACAGGCATCACGGACCAACTGTAAATAGCAACCTGCAGTGAAGGCAACTGTCACAGGTGCATGCAATCACCACAGGTGGAGTCAATGGAGCCTGTCCCAGTACTAAAGGAGTACACCAACACACCACACCCCTTCCCACACCAAAATGATACCACTAGCTGTTGCAATCATGGGGCTGGAGGACATGCCTGTACTGCTACAACTACAGCAACAACAGCAACAGCAACTACAGCTACAACAACAGGCAGCACAGAGGAGATGCAGGAGGAGAAGGAGGGCGAGACAGGCCCAGCAATTACTACCAGTTCAACCAGCTGTACCTCGTAGGCAGCCACCAATCCCTCGCATCAGAGCCAGTCCATTCAATCTAACCCCTGAGCAGATCCACATCCTGGACCGGTTGGACTGGGACACCATCACCACCATAGTGGACATGATACGACGACATCGTCAGCCTGATAGAAATATGCACTGCCATCCCCCGCTACTAAAGGTGGTGTCTGTGCTCCACTTCCAGGCCACAGGCACCTACCAGCACACAGTGGGCCAGCTGCATGGTATATCACAACCACTCTTTTCACGCATGCTGACCCAAGTGCTGGATGCCCTCCTGAAGCACGCTAGCACCCACATATCCCTACAACTGACTGCCCAGGAGCTTGCCGACACTAAAGTAGGCTTCCATGCACTGGCAGGCATGCCCAATTGCGTTCGTGTCCTCGACTGCACCCATGTCGAATTGGTAGTCCCTCATGCAATAGAGGCGTTGTACCGCAATCGCAAGCAATACCACTCCATCAATGTGCAGATGGTATGTGACTCCAGCAAGATCATCACACATTGTTGCGCCCGATATCCCAGATCTACACATGATGCCATGGTGCTGTGTAACTCCACGCTACCCCATCACATGGAGTGACATGCTGGACGACGTGCCTGGCTACTCGGTAAGTTGCCTGCCTGGGCCATGGCAGTGCATCGGGGTGGTGAGGTGCGGGATGCATACTCCACCTGGGTGGGATTGGGGGGGATGCATACTCCACCTGGGTGGTATTGGGGGGGATGCATACTCCACCTGGGTGGGATTGGGGGGGATGCATACTCCACCTGGGTGGTATTGGGGGGATGCATACTCCACATGGGTGGTATTGGGGGGGATGCATACTCCACATTGGTGGGATTGGGGGGATGCAAACTCCACCTGGGTGGTATTGGGGGGGATGCATACACCACCTGGGTGGTATTGGGGGGATGCATACTCCACCTGGGTGGTATTTGGGGGGATGCATACTCCACCTGGGTGGGATTGGGGGGTGAGTGGACCGTGCACTCAGAACTAAACACTGTTGACCTGAACATCCCAACCCGAACATGACACATCAATGCCATAGATTAGACCAATGCCGTACATCACTGACAACATGCAAGACGCACAAGCAGGCCATTTCGCATTACACAATGCATCAAATCAATCTCTGTGCATACATACAGGGACATTTGCATGTCAACACCACACAGCTGCGGCCTTCGCCATGATTCTTAAGGGTGTCAGCTCATATTGACTCACAAAAACCTCCTTGAGCCACCATGCAGGTGATGGAGGATATCCCTTGAAGCCGTGGCTACTTACCCCTTTGCGGAACCTGCGGAACAGGCACGAAGAGGAGTACAATCGGGTTCATACCCGTACCCGTGTCGTGATTGAGCAGACCTTCGGCCTGTTGAAGGCATGGTTCCACTGTATAAGCAGGTCTGGTGGAGCACTCCTTTATGGCCCTGAGTAAGTGGCAAAGATCACCATGGTGTGTGTCATGCTGCACAACATGTGCATCCGGAGAAATGTACCACTGCCACCTGATGTTGACATGCATGTGCACCGGGTGAGGATGATGGCGGAGAAGCAGCACCCCTGCCAGCACATGATGCACAGGATGGCCGTGCTGTACACCAATCACTGTTTGAGGAATACTTCTGAACCACAGGGCCGTTGATGGTTATGTGTCAGTGCTACACTGAGCACTGGGACCGTGCAGACATGGACACGGGGTGTGTGGGGAGTTGGGCACTGTGCACTGTCATGAATTCAATGGACACACGCAAAATGAAAATTGTCCAGGCATTAAATGATTTCAAACACAACGGGTGTATTAATGGAAATTACAGAAAAGTGCGTCTTCCCACCACCACAAACACGCCCTCTCCCATCCCCCTCCCCCCTGCCCCAAAACATCCAGACACCCCTTACCCCCAATGAACTCCCCATACCCCCAATGAACTCCCCATACCCCCCAATGAACTCCCCATACCCCCAATGAACACCCCCTTAATCCCCTATACACCACCACCACCACCTCCCCCTCACCCATTGTTATCTCACACTATTTGCTGGCTTTTTTTGTGTCCGGGGGCAGCATTTCGGTCTGCCTAGCACTCCGCCTTGTCATCCGCACAGGGCTGAAGGGTGTGGAGGATGCAGATGTGGAGGATTGGCTGGATGCAGGTGGGATTGGCACGGCCCGTGCAGTTTGTTGGTGCTGCATATGTTGTAACATGCTTGTCAGGACCTGCGTGACAGCCCCCAAACTGTCACGGATCATGACTGCACACGCATTGATGGCGGCAGTGTTCCCAGCAATGGCCTGACAGATCTCACGCTGTGTCTCCTCGCCGTCAGACACATATTGGCGCACAAGGTCAATCATGGAGTCCTGCCTTGCCTCCACCCTTGAGAGCCGTGCCTCCAAGTCAGTGGGAGCAGCAGAGGTTGGGGGTGCTGCGGCTGGGTGCGCCATTGCATGGCTGGCCTCGGGGGTGGTACTGAGGTCGGAACTGTGCAGTAGTACTGCAGGATCCAGAATGGAGCTGGTGAGTGTGGCCTGAATGTAGTCTTGGGGGGTGGACAGGGGGCTAGGGGTGTGTGGACATTCCACATGTATTGTTCCTTCTAGGTCCACATACTCCTCTGCTCCTAGTTCAATGTCACTGAGTGGGGTTGTGGCTGCTGCCTCACCCACTGAGCTTGTGGCAGTGGACTGGGTGCCATCAGCCTCCCCTTCGACTGTCGTTGGCAGCTCTGTGGTAGCAGTCACGTCCACTGCTGTGGTGTCCTCATGTGCCTGCATGGCCTGTGCACTTGCCCTGGATTGGACTGTGGGCCGCAATGCTGCTCCGGAAGTGGATTGGCCAGTGGCTGGTGGTCTGGCCCTGGACGTAGAAGGCCTTGTGGATGGGTCCTGACTCCCACCTTCTCCATCAATGCCTGTGGGGGAGGAAGAAATGCAGGGCATCAGTGACGCTGTTACATGCAAGAAGCATGAGATGGTGCTGTACGGTATTTCATTTCTCATGCATTGCAATCTCATAGGTGTATCAAACAGGGTAGTTTCAAGGCGGGGCATATTGGCATTAGCCGTGGCATCTCCATTTGGCACTGATACGTACCAGGTGGTATGCCAATGTATTGGGGTTTGTGTGATGTGTTACATGCAAATCTTGGGTTTAACGACCCTCATGACACCTCAGCCACCTCCCTGGCTACTGCTCTAGCTGAGCATGGCCTCCCACAACTCTGTTCCCAACCTACCCATTCGAAAGGTAGGACTCTTGACTGGTTAGCTGCTCTCAACTGCAACATTACTCTCAAGGACCCTATACCTCTTGTCTGGACGGATCACCACTTCCTCCCTTTAGATATTAATATCAGTAACCCAGTCCCTAAAAAACCTTTTATTGCTCCAGCTTGCCCAACCAGGAACAAGAGTAATATCACAGCTGAAGCATTAATACCCTTGGTAGTCCCCACCCTAAATGCACTACCAGCCACAGCTGACTTGAACTTGTTGGTCAATACCTACAACGAATCCATGACTAAAGCTATTGACAGCATTGCCCCATTAAAAATACGCAAAGAGAAACAGAACTACTTAGACAACAAAAAAGCAAACTTGAAACATTGTGGAAGACAGCTCCCTCATTAGAAAATAAAACTAACCTTGCTGATATCACCACTCTCTACAAAAATGAGATTATACGTGCTAAAAAAGAATCTTTCAACTCCAGGATAACTCAGGCAGGCTCTAGCACGAGAGAGTTATTTAACATCTTAAAGGAATTAGAAAACCCTAATCCTCCCACTGATACCTGTACCAAGGATAAACACTGGTGCACAGGTATCCAGAATGCCCTCGCCAACAAAATCACGGGACTCCAAACTAAAATTGAAAATAAACGACAACAACTCACCCATGGCACTACTTCCGGTCCAACTTTACCCTTGCCCATTGCCAATAGCTCAGGCTTCACCTTCAAAAGGGTAACTATACCAGAAGTACAAAAAATTATAGCCTCGTTGAAACCATCTAACTGTAAGGGGGACAGCTGCCCTGCCCAGGTCATAAAAGACGCAGCCAAGGATCTCTCCCCTTTCATTACCAAACTAATAAACCTATCTTTCACTAACAATGCAGTCCCAAGCAACTTGAAACAATCCTGGGTTCTACCATTGTTAAAAAAACAAACACTTGACCCGTCTATACCTACCAACTATAGACCTATCACCACCGTACCGTTCTTACTAAAAATTCTTGACAGAGTGGCCTACGTACAAATACAAGATTACCTCGAGACAAACCAACTCCTGGGAATTCGTCAGTCTGGCTTTCGTCCTCAACATGGAACAGAAACAGCCCTTGTTGATCTCAAAAGCCAGATCGACGAACTCAAAGATAAAGGAAAGGCTGCCATCCTTCTTCTCCTAGACCTCTCCGCTGCCTTTGACTTGGTTGACCATAAAATCCTATGCAACCACCTATCATCGGCAGCACATTTCTCCCACTCCGCGGTCACATGGATCCAATCCTTCCTTGATAACAGGACCATGCAAGTCTTCTCACCGTTAGCAGCGGCTGACCCGATTCCCATCACCTGCGGTGTCCCACAAGGCTCCTGTGTTTCGCCCACTTTGTATAATATATTTACAAAGCCTTTATTCGACAAGCTGGACCATCTGGGTGTCACCTACACCAATTACGCAGATGACACCCAGATACTCCTAAGTCTTTCCGGTAATTACAACTCGGACATCACCCGGATCAATGAAGTCTTCTCCATCATTCAGGCATGGATGGCCACACATGGCCTCTGCCTGAATGATGACAAGACAGAATTGCTCCTTGTCGGCTCCCCCAACACTATCCTGAGGCTCAGCTCCAGCTACACCAGCTTCACTATTGACGGGAACACTATTCCTATCACAAAAAGTGTAAAGACCCTAGGCTTCTATCTAGACACCAACACCAACCTCTCCAAACAGGTCAACATGACTGCCTCAGCCACTGCCTGCACAGGTAAGTTGATCAGGGCCTGTAGACCCCTGCTATCCCCCAGTAGCTGCCTCACATTAGCCAGAGCACTTATACAGTCTAAATTGGACTACTGCAACGGCTTATATGTAGGCGCTAATAAATCTGTTATCAACAAACTGCAGGTCCTCCAAAATAATGCACTCCGAGCTGTTCTTAATATTCCTAGGAGAGAACACTTATCGGCCACTAGAATATCATGCAAATGGCTATCCATCCAACAAAAAATGGATCTAAAAACTATCTGCCTCACCTACAAATCACTTAATCACCTTGCCCCGCCTTACCTTACTAACAAATTCACCTTAAAACCTGCTACCAGAATCACCAGATCTTCCAACACACTACACCTGACAGTGCCCAAATACACCCTCAAAAGAGCCGGCGGAACTAGCTTCCCGGTTCTAGCCGCCCAACTTTGGAACACTATTCCACTGAACATTAAATCCATCCCCACCTTTCAACCCTTCAGAACCCAGGTCATCACCTGGCTTCTAAACAAATAACTCAGGGATCCGTCACTTACCTCACTCACCACTACCCTGCCTCTTCCCTACTAGCTAATACAGACCCTGTATCTTGTATACGTGTCACTTTAACAGCTCAACACCTTTATAATACTGTCTGCTTACTATCTACACCAACTGTATTTTTTGCAAAATGTATAAACTCCTGCACATTATTTCTGTAATTGTATATATGCTGCACAACTGCCCTAATATATTGCCTGTAACCATTTCCTTGAGCGCCCATATACCCCTGGGTCCAGAGCGCTATACAAATTAATAAACAAACAAACAAACAAATGGTCCCTGTGTGTTGAGTGTCTGTTGGTAATGGGATTGGCACACAGCATGCATTTCAGTGTGGCAGGGTTTGGGCCTCCATCTGGACATGGATCTGTAAATGTGTGTACGATGGGCCATGCATTGCTTTGGCTCGGCTCACTTTCACATCAGTTGTACTATGTCATGGTTTGGCCTACTGGGGTTTGCAGGGTCACTCACCTCCTTCTCCAGATGTCGCAGCACCCGTCTCCATTTCCCCAAAGCCCTCTATCGACTCCATCTGGATGATGGTGCTGCAGGTTTCCTCACAGCGCATGAGTCTGACCGGTGAGTGCGCATCCCCACCTGTGGCCATGGCCTCCCTCCGATTGATGGCCAGGATGTTCTGGACCCTGAGACTGAGGTCGTCCCATCTTTTTTTGCAGACGTTGACTGTCCGGGGGGTGGTGCCTACCGCTGACACCTTGCGTGCTACCTCTGCCCAAATTTCCTTCTCCCTCATCTGCGCCTCCCTTTTGAGGTTATTCGTGAATACCTCGTCTGCATGGGCAGCGAGGGTATCTGCCAACATATTCAATTCCTCATCTGAGAAGCGCTTCTTGCGCAGGCGGGGGGTGGTTTTTCGGGTTGCCCTGGACATGTTGTACACAATGGCCATGGTCTCTCCTATGTAGCAGTGGTGGTTTGGGAGGATTGCAATGGATTGTGTTTTTAAAGAGGGCCGCTGGCGCATTTCCCATTCCGAAGCAATGCCGTTACTTCCGGGTCTGGTATTACGGGCCCGGTATTAGCATGTTGTTATTACCGGGTCATTATTAACGGGTTGCTCCTTGGCGGAGGTGGTATTGGCGGGTCCCGTGATGGCGCTATCGGGGAGTTGGAGGCCCTTTACCGGCATGGCGGTATGGCCATTACCGGCATGGGCGTTCGCACTTGCTCGTGCTCTCATAATCGGCCGCTATTAGCGGCGTCAAAGGAGCACGGGCCCGCTACTTCCTCCATGCCAGTAATGACCCTGTTTTTAGCGGGAATCTCGTGATGAGGCCCATTCCTTCGATTAGTCTGTATAACAGCGCAGCATGCTCGACAGATGTCCTGTCAAATCTCCTAAACCCTCTTCTCTGCCATCTTAACAAGCCTGAATGTATTGTGGAGGTTACGTATGCAGGGTCAGAATAAATAGTGACTTCTTTCCCTTTAGTCATTTCCAGTGCCTCAATGAGTGCCACTAGTTCTGTCACTTGCACGGAGTAATGTGAAGTCGACCGTTTCTTCATCATGCCCTGGTATTCCCCGTCCACAAGGCTCACAACGGCTGCACCCATATGCCTCTCACCAGTGTCCTGATTAACTATCAAAGAACAATCAACGAAGAGTACCTCACCTCCCTTCAATGCATCCTTGTTAACATTTGTCCTCTCTTTCTCTTCTCCCTCATAAGTTGCACAATCATGGACAATGTCATTGGGTTTCAGTGGTTCGGCTACAAATGTCATGGGATTGACAGGGTGACACTGTACCGGATGTAGGGAAGCATTTGATAAAATAACTTCATACCCTGAGACTCTTTATTTATTTATTTAAATTCTTAATAAGGCGCTGCATGCCTATGGGTCTCACAGTGCAACAAATGAACTCGAATGTCAGACCGCAGAGAAACAGAAGCTATGGAAATCAGAAGATGAGCAGATGAGAGCGATTAGTCACCTGAGTTGAAGAGTAGGGTTTTTACATTTCTCTTAAACGTTGTCAGTGATTGAGACGATTTGATAACAAGGGACAGGGCATTCCATTCACGTGGAGCATGGAATTCAAAACTAGAGTCACCAAATTCTTTTAAATGAAATCGGGGTTAGTTAAAATGAAGATTGTCAGAGGAATGCATCACCCGGCCAGGTTGTTTCAATGATAGCCTCTTGGTAAGATATTGAGGGGCACTCAGGTTCTGGCATTTGTAAGGGAAAAGATCTTCTGTCTAATTCTCTGCTTGACTGGTAGCCAGTGCAGTTCCTTCCTAAAAGCGGTAATGTAATCACATCTAGATAGTCCAAACATGGATCTAACAGCCCCATTTTGAGTTGTCTGAGGACGATGCAAGTTTCCCTGTGAGATACCAATCAATAGACTATTGCAATAGTCTAATCATGAGTTCACAAGTGATGATGCCATGAGAGATGTATTCTTTGTAGAAAGATAAGGCCTGATCTGGTGGAGCAGTTTGATTACATGTCCACAAGATTAATGAATCTGTGATACTTGTTGTTTCATTGGAAGCTTGGCATTATGAATTACCCCTAGTGTTTTTACTGATTTACTCACAGTGATTATGTTACCCATAACCTCAAACTGAGCATACTTAGTATTGAGCTTCTTCAGTAGTGGACCAGAGGCCATGATGAGAAGCTCACTCTTAGTGTCATTGGCCCTCATTACGACCCTGGCGGTAAGTATCGGTCATTACCGGCATGGCGCAATTATCGTGTCCGTACTGGCAATAGACCACTAAAAGCGGCCCATTACAAGTTCGCGAGCACGAGCTGTGCGCCATGGCGGTAGTGAAATCACCGCCATGCCGCTAAAGGCCGAAAAATCCTACTTACCGGCATCGTATGCAGTGCAAATAGCACCTCCGGCATCCCAGCTATCGGCATTAGCGGTGACTGTAAATAGGCGGTTCCGGAAGTAGCGTCATCGCACAGGAATGGGAAAGAGCATGGCGGCCATCTTTAAAAACACAATCCATTGCCATCCACCACAACCAGGAGATATCTGACCCCCAGAACTCCCACACACCTCAACCACCACCTGTCTGACATCAGGATGCCAAAAGTTGTGAAGAAAAGTGGAGATCGGCTGCGCCAGGAGCGCTTCTCAAGAGAGGAGCTGACCATGTTGGCTGAAACCCTTCAGGAGCATGCATACGTCGTGTTTGCAACAGAGATGACCCGACCGGCGCTGCTGCGGAAAAAGCAGATCTGGGCAATGGTCGCCCAGAGGGTCAGTGCTGTCGGCACATCACCCCGCACCCCAAAACAATGCCGCAAGTGATGGGACGATCTACATCTCCGCGTGAGTATCATACTGGCGGCAAACAGGAATCTTGGGATGGCGACAGGTGGAGGTGCTGAGTCACCCCTAAAACTCCAGCCATGGGAGGAGATATGTGCCTCCACCATAGGCACGGAGTCCATAGAGGGAGTTGGGGACATGGAGTGAGGAGCCCCGTCATCAGCCGATGCAGGTAGGTGTCTCAAATCTAACTATGCCAATACCACCACGATGATGACCAGATGAATGGGAAGTGCAATGATGCATACCAGGGTCCACCAGACACATAAGCACAAGACTGCCTACAGGCAGTGCAGAGCATCACCTTGTCCACATGCATAATGCACCCCATTTCTGTTGCTACCCACATGCCACCATGCATCACCCACCCAAGAGTGAGACAACCTGTATGTCACTCCTTCCAATGTGACTCATCCACCGATCCATATCAATGCAGCCATCACAATGCATACTCAATGCCCGTAGACCCATCACTAACCCTCTCCCTCCTTTGGTCCCCCACAGGCACACAATCAGACAGCGCCGATGACGACACCGGTGCCACCCCAGCTAAGAAGGCCAGGGCCGAAGAGGGACAACACCGGCCCTCCACTTCAAGGGGCATAAGGAAACCCCTACAACACGAAATGGCCAAGAGCACACCACAGGCCACAGCACCAATGTGCTCCACGTCCACAACTTTGGCACCAACAACAGCCAGCATCAGCCAAGTGTCGGCGGCCGAAAGAACTGCATCGGCTGCAAGCAGCACCATTGGGGAAACAGCTGCCACAGCAGCAATCTCGGATGACGAGGAAGGGGATGTGCTGCATGTTGATACTCCCCCCACTGGCCCCCTGCAATCCCCACCTGTCCCCATGCAGCCTGCCCGACACCAGCATACACGGGCTATCTCCGGCAAACCACACCTGTGCAGGAGGAACACAGTATTTTGGCCACCCCTCAACCATCCACCCCAGCCCAAAACACCCAAGAGGGGATGCAGGACATTATAAGGCGCCAGCAGCAGCTCACTGGCCTCTTGACAGAGCACATTACAGAATGTGGTAGTGCAAGGGAGGAGATGTGTGAATGTGCTGCTTCCCTGAGGTCAGCTATTGAGTCCAGCTCAAAGGACATACGCGCAGAAATGGCCGCAGTGCGGCACGTATTGTCCGAGATGGTGCAAGCAATGCGGGACATGCGTCCATCCGAGCAACCAAGTACATCCTCGGCTGCCAGTTCCACCAGGACCGGGCAGGAACGTGCAGCGATCAGACAGGGGTGTACCTGGTGCTGGGACAGGGGGATGCCAATAGGCACAGCCTTGTGTACTGGTGCCACGTGGTCCACTGGTGCACAGTACTGCACACCATGTGTAGGGGAGTTGAGCGGGAAGGGGGGAGTGGGTGTGTTGGGGAGTTGAGGGGGGAGTGGGTGTGTTGGGGAGTTGAGGGGGGAGGGGGGAGTGGGTGTGTGGGGTGGAGGGCCTGTTCACTTAGTTTTGCTTATTCAATAAACTTTTTGGTTAATCAGAATTCACATGTGTGGACATTGCTTATTGCGTACGTGTGCTTAATTGGTTAACAGTCTACAGTATCCATGTCCCGGAAACACCCTGTGCCCCGAGTGCCATCTCCATGTAACCCCCCCGTCCATGTCTGCTAGAAACATTGGTTGATTAGAGTCTGATGCATGGCACGCCCCTCCTGTGCATTGTTACGTCACTGAGGTGCTGCCCCATCCCCAACCTCCTCATCCTCATTGTCAGGTGATTGCAGTTCAGCGTCAGGGGGCGGGGGCACATTCCGTCTGATGCACATATTGTGTAGCATGACACATGCCATGACGATCTTGCCCACCTCCTGATGCCGTACAGGAGTGCCCGACCAGACCTGCTGAGGCAGTGAAAACGTGCCTTCAAAAGGCCAAATGTGTGCTCAATCACCACACAGGTACGTGTATGCGCACGATTGTAGTCCTCTTCATGCCTGTTCTGCGGGTTCCGGACTGTGGTAAGGAGCCACCTCTTCGGGAGATAGCCTGCATCATCTGCATGTGGCCAACGATGTATGTGTAAGTTACCACATCATATTTGACCTCATTGAGTGACAACATGGCATGCATGTATTTCTTATTTTCAAGCCCATTTCCATGCATTGATGGAGACACACGATGTGACTGCTATGTGTGTATTCCTCTTATGGACTGGTTTGCATGCCATCTACTAGTGGGCGCAAGGGGGTCAAGTTCCTTGTGTGTGCCCATGCACTGTGTTAGTCCACAGTGGTTGTTTCTGTGATGTTGCAGATGTCTGGTGATTTGTATGCTTTCATCCTGGCACCTTTGATGTCAGCCTCATGATGATCTCACT
Source organism: Ambystoma mexicanum (assembly GCF_040938575.1). Classification (NCBI taxonomy): domain Eukaryota; kingdom Metazoa; phylum Chordata; class Amphibia; order Caudata; family Ambystomatidae; genus Ambystoma; species Ambystoma mexicanum. Next base: position 1,063,828,576 of record NC_090923.1, on the reverse strand, counting down.
AGGCACAACCAAAGGTGTCGTTCAATTCAGTTGGGCCTCTCTATCAGTGTAGTGGTGTATTGATGTTTTTGACCCTCATGTGACTCCTTTGTACGCAGTAATGGGGGACTGTCCTTTCAGTTGATTGTGTTTGGTGCTGTGTATTGGCCATAGTTATTGCTTGTAGCTGCATTTTTATGAGGGGGATGCAATCTGATTTTGTACAGTGCACATGCAGATGGCTGTGGAATGTTTGTGACAGTGCCTCATTTACATGGTAGGGCTGCTTACATCTTGCATTATGTGGTCATGTGTCAGGTCCAGTCTGGGCTGCTTTGGGGCATGAGCATGCTCTATCACCCCTGGCACTCGCAGCCAGGTGAAGTATGCATGTATACATCAGCCACCTACCCACATCACATTACCATGGGCATGACATGCAACTTGCCGATAAGCCAGGATCTCTGCCCTGCATGTTGCTCCATGTAGCGTGGTACCGTCGAGTTCCGCAGGATCGATTCATGGATAGATCCGGGGAATCGGCCACAACAATGTGTGCTGATCCTGTTTGAGTCACATACCATTTGCACATTGATTGAGTGGTATAGCTTACGATTGCTGTACGCTACCTCCATGGCAAGTGGGACCACCAATTGCACATGGGTGCAGTCGATGACGCCAATGCAACTAGGTATGCCAGCCAGTGAATGGGAACCTACTTTGGTGTTTGAGATATCCTGGGCAGACCGTGGTAAGGAAATGTGGTCATCTGTGTGCTTGAGGAGGGCATCAAGCACTTGTTTCAGCGTATGTGACAAGAATGGTTGTGAAATGCCATGCAAGTGCCCCACTATGTGCTGGTAGGTGCCTGTGGCCAGTAAGTGGAGCACAGCAACTACCTTCAGGAGGGGTGGGATGGCGTGCGTGTTTCATTCAGGCTGACAATGTCGTCATGTATCCTGTCCCCAATGGAGGTGATGGTGTCCCGGTCCAGACGGTACAGGGTGTGGATCTGTTCAGCGGTTAGGTTGAATGGACTGGCTCTGATGCATGGGATTGGGGGCTGCCTGCGTGGTGCCACTGGCTGTGCTGTTAGGGCATGCTGGCCCTGCCTTGCCCTCCTTCTCCTCCTGCGTCTCCTCTGTGCTGCCTGTTGTGTTTGTTCTTATTGTTGTTGTTGTTGTAGCACTTCCACTGCAATCAGGTCCTCCAGCCCCAGCATTGCTAGTAGTATTGGGATCATTGTGGAGGGTGACTGGGTGTGGGAAGGGGTGGGGTGTGCTCCTTTTGTGCTTGCCCAGTCTGTATAGCCTCCACCTGTGCTGATTGTGTGCACCTGTGGCAGTTGGAAACACTACACATGGCCGTTTACGGTTGGTCCGCAATGGCGGTATTAGCGCCATGGTGGTAAGGTACTTTACGCCCTTCACAATGGCATTAATTGCATGTCCGCCCGACTCGTGATGTTCCCCACTTTGTGCCATGCCGGTATTTACGGCATGGGAGGTCGCATGCCCGCGCCCTTGGCGCTTTTAGCGATACCGTTAATTATGGTGCCGTTAATAGCGCATTGTCAAGTCATAATCGGCCTGAGTGGTAAACGATGCCGGTAATCCTTTACCGGCATCGTTTGCCACTTACCGCCAGGGTCGTAATGAGGGCCATTGAGTGCTAGTGAGTTATGCACCATCCAGGTCTGGATTTCCTTACATAATTGGTTCACTGTGGCAGCATCCTTGGAGTAGTTACCAGATAATTCAAACAGGATCTGGGTGTCGTCCGCATAATTTGCAAACTGGACACTCAGACCATCAAGAAGATTAAGAAATTTCCATATATAGATATTAAACAACAAGGGAAATAAACATGACCCCTGCGGTATGCCACATTTAGGAGAGGTGGAGTTAGCTTGAGCCCTTTCAGTGGCCACTCTAGATGTTCTACGACCAAGAAAGGACGCAATCTACTGGGAGGCATTTTCCGAACAATTGGCAATAGTTAACAGTCTGTTATGTAATAGATTGTGATCAATAATATCAAATGCATCCAAGAGAGCTAACAGCAGAAGTAGGGCTGGGTGACTTCTCTATGTAATTCCCACAATATTGGACTTAAAATCCAGGAGAGCTGTCTCCATTCCATGCTGGGATGTGACACCAGATTGGTAAATGTTAAGGAGTTTATTTTCTTCAATAGATTTCTGGAACTGCAAGTAAGCCACTCTATCGAAGATCTTTAGCAAATATGGGACATTAGTGATTGGCCTATAATTCTTCAGAACTGCAGGGTCGAGTGTGTGCTTTTTCAAAAGAGGAGTGACCCAGACATCCTTTAGGAAACAGGTACAATGCCTGTCTCAAATGAGGTGTTAATCATTTTGGTGATCCACGGGATCAGGACATCCAGGGAAGGTTTCAAGATGTCAGCAGGGCATGGGTCCCCCAGGCAAGATGTGGACTTTGTGTTGGTAACAGTCTCTAAAACCTCACTTTCAGAGCAACTATGAAAGTCAAATTTAGGGAGGGTTGCTAGATTGTGCTGTCTACATTAGTGTAGTCATCGTTAGTTTCCAGGCTAGCCAATTGGTTAGATATGGTTAGGCGTGTCCTGCGATTTTATTCACAAATTCATCCTGGATCGATTGACACCATATGGAATCTTTAGAGACAAGGGGGGAAGCAGATGTATGACTTTGAAATTCTTTAAGAATTTTAAATAGTTCCCTTGAGTTCAATTTGGCATTGTCAATGCCTACATTATATGTTTTCCTTTTAGATTCAATTATGGTGTGTTTAGATTTTTGTACCGATTTTGTATATTTCTCCAAGGTATTCGGACAAGGGTTCTTCCTCCTTTCTCGTTCATGTGCTCTTTTTATTCTTCTTGCTTCCACAATATCATCATCAAAGCAAGTTTTTTTTAATGGTCTCAGCTTTTACCATCTTTGTTTTTTCAGGAGCCAGGATATGGATAGAGTCCTTAATGGCAGATGATAAATGAGAGAACAGTTCAGAGGTTTCCACAAATGCTTCAATATGACCTAGCTTGGTAGAGAGAAGGGAGGCGAAGGCAGTGGTTGATCAGTTTTTAATGTTCCTGCAGGTAATCTCTTATTTATCATTGCTATCCAGTTAGGAGAGTTAGGAAGCGTAATGGTAGTATTTACAAAAAAAATATCCGACCATGGGCATAATTGGGTTCTAGTGGCAGAGCTATGAATATTATGGGATAGTATCCAATCTAAGCTATGAACACCCTGATGAGTTGGGACCTTTACCAATTGGGTATAGCCCATTTCTTCCACCGGGGAGAGTAGAGATGTGGCTGAGGATTCTAGTGGGTCATCAGCCAATAGATTAAAATCACCCATGACTAGTACAGGTGAGTTGGCCTTTGTGATGCTATTGAGCAGTTCTAAGAGTTGTTCTTCAAAAGACAGAAAAGTTTGGGGTTTATAAAGAGTAAGTATAGTGAGAGAGGTATTTGGGTTAATTTTCACTTTTATCTTAAACTGTTCACAGCCATCCAGGTGGTGAGTGTTAGAGGCTTGATCGTTGAGGTAGTCTTTCACAATAAGAGCCATCCCCCACCCCACTGCTCTAGACGATTGGCCCTAAATATTTGTTTTCCTGTGGGCAGATGGTTATGAATAGCAATCTGTGCAGTATCATGTAGCAATGTTTCTGAAAAAGTGTCAGGATATCTGGTTCTTGCATGTGAAGATGATCAGCAATTTCAAAGGCATGTTTAACTAGGGAGGGTGTATTCAGCAGAGATATTGTTAGCTGATTCTCTACGGAGATGTTGTCTTTAGATTTGATTCCCAAAGTGCGATTATTATTGCAAATATGCTCCTCCTGATTTGTTATTATCAACCCCTTATTGGGGGAGGGGAAGGGAAGATTGTGTCAAGGTAGAATCTATGTCACAGGAAGTCACCCCCTTAGTCTGTTCCCTGTCTCCAGGAGAGATGTAAGCAGACAGTGTTGGCATAGAAAGGCTAGCGTTTACTGTAATATTTTGGATTGTGGCAAGGAGACATTGGCGTGAATTGGGTCGCTTTTTGGAACAGTAACTGGTTGTGAAGTATTCTGAACTGGGGTGGCTCTCTCAAGCATTACCTTTCGTCCTGTGGGCGATATTACATACCCCAAATATAGTACATTTGTCTGGCAGTTTTGCAGTTCTTCTTTGTCCACTTTGTACCCCTTCTCCGAAAGCAGGGGGAGGAGTGTTATTGAATCTCCTCGACACTGCTCTCCTGAAATTCTAAAGACTAATAAATCATCCATGTACTCAATTACTGTACTGGACAAATGTAAATTCCCCTAATCCATTTGAACCACCCTATTGAATATCCTCAGAGATTCACATTACCCCTTGGGCAACCTTGTGTGCTCAAATCTGTAACCACAATACGTAAACGCTGCAAGGTACTGAGAATGAAGGTTTTCAAATCAACCACAGTAAAATGGGTCAACCCAGTAGGGAAGTTACAGAGAATGTAGTAGAATTTGGCACCACCAGGAACTACACCTCAACAATATTATTCAGAGGGTGCAAATCCCGAACCATCCCCCAACTGGACCCCTTAGTTTTCCTTACAGGATAGATGGCCGTGTTGCATGGGGACACGGAAGGTTGGATTATGCCTTGCTTCAACAAGGCCATAACAGTTTCATGAATCCCTTTGCCAGCCTCTCTAGACATGGGGTATTGCTTCAGATGTGGCAATAATGCACTAGGTTTCAATTTGATCTACACTGCTTGAACACTCTTTAACAACCCCACATCATGAGGATTGCTGGTCCACAAATGGTCTGATACCTTCTGCAAATCCTCCCTCCAATATGGCAATTTATTTCTAACAATGAACATGGTCTGTGGTACTTCCCTTTATTCTATTGCTATTTGGTAGGCACCCCAATCTCAAAAACCACCCCACCTGTGTCTTTGGCATTCTCAAACAATTTTTCATCGGACATGTCGCTTAGCGATGAGGTTGGATCGGTGCACCACTCTCTGTCTTCTTCATCCGTGCCTGAGAGAACCACCCTGTCCTTCTTAATGACCACTGTTTCTAGAAAAACCGTAACAATGGTGTCTGACGTTACTTCCTCTGACTCAGCAGGTCGAAACAAAAATTAAATCGGTATTCGCCATGTCCGATCTCTCAACCCAGGCACCCAACTTAACATAAACTTGACTCCAAAAAGGAACAAAGCTGAATGTACAGGCACCCCCACCGTGTCACACTGTCAATGTAACATGCTTGTAAAAGCACTGATTCTCTTACCAGATACAAACCTGGGGTCGAACATACTATACCTTCCTCCGTGAAAGCAATCATCATGTTGAGTTTGCATAGGATGTCTCTGCCCAAGAGATACATCGGGCCATCTGTACAATACAACAAGGGAGCAAATACATTTTCTGTACCTAGCTTAATATGCAGATCCTGGGTGTAAGGAACCGACAGAATAGCCACAGAGAATCCTTGTGTGTCCAACGTTTTGCCTGACAAGTGTAAGGAAGACATGGTATCACAAGTATGACACTGACACCAGAGATACAATTTCAAAATCAAAACCTTTATTAGATTTTTGGGGTTTGGTAAAACTCCTACTTTGCCCTAAAGCTATGATGGGAGTAGTCTCTACCATCAAATACTAATGAAAACACAGTCCTAGTCAGTATCTGTCAAATCAAAATGACCTATACTAACAAAACCTCATTCCTGCCCTATCTCTTATACAAAAAGCGTGTAAAGGGGAATGTGTATGCAGAGGAAAATCAGTGTTATAACATATATGATCAAAGTGGCTGAGTCAGCTCTCCTCCCCATGTTGGACAGCCCGAAATAAGGTGGCCCCCGTAGACAGGATGACAAACTCTGGCTCAGGTTCTCAAAACAAAGGCAGTTCAAAACGTGGGTCGAAGCCGGCTTGGCCTTCCACGATAAAGTCACTTGTTTTCAAGTTCACAAAAAAGTTCTTTCACCGTTCAATAAAAAGTTCACCTCTGTCAGGCTCGGACCTCTTAAAGCAAAAAGTTAACATAGGTCTCCCTCAGTCGGGCTCAGCGCCTCTCAAAGCAAAACGTACCTGATTCAACGTAGATCTCCCTCAGCTGGACTTGAAACTCACAATCACAGCACCCCAAGCTGAATTCACATTAGTTAGGGGTTCCCTTCCCCTAACTTATTTCACATTCCAGGTATCCCTCAGTTGGGCTTGGACCTTTCATCGAAGTTGAAGACTTTTGAATGTGCAAGGCTTTTACTATGGACCTCCATAGGACCACTTCAACTTTTACTTCCACTCTCCTTTTGTGGTATTTGCCCCAGTGTCTCTTAGTATTGGTAGTTCTGTACCATAAGCAAAAAGTTCAAAGAAATCTTTCTCTTCAAGCATTCACCTTTTCACTTCCCCTTTTGCCGGCATTAATCTTGACCATTGTGCATTTCACTGTTCATTCATTTTGCGGCTTTAATTCAGGAGTGAAAGTTAATACCACAGGCTTGCCCTCGCCTCCCCAACTCTGTCGTTGACCCTGGAGGGTCGCTGGTGTCCTTGAAACACAATGCAATCATCTTGTCTGAGATTTGGCTCTCTCACAGTTTTTGGCAGGAAATGACCTCCTGCAAGGAACGTCAGGGTTTCCCCAACACTTTGCTCTGGTCCCTCGATCGATCGTTCTGGTTCAGTGGGTTTGCCTTTGTCCCAGAAGTTCTGCTCCAGTTCTCATGGGTCTGCCTCAGTCGGGCGCAGACCCCTCCTTTAGCTTCTCACACAGGTCTCCCTCAGTTAGGCTCAGACCCCTCCCTTGCTTCACACACGGGTCTCCCTCAATCAGGCTCAGACCCTCTAGCTTTGCACAAAGGTTCAATCAAAAAATAAATCTCTGGACTTCAGGTCCCACAATGCAGCTTTCTTATCTTGCTCCCACTTCGCCAGCTCCACAAAACAGCATTCTGCAGGTTCTGGGAGTTGTGGGGTTTCCAATGGGGCTTTTCTGGGGTTAAGGTCAACCCACCTGCACCTCAGAGGCCTGGGTTTTCATATTACATCCAGGAGATGAGCTTTGGCTTGGGTCCTGTCAGATGGCTCCAGCTGCCCCTGATCTGGCTGCTGGAAGCACAGCTCTCTTGCTACACTACCTCTCCTGCATTCACAGGCCCAGTCACTTGGAAGCATGTCCTCCTTCACAGGGTTCCTTCCCAGGGTCTCTGCAGCTTCTCCCTGGCACCTCTGGAAAGCACAAACCTCTCAGCCTCCCCAGCTCACTCAAGGTGTGCCTGTGTGTTCTGCCTTTTATACTGACTGGGAGGCTTAACAGGGTTCATGTGGGAATGGTTGTGGAGGGAGGGCAGACCTTTCCTGGCCTCATTATCAGGACAAAATCGCGACTGCCCATAGGAATCCCTGGTGCTTTGACTCTTATGGGTATTCTTCATGTCTCCCTTTTCCCTCTTCTTCTTAGTATTGTTAAAAAATGGGGAGGAGGGGGGAACAAGTAACGGCACTGCACATAGTGGGCGTGATGGTGACTGAGCACCTGACCCTGCTTGGTCTTATTAGTTGGACAGGGCTGTTGCATATCATTGTATGTAATCTTCCTAGTCTGTATCTTTGGCTTTTTGGATTGTAGGAGTTGTTGTTTTTCTTAGGGATCATGGAAAACCATGTGAGTTTTTGTCAGGGTGAAGGGGGCAGATGTATTGCTGTGGGTGGATGGGTTTTGGGCGATAATATCTCATGATGACTGAGGGGATGTCGGGTAGGCATGTATTGGAACGGGGGATACCATGTCTCGCCCTAGGGCGTTCCTCCCACTGTCTTCAAGGGTCCCTTTCCCAGGTGGTCCTCCCCCACTTGTCTGCCCCTCAGGGTTGGGATACAAGTGCGATGGCCCTCCCCTGGCTACCTGAGCCATGGATCCCCGGGAATAGCATGGGAGGTATGCATCAGGTTTCTCACACAAGGGAAACTTACCTTCATTGATGCAACATTTGTAGCTCCTGTAGTGGTCATAAATGAAAGCGTTTGATAACCTACCTTTGCACCTATAAAACCCTCCTCTTCCAGATTGGCAGTAACAGACAGGACTGGACACATCAGAGATCACTGTGGGCTGCTCTAATATGGATACATGTTAGTGCCCGGGAGTGAAAAAGGATTCCTTTCAAAAACTCTTGCTCCAGTGCAGTGACTGACCATTCTTTGGGGTAAAGGGTTATTTTCCCATGCCTGTACCAGTGCCTATGCTGGCATGGCTGGCTGAAGCATATAGGACTGTTCATCCCCAGGCACCATGTTCTGTTCAACCTGTACCTGCTGGGGTTGCACAGAGCCTGGGGCATATGGTATGGTTGGGGATGGCATTTGCTGAGCACCTCAGTTAAAATATTGTGGCCTACTCCGACAATCTCGTGCCTTCTGTCCCATTCTTCCACACAACCAACACTGAATCCCATACAATCCTCCATAATTACCTCCCCTTGGCCCATTGAACCGGGACCTAATTCCTCCTAACCCGCCAAATGACCCACCTCCTCTCAGAAAATCATCCCTCCCTCTCTGAAACCCTCTCATTTGCCTACAAACAGGAGCATACCCGTCTATCATACCCTGTTCCACACCTGGTTCAATATCTCCCCGTTGTCCCAGTTTTTCCTGCTGTTCCTCTGTGGAGACGGTAATCACTGCTCCTTCTAAACAGATCTTCACCAGTTTTTTTTTTCTGAACGAGCTTGACTTCTACCTTTTGTGCCTGCCCTGTACACTTCTTTTCTTTTTCCTGCCTCCTCTTACAAAAATTAACAATGTGCACCTGAATCTCAGACCAACCCTTGACCTCCATTCCCACCATCTTATCTATATCAAGCTGGACTTCTTTAGGAAGCCTCCTTTTTAGCATATGATAGAAAATAGCCACATTTTTGTCCCACGCTTCTCCTGTCTCTGCTTTCCACATCTCCTGAATTAACGGAATATGTGTGGCAAGATCGTCATCCAATTTCATTGTTTTGGCCGAATCTAATATATATATATGGCATATCGGGATACATGACCCACAGGGCTCCTCATACCAGTGCCCATGTAATTATTGGAGGGTGCTCCATTATGGGTGTTTGTATCCAACTGAACTCCCGGATACCATGATTGCCTCAAAACTCATCTGACCGTTCCCCCATCAGGGCCGTGAACAAGCTTTTCATGTCCCCTATGGCCAGCATGACCCTGCAAGTCTGTTTTTCCAATGCATAATTCCACTTCCTCACCCCTGCAGTGAATTAAGTGAGTGTCTTCATCAAGTAATTCCTGTTCATGTGCGACCATGCACATACTACGCCTTCCCTCGTCCCTTCTGGAGTAGTGGAAATTGAGTCATGCTCGCTTTTATTGGGGCTCTCCCCGTCTTTCCCTTTCTTCTTACTACGACCATGGTGTGATGTCTGTAGCCGCCGCTGCTGGAGTGGGAGGTGGAGTTGCTGCACCTTGTTCTCACTGCCTGCTCAGTGTCTGTTTCCCATTCATCCTCCTCATTCGCTTCCCCTGTTATCACATCCATTGGCCTTTCTATGGGCATGGAAGCATACTCTGCACTACCATAGTACACCGGTACCCATTCTCCTGGCTCAAGTCCTGTACCCAATGCAACACTTTCCTCTTTGAGGTAAAGCTGACCTCCTTAATAACTGACTTATGAAGTCTAAAGAGTATTTGTCCATCCCTCCACTTCCCTTCTTCAGCATCTTTTACCTGCCTACTCACTTCCTCCCGCTCTTCACTTTTCTGTTGCCGCAACAGAACAACCTCTTCTTCCGCTAGTCTCAATGTTTCTTCCAAATTTTTCAGCTCTTGATTTTCAACTGCCATTCGCAACCTATCCTCTATCCTAGTGGTAGAAAACATGGTTTTCCCTTTTTCACCCATTCTCAGACCTTTCCCTAACCTTTTGGTTGTCGTTCTCACTCTCTCTTGCTCCTCCAACCTTAACCTCTCAGCTAACCTAGCAGTTGGGGGAGATATTCTCTTTCCACCTTGCACTCTCAATCTCTCTATGGTCTCTCTATGGTCCTGACCATTGAAGGAGTGACTCTTGTACTTCCCTCTGTATCGCAGCTTTCAGAAACCGTTGCCAAAAGAGGTGTTACTCGTGCCCGTCTTGTAACCACTGGAGTGGCCGCTGGAGAAAATGGGTATTTGAACTCAGGATTAGTACACCCTTCTGTGGGTGATAAAGGATAGCACCCACACCCGGGGCAGTGTGGAAAGAATCTCCACACCCTCCTTTCTGTGCCATTCCTGTGCAACTTTAACATTGCGGGCCATTCCGCCCATCGCATACATCTGCCACAATTCTAAAACATTTAAATAATTCTCTAAATTTGATCCCTTATGCCTTCCAACTAAGAAGGTATACAGGTTTTCCAACATACCCTTATCACAGGTCCTCTCATAAGGCCAAGAATTAAACATTTTATCCTTAGTTTCCCGCAACCACTCTCAATGATATTTAAAAAACGTTATGTTATACCCAGGTAATACCTGACACAAGAGATTCAGTGGAGTCTCGATACTCCAAACAAACTCTAACAATTTTATTCCACCCTTCAACAATCTGAAACTAGAAGCAGAACCCGTGGCACAAATTATCATCCAAGGAATACCTTTTTCCGTCCCAATTTTGTAATCTTCCCCAAAATCACTCACCTCATTAGTTTTGACCACAATCAACTCACTTAGTGTCATGATGCCAGCCTCCAAGGAGCCAAACCAGGCCCGGCACCCTCAGAGACAGACACCATGCATTCAAGGGAAGTCCCAGCAGCCCCAGATGGGGGCCCTTTGGACTCAGTCCTGGCGCCGTTGGCTCATACAGAAGTAGGTGGGGAGTAGTGCTTGGTGTAAACTTACCTGTGCAGACCATGCTGCAACTTCCAAGACTGGAAGGAACTATTTTTCTAGGGACTACTTGATCTCTAGGGTGTGACCGGTGGAGGAATACATATTTCTGGGGGAAGAATACATAGCTGGAACTACTTGAAAGGCTATTTAAGCCGCACCCAAGCAGCAGACCTCGCTTCGCGTTGTTCTGCACTTAGCAGCTGCACGCTCACCGTGCCTGCTCCTGCCTTGGTCCTCCATCACGCCTGCCAGCATCCTGGAAACACCTAAAGAAGAAAAGGGAAGAGAACAGGTGAAAACAAGAACCTTACCTGATACATCTGCACTCTGGATTCTGCACGCCGACGATCCTGCAAAGAAGGCAAACATTTTAAACGCGCATCGCGTCGCGCGCAGCACGCTGCATTTCACTCACCTGCACATGGCGTTTTCGAGTCCTGCGATGTCCATCCGGAGCTTCCACCGCCATCCAGCACCTATTGGAAGGAAGGAGAAAGAGAGGTGAGAAGGGAAACACGAATCTAAGTAGAACTTACCTGTGGTTCAATTCCCTCTCCGCCTTCGGGTTTGTGCCATACCTTCGGCATCTCAGCACCCCGGCCCCTAAGGGGAAAAGAAACAGACATTGTATTAGTGAGAGCATGTGAGAACATTAGCAATACGCTCACTCAAGACTTACCCATTTGCAAGAGAGACACAGCAGCTCTTTTCAGGTCGGCGCCTTACCTCCGGCATTGCCGTACCCCGGCCCCTATGGGGAAAAAGACATTGGACATTAAAGGAGATACTTAAAACTGCAAAGGAATCTCTCATCGGAATTCTTACCAGAATTTGGCTTCATCCAAATCGCCTGCAGCCCGGAATCTTCTCCAGCACCTGCGAAAGAAAAGAACAGATGAGTGAATATAAAGCCAAACTTGCCATAAACATTTGCGGTACGACGGGAATGGACAAACTAGTTTAAACTCATGAATCCAGTGAAGTAACTGGAATCACAACGCGCCCCTGCATCAGAAGCAGGATGGAGAGCTCGTCATTTTGGTCCCTAAGGTGAGTCTTCGCAGGGAATCCCAAAAGGGTTTCACGGAGGGAGAGAAGGGAAGTGGGAGGTCGGAACATCACCCGCAGACTATTAACCCTTCCTTTTCACACACAGTGGGATATTCCTCCGAGCCAGAAAAGCCAGGTTGGGGAATCCAGTCCAGTCCATCTTCCGGGTCTTACGCATCTCTGCAGAAGAGGTCACAGCAGTCTCAGCCACGCCCGCGCCTCCGTGGGAGCCAGGTGAGCGTTACACTTAGCTATTCACTTCTAATTGTAATCCCTACTCTTAAACAAAAGATAGCATATTATCAACAACAAAATAAAAGCACAATGCCGGCCCAAATCCTCTTTACATGGTCAACTACAATGTTGTCTTTTTCTGAATACCGAAAGATACACTTCACTACTTCGACTAACCAAGAAAAGAAAATAACAAACTATGTAAAAAATATTGCTTTAGTGGGATGAGGGCTCCAACCGTACAGACAAGCAAAATAAAGGGTGCCAAGTATAAACTCCAGAAAGGTGTCTATGGGTGGGCCTACCATAAAGATGCCACCTCACCCCTGGGTGACGGCTCCAGCCAGCCAGACAAGCAAACTGAAGGATATCAGGAAACACTCCACAAAGGAAGTACTATTAAGATACCACCTCAGCCCTCCTTGCAAAATATAAAAAGGACTTACAACACAGAACAGTTCATCCACTCCTCCATAGACGGCCAATTTACCCTGCGGGAAAAACCCAGATCAAAGAAACCTCTCTTTTTCCCTTATCACCCTCTTGCTTTACCAGCAAAATGCACTCATGTAAAAGGTTCTCCGAAGCACTGCAAAGTGGTGCTCTTTTAATTCACCCTGCACAGCTGGACTGCGGGACCACAGCTTTGGGTTTAGACAGGCCTTTAAACAATATGGTACCTTTAAACCTCTTCTTTTAATGTGCACAAAAAATATTGTCCCTGCAGAGAAGCGGCACAGCTGATTTGTACGTACAGGAAACTCCCAGCATCTTCGAAGTCCTGGAGATCATGTCAGGGTCGCCAAACATATGGGTGAACCTCCAATATCCTTACCCAAATTAGGCCCACCTCCTAAAGAAGCGAGTGCATGTTTGTCTGTAACGCAGGTTTTTGTACAAACGGCCGGGAGAGGCTAGAGGATGCCGTAGAGCCAAACTAACCCGAGTCTCCTTGAACCACACAAAGGCCCTCATTCCGAGATTGGCGGTAGGGGATAGCGGGCTCCGGATAGGAAACCGGTGCCGGTAATCCCCTACCGGCTGATTACGAGGTCCCCTAACGGGACCCGTAAAGTACGTTTGGTTGGACCAAACGTACCTTAAAGGTCCCGTTAGGGGACCAGGGCGCAAATAACGGGCTTGCCATTCGCATGCCCATTATTTGCACCCTCCCCATTCCCATGGGAATGGGGAATGGCATTTTCAATGGGGACTTACCGGTCCCTCCAGGGTCGGAATGGACCAGTAAATCCCCATTGAACAATGCCGGAGGCGGTACCGGTATGGGAGGCAGCCATGGAGCTAATTGCTCCATGGCTACCACCATACTCGGAATGGGGGCCAAAGATTTCACATTATATACATTATCCAAAAGTTGACATACTCCCACATATTGCATTACAAAATCATCCAACCCGACATGATTGGTCAACCCTACACAAAGAAATCAAATCCCCCTCAGTTCCCAATATGGTGCCTTTAAACCTCTCCTTTTAATGTGCATGAAAAAATTGCCCCCGCAGAAAAGCACCACAGCTGATTTGTGGGTACGGGAAACTTCCAGCATCTCGGAAGGCCTGGAGATCATGTCAGGGTCACCAAATATGTGGGTGAATCTCCAATCTCCTTACCCAAATTAGGCCCACCTCCTAAAGAAGCGAGTGCATGTTTGTCCGTAATGCAGGTTTTTGTACAAACAGCCGGGAGAGGCTAGAGGATGCCACAGAGCCAAACTAACCTGAGTCTCCTTGAACCACACAAAGATTTCACATTATATACATTATTCAGCAGCTAACTAACTCCCACATATTGCATTACAAAATCATCCACCCAAACATGATTGGTCAACACTACATTAAGAAATAGAATCCCCCCTCAGTTCCCACACTCTCATTGGATACATTTATTTAGCCACCATCCCCTTTCGACATACATTTACATTAGCTCATATTTACAACACCCCCTTTTGGGGATCTTTCTGTAGTAGGTCAGGACATCATTGCATGGTTACATATTCACGCAACAATCCTGATTTATTACCGGTTTGATCTGGTCTGGGACCTTTAACCCCAGTCATGATGCACATGGCTATACCAAGGATACTTCAAAAATATGAGGAGGTTGAGAAACAAACAAGTTTCCTTTGAACTGGCGATAAGCATCTTATCTGCCTAGACTTGCCAGCATCCTTATTTCACACTTTTCTCTGAGGACTACCATTTCAGCATGCATGGCCTCTGGCCACATCCTGGTCATTCCTGAGAACCTGATTGAAACCCATAAACCATTTGTCAACTCTGCCCTTAAGCACCTCTTGCACCGGATTTATCACCTGGCCTCAAGTCTACCCTACCAGGTGGTTGGACACTGAATAGCAGACCGCCATGTACTTAAAAAGATAACAACTCCTCTCCACAATAGCACTAAGTCGTAAAACCTGTGCCTGGCCGCAGCTGACCATTGTGATATTATCGCAGCTGAATGAACCAACCCCAACTATGAGGGGACTCGCAGTATACAGATTCATGTGTTCAGGATATCAGGAAACACCCCACAAGGGAACAAGGGAAGTACTATTAAGCTCCCACCTCAGCCCTCCTTGCAAAATATAAAAAGGACTTACAACACAGAACAGCTTACCTACTCCTCCATAGATGGCTAATTTACCCTGCCAGAAAAACCCAGATCAAAGAAACCCCCCTTTTTCCCTTATCACCCTCTTGCTTTACCAGCAAAGTGCACTCATGTAAAAGGTTCTCTGAAGTGCTGCAAAGTGATGCTACTTTAATTCACCCTTCTCAGCTGGACTGTGGCACCACAGCTTTGGGTTTAGACAGGCCTTTAAACAATATGGTACCTTTAAACCTCTTCTTTTAATATACATGAACAAATTGCCCCCGCACAGAAGTGCCACAGCTGATTTGTGCGTACAGGAAACTTCCAGCATCTCGGAAGGCCTGGAGATCATGTCAGGGTCACCAAATATGTGGGTGAATCTCCAATCTCCTTAACCAAATTAGGCCCACCTCCTAAAGAAGCGAGTGCATGTTTGTCCATAACATAGGTTTTTGTACAAACAGCCGGGAGAGGCTAGAGGATGCCATAGAGCCAAACTAACCCGAGTCTCCTTGAACCACACAAAGATTTCACATTATATACATTATTCAGCAGTTAACATACTCCCACATATTGGATTACAAAAGCATCCACCCAAACATGATTGGCCAACCCTACACAAACAAATCGAATCCCCCCTCAGTTCCCACACTGTCATTGGATACATGTATTTAGCCACCATCCCCTTTCGACATACATTTGCATTATCTCATATTTACAACACCCCCTTTTGGGGATCTTTCTGTAGTAGGTCATGACATTATCGCATGGTTACATATTCACCCACAACAATCCTAATTTATTACAGGTTCGATCTGGTCTGGGACCTCTAACCCTAGTTCTGATGCACATGGCTTTACCAAGGATACTTCAAAAATATGAGGACGTTGGGAAACAAACAAGTTCCCTTAGAACTGGCGATAAGCATCTTATCTGCCTAGACTTCCCAGCATCCTTATTTCACATACTCTCTAAGGACTACCATTTCAGCATGCATGCCCTCTGGCCACATCCTGGTCATTCCTGAGAACCTGATCGAAACCCATAAACCATTTGTCCACTCTGCCCTTAAGCACCTCTTGCACCGGGTTTATCACCTGGCCTCAAGTCTACCCTACCAGGTGGTTGGACACTGAATAACAGACCCCCATGTACTTAAAAAGATTACATATCCTCTCCACAATAGCACTAAGTTGTAAAACCTGTGTCTGGCCGCAACTGACCATTTTGATATTATCGCAGCTGAATGCAGTTAGCTGCCTTCACCCAACATTCAACCTCACTCAACCAGATTCCCAGGTTGCACAGAGTTCATCTCGCCACCCTGTGTTTTTTTCTTGGCCTACACCAACCCCAACTATGAGGGCACTCGCGGCATACAGATTCATGTGTTCACCATGTACCCTTTGTGCCCCATCTATCCCAAACACATTTCCCTGAAAACCCTTGTGTATATGCGTCTGTGCATCTATGCTCAAGACTAGCGCATCCCCTAACAGTGGTTTCTCTGCTCATGAATCTCCTTTCTCGTGTGCGTATATGACGCTTCTCACTTCCCATCTTTTAGACTCTTTATTGCACGCCACATGATTACCTTATGTTCACATTGTATCAGCAGGCTTGACATTATATTGTTATGTGCGTGTGAATCTAAAATGTATCAACTATATACAAAGTAACACTAACAGTAACACTCATTTAATTCGAATTTACTACATTAGGTACATGCTAACTGGCAACATCGCGCTAACATCAAGCTAACATTGTGTCTACTCCAGTCACCAATATGGCATGTGCAACGCGAACCCTTTTTTCCTATTGAGACCTTCATCCACCACCTCAACACTGGGCCCAAATGGAGTGAGCAATAGGGTTTTTAACGAAGTCCCTGAAGTATGGGCTGTCCTCTTGTTCATATACTTGGGGGACACATTAAAAGTTAAAACAATCCCCTACTCTTGGAAAACCTCTTACACCATGGTGATTTTTAAAAAGGGTGATAGTAAAAATCCAATAAATTATCGCCATATTACACTTTTGGATGCAGATAGAAAAATCTTCTCGCCATTCATTGTGAAATAAATTGAAGTGTGGGAAAAAATTAATGCTAGACTTTCTAAACAACAAATGGGATTTAAGAAAGGGGTAGCACCTCTTTGAATGGCTTTGTTATTAATCTATTGATAGATAAGGCCTGTGAAAAGGATACTCCATCTCTATAAATCGCCACTATAGACCTCTCAGAGGCCTTTGATATAATTAGCCAATCTCGCCTATGGAAAAAAAACTGGCCATTTCCTGACAACCTTCTAAATATCCTGATTAATCTACATAATAACCGCTAACCTTAGAGTTATTTGAAAGGGACATTATCCAGGGAAATAACCATAAGCAGCGTTGCGTGCTGGCTACTTGTCGCTTTTACTTGTATGTTTCAGACATAGATGCCAACAAAAAACAAAGCAGCATTGATTTCACCTCAGATTGATGGCTGTAAAGTCTGTTGGCTCGCTTATGCAGATGACATCATCCTTATTTATCATACACAAGTGGGGCTGCAAAGCCTCATAAATGCATTCCAAGTTTTTACGGAGGAAAAGGAATTAAAGATTAACTTACTTAAACCAAACATTATATATTTTCCCTGCTATAAATTAGGGCCAAGCTTTTGTTGGAAAATAGGGGATAAGAAATTGCGCATTACGAGCGAAATAAAATATCTGACTTTCATTATAACAAATACATCTTGTAAATCTGCTATGTTACAAAGACTTTACAAGAGAGCAGATGAATTTGGAACCCAGATGAAATGTATTGCTAGGAAATACTGTTGATTCTCACTGATCCCACTGATCAAATTCTATTGTGCAAAAGTGACTCCAGCCATTATGTACGGTTTGGAGGTCTGGTTGTTGCAGGACTATATCAACTATGCAAGTTTAGAGGAAAACATTTTGTGCATGGCACTGTTCTTAACAAATTGTGTGCCTACTACAATGTTGCACTATGAATTGGGGTTGCTCTCGTTATATGCTATTTACTTATGGAGGGCGTTATCTCTTTTAGGATATAACATAACCTCTTCAAAAACACGTTATACTATGATTTACTGCGGCAGATGGAGAATTCCAATCTCAGTGTTATGAATGTTTTTAAGGAAAAGTGCTGAAGGATTTTAGACATTTTAAAGCTAACAAATAATGATATCAGCATATACCCAGGTGTTGTACAGACCAAACTGTATGAGTGGGACTGGTGTAATACTTGTGATGTTAGGGACCAATATAAATTGCATAAAGATATTACAAGTGAAAATAAGAAATACTTGGAGAAATTCCCTGATGCACGATTCAGGAGTACGTTTCTAAGATTCAGATTAAATCTCATTGCGACCAGAGAAATAGATTGCATTATGAAGATTGCAGAAGACAACACCTGTAGATTCTGAGCAATTAAGCATGAAATAGAAACCCTTTAACATATTATGATCAAATATCCTGCTCTACAAACTCAGAGATTGGCAATGTACACAAGATTTATCTATGAACACTAGTGGTTACACGTGGATGAATTTTGGGAATGATTGTTTAGTGGGAGAAATATTGGTATGACGATATACCCCTTGGAACATTTTTAAGAGTGTTTGATTATAATGTGAAGAAATGTGTAAATGTGAAAGGAAATATGTATATTCTTAAGGATTGTATTACTACTATTTTTATGGAATGAATATGAATGATTCGATGTTAATGGATTTATTTAACACTTTCAGTTTCAGTCTTTTTGTATACGGTTTGAATAAACCAATAGAATAAATAAAAATAAACAAAAAAATAGCAGAGCTTAAAGGATTGAAGTAACTGAGTATGCAAACTGGAAGCGTAAACGGAGGGAGTAAATGAAAGGAGGAGGCATGAGCATGTGGCAAGGCCTCGAGGAGGTACAGAGAAAGGTGAAGACACACAGTCGAAAGGAGACGTGGAGCAGAGGAGCTCGACAAGGGCAGAGTGTGGGGACGTATAGCGAGGATCCTGAGTTAGGGATGTGGTGAAGGTATCTCGGTCAAGTCTGTGGAAGGAGTCACCCGCATTTTGGTGACTGCTCCGGGGTTTTATTCACTGCTATTCAGCCATAGGAACTGCTTGGGCCTAGCCTACCATGCATGCACACACACAGGGCCCCAAGGACCCACAGAAGGGTCTTCCCTAAAATGAGGATGAGAACTAGAGGACCAGCATCTACAGGCACAGACACAAGAAAGAAGTGTGGGAGCATTTTAAAACCCCAGGACTGTGAATAACTGAGAATCACCAATGAATCCTGAGTAGATAGACAGGGGTTAACTAGATAGACTAAACAAATTAAGAATTGAGGAAGAAACCATTCTATTGGTGTTCATTAGCATTTGTTGATTATCATCAGAAAAAGGTATCCTGGTAGCCTTGAAGTGGGCCTGTGGTGGGAGTGGTAGTAGTATGTTTGTCCACCCTTGTAACTATCCCTAATTAATGTTTGTTCAGCATATTTCTGTATCTCCCTGGTGTTGATCCCTCTCGGATTTGTAATAGATGGCATGTCATTTTATGATTTATCATTATATAGTATCACATGAGATTATGATATATGTCAAGTCATGATATGTCAAGTCATCATGTTATATCACCATATGATATATCTTGACATGACACATGATAAATTGTGAAATTATTTAATGGCATGGCATTTTATGATATGATATACTCTTGATGTGACATAATTTCATGGCATGAAGTGTGACATATAACATATGATGACATTTCATGCCAAGATATTTCATGTCCCCATCTGTTGTGCCATGTATGACATGTCATGTCCAAACTAGATATATAACGTGCCTGCACAAACTGGCTTTACACCTGCTTTGTTAGAGGTGTGTACCTGGGACTACTTATGTGTAAGGCATTAATTGATTGTTGTAGGTCCAGGGCAAGTACCAGATTTGTGTTGTTTTAAGCATATGGGCAATGAAATGATTTACACAGCAGTAAGTGCTGGCACAATGACCACTCACCCGTGGCTTGTAGGCAGTAAGCTCTTCATGTTTGAAGTGGAGCTGATGTGTATGTAGCGTGATGTCCTCAAGGAGCAAGAACATGTCCATATGTTTGCAATGGGAATACAGTTTTCTGAATTGACTGAGGGTCTAAGTCCAGCTCAGCTAACTGTGTACTAATTTGCTGGTAAGATAATCAGTGGTTTAGTGCATCACTGAAGAACGCTACATTTGATCTCCTGGTCACAGCTTTTCATGTCATGGGTTTGATTCATGCTTTCATCCTTTCAAGCTCTATTGAAGATGTACCATTAAGTTAGGTAATAGTAGCATAACCTTTTGTGATTTGGCACTGTGAAGAAGATAATGATAACGGCCCTCATTCCGAGTTTGGAGGTAAGTAACGTCCCTTATCGGTATGGCGCCAATAGCGTGTCCGTGCTGGCACGAGTCCACTAATAAAGGACTATTACGACTTCGCGGGCATGAGCTTTGCGCCATGCCGGTAAGGTACCTAGCCATGCCGCAAAAGGCTCCCAAAAAGCCCTTACCGGCAAGAAGCTAGGTGCAGATTACACTTCCGACATAGTGCAATGCGTCATTAGCGGTGACCGTAAATAGCGGTGACTGTAATTAGCGGACACCGCTATTTACAGTCAGCGCTAAATAGCGGAACCAAAAATAGCGTTATTGCACAGGAACGGGAAGGAGCACGGCGGCCACCTTGAAAAACACAATCCATTGCCATCCTCAGCACACAGGACCCCTGGGAGACTGCTGTTCTACTGAAAAGTACCCCTTACAAGCCAAGAATGCACTGTTCCTGGCCAACATGAGTAACACCGACATATGGCTGCATTCACCACCCATGTATGAAATGACGTGCCCTTCCCAACACAAATGCCTATTACCCACAATTGTGTGGATGAGCAATTGTCCCAATGTATGTATGATGCCTATCCAAACTTCACTCATGCCGTCCCTCTCTTCCACCCCCACAGGCAGTGAGCATGACAGCGAAGAGCAGGACACCACCTCTGCACAGGCCACACCCAGTAAGAGGTCCCAGGAGGACAGCAACCGTCCATCTACTTCCAGGGGACAATCCAGGGGGCGCCGTGTTCCAGCAAGCAAGCCACCGCAGGGACACATAGCACCTGCACCACCAAGGCCCGTGGAGGGCACACCAGCCCACTCCCCCACCTACTGTTCTGCCTGGAGACACCTGTCAGACACCCCATTTAGAGGAGTCCAGTGTGGTTGGGGAGGTGGCACCCACGGCACCCCTCACAGTAGAAGACAGCCAGGATGACATCTGGGGCACCATTGAGGATGATACAATGGATGTGGTCCACACCCCAACCCAAATTGCATCCCCCCAGGTATCTACTAGCGATACCATTAACACCAACACCCCAGAGCAGTTTGCGCATGACGACACCCAGGGACCAATCAGTCCAGTATCCAGTGTTGGGGAGGATGAGCAGGCTGGGCATGTCAGTCACATACCCAGCACACCCACAGGTGCAACCGCAGGACCACAGTGGCGAGGTGCTCACTGCACTCATCCGGGAATTTGTAGAGGACAACCATCAGGCCAGATTTGAGTGGCGTACAGAGTTGTCAGCACTGGCCCGGTCCTTTACAGACAAAACGAACCGCCTCTGCGAGGAGGTCTCGGCCCTCCGGCAAGTGCTAGGGCTCATCGCTGATGCCTTGGAGGCAGGTCGACCCGCCCCACCACCTCAGCAGGAGGCCACACATCCTCCAGTTCAACCCAAACCAGCCTGCTATTGTGCGATCAATGATTGCCGCACAGCACGTCCCTCCTGTGCATCGCATCAGGTGGTAGCAGTTAAATGACAGGGGGCAGGGACACGTTCCGGCGGATGCACATATTGTGCAGCATTACACATGCCACATGCCATGGTGATCTTGGCCACCTTCTCATGCCTGTAGAGGAGTGCCCCACCCGTCCGTCTGAGGCAGCGAAATCATGCCTTCAACAGGCGAAAGACTTGCTCGATGACCACATGTGTACGGGTATGGGAACGATTGTAGTCCTCCTTGTGCCTGTTCTGTGGGTTTCGGACAGGGCTGAGGAGCCACGGCTTCAAAGGATAGCCACTATCACCTGTATGAGATAAAAATGAAGGTAAATGTCAGGGGAATCATGAAGGACAGCTGTACTAGTCACACATGCCTGCAGTGTATGGTTGCCCATATGCACATGTCCCTGGATGCATTGCCACCATTTACTGTCCCTCCATGTGTCCTGTGCCATGGTCTAATGGTGTGGGTTTCATCTTCATGATGATGGTGTGCACTGACGTCTAGTTTCACATGCATGGTGTATGCATACAGCAGTGTAAGTGTCAAAATAGTGAGGTGTTGTGTCCTGTGAGATTTGGCAGTAGTCTGTGCAATAATGGGCAATCAGCATTGGCATTCCCATGGTGACATGCAGCACTCCTGTGATTGTGCCGGCCCTGTGCCGGACTGTGGATTCCCTAGTAGGTTCAGTATGATGCACTCCCAGGGATGCATGTTGTAAAGACTGGTAGGGGGTGTCTGTACTTCCGCTCTCTATATGGTAAAGGAGAGGCACAGAAGACCCCAGCCAAGATTCTCTATAAGGTAGCAATGGACGAGCAATCAAGGCCTAGCTTCTCAGGAGGTGATGCAGGCTGGTTCTTAAGTACAGTGTAGTCCCCGAACCCCCACAAAGGAATGTCCACACACTGTATTACTGAAAACACAGTATTTATGTAATTAATATTCAAAGGTATGTACACGATCACAACAACGCACTTTGTACTCGGACATCAAGAATGATAAATATATACAATTCTAAAATGGTACCACTAATGTTATCAAATCTCATTAAAGTGCATCAACTGTACAGTTAAAATGTCACACAGATCAATAACGAGGAAACCAGCAATAGAGATAGGAAGGAACGCAAAATGGCTGAAACAGTAGGCTGAATACTGAACCCTACCACGAGGCACAGTTCTGAGTGGAGATCCCCCCACCTGGGCAACCTGTAAATAAGATATATCACACAAGCCCAGTCCATATGTTCAATAGTCTCACTTCTTCCTATTAAGGCTTTACCCCCCCAATGTACCTGGTGGAGTAGAGTTCTCCGACGATGCGTCGACCAATCCTTCTTGAGTGCCTCCCTTTCAGGCGGGAGCCACGGATCGTCGAGAGGTGTCGGGGAACGTGGCGTTCGGTGTCGGGGAATCGACAGCCCCTTTAAGGCAGGAGTCACGGGTCGTCGAACGTCCGATGGTGAACAGGGTGAACTATGGCAGGGAAGTGGCAACTTCGTTCCTAGGTCCGATGGTGAACAGGGTGAACTATGGCAGGGAAGTGGCAACTTCGTTCCTAGCGGTGCTCGTCGATGACAGAGCGTTGGCGTCCTGCAAGGAAGAGGCGTGCGGGGCACCTCAGTGACGATAGTTCTGGACCGCAAAGAGATGATGAAGAACTGTGGCCCAGCAAGGGTGTCGAGACGTCGGCATCTCTGTGGTCTTTAGGTGGCGGGAAACCCACCGGTGGATGCTCCTCGGCGGGTCGACGGTCAGGCCTTCTCCAGCGGGAGACAAGCGGATGACGATGCAGACCAGAGCGTTCGATGATCAATTAAAGTTCTTAGGCAAACGGGAGCACGGCGGCTCCGGACGGTGACGGCGGTCGTCGACAGTGGCGGACAACAGTCCAAGGGCTTCTCTTTGAGATTCCGCAGCAGTCCCCGTATCGGGTGGGCAGCCTGTCGAAGGTCTGTCTACCAGGGAGCGTTGGCAAAGATCAGCTGTGCACGATGGTCCCTCGTAGCTCTGGAAGAGGGCACCTTACCAGGTCCTCTCTGGGTCAGTCCTTGGAAACACAGCAGCCTTCAGATTGCGAGGGAGAGCCACAGCACTCCTTCTCGTCTAGCGGTGGTTTCAAGGTCAAGCGTCAGTTACTCCAGTAACTCGTCGTAGTGGACTTCAGCTTCTGAACACGATTCCTAGCAGTGAGAGGTCCCCAGATATACTGTTGATCTCCCATTCATTCCGCTGGGTCACACTCAAGCATCCAATCACAACTACGGGCATTCATGCAGGCAGGCAGCCAATCAGGCACACAAGGTATTCAGGTCATTCACTTCTCTCCAGACACTCACAAAAAGTTATGTGTATTGGGACAAGTACCGAGCCATTCAACACTCCAAGCTGCATTCATACCGGTTTTGGGCAGGGCTGTCTCAGTCATTGTGTCAACCACCAGACACTAGACACCCACAACACAGAATGCATATTCGTCACACACTCTATTCACCCAGGTCCCACCCACAGGAGGTACCCACAACATACATCACCGGGAAGGCTCCAGCTAGTCTGGCCGGGCCTTCACAACAACACCATATATGGCATTTCCACTCAACAGCCAGTCAGGGGGAAGGGACAGAGTCAGGGCTTCCCAGGACTTTGGGAAAACAAGGTAATGGGTAATAGAAAGCAAGAGGCCACCAGGGCCATCTTGTTTTCTATTAGGAATCAACTGATCCCAATTGCAGGGCCAGGGTATCCCAAAATGGAGGATACTCCGCACACCTGTCAAACTCAGCATGGAGCTGCCACCAGCCCCTACCCTGCTCTGCGGGCCACCCACAGGTGCCCAAAAACATACACTAGGGCACAGGGTTGTACCCCCACCCATGGGTGCCATAAGGGTATCCCATGGGTCCGTTCACCAAACCAAAAGAGAGAGAGCTGCACCACCAGGTGTCCCACATGAACTCCTGTGCGGAAAACACGACAGAGCACATGAGAAAAACAGAAAAGGACAAGGATACGGAGGCCCTGTCCCTCCGATGCATTTCCAGCATCACACTTGTCCTGTGTGGTGATATGGTGGAGACATCAACATGGTGCATATACACTGCATGGTGCAGGATGTCGTTACGGAGGGTGAGGGTCGCTGATGGGTGGTGCACGTGTCGTGTGATGTGGGGTGGTTTCCTGTTAGTTATGTCGTGATAGGTGTGGACCTTACTTCATTAATATTGGATCTTTGTGTCTTGTACGGTATGTGATGGTTTGGGGCATAATTTGGTGATGTGCACATCATGCAGCATGGTGGTGTGTGCATCTCTCCCCCCTTTCAATGCCATGTGCCAGTCCTGCTACTTACCAAGCAGCCAGGTACGTCGTCCAGCATGTCGCTCCATGTAGGGTGATAGCGTGGAGTTCCGCAGGATCAACTTTTGTATCAAATATCTCCTGGGGAGTCCGTGGTAGGGATATGTAGTCCCTTGTGTGCTTGAGGAGGGCATCCAGCACTTGGTTCAGGATTCGGGAAAATAAGGGTTGTGATATGCCATGCATGTGCCCCACTGTGTGCTGGTAGGTGCCTGTGGCAAGGAAGTGAAGCACAGACACTACCTTCAGTAGAGGGGGGATGGCAGTGAGTATTTCAATGAGGCTCACTATGTCGTCGTTTATCAGGTCCACTATGGTGGTGATGGTGTCCCGGTCCACTCGGTACAGGGTGTGGATCTGCTCAGGGGTTAGGTTGAAGGGAGTGGCTCTGATGCAAGGGATTGGGGGCTGCCGGTGTGGTAACGGTGGCTGCACTGGTGGGGCATGCTGGGCCTGTCTCACCCTCCTTATCCTCCTGCGTCTCCTCTGTGGTGGCACCTGTTGTTGTTGATGTTGAGACATAGCAAGCAGGTCCTCCAGCTGCAGTAATGCTACTACTATCGGTATCATCTTGGTGTGGGAGGGGGTGTGGTGTGTGGGTGTGCTCCTTTTGCCCTGGGCCCGACTCCATTGCCTCCACCTGTGCTTATTGTGTGCACCTGTGGAAGTTGGGAATACTGCTCAGGGCTCTTTACAGCAGGTCGGCGACGCCGGTATTTACGCCATGCCGGTAGGCACTTTTTCCACCCTCATGAGGCCGTTATTTGCATGTCTGCCTCACTTGTGATCTACTCCGGTTTACGGCATGGCGCTAACGTCGGCATGGTGGGTCGCGTGCGTGCGCCCAGCCCGCTATTAACGGCATTGTACTTTACGGTGCCGTTAATAGCGGTCTGGTTGGTCAGAATAGCCCGTAGAGGTAAGCGATGCCGGTAATCCTTTACCGGCATCGTTTTTCCCTTACCTCCAAACACGGAATGAGGGCCAATCCCTTAAACGTGAAATAATGATAACTCTAGAGAGCCAATTTATTGTTGCAATTTTGAATATTCAATAAGATGAAAGCACCTTTACCTAATCATCCATTTGGCAGAAGCGATGTAATTGTATGTCACTGGGGGTTCTGTATGATGCCTCATATGACTTGTGGCTGCTTCAGAGTGAACAACAAGGATGACAGTATAAAGGTTCTTAGTTATTCTAGACAAGTGCCTACAACATTCCAAGATATTTGGTCTTGTTAATGCCAAAAAATGACCACATCAAGAGGAATTATATCACCCTTATCATAGTTTCACCAATAGTTGTATGCTGGTAAGAGGCACATGTTCATGGTTTTAAGGAAAGTTATTACAACTAATGAATGAACATAGGGCGGCTTCAGGATCTCCTCTTTCTCTGGACCTACCAACGCATGATATGTTATGATTTGGCATTTATAAGATATGATATTACATGATATGGTATGGGATTTATAACATGCCTAAACACAGGTGTTTCAATCTTTATCTAAATCTTATCTCTCTCTGCTGAGTCCACATGCCCCTAAAGTGTGGTGACTGCTGCTTGGTCAACTTCCTGTGAAACTGTAACTTCCTGTGAAACTGTCCTATGTCCTCTTCCTGTGAAACTATGACTAATGCATCAGCCTCACGCCATACTTCACCATAGGCTTCTGCTCAGGTTCTAGCCATGCTTCTAACGGAGAAGGGATACGCCGCACCATAGAGATTGTGCAATCCAACGTTTGATTACTCTTTTGAAAAAACATTAAACATTTCGCCGATTAGCAGTCTGATAATGCACGTGTCGACATGAGCAGTAATGATTTTGCTTTTTAATGATTGCTTTTTTAGAAGTTCCTAGGGGAAGAGGAGTGCTCTGGCGATATTGTAAGTGTGGCAACGCTGTGTGAACACGTATTAGAAGAGAAGGCTGGTGTGTTGCCTCCGTTCATAGTTCTAATTGTTCATGTGGGTGCAAGGCCCTTCGTGTGTCTGAAGTGGAGGGATATCCCACGAGCATATTATCCTAGCCGTACTCGCGTCACGACTCACAGCTCCACAAATTGCCCTTACATCGACCGAAATCTAAACAGAAATTGAATGGAAAAAGTATTACCATTAATAACAACTTTTAAAAGTCCACTGGGGTCCTCCAATGGAGAAGTTGTGAGACTTGCTTAGCCAGAGAGAGAACTTTTGGTTGCTTCCTTCTTATCCGGGACCACCAGTTGGCAGTGCATTCAAACTATGGCCCATCACAGCTGTCCTCATACTCAGCCGAGTTCTGAATAGGACAAAAAAGACCTGATGCCACAAAGTGACTTCTCACTAATCACACTTTGCGACTTCTTGTAACAAACTGAATTATACCTAGTGAGGGGCATATTTGGGAGAATTGTGGGCAAAGTTGATAAATATACCAACGGTACAGCACACTCCCCCACATGTTCCCACTAAATTGACTGTGACTGGTCTATTAAGCCAGACCACGAAGCTTTGCTCTATTGCCCTGAAGGCAAGTTGGAGTCTGTGCTCAGAACATGCCTTACATGAAATAGTTAATCTTTGAGGCTGCCCTCTGGAACGATAGCTCATGCGATAACAAACAGTAGATCAGCTGAGCTTGGCCAAGCATCGCCAACTATACTTGAAGTCCCAATTCATGAGCCGTGAAGAACAACTCGTTGAACAGGGTGTTATAAACCCATAACGTGTTTCACATGTGTTATTGCCAGTCTCTTACCTGGCAGCGAAACGCCACTTGTCATCAAAAAGGCGAAGGTCAGCTCTTGAGTTCCCTCAAAGAACTCCCGGGCGCCATCCCACAGGATGTTGTGCAAGTCCATGATTCTGCATCTGTTCATGGAAAGTTTTTTTTATTGTTCTTGGCATTCATTACTTTTTATTTAGGCCTTTGTAGGGTCCGAGTGACTCAGCATTAATCACAAAAGAAACCTGAATATACAGATGGGAGAACTACAACACATTAAACATGGCAATGCTTAATATTGATAAAGTGCTAAAAATGTACCACAAACGTTATTTGGCCACAAACGTTGCGCGTGACAGATGTCATATTCCCCAAACCTAAATATCCTGTTTTTTTGTGGCCAACCCTGCAAATGATTTACACGAATCGCTTTCGTATGGCTCTTCGCTGCTAGCCCTGAAAGAATTGCTTCGGGGAGACGCCTCCAACTACTTTTCAACTACTAAAGCATTTTTTGGAAAGGTCTAAAACGTGTAATGTACAACATGTTTAATGGTTAAAATACTTCAACCCTCGTTCCGGAATGGGTCATATCAAAAGCATGGAAAAAGGCTTTCAGTCCTTTTGCTACTTTTTCTAATGAGTATTATGCAGGTGCGGAGCATAGCCACCTGCTGCAAGAGATCTGCACGGAGACTGCGCACCAGAATTTCCATGCAGGAGAACCACACCACACCGTACTCTCATGTCCCCAGACCAGAAAGATTTCAGCAGCTTGTTTCCACTCTTCCGGCGGAACGAAAAAGCAGGCGCAATCTATTGGAATCAACGGAGCAATGACGGACGCCATGTTTGTCTGGGAACAAACCATTTGAATTTTTGGGCGGGATTACAAATTCTACTTTTCTGAGAGGCTTTCCAGACCGAGCTGGACCTGCGCCCTCTGAACTCTAGCATTGACCTAGCCTCTCACACCATCTCTGCCTGGCATGGGGTAACGGGATGAGAAAGGTACCTCCCATGGTATAGACATAGCCATCCCTCAATGTATGAGGTCTCCCTTCTACTGCCAAAATGTTTAAGCTTATTTAAATCTCTCGCTCCCACTGTTGCCCTAGGTCTTCCTTCCACCCTCACCCAATGATTGAATACTATTCCCCAGCATGGCCTACTTCAGGCTGCACACCGAGAAGACTCCCTCTAGACTAGAGGGTGATCATAACTGTTCTCTAACATACACATCCCATACATGTTAGAGCATCCTCCAGAGAATACCATATGTAACCCGATGTAGAATTCTGGGTTTTATAGAGCCCCATACTTATATTTACATAAGTGCGGGACACTTGGTGAACTTAACAACGCAGGTGATAAATAAATTACACTCTGTGCGTTCCATAAAGCGAAAATGATTAGAGCGAAAATATGAACTTTCGCCCGTAAAATGTAATGTGTACCTTTGAAAAATAGCCTGTATATGTTGAAGTGAGAACTGGCTAGCTGTGAAATTCTGGGGGGCTTTTCTATTTCGGGATGTTTGTCTTTCCCCGTTCTCATTAATAAAAATATTACTTTAAACACCATTTTATTTTATTTATTTCTTCGTCCTGTTTATTTCCTGGTGTCCTGTGAGATGGAGGGTATTGGTACTGTCTGCCAGCAGGGGGAGAATGAGGTGTCTCTGAGGAGAAGTTGGAGTTTATGACATCGCCCCCCCTCTGAGATTACCCGTATGGTATGGTCCGTGGGGAAGCATGTGTGATCCGCACGGGTCGCCTGGTGCCCACTTGGATGAGGTTGCAGCGTTGGCCGCCGCCGACGGATGACATGCTGCCAGCTGTTTTGCTTGGTGTGCTGGCTCTGAAGGGGGCCGCCGTACAGCTGGGCGGCCTTGATTGCAACGGCAGTAGCCGGACTGAGGAGGAAGCTCTGAGGGTGGTCCAGGGCCCCTTGCGCATTTACACGGGACGCCTGGTGCCCGCAGGATGAACGTGGCATCGGCTGCTGAAGTTGAGGAGGCGGATTTGCAGGCAGCCCAGGGCCCCTTGCTGCCTGTGGGCAGGGGTCTCCTGGTAACCGCAGGATGGAGGCGGCGGCGGCAGCGCAGCCCCGGTGGAGCGAACAGCTGTGGCCGTGTGTGGGTCCGGTGGCGGCCCCACAGCAACAAGGAAGAGGGCCATGTCAATAGCCCTGCACCAGCCTACAAGGCCCATCAGGTCAAGGACACAAGAGAATGACCCATAAGTTCACTCTTCACAGAGCCTCTCGTTGTCACCAGGAGTACTTCAGAAGGGTAGTGACTTCTTGAATGCTTGTTCGCCCTCAGCATCACTTAACACTCTGAACCAAGCCAGATATCGTAGCTGGCCCAGACACCCTGTCACCAGTGTCATTTTGCCAGCAGCCCCACAGTAGGAGGGGAGGAGTGGTCTGTCAGCTCGCCACCAGGAGCCTGCAACAGTGAGCCTACCCCATCGAGGCGCGTAGCCCCTGGCGCTTCCGGATGCGTTGGTGCCCGCCCCGAGCTATGTGCTCCTGTGTCATCTGGCGATCACTAACCAAGGACTAGGTTGATGTGGCCCCTGGCACCCCCAGGTGCAGCTTTACCGGCCCTTGAACTCTTGATGACCCCAGAGACAGATACACCTCAGCGAAGATCGGACTGGTACCCTGTAGACCCCGCGTTTCAACACACAAGGGCTGGGAGTCTGTCGATCGAAACGGGCCCAGCCCAAGCATCAAGTGGAACTGTGTTTATGTGGTTGTGGGTGGTTGTAGTAAGGGGTGCCAGGGGCGAATGGAGGTGGTGTATTGGTGGAGCAAGGCCCACTCACCCAAGTTAATAAAGGGTGTGCCGGTATGGGGAATTTCAACGTGTCACCAGTAACTCACCGACCCAGACCTGGGCCCCAAGGGTGTGAAAACTAGTAGGATTTATAGTGTTAGTATTATTGTGTGTATTGTGCTGTGATTTTGGAATTCGTTTTGTTGTTATAAAAAAGGAGGAGTCTTGCATGTCACCCCTTCTGGGGGACATGGTAGCTCCCAGTGTTGGTGTCATGGTCACATGGGGGTAACCATGTGACCAAGGAAATAAAAAGGGCAAGCCGTTTCAGGCTCGTCAATCGATCTTGAGCTGACTCTGGTGTCGTTCTTCCAGGCACCATGCTGATTGATTGATATTTTATTTCTATTGCGCTCGTACACAAGTGCTTCAGAGCACGACAAGGCAAGGGAGGGGAACAGGGGAGAACAAAACGGCGATCTTACTACGCCCAGTGACATTGAGAACGCGCAAGTGCATGGGAGAGGGGGAGGGTAAAAGTGCATGGAAGGGGGGAGAGGTGGAAAGTGAGAAGCAGAGGAGAAACAGATAAATAACAATAAATAAATAATAAAGGCAACAAACAGTGGTAATGCAGCCAGCAATTTGCAAGTGCTAGGTTTAGGACAGCAGATAGGGTAGGTCTGATAAGTGCAGGAAGAAAAAGGGGGGGCTGTATGGGTACAGATACAGAACCCAGTGCAAGGGGTGGCCCAGAGGTAGTGCGGGAGGGTGGCAGGATGAGCAGGTACCTGGGCCCAAAAGACAGAGGGTGGCCAGGTGCACAGTGCCAAGAGAGAACAGATCAGCAGGGGAGAGGGGGAGCGAAGGCAGAATAAAAGAGGAAGGTCTTGAGGTGCTTCCGGAACCGGAGATGGTTCTCCTCAAGTTTTAGAGTGGCAGGGAGGCTGTTACAGAGGGAGGCCCCAGCCGAAGACAGAGATCTGCCCCCAGCTCGTTTCTTAGAAAAACGACTGACCCTGAGTGAGTTGGAGGTAGAGGAGCAAAGAGCTCAAGAGGGGAGGTATTTGCGGAGGGATAGATTAAGGTATTTTGGACCCAGGCCCCAGAAAGCCTTGTGGACAATGCAAAGGGTTTTGAATTTAATCCTTGCATCCACTGGGAGCCAGTGGAGAGATTTCAGAGCTGGAGAGATACGATCCCAGGGCTTGAGGCCAAGGACAAGTCTCGCAGTCCTGTTCTGGATTAGTTGCAGAGGGCGGAGAGTAGAGGCAGGTAGATTTAGAAAGAGGCTGTTACAATAGTCCACGCTAGAGAGAACCAGAGCTTGAGATACCATGAGCTTCTGGGGGAAGCAGAGGAAAGGCAGAGTACCTCTGAGGAGGAGCAGTCGGAAATTTGACTTTTTAGAGACCTCAGAGATGTGGCCAGAGAAGGAAAGGGTGGAGTCAAAGATGAACCCGAGGTTCTTAGCCTCGCAAGTGGGGGTAGGAGGAGGTCCTAGGGAGGCCGGCCAGAGAGTGAGGGGAAAGGATGGTGAAGGTGTGCCGATGAGGAGGATCTCCGTCTTGCTGGCATTCAGACAAAGATCATTGGCGGCACACCAATCTTGAATGGCAGTTAGGCAATCAGAGATGAGAGAGGGAGAGGAGGTGGCAGAGGGCAGCTTGAAAATGAGTTGAGTGTCGTCAGTGTAGCACTGGAAATTTGAGCAGAAAATGGCAATGCAGTGGGCGAGAGTTGCCAGGTATTGGTTGAAAAGCCAGGGCAAGAGGTTAGACGCCTGGGGAACACCACATGTAGAGAGGAAGATAGATGAAAAGAAAGACCCAAGTTGGACCTGGGAGGGTCGATCTGAGAGGAAAGAGGTCAGCCAGGCCAGAGCCTGATCAGTGATACCCAGGTTTTCACAGAGACGGTTGAGCAGGATGGTATGGTTGACCGTGTCGAAGGCAGAAGAGAGATCGAGGAGGATGAGGACAGATGGAATGTTAGAGTCAAGGTTGGTGAGTAGATCTTCACGGATGTTTAGGAGAGCAGTTTCCAAGCTTCTGCCAGCTCTGAGGCCAGACTGGTGGTCATGGAGACAGCCAACAGAATTGGAATGAAGGTTAAGCTGAGAGATGGCCAATTTTTCCAGGAGTTTGCCAAGAAAGGGAGTAATGGAAATTGGGCGATAGTTAGCTGGACAAGAAGGATCAGCTGTGGGTTTCTTGAGAAGAGGATGCACAAAGTAGTGCTTCAGACAGGAGGGGAAGGATCCAGAGGCAAAGGAGTGGTTGCAAAAATCAGCAAGGGCCGGAACGAGGGTGTCAATGTGGTCCTTGATTGTTTTAGAGGAACAGGGATGAACCTGTTTTGAAGAGGCTTTCATAGATCGGACTTGTCTAGTAACCTCGTCAGGGATGAAAAGAGGAAAGGACGAGAAGGATGGTGGGAGGGTGGCTAAAGGAGGGTCAGCAAGCACAGATGGAGAGGGAAGAGGAGTGTGGGTGGAGAGGGTGGACAGGATGTCCTGGGTTTTTGAAATTAAGTGAGAGGCAAGGGCATTGCAAAGAGCATGGGAGGCAACAGGAGGGTTAGAGACTGCAGCAGGGTTGGCCAGCTCCTTGCAGATTTTAAAGAGTTCAGCCGAGTTGTTAGATGCCGCAGAGACACAAGCTTGAATGTGGACTCTCTTCTCGGTGAGGACAGAGAGTCGGTATTGCCTTTGTAGCAGGCGACAGGCCAGTTTGTTAGAGGATGAACAGGAAGTCCTCCATTTACTCTCAGCTGCCCTACACTTACGTTTAAGTGTAGCTAAATCAGAGTCATACCAGGAATTGCACTTGGCTTTGGACTTCAAACGGATCCTCATAACAGGGGCAAGAGCATCAAGTGTATCAGAAATTGAAGAGTAGAGCAGAGACAGGGCTGTATCAGGATGAGAGACAGCCAAAGGTGGAGGGGGGAGAGAAAGTGGCGGCAAAAGCCTCAACTGACACACGCTTCATGGGCCGGATGTCCGAGAAGGTAGGTTGGCAGTGTTGGGGTAGGCTTGGCTTGGGGGAAGAGATGGAGAGATGAGATGAGAGGAGGGAGTGATCGCTCCAGAAGAGAGGAGTGGTCAGAGGGATGGAGAAGGGGAGGTCAGAGGAGATCAAGACATCGAGTGTGTGCCCTGCAAAGTTAGTCGGGCCAGAGGGGAGGATGGACAGGGAGAGGGAGTCGCAGAGGTCACGGAAGAGTACAGAGGACGAGCGAGGAGAGTCTTAATGTATATTTAGGTCACAGAGGAGGAGGAGTTGAGTGGTAGAGGCCAGGAGGGAGGAGGAGAGGTCTGCCCACTCAGAGAGAAATGAGGTGATTTGACCAGGAGGCCGGTAGATGGTAACCACAGTAAGAGAATGGGTAGGCGAGAGAGAAAGCCTACAGACAAGGCATTCAAAAGAGAAGTAGGTCTGAGTGGGAATGATAGAGGCAGGCATCCACTCAGGAAAGATCAGGGCTACCCCCCCACCGGACCGGGAGGATCTGGGTGCTGGGAGGATCTTGTAGCCATCAGGGAGGAGAGTGTCAAAGCTCGTGACTGAGCTGGCCGTGAACCATGTCTCAGTAAGACCAAGGACATCAAGGACGTGCTGGTGCAACACCGTGCGGGGCCCAGCACGAGGACGGTGCCCCTGCTGGGCAACACCATCCCCTGAGAATGTATTGGCCATGTGGTCATGGCTGAGGGTGCAACCCCGGCATGGGTTTCCCCAGAGGCGGGGCTGTTGTGAGCTGGGTGCCCCCAGCCCAAGTGGTCTGCTCTGGTGATCCAAGGCTAGCAGGGCGATCCCTGCTCATTGTTTGCTGCATGATGGCGGCCCAACTGGTCATGTTCGGGTGGCCCCGACAACGTCTATGGCCCGCTCCGGTGGTCCGGGAGCAAACCACCACAAGCCGGTTACTGTAGGTTTCTGCGGAATGTTTGCATCGAACATTCGCTCCTGAGCTTTTTCCTTGCTGAAGCAATACAGTAAGAGGTATGAGAAGGAGAACTTGAGAGAGGATTGCTGTGTAGAGCAGTCCCTTTGTGTCTCGAACTGAAGCACGGTCTTAAGCTGTAAGGCCTCCATGTCCAACTGCTAGCAGTAAAAGAGACTGCACCTGTTCTAGAGTAAACAAAGCAAACTCTGTCGGCCTCATTTGTGTCTGACTAAACTCCAGGGCTCAAGTCGAGGGTACACGTGGGTGGACTTCGTCCACCCACTTTTTTCAGAGGGTGGACTCAGCCCCCTAGCTAAAATGAAAAACATTGAATGCCTTCTTTGAATTCAGGAATTAAAGCCGACCAGGGATTGAACCACAGCCATCAGGTTTGCAGGCTGGACATTTACCACTGCACTATATGACCTGATGAAAAATAACCAACAACTAAAGGTGAAATGTTTCATTTCGGTACTGCATGTTCCGGGGAAAACATTTGTATCGGTTCTTGGAGTTTAAAACATGCACACCTTTAAACGTCACTATACAGTGTGTCCCTGCCTAAGGCATCCACCCGACACCATCCTGAGTCTGCATTGGTCCAGGCTGCATATTTCTGGGCCAATCATCCGCCGTCAGGCGCAAGCCGTGCCCAGCACGAAGGCACTAGCACAAAGGCTGGTGACCTGTCCTGAGCCTGTCCAGAGCGTGACCAGCGGCCAAGGCCAGTCTCCCTTTGCTGCTGACCCTCCCAGCATCCCTGCTAATCTTCTGTGCAGGATTACACTGCCCAAGGAGCCACGCATGCACTTTCAACGCGCTGGTAAGCACTACATACACGATCTTAATTACTTTTACCAACCTTATGTCTTTGACATCCTGCTATGCGCAACAAAATGACTAAGTGACACCTATTGTAACGACCTTAGTCGGTCATTCCTACATCTGGCACTAACATGCTCTGATGCCATCATCCGTTGCCACCCTGACCACATTATACCAAACGGCTTTAGAGCTTGAAACCTGCTTTGCAACTGTCTGTGGCCAGCGCCTCCCACTATACTGCACTGATCACTCTCACAGCCTATACTAGGAACTGAACCTAGGCTTACCATAAGTGCCCCCACCTACCCTACATTTGTCTTTTAATTGCATTCCAGCGTGAACAATATTGACTGCCTCCTACCTGTCTGTACAGCGCACTACGCATTCTTACCTATATTACGATTCTTGAACTCAGGCGCACCCTGCTGCTAAAGGTGCTCCTACCTGCTTGCCCACTGGATTTTAGCCCACTCTGTGATTGTTTAATTTAGTTGGACCTGCAGCTAGAACTGCTCCCACCTGTTTGCACATTGCATTTTAGCTCACTCTGTGATTGTTTAATTTAGTTGGACCTGCAGCTAGAACTGCTCCCACCTGTTTGCACATTGCATTTTAGCCCACTCTGTGATTGTTTAATTTAGTTGGACCTGCAGCTAGAACTGCTCCCACCTGTTTGCACATTGCATTTTAGCCCACTCTGTGATTGTTGAACTTAGTTGGACCCTTCAGCCGTAATTGTCCAGTCACCAGCGTTTTAGGCATTTTGCGCTAAAATCGAATCTAGATGCCAATATGCTTGAACATTCTCATTGCATTTTTACAATTTAAATGTACTGTATGCTAGCTCACTGCACCTCCTAGTCACCAGTGTCTTATCCGTCTTGTGCTCTCCAGTCACCAATGTTCCAGGCCTCTTGCGCTAAAATCGAATCTAGATACCAGTATGTTTGCACATCTTCATTCTATTTCTACAATTTAAATGTACTGTATGCTAGCTCACTGTACTCCCTAGTCATTAGTGTCCCAAGCATTAGCATTTAAGACATAACACTGCGTAGACAGAAATGTCCCCTACCTGCCTTATCAAAGTCACCTTAACCCTAATACTCATCTCCGCTATACTTAGCACAATGACCTTTACTATCAAAACCAGCCCTCCCAAGGATAGAAACTTTAGACTCAGGTCCAGACTGCCCAGCTTTTATGAACCTGTAAGTAACCATCCGAATAATGCCAATAGACGTACTAATACCCAGCCTAAAAACCTGTCTCGATTAGTCAAGCAACCCAGCGCTCAAACCTCTACTAAAGTACTCACAACTTTAGATACCATACCACCTAAAACTTGTCAAACAACTAAACACAATAACTCTCTGACACTAATAGGATCCCTTATTAATGCAAGATCAGCTGTGGCCCACTCCCCAGAAATTGCTGACATCCTAAATAACAACAATCTGGACCTACTGGTCATAACTGAGACTTGGCTTCACGAGGCTGCAGGACCAACACTAATGCTAGCAGTGCCCGACAAATACCAAATTCTCAGAGCTGACAGGCCAAATGCCAGAGGTGGCGGACTAGCCATCATCTTCAAATCTACCCATCCCATCAGACATGCCACGTCAGCCTCCTACTCATCCTGTGAAACACTCACAGCCAAAATGTCCCTCTCTAATAATTGCACGCTCTCAATCCACCTGATATATAGACCTCCGGGGCCGCTAGGCACTTTTGAAGACGATCTAACCAGCCTCATAGCCAACAACACCAAAGATCACTCCCAAACCCTACTGCTGGGAGACTTCAACCTTGGCTTCAATGAAACTGACAATAAACATGCAGAGTCAGTCGCAGCCCTGATCAAGGACCATGGGCTTGATCAAAAAGTCCTCTCCCCTACCCACATTAAAAGAAGGACCCTCGACTGGGTATCTGAACTGAATTGTAATATCAGTATTACAGATATTGCTCCTCAAACATGGACTGATCATTATCTAATAACTTTCTCCACCACACTAGATCTCCTGAGCCCCAAAATCAACAACACGGTTCCTCCTCTCCCAACTAGAAGCAAGAAGGATATGACTACTGAAAATATTATCCCTCTCCTCCTTCCAGCCATATCTGGACTGGAAAGTAACAACCCTGACGTCTTAGTAAATACTTTCAATGATGCTATGATCAAAGCCCTAGACGCTACTGCCCCAATCAAACTGCGCAAAGCAAAACAGGAAGCCCACCTAAATGCCTGGTTTACGCCCCACATCAAATCTCTAAGGCTACAAAAAAGAAAGCTCCAATCTATCTGGCGCCACTCACCCACTGAAAACAACAAAAATAATCTAACTGAATTTGTCAAAGCCTACACAAAAGAAATAATCAAAACCAAGAAGAACACCTTTAACGATAGGATCGCGAAAGCTAACTCTAATACTAAAGAGCTATTCGCCATCCTCTGCGAATTGGAATCCCCTATTCAACCTACAGACAATGCCCCAAAAAATAAAGTCTGGTGCACCAACATACAAAATGCCCTCTCTAACAAAATCTCCTTGCTCCAATGCAAAATTGCAAAAAAAGGCCACACTGTCACCTTCTGACCAACAAACACCCCAACCTCAGGAGAATAAGTCTACCGCACCCTTCAGATTCAAGACCATCTTCATAATTGACACAGAAAAAATAATATTGTCCCTCAAACCGTCAAACTGCAAGGGCGACTCCTGCCCTGCACAAATAATAAAGGACGCAGCTAGGGACTTAGCCCCCTTCATTGCCAAGCTCATAAACTCCTCCTTTAAATCCAACACAGTACCCACCAACCTCAAAGAATCATGGGTCCTCCCACTACTGAAAAAACAAACCTTGGTTCCCACTATCCCCACCAATTACAGACCTATCACAACTGTGCCATTTCTACTTAAGATCCTAGACAGAGCCGCCTACATAAAAATCCAGGATTACCTGGAAGCCAACCACCTGCTTGGCTCACGGCAATCTGGCTTCCGCCCACTCCATGGTACGGAAACAGCTCTGTTAGACCTCAAGACACAAATTGAGGAACTAAAGGATATTGGAAAAACAGCCCTGCTCCTCCTACTGGACTTGTCGGCAGCGTTTGACTTGGTAGACCATGCAGTCCTATGCAACCACCTCGAATCTGCCGCCAACTTCACTGGAGATGCCATTGCTTGAGTCCAATCCTTCTTAGCTAATCACACTATGCGAGTCTTCTCCACCTCTGACTCTGCTGACCCTATCTAAATAGCTTTTGGTGTCCCACAAGGATCCTGCGTCTCCCCCACCATGTATAACATCTTCACCAAGCCTTTGTTTGACAAGTTGGACAGACTGGGTGTCACCTACACGAACTACGCAGATGACACCCAGACCCTTATACCCCTTTCGGGTGACTACGAGACAGACTCAGACTTGGTGAACAAGATATACACCCTCATTCATGCATGGATGGCCTCACATGGCCTCTGCCTGAATGACGATAAAACAGAGATACTAATCCTAGGTTCTGAAGCTAATATCCAAAAACTAAGCCCAAACTACACATCCTTCAGCATTGATAACAACCCTATCAAAGTGATGCCTGTGGTTAAAACCCTTGGATTCTATTTGGACTCCTCCCTCACTCTCAAGAAGCAGGTCAACTCCCTCGCCTCATCCACCACCTACACCTGCAAACTCATCCGCACTGCCAGACCGTACCTCTCCAGTGCTAGCTGAATCACTCTAGCTAATGCTCTCATCATGTCTAGGTTATACTATTGCAATGCCCTGTACTCAGGAGCTAACAAATACATCACAGACAAAATTCAAAGACTGCAGAACAATGCCTTGAGAGCAGCACTAAACATCCCCCACAGAGAGCATGTCACCAAATTCAGGAAAAAGGTTAATTTTAATTGGCTAAAAATAACGGACAGAATGCTACTCAAAACAGCGTCCCTCACCTCTAAATGTCTGAACTACCTAGCCCCCCGTTCCTTATGGAAAAAATTATGAGGAAAACCTCCATGCGACTCATGAGATCGGCTAACACCTTTAAACTAGAAACTCCCCGTTTTAAACGATCGACCGCGGGAGGAACTAGCTTCCCAGTCAAAGCTGCTCACTGCTGGAACAAGTTACCTCTCGACATCAGAACTGAACAACGGTACCCTAAATTTAGACACAAGATAATTAACTGGTTGCGGGCCAATGACACATAACCTGACTAACACCCACCCACAGGTATATGATACCTTGTTTTATAGTTTGACCTATAAACCTGATCATATATTCAGCTGTTAGACAGTCTTGCCAGAATGCCTTGGACTCTTCTAAGTTATGTCTTGTACTTGCACACATGTTTTGTATATTTTACTGTACATATTTCTCTTTGCCTTGTGTTCGTTATACTCATGCCAAATATTGTAATAAACTTAAGTTTTCTTGTACACTGCTGCGCCCGGCTACCCAAGGGTTTGGTGCGCATTACCAAATAAACAACCAAACAAACAAACAAACGTTCTCAAAAATACTATTAGAAGAAAATATACTCTTTTGTGTGTGTTGATTTTATGAAAGGCAAATGCCATTCGTCCTGTACAATTTGGGTGGTTATGTTAAGCCAATTTAATGAAATGTGCATATTTCATCTTGATATGCTAAATTCTGGTGATGTCACATGCCATTGCGTTTTCTGATGAATCCTCCCACTTTTATTTTTAGGACTCAACCCCTGCTAAACTCACGAGGTAATTGTAAAGAGGGGGTGTGGAAAGGCATTTTATTTCGCTTGGTGTGTGTAGCCCATAGTTCAATGCATCATTCAGTTCAGCATAAAAGAAAAAAAACACATCCAGGGCAGATACCGACACGGAAAATGTTATCCCTTGTGTGATGTCGCACGTGCTGCATACCACGTGGACAAGGAAATAAAGGTGGAGCGAAACGCCAGCGAAAGGCAGTTCCCGCTCTGACACCGAAGCTACAGTGTCTGTGTCTTTCTTGCACGTCTTGCATCAGAGGAAATCTTCCTCGGGCACAGAGGTACACAAAACCAGAGGGGACCCAGGGGTTGACAGAGAGGCTGAGGCAGATTTTCCCCGGCCCAGTATTAGTATTGACGTTAGTGGGCATTACCAGAGAAGGGTCTGAAACCCAAAAGTAAGAAGAAAAGCATCAGAGGAAATTTTCCTCGGGCACAGTGGTAACGAGGAAACCACTGACCACGAGAGAAGGGTCTGAGACCCCCAGAGTGAAAAGGGAAACATCAGAGGAAATCTTCCTCGGCACATTCGTAGGTAAGAAATCATTGGCCTCCAGAGAAGGGTTTGGAACCCCAACAGTGAGGAAGAACTGTACCAAAGAATACCAGGAGAATGGAGTCATACTCATGGTATCAGACAAAGAGCTATGATAAAGACGCCAGGTGAAAGGAGTTATTCCCCCTGGTCACATTTCGGACAAAGAGCTGTGATAAAGATGCCAGGGGAAGGGCGCCATTCACCCTGGCCATATTGTGAATCAAACACCACCAGTAGAAGGGAGCCATTCTCCGGGTGCAAGCCCAGAACTTGTGTTAAAGATGCCAGAGGAAGGGAGTCATTCCCTCTGGCCTTGTGGTGAACTGTACAAAGTAACTCCAGTAGGAAGGAGATATTCTCTTGGCACTGGGCTGAGAGTGGTACTTCAGACACCAGGGGAAGGGAGTCATTCCCCCTGATCCCTGGTTCTATTGGGGACATCATAAACTCATACCAGGGGAAGGGAATCATTTTCCTGCATATTGGATAAAGACTGTGTGAAGCCCGCTAGCCAGGGGAAGAGAGTCATTCCCCCTCGTATTTTCTGTGAAAAGAAGCTAATTGTTGGGCACTGTTCAAGAAGCAGGAGAAGGGAGCAATTCTCCTGGAAGAAGAACTTTCTGTTGGTTTATTTTATAGTTATGGTTTGAGGGTTACAGTAGAATTTGACACAGAATGGTGGAACTTTGATTTGACTGACATTCTGACAATTCCTTTAGTTTTGGTTCAAGGCAGGGAACCCCCTCGTAGAGATATGGACAGTGAGGTCTTTTATTTAAGAAATAAATGTTTATAACCTAAACTATGCCACCTTTGTGTCAGCATCTTTCGTCGACACCCTTACACAGCCATGTGCCCACTGCCTTCCACCAATCAGTGAGGCATGTATGCAGTTAAGTAGTTATCTACCATGTTCCCACGTTTAATTCCACCAATTGGTGTGGAGTGTATGTAGTTAAGTAAGTAGCTGCCATGTGCCCTCTTTCATTCAACAGTGTTTGAGGATTTGAAACCGTTTTGCTAATGCTCTGGGTGCCAGGGGTTTGATCCACCATCCTATTTTTCTAGTTGTCTTGTGTTTGCTTGCTCTTTCCAACTTTTCATTCTTGTATTTGTATTTATTTTATTGAGGGTAACTG
This sequence comes from Ambystoma mexicanum, assembly GCF_040938575.1. Taxonomy (NCBI): domain Eukaryota; kingdom Metazoa; phylum Chordata; class Amphibia; order Caudata; family Ambystomatidae; genus Ambystoma; species Ambystoma mexicanum. Next base: position 1,063,786,839 of record NC_090923.1, on the reverse strand, counting down.
GTGTTCTGAAAAAAAATACTTTCAAAGCAACGCCTAGTCAACATGGCATTTCTGTATCCACTGGTGTTCAACAGCAGATGAATAAGAGTACATGTTACATGCAATGGGAACAGAACAAACATTTCAGACAGTAGTCCGAGGGGATTTGGTATAAGCAGGTTATGCTGCACCACGGGTTCAGGGGGTGGCAGTAATGTGGGAGAAGGCAGAGTGTGATCCTTCTTGGTTGAGTAGGTGCAGCTTTAGTCTAGATTTGAGAGAATAATAGGAGCATTTTTAGTGTGGGGTGAAAGGGTGTTGTAGTGACGTCAGCCAGCTCCTTCCCATGTGGGAAGGAGCTGAAACGAGATGAGGCACAGGGTACCGAGGTGTGAACTAGAGTAGAGGTTGTGCAGAGGGGAGTAGCGCAAGATAGTGGTAGCTGAATACTGGGTGTAGGCCCATGCAAGGAGTTGCAAACAAGCACCTGTCATGGAGGCCTTATTTGGGGGTGGGAGAAGAGTGGAGAAAATTGTAGATGGCAGAGGGTACAAGTGACAAAGTTGAGTACTTTGTCTAGCAGGGAGAAGGAGTATGGGGGAATCAAGGAGGAGGCTGGAACATTATTCAATGCAATAGAGTTCTGCCAGTATGAGGTATTTGGTGGAATTAAGGGAAATGGGGGGCATATTTTCCTGATATTTGTCAGGGTAATCTTATCAATAACCGCAGTAATGGTAGAGGTAATAAAGTTGTAAATGTTCAAATTTCTGTCAAACAGGACCCCAAGGTTGCATGTCTTACAGGGGTAGGGGGGAACGAGTTGAGTGATGGAAGGAAGTGTGGGGGCAATGAATACTTTAAGGTAGATTACCTGAGTCTTGGAGAAGTTCAGCATAAGACAACAAAGTGCCATCCAGTGGTGAATAGCGTAGAGAGAACTAGATATGCAATAAGCGAGGGCAGAAGTGAAAGAAGGGAAGGAGAATATGATTTGGGTGCCATGTACGAAGAGGTTGTATGAGTACCCAAAGGGAGAGATCAGTTGACCGAGTGAGGAGGTGCAAAGGAGGAATAGTAGGGGACCAAGCACAGGGGCCTGGGGGATGCCAATGGGGAGAGGAGTTAAATAACAACTGTCAGCATTCCAATAAATGGCAAAGAAATGATGAGAAAGTAAAGAGGTGAAGCATGAAATTGCTATTTCCACAATACCAAGATAAGCGAGGCTCAGAAGGGAGAAGTCGTCCACTGTGTTGAAGGCAACTGAGAGGTCAAGTCGAATTAAGATAGAGGAAAGTCGACTGTGATGAATCTAGGTAGAGGAAAGTCAACTGTGATGAATCTAGGGAACTTGTCCCGTATCCCCAAGGGGGAGCCACCCACCTTGGATCCTCTGCTCAGGTGGCCAGGGAAAGGCCATCACTTTTGGATCCTGACCCTGGGGATGGAGATGCAAGGGAGGACCACATGGATGGAGAGTCCTTGGGGATTGGAGGGAGGATATCCGCAGGTGAGACATGGTATCCTCCTTTTCCTATAAGAACCAACTTTACCCTGCTGCTGCCCTTATGGGCTGTTTTGAGTCATCTCCCCTCATGTTTCCACATTCATACCATCAAAGTACTAGGATGAGGATGAGGCGACTGAGAGTAGTGAACACTAACAGCTCACTTCACCACTCTGGTACTGAGACGAGGAAGTGTATTGTGAGGGTCAGGCATGTCCCACTAATGTCCCAATGATTATGTTCAGGCAAGTGACACTGAGTATTCACACTTGCAACCTGTTAATTGGTTGCAGGTGTATGAAGGGAGGCAGAGACAGCAGAGACAGGGAGCAACTGGGCCTAAGAGCGCTGCCATCAAAGGTGAAGCAAGCAACATATGGGCCGGTGAAAAGGACACCGAAGGAAAGCCAGGAAGACACCAAGGCCATTGTGGGCCGCAAGATGGTCAGAAGCTGGACATAGCCCATTGCTGTCTGTTGGTAGTAGGGAACACTGAGAAGCTGCTAACTGCAGTAGAAAGACCAGAGAGAGCAAGCGTTGCTCGCCGAGGCCACTCGGGAGAGAAAGAGGAGCGTAGGAGGACTCACGAACGAGACCTGTGCTCCTCTAGCTGCCACACAGCAGTGAGTGACAGCAAAGGTTCATGGTGTGGGTGACGGCGGAGGCCAAACAAACTGGAATGCAAGACAAATGGGTCTGGAGACCGGAAAAGTAAACTATTGAATACAGAACAATTTGCCAAACACGAGTTATGTTTTTGAATAATAATGAATGGGTCAGAAGACCAAAGATGGATTTCAGTTTGAATGTTGAATTATAGAAAAGAAATGGGAATACTGTGTGAATGAAACGAAACGTGAAGAGCATTTGTGAATTAGACAAAGTTAAAGAAACAGTATTTGCAAACCAAGTGGGAAATTGCACAAAGCAAGACACTTTTGGATAGCGTGGAAGCAAGGTGGTAACCAGAAGAAATACCATGAAGGAAAGTGTGTGAAAGTCACATGTCGATAAAGGCAAAAGGCTGTTAAAGTGCATCAGAGAATAATGGACTTATAACACAGATGCAGTAATGTAATCAGTGTTGTCAAGGAAGTCTTAGGAGAAAGCATGAACTGTTGTAAAGTGCCAAGGGTTATCGGTTGCGCGACCTATGGTGGGTGAACCGTCTGGTCTGGTAACTGCACCTAGACAAAGGGGCCCTTTCTTGGAGTGAACGAAAAGGAGTCAAGAGGCTGATCAGCCTACAAGTTGTGCAAGTGATGGAAATAAAAGGCAAGCAAAACCAGTGGATATAACTGTGAATTTGAAGCCTTGTAGAAATATGTTGGCAAAGCTACTGCATCACTTAACCAAGAGATCCCAGAGAGGAGGCCCAGTTGAGGGAGTTGGAGCCACCGACTGGCGGCAAGAAACGTAGCCACTGCCAAGACTCCGGCAGGAGCCGGCAGAAAGGGAGCACCTGCTCCAGCAGAGGCAAAGGAAGCTGACCAAACAAGACCATGCCACATTTCCAACATGCCCGACCAGTAGAGCGCTACCTGAAATCAAAAGGTACGTGGACGCTTAGGCAAGTCGGGAGGTGTGCGGAAAGGTGGGTGGAAAGGTCATGAGTGACACCAAGGCAGGGTGAGAATAAAACTACTGCAAAGATAGGTGAGAAGCAAACAACCCAAAGGCATGGTGAGAATCAAATTACCCCAGGGCGGGTTTAGAAACAAGCAACCCCAAGGCAGGGTAAGAACTAAACAACCCCAAGGCAGGGTAATTAAAACCAGCTAGGAGCCAAAGAGAAACAACACCAAGGTTGGGGTGCGAAACCCAAGAACCCATGGAGGGGCTACCAACAGGAGCAGCGGAGAGTAGATTCCCTTAATCATTGGAATGTGAGCCCAGGGGAGTACCTGGAACAGGACATTCAAATCTGAGCAATACCATGAGAATCAGATGCCCAGGATTGGTACAAAGTGTCCGACAAACCTAAAGAGGGATGCAAAGGCATTAACCTAAAGCAAATGCACAATCTGAGGTGGCAGAGGTCAAAGAAACATTCCGGTGCCTGGGTACTGGAACCAAGCAACAAGGTCAGGGATCCCCTTCTGAATAAAGGGACACATCACTAGGTCTGAAACAAACCACCAGTCAACCATTGGGAAAGAGGCCCTAACTTTATTTATGTTAGCTTCTGTTCTGTTTTAGTGGTAGGGACAGAAATCAGGATAGATTAGGTTTTCTGGACAACGGACTGAGGTTATGTTATAGGACATCCTGACCAGCATCCTTTAGACTTCTTTATTTTCTCTATAATAGGGCCAAGACGTATAGGAACAAATAGAATTGTTTTGAATTAAGAGACCAGTTATCCAAAATGACACCTTGTCCATCTCCTGATTCTAACTTGCCACATGATGATGAGTCAATAAGTTTGGGCCCTGGATAAGGCCAAGTTCAATCCATTAGCAACTAAGAAATCCAGATGGGATACATTCACAGAGGTCATAAGAATCCAGGTAGAAGTAGATCTAAGGGATGTGTGGCAATGTTCTCAATAATCCACGTGAAAATGTCATCACGGTTTCACCTTTTATTATAAATAAAATATACAAAAAGAAGCCCCGGGGCTCCAAGTCTAGGGGTGGTACGTGTAGCCTTTTCCTCATCCTTGATGATGGCTCCCACCTGCTTAGCGCAGGCTTCAGACTGTTATTTTTGGCTTCCCTCCAGATCTTACCCTCACTACTCACTCTCCACCCTTCTCTTACCTCTCTCACTCTCTTCTGGCTCTGCCGCTCTACTCAATTCCCCTCTTCTAGTCTACCTTTTCATCCCTCCCATTTCCACTCCTGCCTGATCTAACCTCTAACACAACTCTCTCACTCCGCTCCCTCATTCACATACAAACAACCAAATTGCTACCACTTTCACAATCCCAACATATTACCTTCACTCTTTCCAAACACGGCAAATGTCCTCCTCCACGTTCAATGCCCTCCTCTCTGGTCTCTTGGTCTTCCTCTAGCTCCTCCAGGCTCATATGGCTACCTCTCAAGGCAACTAACTCTGCTGACTTTTCATAGCTCCCTCTTTCCTGCCTAGAAGGTTCTCTTTGCTCCTACTTGGTACCCAGTTCAGCTGCTTCCCTGTGCCAATCTCTGTCTGAGCTCATCCCAACTCCTCCCATATTCTCCCCTTTTAGGTCTGGACTTCCCTTGGAAGACTTCATGAGGGATTTTTGTCCCACCCTTTTTTCAATCTCTGTTTTCCTCCAGACAGCCATGCGGTCAATGTCATTGTTTGCTCTCTGTTCCTCCTCTATCTTTGGTGAGACACTTTTAAAAGAGTTTGGGGAGTATTCCTGTGTCTCCTAGTGTGGGGCCGCTCCCTTCTGATTTCTGCTCCACTGCTGGTGGTCCACTGTTCCTATATAGCAAGACTGGAATTTGTGAGGTAGGTGTTTAGTATCCCATCTGGCTCCGTAATGGGGAACGATTGCCCATTTGCAGAAGGTCAACCCTTTTGTTCCGGGTTGTATCTTATCCAATGGGGCAAGGTGCAATGTGGTACTTGCAGTTTTTCTCTGGAAGGTGCCACCTGAAAGATCAGAAAGAGAGACATGGTTGGGACTGAGGCTGGTGGGCACTGGGACCGGGTAAGAGGTACCAAGGTACATACATGACTCAAACATACATCCATGCATTCTGAGGAGCCAGGGTTTGGGGCTCCTCTCAACTTCCTTACACCGCCTCACAAATAGGTCTGGCCCTGGCATTGTCCTGGTACGGTACCCACCCCAGTTTGAGAGGGGTCCCTGTCCCTCCTTAACAGGCTCATCGTAATGGTTACCTGGACTCCTCAGGAGCGTAATGATATTTGAGCCTGTTGACCTGCTACACTGAAATCTTTTAGATTCTTTTCCTTTCAATACAGATAGATAACAAGAATGGAGGTACTGTAAATGTTAAGAATGGTGAAAACTACTAACGAATGTATATCTAACTTCAACCAGAGATTATCGCCCTTCTGTATCTGAGACCACACTTCCGCCTCACCTGTGTTTTGTATTTTTTGGAGCTCTCCATCCTGCTGTCTAACAGGGGCACGTTGATAAGGTGGTTCTGAAGATTGGAATGCTGTAGAACTCTGGAAGACTCTGGAGGCAAGTGCCTTTAAAGTATGAGTCTCTTGGCAGGAAAACAAATGAGGATAACTGTTGTCTTTCTGTGATTTAGAAGTTTTCTAAGTTGGAGAGTTCTCTCATACTAACTACTTTATTCTTCTTTCTCTAGCAGGTTCTTTGAGGAAGAAAAGCTTTACTGAAAGTTCAAAGCTTAAAGAAGAAGAGTATGGACCCTTTGAACTGTGTAAGTGTAATCTTATCTGAAAAGGCTGCAACCTTCTACTGCAAAGCGTGGTTAACAACTGTGAGGAAAAACTATGTGGTACGTATGCACATAGAAATGATCTTCACTTAAAACTCTGTAATGTTCATTTTAACTAAATACCTTTGTTTTCTGCAGCTGAGAAAAACCCTCGGAAGATGCTGCCACTTCGAGAGAAGACTGCGGACTGAGGAGAAACTGTGACGAAAGAATATTCTTCAACTGAACGGCTGCGGCGAAGGAAAACTTCAGTCAGGTAAGTCTTATCTGTGGTATATGGATATTCTGTGAGTTATTTCAAGAATTGATATTTCTTTTCCGTTATTTCTTCAGGTTCTGTGAACAGAAGCGCCGGTAGCATTACACCGCTGTCAGCGGAGAAAACGCAAAGCGTGCTTTCCAGCAGTGGCAGAGCTTAAGTAGCTCTCAGTGACAAATGACTATTTCAATGCTGCTGCTTGTCCCTGACCCTCTAGGTGGCCATTTTATGTGTATTGAACCCCTAATGTAATCTATGGGAGTCTCTGGTATTTCCATGCTGTGAATGGTGTAAATGCCATATGTGCCAAGCTAACACCTATCTTTGACCCGCTGATACATGCAATGTATCCCACCTGGCCTGAACACCTGCATCAAGACTATGAACCCTGACTGTGATCATCACAGTCATATCCACGACACTATGACAGACGTCAATTTCCCAAAAATTACAGGGGTAGGGAAAGTGACATAATATGCCAAATCACATTACAGGATGTGACCTCACATAACATCTAGCCAAGATGGCATTGCAGGAAGTGACATCATACAGGTGTAAATGCTGCACTATGTATACAGTATAATGTATTTATTGACTAGGAATACACCAAAGAAATAAGGCCTCCAGGCACAAGAACTCCCACAACAATGAACATAACGGCACATAGTATATGAAGACAAACCAAGTAAGTGCAAGAGTCAGTTCCTCACTGAAAAACACAACAGTCTGGTACAATCAAGTCTAGCTAAACCCTGAATTACTTGTGTGCCCAATAAGCATTAAGATTAATAAAATAACAATTTGCTACTATGGCAATTAAAGGGTATATTACTTACTGCCCATATATCAATGAAGGTGCTTCTTTGGTGGAGCCAGGACGCTCTATGTTTACACCTCGGTTATCATAAGGTAGGGGCTCTTCTTGTATTAGCCCGTACCGGCATATGGCTTGCTTCTGCCGTCCTATAGCAGGTAGAGTTTCTGACTGTCATTGCCCAATATTCCTTATATAGTTATCAAATGTAAGGCACACCACCATCACAAGTCTTGTTGAACATACAAAATGCTAACATGTTGTGACAGGGCTGTTGGTCCAGCCTTGTCAGGTGTGGGAGGGATCCCGACTCCAATAACCCTGGGTGCCAGAGAATGTATAGACAGGCCTCCTCCCACCATCCCCTTACCTGCCAGGATGGTACCATGGCAGGACCTTGCGTCGCGCTGCATAACATCTTCGCAAGGTACAACAGGCGGATAGACTCAAACATTCCCAATTATACCACATCAATAAGATAAAAGCTTGGCATGAGAACAGTAGTCCCCAGCTTCTGCTGTTGTATGCAAATAACACCCGGACAACTACATTACCCACAGAAATACACAGAGTAACCATCCCGACCAGCCCGTGCATCAAGGAACATCAGGAACTCTTACAATTGATTCAGAAATATTCAGAGGGGCTTTCACCAAGACCAGGAATGGTACAAGGTACACCCATCAGATACACACTCCACCAGGTATAGTGATCTGCCTAAAACCCTATTGGCTGCCTGAAGCTCAGAAACAGAGCATACAAGCAGAACTTTGGAGTTAGGTCTAATTGAGAGGTCCTACAGTGAGTGGTCATCACCGTTCATGTTCTGAAACCAGATAAAACATGGAGATTTTGTAGCGACTTCTGCCGACTCAATGAGATTTCACAGTTTGATGCGTACCCCATGCCAAGAATTGACAAACTGGCAGAAGACTTGGGACCAGCCTGCTTTATCTATACCCTCAACCTTACAAAAGGTTATTGGCAGATCCCCCTGGACGAGGAGGCTAAGGCAAAAACTGCCTTTTCCTCTCCAGGGAGACTGTTCCAGTTTACCGTTCTACCCTTTGGACTTCATGGGGCACCAGCAACATTTCAACACCTAATGGACTTAGTTCTGGAGCCTTGGTGAGATTATTCGGGTGCAAACCTGGACTATATCGTAATATATAGTGCAGATTGGGACAAACTTCTCAGACACCTCAATGCAGTATGCACACAACTCCGGAAGGTCCACTTAACAGCCAATCCCAGTAAATGCTATCTGGCCAGGAGCTCCATACAATATCTCGGCTTGCAAGTGGGAAATGGGAAATTCCTGCCCCAACGAACCAAGGTTGAAGGAGTACCACAAACTAAAAGACCACTCACAAGGACAGACATATGGGCCTTCCTGGGACTGGTTGGGTATTACCGTTGATTTATACCCACATTTTCTAAACTCGCTGGCCCATTAACAGATTGCCTAAAGACAAAATGTCCCAAATCTTGTTCAATGGGATGATGAGACCCAGAAATCTTTTGAACAACTTAAGAGCACTATGTACAGACCCTGTCCTTATTATGCCAGACTTTTCTAAATAATTCATTCTGCAGAAGGTTGCCTCCAGCATCGGTTTAGGGGAAGTATTGTCACAGATACAAGATTGAGAGGAAAAACCCATCATTTACATGAGCCAAAAACTTCAACCAAGAGAAATTAACTATTCGGTTGTTGAATTAGAAGCATACACCATAAAATATCTTACCGGGAGGAAGTTCTGATTCATGGCTGATCATGCTCCACTTGTGTGGATGGCTCGCAATAAAGTCGACAATCCCTGTGTGTTGAGATGGTTCTTATAGGTATTTCCATTATGGTATATAAAACAAGCTAATGTAGATTTCTTGTCACGCTATACTCAGACACTTAGCCCATAAGGAAAGTCCGGAGAAGACAACTTCGGAGAAAGGGTGGAGGTATGTGACAAGGCCACTGATTGAGCCCTGTCAGGGGTGGGAGGGAGTCTGACCCCAACAACCCTGGGTGCCAGAGAAAGTGTAGACAGGCCTCTCCCACCATCTCTTTACTTTCCAGGATGGTACCATGGCAGGACCTGCCGTCGCGCTGCATAACATCCTCGCAAAAAAAACACAGACCAGAAAAGAAGAAGAGCCAGTTCACCAAGAGAAACTCCCTAATACAGCAAAGCCACGTAGAAAAGGGGGCAGGGCTTAACGCCCTTATTTAACCTCCCAAGCATTCCCCTGTCACATCCCTTGAAAGCAAGGTATGTCATTGGTAGGTTAAGTGGACAATCCAGAGAGGGGAGTTGTTTGGTGTGGACTGCAGTTGGGAGAGGACCGGCGGCAGAGAAGGACATCCAAGAGATCAGAGGCGGCGAGAGCGACTGGAGTGCAGAGGCTATTGTTAAGGAGGAGGTCTGTGGAGTGTTTGTGTGAGAGAAGGAGATTGTGAGTATTAGAGATAGAGTAGGAGTAGTGGCAGACTGAAATAGTGGTGAAGGTGGTGCTAGTAACTGGAAGTAAAGTATGCAGTGGGGGTAGCTAGAGAAGGAGATAGGTGGTAGTGGGTAGTAGAGGGGTGTGCAGGCCACATTATCCATGGGTGTCCCTAGTGGTCTGACTAGGGGCTAGCGGTAGAGGTGAGCAGGTCACGATATCCCTGGATGTACGGTGAGAGGAAGACAGTAATAGAAGAGAGGTAGTGATAGTAGTGGAATAGGAACAGTAATAGAGGTAGAGCGGGAAGAGCAACAGTGAGTGGGAGAGTATTAGTAGATATTGATGCAGACAGAAGTTTAACTAGAAAACCAGTAAGAGACGGGGAGAGTAGAGTGAGAGGAAGGAGGGAAAGGAATACTGGAAGAAGGAGGATAGTTTGAGATAGAAGCGGTAGCAAGAATAGGGGCTGCAAAAGGAAGTAGGGTTGGTGGGTGGAGGTGGAAAGGCAGAGTCAGAGGTTATAGGGACAGTAACCTGGTGGGAGGAGAACAGCTTAAGAGATAAGTAGAGCGAAGGGTCAGGTACGAGAGAATGAAAAAGGTTTGAGTGTGAGGCTGGGCGAAAGAAGACACCATTCCCTATTCCCTGAGTTCTAATGTATGACAGGAGAGGGAAAGTTAGAAGTTCCATAGGGAGTCATGTAGCCATCACCTCAGGGCAAAAACCTAAAGTGTAGGGAAGAAGAAATACAGGTAGGTGTAATTTGAGAGAGGAAAGGGCCCTAGCGCCAAAATCCTCAGCCCCATCAGACCCCCAACGAACATTGCGAATCAACAATTCTAACCATCAAAAGTCTTTAATAAACACCCTTAACTTTATACTAGGAGTCAGCATGGTTATTTGTGGCAGGCGGCCCCGTCGCAATATGTCAATGCATCGCCAGTGGCTAGTTCCTCGCAGCCGAAACAAACATTTAGAAAAATTGTCAAAACAATGTAGGTGAGGGAAAGTTTTTGTCATACATTGCACATTGTAATCTAAGTTGCCTGTAGGTGCTTGAATGTATGATGAAATGCGCAAACATTTCTTACATCATGGTATTGATTCAAAAGTCTTAGTGAACCAGGTGCCTTTTACAGTTTCCAATCAATCAATGTCAGCCAATAGATAGGAATCCCAGTAAGTAAGCATGATCTGCAGACAAAGTCCTATTTGCTTCTGCTCCTAGCACTGCCCCTGTGAACCCTCTCCCAGGGGTCGCAAGGGCCGGGCAGGTCAGTGTTACCAAAGGGTAAGCCACGGGTGCCACTGGTTACCCGTGTCCCCTCAAATAAGAGATCCCATTGAACACAAGATGTACAATGATTGTAGAATATTGTGGAAGCAGAGAAAAAAGGCCAAAGAGATTGGCAGGGATGTTGGGGGTCAGCTGAGGGTTTCATCAGAATTTGTGGCACAGTTGCTCCCTTGAAGGAGGCTGGCAATCTGCAAGGGGACGAGAGAGGGTGAAGAGAATGAGAAAAAGGAGCAGGAAATAAGTGAAAACTGTTTGACCATCTGTGGGGCAAAAGGAGGTGTTGGCAGTTCAAAGAATGGGGGCCAAAAGTAGAGGGGAAGGAACAAAGAGATTACCTATTAGGGATAAGTAGAGAGCGAGAAAGAGGCAGGGAGAATAAATAGGAGGATGCCACGATTGCACAAATGTTTCCAATTTTTCAAAAAAGTGAGCATGTCATCAGCAGAAGAGAAAGAACAAGGGTGGGTGGAGACAACATGGCATGTGGTGTGAAGGAGAGTTTACAGCATAAGAATGAAGGGTTGAGATTAGAATGATGAAGTAGGATGTAACTGACAGTCAGGAGGCACAGTGAAGCGGAGGAGGACATTCTTATATGTGAGAAGAAGAGAGTGGGCCCTGTCCCACCCCCTTTGGATGATGGTTTTAAAGCGGTGGATCAGAGAGGTGATCCAGGGATGAGGACAGGGTGTAGGGTGGATTTCCCATTGTCACTTTGGATATTCCTGAGCTGTCCACTTTACTAGATTGTGTAACCAATGTCCAAACTAGGCGCCACCTGGATGTTTCCAATCATTGGGCATTCACCACTTAGAAAGTATCATTAGCTATCCGGCCATTCTCATAGTTATTTTGTGCCCAGAAATGATCCAAAGTTCGGGGGTTCACTTCAGTTACAGATCAAATCAAATCAAAATAACTTTATTCAGATTTAAAATAAAATCCTTCAAAGTACACCCAGGCAGTCACCCATACATCATGCACTCACTCATTCATGCACATTTTATTATATACATAGACACACACACACACACTTACATGCACGCACACAGATTTAAAGAAAATACATTTTCTTACCTTTAATCCATTGGCCCAAGGAACAAGGCCTTCAGCTCCCTACAGCAGACACTTAATGTATGGGTGGCTGCCTGGGTGTCCCTGTATGGTGAAAGGGTACACACTTAAATGTATGGGTGGCTGCCTGGGTGTCCCTGTATGGTGAAAGGGTACACACTTAAATGTATGGGTGGCTGGGTGTGCGGGTGTGTGTAAGGTGAAAACTATTTATTTTTTAGCTTTTTAAAACACATTTTTTCTTTTATAAGTCAGAGGGTGCCCCCTCCCAGGACATGTGGTGGCGAGGCCCCCCACACCCCAGGGACTGCAGGGGCCCCCACTACGCCAGTGGTGTGTGCATTTCAGCCACTAAAGCTATGTGAGGGTGACCAAGACCCTGTTTGTCACACATGTCTGAATGGTTTGTGGATGGGTGCTCCGGAACTAAACTATGAACTAAACAGGGTGGATTGTATCTAAGGAGATAGAAAATTATGTGGGACGCTACAGTTTGAATTGCCTCATTCTTATGGCAGAGGTGTTGTGCAATGGTATTGTGTTATATATGAGTGCATGGTGTGTGGACTGCGCCTGTGCCTTCCGCTAAATCACGAATGTGCGGTGTGCGAGGGGAGAAATGTTTTAGCTGTACAAGCAATGTTTACATCCTGGGTTCCGTCTATGTGCAAAGAGAAGCACTGGGGTAGCGGGACACCCGCAGCGCCGGCAGCGTGGGGAGTTCTGCCAGTACATGTCCTGGGAGGGGGCCCCCTTGAAGAAAAAATAAATAAAAATGAAATAGTTAATTTTTTAAGTCACTATGCCTTCATAAAGAAATTATTTCTCTAACAACAGAAGACATTTGTTTATGAAGTCAGAGTGACTATAAAAATAAACTATTTTTTTTTTTAAGTCGGATGACTTCCCCCACCCCATGCCTTTGAAGGCTCCAGGCTGGAGACCTCCTGGTCATGGGGTGGGGGGAGCTCTTTGACCTAAAAAAATACATTGTTTCTTTTTGAAGTCACTCTGTCCCCATAAAGAAAACTTTCTGTTACGGTTAGGTCCTTTAAATGAAATATTTTCTTTACGAAGTCAGAGTAATTTAAAAAAGAAACTGTTTCTTTTTCAAATAATAGGGCTCCCCTCCACCCCATGACATGGAGGACTAAGCGTTCCTTGCTGCTACATGGAGCTGAAGGCCTTGTTCGCTGGATCAACGGATTAAAGGTAATAGGATGTATTTACTCTAAATATGTGAGCATGCATGTAAGTCTGTGTGCATATATGTATTATTTTTTTTTGAAAGAAACTACAGTTTAAACACAAGGCAAAAACTTTTGTTTCAAAAAGAAAGACAGAAGGAAAAAAATCCTTACATCCTCTAATAATAATGATAACATCCAAAATATACAAGAGGCAAGTGCCAGGACAATACAGAAAAGAGACAAGGAGAAAGAAAAAAAAAGAGAAAGCAAGGTTCTCAGCATTTGCTTTCAAGTATCCCAACATAATGTTACACATCCCACTCTATTCTAACCTGTTGCAATCTTTCGATCGAGCACAAATTAGAAGTTGATTGGACATCTACTTTTAAGATCATGTCCATATAGTTTACAGTTGCATATACAAGTTTTATATTTTCCCCTGAGATGCATCTGGCCCACCACCCATTCACATCGTCATCTAATGTAGTGATTGTTGGATTACAGTCTGTTCACACTCGATTAGCAAGTGTTTTGAAGTTTCAATAGCCATTCCACAAAACAGACAGAGATTATCTTTTATTGACTTGTCCTTTCTTTTCCAGAGCATTTACTTTGTTTTCTAGTTGTTTGTCCTGAGCCTCAGAAATTGATCTCGATGGTGACGAGAAGGACATTGGATCAAATATTGTGGGTATATATTTAGTTTTTTGTAGTCATATCCCAAGAATTCAATTGAGTACATCTTGTTTCGAGATTCTTGATTTATGATCCATGCCCAATTTTCAAATCTCTTCTTGGCATGTTGCGGGCGATTTAGTAGCTCTTGATTATTAATATCAGCTGCCTTCAAGAATTACCTTAATCGGTGGAACCAAAGACTGAGTAGGTTTTTGCTGTTTGGATCATACTCGTTTCCAAATATTTGATACACTGGCGACGGAAACTCTAGAGACATCTTTCGCATTGCTGCAATAGAGTTCCATATTACTCTTGTATGTAGCAAGTTTATTGACAGTTCATGTCTCAGTACCGTCATAGATGTCGATTGTGGCAGTCTCAACGCATATATGTATATAATATAATGTGCATGAATGAGGGAGTGCATGATGTATGGGTGACTGCCTGGGTGTGTCTGTGTGAGTGTACGGTGAAAGGGTGCACACTTAAATGTATTAGTGGCTGGGTGTGCATGTGTGAATGTATGGTGAAAGGGTGCCTACTTAAATGTATAGGTGGCTGCCTGTGAGAGTTAAATGTATGGTTGGCTGGGTGTGCATGTGTGCCTGTATGATGAAAGAGTGCACACTTAAATGTATGGGTGGCTGCCTGGGTGTGCCTGTATGGTGAAAGGATGCACACTTAAATGTATGGGGTGAATGCCGGGGAGTGCCTGTATGGTGAGAGGGTACACACTTAAATGTAAGGTTGGCTAGGTGTGCGTGTGTGTGTATGGTGAATGGTGTGTTCAGGGGCACAACAAATCCTACATTTCGCTGGGGCTAACCATTCAAATGTTGGGCGAGGCGCTAACTTCACAGGTGGTGGGAGGGCAAATTCATTTGTTTGGGGACAACTATCTTCTTTTTGCGCATTCTTATGAGACTATGCTAGTGCAGCTTCAATGTTATAATCAGTTAACTCTCTCCTTTAAGTCTGAAAGCACCCACTTACGGACTGCTGTGAGAATGAGCGCTCTCCTGTCCCCGCTCTACCCTTCGAATCCCTTCCCTGGTATGCAAGTACTAAACCCACATCACAATTTCAATTGCCAAAAAAAAAAGCATTTAAATGCAGGTACTAGCAGCGAATGCTTTACGTTAGTAATTGCCAGGCCTTTGTTAACAGTGAAACCCAGGCACTTTTTAACATCTGTGTCCTGTTTTATCCACAACGGCTCTGTAGGTCAGCCAGGTCGAGTCAACATAGCCCAAAATTTCAGAGGGGGGGGGCCCTGACAGCTCAATGGTGTTGCGCCACTGCTTGTGTTTAATGCCTTAATTACTTATTGGTAATCTTCACTACTCCTAGCCCTATTCTTCCTCATCCCAGTATTTGTATATGAGCCACTTTGCCTGGCTTAGTTACCTGTAATGTTCATTACTCCTAGTCCCACTCTTCCTCATCCCAGTACGTACTTATGAAGCAAGGTGCCTCATACGTAAGCACTGGGACACGGAAGAGGTATGTGGAGGTAATTCTGGGCTGAGGAGCTAATTTTGGGGGTTGGTGGAGGGGGTGGGAGAGAGAGGGGTTGTGGGGGGGGCGTGGGGCAGTGATTGTGCGATAAATCCTAATGGTCATCCATGTCCAGGCTAAGCAGGCATTATATGTGGTATTAGTGGCTAGAGAGGCAATTGTGTGCAGCCAGTCATTTCTTAATTTTGCTTGACTTTTTTTTAACTGGGAATCTCTGATAATGTAGTCCTGCTACGTGTAATTACCTGGCTAGATTGGCATGTTAGTGCTGCCAATCTAGCTGTTTCTTATTGTGGCATTGTATATTTTTCTGGGCATATGTGGTAAAATAACCATGATAAGTGTTACTGCTTCAACTGGCATTTTGATGCAACCAGTCTAGGTATGTCTAAATGTGGCCTGGCATGCTTTACTGTAATATGTTATTACTTGTCTAGACTTGTCTACATTGTGCAGCCAGTTGTACATATTTTCATTGTGGCATGGCATTTTTAATAGCAAAGCATTACATTAATTAGAGCATTAATGTTCCTGTACACTGTTGGTGACTTTAATGTATTGGATTTTTGGATTGGTGTTAACCTACAAACCAATTACAAATGCTACAGCTTTTTAAGCAATTATTCGTAGAAAGTGTACCGTATAGTGCATTAAAACAAGCATTTATATCTTTCTCCTAATGCAGTATGCTACAAACCCCTGCAGCAGCACATTTGTGCATATTGCACAAGCGTG
Source organism: Ambystoma mexicanum (assembly GCF_040938575.1). Classification (NCBI taxonomy): domain Eukaryota; kingdom Metazoa; phylum Chordata; class Amphibia; order Caudata; family Ambystomatidae; genus Ambystoma; species Ambystoma mexicanum. Next base: position 1,063,770,961 of record NC_090923.1, on the reverse strand, counting down.
GTAATGTAGGCCGGCTCAGGATGTGACACGACCCATCACTTAATTCCGATCGGGGGGGAAGGGGCCATCTCAGCATGGCTCGCATGGGGGCCCCCAAATGTTGTTCTATGCCACTGAAGAGGAGAGCTACGTATCACCTAGATTCAAAAGGAGAGCATTGCCTAAAATGCATAAGACTAGAGGTGAAGAAAATTAGCAGAAAAATAAATGTACTTTTCACCATCACATTACTACAGCAGGTGACAGTACCCAGCTTGCAAAGAGCGTGAGGGATTAAGCACCACCAAGTATATTTAAAATGACTGTTCATATTAATCCAATATTTGATGCACACCAGTTATTAGCCAAGTCCACATTATGGGGGAACATATGGTGCTCAAAAATACCAAGGAGACCTTCCTTAGTACTGGGTGCACCCAAGCAGTAGCCCTAGTACATATATTATTTCATTGTTACTGAATATTTATTAGCATAAATTACTCAATATTCCGAAGCAGTTGTCACAATCTTATATAAAAGCATCCTCGTCTTGAACATTAGGAAGGCAGAATATATTGGCCAAGACGTTTCGGACTGAAACGGCCTTTCATCAGGGTGATATCCGTCTTCGGGAAGTGTTAAGCCAAAAGACTGAAATTTACAACCAGTGAGTGCAACAAATGGTGCATGTGTCATAAAAAAAGTCACAATGCAATCTGCACTGGTCAAGACAAAAACCTACAAGTGGCCGTAGAGCTCTGAACTGCAAAAATTACTAGCGCGGTTTGGAGGCACACACATCAAACACATGGCACAGGCAGCTGCGGATTAATGAAATGCAATCAGACAGGTGTAATGCATGTCCTATGTAACCTTTCTGAACTATATGAACGTAAAGGTGGCATTTTGCAAAACCCTGTGACCTGCTGATACATTCTCAACCAAAGCATGTCATCAATTGACATGACAAGGTCTACTTCTCATCACAACCTGACTTTAAATTCGGCGACTTGTTGTGCAGCTCACAAATCCCCATAGAACACAATAAAATCTGTTTATAATGCTCTAGGATCCCTAAAATGGAACTTCAGGTCACCAAACCCAAGTAGGAGTTCTTGCCAGGTCACACACTGGGAAACCTATTGTCACAAGTCTCTCCCCTTCTCACCTGTTTCTGTTGTGTACTTGCGACCTTCTGGGACTTCCTCTTCTTTACGGTCCGGGATTTGTATAGTCCCGAACGCTGGTCTTCGGCGTCCAGCGTTCTACAAGTCCAGGGTGATTCCAGGAAGTAATCAAGGTACGCTCGGAGGCACGGAAGACCGTGAATCGAGCGTGGAATATTTTCCAGGAGATTGGGGAGGAAAGGGAACAGGAGGGAATTCAAGAGACTGGGAACAAGGAATCAAGCGAGAGCCCCGATCGAACTCATGCTAAGCACGTCCGACTACAGGTAGCGGTAGCATTGAGATGCGCAGAGCCACGGGGGCGTGACTCTTTTGTAGGATGAGCAGCGTGGAACGCATAGACTGATCCGGAGTATTCTGTTCCGGGCGGCCATGTTGGAAGGATAACTGCATGCAATCCCCTGTGAGTCAGGGACCAGGAGGTCCAGAAAGGACGTAGACGACGGGTCATGACAGTATGCCTCCTCTGGAAACCAGCTCCTCTGGGTTTGCCCGGATGGATCAGATGAAATTGTCGACCCAATCTGAGAGCATTCATGTTTGACACGGGTTCCCAGGTACGCTCACTGGAGGGGTACCCTTTCCACTCAAACAGATATTGTAGTTGACCCCGTCGATATCTTGAGTCACAAATCCTGGAAACCTTGTATTCCAGTTGATCATTTACAATAACAGGGGTAGACCTAGGAGCTGTTCGGGTTGACTGAATGTATGGTTTTAACAGAGAAGTGTGAAAGACTGGATGGATTCTTTTCCAAGATTCAGGTAACCGAAGTCGAAAGGCCACTGGGTTGATGATTTCTTGAATGGAAAAGGGACCGTAGTATCTGGGAGCCAGTTTATTGGGGCGCAGGTGTCGAGGAAGGAGCTTCGAAGATAACCAAACCTTATCCCCTACTGAATATGAAGGTCTAGGTCTTCTTTTAGATTCAGCATAACGTTTGACATCTTCTCGGGCCCGTTCTAGGTATTCCTTAACCTCCTTATTTACTGTGATGAGGTTTTCGATCCAGGAGTCTACTGCAGGTACAGGAGTAGGATGTGGGAGTATGGAGGGTAGGACTGATGGATGGAATCCTTGGCTACAGAAGAAGGGACTGGTCTTGATAGCTGAATGATCTGAATTGTTATAGGCGAATTCAGCCATAGGCATTAGGAGTGCCCAATCGTCCTGAACTTTGGTGGCAAAACATCATAGATATTGTTCGAGAGTCTGGTTCACACGCTCCGTGGATCCATTGGTTTGTGGATGGTAGCCAGAGGATAGGCACGTTGGATTCCCAGAATACGACATACTTGCTTCCAAAACTGAGATATGTACTGAGGTCCTCGGTCTGAAATGATCTTGGAAGGCAACCCATGAAGTTGGAATATGTGTTCCAGGAAGATTCCGGCAAGGTCTGATGAGGAAGGTAGTTTGGGTAAGGGTGTAAAATGAGCCATATGAGTAAACAAATCAATAGTGACCATGATTGTTGTGTAGCCTCTAGAGGGTGGTAATTCCACGATAAAATCAGTGGCGATGACTTCCCAGGGTCTTGTTGGTATTGCTGGTTGGAGTAGGAGTCCGGCTGGCTTCTTAGTATCGTGTTTGTTCTGATTGCAAACTGCGCATGTTTGGACATGGATCCTAATATCATCCTTCATCTTGGGCCACCAAAACTGTCTTTGTACTAGATGGAGAGTGTTGGTTATCCCACGATGTCCCGAATGTAAGGTATCATGACATAGACTTGTGATCCTTTGTCTCAGTCCAGGAGTGGGAATGACTAAGCGATTATCTTTGAATAGATACCCGTCCTTAGCTGTGAGATTCCATCTGTTATTTCTCTTGTGCTCCTTCCAGAGGTCCGAAAGTCGAGTTTGGCCTTGGATATTCTCCAGAAGGGTGAGTGCTTGGGCAACAAAGATCGTGTGAGGAAACATCTTTGGAAAGGTCCGATCCTCAGAGTTTTCATAGTCAGGACGTCTGGAGAGGGCATCGGCAATTATGTTTTGTGATCCAGGGACATGATGGATGTGGAACTGGTACTGGGCAAAGAAGAAGGCCCAACAGGCCTGACGACTGTTCCTAAACTCCAAAGATTGTAGAACTTGAAGATTTCGATGGTCCGTACGGACCTGGACTGGATGCCTAGCTCCCAGGAGTAGCTGTCGCCATTCTGTGAAGGCTTGATGGATGGCTAGCAGTTCCTTTTCCAAGACGGAATAATGAGTCTCACTGGGAGTCAGGGTTCGTGAAAGGTAAGCAATGGGGTGCTCCATTTTGTCCTCAAATTCCTGTTTTAGTACTGCTCCTATGGCGTAATTAGATGCATCCGTCTCCACTAGGAATGGCCGGTTAATATCGGGTTGAGCCAAGATGGGGGCTTGAGTAAACTCTGTCTTTAATCATTGGAATGCCTTGTCTTGATCTGTAGACCAGAGAAATGGAGCATCTTTCTTCAAGAGAGCAATGATCGGTTGAACAATTTCAGAGAAGGACGGTATGAACTTTCGGTAAAAATTGGCAAGTCCCAGGAAAGATTGAATCTGTTTCATGGATGTGGGAGCCGGCCAAGACAGTATGGCCTTTACCTTTGAAGGATCCATTCCAATTCCTTCTGGACTAAGGACAAATCCTAGGTAATGAACAGAAGTGACGTGAAACAGGCATTTCTCGGGTTTAGCTAGGAGTTTGTGTTCACGTAATCATTGTAAGACTGCCTTAACATGCTCTTCATGCCTTAGAAGGTCCTTGGAGTAGATCAAGATGTCATCCAGGTAGACGATAGCGAAGAGGAACAGCATGTCCGAGAACACCCTATCCATGAAACGTTGAAAAACTGCTGGGGAATTAGCAAGTCCAAAGGGCATGACCAGATATTCAAAATGGCCGAAGGGAGTTCTAAAAGCTGTTTTCCATTCGTCACCTTCCTTTATACGAATGAGATGGTAAGCACCGCTTAGGTCCAATTTTGTGAAGATTACTGCACCTCTGACTGCTTCCAGGATATCCGAGATGAGGGGTAGAGGATAACGTTCCCTGAGAGTGCACTGATTTAGACCACGCTAGTCCAGACATGGTCTGAGTTCTTTGGTATCTTTCTTTGGAATGAAGAACAATGAAGCACCCGCTGGAGATTTGGACGGGTGTATGGTGCCATTTTCCAGGTTAGTATCCAGGTATTCTCGGAGAGCCTTCTTTTCAGATTCAGATAATATAAACATTCTGCCGAAAGGAATCAGAGCTGTCGGTTCGGTATCGATGGCGCAATCCTCTGGCCTGTGAGGAGGGAGAGCTTGGACTATCGCGGTCGAAAAAACATCAGAAAAGGCTTGGTAGGCCCTTGGAATCTGGATGATGTTAGAAACAGTGACTGGACTTTTTTGGTTCTCTTGAAAGTCTCTAGAAGGCTTTGATAAGGTATCCAGGGATAGGCAGTGAGCCATACAAAATTCAGATCCAAGAAACAGTGAGCCGGCTGCCCAGTTGATGTAAGGATTGTGCCTCTGCAGCCAAGGCATCACAAGAACCATCGGATAATGGGCTGATTTAATTAGGTCAAATTTGATTCTCTCTTGATGGTGATTAATAGAAAGTAGAATCTCTTTAGTCTGAAGGGTAATGGGTCCTGAGGAAAGAGGCCTTCCATCAATTGCCTCTACTGGTTGCATTGTAACTCGGCTTTCATGTGGAATGTTATGAGCAGTGACCCAATCTTGATCTAGAAATACGCCCATAGCTCCGAAGTCAATTAATTCCAGGATGGGGTAGGATTCGGTGTTGGTAGGCGATAGTAGGGCCTGCAGAACCACAAGGTTATTTTGTCCAGGAGAGTTCAAGGATGGAATTGACGTGGAGCAAACATCTCTCTCCCGACACTGTGCTCCATCTAGGATCGGGAGCTGGCATTTCCCAAATGCCGTGGAGGAGCAATGGGACATTCTCTCACAAGATGTTTATCGGATGCGCAATACATGCATAGACCAGTATGGATTTGTTGCATCCTTTCCTGAGGGGTAATGGGTCCACGAAAGGCTCCTAGTTGCATAGGTTCTGGGTCCGGGGTAGAAGGAACAGTTGACTCTGCTCTAGGGGCATGTTCCGTGATGGTCTTTTATCGGACTTGCCTTAGTCTTCCTCTTCTCTGCTCTTCTTTCTTGGATTCGGAAATCTATCTGTAAGGATAGATCCATAAGAGCCTGGAAGGAGCTTGGGCGGGCCACCCTAGCAAGCTCATCTTTTATTTCTTCGTTCAGCCCCCTTCGGAAGAGTGTAAAACTAGCTTCTGGAGACTAGCCTGCTTCTTTCACAAGTTGTTTGAAACGAGTAAAATAGGTGAGCATATCCTGGGACCCTTGTTGAAACTCGAGTAGTCTCTCTTGAGCACTATACACCTGCTCTGGGTGATCAAACATTTCCTTAAGGGCTCTCGCAAAGCCATCATAGTCATCCAGGAGAGCGTTGCTTGAATTGACTAGGGGGTTGCCCAAGTCAATGCATTTCCAGTGAGGTGTGAAATCATAAAACCCACCTTTGCTCTAGGAGTGGAGGAGTGGTAGGGCTTGAACGTGAAGTGAACTAAACACGAATCAAGGAAGGCGCAGAGAGTCTTGGAAGAACCGTCATACTTGTCCACTATTCCACCCAATATTACATTTTCTTTGGTTGCGGAATCACGTGATAGAACTAGCTGCTTTAATGCTGCGTTCTCTGCCTTGAGGTTCTGTACCTCCGTTGTTAATTCCTGCATGCTTCGCATGAGGTCTTGAACGGCGGCTTCCATCTCTGAATCTGTATCGTTTTTAAGGCGTCTCAATCTTTCACAAGTCTCTCCCCTTCTCACCTGTTTCTGTTGTGTACTTGCGACCTTCTGGGATTTGTTCTTCTTTACGGTCCGGGATTTGTATAGTCCCGAACGCAGGTCTTCGGCGTCCAGCGTGAGAGTAGCGTTTCAGTTTCCAGGAGCGTTCTACAAGTCCAGGGTGATTCCAGGAAGTAATCAAAGTACGCTCTGAGGCACGGAAGACCGTGAATCGACTGCGGAAGGTTTTCCAGGAGATTGGGGAGGAAAGGGAACAGGAGGGAATTCAAGGGACTGGGAACAAGGAATCAAGCGAGAGCCCCGATCGAACTCCGGCTAAGCACGTCCGACTACAGGTAGCGGTAGCGTTGAGACACGCAGAGCCGCGGGGGCGTGACTCTTTTGTAGGATGAGCAGCGTGGAACGCATAGACTGATCCGGAGTATTCTGTTCCGGGCGGCCATGTTGGAAGGATAACTGCATGCAATCCCCTGCGAGTCAGGGACCAGGAGGTCCAGCAAGGACGTAGACGATGGTTCATGACACCTATTGAATGATCCCCATTGCCTGAAAGGTCATGATAACTTCTTATTTTGTTATTTTGACATTTGTTAAGCGCACCCAACTTTGAAGAGGACAATACTTGAGAAGTCCACGTGGAATTTGACAGGGCTCTCAAATGCGCAAAATGACGAAGTCTCCTGTTTGATATTGATCCTGAACGTATTGCTCCGCTGCATAATCATGAAACCACATGCACTGTGAATGGTGTAAACAAGCATCATCTCATTCTGAAGTTTGAAAGCTGAATACCATGAGTTTAAAGGAATAGCTAATTGCACACGTCTTTTTCAGTGCTGCTGACATAACCCTGAGGAGGCGCTTAGGAGAAGCACGAAACACGTGTCAGCAAAGTCATTTATGAACATATGTGTTTTGGGAAAGATGCTCATTGTACCACGTTTGACTCATTTGAGGTCGTTTATTACGATCTAGTTTTACTGAAACCATCACTGTTGTGCCTCAGATTACAAAGCTGTTTCACTGAAAAAGAATACATTTGATCACCTGGCGGATAAATACTAAAGACATTTTGAACAAACAAAACAAAATAAAATGTATGTACATAAAGAAACCAAGTGGATGATACTTAAAAAAAAATGTATTTTTGAAATGTGGCATGGGCGTGCGCACAATGGCGTCTATGTTGTTGCACAATCCGAAAACGTGTGCAGGAGAAGTTGCATTTATGGAAATTGCATAATGTATACAATAAATTGAATGGAAAAACCAAATGATGTACTTACAAGGGCCACACACTGTTCAATGCTGTTTGCTATTGGCTGCTGACTTGGGACATATGAGGAATTGTAGCCCATTCGCAATCAATGAAATGGTGCCACTTGGAACAGGTCAAGATGCTTGAACAGTGGTGATGTTTTGTACTGTTAACAGATGAAACAATAAAACATGTTTTAAAAAAAGAAAATGTGCCAATTGCCGGCACCTTTAGATAGTACAGTGCCCCAGCCCTCATGAACATTACTGAATCCACCAACAGCACCACATTCATTGTCACTACCACCACAACCATTACAGCTAGAGACGGGGCACCTCGACGAACCCCTGTTGCTCAGGCAAAAGCCAGCCAGAAACCAAAACGCAGTAGTCTGCCTGCTCTGAATCCTACTGCCGTACCAGCTCCACCTATATCGGCTCCCTGGACTCCAAGTCAGGTGTCTATGGACGCACTGACAATGCATGGTGCAGTGGTGATCCGTCTGCCGCACCATGACAAGGCTGGCCCTGTGGTGCTGCCGGTGAAGCAAGTGTCTGCAGCAGGGACTGAGAGTGATGAGCCACATGAACCTTGCCCTTGGCATCATCAGTATGGCCAGTCACCTAGTACATATGATCAACAAGACGATGATCTTGTGGATGTTGCAGACGAGCCGTGTCCAGCCCCCATGACCACCACTGTGAACAGGGGATGAGTTCAGGGCCAACCCCCTTCTTTTGACCCAACTGCTGTGCACCAGCTGGTGCTGTCTGTGCTATGGGACATGGTATTGTGGCATGATAGTAGTGCAGCAGGTGGCGGCCCTGTGTTGTGTACAATAGACCCTATTGGTAATAGGGCATGACATGCACCCCAACTCTGTGTGCCTCCTCCAGGCCAAGGATATAGCTGCATCAAGGCTGGTGGCACAGTCAACTTGCGAAGCCAAGGAGGACACGTTTCATGGGTTTGCATTCCTTCCAGACAGGAGATGGAGCATCAGGGGGGCATTGGAACTAGCTAAGAGATAGCGCGCCTCTTCTGCCTCTTCCTCCTTGACCTGCCCAGAGGCATCTAATAGTGGAAGCCCACCCAGAGGTCTGCAAAGGCCACGAATCTCTTCATCTCCTGAGGAAGCATTGATAGAGGCAGCTTAGAAGGCTGTGCTCCAGAGCTCACAGAGATAGTTCAACTGCGGGAAGAAGTAGGATGAGGCTGCAGAAGAGGAAGGTGGGCTAAGGAGGGGGCTAGATTTGCCAGGAGGGCAGAGGCTGAGGGGCAGTTGTGCTAGTGTATAGGTAGGAAAAGCCAGTAAAGCCGGCCAGCATAATTAGGGGGAGTTCTGCAAGTGCAGGCATTAGCAGCAGGGAAGGGGCACATAATTAGGAGGAGGTTAGCAAACGCTGAGGGTGTTAGTCTACATATAGGGAAATACATTTTTGTTCACATAGTCTTTGATCATAGGTCATTGCTTTGGTCATATTTTATTTACATGTGCAGCTTATGGTGGTGAAGAAGGGGGAATAGTATGTTTTCAATATTGTTGAGGATACCCCAAGAAACACTTGTCCATCGACTCCTGGTGGGTAATCGTGCTGGACTGGTGCTGGCTGGCCATCATCATGGTCATCCTCACCATCAAGCATTATATCCTGTGGAGCTGGCCTTTTCCAACATTACCAATGGTGGGTCGTCCATAATGGGCAACAGGGTGGTGTCACATTGAGCAGTTGTGGGAGCACTGCGGGGCCCGTGTTGCTAGGGAAACCTGATGTATCCTTGCGTGGGGTACTCTAATCCATGGATACCCAATAGTCCAAGCGCGGAGGCCAAACTTTCACTTTCCCCGCCTTGTTTGTCCAACTGGGCATGGTGCTAGAGTACTGCATGCCCACTTCGGTGCAGGGTTGCTCTTGTGTGTCCTGCCTCTACTGTTCTCCCTGTAGTGCAAGATTTGCATTGCCAGGGTAGGAGTAGGAAGCAGGGCTCAAGGAAAAGAGTTGATTGACACCTTTCCAAGCTGCCTCCAGACAATCCTGGTATCCTGGTTGTGCAGTGTTGTTGAGTCCTCCAGAGGTGGCATGGCCACGTACGTATAGAGAAGAAATAAAACGGTGTGTGTCCTGCAAGTGGTTGTGTGTGTGTCTCTGCGAGAGTGTGTATGTGTGCAAATGTGAATGTGTATACAAACTGAATGTGTGACTATGTGTGCATGTGAATGAATGTATTGCGTACGTGTGCGCTTGGGTTGAGACGAGAGGGCAATTCCCCGAGAGGAGGAGGAGTCTTGAGAGTCAAGGTTCAGATGCTTGGGAGGAAGTTTTAGAATCAAGGCTCCAGTGCATGGGGGGCAGTCCCATCACTTGGGGTGGTGAGGCTGGTAATCAAATATGTATTTAAGGGAGATTACTCCATAACTGTCCCGCTGTCCCAACCACCTCACCAAGCACAAGAGATCTTCTAGGCAAGCATTGCAGATACCCCACTAATAAAAACCAGACACATAAACTCTATCTTACACTTTCCTCTTGCTTTTAAAACTTCTTTCATTTTAAACCAACAATATCCTATCAGCCAAGCCCCTGCCCAGGAAGGGTTCCCTTCAATGAAAATGCATCCGGGTTTCCTGTTCTTCTAATGGGTCACTACCTCCTGTAAAACCAACTCTGTGATGTGTCCATGAGAACTGTACAGAGCAATTCTGACGTCAGCTCATGGTGCAGACCATCTCCACCAGTGAGAGCAAAACTGTGGAAACAAGAATTGGCCTATCATGGCTCGCAGCCTACTCCAGTTCCCCTATAAAAATACCCCCCCCCTCGCGAGAAGATTCTTCTGCCCCAATCATCCGCAACAGTCCGTCCAGCACGGCCGGTATCGATCCTCTCACAAAGTACTTGCTCTATGAAACCTGGCTGGCCATGCCCTCCCCCCTTCTGTGAGACTCTTGTGAGGTTGTCAGGAGTGACAGAAGTGAGAGGAAAACTGAGCGAGAAACAAGAGAAACAAAAAGAAAGAGAGAAAGCAGGTATATGAACCATCTCTCTGACTGCCCGCATAAAACATACCATTGGATGGCTCACCACTACCCAAAGGTCACTCTGCAAAAGGCAGAGTTTAGATGTCTTTCTGCATTACCCAACAAGCTCCCGTCTGGTCTGGAAATCTTCTCTTTCAAAGCTCAGTGTATCTCTACCACCCTAGACAACAGTGTCAAATCACTAGGCTTGATTTAGGATAAGTCACAATTCAACCTCCATTTAAAATGTTGTTTAGGCAACCAGGCTGAACGCAGTGTGCTGAGGAACATTACTGTAAACATCTCCTCCTAGATTCAGAGCTACGCTCAGCGGTCCAAGCCTTATAGTCCCCTCAGGACTGGACTTTGTAAATTACCTCCTAGCAGGTCTCCTGAAATCACCTTCTAGCAGGTCTCCTCAGATGACCTCCTAGCAGGTCTCCTGAAATGTTCTCTGGCACAAGTGGAAGCTGGACACCATGCTGCCAATTATCTCCTCCCAGGCAAGCGCCACTACAGTCACCTCTCCCCGGTCCTCATCACAGTCTCCTGGTCGAGGCTGAAGGACTATTCACGTGGGCCTCTATCGCATACAACGCATCCATCAGAACTTCCCAAAATCCTTGGATGACAAACCCACTATTTCACGGTGGTGAAGAGCCTACAATCCAACTTCAAGTAAAAAGAAACATGACCCAGCCTTACTTTGGAGGAGCCCCAAAGACGTTCCAGATCTCTGGGGTTCCTCCAAAGTAAGACTGGAGCATTTATAAATCTGATATGGGGAACCGATAATGTGTGCCTTTACGTGCCCTGCAGTCCCCTCCAGTCCCCTCCATGCAATTTGCGTTGTTTGCACTACAAAGTCCAATGTATGAATGCAACTCTGGGTGGCCCCGGGTCTACCTTCATTATTTGCACTTTGCAGTGCAAACAAGAGTAAATCAATGTCCCTCCTGCCATGTAGGCATAGCCGGGGGCCTTAACATGGACTCCTATGGAATACGCCAGTATTTAACAGGTGCAAGGGAATTCTATGCATTGATGCCAGCATCAACATTAAAAACTTTACTTTCGAACTGTGCACCTTCTCTACATGCCAAAAAACAAAAATGCCCTGAGGGTACAATATGTACAGAACATTTTTATAGCTGTTTTAACCATTTAGGATCTCGCAAAGTGATGGGAGAGACGCATATGGCACAGGGGGGAAATCAAAGGCACTACGCAGTTAGCATTCGGCCATTTTGTGGAACCTAAGACAAAGCTAGCAATTGCTTCCAATAGATTCTACTGTTAAAACGATCTATGACAACAGTAAAAAGGAGCCAAACAGTGCCAAGAACGTGCTTTACATGTTAGAAAGCTCGTTCTTCTCAGCTAAGCCTTTCTGATCATGATCAAAACATTGACGACGTCGACGACCCAAAACCAAGGCCGTAGGTGAGTTCAGTTTCTGACCAGCCCTCATATGGCTGCTTTCTCCAGGCCCTCAACTGTTCACCGCCCCCCTTGGGGCTTTCACAGTGCGCTTGCTTTGGATTCTGAAACTGTCCCTACACACTACCAATGCACTCTAAAAATAAACTGTGTCGTACGTGCCCTAATCACGTGCACGGGCATCTTTTCCAATTAATGAGAAGAAATGACTGGAAATAAAACATGCACATTCTGCTCAGAAATCGTGAATTGTTGTACTGAATTTCAGAGGCATAGAGAGGGAGCAGGCAAGACCCACCCAGAATCTGTAAATGTCCACCATATTGGCCTCCAGACCTAGCCTACCAGCGCATTCAAGGAAGCACTAACTGACTGACCTGGGAAGTCTCAGTAAAAGGACACTGGGTAAAAGAAGACCATGCCTGTCGGCCAATCATCCACTGGAGTTCGGGGATTCAGCACTGAGTTTGCAGGAAGTGTGGGATTCCAGAGGCTGCAAAAGCAATTGTTTGGATTTTCTAATGTCTTTTCAATCCTAGTTGACTGACGTCCCGTGCGAATGTGAGGCCTGCATGAGGATTCATTTTTTTTTATTTATGCCCAAAGCCACTGCACTCTGGTGATGTGTGCTACACTGAAGTACAGTTTTCTCATGCTTTTTTGTCTTCCTTGTTTGTTTTCTCTTAGTTTACACTTCGCCCACTGCCTGGTGGACACCAAATGTAACCGTACTGCATGTTTATAATGAATACTGTAAGGAGGAGAGAATTGCAGTGGCAAATAAATAATGTCCATGTCAGTTTTTTGGCCATAGATGTTCCTTCTACTAACTCCTGGGCTGCTAATTTTTAATTTGGGCTATTAGGTCGTGCTTTAGCACCACCCATAAGCCAAAACACTACATTAGAGTACAGATAGGGAGAAATGGCATATGAGGAGGGACACAAAGCTTGTAGGCGTTAAGTTATTTGCCCACCCATTAACTGCCCATTGCCATTTCCACCCAGTTCCTGTGCCTCCCCGCCCAAAACAACTCCTCATGGGAACTCTTTGAGCTTGCTTTAATCAAGCCGTAGCATCAAACGTTGCACTCAAATGCCTGCCAGTGTTTTTTTCAAAGTAGTCTTCAGAGATGTAATGATCTAATTGGAGTCGTTTATGTGCTACTGGTGTAATAAACATGGCTTAACCAGGTTTGCCTTCAGCCACTGGATGTATAAGCACTATGCGTGTCCTTCATGGCTGTCCTGTTAGAACAACCATTGGCAAAGCCAACCGTTTTGTCTGTGCAGAAGCATTATGCATTTTGTCTGGCACTGCGATTATAGTCCCAGGTACACACACAATTTTAAAGTTGCTAACATCGGTGGCCAGTTAATACCACTACAGCAGTGCCTTTCTCATGTCTACACAAAAGCCCAAACTGCTGGCCTTGCGAATTGCTGTTATGACAGGCATTGTGCTACTTGCAGTGGCTGGTTGTGTTGTACCACTTTGATTTATAGACTAAGCACTATTTCGATTCTCTTGTCAGCATGCTGTGCTGCCACTGCTATGCATCTTGCTCTTTGTTTTGTCTCTCCCTTCCTCTTTCCTGTTGGTCGGTAGATGTGTGCATGACTGGCATTTGTTGCCCCTCCTTCTTTAATTTGCATTTCTATGGTTTGTGAAATTCATAGCTTATGCTTTTTTATTTTATTTTTATTTGATTGTGCATTTGTAAGGCGCTTATACATCAATTACATTGTGTTTCAAGGCACCCACATGGTAGCAGGGAGGGAAAACATGAGTGAAAATCAAATACAACAATGAAAGATAGAGGCGGACCTACTAGGCCTTGAAACTTTCAAAATGTGCAAGTGGAGAGAGAGATAAAAGGGATGGGGAAGTGGGGGGTAAGTGCTAGGTATACCAGGAGGGAAGGGCTAGGGGATGAGTAGCTGTACATGCCTGGAGGAGCAATCGGCTGCCAATAAATAGTAAGTGCGGGCCTGTGGTGACATAGGCCTGTGGGTGCCAAAGCAAGTGCAGGGAGCAGGCAGAGGCTGATGTCGATTGGGTGTGGGAGGCCAGGGACTAAGAGGACACATAAGGGCCCTGGTCCCCAATCTTAGCAACAGTGGGATTTTTAGCAGAGGAGGGAGGAAGAAAAGGAGGAGGTGAAAAGGAATGTCTTGGGGAGATTCCGGAATTTGAGAAGATCAGGCCCAAGACAAAGAGGCAGGGTCAGGCTGTTCCATAGTAGGGACCCTGCTGGGGAAAGAGATCTGCCACCAACTCTCTGTTTAGTGAAGCGCTTGACACAGAGAGAGTTGGTGCCGGAGGAACGTAAACATCTGGTGGGACAGTACTTAGTAAGAGCAAGTTGTAGATAGCACAGTCCCCGGCCAAAGACAGCTTTATGGATCATGCAGAGGGATTTGAACTTGATCCTTGCAGCAGCCGGGAACCAATGGAGAGTTTTTATGGCTGGAGAGATGGGGTCCCTTGGCTTGAGGCCAAGGATAAGACTTGCAGCCCTATTCTGGATTAGCTGGAGGGGTCGTAGAGAGGAAGAGGGTAGATTAAGGAAAAGGCTATTGCAGTAGTCTACCCTAGAGAGAACCAGCGCTGTAAAGACATTGAGCTTCTGGGGGAAAGTGAGGAAAGGGAGAATTCCTTTGAGGAGGTAGAATTGAAAGTGAGCCTTCTTGGCAAGGTCCTGAATGTGAGATACGAAGGAAAGAGAGGAGGCAAAGATGACTCCAAGGTTTCTGGCTTCAGATGAAAGAGAAGGGGGAGAGCCCATAGAAGATGCCAAAGTGAGGGGAAGAAAGAGGGAACAGGAGTCCCAATAGGAAGGATTTCAGTTTTGCTGGCATTGAGACAGAGATCATTGGAAGTGCACCAGGTCTGGGTGGCAGATAGGCAGCCAGGAATGATAGAGGAAGTAAGGAGAGGGTCAAAGGGAAGTTTGAAGAAGAGTTGTTTGTCACATGGGTAGCACTGAAAGGTGGGGGAGAAGGTGGAGATGAGGTGGAGCGAGATTGGTGTTAAAGAGCCAGGGAGAGAGGTTGGAGCCCTGGGGACACCAAAGGTCAAGAAAGAGGTTGTGGAGGAGAAAGAGCCCAGAATCACCTGGGACTGACGGTCAGTGAGGAAGGAGATCAGCCAGTCCTGTGCCTCCTCTGAGACACCCAGAGAATCATGGAGGTGATGTATTAGGATGGAGTGGTTGACCGTATCAAATGCAGAAGACAGATCAAGTAGAATGAGAATAGCTGGAAAGTTGGAGTCAAGAGATGCAAGCCTTTCCTCTCGGGTGTTCAGAAGAGCAGTGCCTCTTGATGCTCGGAATCCAGATTGAGGGTCGTCGAGGCAACCAGAAAGTTCTGTGTGCTGGGTAAGTTAGGGGAAAACCTGCTTCTCTATGAGTTTCTAAAAGGAAGGGGGTGTTAAATATGGGGCGGTAGTTGGCTGGACAAGATGGGTCTGCAGAATATTATTTCAGGAGGTGGTGCACAACGGAGTGCTTGAGGGAGGAGGGGAAAGATCCAGTAGCAAAAGAGTGGTTGCAAAAATC
The DNA here is from genome assembly GCF_040938575.1 of Ambystoma mexicanum. Lineage (NCBI taxonomy): Eukaryota > Metazoa > Chordata > Amphibia > Caudata > Ambystomatidae > Ambystoma > Ambystoma mexicanum. Next base: position 1,063,755,708 of record NC_090923.1, on the reverse strand, counting down.
AGCAAGTGCAGGGGCCAGAGAGCCAATGTTGTCCTTAATGGTTCTGTGGTTCTGTGGGGGCAGGTGGAAACCTGTTTGGAGGAGATCTTCATGGAGAGGACAACTCTGGTGATCTCATCAGGTATGACAGAAGAGAAGGAGGGAGGAGAGAGAAGCAAAGGGGGGTGGGTGGTCATAAGAGGCGGGGTGTGAGGCAAGGGGAGGCGGAGAGGGAAGCAAGGGTGCTCAGGATGTCCTGGATTTTGCAGTGAAGTATGTGGCCATTGCGTTGCAGAGCACCTGGGAGGGGAGAGGTGAGGAGGAGGAGAGGAGGTGAGGAGAGAAAAAAACATTTTTTGGGCATTTATGTATTGAGCATCAACCTAGTTTTGGAAAGGGCTTTACAGAGTAATTGATGCCAGTTTGATTTTATTTATTTTTTAGATTTCTTTTTTATATACAGCAAGAACACTGGCCCAACTTGAAGCCAATTCTGAAATACATTTGGACTGATAACACAGAAACTGTCTAAATGACCAGTTGTGATGTCATTGGCAACCCTCCCAGGCATCGTACGGCTGTGAAATAACAGTATGCCTGCCTTTTCCTGCTTGAGAGTGCCATAAAGGCAGTGCTATGCCCAGTGGTGGCTGGTGATTTTTTTAATTGAAGGTAGAAAAAACCACACAGAAACACATGCTCACAATTAATTGATTATTCATTTGGATTTGGCAATTGCCACTTTACCATATATATTTGCCTCCGCTAAACTCAGTCTGAAATACAGGAATCTTACACTTAAAAGGTTTACTGAATCTGCTCAGAGTGGCAATGAAGTTTTGGATAATTGAACTTAAGAGTAAACTTAATTCAAGGAAACCGGCACAGCTGTATCTCTACTGTGTGCCGCATTCCATTGTCAGCTTTGGAGATCATGTAGCTACCTCTTCACTAAAGCTGGTGAAGGAGAGAAACCTATAAAAGGTGGCCTCAACCATGACAAAACCCTGAGGTTTTGAAAAGATGCAGCTCCCGCCCCCATTAAAAAATGAAATGGGGGTGCACAGGCTAGAATCCCTTCCCAATGTAAACACCCCCTCACACTCCCTATGTCCTCATCACATGAGCTGAGCCCCACAATTTCATGTAAAGATTGCATTTATGGCTCTTTTCCCCCTGACCTGCAGTTGATCGATGTAAAAAAGCAAGGTGAGTTTGAGGAAATTGACCATCCCCACAGGGAGTGTGCACTCGCCTGGGCTGTTTTGATATTTTTTTTAAAGAAATGGAATGTAGGTAGATAAACCTCCAGGAAATATGTGTGGCCAATCCGCACACATTTCCCAATGCTCTCTGCACAACAAACACATTGGGCCTCATTACGACCCAGGCGGTAAGTTACCGCCTGGGCCGTGACTTTACCACCATGGCGTAAACTACGTTTACGCCATGGTGGTTGGCGGACTTACCGCCCCATTCTGACCTTGGCGGGGCGGTAAGTCCCCAATCCCCATTTACCCTTCCCCATTCCCATTTTTGCCCCATAGGGCATAATGGGAGTGGGGAAGGCGTTAATTACGCCACCGTAAATTACGGTGGCGTAATTAACTCCATGGTCCCTTAGCGCCATGGATTTTAACACCTGCTAAAAGCAGGTGTTAAATCCGCCATGGCGCTAAGGGACCTCGTACTCAGGCGGTAAGGGTCGGCGCTGTTTACGCCGGTGTAAACCCCTTACCGCCTGAGTCGTAATGAGGCCCATAGACAAGTGTACTCTGGGGGACACAACCTACCGGTACAATCCTCCAGTCATGTTCAGTTGCAATGTGACAGACACGGGTACATCAAAGCATCTCAAGAAGGGAGAAGGCAACACCTTCCTCCAGCCATGGCCAGCCTAATTAAAATATCAAAGGCTTCATGGATCCGTCCTGCCTATTGTTAAGTTATGTGTGGTGGCAGTGCATACTGATCAGAGTTAATCAAAGCATGCCTGCGAAGAGGCCTGTTCACAGAACTAACAAAGGGTAGGAAACCCCAACACATTTGTTTATGCAATGTGTCAGCTTGAAGCTAGTTCCCACCCCTCTGTATGAAAGGCAGTGAATGTCATGTCTGAGACAACTGTTTACAGAAGGCAGCCCCTGCAGGGCGACCCCCTTTCAGAGGGAAGAAGTATGTGATTTGATAGAGACAGAATGTCTGTTCTTACCACAAACTTGAAGGGAGACCTGCGCTTTGATCAGGAGTCATAGAGAGTTAAATTAACCAGAGAGACACATTGATACACAACAGACAGGAAGATTGGTGGGACTTAGTAGTACATGTTGTCACCCCTTTCCTTTCCTATTGCAAAGCACTTTGGTTATGACCTCACACATAACAGAAGATTGTTGGTGGGGTCCCAGTATTGGTTCAATAAGATAAGCTTAGCCTGCACCAATCTCTGGGGCCCACTTGGCTTTAAAAGACGGTTGAGACCCTCTTTTGGCAGATCAACCGATGACTTTGAAAAGAGTAAGAAGAAAGACTCATTTGGACCCTGGCTGAAGGTACAGTCTGCCTTACAGCTTCCGCCAGTGAAGGAGGGCCAGGATTTCCAAGAGGGAAGCAAGATCCCTCCACTAAACATCTCCCACGGAACAGAGGGAGATACCAGACTCAGATGACCCATCCAGTTGCTCCAGAACCGGTACCCAGCCAGAACACAGCATGCCCTGCTGGGTTCTGCTAGCAAGCTTCCTAGGTGGGAAGTGCCAAGAGTCTATGAACAAAGGACAAGGCCGTTGCCTGCGGATACTCTCCTCAGCTTTGGACCATCTGCCTTAAAGGATGACACAAGCCCTGCGAAGAAGCTAGGAGGCGTGCCACAACAAGCATCAACCAGCGTCCATCTTTTAAGGACATTTTTGAGGCAGTCGAGCCCTCGAACCACGACTGGCTGCACCACTGACTTTTCTCAAGCATCAGTCACTAAAGCCGTCCGAGACGCCTCCACCAGCATTCCAGATCTGCCAACCAGCACAGAGACAATGATTCTTGACCATTAGCCGCCTTGTAGGCCAGCCCGCAGCTGTCCATCAAGCCTCGCTTGCCGAACTGCCTGCCGCTTGATGTCCGCAGCTGTCTCCGATCTTGAATGATGTTGCAGGAGCTACAAAGTATCCTGGAACCGACTCAATGCTGTCAAGCATCAATATCATGTAGAGTTAGGAGTATTAACCCTCAAAGCACTGGTGCTAAAACGCAGAGGATAGCTTTACCTACATACCCAGATCATGAAGAGGGAGTCCTTGATGGCTCGAGTGGCAGGGTAAAAATTGGGGGCGAGCATGAAAAATGATAAATTCCTGGAATCAATAAACTATCTATTTACTGAAAGGCCAAATTTCACCCGTGCAACCAATTATGTAAAATTGAAAAAGTGCTCTCTAGGAAAATAATGCAATGTGATTGGACATGTAACTATGCTCACTTGGCAACACTACATGGGTACGCTCAAGTGTCCAAGGAGACCCATTGTTTTATGCATCCACAGACATACCTGCTGATATGTCCTGACCCGAGTGTCAGACGACTTCGACTCCTGACAAGGATCAATCAGCTCCCCATTCGTACAACTATGGGGAGTCGATTGAAGCTTAGTCAGGAGAGTCGGTTCTGTAGGATATGTAAAAATCCCAGTAACGCAGAGACAGCGAGGCATATATTCACTGAATGACCTAAGTTAGGTAATTTATATATGGTAAGTTTGGCCCGTTTGGTCCATAACTACGAATCAATTCTGAGTGAAGATTTCTGGCTCTATTGCCTGAACACAAAATCCACATTAACACATATTGCATTATCCCAAATTTGGCTGAGTATTAAGCATTATTTTGAGTAGTCGAATTATGACACTTGAACTAGATAAGAAAATATATTGAAATCTTGTATTCTGAAAATGGGTTGAATGCATGTCATTTGTATTTTATTTATTTGTTTTTATGTAATACTGTACTTGATGCTTTATTCCCTTTTAGGTGATATGAAGTGTGTATGTGTATTTAGGTACAACCTAGTGTATGGCACTATGGTACATTGAAATGAATTGGGGAAGTATATAATGTATGATATGTGAAATTGTATATATTGTTTTATGTGAAATGTAAATATATATATACAAAACGTTCTATGAACTGAAATGTATAATAAATTTAATTAGCATCAAGATCATCTCAAGCACCATGTACATTGTGGTTCAGTCCCCCTGGTCCTTCTACGAAGGCCCCTAGTGACATTTATGACCCCATGCTCCCTTGGTACTGAAACCAAATAACCTTAAACAGTTAAGACTGATTTCTTTACCGACTACCCTCCTGTCAGTATCCAGAGTGCATCCCTTTCCTTCGTGAAACTGTCTGTCCTCTGTGTTCCTTTACAGGGTAGGGTGTATTTTGTAGTGTGCTAGAACTGTCTGTTGTAATAAGACTAATTTCAATATTTTATACAACCTTAACTGGACAGTCCCTTTTATCATTTGGTAATAATAGTATTTTTGCAGTGTTGCAACTAACTAATGATCCACAACCTTGAGATAAGCCTGCTGTTCCGTCCATGTTACCAACATTTATAATTTACTTGTGTTTCCTATCTGTTTGGATCTCTTCTGGTGTATTAAAGGTGTGGGGCTGATTGATGGTTTAGAAACCGATCTTCATCCCTGGATCACTGGTGCCCCGGAAGTTGATGCGTCACATTGGTGGCAAGCTGTCAGATCATTTGGAGCCTTGCGCACAGCTTAGTCACCCAATGATAAAAGTACTGTTGCAGGAATCGTTTAGTCACTGCTAGGTATTAGTAAAAGTCATGGATCTTGACATGGTGACTGTAAAAGGCAGGACCAAGGATGTCCTGCATGTCTTATGCCAAGGGAGGGGACTTTCCCACAGCACTAAGGTTAATAAACCTGAGTTGCTGACCAGCCTTCAAGCTTGGTAGAGGGTGGTTGGTGGAAGACCCCAGGGGATGGGCTAGTCCCTGTGCACCTGAACAGACAAGACCTTCTGGAGGGGCAAAATGACGAGGAAGACCGCATGAGCAGTGTTTCTTGCCAAAGAACATCTGTGAAGAAAGAACCCTACCTCCCAAAACAAAACAGCCTTCCAGTGCTCAGCTGATACTTATCAAACAGCTATCATTACTACCAATCTCTTCAACACCAGAATCTCTGATGCAAACTCAAATACCAAAGAGCTCTTCAAAATTCTCAGAGAGCTCAAAACCCCCGCCCCCCTTGCCCCCTCCGATAACTTCTCCAAAGACAAATCATGGTGTACACTCATCCAATCCTCCCTGGACATCAAAACTCAGAAATGAAGGGAGAAAGCCATTCTCAAAAAATCCCTACTTCCACCCCAGCCACCTACCTCCCTAGTCACCACACCCACAACTACTACCCCTCCTCCTCAGTTCCAATTTTCAGCCGTTTCACCCTCTGAAGTCCTTTCTATCGTTCAGCACCTGAAAGCCTCCCATTGTGCTGACGACACATGCCCAGCCAGCATTGTCAAAATGTGTGCAGAACTCTTGGCTCCTACCATGGCCAACTTAATTAATGCATCATTCAAATTTAATTAAATTACTTCTGCTAACAAAGAAGAATGGGTTACGCCCGTCCTAACCCACTCTAGACCCCACCATCCCCACTAACTACCTCCCAATCACCACAGTACCCTATCTCCTCAAAATCCTGGACCGCGTTGCCTACAAACAACTTCAATCACACCTGGAAAACCACAATCTGCAAGGCACTGGCAAATCAGGCTTTAGATCCAAACACAGCACAAAATCTGCCCTCCTCAACCTCAGGATCCAGCTTGACCACGTCAGGGATAATGGAGAACTTGCAATCCTCCTCTTACTTGACCTCTCTGCAGCCTTCAACCTGGTAGACCATGATATTCTCTGCAAATACCTTACCTCAACTTTCAACCTCTCCCCAAAGCCACCTCGTGGATCCAATCCTTCTTATCTGGCCAATCCACTCGTCTCTTTGCAGGGTCTGAATCAACTGACCCCACACCTGTCTCCTTTGGTGTCCCACAAGGTTCTTGGCTCTCCTGTACCCTCTACAACATGTATACCAAGCCCCTTTTCGACCACCTAGACAGCCTCAAAATACCCTATACCAATTTCGCTGATGATACTCAAGTCCTCCTCACAATCACCGGAAACTATGAACAAGACTCTTCCAAAATCAACCGTGTCTTCAGTATCATGCAGGCATGGATGGCCACTCAACACCTTTGCCTGAATGACGAAATAACTGAACTCCTTATCGTGGGCTCGCCACACCAACTCAAACACCTCAGCCCTGCCTTCACCTCCTTTGCATCAATGGCAACACCACCCCTATCTCCATCCATGTGAAAACACTAGGTGTTCATTTGGGCGCTGAACTTAACATCAAAAATATGTTAAAGCAATCGCTTCCTCTGCAGCCCGTTCCACCAAACTCATTAACCTCTCCAGAACACACCCAACAATTGCCTCACTCTAGCCAGAGCCAACATAGGCAGAACATTGGACTATTGCAATACCATCTTAGCAGGGACCTCTACAAAAAATATCAACAAACTTCAACTGCTCCAAAATAATGCTCTCAGAGCTGTCTGGGGCATGAAGCACTCTGATCACATTTCACAAATCAGACGGGAGGCTCATTGGCTCCCCATCAAAGCTTGTATTGACTTTAAACTTGTCACTATCACCACCGTTGCCTACACAATACTGCCCCCCTACCTCATGAACTGTATCACTAAGAAACATAACACACGCAATCTCTGCTCCTCCTCCACATCTGCCTTGCACATACCCAGATTTGCCAGGAAGAAAGCTGGAGGTGCCTGCTTTACCACCATCGCTCCCACATTTTGGAACGCCCTCCTTAGCACATCCAGAATGAAGACAGTCTTATACTCTTCTGAAAGAAAAGAGCATCTTCACTATTTACCCAAAAGACCCTTGATAATCAAGGCTTGTTGATCAATTCTCAAGTTAATTCCTGTGTTGTCAAATTACTGTTCTCCAGTGTCAAAGGTCCTAATACCAATGGATCTGTGATGATGGGGCTAAATCCTGCGCTCCATGCTTGTGGCGCCACGAGCAGGGAACACAGGAATTAACTTGAGAATTGATCAACAATCCTTGATTATCAAGGGACTTTTGGTTTGTTATTGAAATACCGAACCACTTTTGAGGCTGGAATCGCACTGTAATAGGTCTCGTCTCAGCATGATATGAAAACGTGTCTCGCACAAGAAACTGTAACAGTCAGAACAGTACTTCTGACTAATTCGCCTTGAGGACGACCGATTGGTCGAAACCCGTTTCGGCTGTACCAGCAATAAACCACAAACTAATTGGTTTGGATGATTGTTGGACTCTCAATGGACTTGAAAATTCTTAATGTTACTGAACCTCTGACCGAGGAGTCTTTTGCGCTGCTTGGCAACATACACTTCTTCTTTTGACATTGTAAATCAATGGACACAAAAGTCCTGCGGTCCGAGACACCGCAGCTAGCGTCACTGCTGTGACCCGGCAGTGGGTACAGCCAGGCCAGTATTTTGATGGGCCAGATTTGTGCATCAGTTGGTTTGACTGAAGGATAGCGATAGTAGAGTTCATCTGCCGAGGTGAAATGACCAAGCAGCGTGTAGCGGTGAAAGGCTACATTCCTGTCCCATGTCTGTTGGGTAATAACCTTCCTGATCCCCAAATAGTCGCAGTGGCTACCTGATCGAGGGCCAAAGAGAGCACCAGATTGAACACTCTGAGAGCCTTAGGGCCTGCATTGCTTCCAGAGGGCCTATTGGAAGGACTAGTGGCGTTGGTAGGCTCAAGTCCAGTTCCAAAGACTACTGAGTCGCCTAATCCTGTGGGAGGAGGGCTAGTAGCCACTTGGGACCCTACTTTGGTAGCAGGAGGCTCCATGACTTCCAAGTTCCTGGCACAGCGCAGGAACCTGGTGGATGACTAGGTGGGTGCAGATCTGAAGGTCCTGCCCAAGCTGGATGAGTTTGCATCAGCTGGGGGCCAGGTTAGACTGACTTCTTCACAGCCCAGAAAGACTGTCGCACTATGGCGGGTCTGTGGAAATAGGTGGAGGAGCAGGCTAAGGGCAAAACCCCATGACTGTTCAAAGTGCATGGGGAGGATGTACTCCTGTACAGTGAGTCAAACGATTTTGAGGGCAAGGGCACCAGCATGTTGGTGGAATCACAATGTCACAATGCCACAGAAAGTTCCTTTTGGATTTGGCTAAATACATTTCTTTAGTGAGTCACTTGGGAGTGACTAAGACATCAGACCGGTTGTCTGCACACTTTTACTGGCTGCAGTTTGGCGTAAAGGTTAAGGAATTTGTCTGATCCTGCCCGACTTGGCAAGCTTCTGGCAAGTCAGTGGTGCCATAAAGGCCCCCTTAGTTCCACTACCCGTGGTTAGGATGGCCTTTTGAGAGAATATGCATGGATATTGTGGGTCCTTTGGGGCATCAAACCATCTCAGGGAGCAGATATATCTTGGTGGTGGTAGACCACACCACAAGATACTATGAGGCTGTCCCTCTGAGGAGCATCAAAGCCCCTGTGGTTGCGAAGGCTCTGATTGGAATATTCTCCCGTGTTGGATTCCCCAAGTAAGTCCTTTCTGACAAGGGATCAAACTTCATATCAGCATATATGAAGGCTATGTGGGAAGAGTGTGTAGTCACCTACCGGTTCTCTACATCCTTCCATCCACAAACCAATGGGCTTGTTCAGCGGTTCAACAAGACCCTGAAAGACTTGATAGGTGGCTTGGAGGAGCACCTGAGGAGAAAATTGGATATTCTCCTGTAATGCCTTATGTTCGCCTACAGGAAGGTGCCACAGAATGGAGTAGGGTTTAGCCTGTTTGAGCTTCTGTTTGGACACCCTGTACGATGTCCCCTCAATCTAGTGAAGGAGGGATGGGAAAGCAAACCCTCATCTCCTACACAAGATGTGGTGGACTACGTACTCACCCTTCAGTCTCAAATGGAAAAGTACATGGAACAGTCGACAAAGAACCTAAATTCCAGTCAAGAGCTGATGAAGCACTGGCACGGCCTGGGCCATCAGTCAATTAAGTACTTACAAATGAAAGGCAGACCGAAAAAAAATTGAAATAAGGAAAATTTGAATTTGAAATTTCTATACATTGCTGCTTTCTTAGGCTATCCACTTTTAGATAAGCGGCACACCAGGACCAACTAGGGGGAGGTAACAGCATAGGCAGGAATAGTTAGAACCTTCCCTGTCTCCTTTTTTCCCTTTGTTCGATCTGAATACTGTCTGTCGATTAGCCCAGGTTTTGCCTGCTGTTTGCGGTAGCACATACAACAAATTAACAATATTGCCTACAGAGTGATAGGGAAGCACTGTTCTCTTTCTCTCACCTCCCGAGACACACACAACACCTCACGAACATAACACATGATCTTTGAGCATAGTTGATTGTAGGGTTTTTCTGCCCCCTTCTTTTTGTGTTACCATATTGTGCTTGGGCATAACACGCCAATACCTGCTAAGCAGCACACACTCCTTGTGTATTTTCAAAGCACTGGCATGACCAGAAGGCCACCGTCAATCTATTCTCTAGGCCAGTGGGTGTGAATTATGGAGCCTGTCAAACCCAGTGCCCATCCGGACAAGTGGACTGGGCCTTACTGTGTGCTGGAAAAAGTCAGTGAGGTGAATTACCTCATTGACGTGAAAAGACCTAAACAGATGTGCAGGGTCTTTCACATCAACCGGCTAACACCCCATTATAGCCGGGATGGCTTGGTCATGGCATTAGTGACTGATGGAGAGACTGAGGAGGAGACCAACCCCCCTCCTAAACCTCCTGCACAATGAAGCCACAGATGGGTCAGATGAACTTGTCAACCTTGCAACAGACCTGTCAGAACAGCAAATGACAGACTGTCGCTGGTTACTGGGACAGTTTGCCGGTCTGTTTTCTCTGACTACGGTTTGCGCAGATTGGTGCACCCATGATGTGGGCACTGGAGGCAGTAAGCCGGTGAAGAGTAGGATTCACTGAATGCCTGATATGGTCAGGGACACCATCGAGGAGGAAGTTTCCAAAATGCTGTCCCTTGAAGTGATAGAGCCATCCCACAGCCCCGGGGCTAACCCAGTGGTACTGGTCCCTAAAAAGACCAGTGGTGGGAAGACTGAAGTTCGCTTTTGTGTGCACTACAGGGGGCTCAAGTCTGTCATGAAGACAGATGCTCACTCCATTCCTCAGGCAGATGAGGTCATTGACAAGCTCGGCGCTGCCAAGCACATGAGTACCTTTGACCTCACCGCGGGGTATTGGCAGGTTAGCTTGACAGATGGAGCGAGAGAGAAGTCAGCATTCTCAACCCCGGAAGGACATTATCAGTTCACTGTGATGCCCTTGTGATTGAAGAATGCCCCTCTCACTATTCAGCGGATGGTTAACCAGGCTTTGTCGGGTCTGGAAAACCTCAGTGCCGCCTATTTAGGTGACATTGCTGTGTTCAGCCATACCTGGGAGGATAACTTATCCCACCTGAAACAAGTTCTTCAGGTGCTGCAGAATGCAGGTCTGACTATCAAGGCCACAAAGTGCCAGATAGCGCAGGGCATAGTGATTTACCTAGGCCACCTGGTTGGAGGAGGTAAGAAACAACCTATTGAAGCAATGGTACAGGCTGTGAAGGATTAGGACATCCCCACCACACAGACACAGGTGAGTGCCTTTTAAGGTGTCACCGGGTACTACCAGTCCTTCATCAGAGGGTATGGGACCATCTCCAAGGCCCTGAATGATAATGATAATGATAATGATGTCTTATTTATATAGCGCCTTAATCCAAAGCGCTTTACAGAGCACATATTTACATACAATATCACCCAACCAAAATTGATACTCATTTATCGACCTCGGAAGGATGAAAGGCTGAGTTGGCCTTGCCGGGATTCAAACCTGCGACCTGCAGATCACGCTTAGATCGCATCAGCGAGCGCTCAACCCACTGAACTATCTTACCGGCCGAATGATATATCCTCCAAGAAAATGCTGAAGAAGGTAACCTGGACCCGCGCCTGTCAAACCTCCATTCAGGATTTAGAGGATGGATTGTGCAGGGCCCCAGTTCTGAAAGTGCTGGACTATGGTCAGGATTTCATTATCCAGACAGACGCCTGTGATTTTGGGATTGGAGCTGTATTAGTGCAGCTTAACTCTGAAGGTATAGAGCAACCTGTCGCCTACATTATCAGGTGGTTGACAAAAAGGGCAAATAACTGGCCTGTCATAGAAAAAGATCCATACATGGTTGTGTGGGCCATAAAGAAACTGAAACCCTAAATCTTTGGGTCTCACCTTATGATCCGGACAGACAACCGGCCTCTGCTATGGTTAATGGCCATGAAAGGGAGAACCCTAAGCTTTTGCTTTGGGCTATATACCGAAGGGGATTAGTTGTGGACATCCAGCACAAGCCAGGCTCCCAGCATAGAAATGAAGATGGCATCAGCCGGTACCTTCGTCTGGATTCACATGTTGAGGCTGGGTGGCATGTGAGGAATTTAACCATCCTTACTGGGAGTGTGCACAGGCTTCGGCTGTTTTGATTTTTTTTTAAAGAAATGGAATGTTGGAAGTTAAAGCTCCAATGCTCATCACACAACAAACACAGATTCAAGTGTACTGTGGGGGACACAGCCTACCAGTGCAGTCCCCCTGTCATGTTCAGCTGGAATCTCCAAGCCACGGGTATATCAAAGCATCTCAAGAAGGGGAAAGACCAGCATAATTAAAACATCAAAGGCTCCATGGATCTACCCTGCCTAATGTTAAGTTCTGTGTAGTGGCAGCGCATACTGATGAGAGTTAACTGAAGCAGGCCTGCGAAGAGGCCTGTGAAAAGGCCTGTTCACAGAACTAACAAAGGGCAGGAAGCCCCAATACCTAGCTCCCACCCCCTGTATGAAGGGCAGTGAATGTCATGTCTCAGACAACTGTTTACAGTAAGCAACCCCTGCAGGGCCACCCCCTTTCAGAGGGAAGAAGTATGTGATTTGATGGAGACAGAAAGTCTGTTCTCGCCGCAAACTTCAAGGGAGTCCTGCGCTTTGATCAGGAGTCAGAGAGATCAATTAACTAGAGGAACACTTTGATGCACAACAGACAGGAAGATGGGTGGGACTTAGTAGTACATATTGTCAACCCTTTCCTTTCCTGTTGCAAAGCACTTTGGTTAGGACCTCACGCATAACAGAATATTGTTGGTGGGGACCCAGGATTGGTACAATAAGGTAAACTTAGCCTGCACCAATCTCTTGGGCCCATTTGGCTTTAAAAGAAGGTTGAGCCCCTCTTTTTGCAGTTCATCCGATGACTTCGAAAGGAGTAAGAAGAAAGACTCATTTGGACCCTGGATGAAGGTGCAGTCTGCCTTACAGCTTCCGCCAGTGAAGGAAGGCCAGGATTTCCAAGAAGGAAGGTAGATCCCTCACCTAAACATCTCCCAGGGAACAGAGGGAGATACCAGACTCAGAGGACCCATCCAGGAGCTCCAGAACCAGTACCCAGCCAGCACACTTTGTGCCCTGCTGGGTTCTGTCAGCAGGCTTCCTAGGTGGGAAGTGACAAGAGTCTCTGAACAAAGGACAAAGCCATTGCCTCCAAACACTCTCCTCAGCTTGGGGCCATCCGCCTTAAAGGACGACACAAGCCCCACAAAGAAGCTAGGAGGACTGCCACAACAAGCAACAAACAGCATCCATCTTTTAAGGACATTTTCGGGGCAGTCGAGCCCCCGAACCGCGACTGACTGCACCACTGACTTTTGTCACGCTGCAGTCACTAAAGCCATCTGAGATGCCTTGACCATCATTCCAGATCCGCCAGCCAGCACAGAGACAATGATTCTTGACCGCAAGCTGCCGTGTAGGCCAGCCTGCAGCCGTCCGTCCAGCTGTGCTTGCCGAACTGCCTGCCGCCTGATACCCGCAGCTGTCTCCCGTCTTGAACTCTGTCACAGGAGAGGCAAAGCATCCTGCAACCGACTTGATGCTGTCGAGCATCAATGTCATCTCAAGCAACAGGTAGATTGTGGTTCTGTCCCCCTGATCCTTCTCCGAAGGCCCCCAGTGACATTTAGGACCCCCTTTCTCCCGTGGTGCTGAAACCAAATAACCTTGAACAGTTAAGAATGACTGCTTTACCGACTTCCCTCCTGTCAGTATCTAGAGTGCATCCCTCTCCTTCATGAAACTGTCTGTCCTCTGGGTTCCTTTACAGGGTGGCCTGTATTTTGTAGTGTGCTAGAACTGTATATTGTACTAATAATAAAGTAGATATTTGTATACAACCTTTACTGGACAGTCCCTTTTATCATTGGCAATAATTGTATTTTAGCTGTGTTGCAACTAACCAATGATCCATGACCTTGTGCAGATAAGCCTGCCATTCCGTCCACGTCACTAAAATTGGACAAGGAGGTTTATAATTTACTTGTGTTTCCAATCTGTCCGGATCCCTTCTGGTGTACTAGATGTGTGGGGCTGATTGATGGTTTAGAAGCCGATATTCATCCCTGGACCAGTGGTGCCCTGGAAGTTGATTTGTCACAGTGAGTTTAGGGGGGAGGGTCAAATGCCTCATGATTCGAGGGGCTTTGGGAGAGACTCAAGAACAAGCCACTGAGGTACCTAAGCTCACAAAAGAGGCGCTCCATTCCCCTCAGTCCTCAATAGCTAAACAATGACAATGGACAAGGAAGGAGAACTCAACCTACATGAATTTATGGTGCTGAGGGGGAGGAAGTCTGACAGAACCAGTTCAGTCTGTTTCTCTTGTATGCGTGCAGAGCTGCCACCATAAGCCTTGCTGCTGCAGTCCCACCCGCTCTGCGCTGTGTACCTCCCTTCCGCAGCACCTACTTGAGCAGAGTGTCATGAGCCGTTGCCCCTTTGGCATTTGGAGGCCTCTCTGATGACTGAACATTTCTGAAACGGTGAACACTGCATTAGATGGTCATACCATTTCACACACAGCCTCTTTAGCAGGTATACTGGAGGGGCATCGTAACGTTCAGTGTTTGAAAACATGGTGCACATGCTACAGCAGGGCATCGCAAAAACTGCTGCACCTGCTACAGAAGACAGTCTTACTCAGGCTTCCTTCCTTGATCTCTACAAAAGAAATGCAGGGGGCGTGGGCCAGAGGTCTACAAAGACCGTGCTCGGGGGGGGGGGGAGCCTTATAAATGTAGTGGCTAGGCCAGAGCACTGTTAGGAAGAGCTGGCCATGAGCGATCACCCAATACCCAATACCCAATACCCAATGCCCCTCCAAGTGCCTGCGTGCCCATTATCACTCGTGCCTTTGCTTTGTGAACGCTGGCCTCACTAGCCCTCGGCATACAGAAGAAGTCTCTCTGCTCCCAATCGACCTGCGAGAAACGGAGGAAAACAAGCGAAGCGTGGTGGTCAGTGTTCATTATTTGCACTGGGAGTCAAACAGGGCACCTTCTCGAGTTGATGTGAGGTGACTTCAGGTCCAGTCTTGCAAGCAAGCATGTATTAGTATTTCACCAGGAACTGAATGCGTGGCTTTCAGATTGAATATAGATGACTGCATTAGGTGCATTGACCAATTGGCCAGTCTTAGGATTCCAGACGCATGCTCACGCACACGCAGACACAGTATTCCTCTGAGACCTGGAGCCTGAATATTGTTTCTGTCTTTCTTCGTCTATTATACGTTCCTTTGGCCCATTACATCCATCTTCCACACCAATTTTGAGAATATTGACCTTCACTACGAGTCCTAAGCATTGGAGGCGTGAGCTGGCTAATCCCTGAGCAGAGCAGTTCAAGGTTTAGGTCTTCATGGTGGGTTATTGATATGGGCAGGGCGGGCTTCTGTCTGCACACTGGCGGCGTCTGCCTCTTAATGATTGCTGGAACATTCCCTGCTCTCACGGGTGAGAGATTTGACAGGGGCTTGCTGTAGCACCCTTCCTCATCAGCGCCCGGGCTGAGCATCATTGGAGAGTGCTGCCCTCTACCTGCAACCTACTCAATTTCGGAGGGCGTCAGCCCCCCAACCACCGTCAACTCATCACCATCATTGTTAGGATTGGAATGAGGAAGGGGAAAGAAATGGCAACGGGGCTTAATTTATGTAAACAATCTCACAGTTTGGTGTCCAGTATGGCCCAGTGAACCACTGGGTGGTCATTCTGATCAAAGCTTTCTGTTACCTTAAAAAGAGTAGAATGTGTTTATGCTTGTTTTCCCGTGACCACACTTTGGGGACTATTGGCATTTTCAATAGGACATATTTGAGTCCATCTGTCTCAGTGATTGACAAAGGTTACCGTTAAAATTGAATAAGGAACTCTTTGGTTGGCCTGTTTCTTCATCCTGCTGTAAGCAAAAATTAACATACTATGTGACCATCTGTTCATTTCACGGTTTTAGGGTTAAAAGTAATATGTGATCTAATGCTGCCATCTAACGTTCAGAGCCCTGAAGAGCACGGGTCTGTCAATGACTACTGCAGTTGATATAACTAGTGCTTGGAGTTACCAAATTGCCCCTTTGTCAAAAGAATGCCTTTACGAAGTACTTCCTTTTCATCCACCAGTACTCTGTGTAGCCCCTTATTTCCTGCCCTGATCCAAGCAAGGGTGCCTGCCGCTTTCCCCCCAGACCAGGGACAGTCCCCATGGGAACAACCACACCCACCCTCCAGGCCAGCTGCATAGAGAGGGGTGCTCCACCTGTAAAAGAAAACTGCTTATAACAGGATATGGGCTACACCCTGAGTTCTTAAGTTATTAAACTGAAGACAGACACCAAGATGGGTTTTATAGGGATCCCAAAGAGGACCCGTCTTTATAAAAAAAAAAAAACACTTCTTATTTTTAATTCCCTTTCTCAAATTCCCCTGGTGTGAGTTCTCTCTTACTCTTAATGGGGATCTGCTCCGTCAGCCGACCCTTCTTTGGAGGGGTCAACGGGAGAGGCATAGCATGGGGCTGATTGCACAGAGCTGTTGTTTAATCCCTGGTACCTTCCATTGATGCTTGAGGCCAGGAGATTGCCTCAGTGGGTGGTCCCACCTCCTTGCGTGTGTGGTCCCACCCACCTGGGGGCCTTATGCAGTCTGCCACTTTCCTCCTCTATCTTATGCCAGGGTGAATTCTTAGCCCCTCTAAAGCATGTTCCACTACTACATTATATGTCCCCTAAGCATACAACCTACCTAACATGTAACCTACTTAAATATCCCCATAAGATCCACTGCATAAGTTTACCCTAGATAACATTTACTAATCACTTAAATATATAAACATAAACACAATGACATACAACATTTAAACAGTGTCTTTGTACACAGGAGTGACAGGTGCAGTTAGCCACCCTTCTCACGGTACCTTCTTGGGTCTGTCCTTTGGTAGCTGCTGAATGGTGGTTACCTGATTACATGTGGGGGCTGGTCCCACAATGCATTTCTTCTGTCTCGGGAGGATAGCTCAGGGGCAACGTGTTCGCCTTGGAAGCAAGACGACCCGGAGCAACACAGGTTCGATCCCTGAGTCCGCGCTTAGAAACCTCTAGGTATTAAGCGAGTTATAAATAACATATCATATCATTTAACTGTGACCATACAAGCTCACCTTGTGGCCCGTGCTCCTAAAATGTTCAGGCCGGCTAGCCCCACACCCTGTTGTGACCAGTGGCCATTTTAAATATCTTTGGCGAGGCCCACATAGCCTGGGGTATGGAGGCACCATGGCTCCGTACCCTGGGGGGGTGGCAGGGGGCGCCCGCATCACTGCCACACCCAAAGGCACCATCTTAACTGCAGGCAGCATCCACGTTGGCATGGGGTGCTGCCGTTAGCACCACTGCACACCGAGGCCTGCCAGAGTCATTGTTGCCCACGCCTCTGCATTTTGTCAGATGGACACAGAAGGTGGGCCACACAGCTTCACCTAGGCCACGATGAGGCTGCTCTGGGACTTAACAGTGGCGGCTGCTATAATAGGGCGGGGGTGCGCCGCCCCCCATAAAATAGAGCAGAGTAAGCAGAGCAGAAGCAGCATAAAGATTCAGAAGAATCTCTTCAATCTTCCTGCATTTGCCAACAGCGCGGGGGCGCTGTGGCAACAATACATTGTTGTCCTCCATCGAACTCCTACGTGCGTCGGGAGAAATGCCACAGCGGGGCGCGTCCCATTTTACTCTAATTTTCACTATAGTAGAGTGCGTGGAGCTTATAGCTCCACGCACTCTACATAAGCCATTTAATTAGAAGGCTGGCGGGGCGCTTGAGGGGTGGCCCCGCCAGTATCAAATGTGCGCAAACAACGCACTGAAGATTCCCTCTCCCTGCATAGCTCTGCTACAGTAATGTCATTGGCTGTTTGCCAGCCAATGACAACCCTTGCATTGGCTGGCAAACAGCCAATGACATTACTGTATCTATGCAGGTGGTGGCGCTGTGTGTGTGTGTGTGCGCCTGCGCCACCTTCACACTTCTCTGATTCTTTCGGTGCCGACAGTTGACGAGAGGATCTGCTGCCCTGCCCAACCAGCAGAGACTGGGCGTCCGCACCATCGCCGATTCGAGCTTGTTGTCGGACGCAGTAAGTAACCAGTGACTGTTTGGGGCGTATAACACAGCCCCTACAGTCAGCACTGAAAGACGTGTAGGCCAGGGCCTAGCCGCCTTTCAGTGCTGACTTTTGCGCCATGTCGGCAACTTTGGGCCTTGTGTCCCTGACTAAACAAGGCCCACTACCTGGGACACACGTGGACCAAGGTAGCGTAGCGGCAGGGGCCACCTGGGCTTTGCTTTATTACGGTCCATGGACTAAGGCCCTTGGGCCACGGATCGTGGGTAAAGAAAGGCCCAGGCGGCCCCCGCCGCTAACTTGGTCCACGTGTGTCCCAGGTAGTGGGCCCAGGGAGTCGAGGACACAAGGCCCCAAGTTGCCTTCTGGGCAACTTGGAACTTTTACACAGTAGGTTACATGGTTTATGAATCTTGTTCACAACTTAATCTTTTTAGTTCATTCAATATGTTAATTGACCTGGTGCTGAAGGCAGTGCATAAACTGCAGGTCAAAGGCATAGGCAATAAAGTTATCCCACATAAAAAATAAATAATCGCATATTATGGGATTACGCGTGCGTTTGTGAAGAAGACAGCACGGTGTCCATCCACCAGCGTACCCCAGCTGCGTATGCCCTGCAAAAGGGTGGGGGTAGTGTGGAACATCGTGCAATGCTGAGAGGGGGTGTGGGAGTGGAATGGGGGGCTGCGCTGTAAAGGGGAGTCATCGGGAGGGATACCGAACCAGCGAGGTTTTGTCATGGAGTGTGAAGAAGGGATTTTTTGAAGTGCACGGTTTTGATATAATTTCTGATTTAAATGACTGTGGGTGCTTAGACAAGAGCCGCTACGTAACAAGCGACCTCCACCACACAGGAATTCATTCACCCTTCTTGTACACGCGCACAGGCGTTCCCATTCAGACTCACACAGAATCCCCTCTCCCCCACACATCACGCGTCCCCACATCTGCAAACAACATTTCTGGTGGAGAATAGATGCTCACGAATCACATACATTATAAAGAAAGCTATTTTATGCTACTAAATATTAAAGTACTATTAAAGATGTTTGTCCTCTATCCCGGATAAATATATCTTGAACACTGACACTGATTAGCTTTAAGTAAAAAAGAACAATAGAAAAAGTGCGTAGTAGGCCCATTTCTTTAGGTACGTTGTAACTAGCGCATCTGAGGGGGAAGCTGTGGTGGGCGGAGGTGCTGTCAGTAAAGCTGCAGCACCCATCAGATCAGGGCTTTACAGAATGGGGTTCTCTGGGGGACCCTTGCAGCACTAGAGAGCCAGGCACGCAGTAAAGGAATCACGTAAAATGCAGCGCATGGGACTTGCAGGGCTGTTAGCACGCGGGATGTGAAGGTCAGTGGCTAGCAGCAAAGCACATGACCATACCATAACTAATGAATAAAATAGCAATGTGTTCAAATTTCTGTACAGAGTACCACATACACAGAGACCAGCAGGGCAGTCATGTGGCTGAGCAGTAGCAGGCAGCATCTTGTACAGGAGATTCAGGCCATAGCAGGTTGACTCTTTTTGCAATTATGTGTATCGAGGGACAGGTCTGCATCGAAGATGACCCTCGAATGACTAATCAGCGGACTAATCTGCCTTCTCCAGAAATCGGCCCCTATTGCCTGCATAACAAACATTAGAATACTGGGACGATAGCACAGTGGGTTTTGCAAGAAATCTGTTTGTAGTATGTTATAAGTCATGTTTGAATCCTGGCTTGATAACTCGAGAGCACCCTGTTGCAGGGTGTGACTAGCTCGTTTTCTTACCGGCATGACCAGGTTTATGAGACTGCAATGGAAATATTGGTGTGCAACCAATGTGCAGGCTACAGTTTGGATCTCCTGGTGGGACAATGCCTTTGCAATCCACGAGGCCAATGCACTTGCTGCAGAGGTCGCTGTGTTTAACTTAGCATACCATCCGTTCAACGTGCATACGATTATTGTTAGTTAATGATGACATCTGTTAGTTGAGTGCCAAGAAGGACATGCGTTTGTGTTCAGTAGCACGTGGATTTCATTGCCGCTAGTTATGAGTCCATTGCAAACCTCGTTTATGGTCTTGCAAACAAGCAGGGAGAGCATTGTGCGTGGTTACACCGGGTGCAGGCAGGGCTCTGCAGCTTCCTCCTGGACTCCCAAATAAGAGGTAGTCTGTGGGTCTGCAGAGCAGCACTACACAATACTTTTAATAATTCACCATAAACAAGAACTGAAGGGAGTGTGGAGTGTCAACAAAAATAGACATTTTAGCCCCTCTCTCGGCTACCAAGACAGACTCTAAGCCTACGTTTTATTGTGTAACCCCCTCCTTTTCCCTCTCTGTTCCCCTCATGTATTCTCTCTCTCTCTCTTTACATGTGCTTCACCTTTATTCTCTCATCTTCTCTCTCTCTCTCCATGGGCTCACTGTCTCTGCCCACGTTCCATCTCTCATTACCTGTGAGTTATCTGTCCTTTGTGCTCTCAGCTCCTTTTTCTCTCTCTTTTCTCCTCTTCCGCTGTGTCTCTTTCCTCTGTTCTCTGCTCTCGCCTTGTCCCCCGCCGGATCTCTCCCCACTGCTCACATTCTCATTCGTTCATCCATCCGTCCTCACACTCGTGTATTTTTACGTTTGACACTGTTGCATGTAAGGTAGGGTTGTTAGCACTATGCGATTGACGCAAAGGGTTATCACTGATGCTAGCTCCATGCTATCATTTCTGCCCACATGGACACCAGGTAATGGCAGCACACGTAAGAATAATGTTCCACCATTAGCATGTAAAACCTAATGCTTTTTGTCATATTTCGGTGGGATTTTTGGATAGTAAATTGCACAATTTGGAGGCCATTTTCTTAAATATTTCATGGGGGGCCTCCCCCCCGGAACCCTCTTGGGTGGTGTGGGCTCGGGTGCTGCGCGCGCTTGCTGAAAAATTTCTCCTGGGAAATCTACGCCCCACCAGCTTTCAAACTCACCAGCCGCCACTGGGACTTAACCGCTGCACTCTCTTCACCCAGGCTACCTTGCAGGGCAGCCCAAGACATTCTTCACTGGGCTGCCTGGCAGGCGCGGCCCCGGAGGACTTCACGGTTGGGCCCACCTCATTATGAATCAGATGAATTGATTCCGACTAACATGACATTTCAATATGTAATTTGACAAATTGATTCTAAATAAAAAAAATTCTGATTGTGAGCGTTTACCAACTGATTGTTCAGATGTCTCTTGTTTATTTACATGTTCAAATGTATGTACCCTCTCATTCACTCATGTAATGTATGCCTTATTATTTTCTTTTATTTGAGTTTCACTTTGCTGTTACCTTTGTAAAACATTGGGCCTCATTACGAGTCTGGCGGTAAGAAACAGCCATTAACGCCATGCCGGTACTAGCGTGCCTGTGTTGCACTGCCCCGTAATCAACTGGTGATTACGAGTCTGCGTGCACGCGTGTACCGGCATGCCGATAACAGAAGCAACACCATGCCTGTATGGTCCTTACCGGCCCCGATAGCGGCATCATTGAATGCACAGAGACCTCCACCGGCATCATGGTTTCCCCCAAGAACGGCATTGTTCACAACAGCACTGCTGATACCGGTACCGGTATTAAAGACACCAGAAGCAATGTCATCGTGCCGGAATGAGAAATGCGCCGGCAGCCATCTTTAAAAACACAATCCATTGCCATCCACTGCAGAGAGGACCTGTATCTGCCTGCCAGATCATGACTAAGGCAACCAGAAAAGGTACCCCTCGCCTGCGTAAACACAGGTTCAGTGATGATGAACTGAACATGCTCGCAGATACACTCGTTGAGCATTCTGATGTAGTGTTTTTCACTGACCTGCGCCGTGCAGCGCAAATTAGGAAAACAACATATGGGAGGAGGTGGCCAGGAAGGTATCTGCCGTGGGGAAAACCCCACGCAGTGTGAAGGACTGTCGGAAGAGATGGGATGACCTGCGGCTGCGAGTCAGAAACATCCTGTCCGCCAACTGCAGCCAGGGACAGGCAACAGGCGATGGACCTGTCTCACCCATGAAGTTGGCACGATGGGAGGAGACGTGTAGCTCCGTGATGGACATGGAGGCAATTGAAGGAGTTGGTCATGCAGAGATGGGATTCCCATCATCGGACAATGACGGTTAGTGACCCTTTGCGCAATACAGAAGCCACCACACACACACTTGATAACCCAAGAACAAAGTGGTACTCCAAAAGGGAAGTAGATGAGAGCAAAAACATGGCCCATCAGCCCCACCTAAACACATCCCTAAACCAAACACCACATCCTGGCCACAAAAACACACAAGGAAACCCAATGCCACAAACAAAACGACCACACAATTGCACACACAAACAACATATGCATGCACACACACACACACACAAATCCCTGTAGTGATGCTGGCATCACATCCATCCCATTGAATTGCATGCTGCAAGCCTCTCCACTCCCGAATACACACGTGATACATAACCAAACAGCACATGGCACAAAGCCCCTGAGCCATGGCTACAGCACGGAAGCCACAACACACCTGTAGGCCACCCAACAGACACCATGGGCATCATGGCAGCACCAGAAGGGTGCTAATACAGTCCCCCCCCAATCCTGCAGGCACCATGTGTGCCCCTCAAACATGCAAACTACAATGCACATGACCCAAATTGTACCAACATCGATGCATGTAGGATGTAAGTTCTCCCATGACTGATGCCCTGCCTCTCCATCCCCCACAGGCACGGATCCAGACAGCGACGGCGAACACGCCACATCAACAGGCAAGACACATGCACGCATGGGCAGGGGTGAGGACGACGCTACCAGGCCATCAACCCCTAGGGATGCATCGCGTAAGACTGGCACACCTACATCATGCACCAGTGCCCAACAGGGTGAACACCCCCAAGACCAGGAGGAGCAGCCACCTGCAACAGTCACACAGGAGCACCATGCCGGAGACACTGTGTCAAGGCCCAATGCAGCGGCCAGAAAGGTCGCACCAATGAGGAGACTGGTCCCCCAGCAGACACCTCATGCAGATGATGATCCTAACACAGTGGCCAGTGATGTGGAGAGTACACATTCTATGGCCACAAGTTCCATGTGCGAGGTGTCAGCCTCAGCACAACATAGTGCTGAGGAGGACGATGGGCCTGGAGATGAACTCACTGCACGGCCTACCATGTTGGGGGATGGCCAACACACCCCTAGCATGCAGGGCACACCACAGTGCTCCCCTGAACATGTGGCTGGTGCCAACAGCACTGGGGAGGAGATGGCTGAACATGGATTCAGCCCCGTGAGGAGCATATCACCACCTCCCGTACAACCATCAGGAAGCACGTCCATACAGGACATCGAGACATCGAGGGACGGCTGAGCCGAATGGAGGCCAGACAGCAAGCCATGCATGACATGGTCAAAAAGCACTTGGCCGGAGGGGAGACCACACGCAGGGCCAACAGGGAGAACACAAAGGCTATCATTCGGGCAGTGAAACGTGTGGTGAGGCGGGAACATGAGGGTATCTTGGCCTTGACACAGGTTGTCGACCGTATGGCTGGCAACATGGTGCAACAACCTCCTGCCCTGGCCGAGCCACAACCACCATCGTTGAGCACAACACCTGCAAGCTCTATGCAGACGAGCCCTGTGTACAGATCCCTGCGTAGTGTGCGCTGCACAGAGCTACAAACCCCTCCATCGAAAAGGGGGCAACAATAGCCATGGACACTGGGAGATGTAATGTGGCAGTCCTGTTGGACTCATTTTGGGCTGAGGGGGTGTGGGGGTGCGGGGGTGCTCGAGGGTGGGGGGGTTGGTGCACAGGGGTGTTGAGGGGTGGGTGTGTGGGTGTGCAGGGGTGTTGGGGGGCGTGGGTGTGTGGGGGTGTTGGGAAGTGGGGGCGTGGGTGTGCAGGGGTTTTGGGGGATGGGGGGTGAGTAGTCTGTAGTGTGAAGCGGGTGGAGGGTTAATTCATGTACACAGTTCAATTTCATTAATACACCTGTTGTGTGAAAAAAAGCTACTTGACTGGACATTGCTTCTTGAGTGTTTGTCAATTTATTGTTCAAAAGTGATTAGTGCCCAGAGTCCCCCAATCCCAGTGCCCAGTGTCACAGGTAGCCGGCACCTTCTGTGACCCAGTGCATCAAAAATATTGTGCTATCAATGATTGCCGTACAGTAGGTCCCTCACACGCATCGCGACATGGCCGTTGTGCAGCATCTTCTTCATCATCATCATCTTCACTCGGTGGTGTCTGGGTCATGTCAGGTGGCAGAGGTACGTTGCGCAGGATGCACATGTTGTGCAGCATGGCACATGCCAATACAATCTTGCCCACCTTCTCGGGCCTATAAATGAGTGCCCTACCCGACCAGCTGAGGCAGCGAAACCGTGCCTTCAACAGGCCAAAGGTCTGCTCTATCACTGCACGAGTGCGTGTATGTGCCCGATTGTAGTCCTCTTCGTGCCGGGTCAGTGGATGCCTGACAGGGTTGAGGAGCCACGGCTTCAGGGGATGGCCAGCATCACCTGCATGGGAGCAGAATTAATTGTGATTGTGAGTATTCGTACTATTCCATGTGCACACTGTCTGTACATTGTTCATGTCCATATGCAGTAATTATGAATTGTCATCCATTGCCTTCACATCTGCACATGTATCAGGCCTATGTACTACTCGGCAAGCCATGGTGGGGGGCATGGGTGACGCACACATCTTAGGGACCATTACATGAGATGCACCACTCAGCCAGATGAAGTGTGAAGGTCCATGAAGTACTCACATGTGGGGGGGTGTGACCGGGAATAAAACCAAATGCATGTTGTGATGCATTTGGCTGATGTACAACATGATACAGGTGTGTTTGACTATCATGCTTTTAGGGAATTGATAACGCCAAGCACATGCCCCTCAACACCTTCACCCATGTGACCATGGCACAATGTGATTGGTGGTATGGTCCGCCAGTGTAGAGATACATCCCTTTTGTGGTGCAGGGTGTCAACTGGCATGCTGGTACTACCCCCCCAAATGAACCCCATGGGCCTGTGGTCCGACTTATCCAGCAGCCAGGCACGTTGTGCAGCATGTCGTTCCATGTAGTGGGGGAGCGTGGAGTTCCCCAGCACCATTACATCATGTGTGGATCCTGGGTATCTGGCACAGCGAAGTGTTATCATCTTGCTTGCATTACACACCATCTGGACATTGATGGAGTGGTATTGCTTCCGATTGCCGAACACCACCTCCACGGCATGCCGGACTACCAACTCCACGTGGGTGCAGTCGAGGGCACCAATTACTTTAGACATTCCTGCCAGTGCATGGAATGCAATTTTGGTGTCATTCACCTCCTGTACAGTCCATGGTAGGGATATGTAGAAACCTGCGTGCTTTAGGAGTGCATCCAGCACCTGGTTCAGCACACCGGAAAAACATGGCTGCCAGATGCCATGCAGCTTCCGCACTCTGTGCTGGTAGTTGCCTGTGGCCAGGAAGTGGAGCACACTCACCACGTTCAGCACAGGGGGGATGGCAGTGCAGATGTTGATCAGGCTGACCAGGTCATGTAGGAGATCCACGATGGTGGTGATGGTGTCCCTGTCCAGGTGGTACAGGGTGTGGATCTGTGCAGGGGTTAAGTCGAATGGACTGGCCCTTATGTGGGGGATTGGTGGCTGTCTGCCGGGGACCACTGCCTGCACTGGTGGCATTTGCTGGGCCTGTCTCACCCTCCTCCTCCTCCTACGTCTCCTGGTGTACTGTCTGCTCAAGGAGTAGCAGTGATGGCATGTCCTCCAGCACCTGTATCGCAACAGCTAGTGGAATCATTTTGGTCTTGGAAGGGGTGTGGTGTGTGGGTGGGCACCTTTTGTGCTGGGCCAGACTCCATTGCCTCCACCTGTGCTGATTGTGTGCACCTGTGGCAGGTCTGTGCTCTGCAGATTGCCATTAACGCCTGTCCCGCGATGCTGGTTTTAACGGCATCATGGTGACCCTTCTTACTGCCATCAGGATGCCGGTAAGTGCATGTCCATGCGACTTGTAATCTCCTCTTCCTTGCGGCATACCGGTGTTACTGGCACGGCAGCCGCGTGTCAGCGCACAGTCCGGTACGGAGGTGCATAGTCACAGCGGGTCCGTGTTGATGCTGGTACAACCAGCATTGCAGGTCGTGATGGCCCGGTCCAGGAATCGATGCCGGTATTGCCTTATCGGTATCGTTATTACCGGACCGCTAACCCTGTAATGAGGCCCATTGTGTCTTATGCTTATTGACATTTTTTCTGTTTCCACTGTTTAAAATACTTTAGTTTATTAACAACAAGAAATACATTGTGTTCTTAGAGAACTGAGCATGAAGCCATTCTTGTTTATTCATTTCTGCTTTTCAAAAGATGGCCTTTCTAAAAGGGCATTCAATGCCCATTGGAATTCATTTTAATCCTCATCTTATTTCATACAAGTTTAGTTTAGTTTTGTTTATTTATTTATAGAGCGCACCTAGCCCTGAGGCATCTGGGTGCTTAAACTTGATCGGAAGACAATGGTTACAAAAGGCATATCCTAAAGCGGTTGACTAGTGTTACATATCAGGTCCACAAGCTAAGCAGGTACAGGGAATACAATGTAGGTTGAGATAAAGTTATACAGTTAATAAGATACATGTAAATTAAATGGCACGAGAAAGCAGTAATGATACATTAAATATGATACGATTAGCAATACGATTAGCGATAGTGGAATGTTACCGGACGTGTCCTTTTATTTTATCACAGGGCCTGTGCGAGGATCCAAGCTTTTGCTTCTTTTCTGAAGGTCCAAAAGGACGGCCCAGCTCTGATGTGGGCAAGGAATTCCACAGCTCAGCAGCTAGGACCGGGAAGCTAGATCCACCAGCGTTTTGTACTTTGAATTTAGGAATGGTGAGACAATGTAGGTAGTTTGACCTTGTGGGTCTAGTCGATTGGGTCCTGGTGAATTTATCAACCAGGTATTTTGGAGCAGTATTAGAGAGGCATTTGCATGTGATTAATAGGGTTCGAAGTGAGATTCTGTCTCGCACTGGGAGCCACTGTATATCACGTCTAATTGCAGAAATGTGGTTAGTGTAGGGGATGTTGAGGGCAGATCTAAGTGCATTGTTTTGGAGCACTTGTAATTTGTTCAAGTTCTGTTTATTGGAGCCTAGGTATAAGGTGTTACAATAGTCTAGCTTAGAGAGAATCAGAGCTCTGGCTAGAGTAATGCAGCTGTTGGAGGAGATAAATGGTTTGCAGGCATTCATCAATTTGGTTGTGTATGCAGTGGTTGATGCAGTTGCGTTGACTTGCTTGGTGAGGGAGAGGGTGGAATTCAGGTAAATGCCTAGAGTTTTAACCTCACTGGAAACATTAATGATGTTCCCATTGATGTTGAATGATTTGTAGAGGGTGTCTAGTTTGTTCAGAAGGGGGTGCAAGCCTGTGAGAAGAAGTTTGGTCTTATCATCATTCAGGCAGAGGCCCTGACTGGCCCTTACTGCCTGGATGTGAAGGTAGATTGTATTTATCATTTTGGAGTCTTTATCGTAGCAGCCCATAAGAGTGATGAGGACTTTGGTGTCATCTGCATAACTAGTGTAGGTGACACCCAAGTTGTCCAGGTGGTCGAACAGGAGCGCCGTAAAGATGTTATAAAGGGTGGGGGGGACACAGGAGCCTTGTGGGACTCCGCAGCAGATTAGTACTGGTTCGGCAGAGGCTGAGGGTGCGAAGACTCTCATAGTCCTGTTTGTTAAGAAAGATTGGATCCGTGCATCGGCGTTCGGTGAGGAGGAAGCTGCTGAAGTCAGGTGTTTGGTGAGTATGTTATGGTCGACTAAGTCGAAAGCGACTGAAAGGTCCAGTAGCAGGAGGATCGCTAGTTTGCCTTTATCTTTAGATTCGTCCATTTGGATTTTCAGGTCAAGGAGGGCCGATTCAGTGCCATGCCTTGATCTGAATCCTGATTGTCGGAGGCCTAGGAGATTGTTGTCCTCAAGGTGCTTTTGGATTTGGAGGTATGCTGCTCTGTCAAGAAATGGAACTGTTGTTATGGGTCTGTAGTTGGTAGGGATATTTGGGTCCAGGTTACTTTTTCTAACAGGGGCATGACCCATGCCTCCTTGAGGTTGTTTGGTACTGTGCAGGTTTCAAAGGGCGCGTTGATCAGGGAAGTGATGAACGGCGCAAGATCCTGTCAAACCGGATATTAAATGATGCCTCCTATTATAGCGATATGTCTGTATATTGGCCTATGCCAAGTTGCTTAAAATTGTACGCGAATAACTCTCTACGTCAAGGTCTTGACCTTAGAAATTGATGTAAGCCGCCATCTTGAATCAAGCCTCCAGCCCAGTATATGATTAACCTGTAAGAGGGCTGGACATCATTTTACAAATTGTATAAATGCGTCGATGTCCAGCTAGGAAATTCTGTTCACTGCTCACATTGAACCCTGCTGGTGGTCTCTGTGATGTACTGACGGCCAAATAGCTATTTGTGTACGTTGTTGAATACTGTTCAATTTTGTAATAAAGATTCTGGGAATCTTTACAAGCCTGTGTCGGTGTATTTTCCTTTGCTTGGTGTAACAGCCGTAATATTGTATTTTTTTTGATTCCACAGATGGCGCCCGAATAGGGACCCTCAAGATTGACTTTGTCTCGTTGAAGGTTGGCTCAGCTATCGGACCGCGATCGGACGGTGCCAACAGAACCGGCCACTCTAGACGAGAAGTGAATTCCTCTACGAAACTGCACGATCCGATACCTGGACGGTGAGCTGTAGCCCGAGACGACGTCTTGACGAGGGTCCATATATTTGAGGTGGGTAAATTTGCCGAAAATCACCAGACACGCGGGTCCTTAGCATTGTCCTTAGTAACCCGATCGGGCCTCCCAGTCCTTTGGTCAGGTGAATCGTGCCCCGATTCTTAATCTAACCCTGACAATTTGAATTTGGAGCACTGTACTCGCGAGCACAATTATTTAACCAGGTAACACCAGAACTTTGATATGCCTGGGAAATTGTCTGCCTGCTTTAGGGCATTATTCCGCAGCGACAGACAATCTTTGGAAGATAGCCGTCCCGCACCACAGGAGGGGTCGTCGGCATGTACTATGTACTGTAAGAAAGGCTTTGGTAGTATAGCATTTAATGACATTTGGCACAGACAAACCAGACATAATTCTGAACTTCGGTGGCCAACCAATGGTAGTTTTGAAATCCCTCGCATTGAATATTTAGAGTCTGTATTAGTAAAGAAAAAGGCTAGACTTTCAGCATTTGACGCATTGCACAGTTGGAAAACAGAAGCTTTGCAGCAACAAAAGAGTAGAGAGAAACACATGCGTAGACATATGACAAGTGTCAAAAAGGCACGGTTATATGTTCAAAATAAACAATTGGAGTCAGTTAGGAACACGGACAGGGCATTTCAATTAGGCATTCAGAAAATCTACCCTTCAAATGATTTTCATACGTCAGATGAATTGATTAATAAACTTTTGCATGAACGAAGCCCCGATGCCTCCGCGCCACCTCCATACGTCTCTCCTCCTGGCGCTTTGCCCCTTCCTGTTGTACTTCCCCCTCCTATAGTTCCTCCGGTCCTCCCTGCTGTTCTTCCTGTTTTTCTTCCAGCCGTCGCCCCTTTGCCTGCCCCCTTGCCTTCACCTGTTGTTATTCAGAATGTGCCTACTCTTCCTCTTCCAAGTGATTCTGCATCGCTTGTAGTAGACCAGGGAGCAAGACCAAGGGTTGTGACTCGTAATACTGTGTCCCCAGACAAAAGGAGTGAATTGACTGCTTGGGCTAAACATTGTATGGAGAAGGGTGAACAAGCTGATGTTTTTTCCACACTCGAAAATTTAAAAGATATTCCTGAGAAAAATGTTTTTATCGAAGGATTAGGGACTCATTTGAGCACAATGTGGAATAGACTAAATGATGTAGATTTCCCACAAGGGTTACAGGATTTGAACGCCTTAGCGTTGCCCAGAGATACTGCAGAGAAGGTATATGAGCATGTTGAGAGGAATTTTGAGTATAGGAAGGAGTTGGAAGAGTTACAGAATGAGGAAGCAGATGGTGGTAGTTTAGGTATTATGTACTTACAGAAACGGTTTTCTCCTCGCCGTGAATTAAAAGGAGAGGAAGCGCGAATTTGTATAAAGGATGCGATAAGATGGATTTCGGATATGTCGATAACTCCATATGAAGTATATGACACATATAGTCAGTATACGTTAGAAATGCAAAAGAAAGTGATACAAGTGATGGTAGAGCACCTGCAGAATGAGTGTGAAAGAAGAAAGATTTGTTGTCCCGCAGAATTGTTGAGTGTTTATAAGAGAGCTTTTTCGATTGATACTTCTTTGACTGCCTTAGCGCTTGATTTGGCTCTGTTGCTTAGTAAGCGTTCAGAGCTGCCTACTACTCAGTTGCCTATGAGAGAGGTCCCTCCGACATTTGTCCCAAAAGTTGAGATTGCGGCCGATGCTGGACGAGGAATAGTCGCCGGAGAAATTCCTGCACATTACGTTTCATAGTTTGTTCACGTCCCGTTTTCAAGAAAGAAAGTGAACACCATAAAGCAATCTATTCCCGATATAAGAAAGAATCCGACCGGATTCTATAAAGAAATAGAGTCGGTCTTACAGTCGTCGGTATTCACTTTAAGTGATATTGACCTATTATTTCCCTTACTCCTGCCAGTTGATTTGTGAAAACAGATTAGGACTATAGATGACATACCTGGGTTGGGAGATAAATGGGATAACATGGTTAGGCTAGACAGAGAAAGACCAGCTTGCGAACGACCACCTCAAGTGATATTAACCTTGCCTGATAGAATTATTGTAAAATTGAAAACTATGGTTCCAGAAAAAAGAATCATTTGGGACAAGCTTACGGCCTGTGTCCAAGGAAAGTCTGAGGGTGCTACCGATCTCTTCAATCAGTCCGAGCAGGTATTCTCAGATTTCAGTGGACAAGACTTAGGCACAGAGTCAGGGAAAAGGTTGTTTGTCGACAAATTTGTACGTGGATTGCTGCCTGACATCCAGTTACAGATTATGTCTTCTGAAAGCGCTTGGCAGGCGAAGTCCCAATCAGAAGTACTGCATATGGCTCAGTACTATGAAAATCATGTAAATACTGAAAAGGAGAAACTTGAGAAAAAAAGGATGACCTGAAAACTAAAGTTTTATTACAGCAGATTGTTAGAAACCCTAGAGGGGGTAATCAATTTAGAGGTCAGTACAGTCCACAGGGAAGTGCGCCCTTGGCTCCGGTAACCATTAACCAGTGTGCCTATTGCCGGCAGGAAGGTCACTGGCGCGCACAATGTCCGACCTTACAGCAAAGGTCATTTGGGAACATGGGTAGACGATCCAGAGGTCGCCCAGGTGCAGGGGGCCCTGGCAGAGGTCAGTTTACACCAGAACCACAGCAACCTCCTTCACAAGATAAGCAAGTTTCGAATGTGGATAATAGAAACATTTTTGATCACCCTTCTGCCGCGTACCTCTCGGAAGAGCTTCCTTTTGATAATATTCTGTTCCGTTAGGATTGCCCGAAACAGGATTTGGAACCTACGCCTATTCCCGTTCATCAGAAAGGCCCCTACGTTGAGATGGCAGTGGGAAATAGGAAGCATCTATTTTTAGTAGATACGGGAGCACAGAAATGTTCCATTGATCATTCACGGGTTCCAAATATTCCCCTGTCAGGGCAATCCAACGTTTCCGTAGGGTTTTCAGGCACACCTGTAGTTTGTCCGGTTTCTTTGCCGGTACCGTTAACACTGGGTCCCTTCACGGAACAGTGTCCATTTCTACTTACCACAAACTGTGGGGAGAACTTGCTGGGGCTAAATTTGTTGAAGGCGTTGCATGCAGTAATACATTGTTCTCCGGACGGAATTCGGCTAACAATTTCACCTCAGCAATCACTCGCCTCTCAGTTTTTGACTCGACCTTTACCGCTAGAATTTAGTAATGTTCCAGAATGCTTATGGGCAATTGATGATAATGATGTGGGCATTCTTCAAATTGAACCTGTTAAAATTATTTTGAAACATGGAGTAAAATTGCCTTGCATCCCGCGATATAAGATCTCAGTTGAAGGCGAACAGGCCTTGAAATGTATAGTTTCTGATTTTGTACATCGTGGAGTAATTGAGGAGATTACGGGTAGCATATGTAACAACCCCATTTTGCCAGTATACAAAAAAGGTGATAATGCGATTCCCTTTCATTTTATAATTGATTTACGCGCTATTAACAAAATTGTGGCTCCTCAATTTCCTATTGTACCTGATGTTACAACGATACTAACCATGATTCCGGCTTCTGCCACTCATTTTAGCGTTGTTGATCTTAAAAACACGTTTTTCAGTATTCCCATACACAAGGATAGCAGGTATTTGTTTGCGTTTACCCTAGGTGGACGCTCGTTTACATTCACTCGTGCACCACAAGGGTACACTGAGAGTCCAAGTATTTATAGTAGGGCATTGAAAGAGCAGCTTGATACCCTCGAGTTGCCTACTACTTGCACATTACTGCAGTATGTAGATGACCTCCTCTTGGCTGCTGATTCTGAGAGCGCCTGTAAAAAAGGCACCATGTTGTTGCTTTGTCATCTAGCAAAACATGGCCACAAAGCTTCACTTAAAAAATTCCAATATTGTTGTCAGGAGGTCGCCTATTTAGGCTATCTCCTGTCAAAGGAGGGAAGACGGTTGACACCTGAACGAATAAAGACCATTTCTGGTATGTCTGTCCCAAATACGCAAAAGGAAGTTAGAGCCTTGATAGGTATGGCTTCTTATTGTAGATTGTGGATCCCTAATTTTTCGTTAACGATTAAACCAATGCTGGCTTTGACAAAGAAGGGCATTTCTTTGCCATTGCCATGGACTTTGGAACACCAGCCAGCATTTAATTTGCTCAAATCCGCGCTGTGTTCAGCGCCGGTTTTAGGAACTCCGAATTATGACAAGGCCTTTGTATTGTTTGTGCATGAACGTGATGGATGTGCTTTGGCTGTGTTAACACAGGAGCATGGAGGGAAGAATAGGCCGTGCGGCTACTATTCCTCCACCCTTGATCCTGTAGCATGCGCTGTGCCAAGATGTTTGCGCGCTGTTGCTGCTGTGTCTGTAAAACAGAGTGAGGGAATGGTCCTGGGTCATGCGTTAACCCTAATGGTACCTCACTCTGTAGATATTCTATTGAATAGAACTCAAACGCAACACCTCACTTCTGCACGATTGACAAGATATGAACTAATCTTGTTTGCCCCCCACATTCGAATTCAGAGGTGTTGTGTATTAAATCCGGCTGAACTTTTACCTGTTTCGCAAGATACTGTTGATGGTGACGATACGTCACACGATTGCCTTTATATGACAGAACAAGAAACTAAAGGCAGAATCGATTTGAAAGACACACCTTTGAATAGCCCACAAGGAGAGCTATTTTGTGATGGCTCTTGTTTTAAACTTCCAGACGGTACATCCACGGCTGCTTATGCTGTTACTACTTTAAGCACGGTTGTGGAAACTAAAAGAATTATGCATAATTCTGCGCAGGCTGCAGAAATTATAGCGTTAACTCGAGCTTGTGAACTTTCTGAAGGGCTTACAGTGACTATATATACTGATAGTCAGTATGCCTTTGGGGTGGCCCACAATTTTGGTAGACTTTGGAAAGAACAAGGTTTCTTGACCTCGCACGGAACGAAAATCCAGCACGCCACTTTAATAGTGCGATTACTTTCAGCACTTGCACTCCCTGTTCAGTTAGCTATCATAAAATGTTCAGCTCATCAAAAGGTTACAGATGATGTAGGAAAAGGGAATGCTTTCGTCGATCAGATAGCTAAACAGACTGCCACTGATTTCAGTTCAGAAATGTACGCTGTAAAAGAAATTGTAAATGTTTGCACTTTGGGTGAAAGTATCGATGCTGTAAAAGATATTCAAGCAGATGCTACCATAGAGGAAACTAAGAGATGGATCGAGGTTGCAGGGAGATTGGATGACGATGGGTGTTGGGTAGACAATATTGAAGGGAAATGGTTAATCCCTGACGCCTACATTACAATGATGGTTATTATGGCTCATGGTCCGACACATGTTTGTGCGCGAAAATTGACAAAAATGCTACACAGTGTATGGGCCAATGATAAGATTTTCAAAACCGCGAAGCGTTTTGTCCAGAACTGCATGGTTTGCTTGCAGCACAATGTAGGAAAAGGTACCTCGACTCCTAGAGGAAGTTTCGCTCCACCTTCTGTCCCGTTTGAGGTTATTCACTTTGATTTTATTGAAATGGAACGGTGTAACAATCTTAAATATGTATTTGTTGTTATTTGTGCCTTTAGTAAGTGGGTTGAGGTCTTCCCGGTTAGAGATGCAATGGCCATAACCACGGCAAAAACTCTGTTGAAAGAGTTTTTTCCTAGGTTCGGGCTGCCGAGAGTCATCTGGTCAGATAATGGGCCACACTTTATTGCCACTATAATCCTGCAAATTTGCAAAGGATTACAGATTGACAAGCGGTTCCATTCAGCTAGACATGCCCAAAGTGCCGGATTAGTGGAAAGGCACAACAGCATTATAAAGATCAAACTCGCTAAGACGTGTGCTGGCACCAAGCTAAAATGGCCGGACGCCTTACCGATCGTGTTACTGTCGATGAGACCAACCCCTCAAACTAAGACTGGGCTCTCTCCCTTTGAGGTGGTAATGGGGAGACCTGCTAATATTTGGGGTATGCCAAAAATTCGCTCATTACGGGATATAGAAAATGTGCTTCTTTCAGATTACTGTAACCAGTTGACTAAAAATCTGTTTTCAATTTATCACCAGGTGCGAGAGGCATTCATTACCTGTGCACTACGAGGGTCCTGGTCACAGTCTACGACCGGGGGACTGGATCCTCATGAAGGTTTTTGAGAGGTTGTCTTGCCTTGCACCTCGTTGGAGGGGTCCCTACCAAGTCCTGCTAGTCACCCAGACTGCCGTGCGGGTAGTGGGTCGTAAACACTGGATCCATGCGACGCACACCAAACGGATCCCACAGCCCGTGCCATACGATACAGAAGACACAGAATCCCTTCCCACTGCTGTAACTAGCATGCCTGAAACAGCAACAACCAACAAGGGAGAATCGGAGACCGCTTCAGAATCCGCAAGGCCGGACAAAACGGCCATCTTGTCCCCGCACTCCCCAACAGTGGAACTTCCAGGTCAATCCTTTCTTGATCCCATTTCCGTCCATTCGCCACTTCCAGGAGGAAGTGACGACACTTTGTTCTCGCCAGAAACTGCAAAATATAATTTGCGCCCAAGGAAGTAAACGTACAGCATGGTCTGACTGTGCGATTGAGAAAATTATTTGAGGGCTTGTCTTTTTTGCCCGACTGTGCGGGAAGATTCTATCGGCTAAGGGTTGTGGGAAAGACATTGAGAAGACGCGCGACTGGAGTCGCCAGCAAACGAACAATTGGTGTTTTTTCGGTTGAAGACGACAATGGGCCTCATTCCGACCCAGGCGGTAAGTTACCATCTGGGTCGTACCTTTACCACCATGGCGTAAACTACGTTTACGCCATGGTGGTTGGCGGACTTACCGCCCCATTCCGAGGTTGGTAAGTCCCCAATCCCCATTTACCCTTCCCCATTCCCATTTTTGCCCCATAGGGCATAATGGGAGTGGGGAAGGCGTTAATTACGCCACCGTAAATTACGGTGGCGTAATTAACAACAAGGTCCCTTAGCGCCATGGATTTTAACACCTGCTAAAAGCAGGTGTTAAATCCTCCATGGCGCTAAGGGACCTCGGAATCAGGCGGTAAGGGTCGGCGCTGTTTACGCTGCCGTAAACCCCTTACCGCCTGGGTCGGAATGAGGCCCAATGCCTGCACCCGCTACCGCTCGTACCGAACTTTTAGATAAACATTTGACTAGCAGAGACAATGATCAAGCATGTAAAGGGACCCCCAAAGTATATTGTTGCCTTTTTGTGATAATTACTGAATTTTTAGTAACTGTTGGGTTTGGGTTATGGTATCTGGAGGAAGCCTATCCGTTAGAGGACTTTTTACCTATTGAAAATGTATCTGTTATTCCCACTCCTTCTGTGCAATTGCATACTTTGTCGCCTAGGGATTCTTTGCATAGACGGAACTATCAGAATAATACCCTTTTGTTAATAATGAATGCCACTCATGCAATTTTTAATAAGACCAATTTCTGGATCCGTACACATCTACCGCAACATGGGGATAAGGGGCTAGGTTGGTATATTTATCCCTTACCTTTGACAACTGCCTGTTACGCTTCTCTTAGAGCACTATTTTTTGGTTGATGGAATGACAGCATCTCAGGGAATTTTGATGGCACAAATTTAAATAGTTTTGAAAACAATGTTTTGATGCCCTGGGATGCTCGCTTTTTGAAAATAGAAGTAAGCCAAACGTTGCTTCTGTTAGGCCCTCTGATAGATTGTCTCATCCCTTTCAGTCTTTAATCTCTTTTAAAATGGCTCCTATAGGCAATAAGGATGCCACGCCTCCATCTTATTCTGTTAATCATAGCCCCGATTCAGTATCCTTCTGCATACAGAGGAATGGAACACGGTCAATGGGTAATTTTAGAAAGTGCACCAACGTTGCGAATTTGACTAGTGAAAATAGACCTCTGTACGTAGGTGAACCTGTCTATTTTGTTTGCGGTAATGTGGCATTTCCATGGTTGCCCAGGGATTGGCAAGGAGCCTGTTATTTAGGGATTCTATTACCTGGGGTATTTATTGCCAGTACTATAGAAATTTCGAAGACTCGTCCACGACGAGGTGTAAAAGGGGATACTCCAGCGCAAACTCTAGGAGATATTATGAAATCCTTTGTGCCATTTTTTGGGCAAATTACAAATTCAGAAGATATCAGGAGACTAGCGAGAGTATTGGAGAGAACCATCAATCGGACCACTGACATAATCTATAATATGACGTTAGAGCAGAGAGCGATAAGATTAGTGGCTCTTCAGAACCGGATGGCATTAGATGTCATCCTGGCAGAGCGAGGAGGAGTATGTAAATTAGTGGGGTCCGCTTGCTGTGTTTACATACCAGACTCCTCTCCAACGATCTTTAGGGCTATCCAAAATCTACATGTTCTTAGTTCAGAAGTACATGTTCCTGAGGGAAACTGGGAACTTGGTACATGGTTTTGGGACCTCCTACGGTCATGGGGATGGAAGTTGTTCTCGGCCCTGCTGATTATCTTGGGAAGTTTTTTGTTTCTCTGCTGTTGTATACAGTGTCTCCCTGGTATATGCTCAGTATTAGGGGGATGTTGCGCGCAAACAACAAGTGTATTAGGGCATAAAATATACGCCCCAAAGGAGGTTTCCAAAGAGTATGTGTTGAAAGAAACTCTGGTGTCAGATCTAATGGCAATAGATATGTCCGACAATGATTCGGGGTGTATGGACGATGACGTATGGAGTTACTTGTAAGCAGATCAGAAGCAGTGTTAGCACTTGGCATAGGCCTAAAGGAGGGTTTGTCAAACCGGATATTAAATTATGCCTCCTATTATAACGATATGTATGTATATTGGCCTACGCCAAGTTGCTTAAAATTGTACGCGAATAACTCTCTACGGCAAGGTCTTGACCTTAGAAATTGATGTAAACGGCCATCTTGAATCAAGTCTCCATTTTAGGTTAGAGCCGCCATTTTGGGGTTTTTGTA
This sequence comes from Ambystoma mexicanum, assembly GCF_040938575.1. Classification (NCBI taxonomy): domain Eukaryota; kingdom Metazoa; phylum Chordata; class Amphibia; order Caudata; family Ambystomatidae; genus Ambystoma; species Ambystoma mexicanum. The sequence continues at coordinate 1,063,718,223 of NC_090923.1, read as the reverse complement.
CAAAGTCACCCTGTAATCTAAAATGGCTGTCTCGTGTGCCCTTGTTCTTGCCTTAACCTCTCCAACCTCTGTAGGAGAGTTAATGTCCAACCTGCCTTCAGGCTACATGTTAGGGTCATGTAGACCTTGTCCTTTGTTGACCACGGAAGCAGGGGATTACTTGAATTAGCAATGTTAAACTACAAGTATACAAGAACAGTAATGCTATCCAAATATAATAGGTGAAATATTTGTTTGGTCTGTATTAAACCAGCATGTAAAGAGTGTAATTGTTAAATTAAAGAATAATGGAGTGTGTTAGTAAATGTATTCAAAAGTAAACCGCATGCACGAGATATGTAAATTAGGAAAGTGAACCTGGCGCGACCCTAGACCAGTGTATGATTAACCTATAAGAGGGCTGGACATCATTTTACAAATTGTATAAATGCGTCGAAGTCCAGCTAGGGAATTCTGTTCACTGCTCACATTGAACCCTGCTGGTGGTCTCTGAGATGTACTGACGACCAAATAGCTATTTGTGTACGTTGTTGAATACTGTTCAGTTTTGTAATAAAGATTCTGGGAATCTTTACAAGCCTGTGTCGGTGTATTTTCCTTTGCTTTGTGTAACAGCCGTAATATTGTATTTTTTCTGATTCCACAATCCTTTGCTCCTTCCTTTATGATAGAGGCTGGACAGATGTCACCCTGGCATTTAGAGGGATTTAGGCTGGCTATGATAACACTGCAACCTGCTCGCCAACCCAACCTTTTAAAGAGCCAAAGCTGGAGGCGCCAGCTTTGCAGTTTTAGCACCAAAAAATTGGAATGCACTACCACCAACACTCATGAAAGACACCTCACGCTCAGCCTTCCACAAGTTTCTGAAAACTCAACTATTCTACTAGGCCAGCCATTTGACACTTCAGACATACCTTACCTGACCTGTGGGTCCCTCCATGTTAATTGCCCATTCCGTAACTGAAATGTATGTCTAAACTGCTGTATGCTCTTGTAACCCTATAAGCTATGCTCTTTGTCTAAGCAAGTATCCTTAAAAGCGCCACGATGCCCTAGGGCCGATGCGCGCTTAACAAATGCAAATACATTTTTAAAAGAAAATGATATCTTCAACCACCTTGATGGAAACTGGGGAGAATTGGAATAAGGGGCCAGAGATAGGCGGTTGGTTGTGTGGCTTGCTGAGGTTATTGATCAGAGTCAAGCTTTGCTTTTTGTCTTCTATTTTGGATTGCAACAGAGCTATTTTATCAAGTAAGGCTTTTTGGATGTTGGCACACCATGAGGCATTTTTTGTGCAGGATGCAGAAGGTGCAACAGGAGTCTCCAACTCCCTGAGGATGGTAAATAGTTCTTTTGAACCTGATTTCGCATTTTGGAATCGTACGTTGTAGGGCTCTCTTTTCATATTTAAAATGGTGGTTTTGTATAAGGAAGAAGCAATTGTGTATTTTTCCTTGTTTAAGTTTGAGAGTGTTTTTTTTACAGCGGGCTTCGGAGGATCTTTTGGTGCTACGTAAGGTTTTTAATTCAGTGGAATAGCACTTGTTTAAGCGGGCTATAGATTCGGCTTTTCTCATTTTTGGCGGATCGATTTTATTTGGACCCTGTAGTAATGTATGGTTATACACATCCACAAGTAAAGATGGGTCCTTGACTGAGCCATTAGCCGGGTTGGTAATGGGTTTTAGCAAAGGCAGAAGGTTGTCTGTAGTGATGTTCTGCTTATTTCGAGACAGGACTCGTGGGGCTAAGATGACATTAGATTTTGGCGGTAAGCTGTCCTGAATGGTAAAGGAAATACAGTGGTTGCCTGACCAAGCACAAGGTGAATTGTCATTGATCTTAGTAGTGCAGTTTATGTCAGCCAGACAATCCGTGGTTCTTCCCTTGTTGTGGGTTGGACCGCTGACGCAGTGTTCAAAGCCTAGCTGAGAGAGGGTATTCTCTATAGCTGTTGCATTGATATCGTTTGCATCATGCTAGCCAAGATTGAAGTCCCCTAAAATCATAATTTGGGAGCCAAGTTTGTTATTACGTGAGAGGAGCAGAGTGATGTCTTCCTCAAAGAAGGCAATTGGGCCAGGAGGTCGATATAGGAGATGTAGCAAGAGAGTACGTGAGGATGACAGTGGGAGTTTTACTGATAGAAGTTCACCTGAGGGGAAGGGTTCTTTAGCAATCTCTCTAAGGCCTAGTGTGTTTTTTGCAATGAATGCAACTCCTCCACCTCTGCTGGTATCTCTGTCAGCTCTGATGAGGGTGTAGTTCTCTGGAAGGGCTAGCGACAGAGATGGCCCAGCGGCTTAGTGTAGGCAGGTTTCGGTGATCGCTAGAAAGTCAAGCTGATTGGAGGTGATAAGGTTGGCTATGTCGAGGGCATGGGCAGTAAGTGATCTCGCATTGATGAGTGCTCCTTAGATGTGAGGCATCTCGGAGGTGGGTGTACTGGTATCAGTGGATATAGTTACTTGTGGTCTAGCGGTATTAGTGATGTTGTTGAATTCAATGTCAACTACAGCTGTGGTGGTGGGAATTAGTTTGCGCTTTGTGGTGGGTACGTGATGCAAGTTCACCCTCCCTGTTAGTTTGAAACGAGAGCCTAGTCTGGCATTTCTGATACTTAAGGGAAATGGTTGGTTGGGCGTAGGCCGGGATGCGTAGAGCTGAATCCATTGTAGTGGAGTGCTGGGGCAATGGCCCATAGTAGCTGAGTACCCGTTGTCTCAGGGCAGCAATGGGTTAAGCGTTGGAAAGAACCTAGTGGGTTCCATGGTGTTAAGTAATGGTAAGAGGGTAGCCATGGGTAGGGTGACTTTGCTTAGGGTTGCCATGTGTGAAGCAGGATGGGCCGTGCAAGCTGTTGTGCTGATAGTTAGCAAATAGGTAGCACTGCAATGGCAGATTTTAAGACAGGGTGCAATGTTTGATATTGGGAGCTAGTACACACTGGGTGCAACAATCAATATTGGGAGCTAGTACATATATCAGGGTGCAACAGTCAATATTGGGAGCTAGTACAGATCAGGGCGCAACAATCGTATACACTGGGTGCAACAATCAATGTTGGGAGCTAGTACACATTGTGTGCAACAATTGGTATTTGGAGCTAGTACAAATCAGGGCCCAACAGTCAATATTGGGAGCTAGTACATAACAGGGCGCAACAATCAATATTGGGAACTAGTATACACTGGGTGCAACAATCAATGTTGGGAGCTAGTACACATTGTGTGCAACAATTGGTATTTGGAGCTAGTACATATCAGGTTGCAACAATCAATATTGGGAACTACTACACACTGGGTGCAACAATCAATATTGGGAGCTAGTACATATCAGGGCGCAACAGTCAATATTGTGAGCTAGTACATATCAGGTTGCAACAATCAATATTGGGAGCTAGTACATATCAGGGCACAACTATCAATATTGGGAGCTAGTACACACTGGGTGCAGCAATCAATATTGGGAGCTAATACGTATCAGGGCGCAACAGTCCATATTGGGAGCTAGTACATATCAGGTTGAAACAATAAATTTTGGAAACAAGTACACACTGGATGCAACAATCAATATTGGGAGCTAGTACATATCAGGTCGCAACAATCAATATTGGGAACTAGTACACACTGGGTGCAGCAATCAATATTAGGAGCTAGTACACATCAGGGCACAACAGTCAATATTGGGAGCTAGTATGGCGCAACAATCAATATTGGGAGCTAGTACATCTCAGGGCGCAACAATCAATATTGGGGGCTAGCACATATCAGGGTGCAACAGTCAATATTGGGAGCTAGTACATATCATTGCGCAACAGTCAATATTGGGAGCTAGTACATATCAGGGCGCAAGAATCAATATTGGCAGCTAGTACATATCAGGGTGCAACAATCAATATTGGGAGCTAGTACACATCAGGGTGCAAAATTGGAAAATGTGTTACTAGTGAGCAGCAGGGTGCAGCATTGAGTATTTCCAACTAGTACACAATGGAGATCAACCTTCCATAGTGGTGCTCATACAGCGGAGTGTGTTTAAATACAATGTTTTTATGTGGCAAGGCAACATACAGAATGTGCCATATCTACTGTGAGAGCAGACTTGAGGCGCAAACAATCAAAGCAGGACAGACCGTATATCTATGCGGTCCTCAGTGTCACTAAGTGTATGCAGGCTGGTGCAGGGCGCATTAAATAAATAGCGCAGTAGCTCGATCTTGGGCTGTTACCATAACAGAGTGCGATATTGACTCCAAGCAGATGAATAGCTTGGGGAGCTAGTACGGCCTGGTAGTGCCCTCGTGGGTTTGCGCAATAAGGGAATACAAGATAATGTGTGGAACAATTTAGCAATGATTACCTTGATGGAAGTAGGGTGGTGTGCCTCAGCAACACAGCAGATGCAATGACAGGGCAACGGCCAGAGCCTTTTCTAGGGCCTTGCTCGTTGGGCCGGTTTCCGCCTGCCGGTGGATTCAATTGGGCAGATTACAAAGCCTGTTGCTAGGCAACATATAAACAAGCTTGGTCTGGGCTGGTTGCTGGTGTTGCGGCGGCCATTTTGGGGGCATGCTTTCTTGATATATGCACGAGAGAAGCGCGGTTTGCGCTCGCGTTCAGCAATGCTTCAGAGAGAAAAAGAAAAGAAAACGCTCTCAGCTGTTTTAAGGCTTCTCCTCTGGAACAGTAAAAAAGTGTTTTGAGCAAAACAAGGGTTCCTCAATTTTTTGTAAAGGGGGCTGTGGTATGTGAGGAAAAATACACCTGACAAAAGAGTACACTAACCACTAGCTACCCACCTCTATCACACCATAGGGGCTACTTAACAACAGGATTTCTCAAAGTGGAGATTTCATTAGATTATATCTATCACCACAGTCAAGATAATCTATTCAACATATTTTAATCATATTCTCACAGATCTTAAAATACATAAAAAACCATTTAGGGTGTTCATCAATTGTATATTGCCACACAAGAGAGAAGAAGGAGAAAACACCAGTTTGCATTTTTGGCTGTTGTCAAAATAAAACATGCGTTCACAATTTACTGACAATCATTGGTTATAAGTGGTGTTAGTAATAATGTGTGATGATCTCATTGCAATTATACACAAACATACTATAATGGCGTCAACAAATTGATGTGTTTCTGGGGCCAAGGACAGCACTGTTGCAGTCTACAGCTCATCAATATTGTCCCAGGACCCGTCTTCAGGACGCAATTGGGATAAAAAAGGGTGACACTGTGAACCTGGCGCCTATGTGTCAGTGTTTTCACCTGTAAAATAAATAAAACAGGTATAAGACTAACTCAAAACATTTAAAAATCTTGTACCAGTGGTTTTATGGAAAAAGTGGAAAGTAGCCAACTTGCTAACCTTATGTTCATTTCAAGTAATAATATGACATAAACACAATTACTGTCATAATTTTCTCAATTAGTGATAGAAATTTACCGTCTTGTGTAAATATAGGATTGGGAATTCCCAGCTTGCGGGTTGAATAATGGACATCTGTTGCATAGGTATTAAGGCACTACAGATCCCACGATGCATCACAGAATCTGTAAGTGATCGAAAAAGGGGCAATCAATGCTGTGTTATTTTTTGTTTACAAACACCTAATGGAGAGCGGTGTCTAACACTTACTTACGGGTGCATTCTCCCGGATTCTATCTTGTTTCGTCTCTTTCGTGTTGTTATACAGGGTGGATTTGCGTGTTATATTCCCAATCGTTCGCCCTGTGTGAGGACAAGAAGAGCAGGTCAAAACATGGCTCATGTGTGAGTGCCGTGTTGCTCCTGCTGATTCATAGTTGAGAATCGTTTTAGCTTACCTCTTGTGTAAATACTCGAGGCAAAACGTTCCGCTGCTCTAGACGACCCCGTCCGTACGGTATCTGTATGTTCAGGGAGAAACCCTGATTATCAACAGCGGACTGCAGGCGTTCATGCCATGGAAACCAAGGAGGGACTACCGGCATATTGTTAAAAAAGTCGACCATCTTGTAGTGGATGGATAGAATGTGGTGTGCAGACACAAACATGTCACAACCACATTCAGTTCGGGAAATTAAGCAGATCACCTCATGAATGACCATGGGGAATTGTTCTCTATGTGTGTGAAGCCGACACCGGGCTTCAGAACGGCATGTAAATGACATTGCCATTCTGTTCAAGCGTGATGTCATAGAAACCGAAGAGGGACTATCAACATACGGTTCAAAGAATGTGCCATCTTGTAATAGATGAACAAAATGCGATATACAGAACCACATGGATGTCGAGGGGCCACACAGGACACCCCATCGGCAAACATGGGGCAACATTCTCCATGTATATCGATCCGACACCCGACGTCAGGCCAGCGTGTCTGTGACGTAGTCATTATATTCAAAAAAGGGGTGTTGGGTGCCTGTTGTGTGGGTGCCAAGTAGTGCCATGATGGTGTTTCTTCATATATGTAGCCAGAATTCCATGGATTCTGTAAAATACCTCAGCATGCGGGATACAATAATGTGTAATGTTTCTGGATGTTTTCCTACTATCAGACGTAGATGAATGATATGTGTATTACCCCTAATGGCCTAGTCAATCCTATATATAGAGAGTTACAGTATCTGGATATAGATGTATGGAACCTCTTTATTCAGTAATATCGCATATACCCACTTGGACCTGAACAGATCTACTCCTGGTACATCTTCAGCACGTCAGATTACAGATGATTTCATACCTACAGATGAGATATAACACAGATACATCTATATCCAGATACTGTAACTCTCTATATATAGGATTGACTAGGCCATTAGGGGTAATACACATATCATTAGATATCATATTGTTTATCATCTAAGTCTGATAGTAGGAAAACATCCAGAAACATTACACATTATTGTATCCCGCATGCTGAGGTATTTTACAGAATCCACGGAATTCTGGCTACATATATGAAGAAACACCACCATGGCACTACTTGGCACCCATACAACAGGCACCCGACACCCCTTTTTTGAATATAATGACTACGTCACAGACACGCTGGCCTGACGTCGGGTGTCGGATCGATATACATGGAGAATGTTGCCCCATGTTTGCCGATGGGGTGTCCTGTGTAGCCCCTCGACATCCATGTGGTTCTGCATACCACATTTTGTTCATCTATTACAAGATGGCACGTTCTTTGAACCGTATGTTGATAGTCCCTCTTCGGTTTCTATGACATCACGCTTGAACAGAATGGCGATGTCATTTACATGCCGTTCTGAAGCCCGGTGTCAGCTTCACACACATAGAGAACAATTCCCCATGGTCATTCATGAGGTGATCTGCTTTATTTCCCGAACTGAATGTGGTTGTGACATGTTTGTGTCTGCACACCACATTCTATCCATCCACTACAAGATGGTCGACTTTTTTAACCATATGTCGGTAGTCCCTCCTTGGTTTCCATGGCATGAACGCCTGCAGTCCGCTGTTGATAATCAGGGTTGCTCCCTGAACATACAGATACTGTATGGACGGGGTCGTCTAGAGCAGCGGAACTTTTTGCCTCGAGTATTTACACAAGAGGTAAGCTAAAACGATTCTCAACTATGAATCAGCAGGAACAACACGGCACTCACACATGAGCCGTGTTTTGACCTGCTCTTCTTGTCCTCACACAGGGCGAACGATTGGGAATATAACACGCAAATCCACCCTGTATAACAACACGAAAGAGACGAACCAAGATAGAATCCGGGAGAATGCACCCGTAAGTAAGTGTTGGACACCGCTCTCCATTAGGTGTTTGTAAACAAAAAATAACATGGCATTGATTGCCCCTTTTTCGATCATTTACAGATTCTGTGATGCATCGTGGGATCTGTAGTGCCTTAATACCTATGTAACAGATGTCCATTATTCAACACGCAAGCTGGGAATTCCCAATCCTATATTTACACAAGACGGTAAATTTATATCACTAATAGAGAAAACTATGACAGTAATTATGTTTATGTCATATTATTTCTTGACGTCAAATATGTATTGATTCACAGCCTGAATTACCTTGACGGACCAAACTGCTGCCATTATTAGATTGACCAATGCAATCGCCACGCCCTCCACACCCCAAGAAATGAACATAAGGTTAGCAAGTTGGCTACTTTCCACTGTTTCCATAACACCACTGGTACAAGATTTTTAAATGTTTTGAGTTAGTCTCATACCTGTTTTCTTTATTTTGTAGGTGAAAACACTGACACATAGGCGCCATGTTCACAGTGTCACCCTTTTTTATACGACTTGCGTCCTGAAGACGGGTCCTGGGACAATATTGATGAGCTGTAGACTGCAACAGTGCTGTCCTTGGCCCCAGAAACACATCAATTTGTTGACGCCATTATAGTATGTTTGTGTATAATTGCAATGAGATCATCACACATTATTACTAACACCACTTATAACCAATGATTGTCAGTAAATTGTGAACGCATGTTTTATTTTGACAACAGCCAAAAATGCAAACTGGTGTTTTCTCCTTCTTCTCTCTTGTGTGGCAATATACAATTGATGAACACCCTAAATGGTTTTTTATGTATTTTAAGATCTGTGAGAATATGATTAAAATATGTTGAATAGATTAGCTTGACTGTGGTGATAGATATAATCTAATGAAATCTCCACTTTGAGAAATCCTGTTGTTAAGTAGCCCCTATGGTGTGATAGAGGTGGGTAGCTAGTGGTTAGTGTACTCTTTTGTCAGGTGTATTTCTCCTCTGGAACGCCAGTGCGTGAGTTGGTGCCATAGCGGATGCCTCTGTTTCTGAAGGTCTAATGCGGCGGGGGTGCTCAGCGACAAGAATAATATTAGCTACAGCAACTGTTCCTTGTAGCAAGTAGGGCCTGTCAGAGGCAGCACCAGGTTGCCTGGTTCAGGCCGCCCCCTCCTATGTGCCTGGGATTTTTGATGTTGATTGGCCCATTCGATCTGGCTCCCGGGCTGAATGTCCCCAGGACCTGTGGGCGCCCAGGCTTCTCATGGCACGCAGCCTGTCGCCACGTTTTTCAAGCCATCCCCCTCACATGGCTCAGCTTATAAAATGTCCTTAGGCCCATTCTCACCTCTTCCTCTTTTGTTTCTCCCTTTCTTTTTTTAACTGCACTTTCAACTGTCACTTTTTCAAACCGCTTAGATTCCTTTTTTCTCCACTAACCAGCCCATTCTCTGGCTGTGAAGTTCTGTTCCTTTGTTTCCCTCTTCTGTTCTCTTCAACAGTCCATCCAGCCTCATGGTGGCTGGATGGACTAATCCAAACACTTGCACACAACACACAAACACACATTTAATAAAATATTGTCTTTAATCCCTGCTGTCTGTGTCTTTTTTTCTAGGTTTCCCCTTATGGGACATGCATGCAGTCCTTTCTTGCTGAACCCAGCCATGGGATACATCTGCATCCTGGGACCTTTTGGCCCATGCATTATTCCTTGTCACAGTACTTACTTATGGGGTACCTGCCCAAATGAAAGGAACCTATTTCCTTATTCTTTTCATAAGCAGCCTAACCCAGCAGTTCACTAAGGGTAAAATACTGCTAGTATCCCAACATCCTCCTGTTGCATCTCACACATTACATCATAGCCCATTCACTTTTTGTGGGGAAGTGTGAGGTGGTTGTAACCTAAGTACTGCGACGAGGAGGAGTTGGACTAGGAGCAATGAACATTAACAGTAAGTAATCCAAGCATTACATATACCTCCCAATTCTCTTCCCAGGACTTACTTACAAGGCCTACCAAAGCCAGTGATGAATGGGCCCAAGACAAAAGCCTCAGTGGGCCAAGAAAAAAGACAGACCTGTAATGATCCTGCGTACATACTGCAACACCGAGTTATTTCTATTTTAGAAAACTCACAGTTATGCCTAATGCAACTGTCCCTTGTTTGTACACACTCAGGTGATAGTGCCTAGTGAACATTTTAGTGCCTGACCAAGTTGCTGCCTTAAAAATGTTTTGGATCAAAACACTGTGTGCTTCTGCCCAGAATGTCGTCATCCCTATAGTTTATCTTCCCTGTACCAAAGGGGAAAGAGGAGTGCCTACAGGACAATGTTCCCCTGTGATTGTTTCCTTATGCATCTAATGACTGCTGGTCCCGATGCTTTCTTGCCTGAAAGATCCCCCAAAGGTTTTGAACAGACTGCCTGATTTCCTGACAGTAGCTGTTCTCTCCAGGTATGTTACTGCCAATCTTCTTAGATCAAGGTTGCTTGTAGAGCCCAGAATCTGAAAGAAAGCTGGTGAAACAATGTTCCGGGACTGATGAAATATCTCACCTAACTTTGGGCACTAAGGTTGAGTTACAGAAACGGTAACATTGATGGGCTTGAACACTACAGAGGTTGCCCTGAGGTCTGATACCAACTTCCAACACCCTTCCACTGTCCGCTACAAACCTTCAAAATGGCAGGCCTCCTGGCATTGTGAACATCTAGCACCGACTGTGGGCGGGGTAAGACAATGTCTCAACAAACCCTGCCTTTCAGCTTGCAGGACGCCCAGAATACTGGAGACCTTTATCCCCAAGACCCTGCGGGGTGACCTGGCGGGCAGAGCAAGACCCGCGAGCACAACTTGTAGTATGGCAGTACGGTAGCAACGGTGCCGGTAGCGATACCGGCACCGTTGTTGCCTTACCGCATACTTATAATGAGGCCCATTGTGTTGCATCCTTGTGAGAACCTCTATATTATGACACCTATCTTTGCGGTGGCTTCAACATGATGACACCCATATATGTGTGAATTTTTCATAATCATCACACACCATCACTTGAATGACTTCGGTACCAACGTATACCATCCCTGTGTGGAGTTCAATATCATCAGATGGCAAGCATCTGTGTATTTATTTAATTCTGTACCATTCTGTACCATTCCAATGAGCTGTTGACTATCAGCAAGCATCAATCCAGTATAGACTTGAATATCACCCCCACTTAGGGCAGGTCAGAGTTGTAACACAGAATGTTGTCCGGAATCTTACAACATAAGCATACAAAGCCCTGCTGCTAATCCAATATCATCACAAACTATTACTGAAACCACAAACCATTTCTGAAGGGAAATCAACAAATCAAACACCATCTGTATGGCAACATTAGTATCACCACAGACCATTACAGTATCAACGTCCATGTTACTAGATACCATCCATGTAACTGCTTCAATATCACCACATACCCTTCCTGTGGATCATTCAATGTAATTGCACACAATTCTTATAGAGACTTATGAATAGTCACAAGTATTTTCTGTAGATGCTTAAAATCATGGCAATATATTACATCTCTGTATATTTCAGAACCTCCACGTAGACCTTGTGTAACCTTCCGCAATTTTAAGGATGCTAGCCTCTTATAGCAATTATACATTTATTGATTTATGATTCTAATATTTTTTAGGACATATTACATGAAAATAGGCTGGGGTCTTTGCCCATTCCAAAAAAGAGAGAACGTTGGTTTTGGTACATCTACAATAGTATCAGTCTGGAAAATTGTTTTAGGTTGGTGTCAGATGCTATTTATTTTATTATAGGTCGCCTGGGTGACGGTTGTCGCCCTATAGTTAAGGCGAGTCGGACTCCCATAGGAACCTCAAAACATTCTATTGCTAATAACCTTTGATTCATGCAATGGATTTGGCTGAAATCTTGTAGTCAATTAGAGATGCACTGGCCCACCTAGACTGCAAAGTTTAGTAAATATTTGTTAATCAATAAAAATGTTATTCAGAAAACAAAGAAAAAGAAAATCAAATTACTCCTACGCCCCGTCCCCTTTCCTCCGTACTTGTGGGACATTCCATCCTTCGGGACGTGACCGGAGCACTTTTGTTAAAAAGAATCAAAAATTATTTTTTTTTCCTTCTTTTAATTTTATGCGGGGCCACCGCACGTGGCCGTAACCCTGCCCTCCTGAGCTCCACCCCACGCATCGCCCTTCAGTCCTTTTCTCTGCGCGGTAGGATCGGACATACTGACATCACTGGGAATTATTCTTTTTATTCCCTTTGTCCTTCCTTCCTGCTCCAGTTCCAAGGTCATCTTGTCCCCCGTCTATGTTGGAGCGTCTGGGATTTGTGTCCTGTTCATCCTGCGAATGTCGTTTCGCGAGGCAGATACCCACTCTCTTTGCCTGGAGTGTCTTGGCCCGGAACATCGTTGGGACTCATGATTTTATTGCGACTCCCTTTCCGTCCGTGCACTCCAGCTTCGTCTTGTCAGGTGGTAGGAGGTGTTTCAACATGTTCCTCCACCGCATTTACAGCTCTCCATCGATGAAAAAAACAAAGCATCCGTGAGTTCTTTGCTTTTTAGGGCACCCGGCTAGGGGATTCCTTCCTGGGGTCTTCCAAGACCGAGAGGGCCTCAAGTAGCTATTCTACCAGGGATATCCCTGAGGTGTCCCACAAGTGGCCTAATAGGCATACCAGAGCTTTCTCCGACGGAGCCTGCAGCAGGCCTGCCAAAACCGGCTCTTCTTCCGAGGTTCCCCGGTTGGGGCGAAAGTTGGGCCCAGTTCTTCTGTGGCTCTGGGTACCAGTGTTCGCCCTGAGGTTTCCGCAACTGGAACTCCCCGCACCGAGTCTCGGCTCGAGGCCCCTCTTGAGGTAGCTAAACATACTGGGGTTCAACCCAAGGTTCCCCTTCTTGGGGCTAAATTGAATACCAGCAGAATTGAGGGACCCTCTTTGAGGGTCCTGGCGGTGAGGTATATCTCTCAGCCTTCCCACGCTCACAGCTGTGGTGTTTCCAGTTCTGTCGAGGGGGCAAAGAAGGTGTTCACGCACCACAGGCCTTCCAGTACCGGCTCTGCCAAGGTTCCTCCACTGCAGGCTAATTCTGGGGCAGACCCTAAGGTGTCCAGTAAACACCCTAGCACTGCGAGGAAGAAGGATCTAAACACAATATTGCATCATCCTACTCTGCAAAACGTAAGAAGCACAGCCACCAAAAGATCTAAAAACAATATTGCGTCATCCTACTCTGCAAAACGTACGAAGCACAGGCACCAAAAGGCCAGAGTAGGAGGCGGCCTAAGAAGCTGGCCATTTAAATATGGCCCGAGCGGTTTTACCTCCAGCCCTACTTCAAGTTTGGACTAACTACACCTTCTTGGCGAGAAACAAGAAAACGCCAACCAGGTCCAAAAGTCAGCCGTAGAAATTCGAGCAACTCTTCCCTGTCCCTGCCTTGCTCACCACATTGAGAAAGAAGAAAAGTATCATGTGGGCCAAAAACTAAAGTGGCCCGGCTAATTACTAACTCCCGGTCCTGATAAAGACCCGGCACTATTAAAGGAGAAGACCAAGGATGGATGCGGTCTATCTCCTGCCAGAGGGGCAAAAACGCACCGCATTGACACAATAGTTTTGCAGTCTCATCCGCTGCTTAGTATTATCCCTGAGAGGAGACAGGGTGTGAAAAACCCACAACATTAAATCTGAGAAGTGTCAAAAATGATCTGATACAACAACAATGAATTGTGAATGGTGTGGCACTGTGTTTAGTATACCACCCATTGCTGTGATACATTTTAGAAAGTATACACACATACATATGTTGTGACAAGATGATGTTATATGTTACACTTGTTTCTGTGTGAAGACATGTTTTAAGTAGTGAGTCATTTTTATAACATGATGAACAGGAACTAAAAACAGGTTAAAGGATAGTTCCGGGACTTTTTTTTTATTGTCCCTACGGTTCGGCCATGTGTTTTTAAGCATAAATCGGTAGATCGTAGAAAACTTTCCTATGGACCTTACCCGACTTTTCGTCCATTAACGCACTCGAAATCATCCGCCATTTTGTGATAATCCTATCATTTCCCCCCATCGACCTGGCTCACCTGCGTTTGCGGCACTAAATCATATCCCCCGCCCCTGAAACAGACTTTATCAAAACATTCATATTCCCCGCCTCTATCCGTGACGTGACTGTGCTGCGTAGGCAAACGCGCCCAGGCGTCTTCTACGCGACTCCACACAGAACCCGGAAACCAACACAGATCAGCTCACAACACAGCGCGCCACAATTCGGAATATGAAACTGTACTTTTAAATCAAACCGCAAGATTGTACATTTGGCAAAGTACATTTATTGGACATCAAATGTTTAGAGAATATTCAGCGATTTGCATTTTTCTTTGCTCTCGATCCAAAATAGTTCGTCTTGAGGCAAGCGATGTTCGTGTGCAGTACACAGGGTGTTGGTTTACGATAAAATAAGCTCTTCGGTCGCACTGATAATCGCATGGCTGTTCCAACAACGAGGCACTAGGCCACCACAACGGTATGTATGTTGCATCTAGCCATTAGTACCGCGTAAGGGCATACTTGTACTTGGCGATCGTCCCATAAAATGGTCAGGGTGGTAACGTTGTTCACGCGGAGAAGCAACTGGCGGTTGTAAAAGCCATCCGCCGGTGTCTGGTACTCGTGACACAGACAATAATGAAGGATGTACCTGTTTTAAAAACATAAAAAATGAAATTAGTCTCACCATCAGATCTTTATTAAAATTATTCATTTTATATATTAGGTCGGGAAATTATTTCATAGCTAGGACAGTGCAACTGGGTATTATACGTCATTTCCAGTAACCCACCCCCTCTCCTCCGCCTTTTTCAGAGCCGCCTGAGCGCCAGTGGACCACTTCGTCACTGATATGATATAATATGGCATTTGCAACGCGCCTATACACAAGTGTTTCAAGGCGTGGCGAGGCAGGGAGGGGGGGGGAACAAGGAGAAGACAGACAACGATCCTACTAGGCCAGGTGTCATTCAGATCGCGCAGGGGTAGGGGGAAGGTAAAAGTGCAAGGGGAAGGGGAGGGGGGAAGTGGAGTACAAGGTAAGTAGCATAAAATAATAAATACATAGGGCCAGCTGGTGGCGAGTGCAAGGTAAGTGCAGAACAAGTGCTGGGAAGGGGGGGCTGTAGGATACTGAGACAGTCCCCCAGTGCAGGGGTTGACAGGGAGGCAGTGCAGGTGGAGAGTGGAAGGGCCCAGGACCGAGGTCGCAGACAGTGGACCAGTTGTAGCAGGGGAGAGGGAGAGAGAAAGCAGAAGCAAAGAGGAAGGTTTTGAGGTGCTTCCGTAAAAGGAGATGGTTCTCCTCAAGATAGTGCGCGGTACAAAACAATATGCCACATAGAACGAACAAGTACAACTTGACCCGTCCTTAAAGCTACTGTATAGTAATTAAATTGCGGTATAAACTCATCTAAAGAGTTACTTACATTATATTTGCATTTTCCATTGTGTCTGTGCGTAGGGCAGCCCCGAAATACCACTCCTTCTATGCCGACGTTATTTCTTCTAATGAACGAACATTAAATGGCTATCGTTTCTGAAATTTTATTCATTATCGTTTCTTACGTTATTGCACCACACCCCCAAAAAGAAGTCTTTCGGGATGGTCCCGGCCTGTCAAGGTCAAATAACAATAGAACCTTATACTGAGTCGTGGGCCATTCCGGCACCCGAGCAAAAAATCAAAGCAGCTGACCTTCACTTTGAACGAGCACACATTCCTAGTTAGCTACATTCAGTGTAAGGCCATCTCACAGGACTTGAAATTTACACTCCATCTTTGCATTTTGTCTGCGTGCTTTGCAGCCCCAGAGAACCATAGATACGGAGACATTCTATATTTTTTGAAAAATGATTTACATTACTGTTTGGTTTAATTTAATGCGCAAATGAACAAGGTTGGATAGACACATTGCATGTACACTGAGCAATCACTTTTATTTACACAATACATAGCTACACATATTCAATGGGCCTGCGACATGAGGAGACTCGAGAGCAAAGTCACAGGTGACACCCGGGTGGTTCGCACTACTGCACGGTGAAGGGAGGGGCAAGGGTGGAGAGACACATTGCATGTACACTGAGCAATCCCTTTTATTTACACATTACATAGATACACATGTTCAATGGACCTGCAACATGAGGAGACTCGAGAGAACAGACAATCAAATTACAATCATTTAAACCGTGATGTGTATTTCTCAATGAGCTCTGCTTTAGGTGGACATGGAACAGAGGCAATGTTGGGTGGCAATGCAGTTGTCCCCTGCACAGGTTCGTTCACAACTCCATGTATGTGCCTATCTAGGACATCAACAATACGTCTCTCAATAAACTCATATTGCATATCCTCAAACACTGGTTTGATCACCCATTGTTTACTTCTTTTAGTGAAGGTCTTATTGTAGCGAAGCGTCCCTAAAGTTCCGGTCGTCCTACTTTGTTGACGGCCAACATTATGGTTATGTGCCAAGACCGCTAGAAGAGTCCGATTTATCATGCCCTCCATGCCAAAATGCAATCGTTTTGGCCTGTACTTTAGGCACATATTGTGGAACACCTCCAAATCTCCTGTGTGGCAGAATTCCGTGAGTCCCCTCAAATCTCTTGTTATAGTTTTATCAAATACAATCTTTTCAATGGCTTTGTGAGTGGGTGATGAAGGAATCAACCACTTCTTCTTCCGTGCCTCCTCTGTGGACAAATGGCCATGTTCACAATTGTGGAAATGTTGGTTTGTGGTCCAGCGGTGAATGTTGCTACAGTGTAGCATTACTGACCGCCATTTTTCCAGTAGAATTTCCAACGACCCTTCACATGTTTTTGAGCTCCACCAAAGATGGTTGCTGATTGACTTGGACCACTGTGAAATACCTTGCATATCTTTTTTTTTACCTGCAGCCGACATTTTTTTATTGATTGTTTTTGCAAGATGCCATACGTCAATTTGGTGATTTATATTTTTGTACTCTTCTCTCATTGTCTTGGCAATTGAAACGTGTCTGTCCGTGGCTATCAGGTCGATCACCATTCCCCGCGATTGTAGTTCTTGCAATGATGCTACAAAGCCAACTTTCTCCATGGCCACTGAGGATGTACTTTGTGACACCTGCACGACCACCGAACTCACAATTTTCTTACTTTCCATGTCCTGAAAGTGGTAGGTGCAGTACTTGGCTGAAAATCCTGGGCTGTCGCACTGTCCATCACCGGCTAGCCTGAACCGTTTGCCCGCGAATGTACTTTCAATAGACATTTTTTCCATTCTCCAAGCTTCGCTAATGGCTGGAAATAGATAATCGGTTTGGTATTTGTAGAACTGAGTTTTCGCAATGAAATGGATTCCCACAAACTGAAAGAAATACTCTAACTTTTTAAAACTTGAACCACTAAAAAGTGCGGCCGCTGCACAAAGTAGATTGCCTGCTGGCAGTTGCCCCAGCATGGGTTGTGCAGACCATGAGAACGGATGATATTGTGTACAGGTGGCATGTATTTTAAGGTTAGTGCCTCGAATTGCACGAGTCACATTAATCAATGGCTCCCCACATACTTCCCCACCAACCGAATGCCCACATTTCATCATAATAATAATATCAATCAAACAACTATCGAATACAATGAATTTGGCCTCTTTCCTTATACTGTCACTCTGCATCCCAGCTGGTTCGGCCTGTAACGTTGAGGACATGTCACTCACATTAAAGGTACAATCTCTGATATTGTCTTCCGCTATGTTCAGTGATATTGATGGTGTTTCATTGTCGTCCATTTCATTCTCTTCCATTGTAACATCTGTTCCTTCTCCGGCGATGGGAGAATAAAACAATTTCTTCAACTTTCTCGCGGTCTTAGTTTTTGCGGGTGTGGATTCTGTGAATTGATCTCCGACTGCATCCGAACTACCAGGAGGACATTCACTATCAATGGCTGGTGGTGGTATAGCTCCATTGTCAATCACTTCATATTCTTCCCATTGGCACGATGCATCTCCAGTCTCAAGTCCCTGCCAAAAGGTTTGACAAGCAACATCTCTCGTTCGCTTCACTGTCTGTGTAGATCTAGTTCGTACACCCACTCGCAACTAGAGGACAGATTGGAAAAGGGATGTTCAGTTTAAACACAACTTACAGTATTGAACTATTAACAGTGAAAAACAACATAATATAGTGACCAGGACACTAACCTTCTTTTGCTTTCTTTTCTTTGAAACTTTCTTGCCTCGAACTTCAACATCTGGACGCTGTTGCTCCGACTCGTGTGTGCATGTCTCCACTTCCTCTTGCGCTGCAACGACTATATTTTCATGATAAGCACATCCATCACGCACTGACGCTCCATCGACTCCCTGAAACATAGAACTTTCATTAGTATGTATAATAATATTGAAAACACAAAATGTACTTGGGGACCAATACCCACGTACATCTCAATAGCAAAACACGAATGAACGCATTGTGTAGAACATTCAAACGACAATTATTCACGCATTGTTGATCTAGTTAAATGGAACTGTCAAGATCCATACCTCGGGCTCCGCATAGACTTCCATTGATGATATTATTGAAGATGACGCTTCAGCAACTCCCTGAAACACAGTAATTGCATTAGTATGGTTTTCTATTTTGTTAAAAAGAACATAAACTTTGTGCAGGCGTCAACGGCTCATCTAAATAGACCTGCACAAATGATCAGTTGTCTAAAATAAATAATGGATATCTAAATATGATTCGATTTGCTCGATCGTTGGAAGTGTCACCACCCAGAGAGCTGCATCAACTACTAGGGGTGATGTTCTTGTAGAAGAAGCTCCGTCATCTCCCTGAAACATAGTACTTGCGTTAATAAAGAAGGAAGTATAGCGGATGTAATCACGTCATATGATCTCGCTTGATCGAACTGTCAGTATCCATACCTCGAAATGCATAAGAACATCAAGGGACGCTGTAACTGCGGTGCACACTTCTGCAAGCTGTTGCGCCGACCCGTAACTGCATGCTCCCCCTTCTTCTTGGACTAATGCTCCATCGACTCCCTGAAACATAGGACTTTCATTAGTAATGAACACAATATTGAAAAAAGAAGACACATAGGAGGGCGATGACAGAAGGACATATCAATGGCTAAAACGAAAAAAACATTGTGTGTAACAATCACGCTACAAGAATGCAAGATCTGATGATCTCCATCGATGGAACTGTCCAGAAATGTACCTCGAGCATCTGAGTGACATCAACGGTTGTCGTCAATGCGTTGGACTCCTCAGCATCTCCCTGAAAGACAGTACTTGCATTATTTTGGATAACAATAATTATAACTGAAAACAAAGACTAGAGGACGAGTACTAGGGTGTACCATTAGGTAAAATAATTACACGATAAATTAAAACTATTGATTTACATGCCTAAAACAAGTCAGTGGCAGAATAGCTAAGTAAGATTACCCGATAGGCGCTTGAAGTGGCTGATGACTGCAATAACGACACGGATGGAGAATCTTCCGCCTTCATATTGAGTGGATACATAAATGGGGAAATTATTTGACGAACAAACAGTTAGATGCAGGGATCAGAGTAGTTTCTTGTCGTAGAACAGGGAGCAGTTCACAGGTTGCAAACTGACGAGTTTGCTCGAAGTGGTCACGGAAGTTCACAGAGACGAAGAGCAGATAACCAGCACCTTCACGGGTTGACTTGCAAAGCGCAAAGAAGTTCTCATTAGAAATATGAAGTGGTTATAAAGAATCCGAAACAGGGGTGTGTTTGTGAATGAATGACGTGTATATGTCGTGGCATTATGCGGTTTGCAGGGGGGCGTCCAGCGTGAGGGGGGATGCTTGGCAGGAGACACGGGGTCTGGAGGTAGACATGGGAACAACAACCCATGCTCTATAGACCACTTTGAAGTGTACATGGTCTTTGGCACCTCTTGGCCTTTATCGCTCCCTGACAGCTCCACTTGCCAGCACAAGTACCCCGGTGCAAACGGCCTTTGATAGGGCGGGGGGTGGATTGGGGCGGTGGTCGTGCAGACAAGACACAGGAAGACTCGTGAATGAAGACACACTTATGTGGATTGAAGGTGGGCGGCCAGCGTGAGGGAGGATGCTGGCCAGAGACATGTGGTGTGACAAGACAAGGCACAGGAAGACTATTCAATGGAGACACACTAGATTCATTTAAAAAATCAAAACAACCATTGTTAAAATATATGTTGGGTTTTATTTTAGATCTTAATTTCAATTGAACATAAATAATAAACATCACACATTGTAAAGTTCCGGTTGCAGCACATCCAGGGAAAATCTGCGGTATTGTCCACTGTCGCTGGGGAAATGTTGTCTAATGGCAAGTACCGCACAGGCAGGTATTACTCTCCGAACGCGGTGTCCGAGCCTCCCGTGAAGCCACCAAGTGAAGCAACGATAGGCCACCAGCCTGTACCACCTGTGAAAAAGAAAGATGCAAACTGTATTAAAATGACAAAACTTTCTTATCAATGTCGATTCAGGAAAAAAATGTCATTCTGCTTTGAAAAAAATTCTATCTAGAAAATGCACAATATGGAACCAATTTACATGCGTTCGAATGATATGTAGATGTAATTTTATATGTGGGAGACGACCATGAAATAGTAGTGGCATCACTGACATCACAACCAGAGTATACTTACTCGTTACTCGGATTACGCGGACGAACAGTGCCGCGAAGTTCGTGCATAAGCACCGTCATCATCCTCAACACGGTCCGTGAGAGGCAGGCTTCCCTGAACTCTGGCAGCTCGGTGATGCATTGCGGACTTGGCTCGCCTTCCAAAATGTAGGCCAAGCACCCGGAATATTCACGGCAGCAGCAGTTCTCCTCCTCAGTTGGCATTAGCTCGCACCGATTGCACGTGCACCAGGTGGAGACGCCGTCCATGCGACATGGTCCAGGCTCTTCATCCGTTGACTGGTCCTCCCAACTGCCGTCCGAATCCCCATCGTTTTCGCGTGCTTGCCTTTCCAGTAGTTCCTCCTCGGTGTACTCGGGCTCGTACATATACGGCATTATTGTAGCCATTGTGTGGTAAAGAAAGTAAAATAATTTACAGAGATGGTACAGGTGTTCACAAGGCCTAGAAGCGGCGAAGGTAGCTGACCAGAGCACAGAAACGAGTCACAGAATACTCAAAGTAACACAGAGAGAGGAATGGAATCGAAAATCTGCTGCTGTGTGTTGTGAAACGGTGTGTTTATACTTATTGAGGAAAGAGGCGTCCTGCCATTTTCATGGCGACACTTCATTAGCTGAGGCGCAGCGATTGTTGACACGAAACGTGCTTTGGCGTTGGGAAATGGGCGGTACGCGTCTGCTGATGTCAGGCTCAGGGGCGAGGGATTTGATTTAGTGCCGCAAACGCAGGTGAGCCAGGTCGATGGGGGGAAATTATAGGATTATCACAAAATGGCGGCTGATTTCGAGTGCGTTAATGGACGAAAAGTCGGGTAAGGTCCATAGGAAAGTTTTCTACGATTTACCGATTTATGCTTAAAAACACATGGCCGAACCGTAGGGACAATAAAAAAAAAGTCCCGGAACTATCCTTTAATAAATATCGAACCCTGTTGGTTCCCAGGAATCACATTTTGAAAACGGGCTGTTTTCTGTTGTTTTTTGTTTTCTGGTTTAAAATAAGTTTAAAATAAGTGGGTATTGCTCGCAATGTTAGCGAGCTAGAAGAGGGCCTCATTCCAACTTGGGCGGTAAGGGTTAACAGTCACCGGTAATGATGCCGGTGCCGGAAAACCCTTACTGCCCAATTCCGAGGTCCCTTAGCGGGAACCACAAAGGACGTGTGGTCTAACCACACGTCCTTAGCGGGTCCCGCTAAGGGACCTTGGAGCTAATAACGGTACCGCAATTTGCGGTACCGTTATTAGCGCCTTCCCCATTCCCATTGAGCCCTATGGGTGCTCAAATGGGAATGGGGAATGGTCTACAGATTGGGGATTTACCGGGTCCTCCAGGGTCGGAATTACCCGGTAACTCCCCATTCTGCCAGACCGGACCGGGTTTGGGAGGCAGCCGTGGTGCTAATAGCACCATGGCTGCCGCCCAACTCAGAATGACCCCCAGAGTCTGGTTTAGGAAACAAGGAATGTATGTTTCCCCACACACAGGGCAGGAGCAGGAGGTAGTCTGTGTTCCCTCCCCCGTTTCTCTCTAGTTCTCTAACCCAGTTGTAACACAGACACCTCGTTAAAAGAAAAAATATTGGGTCAACCTGTTGTATAGGAACATCCTAGATCTGCCAGTTCCGGTTCTGCCAACGTTCCTTGCTTCAAGGCTAAAATGGCACATAAGGCCCCTGACTCCCCTGAGGAGACTATTGCCTCACTTTCTCCTGTGACGCAGTTCGACTCAGGTGTTGACAAAATGGTGGCCCAACCTCCGCGGACCACAGTGGCCATTTTGACTACCTCTCTTACACCAACGTTCACTACGGCTGGTGCTGGGGGGCCTCCTTTTCGAGCAGAGCAGCCTTTTCCACGCTATGTCAATAACAAGAACCTGTTCCGCCCTCCGATGGATTGGCGTGCCCGGACACTGCTGTCTCATACAGTCTCGCTGCCTCCTGCATCCGCACCCCTTATCTATGTGGACCCAATTGGTGGAGGTCCATCCTGGCAACCATCCTCATTGCGTTCATGGAGGTATGCCCCTTCCGAGCGGCCTCTGCCCTCTCCAGCGCCTAGACCTTCGTCCGAGGATGCGTTTTTTGGGAAATTTCCGACGCTGATGCATTCAGATCCCATGAATTCATACTTTAAGGATCTGATTAGGGAAATGTATCCTAGGCCTCCTGTATCGCCTTTTGCTCCGGCAGATCCTATGCAGGTACTGGTGGTGCCTCCTCTGCCTCCACCTCTGCCTGTTGGACCTCCTCCACCACTTCCTCCTCTGCACTTTCCCCGGTAGAGAAAACACCGGGAGCCCGAGCTAACAACACTTTAGGACCTGAGGCAGTAGGCACAGCAGATCAGTCTTCTGCTCCTGCTTCACTGGATGATGTTCAGGCGGACCAGGACAGCGATGAGCCGCCCCGCTCTATTTGAGCATTTCACAGCCGGTTGCTGGACATGATGGCACTGCTTGACATTCCAGTTTCCGTGGTCCCAGCTTCACAAGTGGGGGTGCTTTTTGGAGCCTTCACTCTGTCGTCTCAGGAGCGCACCAGCCTCCAGAAGTACGCTTTGGCTGAGGCCCATAAGGTCTGGGGAAAAACCTCATTCCGGGCAGCATCTCAACAAAAGGATTGACGCTCGCTATAAGCTTCATACCTCTGAGGACATATCTTTGTCGGCTTGTCCGCTCCCTTCGTCGACGGTGGTGGCAGCAGCCACCCTCCAGTCCAAGCCGGCCTCTACATCCTCTACTGCAGCGACCCAAATCCTCTCCAAGGAGGACAAGCTTCTTGATGCCATTGGGAAGAAAGTGTTTTCCAATTCGGCACTCCAGCTTCATCCGGCTAACACTGACCTTATCCTGGCGGTGGCCAATGTCAAGCTATTGAGGGAACTAGCCGATTTCCAGGAATGTATTCCTGCGGATAGGCTCAAGGACTTCAAAGCCGGTTTGTCGGATGCCAGAGTGCTGGCACAGGATCTACTGGAGGCTGCGGCACCACGTAGACACTTCCGCTCAAGGCATCATGGTCGGGGTCAGAAAACAGGGGGAGAAGTGGGCACCACAATTAATTCAGAAATAGGTCCTTTTTTCTTATATAATTTGGCCAGTTTAGTAGGAGGTATCAGGCTTAAGTCGATCCTCTGACACTAGCATCCACAAAATCCCAAGAGACAAAAGTTAGGTGTTTCCTCCGAGCAATGCCTAATGCTCTCATATGGCTCGAGACCGAGCTTATCAATTATAATAGTTCTGGTACTCCAGTTTCTTTCCTGTAGTTAAATGTGTTCATTCTTTGATCTTTCAGTGATTCTTAAAATATGTTCAATCATTCACCCTACTTCGGATATAGTTGAAAACATACATCAACCAATATTCAAATCAGCTTTTATAAGGCAGAACAGTTCCTAGGTCAAAATATGGCCCAAAAGCCGATTTCGGAGTCACACTCCACTCTCAGGGCTTTAATATAACAGAACCATAAGTCACAGTGACATACATAATATCACAGTGTATATAATGTACACACCAAAATCAGCCATTGTCAGTTTCCAAAAACAAAAAACAGAAAGAGAAAAGAAATGTCATGTTAGAGTTAGAACATATTTAACACTGTTTCTCATGCGTGCTATCTATAAATACACAATTCACTTTGCTGCTGTGAACCAAATAATAAAATACAGTCAGTACCTCTGGTTGAAATGTCTGTGCTATGTACCATAAGGAATCTACCGTGTACTGAAAATCAAAAATGGATTTTTACCTTAGGAATTCCGATCCTAGTTTACAAATTAATGGTATGAGCTGGAAAGGTAATAATTGTATAGATCTCCGTTAGCATGAGTGGAACGTCTATATATTAATTAAAATTGCTATAAGGCGTTGTAGCTGCTTTACCTACCTCCTTCAGCGTTTCTTTCTTTGCTGAAGCTGCCCGCGTGGGCGCGCATCGTACTGAATCATATACATGGTTGCTATGGTGACCAACTTAGGTGACGTGGCACATCAGCAGACGTGCTGACGTGTCGGCGCCTCGCGTCCCGTCCTCGGAAACAGGAGGACGGGAATAGGTCTCTGTTTATGTTACTATAGTAACATAGCAACTCCTGACTACAAGTAAATATTACAACTTACTACTAGGGTCCCTATCAGCCAAACAACTGTTACATTTATCGATGGTCCACTGTGTTCGACAGACTTATGGAATTATGAGTAATCGCACTGTGCCCGCAGATGAATTATCACCTTTAGAGAAACAAAACATGACATACAGGTTCTAGCATATGTCTCCACATGTAAAGTTCTAAAAACAGTGTGATGTGCAGTAAATTATTAATAAGGCCTATCTTATATCCAGAGTTCTACAGGATGGAAGGACAAGATACTATCCATAGCCATAGATGCAACAACGATTACCAATATGTCTTTTTCTACGAACAAACATACAAAGCTATACCCAAACATGTTAGTTAATTAAAACAGTATGTACATGATCAGACATGAATTTCTTTGTATTAATAAATACATAGCAAATCTATCAGGTAACTGTGATCCCAAAACTACCCAGTGTCAGCTCATTGCTGTTATGTCTCCAAAGTTCTAATGGAAGCTCGTTATGCAGAGATCACATTCATATGTGTTATACACATTGCTAGTATACCTTTAGCAAGCCTAAACATTCATAGGCTAACGTGTGGGTCTTACTTTGTATAGAAGAAAGATGATAAACATAGTTTGCTGTATAGTCTCAAAAGTGTCTAGTAACAATGGTCCCAAAGTACCCAAGTGCCACCTGAGTACTGTGCATTATAGAAAACATGCAAAAATAAGTTCTTCATTCAATCCCTTTGGTGTGAGGGTCCCAAGTCGTACTATCCAGAAGGATTCCCTCTGGTCAAGTCTCTTTTGTACATTTTCATGTGGATAATTCTTATCAACTACTTCCAATATTTGAAAAAATATCTGTGCCAGGTTGTGTCGTTTATCCTGCCAATACCTGGCCACCGCAGAGTTCACATTATTGTTCCTTATACAGGATCTATGTTCGTTCCAACAGGATTTTGCCGTCCTCTTCGATTGGCCAACATAATAGAGACCACATGGACATTTGATAGAGTACATTATACTTTGTGTGTCACATGTCACGTAATCTCTAATTTTCTCTCCAGTGTGTGGATGGTGCACTGTTGCTCCTTTTTGTACATAGCCACAGTTCTTGCTCCTTTGATAAGCAAATGTCGGTAGTTCCTTAAATAAATGCTCCACACGTTGATCACAGGTAAGTGTTCTCCAGTTCTTCTTAATTATGTTGTTAATTCTGATACTTTGGGTAGAATGTTTAGATACAAATACCAACGGTGGTTCTAACTTCTCTTTTTCTCTTGTTGTGAGCAATTCATCCCTGCTTTTGTGCTCTATTCTGGTCTTCGCCATCTCAACTTCATCTGTCTTGTATCCTCTGTCCATGAACTTCTTACCCATCTCTGTTAGTTCATTGTTTAATCTTCAGGATCACTAGCAATTCGATTCACCCTCCACATTTGGCTACATGGTAGATTTTTTATTAGGCTCGGCTGATGAAAACTTAGCCTATGTAGAGGTTATTCCTGTTCGGCTCCTTAGGGAAAATATTTGATTGCATCCATCTTCTGTTGCTTCAATATTTACATCCAGTGAATACTTCTCTTTGAGTACTCATGAGTGAATTGGATTCTCTGATCAACTGTGTTAAGATATTCAAAAAAATCTTTCAGTTCGCTCTCTGTGCCCATCCAAATACCAAAAATATCATCGATGTACCTTATCCAAATTCCCATATATTGTTTCCATACAGGGTGCATTAAGACACGATCTGTTTCACATGTATGCATAAACGTGTTTGCATAAGCAGGCGCCATGGTGGCCCCCATTAAAGTTCGAGCTACTTGTAGAAAGAATTGGTCTCTATATCAAAAATAGAAATGTTCTGCTATAAATTGTAACAGAGCTATAATGAATTCACCTTCCTTCAGTAGTAGCCATTTCACTGCTTCAATACCTAAATCATGTGGTATCGAAGTGTACACACTTCTCACATCCACTCTAAATAGAATGTGATCCGAATTACACTGAATTCTGCTGAGTTGTTGTAAAAAATGCAAAAAAGGTAGCAGGCGTCCCTCCCTCGAAAGAACATGGCATGATAACCTGTTCAGTGGTTTTTAATGACTTTGAGAGTTTGCAGGCATCTGCTTTTTGCTCACTGTACCTTTCACAGATGGGAAATACCCATTTGCATATCAGCCTTTGTCCCGCCCACGTGGGTAGTCCAGCACCTAAATGCTATGGCAATTCCCTTCTGAACAAGAGTACCAACATCAACCCCATACACGTGTTTCAGCCTTGTTGGGCCTCATCAGTGAGGTGAAGCTGTGCCTCTCTGAGCACAGTGAGCAGGGAGTCCACATCTGGTTGCCCCCAGGTAAAAAATGGGTTGTGCCCTTTATATATGTGCTGGTTTGTTGGACCAGTGGCTGCAGAAAATAGTCAATGTACTACCCTAAAGGTTACAGTAAGCTGTTCTTTCCTGCCACAACTGGCCTTGCTGGTGGATTGTATGGGTCCTTGTGTACCTTGGGTAATGTATAGAAGTTGGGTATACGTGTGTGATCATTCTTTTTTGTGTGTGTTATGATTGATCCATCCCCATTCCTCAGCCTTGTTCAGCAATTCTTCTAAACTTTGCTTAATGGATACCGTGGGGTCCATATCCAACGTCGCATATGTAGTTATGTCTCCCAATTGGTTGCTACATTTCTTGTCGTAATCTGTGGTGTTCAAGATCACTAGTGCCCCACCCTTATCAGCCGGTCTAATAGTTATCTTCGCGTCACTGTACAGATCCTTGATAAGTGCCAGTTCATGTTGTTTCAGGTTTCTGCGTCCTGACTGTTTGAAGCTAACTGCTTCGAGGTCCTTGATGACCTGTTTGTGGAAAATGTCAATAGATGGGATGCTGGTAGGTGGTATGAAGCTGCTTTTAGTTCTAAATTCTTTGTATCTTGAATCTTCTATTTGAGGCTTGGTTTTCTGCCCTAACTCATCAAAGAATACCTTAAGCTTAATTTATCAGACAAATCTGTATAGTTCAACCTTTGTATCGAACAGAGTACTGCTGTATGTCGTAACAAAACGTAATCCCTTTTGTAGAGTTTCTTTCGCATTTTCCGTTAGAATCCTAGTTGACAGATTAATAACTAGGTCTTCCTTTGTTGTTGACTCGTCAACCAACCTTCCCGTGGTTTTTCTCTTCCCCCTTCTAGTTCATCTGGTCCACTTCCTAAAAAGTAACATCCGATGTTGATGCTCTAGTTGTTTCTCCTCTTGGGTTGTTAGCTATACAGCATCCTCTGTCTACTTCAGGATTTGCTCAGTCGCCTGGTGTTTCTGACTCTGAGCTTGATGTGTTGCTAGAATTATTCTGCTGTGGTATTCTCAATGGTGGACCATATTTTTCCATCCAGGTGTACATCTCTTCATTCAGGTAGTCATGGGTGTCTCTCTTGAACATTCTGATCTTTTTTGCTTCCAATTCAGATTTGTAACTTGCCAGTTTAGTGTTAAGATCTATGAAAATCTCCTCTACATCCTCCTTACTCAATGTTGTTGTTAGTTCTTTTTCAATCTCTTGTGTTTCTTTGTTGAGTGATTTCAAATTTGCCGACAATTCTTGTATAGTTAAAAGGATGAGGTTGAGTAAACATTTATTGAGGATTGCCTCCCACTTTCTCACAAATTCTTTGCTTTCCTTGCAAAGTGTCGGGCGTAGTTGTATTCTCAGGTCTCTCGGGATGCGCTGATTCTTATGATATTTACTGAGGGTAATTGCATGGAGTTTACGATTAATTTCTTCTCTAAAGAGATACTCCAGTGGTTTCATTCTCTTGGCTGGATCTTGTTGTGATGTATTATCCTTGTTGAATGTACTATGGCGTATCGTTTTTCTGCAGATGCGCACTGCACCTTTTCTATGTGTTTTAGGGAGTACCTTGAGTTTGCTGCAGTTTTTTCATGCCACTTATCTTTATGCCAGGGGATGCTTTGTTCATCCACCCACCCCCCTGTATCCTTGCCCATGCATTGTACCCTCACCCTCTGTACCCATGGGCACCATACCCTCACTCTTTATATCCAACCCATCCTGCCTCATCTTTTCTAACCTCACTCACCCTACCCCCGTTTCAGTTCTCCCACCCACTACATTTCCAGCCTCTGTACTGCCACCCACCCTACTGAACCATGTCTACCCGTACCCATTCAGTGTATCCCCACCCACTAGACTCCCATCCATTTACCTTATCAATATGTTAGTGTATGTTTTTTTTTTAATCCACCTTGGATTTTTACCCAATGATTATTGTACGTAAAGAAGACAGCAACAGTGTACCACGCATAAATGTTGTATCGAACATGAAACACTACATACGAGGGTCAACAATATAAAACATGTGTAAAAATGTAACTAATTGTGGTTCATAAAGTATGTTATATAACTAATTATCTTTTCTTTTTATTTTACAGACAGAAGAGTACAATGTTTATCTTTCTCATCATATATGTTAAGTGTCCATACTGTGATAAACCAGAAGGTGTCTCACCCACTAGTCTGCGGGGATCTCTCTCTCAGGTGGCCAGGGCACGGCCATTGCCTTTGGATCCAGATCCTGGAGGTGGACCAGTGCGGGACGATCACCTGGGTGAGGGGTCTTTGGGGAGTAGGAGTGGGACACCTGATGGCAAGATGCGTTATCCCCCCCATAACACCTTTACCCCAGGATACATGGGAACTTCACACCCCCCCTTTCCCTTCTCCAACACTTTCACAGGGACAGCCCGCTCTGGGAGAAAACAGACTCACATCCGAGCAGTGTACCTGACATGTCCTGCAACTACGGTCAGGCGAAGTCAGGCAATTACTGACAATCATTCACACCTGACTTCCCTTAAACCTCACCACACCGATAAAAGGCGGAACACGAGACCACACTTGGTGCGAGGCAAAGCACATGAAGGAACATCAGTTTCGAGTCAGCAACTGAATGAGGGGAGAAGGACAGGAAATCAAGAAGGGTTTGCAAGGAAGGGAAAACCCTTGACCTTTTCGGCAAGAAACCATCACTTTCCAGAAACCTTCGAAGCAGAAAGCATAAGGCCAGCAAAACAGAATGAAGTTTCCGAAAGCCCTCCCGCGTAACCAACCTAGGTGGGGAGGAGCACTAGCCGCCGGGGTATCATCCTTGGTTCAAGAACAAAGAAGCATTAGAGAGATCAACACAGCTAGTGAGTTGGGGAGACCGATGCAAGACCGGTCTGTGTTGAAGTCAAGGTTGAAAGCGGCAACATTGTATAAAGATTACTGGAACGAACATTGTTAAACTCATGTAATGAAAGACACGAGTAAAGCTAAACTGCTGATGAATGTTTGAACTTGAGAAGGAAAGATACAATACCATTAACCGTGAGTGTGCTCAATCGAAAGTTTCTGTAAGGTATCCCACCAAGAGAAATGAAAGCCAAAAGATTGATGAGAGTATTTGTTTTGCTTTTCGAGGCGCATATATGGGCCTCTGATTTCTGCAGTCTCTTATCCTGATCAAAAGCAAAAATGTGGACTCAGAGAGGCTATAAAGCACACATAGACTACGGGTTAGAGAGATAAAATAAATGGCTCATTATAGGCCCTTTATTCACACCCAATGAACATACATATAACTAACACATAGAACATATATGTACAGAATTAGATATAAACCGGAATAAAAAATCACTCTAGCAGCGGTTGCAGAAGACACCTTCATCTCAGCCTCCTCAACACTGCTTAGTCCCAAAAGCAGGCAGGCAGATAGATCACTCGTGCTAACGTGTATGGAGCAGAGCATCCTCCCTCTCAGCTTCATCACCCGGGGGTCCAGTTCTGTCTCCCTGCACTGAGCAATATCTCAGCTCTATCTGCCCTTGGCCGCAGAGCAGACAGCAAGCATTGGGAGCACAAAGTGGAAAAATCCAGATAGAAGTGGAAAAAACCCAGCTTCTCTCTCTCATCTCCGTACCCAGCACCCTTTATCACTGCACCTTCCCACTGGCTCATCTGAGATCATCCTGACCTTGCAACTGTTTGCAGAATTCACATTTACTTACTGAGCCCACGAAAAAATAAGCTTGCATTGCGGTGATAGAAGTGAATGTCCAAAATGGCTGCGCACCAGCGCCATATTGTTTGGCTCATTTTGTGCACACGCACTACAGAATTGTATGAAATGAATCGAAGTGGTCCTGCCACAGTTTAAGCAAAACCCATTGCACATTCAAAAGTCTTCGAATTTGATATCAAGAGGATCTGAGCCCGAACGAGGGAGATCCAAGAGTAAACGTTGTGGTACAAAGGGGTCCAAGCCTGAAGGAGGGGGACCCACAATAAATACCGGAAGCGAGAACTTGGCGATGTGAACATCCTTATAGAAATTGAACTTTTATTTTTCTTTTTTACGACAGGCCTTCTGCAGCAAGAGACTGTTATTGGAGAAGAGACTTTGGCAGAAGGCCCTGATGTCCATGCATTGAACTGTGCCATCATGGCAGAGAAGCCAGAGCTTGTGCGAAGCTCGAGTGAGCCGCCTTGCCCCCTACTTAAAACATGGGGAAGGGAAGCCAACTGCTCAACTGTCATGACATATTATTTCTTGAACACTTTTCTTTGTTGCATACATTATTGCCTCACACCCTTTTGTAGTAAGGATTGGCAATAGTTTTATTAGAGTAAGCCCTTTTATTTTGACAGAGACTCAACTAGGACTGCGTTATTATTATTTGATGGCCATAGCTTCCTCCCATCCTTAGATTTAGGTTAGATAGGCGGTCAACCAACCCATTGAAGCTCAATAAACACCTGAGATCACAATTTTCACTGTTTGATACCATACCTTCCTTACAATACCTAATATGAAATCCACAAATTTTATGTAACTCTGACTACTCCCACCCACTCACCCTGTTGACAGTTTACCCACATTCAATACATTCTACCTACATCCTCTCTACCACTATCCAGCCTACCTCCACCATCTGTATTATTGCAACTGCACCATACTCCCATCATCTCTTACACTCTATATATCTTAAAATGTAACTTACAAGGAGCAATGAATACATACATATATACATACGTAAATAACGTACATGTAAGTATTTTTTAAAAACATAAATCCATAACTGCGGCTACTGCAGCATCCAACGAATTGGCGAGGTTTGAGGCGCAGTTAATCTCAGCAACGACTGGAGGTCGTACCTGTGGCTACAAGAACACCAACTGAAACGCGGCACACTTAATCACGGCTGTAAACAGGCTGCAATGGAGCCCTTAATAGCCGCAACAAAAAGAAATCATTGAACTCATATTCGCGGCTATAAAGAAAACATTGTGGATATACATTTTAGCAACACAAACTGCATAAATTAGATCACCTAAGATGTTTTGATCTTTTACTGCAGTTTGTGTTTTTGATTTTGTCTAGTTGTATAATTTAGAGGTGAAGGAAGAGGGTAGAACGGGGTAGGGAAGAACATTAAGGTTTACAAATGTAACAATTAGTTTTTGGGGTTTTTATTTTTTGCAAAAAAGGTGGTAAAAAGACTGCCACTTAAAAATGTATTCCTATTGGCAGTAGGCCTGTTGTTCATAAATGACCCATCCCCAGGCATCTAGGGTGGCATCTCCCACCATGATCCAGTTGTGACATCATTTGCACATAACCTTGCAATCATTTAAATCCGGTGTTGGCTGCAGTGGTGGAGGTTGGGGCCCGGTGGAGGTTGTGGTCGGTACAGTGTTGAAGGTTGATGGTCTGGAGGTTGCCATGGTGGTTGCTAGTGTTGAGGTAGCAATTGTTCTTAACCGTACAGAGTTTTGTCCATGAACTATAATTTTGTGTCGCTCATGGTCCTTTTTATAGTCCACATCTACATCATCCCAGTGTACTAGCTGTTGAATCAGGATGGACGTCCCCAAACTCTGAGACGGGACCTTTGATGGCACTTGGCGTATTTTCTTATTACAGATCTTGCACTGTCTGTTCTCACTTTCTTTGAGAGAGTGGTTCTCCTCCACCATGAATTATCTCCAGCTGTCTGCCTTTTTCTTCATCCCGCATTCTTCATCCCGCATAATTATTTGGGGTGGATTGATTTGACACCCAAATCATGTCGTCACTGCTGCTGCTGCCGTGTCCAGACATGTTAGACAATGTCTAAACTGGGAAGATAATATTATAAAATGAAAAAAGACATGACAAAAAAGGACTATGCAATTTAAAATAAAAAAAGAAAAACTAAAATAATGAACAGACAAACAGAACAAATCACTTGACAAAGGAAAGAGGGAAATGGACAAAGTGTGGGAAATGGATGGGTAAATATAAGGAGTTTGATAATTATAATCTCCTGATACTATACAGGGAACCTACTTAGTACACTGAAGAAAAAGCAATGAGGAAAAGTTGTGAAGTTGTGCATGGGTGTGGTGAATATTTGCGGCTATGCCCAGCAACCA
Source organism: Ambystoma mexicanum (assembly GCF_040938575.1). NCBI lineage: Eukaryota > Metazoa > Chordata > Amphibia > Caudata > Ambystomatidae > Ambystoma > Ambystoma mexicanum. The sequence continues at coordinate 1,063,685,087 of NC_090923.1, read as the reverse complement.
ATCAGGCGGCACGGTTTATATGTGCAGCTATGAGTCATGGGTCACCACGTTACTGCAGCGTGTGTTATGATTGGTTAATTCTGCACGAGCAGGTTATCGTCATAGCCCCACCTATGGAATTCGACACATGACTGGCCGATGCCGCACACGTGGATTTCATCATACGGCATGTGCATAGCCACATTAAGAAATGGCAGCACCTGATTAGAGGCCTTCCCGTTGACGCGGGTACAGATCATGTGTAGGCACATAAGAGGAGCGCATTATCTAATAGGTTGACGGTTTAGGTACGAAGGTGCGTAACCGCATCTATGAAGCTTGTGGTCCTATTGGTCAATGCCGCACCCGAGGATTTCATCGTACAGCGGGAGTTTAGCCACGTTCAGAAAACACAGTACCTGATTGGGCGTTGACGTGGTTACGGGTCATGTGTAGGCACGTAAGCGGATTGTGAAATCTGATTGTTTGACGGTCTTGGTGCGTAGGCATGTAACAGCGTCAATGAAACTTTATCATATGGTATGGGCATAACCGCATTAAGAAACCGCAGCACCTGATTGGGCCATCTCATTGACTTGGTTACGTGTCATGTGTAGGCGCATTAGCGGAGTGTGAAATCTGATTGGTTGACGGTCTAGGCACGAAGATGCACAACCACTTCAATGAAACTAGTGGTCCTATTGGTCAATGTTGCACATGCAGATTTTGTCACATACACTGTGGGTGCAGCCGCGTTAACAAACCACATTGCCTGATTGGGCATTTTCGTTGATTTTTGTTGATGCAGTTATACAGTTCATGCAATACAATTGGTTGCCACGGAAGGCACGATAGCGCATAGCCTCATGTACAAACCTCGCCACCTGATTGGGTATGCTATTGACACGGGTGCAAGTCATGTGTAGGCGCATTAGCACAGCGCGCAATGTGATTGGTCAACTGTTTAGGCGCAAATACGTCATTGCACCTGGTTGTAGACACGCGTATGAAAGTCGCACTATGACTGGCTTTCCCGTGTAGACGCGGCTATTCCCCACAACCAAGGATACTTTTTGTCTCTTGGTGGGTGAACTTGCTTGTGAGCCTTCAGGAACTTTTAAAGAGCAGTATCGTAATTTTTCCATTCCTTTTTTACTTTTCTTGTTCCTATACCTTTGTCCTTTCTTCAGTCATTTGTAGTTTGTGATTATTTATATTTTAGCTTGTTATTTGTTTTGTTTAATTTTTTCTACTTTAAGTGACAGAGGCCCTCATTACGACCCTGGCGGAGTGGGTCTACGCCAGCGGTATTCGCGGCGGACCCGTCCGCCCTACTACGAGTTCCCGTAGCGCCATGGAGCGTTTTCCGCCTGGTTTTTCCGGGCGGAGAAATCCATGGCGCTACGGGACCTTGTTGTTAATTACGCCACCGTATTTTACTGTGGCGTAATTAACGCCTTCCCCACTCCCATTATACCCTATGGGGCAAAAATGGGAATGGGGAAGGGTAAAATGGGGAATGGGGATTTACCGCCCCGCCAAGGTCGGAATGGGGAGGTAAATCCGCCAACCCCCATGGCGCTATCGGCAGCTTTCCGCCGTGCTCCATGGTGCATATTGCACCACGATTTCCGCCAGGGTCGTAATGAGGGCCAGAGTCTTTTTTGTGTTGTGTTTTTTTACGGTTTTGTTTTTTTCCTACCCGGTCCCACGATTAAGTATGTCTGGGACCAGCAGTGATTAAGAGGTTTTGTGGGTGTGTTCTGCTTTACCTCCACTGAAGAAGCAGTGTGCCCAGAAAACTCTTGTTGATAGCTGGCAGTATGTTTGTGTCAAGGAGCAATGGGAGTAATAAGAAGATTGAGGAAGTGCAGTGTACTTTTTGTGGGAATGTGTTGCGGAAGGGACCTTCCAATAAGCCATCACATTTGGGAACCTCGATTTTGATCCAGTACCTTATCCGTGTCCATTGGGACGATGTGGAGGAATCCTATAGGAAGGCTCATTTTCATACCTGTGGCTATAATGGGTCTGTTTATAGCTGGGGATAGCATAGCCGTGCCTATGAAAATTAATTTAAAGAAAAAATGTTGTATTTTATTACATTTCTTCAAATTTATGTAATAGGTAGTCCTTAAAAGGCCTGTTTTGGGGTACACTGAGTGCAGTATTTTAGCACATTTGCAGTACTGCTTTGATGTTATCAAGGAACACTGCATTTCCTTCATCAGTTAGGTGTACTCTGTCATGTATATACACATTAGTCTTGTAGAACTGTATGTTGTTGTTTGATATCCATAATTGTTTTTGGTCTCTCTTGAAAGCTAAAACTACCTTATTAACATTTCTCTGTGATTTTTAAATTTTAGAATTAAATCTACTGGTCCACTTCCATTTTTCCCCTGAGTCAGATTAGAAAAGATAAACATGGTGCGAGGAAAAAGTTCCATTCGTTTTTGTAAGTCCTGTTTGACCATTAAAGCAAGGGTCAGACCTCATATATTACCCAAATAATTTCCTCCACAATGAATCAGTATGACTTCTGGTTGCCCTGTACTTCTCAGACTGAACAATTTAGGAAACACCTGAGGCCACTGCATTGCCCACAAATCAAAATAATGTAATTGTAAAATCAGTCAGACCCAAATCCATGTTAATAGTTACTTTTTCACAGAAAGTTAGTAACCAAAAGAGGCAACGATCTCCAATCAGCCACACAGTTTTACAAACAGTCATATCTTTTCTCCTTCTCAGTTTGTAGGAAAACTATTCTTAGTTAGACTTTTTAGGAATAGTAGGATTGGGGCATGCATGATGTGCGTGTTTTGGTGTTTGCAATTGGTTGCTGTTAATGTTGGAAGTGAATACTTGGCTGTGATAGGTTGCAGTAAAAATGTGTCGCCCATTTTAGTAGTTTGCTTTCTACAGTCCTGTTTTTGTACTATTGATTTTTGAAAAGTATGATAGCCACCATTGTATAGACTGTTGTCATTCTGATAGCAGAACCCACATGTAGATGTTTACTCTGTCTCAGTTGTGAAGATCTGTGCATTCGTTGGAATAGTCGAAGCTGAGTGATAGTGTATATTTTTATATATTTAATGCTTTATATGAACTCTGGTTTATAGAAGATATATTGAGTAAGTTTATGTTTTTGAGTAAGTAGAGGTCATAACTATTATTTTGAAAAGAGGGTTTTTCTGGCCTACTTGAGTTTCTTAAGCAGAGTGATCAAGCAGCAGTCCATGTTATGCAATGGTTATTTGCGATAGAAAATTGTTGGCATTTAAATGTTTCTCACTTTTTTGCTGAAGGTTTTATTTGATAATTTGCTGATAATGGGGCCTTGGGAAGTTCTTTTTTGTATCTTCCTGTATTTGTTAAAAATAAAGTGGTATTGCTGTATATCTAAAAAATGTGTGGTCAGAATTGTTGGAAGATGTTCATTAGGAAAGAAAATGGATTTTAGTTTGAAGTGCATTGAGGTGTATGGTATAGAATCACTGAGTATGCTTGCTCCATGAAAATAAAACAATTTTCACAAAGCATTAGACATGTGATTTTTTATTACCTCCTTTAGAACCTCCCAAATATCAAACCTGCTGGAACACACATTTCAAAATTCCTTGGCTCGCCTTTGGTCCCTGATGGTCCTCCGGTTGGTCTCTACCTCTTCTGGAATTGCATGGGGCCCCCATATTTTTGCCTTCCTCTCATTGGGACTGGCCACTTCTCTCTTCTCCATCGTAGTTCTTCCTTGCTTTTCCCGAAAGGTCCCACACACACACCAAGAGGGAGCATAAGCCTTGCCCCCTTCTTGCACGTTAGGGGGTTGCCGACCCACAGTGGTTCTTGGAGGCCAGCGTCTCAATGAATATGCTGGTCTCCACCAAAGAGAGGTTTCATGCCACCACGGTCTCTGTTGTGGATGGATGGGGAAATCCCTCCCACCATGTTCGCTCCAGTATCGGTATCGAGACGGCATCCCCGGTGGTTCCTGTAGAGGTACAGCTGGCAGGCAGCAATGCAGTGTCTCTGATGCTTCCTACTACCAATTTTTCTCTGACCTGCAGAACAAAACTCACCAATTGAAATGATATGATATGATACGATATGCCATGAAATGATATGATATGATATGATATGATATGGCATTTATAACACGCCTATACACAAGTGTTTCAAGGCGTGACGAGGTTAGGGAAGGGAGAACAAAGGAAGACAGGCAACGATCTTACTAGGCCAGGTGACATTGAGATCCTGCAAATGCAGGGCAGGAGGAGGGGAGAAGTGTGAGGGGAAAGGGAAGGGGGCAGTGCAGTACATGGGCTCACACAGTAGAACAAATAAAACAAATAACTACAAATAAACAAAAAGGGAGGCTAGGTGGTGCAAGAGTAAGTGCAGACATCAAGTGTCAAGTACTGGTAGGGGACTGTAGGCATACAGAAAAGACCCTGAGTGCAAGGGTCGCCAGTGGGGCAACCAGTGCAGGAGTGCAAATGGTGGGGATGGGACCTGAGCCCGAGATCAGAGGGCCCAGGTGACCAGTGCAGTTTCAATTTCAACCAGGAGTTCAGCAGGGGAGAGGAACAGAGAAAGCAAAGAGGAAGGTCTTGAGGTGATTCCGGAACTGCAGATGGCTCTTTTCAAGTTCCAGAGAGGCAGGGAGGCTGTTCCAGAGGGAGGCCCCAGCCGAGGAAAGAGATCTACCACCAACTTTTTGCTTGGAGAAGCAACTGACCATGAGGGAGTTGGAGGCGGAAGAGCGAAGGACTCGAGAAGGAAGATATTTACGACAAGGGAGTTGAAGGTATTGAGGCCCCAGAAGGCCTTGTGGACAATGCAGAGGGTTTTGAACTTAATCCTCACAGCCACCGGGAGCCAGTGAAGAGATTTCAGTCCTGGAGAGATACGATCCCTGGGCTTGAGGCCAAGGTTAAGCTTTGCAGTCCAGTTTTGGATGAATTGCAGAGGGCGGAAAGTAGAAGAAGGCAGACTTTAATCAGGTAAGGATTTTAATAATAGTAAGGAAGTGCACAGCACATCACTTCGCTATTCGGGGAGGAAGGGGGGACTGAGGTGTTTTTGTAAGCTTTAGTCTCCCTTATGTTTTGCAGTATACAAGTGGGGGCCTCCAACCCTTTCCCCTGACCAAGTAGGTGATAGTAATGTTGTACGAAAATGAGAGGAGAAGCCCAGGTGACTTCCAGGCAGATGTTGTAAATGGGGGTGCCCTTAGATTTGGGCCAGAGTCAGTGAAGCCCACATTGAGTTGACATCCCCTGCCTCCCGCTGGACATTGCAAACACCTCAGAGAATATGCGAGCGTGATGGTGTCTTTCAACCACCGAACAATGAGCCGGCAACTTCCCTATCCTACAGGCAATGGTTATTGCCACCACGATCACTGGCTTCAAGGTAAGAAATGTCCACCTCTGCCAAAGGCTCAACGGAGGAACCCGACAGCTTTTAAAGAACTGTAGCTAGCCAAATGCCAATTGGGAGACAGGGGCCATACCCAGGGACAGTCCAGAGCAAAACATTTAAGAAGCCTAACCACAACTGGCTTTGCGATGGAACCACACCCAAGGGATCCCTGAACGCTCTTATGGTTGCCCAATGGTCCCAGAGAGAGGAGTGTCCTAAACCCAACTGGAATCCTTCCTGAAGGGAATGGGTGAAATACGAGGTTCACACTCTAAATGGAGAACCTTGGTGTTGCCACACCATGTGACAAAAGTTGGCGCAGTGACGGACACAGACCCTCAGCGTAGAGGAACTGTGACAAGTCTGCAGGGACACAGACACATACCCAGTAGTCCGCAGCCTCTTAAACTCCCAACTCTCAACATGCAAGGCACCCATCTCCATCTGCTACCAGGCTGAAAACCCCCTGGCCAGACCAGTGGTGGCAGGTTGAGAGGAAACACCAATGGAGGGCCTGCACCCATTCGCAGAAGGAGGGGGATGAGACTTCCCGGTGCCAGAATGAAGTTATCTGAATAATCACCATCTTGATGTCCCTGATATTCAGAATCCTCCTGACCATCAAAGGAACTGGGAAGAAGGCATAGAGTAATGTTTCTGGCCAGACTACTGTCAGGTCATCCATCCCCCAAATTGTTGGCTCCTGAAACCTAGAAGAGAACAGAAGGAGAAGTGCATTGTTCCCAGTACGGAAGAAAGGACCAATTGAGGCTGTCCACCAGGGTGTTGCTGATGCCGAATGTGAGACGCTCTGTGCAATCATAGATGCTCAACTGCCCAGACCCTGACAGCCCTAGCCATGCTTTCCAATGTTCTGAAATATGTTCCCCCAGTAATTGGCATAGGTAAGAGTCATTATATTGTCCATCTGTAATGAAATCACCCAACCCAGAATGTCCCTGCTCCCTTCAATTCAAGCTCATACACTTCTCCTGCGCTGGCAGTAGTTCCTGGTTAGCCACACTCCCCAGCCACTGGCATCCATCATGATAGCAAGAGAGACATGAGGATTCCATATTAACCGTTGAGAAGGTTCTTGGGGCTCAGCCACAACTGCAGCTGCCAAGAGAAGGTCACTGTCATGTGCATCATCTGGTCAATGTCCTGCGATGCAGGATTCCACCAGTAATGAAGACAGAAAAGAAGCAGATGCACCAGGCCTATGAGGTCAACAATACTCATGCCACCATCAACACCTGGACACAGAGCCAGGCCCTGGCCAGAGCCTCCTGTTTTCTGCATTGCTTTTGAGCCTCCAGAACCAGCGTCCTACTCCTGTCCCTTGGAAGATGTACCATGTCGGTCCAGCTGCTGAATACAGCCCTGATGAACTGCAATACATGAGTCAGGATCAGATGGAATGCATGTCAATTCAACAGGAGGATCACAGGTAATTGGGGATTTTTATGGGCAGCCATAATGAATTTGAAAAAATTCATTTTGGGAAAAGCTGTCTAGAAGGGAAGCCTTCATAATTGCGCACTGGCATGAGCAAGAGGGACATGTACGTAATGTGGTTTCACACCCCTGGATGCAGTGAAAGGGGTGAGGTACTGGGTATCTCTCCTATACTAAAAATACACTCAAGGTACAAGGGAATAAACATCTGCCTACACCATGTTATGTGTTGTGTGTTATGTGTTATTTAATGTTATATTATGCCAAATCACCACCATAGTAGTATCCGAGTGCCTAGGCTTGTCCGCAGAGTGGTGTACTGTGCCCCCTCCCAGAGTTACCAGACGTTATTCTGCTCGAAGAAAGAAAATGAGCAAGGGGAAGATAAGAGGATGAAAACGCGGAAATAGATGCTACAAACACAGAGAGAGAATGGGGGATGCAGAAGGGGAAGACTGTTTTGTGATGGGCGCATGCCAATCTTGTTAGACTGGAGGGGTGCAAGTGGCATCTCCCTTACAGTCAAATGTAGATTCAGAACGAGTGACATTATGCTTGTATAGCCAACGTGTTAATTCAGAATGCCGTTAACAATTATTCAGCATTTCTGAGAGGAGCATGATTTTATACAGTTGAATGGAAAGTCAAGATGCTTTTTCCGTTTTTGAGCGCTGTTGTGCCTTAATTCAGAAGTAATGTAGGAAGGGTGAACCATTCGACATCCTGAATATTGAATTATATGAAGTATTCACCCTGATGAAGACGAGGCCTTAATTGAGCAGTTATGTCGAAACCGGTTGGTGGTAATGGTTATGGCTAAAAAACGATGGTGATGGAGTCTGGTTCAAAGGAAATTTCGATTTTTCCATAAACATTTGCACTTTTTTTGCCATTATGCATTTTCTTTTTAAATTAATAGAAAAGAAAGGATGTATTCGATCTTTGGGTTATTTGATTGAGGAATTGATTAAGTGAACTTGTTATTTCATGTATGTCTGTGTTGTTCTGTGATATTGTTTGCTGCATTGTATGCCATAGATTGTTGCCAATTGTCATTGTTTAGTAATGTAATGTAATGCATCATTGGTATAGCGCCTTTCACCATTGGTATGGTCACACTGCGCTGTAGGGTGAACGCGGAGGGACCGAATTCCAGGTATGGGAAATTCGAGGAAGGGCTAGTATGCGTGTTTGCAATTTGGCCAATACGAGGACATGAACGGGTGGCCAAGTCCCTGCTAGCCAGCCATGTCTATCTGACATGTAGATGAGTGGTGAGAGGTAGTCTAGAGGTGGTATGCGAGAGCAGGATAGTCATGTGTGTAGCTACCAATCTAATTTTTGTTGTGATGGGTAGCTGCATTCTTATATCAGAGGTGTTGTGCAAAGTGTCTTAGAGAAGTGTATGATTGCAGATGCGTGCAGGTCGGCGCCTGTGCCTTCGGCTAAATTCCATAAGCATGAAGTGTGATAGGTTCTATACATGGGCTACGATCTAGCAATTGCCTAGATTCAATACATTCGCCACACTCTAGAATCACCTAGATTTAATTCAGTGGCTGCATTCTACATGCATCCAGCTTCAATACAATGGCTACATTATGCATTCACCTAGATTCAGTACTTTGGCCATATTCTACATTCGCCTAGATTCAATACAATGGCTACATTCTACATTCGCCTAGATTCAATACATTGGCCACAACACTCATCTAGATTCAATACACTGGCTGCATTGTACAATAACCTGGTTTCAATACACTGGCTAAATTCTACATTCACCTAGATTTAATACACTGGCTACATTCTATATTCACCTAGATTCAATACAATGGCTACATTCTATATTCACCCAGATTCAATACAATGGCTACATTCTACACTAACCTATATTTAATAGCCTATTTACATTCTATATTCACCAGGAATGGGGCAAGGCAATGCTGCCTTTTTTGGAGAATTCTGTGTGATATATTTAAGCTTTATAGACCTAGCCGAGGAATGTACCAAGTATGGGCCCTGAAGACTGAGCTACATTTTAACAAGGTTTACAGGCTCATAGCTCCAGGTATGGGCCAAGGGTGGTGACTTTAAAGCTATTATGACCAATGCGTGTGGGGAGTGGGGGGGTTAAAAAAAGGAAGGCAATCTTTCTGGGGAGTTTGCTGGGAACTGGTTTGGTCCCAGCAAACTGTGTGCATAAGAAATGTGCTGAGTGAGGGGTGGGGCTTACTAATATGGCCTATGCCATGTTTGCCGGATGTGTCCCAACTCAGAAATTGAGTGGTGATTTGAATGTTGGGGCAAGCCCAACCCGCGCCAGCCAGAACTTCAGGTAAGAAGCAGGCGTTGGGAGTGGTAAGGATAAATGGCATGACCGAGCCACTTGTGTTAGGTGCGGCCTTGTGAGAGGAGTAGTGCAGACGGCAAGTCTCTCAGCACAGCGCTCCCCCCTCATTGGCCTATTTCCAAGCCAATTATGAGATTACTGAGCCATACCGGCTCGTGTGGCCCAGAAATTGGCCAATGGCAGAGTGACACGTCCTTCTTTCAGGTCTTCATCGTTAATAGACAAATCATTATTTTAATGGTTTTGATGAATTCCATGCTCTGTATGTAATATATTCCTATTGGTTGCACCATAATTCAGGAAAAAGCAGAGGGTAGATATTTCCTAAAGGTTTGTTATAATTGGGTTGCTTTTCCAAGGCAGATTTGGAGATTAGTAAGATTGTACACAGTGTAACGTTGGATGTATGGAAAAACATAAAACTAATATTAGCCAACATCCATGATTTCCAATGCAATTGTATTGAGGATATAGCTGTGAAGGGGAGTCTTGATCGCTCACTCAAACTATTAATTTTGGGTAGAGGTGTGAAGAGACATTTGGAAGTATCCTCCTGCTCGCCTGCCATATTTATTACTTAAAACTATTAGATGTTTTGAGATCAATAAATTTGAAGGTTTGGAGGTGCAACCTAAAAAATCAATAAACGATCTAGCATGCATTTAAAAACACTGTAGCAAAAGAAGCAATTAAACAATTAGTTAACCCTTTATACGCTGGCAGTAGAGCGAACCGCTATGGTCTGTGTAGTCCTATTAGGTTTGTCTTGCCAGTAGGGTTCTCTGAGCCCTAAAAATGCAGGAAACCTGGAAAATGGAGGTTGGCATGAAAAGGCTTTAGGAGACTCACAACATCCAATCAGTGTTCCGCCTAAGGGCGGAATATACAATGGGGAATCGCAGGAGGACAGCTTAGACAGACCATTTCTCAAACGTGTGCTCCACCATTTCACCATTGCCGGTGCTTTCAATGGAAAAAAAAATCAGGTACTCAGCAAGCTAGGCTTAAGTGGGCTGGGGCTCAGCAATGAGGGGCTCTTAAATTCCTCTCCCACTGAGGCCCAACCGAGGCTCATTGACCCATACTAATTCATCGCACCCTGTGTTCTGCTCCATTTTCGAAGTTCTTCATTTGTCTCACTCTCTGTAGGTCTTGATCGTTGCATCTCATTCCCTATTTGTCTCTCTCCCCACACTCCAGCTACAACCAGGTTCCCACACCCTCTTTAACTCTCTGCAAGTCTATATTTCTTTCAGAGTCTTGTCTTCGGGTGCATGACGTGCTGAAACATATCATGGATTCCTACCGAAATCGCAGTATAATCATTAATGGGCCTCATTACGAGGTAGGAGGTAGCCATGGTGCTGTTAGCACCATGGCTACCCCCTTACCGCATTCCAGGTCCGGGTTCCCGAAATAGGGACTTACCGGGTCATTCCAACCTTGGAGGACCCAGAAAGTCCCCATTCCGGGAACCATTCCCCATTCCCTTTCAAGCCCCCATAGGGCTCAATGGGAATGGGGATGGAGCTAATAACGGTACCGCAATTTGTGGTACCATTATTAGCTCTGAAGTCCCTTAACGGGTCCCTTCCATAACGCCTGTTAAAACCAGGCATTAAGGAAGGGACCCGCTTGGGGACCTCGGAATAGGGTGGTGAGGGATTGCCGGCACCGGTGTCCTTACCGGTGCCGGTAATCCCTTACCACCTACCTCGTAATGAGGCCCATTGACTTTAAATTGTAATTGGTCAATCTAATGCAACCATCTATCAAAGACCCTCATCAACCCCAAACATATTTTGGCCTATTTTGATAACAGTATTGTGGTGTAAGTGTCAGATTTTGAGAACGGCCAATATTTCACACAAACATACAGTTTGTTGTTATGCCTGATTAGAATATCTATGCAAAAGCAGACTTTCTTTGTTTCAAACATCACAGATATAAACTGAGCTATAACAAGGGGGAGTTTTATTATTGCTTGCGTTCATTGTCTAATTATAAGGGACATATTTGTGAGGTAACTGGAGCTGTGTGTAGGTTTTCAGCCAGAAACGTTCCATCACAATTCCTCAGGGATGTCATTTGGGGGTCGCCAGGGTCACATCTGGGACCCATGAAGGCCTCTCTTGCTACCAGCGTGGTCTCCCTTGCTACTGCTAAAAAAAATCCTTTAAAACATTTTTTTTTAAATTGTAGCTCCTGGGCTGTGGCCAGCGCCATGTGGCCCTTGTTTTCTGGAGTGGCCCTGCTTTCTTGTTCAGGCCTCTTAAAAAAACAGGGGGTTCCACAAGTATAACACTTTGAGCAGTAACCTTAAAGGAATGGTTCGCCCAAAAAATGTTATTTCAAAAATAGATAGGCAATATGAAAACAAAAGATTGGCATTTTTTTTTCCGAAGTCCCTATGTAAAATTTTGAGCAATTCAAGCTAAAAAATTGAAAAAGCAAGCGCATGGGCGCATCCATTTTGTGAAATGGATGACCGCCTGTGCTGGCTTTTGCATTAATGAAGGAAAAGCCAGCCAGCTGTAGTAAACAAAAGCTACCACTGGGTGGCTTTTCCTTCATTGGTGCCGGAACTCGGAGGACGCGGACCGGAGACTACAGGCAGAAAAGCTGCAGCTGCATCTCGGTAAGTGCTATTTATTTATTTTTTTAAAATAAGCACTAGCTGCGTTATTTTTTCTAAGTTTTCCGGGCTGGAGGAGCTTAAAACATTGGGCCTCATTACACGGTAGGCGGTAAGGGTTTACCGGTACCGGTAAGGGCACCGGTACCGGTAAACCCTTAACGCCTTACTACGAGGTCCCTTTGCGGGTCCTCCCTTAACGCCTGGTTTTTCCAGGCGTTAAGGACGGGACCCGCAAAGGGAACTCAGAGCTAATTACGGTACCGCAATTTGTGGTACCGTAATTAGCACCTTCCCCATTCCCATTATGCCCTATGGGGCAAAAATGGGAATGGGGAAGGGTAAATGGGGATTGGGGAATTACCGCCCCCGCTCACCTTGGAGTAGGGCGGTAATTCCGCCATCCACCAAGGCGGACTCGGTACGGTACCGGCGGCAACCATGGCGCTAATAGCGCCATGGTTACCGCCTACCGTGTAATGAGGCCCATTGTATTTATGTTTGCGGTAACTTTTGAAGCGACCGCAAACATAAATGCAACGTTATTGTGTTTGAAAACGCTGCAGTTTTTCTTTCTAAGTTTCTCAGGCTCTTCCGAGCCTGAGAAACTTAGAAACAAAAACCGCAGCGTTTTCAAACACAACCACGTTGTCTTTCTGCCTAAATCTGCTTTCCCATTTGGGGAAAGCAGATTTAGGCAGAAACACTGCAGCATTTAGCATTGCGGAAAACATCTGCGTAGTGTTTCTGCCTAAATCTGCTTTCCCATGGGAAAGCAGATTTAGGCACAAACACCGCGGCATGTAAACACAACCGTGTTGTGTTTCTGCCTGCCTTTGCTTTCACTTTGGGTCTCCGGTGCTCTCCTGGGGGAGCACCGGAGACCCAAAGTGATAGCCACGGCAGGCAGAAACACAATGCGGTTGTGTTTGAAAACGCTGTGGTTTTTCTTTCTGAGTTTTTTGTTGTTCTGGAATTCTATACAATCATTGCTAGACTCATTAAAGGTTTATTATAGACTCACTTCAGGGGTGAGTCGCTGATTTAGTCTGTTCTTAAACACCTCAAATTCAATAATGCAGACAAAAACTTCTGAAAAAGCATTTAGAGTAGAATAAGCATCTATTTCGAACCAGGGCCTCATCATGAGTTGGGCAGTAGCCCTTAAATGGGGGCAGTAATGCTATTACCGCCGCATTTACGGGCTGGCCCTATTATGGGTTGGGCGGAAAGTTTGGAGTTTTCCCTCCAGCTTTTGGCTGGAGGTAAAAATCTAGCTTTCCGCCCGTTTTTCGGTGCTATTATGGCCGGGAATAATACCACCATGATACCCCCATTGGGTCCCGCTACTCGTGATCCAGCACTAATAGCAACGGACCGAGTGGCGGTAGCGTTATTTACGCTGGCAGTGTCCCATTACCACCAGGGTACCGCCAGACTCGTGATGAGGCATTTTACTTTTTCGCAAGTTGCAGTTATAGCATGTTTTTTTCTGCTACAACACCGGCGCTAAACCATGGCGCTATTAGCACCATGGTTCAATGGGGAATTACCACCCCATTCCAAGGTTGGCGGGCGGTAATTCCCCATTGAACCATGGCCCTTCCCCATTCCCATTTTTGCCCCATAGGGCTCTATGGGAATGGGGAAGGCGCTAAGTACGGTACCGCAAATTGCGGTACCATACTTAGCACAAAGGTCCCTTTGTGGGTCCCTACTTTAACGGCTGGTGTAGACCAGCCGTTAAGGTCGGGTCCCGCAAAGGGACCTCGTAGTGAGGCACTAAGTGTTTAACGGCGCCGCAGCCTTTTACGGCGCCGTTAGACACTTAACGCCAGGGTCGTAATGAGGCCCGTCTCTGTTACGATCATCACAAGACATTCCAACTCAGTGTCTTCAGTGGTCTAGGCCAATTTTACCGAAAATAAATGGTCGCAATGACCAACAGTTCTAAAAATGCTACCACCAAAGGTTCGAACACCAAAAGTTGGAACCTTTGGTGGTAGCATTGTAAAAAAAACAGGGGATGCGGGGTTGTCCCCCGCATCGCCCCGCTCACTATACCATGTGCTCCGCTCACTATACTTCATGGTATAGTGAGTCGGGGTTGCGGGGGACACCCCCTCAGCCTTCCGTTCAAGAAAAAAAAAACAGGAGGCTGCAGGGGTGTCCCCGCATCGCCCCGCTCACTATACTTCATGGTATAGTGAGCAGAGGTTGTGGGGGAAACCCCCGCAGCCTTCCGTTTAAAAAAAAAAAAAAACGGGGGCTGTGGGATGTCCCCTGCATCGCCCGCTCACTGTATGTCACGATATTCAGATCCAAGGCGCAGGAGCAATGTTATACCAACCACCCCCACTATGGTCACAGAGCCCGAAGCTTGCACGGGTTTCCTAGACCAGAGCAGGGAAGGAGGGTTAGGGTCTCAATGGTTGGTTGGGTAGGGGGAAGTTAGGTAAACCGGATTGAGGGTAAGGTAGAGGTTATGGACAGGACAGGGGGAGTATAGGATAAGGTTGATTGTTGCACACTTTTGTTCAGGTGTCCTCAGCCCTTACTAGCTGTTCTTTACATAAGCACCAATTTGCACATAAGCTCACTCTTCAACTATCTATATCATCAGACCAGTACACAAGTACACAGTATTAAGACAATTCAATTTGCATGCAAACTTAGCTCTGGTCTTTAGAGTCCTGTCCTTGAAGGGCGGTCGAGTCCTTTGGCACGTCTGTGAAGTTTTCTCACCACTAGTCCAAGCTAAAAGAAATGACAAGCATTACAATATGCCCTCTGAGTTGCCAGCATTCACACCATGCCACACTCACACACATACAGTGTTGCCTTCTCAAGGAGTGGATTGCGCAGGATAAATGCTAGAACGAGTGGTCTACCCCGGGGTGTACGACAAGTAGCAAGCGGTCTTCCTGCAGACCCCTGCGGTCGTAACTGTAACTTTCACTGGGTTCTCATGAGCGATCTTTCCTCAGACCCTCGTAAACGCGTGTGCGTTTAAAACTTGGCAAGATGTCAATGGTGTTTTCGCCTCGTGGGCACTTCTCGGTCTCCAAGAGGCGGAAACACCCCTACAACAGTGCAGATGCCTGTACGGGGGATAAATCCCCCAATATACGCTGCCCGCGCACTATGGCGCCGAAGTTATGGCCACTTATCTTTATTCAGAGGTGCAGGGGCTATGGATGGGCAAACGATGGCCCCCTGCACTTTCCCCTCAATCCCCTTGGATTCAGGCATGGACAGGTACTTATCTGTAAAGGCAGGGGCCGGGCTGCTGCTCGGGTGGGGTTGGGCCCCTCACGTGTAGTTCTGCTGGAGCTCCGGTGCGCACGTCCTCTCGCCATGGAGTCTCAAACGCAAGCCCCATGCCTGGGGCTCTGCGCATGCGCGTTGGGGTGCCCGCCCGTCCTGGCTCCTGATTGGTCCGGGCTGGCCCAAAGCATGCTGGGATTTGTAGGCACTCGATGCCGGCTGCTGGGCAATGTAGTTTTTAGCGCTGTTTTTCCTGCACATGGGGCAAATCAGCCTTTTATAGGGTTGCAGCTTCCCAAACAGTATCTGTGCAGCTGATCCAGCCACAATAGTCCCCACAACACCCCAATGAGTGGCCTATTTGCGTCTTTGCCTGCCTTTATCCCTGACACTATACTTTATGGTATAGGGAGCGGGGGCTGCGGGAGAAACCCCTGCAGCCTTCCGTTTTAAAAAGAAAAAAAGAAAAGAAAAGCATCCTGCAGCGCCGCTTCCCGATCACGGAAGTGAAAGGGAACTGGCGCTGCAGGAACCCAGCGTGAAGATGAAGGTAAGTGGGGTTTGTTTATGTTGGGGGTGTGGGTGGGGGTGTGCTGAGGGTGTGGGTGGGGGGGTGTTATGGGTGTGTTGCGTGTCTGGGTGTGAGTTTGTATGTGTATTCTTTTGGCAGTTCGCACCTTTTGCATACAAACGTTTTGCCCGCGGTACTTTCAGCCGCGGGCAAATCACTGCAAATCTCTTCAGTCACTTGACAAAATCCTTGTGCCTAAAAGCTTGTGTACCATGTAGAAATGTTTGACCATAGCAAATTAAGTGGCCCTTGTTTTCATTGTTCTACAATTAATCTTTTGTTGTAATGTGCCTCTTGAACCCAGGGTCCTTAAATCAGTAACATGTCATGCATGGATGGGATGCAGAATAACTCTTACACAAATAATAAGACCGACTCAGGAAGTTGGCAAAAAGTCTAATCCGACTGTTTTATTATCAATTGTCAGGGAGATTACAATGGACGTTTGCTCGAGCTCTCAAATATTTTGCATAAAAAAATATTTATATACTAAATATTCATTATACTTGATGTCATACTATGTGGAAAATAAGAGAAACATATGGGGTGTTGTGATATGCTCAAGTGGAACATCTAAGTATACTTTCTATATAGGGACGGGTTGTGATTGGGTCTCTGCGGTCAGGTGGACAATTTATGCCCACCCCTACTGCAAGTCATCTTCATCAGTTATTAGATACACGGTATATCATTGGCTCTCGAAATATAAGGCCCTTGGTTATATGGTCCTCTACAATTGGTTGGCCCGCTTGTACCCTTCTGGAACATTCGGCTCACTAGCAGCCCGTACGTTAGTACCCCAGGTGCCAGTGGGTGGACTTTGACTGTTTCATGCCTTCTGCCATTCAGATTGTCTTTGAACTTGGCCTTGCAAGTATCCTTGCTCCTGGGAATTAAAGAGAGTGCAAGCACACGCTATCTCGAGTCTACAGCAGCATGCCCACCTTCTATTTCTATCCATAGACCATGTGACAGGTGGCTGTATTTTGGCCTGTTTTGCAGCATTTAATTGTCTTTAACAAATTTAGCACTCATAGTGTTCTTTTTTTATACCTTAACATGAGATGATTCAGCATCTCATGGTTTCTGTTCTTCAAGGATAGATAACCAAGTGCAGACCGCACATCGAGAATTCAATCAGCAGTGGGTTTGATGTCTTTGATGAAAGAGATGTCGAGAATTACAACGAAAATGGCAGAACCACAAATCCCTGCAACGGGGCACACGCAAGCAGAGGCCGCTAAGCAACAAGAACAGATAAATAAGCTGAAGATCACAATGCTGGAACAGAAACGTATAGTTGGACTACAATCGAAATCGCAGGCACAGGATTTACCCGAGCCACAGACTTACGACATATTCACAAAGCAGAATGCTGCAAAGATCCCCAAAGGGACCAATAATAAAGAAAAAAGTCAAGAAAACGCCAGACTGGGTCACACGCTTTTTTAAGGAATATATCACTCCCACAAGGCGAGCCCGCAAGGCTTTGACGCAATTGACCTGAACATCCAAAGAACACAGAACAGATAAAGTTGACAAAAATGCCCAAAATACAGACGACAGTTGGTCAAGTCCAGAAAGATGAGGAAGCGAGACAGCATGAAGAATTAATGGAACTAGCAATTTACATGGAAGATATTACCTCAGGAGAATCGGTTCAAGTACAAGACACCAACACCACAGACATGATCATATTGGACCAATACCCAGATGCTCAACAGGAATCGATACAGAATATTGATCTTACCTGTGACGAGATATGGGATGAGGAACTTGAAAATGTCATGACTCCTGTGAGCATACCGTTTAAAGAAAAAAGACAAATCCGATCAAAGAAGACTTCACCCCCATGTGGAGAGGAACAAATATCACCTGAAAAGGTTATTGGTTCCGCAAACAGTGAAGAGCGACAACTGGAATATCCTCAGCTCAGAACACCTATTTTCATAGACCCCACAAAAGCACTGGAAAAATTTGTGAGCACATTTGTTCATCTGAAACCTACAAAGACATTGGTTATCTTAAATCGTTCCAATATCTTACGACTGTTAAGTGCAATTTCAGGACTAAAACATATTCGAACACAAGATATAAAATTAGTTACATTTGTGGATGAAGAGCATGTTGGCACAGTTCAAGTGGAACTGAATAATCAAATGACAATGCATGAAATCCTAAAAACAGCTAAACAACTTGAATATATAGGATTTAAATCTATTGTCCAAGACAACAAACCTCAACATCTACGGTGAGCATAAGTAAAGAAAGGATCTTTTTTCGAGAATCATCTGAGAGAAGTTTATATACAGAAACTCAGAGCAGTGATGACTCACGGCTCTCTGTGAGATCCCAGAGAACAGAGAACCTGCAATACGCCAAATCAATGAGAGTTATGCTACTCGACCCAGAACAACAACCTCAAAGGGACGAGGGAACAATATCTGATGCAAGAAAATGATAACAACCAGAGGCAGAGAGACACATGGACTTAACGTTGGCTTCATGGAACACAAGGGGTTATGGGCACCTGTTCCTACAAATGCCTGGGAAAATTGCAGAATGTCAGATAATTTGCTTGCAAGAGACATGGTTGTCCCAGCCCCCAATATGTGAAGGGTTTAAGGTATTCATAAACCCAGCCATACAACAGCAGAAAGGAAGACCTTCATTAGGCCAACTAACGTTGATAAAAATAGACTCTCCATGGACTCCAATTAATTCACTAAATTGTGGACACAATATACAATAATGCAGAGTGTGAGTCCACAAAACCAGCCGGCCTGGTAATCTAAAGATATTCCAACGCTAGTTATATTTAATTTGTATTGGGATCCTCTAGACATTAATGAGACTAAATTTACTGATACAGTCTTGTCCGCACTAGATTCAGATGCAGCCAGATCCACATCATGATCTGCGGAGATTTGAATATTCATATCTTTCACAAGATGGGCAAGTTAAGAGAAAAAGCCGATCGTTCTGTAAGAGCAAAAATATGTGTCAAAGAAATGGAGATAAGAAATCTGACTCATGTGGGTAACTCTCAGAACAAAGAATCTCACATGATTCCTACGTGGATACAGGCTCCTCGAAGACCATATTAGACTACATTTATGTGTCAACAGCTATAATGAAGGCAGTACTAACTACGGACAATGTATATAACATGGATAGCGACCATTATATCATAACTGTGACGTGGGAAGGGCACGGAGGTCAGTGAAAAAAGCATCCTTTGCCACAAATGGAACCCAATGCTCAATTAACTAGACTACGAATTAAACCAGGACAGATAGTCTCGAATATCAACAATCCGAGAAAGAAGGCATCTCCAAGTTAAATTATGAATGGCTACTTGCACCACATCAGCAAATAAAGAAAATTCTTCAACCAATAGGCAGACACATAACCATCAATATGATCTGCAAATTAAGGGAAAATAAACAGAGCTGCGCAAACTTTGCAGGAAGCTTCAGAAGAATAATACTGAAGAAAATCGAACTATAATAAAAGCCGCTAAACAGAGGTATCGAAATTGAACAAAGATGCATAAAAGCAACTGATACAAAAGGACGCTGAACTAATGCTACAATGCTTGAAGAATCGAAACACCTGTGATTTATGGAGTCTCTTGAACCCTACATACATGAGACAACATCGTTTGACGCAAAATGTAACAGAACATCAATGGAGAGAGTATTTCTCTGAACTGTACAGTAGAAGGCCATGCACAGATGCAGCAAATTGTCCCATGGTAACTAAATGGCAAATTAAGAGGACAAAAGAAGAAATTATACAAATGAACAAAAAGCTCAATACATCAAGCGCACCTGGTCCTGACGGTCTGTCAAATGAAATCATAAAGGAGTCCCTCTTAGATATGGGCAGATATTAAGCTACAAATTCTCAGCATTATCAACCAATTCAACCAATTTCCATCGACATGCAGACTGGCTACCTTGATACAACGATATAAGCAGGAGTTAAAGAAAATCCGGCAAAATTCAGACCTATAGCCCTCTTAGACCCGCTAGGGAACTCTTTGCAACAATGCTGCTGCGGGATTTATCAGCTTGGGCTTTAGCAGAAAATCGTTTTGCCACAAGACAAACAGGGTTTGTCCACCAAGTGGTAACAAACATAAATCTTCTTCTCCTGAATCTTATTAAACAAGAAGCCATATCAAAAACATGTACAGTCTGGATGGCATTTATTGATCTTCATCTTGCTTTCGATACAGTAAACCGCCAACTACTGTGGAGCAAGGTAGAGAAATGGAAATGCCCATCACACATACTTCAACCCATCAAACTTCTCCATTCTTCTACCAAGATACGGGTAAGGTTAACTAAATAGGGCGTGCAAACAGCATATATAGAGAAATGGAAAGGTCTCAAGCAAGTCTGCCTTCTGGCTGCAACACTTTTTAATTTGTTTACCGCAGAACTCGAACAGGAAGCAATATCCTCTATAACAAACCCGCCCAGAATCAATTCTACAGCATTGCCCTTGATGATGTATGCAGATGATATCATTAAGCTCGACAAAACCCCACGAGGTGTACAAGACAATTTGGATGCAATGGGAAAATGTATGGAGAAAAATGAATTAAAAATAAATATTGCCAAAACAAAAATCATGTCCATAACACAAATCAAGCCAAAATACAGGACGCCAGTGCTAAACATCAATGGAGTTCCACTAACTGTAGTCCCGACCTTTAAATACCTGGGTATTACGATTAACCACACACCTGATGAAAAAGAATGGTTACTCGAACTCCGAAAGAAAACTAATTCTTTGGCTAGACAACGCTATGCCTTGCATGAAAAATTTGGAAAGTTCTCCTTTTCCTGCGTCGGAACCTTTTACAGGAGCAAATTGATTCCAGTGTTAGCGTACGGAAGTGAATCACTGATTAAACTCCCGGTGACCATCTGGCCTAAACTAGAGGCTATTTTTTGGAGGAAAATTATGAGATAACCATCATCTTTTCCTGTTGCAAGAATACGCTATGAGATAGCTAATCAATCACTGAACTCAATCATAAACTGGAAGAAATTAGATCTGTATCGTAAGATAATTTCTGAAGAGAAGATTCCAGCGATCGACATACTGAGGATAAAAGAGAATCCTCTATGCACCAAAGCCCTGACCGAATGGAACCAACAGATGATACAACACCTCAAGCAAGAGGAATTAACAGCAGGAATGCTAATAAATCAACCAGAAAATGCAAAGAAGAAAATCTTGCGCAATGATTGGTTAAATATCATAGAAGAGAAAGCAAAATATCAGGAGAATCTAATATGCGAAATAGAAGTAAGATCAGTCAACCTACTTCCCGCTTATCTGAACATCTTTCCATACAAACTTATCAGATCCTTGTTCATGAAATTACGGCTCAACATACTGCCTACACGAGCTAGATTGGTTCTAACCAACCAACAAGATCCCAAACTTCAATATTGCAGGTTTTGTAAAAATGAATCAACTTCTGAGACTCTCCGTCATTTAATTATAATATGCCCAGCATTACAACAAGAGAGAAGTTTGTGTAGATCTTTGTTTAACATCAGTAATGAAACGCTTAGTCCTGCAGCAGGATGGGCAACAATACTATTGGGACAAGACTATAAGTTGATATTCATTGTTATTAAATTTTGAATGATGATTGTGACTTCGATAACAGTCTAACCATCAGAATCTGATTCACAAACTAACTCAAGATTTACTTCAAGCTGCTCAGAAAAGCATATTGACTAGGTTTTGAATGATGAGATGGAAAAAGTATGAATACTATAAAATGTAAGGTTCATATGTAAACTATAACATTTTAAATTTAAAAAAAATAACCAGTTCTTGGCCACTCCATCCTTTGACACCAGGCCAGACAGCTCTTCCAGGCCTTTGCATGCTCCTAGCTTCACATTGCTGTGACACAGCTTTCCGATCAGTCTTTATCTGTGGGTCTGAGCTTACTAAACATGTGACACTGATGTCCAACTTTTGTATATTGGCGGCACTGCCTGCAGTTTATTCACTATGTATAGCTAGCCTTTAAGATTACTTAATCTCCTTGTGTTGCTGTGTCTATACGGTTGTTAAACGGTTTGCATTTTCTGAAGTGCTCTTCACATGTGCAATCTTCATTCCGCATATGAAAGTTTACTCGATTTTTTATTTTGTCATCCGATTCTATAAAGTCTGTACATCCTCTTCTTTAGCCACCCTTCTCAGTGGGTCACGCTTGCTTCTTGTGACATCACCAACTTCTCTTTCTCTCATCTTCATATTCCTTCAGGGATCTCCTCCAAGAGATTGCCATCCATACGGGGATACAAAATATAGGGTTTTCTCAGTGGATACCTTTTCCTCAAAGTCTTTTCATGGATTTGACACAATCACTGGTGTTGTGCATGGCACGATTTCTGGTTTCCAAAATATAGGAAGTGTGGGGGCGGGACTTCTACTTATGGTGGATTCTTCGACCACTCCTTCATCAGTCTTCACATCTTGGTATCCTCTCTTGAAAAAGTGCTTCTTTGGAGTCCAGATCTTCATCACTCCTTTCAGGGACTCTGCTGATTTGACATGTTGATCAATACTCCAGGTCATGTAGCTGTATTGTCCATTCAGACTAAAATAGACCCATCGTCCTACATATTTCTTATGATTTCTTGGATGCAAGAACTTTGTTCCCTAAGGTGCTAAGATGCTGATTCTGATCTCTTCGTCTGTCAACTCCTTGGGTCCGAACCCTGATGCGACATCGATCATGATTTTCATTCCAACTGCATTCTTTGCTGTCTTGTTGCACTGTGTAATTATTATCCTGATCCCACTTAATACGAACATCACCATCATCAGTATTGCTCCAACAAGCTTGATGATGTTTGCCATCCATTGTAGAACCCATGAGAAGATTGACGTGATCCAACTGTCATCTGCAATGTCTTCTGTCTCATCTTCCATCTGATCGTTCAGTTTTGTCAGCAACATTATGGCCTCTGTCAAGGTCCCATTCTCGCCATCATGAGAAGGTATGAACGTGCAACATGATGGCCCAATTTTGACACAAACTCCTCCATCCATTGCTGTGAGCATATCAAGGACATATCTGTTCTGGAGGGTCATCAGTCTTATGGCCCTCAATTCTTCCTTCATAGCGTTGAATCCCTTTATGGTAGTATTGATTGTCTGCAGGAGCTCCCAGTAAGTGAGTGCAACCACTTTGCATTGGCCATTGTCTGGATTGCAGGCATAAAGATAGTTGTGATCGCTGAAGTCTGGTTGAACAACCTGTGCTCGATTGGAATAGCATCAAAGGCTTCTATCGATTTAGCTGAAAAGTAATTCTCCCTCTTTGTTTGGTTGAGAAATTTGAGTGATCTTCTCCTCCTCAAATGAGCATCTGCTTTTGGAAACTCTCCAATATTCACATAACCCTTAGGAATCACTAATGCTGGAACATGGATAAGCACTATAGAGCACATCCTTCCCCAATCCTTGGGCAGCTTCATGTAGGTTCTCGACCCACAATCCCAATAATGATCCATTAAGACAGCTGTCCCATCCTTTATGCCTGCTACATAGAAAATTTGGCCACACTGGTGATTCTCTCCAACTTTCCTCGTGCCATTATTTCTGAAGCATAAGGACACACTTTTTAGAGGTATTATCTGCAGTGATTCTCCCTTATCGTCCACCCATGTCAACAACTTTGTAATTTTTGGCCATTGATCCTTGCATTCCTTTTCTGCAATTAACACAACTTCTTCCCACTGTCCAGGTATGGCTGCTGCTGTGCACACAACCAGCCCTACAGCCCATCCTTCACAAGTCAACACTGTTCCTTTAATGTGTAACTGTCCTCTTTCCCAATATATCTGTATCCCTTCCTTGTTCTTGTCTTGGCAGTTTAACAGCTTGTTTTCTTCAATCCTGATTCCTGCTCCACCCATTTCAGGTTGTTCATAAAGTATTACTTGATGCCTCGTTTCTCCAGTGTCTTCAAATCTTGCACATAATTATCTTCTCTTTGATTTGTTGCTTCATTCATCCAAGGATGCTGTTCGACCCTGCAACTGTGCTTGTGTCATGCAGAGTGTGAGATGTGTCAGACAATGAGCTTTTTTCACTGGTACTTCTGTAACTATGAATAATTTGGAAGTTCCCATGGCATAAGGTATGAGAGCGCAAACGTAGCAACTCTCCTTAGATGTTTTTTCTCCCTTTTTTCATGTGCTGGTTCCACATGTTATTACCCAGGTGTGCTGTACTGTCTAGATAAGTGTTTATCCCATCATTGTCGTCATCTGTACTCCTCCTTTGTCTCCCTAACCGAATGTTTTCAGCCCATGGAAACAACTCTAAAGCAGCTTTACTCTGGGGAGACAACACAAATGGCTTTGGCTCATTGGTAATGGACAAATCTACAAGAGTTCCTGGAGTGTGGAGGATCAAAGGGACGTATGCTTTATTTAGATCAATAAAATAGAAAAGTCAAATCAGTAGAAACAGAAAGACACAAAGCATAATTGTGCATATTTATATCATGAACCAACATATTAATCCCCACCACTTATGCCATTCTGGATTTTCTTGAGCTTGCTCATTCTCTGAAATCTTACCAGCTTCAACATTCCTCATTTTAACTTCAATATAAGGAAGGAAAAACACTTTTACTCTGTCAATCACAGAAGATCTAGCAACTGCAGTAATTCCTCTACTATTGTTACAAGCTGCCTTCTTATTGTAGGGCCATTCTTGGGATCATATAAAAAGTATGTATGTCAATATCTCTTCTAACAAAAGCAGGATAAGCTCGAAGGATAAACACAGAAACAGCAAGTATGAGGCTGTGAGCATCTCTGTCTGACAAGACAATAGATTCAGCCAAACAAGTGTTCAGGGAGAAATTAATTGGGGTACTGCTCATTTCCAATTGTGGAATTCGAATTTGAGGATAGGCATCATTTTGACGCATCAGTACTTTTCTAAAGTTCATTTTTCAAAGTTTCCTGTGACTCTAGCATATAATTGCACTCCTGCTATAATATCTATAAGGAGTGTCCACGGGGAGTCACAGTCCAAATGCAAATGTGCATTTATTAACTTTTAGCTTTTTCGTCCTTCTTCCTCATCATCGATCAAGTCTGCACACGCTGAAATTCTTCTTCTTGTCTTGCTTCTGAATTGATAGCTGGGGGTACTGCGGTCTCACCTGTATATATCTTGACATCATTCTGGTGGATCCAAGCTCGTCTGCCTTGAACTTTTACTGCTGTGGAGTGACATTTTTTTTACAAGAAACAGACCATTAAATCTCAGCTTGTGCCACTTTCTAGTGAAGTTTTTAATTAGCACAGTGTCGGCCAACAAAAAGTCTAGGTGCTGATAATTACTTGATCCGGTTGCTGAATGGGTTTCATCTGTGTTCTGAGACCGACCTCCCGGGGGCTTGAGTTGATCTGAAATGAGAGAGAAGCTAGAGGTCATATATGTCAAATATTCACGTAACTAATTTCCTAACATTTTTGCTGTACTCTGGGCATCACTTCTACTCCTCGAAGGAGGAGTCAAAGGTGTTCTCATTTGCCTTCCTGTCACTAGTTCATGGGGTGTGAGGTGGTAGTCTGAAACAGGCTGATTCCTTAGGGCATATAAAATGAAGGGTAGGCAAGATAGCTATCCCTTCTTCAATGTTAGCTTGACCTTGGTAATCCTTTCTTTAAGTAGGCCGTTCAGTCTCTCAAATATTCTGTTCACTTTCAGGTGATAAACAGAAGCAAGCTTGTGCTTTTTATTCAGTAATAGTCCTATTTGTTCAAATACTTCATTAACAAAATGTGGCCCATTATCGGATCTCAGCACTTCAAACGCTCCCCATCTAGGAAAGACTTCACATACTAGAAACTTCACTGTGCAAGTGTCGTCAGGGTGTGTACACAGACCTGCTTCGATCCACCTAGAGAAGGGACACACCACCACTATCAGATACCTGTATCCATTACACACCTGCAGCATATCAACATAGTCAATATATTAATGCTAAAAAGGATCATTTGGTCGAGGTATTACTCCTCTAATAGTTCTCAGTGTATGCTCAGCAGTAAACTTTTGACATACAATGCAGTTTACTGCATAAAATGCAACATGTTCGAACAAATTTGGAGTAAACCAGTCTTCTGCAATCGTTGCAGCAAGGCTTTCCCTAGTTACATGCGCAGGGTAGTGCAGCTGTTCAAGCGCTACCTTTAACAATGCTACTGGCATCACCGGCTTTCCAGTGCTATCCTGTCACCATAATGCTTCAGTGGGGGATAAAGAAAACCCCCTTGCTTCCATCATTCCTGTTCTGCCTGTGGTGCACTGCCTTGAATCTCCATTAAATGGGTTATCGGGAAACGATTAAATCCTTCTTTCGGTACCATAATTGTGACTACCTTCTCCTTGACATCAGGAGTATTAAAACTTGAACTAATTGGTGAATATGCAACCCTTTTGGCTACTGCGTCTGCGGCTTCGTTCCTGCAAGAAATAAAGTCTGTATGCTTAGGGTGAACAGTGTATTTAACAACCGCTATGGCTACTTGGAGCTGTAGTGCCTTAATAAGCCTTTCCAATAAGGATGCGTGTTGCACTGGAGTGCCGTCCGCACAAAGGTAGCACCTCCTTTTCCAACGTGTTAGCCCTGCATGTACAGTTGACATCACATAGGTGGATGTTACGCTCACCTGATATCCACAGGGACGCCTGTATGCCCTGGTTGCCGGATTTCCCCTAGATGTACTCAATTCGGGATGATGTCTTCTATGGCAGGTGGGCCTGAAAACACAGGAGGACTGGGCTTAGGTTCAGATTTCGTTTCCTCCCACCATCCCCTTGGACTTGACCTGAAGGCCCCCCTCCTCACCTTGTTATGATGTCTGACGTGCTCTCCGTCCTGCTTTCTGCACAGGGGCGCGTAGTTTCTGCGGGTTGAAGAGTCCGAGTTAACTTCACTGATGCCAACCCATTCAAGTGACTTTAAAGAGGTAAGTTCAGTTGTAGTAGTCTTTGAGGGCCTTTGCTTTCTTGCGGGCTATTAATGTCTTTCCCTGATTGTTTCCCCCTTAGGTATGCGGAGGTTCGCTGGGTGCGCTGCTTCGGTTCGGCTCCTGCCGGGATTTATGGACGCGGAGCGTATGAAGAAAGGTAGGTTCTGCGCGAAGTGTGGCGCACTAATGTCTTTTTGGGCTAACCTGTATTCTTTATTCCTTTTCAGGTTACAATGGTCTTTCTGGGTGTGCAGTGTTTTCCAGAGCGGAACCGGCCAAGATATGCCCAGCAAGGTGAGGAGATTTTGGTTACTGCTGAGCTTGCAGTGAGTAACCTATTTAACGTTGACCCTTTTTCTCTCCTCCCCAGGTGCTTCGTTCCGGTGCAAGCGTGATGTCCTGAAGATGCTGCCAACGGGATGGAAGACCGTGAGCAGCTGGGATCGAAGGATGGAAGACTGCAGGTAAACTGGAACTGCTAATAATGTTCTTTTGTCTTCTTTGCAGGTCCGCGATTCCAAGAACGCTGGTTGCTGGTCTCTGAACATGGTGAGCGTTACGCTGCTGGCTGCAGAATAACATGAAGCACGTTCTTTACCTTGGGTGTGGTTTATATAGCCTACCCTGTAAAGTAGTCCAGGTAAAGTAGTCCGGGCTACCACACCCTAAAACACTGCACCGCACAGTCTGGTTCTTAGGGACTAGACTGTGTGGGTGCCTCCATGTTGGCTGCAGGCCTCCATATGAAATGTAGTCCCTTCAAGTCCCATTCCAAATATGAGCCTGGTGCCAAAGGCGCCAGGACTGACTCCAGGAGAGTCTCCGGTGACAATGCAAGGCCCTTGGGGCCCCAAATGAACCCCGAGCCCTAACCCTACCTGGCATGTGACCATGCCAGTGGGGTTCTGGGTCACGGGTCGTGACAGTGGAGTCACTGTACACTGTCGCTTCTGCCATGATTCTCGAGTGCAACAATAAGCGCTACTAATTCTGCCGCTTGCGCCAAAAAGTGAGACGTAGCCTGGCACTCGCTACAACCTCAAACTCACCATTTACTCTATGTCTCATTACAGCTGCACCAGAATGCCTTTCTCCACTAATTTGATACATTTTCAAAGAAGCATCAATAAAGAGAATTTCCCCTCCTGGCAATGCGTTTTCTTTTACGCAAAGTATATCATCATAGAATTCAACATAGTTTGCACAGTCATACACATGCTTGCCCTCTGCCACTGGCTCAGCTACAAATGTGGCAGGGTTCACTATTTTACATCTGACCATTTTTATCGCTGGGTTCGAAATCATCACTTTATAAGCAGAAGCTCTCTGAGAGGTTAATGTACGTTTAGGTTTCTCTAAAATGGCAAACAAAGCATGCTCCACAAAAAGTGTCATAGAGCAGCCCATTACTATACTTGCAGACTTCTCAATTGCAAACACGGCAGCTGCCAATAACTGTTCACAATGAAAGTGTCCTTTTATAACTGGGTCTAGAATCCCAATGTAATATGCTAGAGGTTTGTATCCCAATGCAGTTCTCTGTGCAAGCACTGCAGTCATGACTGTCCCATTCGTGTGCGAAAATAAGTAAAACTCCTTAGCATAATTGGGAATTCCTGAAACAGGAGCTGTACAAATTGCTTTCTTCAACTCTTCAAACCCTTCCTCCATCTCCTCAGTCCATTCTATTTTAACACCATTCACCTATGCTTTCTTCAAAGCCTGCAAAGGGGTCTTGTATAGGAAATATAGTCAAACATCCAGGTTCTAACATAATTACATAGCCCCGAAAACTGTTGCATCTGTTTCACTGTATGTGGTTTTGCAGTTTTCATAATCGCCTCAGCCCTTTCAGGTGTCACTTTCTTTCCCTCATGTGAAATGAACTGTCCTATGTACAACACCTCTTCTTTACAGTACTGCATTTTTTTGTCTACATTGTATCCCTTGTCTGCTAGGATAGTCATTAATTGAATTGAGTCTTGTCTGCACTCATCTTCTGTAATGCTACAAATTAAAATATCATCTACGTATTTTATCACAGCATTCTTCAAATCAATATTACCTAAGTCCATCTGGAGCATTCTGCTAAAGATTGATGGAGATTCACAGTACCCTTGGGACCGCCTAGTGTGTTTCAGATGAATCTGGCGGAATGTCAGTGAAGTCAGATCTTGTGAGTCCTTGTGCAACGGGATTGAGAAAAATTCACTTTTCAAATCAATCACCATGTAATATTGTGCTTCTACTGGGATACTGCATCGTATCATCGCCGGGTTAGGAAATAAAGGAAAATCTGCCTCCATAATCTGGTTAATCGGTCTCATGTCCTGTATGAATCTCCATGACCCACACTTTGATTTTTTGACAGGATACACTGCAGTGTGCACAATGATTCTGATGGCACCAGAATATCTTTTTCCATCAGTGCGGAAATTGTCTTCAAAATACCCTCCTCAGCCTCTCGAGACATGGGGTACTGTCATGCTCGAGGTAAAATCGCTCCTGGTTTCAGTTTTATCTTGTCTTCCCCTATCCCCTTTAACAGTCCTACGTCATAAGGGCCTGTGGTCCATAAGACGCTTGGCAGCTTCTCCAAGTCTTCATCAAAAAATGCTGGACACTGCCGTATTATTGCCATTCACTGTGGGGTCTCCCTTTTCTCTATTTTTATCCATTATGTAATGCTCCCAAAGAACACTACTTCATCATCTGTCGGATTGTCTCTAAACATGTCATCAGTAATGTCAGTCAACCTGTACCCTTCCCCAATAGCTATCACTGTTCTCCATGGTCTACCCTCATCATCTGTTACTTCGAGCATTGCCATTTCCCCCTGTACTATGGCTGCATCTAATTCTATAGGCATGGTCTGTCCCCCCTCATCGTCCATGGTTATCTGTGGTCTAAACAAAAAATCATCAGGAATTCTCATAGTTTTCCCCACTAAGCCAGGTAGCCATCTCAGTTGAATGCTCACCCCATAAAGAAAAACCTCTGGCTATACTGGAACGCCTCGCAGAGCCACTTGCCCTGTGAATGCCAATATAAATTCACCCACATTCATATAATGTATTCCAGGAGTGTAACAAACTATTCCTTTGTCAGTAAAAGAAATCGTCATGTTGAGTTTTGTCATCAAATCTCTTCCTAAAATGTTAACTGGTGTCTGCAGAGAATAGAACAATGATATGATATGATATGATTGTTTATTTATATAGCGCCTATACACAATGTGTTTCAAAGCGCTTCAAAGCAAGGGAGGGAACAAGGGAAAATACAACCACATTCTTACAGGCCATGAACAGTAAGGATGTGAAATTAACTATCGTACTCGGCCTGACGACATTTCAGATAGTGCAAGAGCTAAGACATAGATAAGGAAGGGAGGGGGAGAGTGGGAAGGTAATGGAAACAGACAGGCGACTACCAGACATATCACACTCTCCTATAGAGACTGGTAATTCATCAGTAAAAGGAACTTGACTCGTAGCTCCAGAGAGCCCTTGAGCATTCATGGCAATTCCCGACATTGGATATTTTCCCTCTCGTATACATGAGCGAATAGCCCAGTGTCTACTAAAAAAGAAAAAGATTTTTCTCCTATCGTCACATCAAGCCTTGGTTTCTCTTGGGGGTCTGGTGTCACTGATAGTACTGAACACATGAAGTCGCCCTGTGAGCTGTCCTATTGAGGATGCATGCATACCCCTGTACCTGTGAAAGGATTTCCTCCCACCACAGTGACACCTCCTATTCTTGGTGTCAACAATTGTACTGTGTTTGCATACTGCTGTGTTTGCGTGGGGGCGTGCTGAGACTGCCCTTGCAGAGGATTCATTTGCGCTTGCTGTGGTTGTTGTGCCTGTTGCATTTGTGGTGCCTGTGTTTGATACACTGTCTGATCTTGGGCAAACCCTTCCCAAGCTTGTGAGCTATATGCTGGAGGATAAGCTGTCCCCCTCTTGAAAAATTGACATTCTGTACATTCCCTTGGCTCCCACATACGCGTGCAATGTGTCCTGTCGTCACACAAGTCCAACACACAGGAGGAGCCCGTCTGACTAGTCCTGCCTGGTCAAATCCTTCTTGCGCATTTTGACTCCCATTCTGTCCATTCTGAAATCCACCTTGATTGTTTTGGAATCCACCCCTTCCTCTATAGCCCATACATCTGCCACGTGGCATGAACCCATTTCCTCCTTGGTCCATCTGGGACTGATTATTTGCCTGCGATGTACCCACTGCTTGCTGTATTCCTAACCCCTGTCCAATTGTCAATACTGCCCCTTCTATGGCATATTTTGGCAATTCTTTCTGAACTAATTTAGCTTCCTCAAGCTTCCTAGCCTTCTCCTTCTTATTTTTCTCCTGTAACAGCAGACAGTGATGCACTATCGTCAACTGTATTTCAGCCTATGGCTATTCTTTTATTCCCACTTGCTTTTTCATCTGCCTCTGTACTTGCTTGGGCATTCCCTGACATATAATGTGGTAAAATAATACCACAGTTTTTTCCCACGGTTCTCTCATTTCAAGAGTCCAACGCTCTTGAATATCCTGAATGTAAGCAAGAGGGTCTTCATCTTCTTTTATTTTACGTGTCATTATTGCACACATGTCGGACGTATCGGGATACTGTGCCCTAAGAGCCCTCCAGACATCTGCTCTGCAATTATTGAACGGCACTCCATCGTGTGCTGTGTTCTGTGCTGCCACACTTGAATAGCCTGCTCTCCTCCATATATCATCAGCTCTTTCCCAAAGAATAGCTGCCAAGAGACACTTGATGTTTCCTACAGCTAGTGTGTTTCCTCCTGTCATTTTTCCCAGTTCATGAATCCATTTCCCAACACCCGATGTCTAACGTGGGAGCTTGCCTCTTAAATTATCCTTATCCATCTGTGGCCATGGAATATACTGTGGTCTTGCTCCCCCTTTCTCCAATAAGGGAAACTGTGTAAACCCTGTCCCACAATTGGCTCCCATCGCCTGCCTATCCATGGCAGGGACAATGGTCCCTGACCATCTCCTCCCTGATAATGATCTTAACCTACTCACATATGGCGGTGTATCTCCCTTCTCACTATATGATCGTCCTTTGGGACACTCTGGATATGCTATGGGATCTGGCGTCCTATCCTTAGGTTGCTCTAGATCAGACCATCTTATTTCCTTGTCTGCCTGCAGACTTCCCTCGGGGGCACATGCACCTTGTCCCTCTTCCCAATGGAAGGATTCCCTCTCCTCGTCTGACATGTCTAGTCCCCAACTAGTGTGACTCTCATCCCCTTCATCCTTATCTAAGGTCGGTCTGCTTAAGGATAAGGCCCTATGCTCGAGACTGAATAGATTTTCCTCTTCACTTCGTGATTGGAAGATTAGGGATTGATCTTCCTTGCCTCGGCTTCCCGATTTGCTACTTTCCTTTAACTCTTGATAGACCTTATCGATCCTATCTCCAATACTTCCTATATCAAAGTTCTCTTCTAGGGCCACTCTAGGTGGTCCTGATGTCACTCTCTTTAACGGGAGTCACTCTTCTATTCTGTCCCATCGTATTGTAGGACTTGGCTCCATTAACTCCTTTTGAATGCAGTTAATATCAAGCTCCCGCTGTCTCCTTTTGCGTTCTAATTCTTCATCTAACTCTCTTCGCTTTCTCACTTCCCATCTAACTTTCTCCTCTTCTTGTCTTATCTCTTCTCTCCTTACCCCTGCACTCCTTTCTTCCTCTTCTCTTCATCTCTGTTTTTTTCTGTCCCTTAATTTCTGTGCTTCCTCCTCTTCTCTTCTTTTCTTGTCTATCCCGTTCCTCTATTACTCTCTGTCTGTTGTCATGCTTTCTCTGCTCCTCTGCCCTTTCTTCTTTCTTTTGTTGTTCCTCCTGATACATCTGTTCTCACCATTGTCTGCTCTTTCTTTTATACTCATCTTCCTTTAATCTTTTTTCTCATTCCCTTTCTTCCCTATCCTGTTTGTCCTGGTCTTCCTTTGGTCTTACTTCCTCATTGCTTTTCCCATCTAGCTTGAGTAATATCTGTCCTCCCATCTATGCATTCTGTACGAGCGTTACCTTGTCAGCTTTATCCTTTTCTCCTTTCCATCTCTTGATCTTTCGTTCTATCTCTGTCTATACATTTGATCCCTCACTTTTCTCTTCCCTATTTTGTATGATCTTAAAGATCTCTTCTTTTCTCTGGACTATGATTACTGCTATAAGCGGACAGTTCGTATATTTGGTTACTATACCCTGTCGCCGCTTTCAGTTCCTTTAAATGATGCACTCCAATTTCTTCTGTACTATCGCCTTTTATTTCAAGCAAGGTAAGGGGAGCTGAGGGTTCAACACCTTCCTCCTTACACTGATTAAGCATCCACTCTTCAGGTGGTGGATTTTCCCTCTATTCCTGATACATTTTCCAAAGCTTTAAAATAGCTAACCTTTTCTCTAACTTCTTTCCCATGTATGCAGCGTGCAGGTATGTGGTCATGTGTTGCAATTCCGCTTTTGGCAATGATCCCCCTTACGACCATGGCATGAACATCTTATTTGCTGTGCCTTTCACCCATTCCGCACTATACTGTATGAACTTGGGCATGTGCTTTGTCAATGTCTTACATAAATGCATCATAAGAGTGACATCTCCCATCTCTCAATTGACTGTCAATACTTACCAGAGTTTATCAAATATTTTTGCCGCTTTTAATTCTTAAAAACAATAAATATGAGCATGCTCCAACAATCTCCACTCAAAACCATTATTTCTCCAATGTTCACTGTCTACCTGTGGATTGGTACCAACCACTTCCCTAGATAGATAGTATAACTTCTTGACTTTGTCTCAATCCTTACCCAACTGTTTTTGTCCCTCCTAGACACCTTAATTCAACACAAATACACAGACAGACAGACTAGTCGACTCTTCACATAAAAACCTTGGTGAGCACCCTTATTCCTCTTGCCCCTACTTAATACTATGATCACAGAGTTTAGGTTGTCTCCTTATGCGGACCTGTCCTGCACGTAGCCTAGTTTACTCCAACTGTAGTGTGAGACAACCTCTTCTAAACCCATTGGGTTACGACTCTTGGGTACTATATCTCTCTCTATCTCTTTACACAATAGTTCCCGTTGCTTTTGTTACTTTCTTTACGTTTTAAATGATCACAACCCCTTCCCCTTAGTTTGCTATTCCCCTCAGTCTACTCACTATTCGCTCGTTTTGCTCGAGGTCTTCGATATCGTCTCCTCCTTAATCGACCACTGTCGCCTTCTGTGTGCAAAGCGCCTGTGGTAAACAGGTAGGGATTTCGTCAAACAGCGACATTGCCCACCATCTTGATTTTCTTGCAGGATTTCTATTTGGCTGCTCTCCGCAGGAAACTCGCAGTCTTCCGGCTAGATGGTGGGGGATGTCCAATCGTCCGAAATACTAGAGTTTATCAGGTTGATGGGTCTTTTTTCAACAATCCAACATTGCTACCCAGCGCTTCTTAAATCAGTAACATGTCATGCATGGATGGGATGCAGAATAACTCTTATACAAGTAATAAGACTGACCCAGGAAGTTGGCAAAAAATCTCATCTGACTGTTTTATTATCAATTGTCTAAAACAGGGAGTTTACAACGGACATGAACGGACGTTCGCTCGAGCTCTCAAATATTTTGCATAAAAAACATATTTATCATACTATGTGGCAAATAAGAGAAACCTACGGGGTGTTTTGATACTCTCAAGGGGAACTTCTAAGTAAACTTTCTATATAGGGATGGGTTGTGATAAGGTCTCTGTGGTCAGGTGGACAATGTATGCCCAACCCAGTGCAAGTTATCTTCATCAGTTATTAGATGCACGGTATATCACTGTCTCTCAAAATATAAGGCCCTTGGTTATATGGTCCTCTACAATTGGTTGGCACACTTGTACCCTTCTGGAACATTCGGCGCTCCCTAGCAGCACGTAAGCTAGTACACCCCAGGTGCCAGTGGGTGGGCTTTGACCGTGTCTCCCCACTCAATTAGCCTAACATCTCTCATTGCTCATGCCTTCTGCCATTCAGATTGTCTTTGAACAAGGCCTTGCAAATATCCTTGCTCCTGGGAATAAAAGGGAGTGCAAGCACACGCTATCTCAAGTCTAGAACAGCATGCCCACCTTCTATTTCTATCCATAGGTCACGCGACAAAAGACCGTATTTCAGCCTTTTTTGCAGCATTTAATTGTCTTTAATTAAAAAATTTGGCACTCATAGTGTCATAGTGTCTTTCTACCTCACATGAGATGATTCAGTATCTCACAGTTTCTGTTCTTCAAGGATAGATAACCATCTCTTGGCTGCTCCATCCTTTGACACCAGGCCAGACAGCTCTTCCAGGCCTCTCCATGCTCTTAGCTTCACGTTGCTGTGACAGAGCTTTCCGATCCCTCTTTCTCTATGGGCCTGAGCTTACTAAATATGTGACACCGATGTCCTGCTTCTATATAATGGCGGCACTGCCTGCAGTCTATTCACTATGTATAGCTAGCCTTTAAGATTACTTAATCTACTTGCGTTGCTGCGTCTGTACAGTTGTTGAACAGCTTGCATTTTCTGCAGTGCTCCTCACACGTGTAATCTTCATTCCGCATATGAAAGTTTACTCGATTCTTGATTTCGTCATCAGATTCCATAAAGTCTATACATGCTTTTCTTTAGCCACTCTTCTCAGAGCGTCACGCCTGCTACTTGTGATGTCAACAAATTCTCTTTCTCTCATCTTCATATTCCTTCGGGGATCTCCTCCAAGAGATTGTCATCCCTACGGGATACATCATATAGGGTTTTCTCAATGGATACCTTTTCTCAAAGGCACTTTGTGGAATCAACACAATCACTGGTGTCGTGCATGGTGCAATTTCTGGTTTCCAGCATATAGGAAGTATGCGGGTGGGACTTCCTGAAGAGGCATTTAGCTGCTCCTCTACACTATCTTTCCTATCTCCATGGCATGCTGTTCAGGATGTTTGTTTGCATGTATTCAGTACGAGTGCCCAGAGTACGGAGTGCCGTGTGTGTGCGCTGCTTTCCCTGTGCTACTTTAATTTTTTTAATACACAGTTATGAACCCTCCCAATGGTATGTATCTTGCCAACCTCTGAAGCCTGACATGTAGATCCACGCAGGCCTGACATGTGGCCAACTTTGTACCAGATCTGCAGATGAACTGGCCTGCTGTTCAATTTCAGTTACCAGTTTATTGGTATACACTACAGAGTGTAATTTGCTTTCTGACTTTGAGAACATTCAGACATGTAATTGCCCATTTTAGTATAGCCGGTAACATAGCTATAGCCAGTAAGATAACTCAGTGACGTGCATTGAGCGCTCCCTGCTGCAATGTGTGTGTGGTGATCTTCAGATTACAGGTTCGAATCCCGGCAAGACCAACTCAGCCTTTCATCCTTCTGAGGTTGATATATGAGTACCAACATAGGCTGGGTGATATTGTATGTATGTTTATTCTAAATAAAGTGCTGAAGCGTAAGTGCTATATAATAACGCATCATTATCATTTGGCCTTGGATGTCTGCCTGCATTCACAGTAATTTGGTAATATGGGCCTATACACGCTTATATTAATGATACATATGGTGAGCCATTCTTGTTTGAAATGTATATCAAATTACAGTGATATCCTAACCATACTTTTCGTAGTGTACTTTGGGACAATGCTATGTGATGCCACTTCCTTTTTTGTCAAGGGGTGAAAGGTCGTGCTCCATCGCTTCCGTAATGTCACTTGGGGATGGGGTCCAATTAATTCACTTCCTGTGATATCAGAGGTCAAGGGTTGTGTGATGTCACTTCCGATTCCCCTGGCATTTCGGTGAAATGATATTGCTTCAATTCCAATCACTTAAATATTTACACATTAGAAAAGGCACTGCTAATACCAAAGAAACATTTAAAAAAGAAATTGCCTAGGCTTTTTTGTGGTACTGCCTGTACAGCGGTATCCCAAACAAATCAAGATGTATTCTACATGAAACTCACAAGGGACCCTGTGAGTAACAACGAAATGGAGTTTATCGCCTGCTGTTCCGCAGCTCTGGAGCTTCATGTTTCTCTCTCCTTTTGTTCTGCACAGTATGCACTGAAGAGACATTATGCAAGTTGCAGGTGAGGGGAGAGGAGGGGAAGAGGGTGCTGAATTCCACAGAAAAGGCTGTTGCAGGAGCTTAGTCCTTCATTGAAGTACAGTTAAATGAAATGCTTTTATTTTCACCTCGATCTGTAGTTGAGTACCAGTGCTCTCCTTCAAGCTTTGAATAGTGCAGGTACTCATATTGTCAAAAATAAGAAGTGGAGGTAAAGAGGGCCGATTAGGTTCAGCCCATTTAAAGCACGGACATCGCCATCTGATACCAGTGGCTATAGCAGTTGACTGGAGCGCTGGCTTTGAGAGTGTGGTTCATGAGCTTCTTTCAATTTTTTAAATGTTTTTTAAAGAAATGTAATTCAAAAGCATTCACATGACACAAACAAGACACAGGGCCTCATTACGCTATTAGCTCCATGGCTGCCGCCGAACCGGGCTCCTTTACCGGGTTCCCAGAATGGGGAATTACCGGGCCATTCCGAGTTCGGAGGGCCCGATAATTCCTCCCTCTGGGAACCCGGGCCCAGACCTTCCCCATTCCCTTCTGAGCCCCCATAGAGCTCAATGGGAATGGGAGAGGGAGCTAACAACGGGCCGATTACGACCGGCCCGTTGTTAGCTCCCTCTTCCCCTCGCGGGACCTGGTAACGACGCAGGCGTCCTTACCGGGTCCCACGAGGGGACTTGTAATTTCACAGAACGGGTTTAACGGGTCCGCCTCCATTAGTGGAGCCCGTTAACCCATTCTGCGAAGGTCGTAATGAGGCCCAATCAGTTTAAACACAGCAATTCATAAAGTCAAAGAAACATCTAATTCATAATCCCCTATACATCTGGTCACAGCGGTCTCTAGGGGTGGGCAAACGGGCAATGGGCCAGGGCACAGAGGAGGAGGGGGAGAGAATCAGCATGGTCGGCGTTAAATCTCCTACCAAAGGCATTGCTGGGGGGGCCTGAGGGGGCTATAGCCCTGGGTCTTTTCGCTGTAGCCCTGGATAGAAGCTCAGGGGCTACAACCAAAAGGATAGCAAGCCTTGAATCCT
Organism: Ambystoma mexicanum; assembly: GCF_040938575.1. NCBI lineage: Eukaryota > Metazoa > Chordata > Amphibia > Caudata > Ambystomatidae > Ambystoma > Ambystoma mexicanum. The sequence continues at coordinate 1,063,647,164 of NC_090923.1, read as the reverse complement.
GACAGGCCTGACATTAGCGTAGCCCTGGATCTTTTCCAGACCTAGCAACACCCCTGCCTGAGAGAGAAGCAAGCCTTTTATTAACAGGCAGCAGCACTGCCATGCAGAGACAGGGGACAATAGCCTGCCCTGTCCAGATCCATCAGCCCTGCCATTAAGCAGCCAGTGGCTTAATACAACGCTCACAGCTTATTTAAGAATGCACCCGTCTGGCAAATTAGCATCTCTTTGTGAAACTAAGCATCCTTAACCTGCCATGCATCCTTGACAGTGTGATAATTGGCCCACAGCATTAACATGCCAAATGTGGGGTTGTCGGCTTATGGTGGACTACAAGGGCTTTTTTCTGGCTTAGCTAAAAGGGCCAGAGACTGCTTGCTGCAGGAGTAGGAGGTTGTGCGAGTAGGTGTGAAAGGCTGAAGTAAATGGACAAAGGAATGCTTAATAAATGAGGAAGGGAGGTATTGGAATTCATTAATGGTCTTGTAGAAGTCAAGTAGACGATTTTATTTTGTATGTGGGATATTTTAAGGCAATCAAATGAGCAACTCCATGTCATATGAACACCGGTGGGGTTTCTTTTGGAAATCATTGTTTTTTGGTATGTTAATCCGTTGAAAAAGACTACAACTCCCAGAAGCCATTGATTTGTTTTTACATGAAACACTACGACTGGAGAATGACATATTCAGAAGACATGGAGTCACCTTGCCAAACTATGCTGTTCACTGGGAGGCAAAAACAAAAAGTTAGAGCAAGTCAGGGGCAAAAGCAATATGCTTGATGAAAATTAATTCCTGTTTATAATATTGTTGTATATGTTGTCTACTTTTTGAGTACAATCCAATAAAATGTTATTTACATTGCAATGATCAAATGATTTTGGAGTGGGAGTGAAGTGTGGGGTGGCAGTAAAGGAGCACCGCTAGGGCAGTGGTGGAAGTGAGCAGGAGCAGTTGGGAGTGCTGTTCCTCTACTATTTTTTAAATTAAGATTTACTGTTCCTATACTTTTACTTTAAAAAGAAAACATTCCGGAATGGAAGTGTAGGAAGAAGTGTAAGCTTGCACTGCAGAGCACTGAACGTTCCCTTAAACAGCAGGCACATTTGTTTGGGCGGGGGGTGTCATATTGCGCATGGGGGGGCATGGCGACGGGGTTTGTGGGATGTGCGGGCAGGCCAGCGAAGAATATAGTGCCACTGCTTCTTTTCATGCACTTCAACCACTGTGCTAAAGGGGGGGGCGCATAGTTTGGTATTTAGCACCAGGACCACTATTGTCTAGAAGCCCATGGCACAGCCCCGCAGGGGCATGCAGCGCCGAGGCAGCCGAGGCATATCAAGGCGGAGGGGCCAGCACCTGTACCGCCTGCTGCCTCAAAACGAGGGGCAGGCAGGAAGTGGGGCCATAAACATGGACCCTATCATTAGAGCCCACACAGGGGGAGAGGCCTATTTGCACGCCTGCACCCCAGCAGCAGGTCAACGTTGTCTCTACGCAGGCGACCCAACCATTTTGATCAGTTTGTTACCACGGAATCAGCTGGGAGAACTTACCTGAAGCAGAAAGGATCTCCCCTTTCATCGAACCCAAGTCCTCTACACGTAGGTTGACCAGACGTCTGGGTTTTCCCGGGACAGTCCGGGGAAATCACTGGACGTCCGGGGGCCCCGAGAGTTTTCTTATTTTATAAACCCTGTCCGGGGTTTTGGTCATGGTCCCTTTTTTTGCTGGGACCCGATTTCGGGATCCCGAAATCGGGTCCGGCGCACCACTTCCTGCGCGAATACGGGCGTGAAATGCTTTTCACACCCCCATTTCCTCCCCCTTCCCCTCCTCGGTGCTCTCCTCCAATGAGAGGAGTGTGCAGGTTAGCACACCCCATCCCCGCCTCCCGCAACGGCCCAGCGACATAGAAGTAGGACAAAAGTTATATGTGCATTTACTTTAGTCCTACTTCTATTTCAATGGTCCATCTGTTTTTTTTTATCTGGTCACCCTATCTACACAGATTTGCGGCAGAAAGAGTACCGTGGCATGGCGAGGACTGTGCTGCAGTTAGAGGAAAGGACCTTAAAATGTGGCCAAAGGATGGTGGCCATTTTGGTAGGGGCGTTTTAAAAAAAGGAAGGACTATACCACGTGGAGGTTGCACAGCGGCCATTTTGGGTGGAGAAAAAGAAGAATGGCACCTTCAATCTTTAACAAAAAGTGTCATTGGCACAAATCGGTGTATCCCTTGTTTGGTTTGGGGACACCAGGACAATAGAGAAACAGGGGTGTCTGCAGACAGTCCTGCAGCACCGTGCAGGAGTAAGTGGAGGCAAAAACAACTACAAAGGATTGGGTGACTTATCTTCCTAGTCACTTATCTTCCTCATCACAGTACTTTAAAAAATAAAATACATAATAATAAAGTGGGGAAGATCAGAATCCCACAATTGCAGTCCTGCCAAGCCCTGCAGCAGCCAGCATAACAAGGAAAAGGACGAATGGAAAGTCCTGAGGAAATAGCCGACCTTGTGAGGAAAATCCGAGCAGTCACAAGAGACAAAGATGTGGACTGGCTCATAGCGCAGGAAGAGAGAGAGCAAGAGGCAGTGGTAGTGCTGGAAGATACTGAGGGGGAGAACTATGTTTCAGCCACACCTACGGAGAGTGGACGGCAAGAGCCAAGGAGAAGGAGAGTGAGAGTGTGGGGGAATACTCCGAAGCGCCAGAGAGAATGGACGAAGCTCTAAAACGGAAAGGCATGTAAGAGGAACACGACCCACCAGCAGCCAAGAGATCGCAAAGGGCCAGTAAGGCATTGTGGAAGGCAGCAGAAGCTAATGGCGAGACGGTATCGCCGAAGCAGAAGCATCAGGCAAATGCCAGGTCTAAGAAGCCGCTAGGCGAGTCATGAATGCAAATACTTGCAGGGATAACTATGGGTTGCAGGCCAGGGCAAATGTGGAAGGGTGCACTAGTGAAGCGCTGGGGGAGAGACGTAGGCCTGCAATAGGGGGAAATGATGCAGCCATTGCGGGTAGGGAGGTGCAGGCGAGTGGCACAGCAGCACCCAGTTAGGCACCACAGGTGGGGCGCGGCTCCCAAACTAAGCAGGGGAGATCAAGCAGGAAAGGAGGGAGCCGGTCCCTTGCCAGTGGGGTTTTGTGCGGAACTACGGGGGCTCAAAAAGAGGGGCATCCAAAGGGCGGAAATAATAGCAGACATGTGCACATTGGTGGTGGGGGTCAGGAGGGTCCCTGGGTGTACACCCATGACTACTAGGGCTGTGGGATTAGTGTGGCACGTGCCCATGGAAATCAAGGAAAACATTTGGAGCAAGGTCTTCATCGACATATTTACTTTGCTCGAGCTAGAGCAGGTTGGGCTGGACATAGTAAATGAGACCAAGAAGGAGGATGACAAGAGGAATAGCAGGAAGAGAGTCAGGAAGGAAAGGAACATCATGAATTGGCTGTATGCTTTCAGGAGGTGCACCTCCATCATGGTGAAGTTCCCAGGGGATGCTGCTGCGCTCATCACATACGAGCAGCACTTCCATGAGGCACATGAGTAATATGGGGGCGACGCCTGGCTCAAGTACAATGAGGGGTTCAGGTTGAAGATGCACTGGGATGACTAGGATGTGTCAGGGTACATCCATAATATAATAGCTAGCAATGGGCGCAAAGTGATTCTAGTAGGGGAGCAGCAGTAACCGGGGTAGAGGAAATACCAGAGCTGGTGGGGTCCTACCAGGGTAAAGATAAAGGGAGGCAGCCCTTTCAGGGCAGGGGTGGTGCCTGGTCCAGGGGCAGAGGATCAGGAAAGAACACAACCTGCTGGACGTTTGAGAAAGAAACTGCACATGGGGGCAAACTGCAAGTTCAGGCACGCGTGCAGCAAATGTGGCAGAGACCACACGGCCGCCCGGTGCAGATATAAGGAGCAACAGGTCCCCAAGCCAAAGGAGCAGGCTAAGCAGAAGGGAAGGTGTTAGCATGGGGGTAGTAGCCCCAATCCCCATCAAGCTTGAGACACTGCTACTGCTGCTGGATTCCTATCATGATAGGGTAGCTGCCACTGTACTTCTGGGGGGTTTCTCAGAGGGTTTTAGGATGCCTAGTATCAACATGCACAGCGGAGTGGTCCCAAAAAACCTGAAGTCAGCATCTGTCAAACCGGAGATAGTGGAGTTGAAACTTAGCAAGGAGATAAAGCTAGGGGGAATAGAGGGGTCATTCACGGAGACCCCGTTCAAAGAATTTGTGGTGTCCCCACTAGGAGTGATCCCCAAGAAAGAAGAGGGGCAATTCAGGCTGATACACCATCTCTCCTACACAAAGGGGGTGTCCGTGAACAGTGGGCTTGATCCAGACCAGTGTTCGGTGGATTATACTTCCTTCGACGAGGCACTAGACCTGGTGAAGGAGGCAGGCAGAGGGGCTCTCCTGGCAAAGGCGGGCATTGAGTCAGCATTCTGGCTGTTGCCAGTCCACCCGGATAGCTTTAGGTTGCTGGGGCTCCAGTTCCAGGACAAGCTCTTCTTCGACAAGTGCATGCCGAAGGGCTGCACTATCTCATGCCACTATTTTGAGCTGTTCAGCACTTTCCTCGAGTGGGCAATTAGAAGAAGGTGCGCAAGGGCATGAGTGGGGTACTACCTGGATGACTTCCTATTTGTAGGAAGGAGCAGCGAGGAAGGTTGTGGGGTTGCGCTTAGGGCTTTCGAGCAACTGACCGGGCAATTGGCTGTCCCGCTAGCCAGAGAGAAAACCGTTAGGCCAACCATGAGCCTGACTTTCCTGGGTATTGAGATTGACAACATCAAGGGGCTCTGCAGGTTACCAGCAGCAAAAGTAGAACAGTTCAGGGAGGCTGTCCAAGAATTGGAAAGAAAAGAGAAAGCAGCCGTAGTGGAGTTGCAGAAACTGATGCGGCAGCTCAACTTTGCAGGCAGGGTGATCCCAGCGGGCAGGGTTTTCGCAAGAAGACTGGCCCTTAAGACAATAGGGCTGGCACAGGCTCACCAATGTGTGCGGCTGGGTACGGGGATGAATACAGACCTCCAGATGTGGGAGAGCTTCCTGGAATCTTACAACGGGGTGTCTGTATGGACGGAGCCATGGCGGCCCAGCCAAGAGATGGAGTTGTTCACATTCGCCTCAGGTGGCATGGGGTTTGGAGCATATTTGGCAGGGAGCTAGTGCCAGGGGCATGGATTGAGGAAGGACTGACAGGGAACATAACATTCCTGGAGCTGTTCCCCATCGCAGTCAGCTTCCACATATGGCAGGAGAGGTTGGTCAATAAGAAGATCAAATTGTGGTGCGACAACCAGGCAGCGGTGCAGATGGTGAATAGAGAGGCAGCTACCTGCCAGTTAGTGTTTGCCCAGCTAAGGTTTTTAACACTGACATGGCTGAGACTGAACACAGAGGCATATCCCGGGCATGCATAACAGCATAGCTGATGCTTTGTCGCGTCTACAGTGGCGGAGATTCAGGCAGCTCTTGCCAGGTGCAGAAGAGGAGATGTCAGTGGCACCAGAGTGGCTCTGGGGGACAGCGAGGAGGTTCTAAGGACACTTGTGGACAATTAGATGGCCCCAGGTACGTTGCAACGGTACAAGGGGCATTGGAGAAACTTCCTGGAGATAGCAAAGCCTATTGGATCATTTGGGGGAGCAGGATGTGCTGATGTTCGTAACAGGGGCCGCATAGCCAGCAGAAGCAGGGTATGGGCAGCCACCACCCTAGCAGCAGTGGCTCTCTTCACCAGGACCAGAGTGGAGGCCGACCCCAATAAGTGCAAGGTCATACAAGCAGCCATGAAGAGCTGGGGGAGGATGGAAGGAAGGGAGCTGGATCACAGGCGGCCCATTACCTTCCTAGATCTGGCAGGCATTATGAGCGAGGCCACAGTCATATGCTTAGGAGTTTATTAGACCAGCCTCTTCAGACCGGCTTCCAGCTTAGCATTCTTTGGGGCTTTTAGGCTTAGCGAGCTGGCGGTGGCAAACAAAGCACGGGATGGCCAGGGTAGCCTCAGGGAGGCCGATGTGGTGCTACAGGAGCAAAAAGTGGCCATGTTGCTGAGGAGGTCAAAGACAGACCAGGGTGGGAAAGGGCAATGGGTCCGGCTATGCTGCATAAAAGAGGACAGCTACCACACGGTATGTCTGCTGCGAATTTACTGGTGGCAAGGCCCTGGGGTGCAAAGAATCTGTTGGTACACACGGACGGTCTGCCACTGACAGTTTTTCAGTTCAAGGCAGTGTTGGGCATGGTATTAAAGAGATTAAAGAGAGTGGGCAGGGACGCGAGGCAGTACAGCACCCACTCCTTCAGAATAGGAACGGCCTCCACAGCAGCAGGGTTTGGGGAGCAGCGTTCAGGGGATTAAAGAGAATGGGCGTTGGAAATCAGGGGCTTACAAAAAGTGTATCAGAACCAACCAAATGTAGAGATAGCCACTGAGGGTCTGTATATATTTCTCTTACCCCATGCTAGGGGATGCCACGCAAGACGGAAAGGTAGTATGGGTGATTGCCCACTCGTTCACAGCGAGAGCAGCGGAGTGGTCGAACACCAGCAGGCATGGAAGAAACAGGGCCTTGAGCAATACGGACATTCGATGGTTTGGTTAGAAAGGAATAAGATGTGAGGAGCTGGAGGAAACAGTGGCATCATTACTGGAGGAGAGGGACCCTCCCGACATATTGATTATCCACCTAGGAAGGAATGACCTGGCCCAAATGGGGAGAGAGGTCCTGGTGCGCGAAATGTGCTGCACTATGTGGGTGTTGAGTAAGACCTTGGGGGGCTTGCGAACTGATGTGGTCAGAAATTATTCCTAGGTTTATATGGAGTGAGGCCAAGTCAATCGCAGCAGTTGAAAAGTCCAGGAAAAAGCTGAACGTGGCAATGTCAACATTTTGCAAGATGGCTGGCTTCTTAACAATCAGGCACGGGTTCATAAGTCTAGGAGTTCCCACTTTTTATCAAGAGGATCGGGTGCACATGTCAGATATGGGCTGGTACCTTTTTCTGCTGAACTTGGAGAATGCCCTGAGAGGGCGAGGGTGTGAATAGGAGGCAATTTTCAGCAGGGATGGTGGTGGCAAAGGGGTGGAAACCTCTTTCTTGCTGTGGCGGTAACTCAGGCAATCGAGCAGTGCCTAAACTAACCTCCTCCCTGGTAGCCTAGCACGGCGTGGGGCCGTACAGTATAAAGAGGAGGGGCATCCCTGTGGGCGTCAGCTTCCAGCTTGTGCTAGTGAAAAAAGAAAAGCATAACGGTACTCCCTACAGCCCATCAGCAGCGGCTGCCAATGTGTTTCGCCCAGACCCAGAGGCTCTGGGAGGATCGGGAGTGGTGGCCTAAGTATGCTAGAAAGGAATGGACAAGTAAAAGAGAGCTGACTGGAAATAAAGGAACAGAGAAAGGTGTGAGAGGGTGTAAAGGAATGTGTAAACAAAAAGGGGCTACCGATCGTCTGGGATTGTAATAATTTATTGAAGATGTTATTGCTTGGTTTGCAGTGACAGTGTGAAATGAGTGATAATAAAACTGCAGCCTTGTTATGCCACAAATGGAGAAGTTGGTCTGGCCTCAGTTATTTAGACAAGGTGGGCTACAACGGGATGGTAGGTAGCTTACCGGTTGGGGGGGGCGAGCGTACCCGACTGCCCATGTTAGCCCATGGTGCAGCCCCACTGGAGCTTGCAGCTCCAAGGCATAACATGGCCGAGGGAGCAAGCACCTCCCACCCCGCCTGCCGCCTCAAAAGTGAGGGGCAGGCAGTAAGTGTGGCCATAAACATGGACCCTATAATTAGAGGCCATGCAGGGGGAGAAGCCTATTTGCACGCCCGCTCCCCGTGCAGCAGGTCAGCGTTGTCCCACCTAACCCACCCTAACATGTCATTTTTTTCCAGGTTATCTAATAGTTTTTTGTCACAGATGGTAACGCAGGCGATTGAGCAGTGCCTAACCTAACCTCCTCCTCGGTAGCCTAACACGGTGGGGCCTGTATGATATGAAGAGGAGGGGTATCCTCCTTTCCCCACCGTGGTCGTCAGCTTCCAGCTTGGGCTGGTGGAAAAAGAAAAGCATAACAGCACTCCCTGCAGCCCATCAGCTGCGGCTGCCAATGTGTTTCGCCCAGACTGAGAGGCTCTGGGAGGTTCTGGGAGTGGTGGCCTAAGTATGCTGGAAAGGAATGGATAAGTAAAAGAGAACTGACTGGAAATAAATAAAGGAACAAAGGAAGGTGAAAGGGGGTGGAAAGGAATGTGTAAACAAAAAGGTGCTGCCGATTGTAATAATTTATAGAATATGTTATTGTTTGGTTTGCAGTGACAGTGTGATATGATATCATATAACGTGATATTTATAACGCACCTGTACACAAATGTTTCGTGGCGTGAGTGTGAAATGTGTGATAATGAAACTGCAGCCTTGTTTTGCCACAAATGGAGAAGTTGGTCTGGCGTCAGTTATTTAGATGAGGTGGGCTACAAGGGGATGGTAGGTAGCTAACCGTTTGGGGGAGGGCGAGCGGTACCGACTGCTCATGTTAACCTGCCCCGCATGTGCTGTGGGGTCATCAGTTCACTCCCTAAACGATGCAACATCTTCCAAATATTATGATGCCATTGCTGTGGATGTACCAAATTCCGAAATGTTTCCTTGTTCTCGTTGTACAAGGTCAGAACCCTGAGGCAGGGCCATCACTGAGCTGTAAACTGAAATGTGAGTTTTATTGCGCACGTCCGGGTCGACTTTACACCGTCACCAGCTCTCCTGGAAGTGCATGACCGTGACACCCGGATATGCTTCCGTGTGAGAAAGGGCGCGGTCTTGTGTGTGGCTTCTACCCGTGTCTTCTTGAGATCTAGTCCTGGATGTGTGCCAACTTCTTAAAACACAGCAATTCAAGGACGCTGCATTTGTATCGAATAGGCCTCATTAAGTTGCGCTGTCTTGATCTCCTTGGCTGTCTCCTGCCGGAGAGTGACAGGACCCCTGTGTGAACGTTTGCGATGTAAGCTTCGGGGTTTCTGTCACTCGCTGAAGCCAAAGATTGCTGTGCTGGTCAGAATCTGCGTCTTAAATGCTGAAATGTGTCTATCCCCTTGTGTAGTTGCTCGTTTATTTACTCCCGTTGTATGGCGTGCAGCTCGCAGGGACAGTCGTTAGAGCAGCACCGAGGTAAGCAGCAAAAAAGGTCCGGCAAGTATACTGAAGCTATGGGCTGTATTTCTAGTGAGTTACTTTCAGTTGTCATAGGGTTAAATGAGACAGACTTCAACCCCGCTAGAGCTCCAGCAAAACCACTTGGGTGTATTTGTACCTGTGTGCTGCTCCAGGCACTTCTCCATCGTCCAGTAGCTTTGCTTACGCCCTGCTCCTGCTCCAATCTCATGGCCATGGGGTTGTCAACACCCCTGCAGAATCTTTCAGGGTCTTACATATGAGAAAACGTACTTGCATCTTTGTATTGACTCTATTTAATGTCTTCTCCCTCCTTGTCCAAGATATTGGGGCCTTTCTGGGATTTGTTACATTGTTGTTTGGGATGGACAGGCGTACACTCTTTCCTTAGCCTTCCACTGTGTTCTGGATTCCCTTATTGTGGCACGCGTGGGCAACCACAGGTCAGCAGATAATGCTAACTAACCCCTTGAGGCTCTGAATCAGCTTGGAAGACATGATCCAAAGATGTGTTTTACATATTGTAAATATTAAGGGCCATGCAATGCAAAGTCTGCGCAAAGTCATTTTGTACTGCAAAAATGACTATGCACAGACTTTGCACTGCAACAATACACTTTGCACAGTTCCATGAATCAGGCCCTATATTGTGTAACACTTGGAAGTTAACTTGTACCCCTTTAACCAACCATTAATGTTAAGTACCCACACACGCACTCGTGTTGAACAGAGTTCCGGGTTATGGCTGTTTCATCTACTGTAGAGGCTTAGGGATCAGCACCAAAACTTTGCACTTTCTTGTTACTGCTGCTCCGGAATACCCCTGGGTCTGGTGCGCAATATAAATAATAAAACAAACAAACAAACAAGTGAGGATTAGCATGGCCAGCGACAGTCAATGGGTGGGTAAATAACAGAGCAACACCTACAAGCTTTGTGTCCCACCTCATTTGCCATCTCTCCTACCTGTACTACAATGCATTATTTTCAGCATAGAGGTGGCGCTAAAGCACCACCTGATAGCTAAAACTAAAAAAAGTTATGGGCAGCCGTTACTCAATACAAAAATATTACTGGGCAGGCCGAGGGAGTATTTCGTTTCTCTTCTTGTCACAGTTTTATTGTTTAAGGATTCAAAGTATAAAAAGATACTGGGCCTCATTACAAGGTTGCCGGCCCGGTAGCAATGGTACCGGTAAGCTTGCCGGTACCGTTGTTACCGGACCGGAAAACTATGAGGTCTGCTTGCAAGTGCCGGTCAGAACGGCACCCGCAAGCAGACCTACCCGGTAGCGCCGGCCTCCCCATTCCCATTCAGTCCTATGGGAATGGGGAGTAATTTTTACCGGCACCCGGCAAAGGGTAATTACTGGGTCCGCCAGGGCTGGAATGCCCCGGTACATCCCCATTGCCGGGTGCTGGTAAAAAACTGACTCCAGCGTCAGCCGTGCCGGTATTTACCGGCACCGCTACCATCAACCAATAATACGAGGCTGATGGGAATTGTTCCTGAATGTTTACTGGAGCTCTAGCTCTATTTTCCCTATGTTCCTTCTACTCATTGGGAAGGGTGGCTCTTCATCTCTGTATGTTCCTATTAATGCTTCAGTTTCATGGAACTGGCCGGTGCCGTTTATTCACCTTTCACATACCCAGGCGTGACAGCCTTCTCCACTTACCTGCCACTAATAAAGGAGATGAGCATCCTGCACCTTCTAGAATGCTCCTCAGCATCAAGCCTTAGTATGTTTTCAAGGGACTCAGTATTGGGTCCCCATATACATGATGTATGATAACCCTAGCAGCTGTACACTGAAACACTTGTCTATAGGCACGTTATAAGTGCCATATCATATCATAGTTTCCTTGGTTCGGGAAGGTATCTCGCGATCTTAACCCCCTAAGAATTGTAAAAAGTCCACTGATATACAGATTGTATTACATGATTCTTTCAGATTATGATCAGCCGGCACGTGTTTCGACCCCTCTGGTCGTTTTCAAGGCTGTATTTATGCATGAACATTGAGTGCAATTAGAACATTCTGAGTCAAACAATTTAAGATACAGCATACAGTGCATAGTATAATTCACATATTAACCAGAAAAAAATGTATAACATATGATGTAGATATTCCAACGAGAATAAATTAAACAAACATACCATGTGTTGTCAGGTTAGAGATGGAGGAATGGGGTCCGGTTGTAGCCAGATGTGTTGGAAAACAATGAAATTTACGAAAAATAAGAAAGGACTAATTGTAGTAGATGTCCTAATACTCTCTACAGGAGGGCGGAGCAACCTCTGACGGGCCCATGGGATCAGATTGCACCCTCAAGTACTTTTAAGACGAGATAGCTGCACCTTGAGTAGGATGGGGTGCAGGATTCTCTTACACCAAAACCAATCAATAAGGACAACTCAGTAGTTTGGCAAAGGGAAGTCCGTTTAATGACAAGTACAAAAAACGGGGAAACAAATAGAAATCAACAGTGATGCGATCACCTGTCTCGCTTCAACTTCCAAATTCTTCATTCAGACAGCAATAGTTATAGTACATTCTGGTCATCACTGACGTGTTACACTCCAAAATTGTCATGCAATTCTATTGGTTGGGAAAGGTAACTTAAGTATAGGGGCTATATCTGTATATGGTAACAGAGTGTGAGGATTGGATAACTCTTATTGGGTGGGCGTCCATGCCCATCCCTCTACATCACTCGTGATAGACGTCACTACAAGTACAACGTCTCATTGGTTCTACTAGCTATAGGACTCTAGATTGTTTTGTCCATTGTGATTGGGTGGGTTACACCCCTAGGCATAAATCTCCACTTTAATTAGCAGCATGCAGAATGGACACCCAGATGCAGTGTGCCCCAAGACTCAGCCTACCTCCCTTCCATTAATCAGTACTTTAGGGCTATGTGTCAATTAGTTGCATGAGGATGGCCTCGAAACTGTAGCTTCTTATCAGGAAAAGTTATGGCATCTTCGGGTTCTGGGTGACATCAGACGTTGGTACCTCTTCGCGCTTGGCTGGTCACTGTGAATCTGCTTAATTTTCCCTCTATTTGGACATTTGATTCTTCCTTTAGCCTTGCCACCTGGCTGGGCCTCCTTATCTCGACCTTCACTGGCTAGCTGCTATGCTCTGAAGTTTCGTTTCTTCGAAGTTGCCGCTCTCCTCCCTTCCTGGGGTTGACCTCGAATTCCCAGGCATGGGCTGCTATGTGCTCAGTTTCGATTCTGCTCTTTCCTTCTGGCTTTAGCTGGAATATGAATCTCGGCCTGGTTGGCCCCTTGCAGCCTGGGCTTAACTTAATTCTGCTTTCGTAAAATGAAGTCGCACTTGTATAATGTGTTTCTTGAGGTAGATATATAATTGGCGCTTGCCGCTCTATTCTTCTACTAAGCATTGCAAGCAGTATCGTTTCCTTAGCTTCTTGTTTTCCAAGCCTATTTACAGGCATTTGTTAAGTGCACATTTTCATCTCGCTTCATGGTTACGTTTCTTTATATATCAACATAGTTTCTTCTTACAAGTCCATTACATCATTACTCTTTATATTTCGTCCTTGCGTGTCATCTTTTGATTGTCGTTTATGTTCATCTGTACGTCTGTCCGGGCCTTTGGGTCATCACCACTTGCCTTCCATTAAGGCTCTTTGGGTCTCTTCGGGGACAGTTTGCAAGTAGTCTTCATTTCATGTTAACTGCTGGTACGGTTGTCTCAGTGGGTACCGGGCTGCCCATGGTTGTCTGGTTATGGGCACTTCAACAGGTATTGCTCTTCTGATGGGCACTGGGCAGAATCCTAGTGCCGCTCTCTGTTGGTTTATTTGTTCCTCATACGTCACATATCTTGGTGAGCATGTTCCTGGTATCTCAAAATGGGTGGCTGGAATGCAGGCCAGATCTGGGACCTCCTCTACACTCCCCCTTCTGGTCGGTTCATCGACCACTTCTGCTTCCTCCTTCGGATTCGTCTTACTTGGTTCTTCAGTATCGTGTTCATCGTCTTCTGGGTTTGTACATGATGGTGTGAACGTGTGTTTCCTTGAAGTCCATATTTTTATCACTCCTTTCATACTCCCTGCTGTTTTTACATGCTCGTCTTTATTCCAGGTCATAAACTGGCATTGTCCATTTGGACTGCAATAGATCCATTTTCCTTCATACTTTCTTCGTTTTCTGGGATACACAAACTTTGTTCCTTCTGGCGCAAATTCGCTGGCCTTCACAAAGTCTCTTATTTCTTCATCTGTCAGGTCTCTCGGCTTCATCCTGGTTTGACATTGATCATGATCTTCCCTATGGCTTTCTTCACAGTTTTCTGGAATTGTGTGATGATTATCTTGCTAACACAAAATCCTAGTAGTATAATCAATAGCAGGGCTCCCAGAAACTTGAATATGTCTCCCATCCATTGTGGGACCCATGAGAATAGAGTTTCAAACCAGCCGTCATCATCAACTTCGTCAGTTTCATCGATCATCTGGTTCTGTAGGTTTTTCAGCATACTTATGGCTTCTGTTAAGGTTCCATTTTCTTCATCATGCAAAGGTATAAATGTGCAACATGATTCTACGATTTTTGCGCAAACACCTCCATCCATCGCAGTGATCATGTCAAGTACATATTTGTTCTGTAGGGTCATCAATCGGATTGCTCTTAGTTCTTCTTTAACCGTGTTGAATCCTTTTATGGTAGTGTTGATGGTCTGCAATAACTCCCATCTGGTTATCTGTAACCATTTGGTATTTACTCCAACTTGGATTCTTGGCATGAAGATTGTTGTGAATACTGATGAAGTGAGGCTTAACGCCTGTGTTCATATGGGATTGCATGAAATGCTTCCTCTGATTTGGCAGAAAAGTAATTTTCTTTCTTCATTTGGGATACCAGTTCCACAGATCTCCTTTCCTCAGATGAGCATCTGCTTTCGGGAAACTGTCAATATTCAGGTCACTTTTCGGGATCACTAGTGCAGGAATGTTGACGTTCACTATTGTGCATATGCCTCCTCAGTTTTTCGGCAGTCTTATGGATGCTTTGGATCTGCATACCCAGATCCATAATTACTGCGGTTCCTTGAGTCATCCCGGGAGCTTCAAAGATTCGTCTACAGTTTTGATTCTTTCCCATCTTCCTTGTGCCATTGTTTCTGAAGCATAATTTCGGGCTTTCCAGTAGCACTATTTGCAAGGGTTCTCCTCTGTCTTCGACCCATGCCAACAACTTTCCCAACTTCGGCCATAAAGGTGTGCACAGTCTTTGTGAGTTTTCTATCGCTTCTTTGCAGGCTCCAAGGACCATCCAAGCTCGGCAGATCACCACTCCTTCTTCCCATCCATTTCGGGAAACCACTGTCCCCCAAATCTGCATTTGGCCTCTGTTCTTCCAAATTTTAGCCTCTTCTGGAGTCTTTCCTTGGACGTTCGGCCTCGGGTTTATTTCCCATCTTGTTCCTGATCCTTTAACTTCAGGCTTCTCATACCTGATCATGAGATTCTTAGTATGCGCTCTGTTTCTTGTTTTGATATCCTGAACGTAACCGTCTTCATCTGGATACTCAACTTCAGTTGCCCATATCAATGAGGGATCTCTCCCCAAAAAATTGTTCTCTGGTGTTGCACATTGCTACGTTTGATATACAGTGTGCTGTAGGGACATCAATTTCTACAGCCACAAAGTTCTTGGATTTTCCCATGCTGTACGGTAGAAGTGCACAGACAAAGCATTCTCCTTCTGATTTTCTTCTTCCGACCTCTTTCATGTGTTGGTACCAAATGTTGTTTCCTAGATGTGCTGTGCTGTCCAGGTAATCGTTTAGTTGATTGTTATCTTCATGTGGGCTTCTCTTGATTCTTAGTGTCTTTCTGTAGTTAGCTATAACTACATCTCTAAACGCGTCTGTGTGACTTTTCCTTGCTGGGGTCTCTCAAACATGCTGGTCGGTGGAGCAGGTTTCTTCATCTGCATCGATGTGATGGGTGGAGGTTTTGCAAATCTTTTCCCCTCCTCTTGCGCTCTTGTCCTGCCCTCCATAAGTGCCTTTAGCCACCACCTGTCTGCCATCAGCCCTACGTATGGCTGCATCGTGGCCTGGTGCTTGTTCTTTGTGTTGGAACTGGTGTGCTTGTCACTACAGTCTCTGAGGTTTTATTTTTCAGTTCCTCATGTAGTTTCTTCGCTCTGGCTATAAATGGGAATAAATGATCTATCAACATTTGTGTTCTTGCAGTGAATTCTCCCGTAGCCGCTTCTGTCTTCTTGAGGGCTTTTGCTATATCTTCTTTAGTCAGCCTTTCACTTGATTCTTTTCGGTCACCTTTACTATTTTCTGGGACGGGTTGTTCGGTAAGCAGTCTTGTACTTTCTGTTGTCTTTGTTCGAGGTTCTGTAGCTATTGACACTTACCCTGATTCGTGTGCATTCAGTATGTGTGTGCGTGTAGTGGTCAGTGCTACGTTTTCATTCATTCCGTACTGACCCTGTCTCTAGATTTTCTCTTCATTCGTTACCTCAAGTGTGTATGAATCACTACTAATTACATTCAATTTTAGTTTGTTTACCTTACCATCAGATTTTCTTGGAGCTGGAATAACTATGTAGGATCTGGGTGCTTTCGTGGGACTCATGCGTACATTATCTGGTGGGTGCACTGAAATTGGAATGCTTCGTGCACCAATAAAGAATGCAGTTCTGATTGTTAATGACAGAAAGACAATGATAATCACTATACATATACCCATAATCGTGTGGTATGATAATTGGCAGCATTTGCTTCCAGGGAAGCGGGGGCGCCCCTATGTTTGTGGGAGGACCAGGTTACTGTATTGGGCCCCCCATTTCAATCATAGCAACTGTTAAAGTTCTATTCCTTTCACTTACTCCATTATTGTTTCTCAGAAAGTTTGTATCATAAAGTGTCTTGTGCTTTGCAAGTGTCCCCCCTCTTGCGGGTGACGATTGCCTCTGGTTATGGGATACAGTTCCCTTGCTAGACTATGGAAAAGGGTTAGACTAACACCTTTGGTGAGGCACATTCATTGTGCATATTCAAAATAGGTCAGTTCCCAGTCCACCCCCCGAATTTGCTTCAGTTCTGAGGACATGCTGGAACCTGTTCAATGCGAAGAAATGGAAAAAATAGCAATCAATCAAAATCAAAGTAAAAAAATAAAATAAAATAAAATGGTGAAGTTCTTGTCTCTGTTCCCACGATCTGTCCCTCGGCGGAAAGTTGAAGAGCTTTGGCTCTGTCTCCTGGATCTGTCCCTCGGCGGAAAGATGAAGAGCTGCCTTGGCTTCCTTGATCTGTCCCTCAGCGGAAGGTTTCACTGGAATCTCCTCAGATAATCTCTTTGGAAGTTGGACAGTTCCACTTGGAGCATAATGCCATGTAGCAGCATTCCCATATGCGTGACATTAGCTGGATCTATGATGAAGGTGATGACGTCAACCTCGGCAGGTCTCCCTACCATTTCTGGAAAGTCAGTGACTAGACAAAACAGGACGTTGTGCGCCAGTCAGCTGTCCTCGGGAGACAGGGACATTTGTCCTGCTTTGCTGGTTTCTGGATCACAGGCCTTTCTTTTGACATGAATAGTCTCTACACTTTCCTGCTGTGTGGATTGCGACTACGTAGTTCAGTTTGACCCACAGCTGGTTGAAATGTTCAGTGTTTGTTGGATCTTGTATAAATGTTAGGGTATCTGTGGTTCTCGTGACGAGTGCTGGGCACTCCTCTATGATGCGAAAGAAAAGCGTGTTTGTGAGTTCATCTACTATCGCCTGTGGTGGAAGCATTTGTGTCCTTATCACTGTATTCTGGTAACACAGCGAAGGCTTCCGCAATTACAGTAAGCAGTTGCCAGATAATTTTCTTGTTTGCAGGATCTTGAATAAAGTCTGTGACACTGGTGACTCTCCCTACAAGTGATGGATATGTCTCCAGTACTAATTGGAAACAGGACAGCACATCCCTTGTAATATTTCTGCTGGGGGATACCATAAATGCTGCAAAACAAAGTCTTAGTGTTGGTTGCTTCAGGATACTGTGTTAGCTCCTTTGGGCAAAAGTCCTTGATCACAGTCTATTTGGGTTTTGTTGTTCAACAATGCTTAAGAGTGGCTTGGTTCAATAGTTCATATCAACAACCGTGTTGTGGTTTAAATGCGCAATTTTCTTCTTCACCCTGCAACTAGGCTGCTCCGAGTGTCCCTTTTATGCCCTTACCCCCTTTTTATTCTTCTTCACCCTGCAACTGGGATACACAGAGTGTGTGTTATTGTCCTTATCCCCTTTTTTTTCTTAGAGGAAATGTTCACTTCAAGCCACAACTTCCAATCGTGTTCTTTGTCTTGGCTTTGCTGCTCATGCGTCCTTCTTCCTCGTCATGGATCTCATCTGCATGTGCTGAGGCTCTTCCCCGTTGTCTGTGGTCTCTTCGCGGTGGGGTGCAGCTAGAGGGCTTTCTCCGATATAGGGCTTAATGTCATTGAGAAAGATCCATGCTCTTCTGCCTTGCAATTTGACAGCTGAAGGAGTGCAGTCCTCTACGATATAAGGGCCGTTGAATATTGGCTCGTCCCATCTTTTCCTCATGTGGTTTTTCACCAACACGGTGTCTCCCGGGAAGATGAGTGGTGTACGTAGACCTTGAACTGCGTCTGTTTCAGCATCTCCTGCTGTGTTTTGTGCTGCGCTGCACCCTTTTCGTCGCCGCTGTAGTTGGCCTGAAATTACAGTAAGGCTTTATGTCATGCAGTTCAGGTATTCCTGCAGTTCGGTTCCCAAGATCTCTCTGGTTGACTGGGCATCACATCTAGCCCTGTCTCAGGGGGTAAGAGGGGTGTTCATTCTCCTTCCAGTGACTATCTCGTGCGGCGTAAGATGATGGTCGGAGCCTGGTTGGTTCCGAAGAGCCTACAATGCCAGTGGAAGGCAGTGCAACCATCCCTTCTTTAGAGTAAGCTTCAACTTGGCTATCCTTTCCTTTAACAAGCCATTGAGCCTCTCACAGATACCATTACCTTCCGGATGATACGCCGACGAGAACTTGTGCTTTATACCAAGCAGCAAGCTGATCTGCTCAAAGACTGCGTTAACAAAATCGGCCCCGTTGTCTGACATCATCACCTCACACACCTCCCATCTAGGGAACGCTTCCCTCAACAGGAATTTGGCAGCACAGGTTGAGTCTGGGTGAGTACAGGGACCTGCTTCTATCCATCTAGAGAATGAACACACCACTACAAGTACCTGTACCCGTTACACACTTGAATCATGTCGACATAGTCAATATGTAAGTGCTGAAAAGGCCCATTTGGCTGGGGGATGACTCCTCTCACTACTTTTAATGTGTGTCCAGCGGTGAATTGCTTTCAGATTATGCAGTTCACCATAAAGAATGCAATATGCTCAGCTAAATTCAGTATGAACCAGTCTTCTGCGAGCGTTGCTGCTAGATTCTCTTTTGGCATGTGAATCGGGTAATGTAATTGTTCCAATGCTATTTTTAGTAGGGCTACAGGCATTACTGGTTTACCAGTGCTGTCTTGCTGCCACAATCCATCAGAGGGGTTTAAAGAACACCCTCAACGCCTCTATAGGTTCTTTTCATCCTGAGGGGCCTCCCCTTGGATCTCCATCAGTTGGGTCTGCCCCATATTACTATAGGCTTCTGGTGTGGCTCGTGCTATCATCATTCGTTCATGGGTGCACGCCACTTCTACTTCCATGATCGTTTCACTCTTAGCTGCCATACGCTTAGCTTCTGTGTCTGCTGCATGGTTTCCGCATGACACGAAATCTGTCCCTTTGGTTTGGGCGGTGCATTTCACGACCGCTATGCCCACTGGGAGCTGTAGTGCCTTAATCAGCCTGTCCAATAAGGCTGCATGTTGCACTGCCGTGCCATCCGCTCAGAGGTAGCCCCTCCTTTCCAGCGCACTAGGCCAGCGTGCACTGTGAATGTCACATAGGCGGCGTCACTGTACACCGTCACTTCCTGGTCTGCATGATTCTCAATGGCGAGTATCAGCGCCAGTAATTCTGCAGCCTGTGCTGAATAATGAGATGGTATTCATGCACTGACGAGTACTTGAAATTCTCTGTTTGCTATGTGTGTTTGCTATGTGTTTAATTACGGCAACGCCTATGTATCTTTGTCCGTCTTCTTGGTCGATTCTCGAAGATCCGTCAATGAAAACGATCTCACCATCCCCCAGGGCATTTTCTTTTACCCTGGGGATTTCATCATAGAATTCTTCATAGTTTGCACAGTCATGTATCGGCTCTCCTTCGGTGACTGGCTCAGCTATGAATGTAGATGGGTTTACTGTTTTACATCAAACTATTTTGATCAATGGATTAGATATGATCACTTCATAGGCAGAAGCTCTCTGAGATGTCAATGTGCCTTTTGCTTTTTCTAAGATGGAAAAAAATGCGTGTTCGACGTATAACGTCATGGAACATCCCATTACAATGGTTGTCGCCTTCTCTATGGCGAAAGCTGTGGCAGCTAAACTCTGTTCACATGGGAAGTGGCCTCTCATGACTGGGTCCAGGCTCCCACTGTAGTACGCCAGGGGCTTGTATCCCAATGAGGTTCTCTGAGCGAGTACTGCCGTCATAACGCTAGAATCTGCGTGTGAGAATAGGTAGAATTCCTCTGCATAAGTAGGAATCCCGAGAACTGGGGCTGTACAAATCGCTCTCTTGAGCTCAGTAAACCCCTTTTCCATTGCCTCAGTTCATTCAACTCTTTCCCTTGTCACTTGGGCCTTTTTTAGAGCCTGGAGCAAGGGCTTGGTATAAGTGCTGTAATCGAAAACCCATGCTCTAACATAGTTGCACAGGCCTAAGAAGCTCTGCATTCACTTTATCGTGAGCGGCTTAGCCGTGTTCATGATAGCTTCAGCCTTTGCTGGGGTTACCTTTTTCCCTTCATGTGAGATTAGCTGTCCTATGTACAGCACCTCTTATTAACAGTATTGTAACTTTTCCTTGTCAACCCTATATCCTTTCTCAGCCAGTATAGTCAGTAGCTGGAAAGAATCGCGCCTGCATTGCTCTTCAGTGGTGCTGCAGATTAGAATGTCATCCACATACTGCAAGACAACACTGTCTAATGCAAAATTGCTTAGGTCCATCTGTAGGACTCTGTTGAAAATGGATGAGGACTCACAGTACCCCTGTGGCAACCTCGTACTTTTCAGACGCATTTGTCTGAATGTAAATGACGTCAGATCTTGTGAGTCACTGTGCAACGGGATTGAGAAAAAAAGCATTTTTCAAGTCAATCACCGTAAAATATTTCACCCCGATCGGTATGTTACACAGGATCGTAGATGGGGAAGGGACTAGAGGGAACTCGGCTTCAACAATATTGTTTAATGCTCTTAAATCTTGGATTAAATGCCAAGATCCTCCTTCTGACATCACCAGGATGCCCTGAACCATCATGGCGGAAATTGTCTTCGCGATCCCTTCATCTGCTTCTCTGGACATGGGATATTGTCGCGCTCTTGGTAAAATTGCTCCCGGTTTCAGTTTAATTTTCACTTCTCCCACCCCCTTCAGGAGGCCTACGGCATAAGGTCCTGTAGTCCATACTGAGGCAGGCACCTGAGCCATGTCATCATCAAAGTATTCCGGACGTATCAGTGCCAACATCATTCTCTGAGGCACTTCTCTCTTGATCATTTTCACCCAAAATATGAGACTCACTTCCACCCTCGTCTCTTCTGAGTCAGGTTGTTCTTCAAACAGATCATCATCAGTGATGTCCGTCACTCGATATCCTTCTTCAATGGCGATAATCGAGCACCAATGTCTGCCTTCACCATCGTATTCTTCGACCAATGCTACTTTCCCTCGCACTGCTGCAGTTTCTATCGTCAAGGGAAATACTTGTCCCTCTTCTTCACGCAGAGGCATTCTTGGTCTGAATAGAAACTCGTCAGGGGTTCTCATTGTCCTATCTGCAAGGCCTGGCAATCCCGCCATAAGCACATGCATGCCATATGCGAAGACTTCTGGTTCTAAGGGTATAGCTTTCATGGCTATGTGTCCTGAGTATGCTCTGATCATTTCGCATACCGTTGAATACTGCATTCCTGGAGTGGAGCATACTATGCCCTCCTCCGTGAACGAGATTTTCATATTCAATTTTGTCATTAAGTCTCGACCAAAAATGTTTACTGGGGTCTGACGTGAATATAATAAGGGTACATTCATTTTGCACTCTCCTACGGAGACTGGGAGTGCGTCTGTAATGGGAACTCGACTGTGAGCTCCTGTAAAACTCTGAGTGTCTATGGCCTCGCCGGACAAGGAAAACTTGCCCTCCCGTATGCACAAGCGTGTTGCACCCGTGTCAAATAGGAAGGAATATTCTTTAACCCCTATGACGACATTCACCATTGGTTCCCTGTTAGGGTCTGGTGTCACTGATAGGATAGAGCACATCAGGGTTCCCAGTGAGCTGTCCTAGTTCATATATAAGTTCGGTCCACTGTACACTTGTGGATTTTCTCCATTTCCAGGGTTGCCTCCCCTACCAGAGTTTGTGGCCTGAGACATTTGCGGTGGTGCCTGTTGGAATTGCCCTTGTGGCAAGTTCCCCATGCTCAGGGGTTGAACCCCCATGCTGTGCACCCTGCTGCATGCCTGGTGCTTGCTGCTGCACTGTGTGATTCTGTGCACCGCCCTGTTGGGAGATTGCAGGCGCATTCACTGTGCCTGCTCCCATTCCTTGACCGTTTTGCCATGCGCCTTGGCTTCTGCACAAGCGCGCCAAATGCCCTGTCATTCCACACAGCCAACATACTGAAGGTGGTCGGGCTATTTGTCCATTTGACATATCTGGATTGCCCATCTGCACGTTTTGAAAGCCTCCCTCATTACTCTGAAAACCTCCCTGATTACTCTTCCATCCTCTTCCTCTAAATCCCCTTCTCCTCTGGAACAATTCTGCGTTACCCTGGTTGCTCTGCTGCGGGTTAGCTACCTGTGGCATGTTCTGTTCAGCTGGGTTTGTCAGCATGGCTCCTTCATGAGCATACTTTGATCATTTCTTTTGTACCAGCTTCGCTTCCTCACCCTTACGAGTTCCTTTTTTCGATTCTTTTCTTGCAACAATCTACAATAATGTGCAATAGTCAACTGTATTTCAGCCCAAGGTTTAGCTTCTACTCCTACCAATCTCTTGAGCTGTTTCAGTACTGGTTCTGGCAACCCATTGCACAATATGTGATAGAATACAGGTATAAATTTCGTCCAAGATTCATGTGTTTCGAGCACCCACGCGTCTATGAAATTCTGGATATAAATCAACGCATCTTCTGACTCCTTCATTTTTCGAGTCATTATAGCTCCTATATCGGAAGTGTCTGGATACAGTACTCTTATCGCTTTCCATACTGCTGCTCTGCAATTATTGAATGGCGCTCTGTCGTGGGCAGTGTTAATTATGGTGACACCCGGGTACCCAGCCCGTGGCCATACATCGTCTGCTCTCTCACCGAGAATGGCAATCAGGAGACCTTTAATGTCCCCTATAGCTAACGTGACACCCCCTGTCATCTTTTCTAATTCGTGTATCCACTTCCCAGCTCCCGATGTCAGCATTGGAAGCTTGTTTTTCAAGTCCTCTCGATCCATGTGTGGCCATGGAATATATTGTGGTCTTACTCCCCCCTTTTCTAGCAGCGGAAATTGGAATGTGCAGTCTTCCTTCTCTTTCCCCATAGCTCTCCTGTCTATCGCTGGGGTAATTATTCATGCATCGCCGTCTGCCTGGCAATGCACTCAGCCTGTCTGCATAGGTGGATGCTGACACCCCCTCTGACCCTAGGATGTTCCTTCGTGTCGGTCAGACTGTTCGGTAGACTCTGATGTCCTTTGTGCGGACTTGCTAGCATCTGACCATTGTACCCCTTTGTCCCTTGGGAGCCGCTGTTCGCGCCGTCTCCCTTCTTCATTTGCCTCGCACTCCGTCTCCTCTGCGGAAGTCGGATATTGATTGTTCCCAATTTGCGCAACTCCTCGCGTCATCATCATTCTTACTAATTTCTAGCCTGTCCAGGGACATTCTCCTGCTCCTACTACTTTGGGTGACATCCTCAGTGTCATATAGCTGAGTGCTCGTCTTCCCTTCCCCTTTGGGATATTGGTTCCAACCCCATTTCATCATATATTTTATCGATCGTTTCCCCGATGCTTCTGGTGTTGAAGTCATCTTCAATATTTGCCCCACTCGTGCTTGGTACTGAATCGTACGCAGGGAAAAATTCTTCCAAGTCTTCCCATTCTACAACAGGATTGGGTTTTTTAACTTCCCGCTCCAAATATTCAAGATCGCGTGCCCTCTGTCTACGCTTACTTTCAATATCATCATCGAATTCCTTACGCTTCCTTGCTTCTTCTCTGACCTTATCTTCTTCCCTTCTCCTTTTGTTTCTACGTTCACTTGCCTTCTAACTTCCTCATCTTCTCGTCTCTTTATTGTTTTCTCACGTACTCTTTGCTCTTCTTCCAACCTTTGTAGGTTCTGTCTGTATTGGTCATAGGCTAATATCTGCTTGCGTCTCAGCGGCTTTCCTTGCTCTTTGTGATATAGCTGTTCTCGCCTCAGCCTATCCTTCCTTTTTATTCTCTCGTCCCTTATTTCTTTAGCCTTCTCCCTTCTCTGTGTCTCATCAGACTTCTCTCTCGGTCTCACATCATCACTTCCTTTTCCATCGAGTTTCAACAATATCTGTCCTCCCATCCATTTGTCTTTCGCGAATGCTATCTCATCCGTTCTGCCTTCAGTTCCTTTCCATTTCTTCCCCTCACTCTCTTTATAAAGAGGTGCACTTGTCTGTGCCTGATCCCTCCTTTCATTATCGCACCTCTCCTCGTCCCTCGGGACTGTGGAGGTAAGATTAATTTCCTGATCCTTCCCTTTATTGTCGTCATTACTGTACGTAGGTGACTCATATGCGGGGTTGCTATACCCCATGGCTGCCTTTAGCTCTCTTAATAGGTAGAGTCCCTCTGACTTACTTCCCTCGATTTCCGGCTCAGGTGGGGCTGGTGGCGTGGTAGGTGTCTCACCCACCTCTGTGCAAACATTTAATATCCAGTCTGCAGGTGGCTCTTCCTCTTTCGACTGTTCGAACATTTTCCAAAGTTCTAGAACAGCGAGGTGTTTCTCTATTTTTTTGCCTGTACATGTGGCATGCAAATAAGTCGTCATATGTTGTAAGACGGCTTTCGATAAGGACCCGTTCTGTGGCCATGGCATAAACATTTTGTGGGCGGTACCCTTAACCCACTCTGTACTGTATTTCTTAAGCTTGGGTGTATGTTTAGGCAATTGTTTACATAAGTGAGCTAGTGGAGTAATATCTTCCATGCTTGAATTCTGTTTCTAACTATACTTTCATGCAATTTCACCACTCCCAACAATATGAGCGAGCACCATATACCGCAAGCTCCAATCCAATCTTTTCCCACCAAAAGTTTATATCACCAATTTACTCAAGAACATCAATTCAGATGCAATTCCCTCTCAACTATAGAATCGCATAAAATCTCTTGATCAATTTCAAACGTTAAGGAGACAAATTTCTGTACATATGACACATCAACAGAACTTGTATGACAAACGTTAAACAGACTAGACAAACAACAGTTGGACACAGATAGCTCTGCCTTCTAATCAATACCCCGACATGGAGTTTAACCAAACTCCTTTTACGATGTCTTTAATCGTCGTAGTAGCCTATTTTTTCCCTATTATGTGGGACTATGAGTTCACGTTTCTTCTGACTGCTATATTAAAGCGCAGGAACAAGGCATATCCTCTCTCTTCTCGGGTGTCTACCCAGTTATCCTCTCTCTTCTCGGGTGTCACGCCGGTATCTTCTCTCTTCTCGGGTGTCCACCCCGGTATCCTCTATTTTATTCAGTTATTCTAGAGTCATTATCCCCTTATATATATATATACAGTCTTCTCTACTTCTGACTATTTTGTTTTTCTGCCTCCCTCCGTTACCTTTCCCTTACTTGTTCTAATGCCTATAAAACATTTGCCAAAGCATTGAATTTTTTGTTTCACTCACCGCTCGCATCGTTCCTCTTTGGATGCTTGGGATCACCGCCTCCTTTACTGCCTTTTTTGGTCTTTCGATTGATCACTGCCCGTAGGAATGGAAGGGTTTCTGTTTTTTAAAACGGGTGCCTTCAAACCCACTGCAGTTTTTTAGGACCAGTTTATACTATCATTGTCCACTGGAAGCTTCACAGTCTTCTCGGCCAAAATGGCGAAGGACTCGTGATATTGCCGAAGACCTAGAGTTGCTTCGTGTCGCCGGTCAATAGGTGTCTTATCAATAATCAATGTTCAATACTTGATGGTCAAAACCATCCTCACCGCTACCAAGTGTACAGGAGGGCGCAGCGACCTCTGACGGGCCCATGGGATCAGAGCTCACCCTCAAGTACTTTTAAGACCTTGAGGAGGATGGGGTGCAGGATTCTCTTACACCAACACCAATCAATAAGGACAACTCAGTAGTTTAGCAAAGGGAAATCCGTTTAAAGACAAGTACAAAAAACGGGGAAACAAATGGAAATCAACAGTGATGCGATTTCCTGTCTCGCTTCAACTTCCGAATTCTTCATTCAGACAGCAATAGTTAAAGTACATTCTCGTCATCACTGACGTGTTACACTCCAAAATTGTCATGCAATTCTATTGGTTGGGAAAGGTAATTTAAGTATATGGGCTATATCGGTATATGGTAACAGAGTGTGAGGATTGGATAACTCTTATCGGGTGGGCACCTACGCCCATCCCTCTACATCACTCGTGATAGACGTCACTACAAGTACGACGTCTCATTGGTTCTACTAGCTATAGGACCCTAGATTATTTGGTCCATTGTGATTGGGTGGGTTGCACCCCTAGGCATAAATCTCCACTTTAATTAGCAGCATGCAGAATGGACAACCAGATGCGGTGTGCCCCAAGATTCACCCTGCCTCCCTTCCATCAATCAGTACTTTAGGGCTATGTGTCAATTAGTTGGCTGAGGATGACCTCGAAACTGTAGCTTCTTTTCAGGAAAAGTTATGGCATCCTCGGGTTCTGGGTGACATCAGACGTTGGTACCTCTTCGCGCTTGGCTGGTCACGTGTCCATTCACCGTGAATCTGCTTCATTTTCCCTCTATTTGTGTATTTGATTCTTCCTTTAGCCTTGCCACCTGGCTGGGCCTCCTTATCTCCACCTTCACTGGCTGGCTGCTATGCTCTGAAGTTTTGTTTCTTCGAAGTTGCCGCTCTCCTCCCTTCCTGGGGTTGACTTCGAATTCCCAGGCATGGGCTGCTTTGTGCTCAATTTCGATTCCGCTCTTTCCTTCTGGCTTTAGCTGGAATATGAATCTCGGCCTGGTTGGCCCCTTGCAGCATGGGCTTAACTTAATTCTGCTTTTGTAAAATGAAGTTGCACTTGTATAATGTGTTTCTTGAGGTAGATATATAATTGGCGCTTGCAGCTCTATTCTTCTACTAAGCATTGCAAGCAGTATCGTTTCCTTAGCTTCTTGTGTTCCAAGCCTATTTATAGGCATTTGTTAAGTGCATATTTTCATCTCACTTCATGGTTACGTTTCTTTATATATCAACATAGCTTCTTCTTACAAGTCCATTACATCATTACTCTTTATATTTCGTCCTTGTGTGTCATCTTTTGATTGTTGTTTATGTTCATCTGTACGTCTGTCCGGGCCTTTGGGTCATCACCACTTGCCTTCCATTAAGGCTCTTTGGGTGTCTTCGGGGACAGTTTGCAAGTAGTCTTCATTTCATGTTAACTGCTGGTACGGTTGTCTCAGTGGGTACCGGGCTGCCCATGGTTGTCTGGTTATGGGCACTTCAACAGGTATTGCTCTTCTGATGGGCACTGGGCAGAATCCTAGTGCCGCTCTCTGTTGGTTTATTTGTTCCTCATACGTCACATATCTTGGCGAGTATGTTCCTGGTACCTCAAAATGGGGGGCTGGAGTGCAGGGGACCTCCTCTACAACTCATAACTTTTGGGAGAATAGTGTACAATTAGAATTGTTAGTAACTCTCATTGGTGATAAACTTCACCCAATTTGTTGATAAAAATTGAACAATCCAAGTATCTCATTAGTATACGTGGATGCGAGCCCATTCTGCCCAGCCTAAAATAATTAGTGTGAAAAAATAATCATGCGTGAGTGAGACTAAATCAAAAAATGAGTACGTATTCTATAGTGGTTGATACGTATCTTACTGGGGGTGCAATACTGGAGGTCTAAGCTATATTGACAAGCTTACCACACTAGTGTCAAATGGGTCCAATCCCTTGGTTGTGTTGCCGTGATATATTATGGTCCAGTTTGACCATCATCAGACTCTTATAGCAGTCGTGAAAAGGCTCTTCTGGACTAAATTCAAAACAGATTAAGTTCAGACGTCATCTCACTGAGAAACTATGTGTAGTAAATGATGCTGAAACATCACCGAATTCATTTCTACAAACACACGATCTCACCTGCTCTTCAGTGGTACCAATGTAAATTAAACAACTATTATTTCAGCTTTGAAGGTTTTATGGAGCGGTGATCAACTTCCCCGCGCTTCCTTCTTCCTGCTTCTTGCTTGATATTGGCATTAATCTAAAATTAATATATATATGAAGTGAATCTATACTATATTATATGATGCATATCAGGGTAATGGCAAAATATTTTAACATTGGCTTGATGCGCTTGGATAGCATAACCGTAAAATACCATGCTCATATGGCATGTTGGATGAATAAGGGGTGAACATAATTTGGGTACCATGCCTGACTATAGGACAATGGTAAGATTACCTGAGTCCTCACATAATTAAATAAATCAGTATAAGAGTTCTGTAAACTCAAATACAATATAGTCCCCAGTGCAAAGTATGCACGGTCAAAAACAAAAGGAAAAACACCTCTGTGTTAAACATCTCTAACCTGACGTGTGACAACACATGGTATGTTTGTTTAATTTGTTCTCATTGGAATATCTACATTATGTATTATACCTTTTTTTCTGGTTAATTTGTTAATTATACCATGCACTTTATGCTGTACCTTAATTTGGTTGACTCACTGTCATGTTCTAATTTCACTCAATGTTCTTGCATAAATACAGCCTTGAAAACGACCAGAGGGTTCAAAACACGTGTCTGCTGATCATAATCTGAAAGAATAAAATCACTACAGAATATCTGCTTTGATTCAGTGGTACAATCTTTTTACAATTCTTGGGGGGTCAAGACCGCGAGGTGCCTTCCCGAAACAAGCAAACTATTGTCTAACTATTACAAGCTTTGTGGGAAGTTTGTGGGATATTGGTTACTCGCTGCCACCCGTGACCTACATATATTTTTTTTCCAGGCCTGGTTTATTAATTTCACAATAGATTTCTTATTATCTTTAAAGTGGTAAATAGCGCACATTCATTAGATCGATCCCACACCTTTAATTCCACCATATCATATCATGGCAACTCATGTGCTTCAATGCCGATGTCAGCCAAGATTCCTGGGAAAGATGGAATCTCATCTGAGAATTTTTGAAACTGTGGAGGTACTTCTTAGGAGTCCTCTCAGATTTCCTGATGAGTTCCCCTATTATATATATTGTGGGGGAAAGTTTGGAATTGAAAACGTTATATACTCCCCTTGCACATTATTGCATTATGATATTGAGTTGGCACTGTAAACTTCCATGTTTAAACACTGTTTCTTGCCAATCCGAGGTGAGTCTGTGGGCTTTACTGTGCATGTATTTGCAATGAAGGCTCTTTGCCTAGTGTGCAGGAATGCTCGCTTTCACATTAGTGATCAAGAACACAGTGGTTGGTTAGAGAAAATGTTTGTCCCTGCAAGTTGGGCCAAGTCGACGATATATGGCATTTTTTATTACACTAGGCACTTCTGATCACTTTAAGAAAACGGCGGTTAAGGCATGATTTTATTAAAAATCAATTATGGACGCACAGGGATAATATAAATTGTATTTTAGATTGTGATGGTGTGACATTTTTAATAGACTTAGCTCATTACACTAAGAATACATTGGGCCTCATTACGAGTCCGGCGGGAATCGTGCCGTTGCTACCGGCAGGACCTGTAATGATTTACCGGCGCTTGACTTCCCAGTAACAACGGGGGGTTACATCCCCGGCAGCCGGCAAGTTAGGCACCGGTATGTTTGTAAATCCCTGTTACGAACTCTAAGGGAATGGGGAACACTGGCACCATTGTTAACAGTGCCGGTGCTTCTGTGAAAACCCTGCGGGCCGGTTCCGTCCGGCCCAGCAAATCAGACCTGCTGGGTGGGGCGGCATCCGCCCACAGAGTTGTAATGTGCCGGTCCAAAAACAACGGTGCCAGTAAGCTTACTGGCACCGTTGTTTCCGGACCAGCACACTTTTAATGAGGCCCATTCATTGTTATAAACACTAATAAGTGATGGTTTTTAACCTTTATGACAACGGTTTTTAGGTATTTGTATTTTCAGGTAACTTACTGTGTATTACTTGTTGCGGGTGTGTAATTGTATATTTATTGATTTTACGTGGTTGTATGTGTTTTAATGTATTTTATATCCGAATAAAGCTTCTACCTACCTTTACATCTCTGGCTTCTGACATATTTCCCTTTTGGCATGTGTAAGCATGTTTTAGGCTCCTGGCTTTTTTAGGAAAAGAGGCGTTAGTAGATGGAAGTCATCATAATGTAAGCATTCTCGCCTGCCTCACAAAGTGTGTGAAGCTTTGAGGCATATATTCAACCTCACTAAATGTATCATGTTATGCTGTCCTCCCTGATAACACTGTCTAATATGTAAGAACATACCTGGTTTACAAGACTTGTAATAGTGGAGCTTTGTTCCGTGCCTGCATTATTGTTTCAGTATTATTTTTTGCCCTGTCTGGAGCAAACCTTCTATTGAAATGCTTGTGTTCCTTTGGGTATAAGAAAACGGTACACGGAGGGAAGGGGGTTATCACTTGCACCGAAATCTCATCCTGTCGTTGGCTTGTTTTGTTCTGCTGTTTGCCTTCTACTAATAAATTGATCACCAATCCCCCGGATTCCTCAGTGATAATTTTTCCATGACAATATTCATACTTGTTCCTGTGGAATGCCAGCAGCTGTATATTAGCAAGTGTCGCTGGTAAGGGCAACATACCCCTCAGCATGGCGCACTTGATGATGTCTGTATTCACAGAATGCAATGCGTAAGCAATCCAAAAACTCCTGGTCAATCGAAAACTCTTCAATTACACCAGACGGAAGTTTAGGTTTTGGAGTGGGCTCTAGACTGAAACTTATCAAGTGGCTGCTACGTGGTCAACTGCAGCTCACTGGACCACAACATTCGTTTGTTTCAATTCAGGTTTGTGGGCAGGCTGCTTCTCTTTTTCTTCTCTTGCCATCATGCGTTGTTCTCTGTCCAACTACCTGTCCACCCTGAGTCAATCTCTGGCCAACGCTCGCCCTTTTTTGATCAGCAATACCGGCAGTCCAAAAGTCAAGCTCTGTTTGTTTCCGAGCTTAAGCTGTGACATCCATAGACACAGGGCCCCGAGGTTATGGAGTTTGCGGTTCAGGCAGCCATGTTGCAGGCCCCCCTATAGGGCCAGAGATCATTATTCACAGGTTTGATCGGTTATGAATGTTTAGCCTACCAGTTCCTTTCTTCTGAATCACTAACCTCATCAATGTCAAGGGCCTATCTGTAGCTTTTCTCTTGAGGAGTCTTTTAAAAGTCAATATTGCTGTTTTAATTGTGTTTTTAATGATAATGATATGTTTTTTATATAGCGCTTTCGGCAAAGCACTTTACATAGAACATATTTGCATAAAACTATCACCCAACTGCAGTTGGTACTCATTTATTGACCTCAGAAGGATGAAAGGCCTTGCCGTGATACAAACCTGCGACCTACAGATTACACACAGATCGCAGCAGCAAACGCTCAACCCGCTGAGCTCTCTTACCAGCTTAATTTTAAGAATGTAGCTTTGTTTAGGCAAGCCCCACTCACCTAACTGCAGGTGTGGGCAGAGCCTAAAATTATTGCTTATGGGAATTCAGGATGAACAAACACATTCTTAGCACTTAAGGGGTTAAACCCAGGGTCTCCAACCTGTAGATCACGTGCCACTGGTAGCTTGCCTAAGGCTTCCCAGTAGCTCCTCACTTCAGGCACCAAAATGAGCAAACGAGATCTCTCCTGTGGTATGTCAGAGGTCTGTAGGTCTGCCTGACTCTCAACGGCCAACACCATTCCCCAGGAATAAACGGAGGACTCAGTCAATGGCAAGTTGAATCTGCAGTCTATTGCAAATACCAGCAGGGATCATACAAGACAATCGAGATTCTCAAGTAATTCTCAGATCTTCATGGTGTGCGATACCGTTTTGTACAAGTATGGCGTCATCGCCTGGGCCCTTCCCCAAAGACTATCACCACAGAGGATTTGGTATCAAGAATACTATTACCTATCGAGGTCTCCTATAGAGGTTATTCTACTGGCCCTTGCATGTCAGGTGGCTGGCCTGTACCGCCCCCAGGAAACTATTACATTGTTGTAGAGTAATGGGCTTGCCATTGGCAGATGGGGAGCAGGAGCAAGTGGATCTAGGTCACCTGACCTGAGCCATGCCCACCTAGTGCCTTCCTGATTGAAGCTCTTTTTCCCCACTTAGCAAGCCCCGCCCACCTGGTGCCTTCCTGGTAGCTGCTCTTTTTCCCTACTTAAGGAGTCCTCCAGCCTCTTCTTAGCCTTGCCTCTTCCTTCCTGCTTTAACTCTTAGAGCAAGGGCGTCTCTCACCCAGGCGTCTGAAGCGAAGGGCAGACAAAGAAAAGGGCAATTCCTGTTTGGACCGATTCGGACCAGGACGACCCATGGCCAGAACCCCTGTTCAGACAGCAGGTAACATGTGTTTACTCCCTCTGTCCCCATAACAGGGCATCCCCACCCCTCTGGTCTCCCCGTGATGTTCCCTTGTGCCCCCCCTTCTCGCACACAGGAGTTGCCTGTTTTGCTTGATTCTTCTACCCTGCCTCCCCACTCCAGCCTACTTCTGCAGGAGTCTGTCCTGCTGCATTCTGGTTTCCCCATCACCGTCTTGTGGCCAATGCTGGATTTGAATTTTATGGACTTCATTGATTCACGGTGCGTCACCCTTTGTCATGGTGGCCCTGAATCATTCTGTTCCCATCTTCATCTGGTTTATTTATTTATTTATTAGCATTTATAGAGCGCACAGCAGCCCTTAGTCATCGGGGTGCTGTTACAAAGAAGAGACTTACTGGTTACAAGGAAAGTGGTTACATGCCGCAGCTTAGCTTAGTGGTTACAGGGCAGCTTTGCTTGTGGTTACAGGACATAATATACAAGGTGATTACAATGGTTACAGTAGATATTGGATACATGTTTACCTTACATTGGATACAGTAGATGTTGAGTAAATACATGGCTTAGTGGTTAATTGGGCAGCAGAGGGGGATAGTTACAGATTTTGCTAGGAGCTAGCAGGGTTAGTTGAACAGAGTAGTCTTGAGGGATTTGCGAAAGAAGAGGAGGGATCCAGGCTTGCAACATTATGTGTTACTACTGACATCTGCAGTTGTATTCGCTCTCCCCTCTTGCTTCTCCACTTTTTTTGACTGCTTACTCTCTGTTCTCTCCTCCTCTCCCTTTCTCCCTTTTTGCTATCTCCTCCCCCCCTCCCCTTACTTTCTTCTATGCACTTACTCTATCAGAATTGTCCCTGGACCTAGTCTGATAGCAACCTCGTCTGTCTCCTTCCTCCTCCCCTTACTTGTCCCCCCCCTCCTCCAGCACTATCTGAAATGTCATCGGGCCTAGTACAATAGTCGCTTGTTTTGTTCCTCCCCTCCCTTTCTGCACCCCTCTCCCTCACCTTTAGCTTTTTCTGGCTCTACCAGAAATGTCGTCAGGCCTAGTACGGTAGATGCCTGTCTGTTTCCATTTCCTCCCCTCTCTCCCCCCCACCTTCCTTATTTATGTCTTAGCTCTTGCACTATTTGAAATGTCATCAGGCCGAGTACAATAGTTAATTTCATATCCTTACTGTTCACGGCCTGTAAGAATGTCATTGTATTTTCCCTTGTTCCCTCCCTTGCCTTGAAGCACTTTTAAATACATTGTGTGTAGGCGCTGTATAAATAAACTATCATATCATTGGTTCATGCCCTTTGCCATCCACCCCTGACTTTTTAAGCTGTGATTGGTTAGGGCTGATCTCCCCATGCCTGGGACTCGATTTGGTTCTCAGCCCTCTGATTGTGTGTCTGCATTGTAACTTGTGGGTACCACCTTTGCCTATGAGAATGTGCTCCGACGTTGCAACACTTGTGGCCGTCTGTGTCTGACTTTCTGGGATCGGCTCTGTTTTCCCACCACGGGTGACTATCCATTGTCTCGTTTGGCTGTACCACGTGCTTACGGACCACAAAACCAAACTCTTCAGCTTGCATTTATGAGGATTTATTCTGTTTCTCTGCAGCTGGTCCCCTTGTCGTCCGAGGATTGGAATGTGTCCACATATCTCTGACCTTGGCTGTGAGCCTGCTTCATGCTTCGTGCTGCCTGAATTAGCTCTCCCCGTCTCATGCTCTGTTGCTCAAGGCCTTCTGTAGTTTTCCTTAGACTTCATAATGTGGCTTCTACATACTCTTGTTAAACTAGGTAACCTATAAATTAATCACATATGGTCCTACCAGGCTCCATATATACTCATGTATATATACTCCTGTAAACCCATAGGGTAATTTGCGTTAAGCGTCAGCAGGCATGCTCATGATCTCTTGTGCCTTGCAGTTCTGCGTTGCTGCATTTGGCTAATTACAAAATAATAAAGCTTTGACATTATGTAAATGTATTCATCCTCTATAGCACTGTGTAAGCATGTTTTTCGTGTATGGGATGTGTGTTGATGCGAAGCGGTGCAGGTTTGCAAGTGTGATTCATGTCTAATGTTACTACGTTGTGGTGTCACTAATGATGTCAGCACAATGATTGCTTTGTGGTTAATCAAGATAAGGGTATTTCCGTCCACGATCTCTATTTCTTCTCCTATAGCTTTGAAGATGTGTACTGGATTTGGTCTATATGGTTGGCTGAGAGGATACCTTTCAGTTTATTTGTCAATCATTGGTGCACTCGGGATTCGTCCGAAATAACATGGGTGGCTGTAAGCGTGTCTGGCTCTTCGTCTTGACATGAATCTGGGGTTGAGGAGGGGCATTCTCGGGACCCTCTCTTTAGTACCCCCTCTGGGCGACCTGTCGACCAAATCCTCATACTTCACACCTTTCGCTCTTGTTTGCCAAATCTTTGTTATCCCTCTGAGGTGTTCATGATAGTTCACATGATCGTCAAAAGTTCAGTCTATGTAACTGTACACTCCATCTAGGTTGCACCATGCCCATTTTCCTTCCTAGATTTTAGCATCGAATGGATTATCCAGGTTCATCGCCTCATGTGGGAATAGTGGACAGTTTACTAGTCTCTCTCTCAGCTTGTCCCATTCCTCCACTATTTTGTCCTTCATTCCTCCTACATTCACATCCATCATCACCTTCATCCCAACCATTTTCTCTGCCGTCTTGCGATATTAAGCGATGCAGATCTTCACCACACACAGTGCAACTAATAGCAATATTAGTGCACCCAGTAATACTTTCAGTCCATCTGCTAGCCATGAAGGCATCCATGACCAGATGTATGCTATCTAGCGTTTGTCTTTTACAGTCACCTTGGCTTCTTCCTCCCTTTTGGCATGACTTTTTGACAGCTGGTTCACTGCTTCTGTCAGAGTGCCATTCTCTCCGTCGTTGGCAGGTACGAATGTGCAACATGAACTCACAATTTTTGCGCAAACTCTTCCTTCCATTGCTGTGAGAAGATCCAGAACATATCTATTCTGGAGCGCCATCAACCTTACTGCTCGGAGCTCTTCTTTCATTGCATTGAAGCCATTCACTGTAGAGTTTATGGTCAGCATCAGCTCCCACCTGGTAATCTGCAGCCATTTCGCAGTGTATACGTCTGGATCGCTGGAACCACTTACGGGGGAAAACATGTGGGTTCTGCTGAATAATAAATGTTCTGGTGGCACATCATCTACTGCTGTTTCTGATGTTTCTGAGAAATAGTTACGCCTCTTTTCACTTTGCTCACTTCTTCTTCTGGTCATTTCTCTCCTTCTCTGTCTTCCGATCTCAGTGACCTTTTCTTTCTTTTTTCATTATCCACCTTTGGAAAGTCATCAAGTTTTATGTCCTTCTGGGGCACTACCATTGAAGGCATGTTGATGTGCACCAATGAGAAAACTCCTCCCCATTCTGGTGGCAGCTTCTCGTATGCCTTGGATCTGCATGCCCAATAATGTTCCATCAGTACTGCAGTGCCTATCTTCATGGCTGGGTACTTTTCGGTGTATCTGCGTTCTGTGTTTTGACTAACCTTCACTTCTCCATCACTCTTGTAGCATAATGCTGGTTTCTTCAGGTGATCAGTTTTGCACTTGTATTCCATTTCTTAAGGCACTTGTAACTTTCTCCTTGTACTGCATTCACTAGTACCTGTACTAGTGTGTGTGCTTTGCTTCCCACTACTCCGTCCTTCCATCCTTGTTTTCTGTATACTTGGCCATACACAAGCATCTGTGGTCTCTCCCAGCATCCTGGTTCTCCACCTATTTCCTTCACCCCCCTCTTCAGGCAAGACTTTTCCTTTAATGTTATTGTTTGTGTCCCCTTTCTGAGGCCCGTCAGTTATGTACTGTATAGCTTGGTCTAACTGCCAATAATTGTTTATCCTGTCAAGTGTCTTTATGTAACTGTCTTCATAGGGGAATGATGCTCGAGACAGCCACCTCAATGTTGCTGCCCCCCCTTGACATCTTCGAGTTGTTACCATAGACAGGTATAACAGGCATTGAGCTCTTGATGCTGGTATTTCAGTTGCTATAAACGTTCTGGAGGCACTCATGGCATAGGAGATTAATGAGCAGACATAACAGCACTCCCTGGTGGTTTTCTTACCTACTTTGGTCATGTGCGTGTACCACATGTTATTAGACACTCGAACAGTGTCAGTGAGATAGTGATCCACCCACCTTATGTCTGTATTAGCACCGCGCTTACCTCTTCTTACCATGCTTTCAGTGCTCTCCTGTCCACCTGACATGGTCGTTCCACCTGCTGAGTTTGAGGCAATGTTAGTAGAGGATACAGCGGTAGTACTGGCAACGAGTGAGATTCTCCAAAATACAAATACTAATAATCCACTTGGAAATAAGAGACACGACAAAATAAGCACATTTTTTATTATTTCACTCATCTTGCAGCTTGAAGATATAGTTGCCTGCCTGAAATGTCCAAAAGTGAGCTTTATTGTGTTATTATCGAGTTAATCCTTAAGCCATGTAAACCCTACAATCCTTTATTGCGAAGATTAATAACTGCTCTCACAAATTTGTAATTCCAGGGTCTCTCAGCATGAAGAGAATAGAAGGGTTTTCCTGTCCAAGCTGTGGGTACACTTGGGCCAGATAAGCTATAAAAGCAAGATAGTATACTCTGGGCAAACTGGCCTGAAACATGCTGGGTCTCCTAACATTGTGGACAAACGGGTTTGAGAAGGTATCAGTGTGGAAATCAGCGGGTAACATAAACAGTTGTTAATATCACAGTCAGCTTGCTCGAAGAATGTATGTAGAAAATAAAAATAACAAACAATGTATCCTCACTCTGGATGTGTCGGCAGTCCTTGCCCTAACTCTGCTGCCCTTGAGCGAGTAACCATTGGGTGTACTCCACTCAGCAGTGTAAGTTCAAAATTATAGTTTTGCTCCTCTTGCTGCTGATTGTTGCCCAGTTGAGGCCTCTGCTTTGTAGGGCTTGCGGTCTGCGATGTGATTCCAAACTGTCTTTCCTGCCTATCTGAAAGCCTTGTCTGCTACTACCTCAATGATGTAGGGCCCTGTTAGGGAGAATTCTCATTCTATGGCTAATTTCCCTTACCTATAGAGTCCCCCAGCAGCTTTGCTGGATTTGAAGGGTTTGTTTCTTTTCACCTGCTAAGAGTGAGACTCTTTTTCCCACTCTTAGGCATTTTTGCTATGTGTGTTCTAGGCTATTTTTGTGTTTAATGTCTATGAAGTTTTTCTCAACTCTATAGGAACCATCTTTATTCACATGTGTTACACAGCACCCTCAGTGCAGTGACACAGGGGTGTCGTAGCGACCCCCAAACATAGACTACTGCCTCCCAGGGCATTTAAAGTCCCCATTGACTTTACTTGTCAATTTTTATGAACTTAACCAGTACAACCCATTTTACTATGGAGGTAATGAGAAGGGTTAATAGTTTTTCCCTTATGTTCATGTTCGAGAGGGTACCGTACAGTGCCTCTCTCAAAAGTTTCTGGCTGGTGGCAGTGGTTACTACCGGAAATATTCAACCGCAAATATTTCCCTATGGGATTATCCCATTGTTCGAGGCTACCACTCTTTCTGACAGCCTCTAACATACCGCTGGTGTATTTTAATATTAACTTTACTCCTGTAGGTTTTATTTGCCAGAACTTTAATATAAGTTCTTTCTCGTGTCTTTCTCTAAACTCCTAACTCAGGTCGGGGATCCTTTGTTCGTCCTTTTGGCGGGCTTCTGCCAAGAAGCCCTCCTTTCAGCGCCACTGACTCTGGGGTGGGTCTGTTGTGTGGGAGGGGGAGTAAAACCCCTGGACAGGGTTGCCTCAGCAACCCATGTCACACTCTATCCTGATAGGCTGGAGGGTCTCCCGCCAAAGATGACCACTCCACTGTGTGAGTGACAGCTAGGCTGTATGAATGGGGTTCTTTTTGCATAAAAGCAGGGTCCAGAGGACTGGAAGAGCAAGACGTCGCCACTGGAACTAAGAAGCCGAAGAGGAGAGAAACCAAAGACATCTGCAACGACTGAACCACCGGTGAAGCCCTGCTGCAGCGCCTCACCACTTTTCTCCACACGACGAGAGGAGATCTTCATCTGCAAGAGGCTTCTTCCCTTGAGTTGGTGGGGCCAACCAGTTTGCCAATCCCCTTCCTGGACCTGCCTTGGTCGAATCGCCAGTACCCATTACTCGGAGGCCAGATAGCCAGGCACCAGTCCACCCGGACCACGATTTAAAGGAGCGTACCTTTTATTCGTCGGGCAGCACCGCGGCTGGTTTCATCCCTGGGTAGTGCTTTAAGTGAACCTTCCTCCACGTCGAGAGCCTCTCTTCCTCTGCTGGATCCCCCGAACTGCAGGAACTACCAGGAACAACTGCCACCGCAGGAGCCACTTCTTCATTTTAAAGGTACATTGTTCTGCCAGGCCGCCCTTTCTTCGCGGTAGCACTAAAGGTGTTTTAAATCCTTTACCTACCTGTTGGGTCGGCCGCCCCACTCTCTTAACATTGTCTTTCGCTTTCTGCATCCACCTTTTCAAAATCGTTAACCAAAGAACTGACTGCAGCCACAAGAACATTTCGCTCCTGGGCCCTTGCCCTGTACCACTGACTCTGGCACAGGCCAATTGACTCTGGCTACATTTGTTATATCTGCCCTCTGTAGATTGATTCTCCATTCGAACTGTGTGGTGCACCCCTTTCTTATAACTACCCTTTCCTTCCCATTGCTAAACCTTGTGAAATGCAATTTTGTTCAGTTTTCATTTAAGTATATGCTATACTGATACACTGTCTGATTTAAACTGGTGCATAAACTTATGGGAAGTGTTGATAGGGTGTGTAAGAAGCTATTTCTATATAAATTGTGCTTTCCCTCCCTTGTGAGAAATTGATAGAGGATCCCTTGTGTGTAGGTTTCCCTGTGCCGTTTTGCTCAGTTTTCACTCTGGTTCACTGGGTCTACAATTTAAATAGGGAGTGTGTATATTTTTCCTTGACTTATTTTAACTTGCTTGATGACTGTGATAAATGTGTTTTAATAGAAGTGTATAAAATAAATAAATATCTACGTTTTAATACAAAGCTTTGGTCAGTGTTTCCTTGTCCCATAGTACTGTAGGCCTAATGTGTAAACCCTGAATACTGCTCATCTCCCTCTTGAGATAGGTCTAACTGCTCAGCCACAGCTACCAACTAAATCTTTGTGGTACAGACTGATACCAAAGGGGATTTATTGCTCTCACCTGTAGTCTTAATCTTCTGTAGTGCTCCCTAATGGAACTGCACAGGATTCTGCCTAACACTGGTGTACAGCTGTGAAGATAAAAGTATTGGATTTACATTTTAGAGTTCTGCTAGTACCTTGGTTCAAATAACCACAAGACTAACTATCACAACAAGTTTATTTCAAACCAAAAAGTAAAAAAAAAGGAAAGTTACAGCCAGGAGACCCTCCTTACTAATACTGCTGAATATTTAAGGGATCTGTGTAGACAGAAAGGTCTTCCCGTCAAAGGCAAGAAATTATAAATGATTGATAGACTGTTAGAGAAACAAAGTCTGGACAGTGGTGCTGTAGTGCCCACTACTCCAGCAAATGTAGCAAACAGTAATGAGGATATTGTTGAAAATGTTATTGTTGAAACAGATGAGGAAGGGGAGGATAACAATGTCACCCCCTCTGGCCCTCTCCCTGCTCTAAGGCCTCAACCTTTGGCTCCTCGACCTTTACCAGGTCCCACATTAATTCCTGAATTTATCTCTCTAGAAAAAATGAGACTTGAACTTGAATTCAAAAGAATTAGTGCCCAAACTGAACAGAGACATCAAGAACTAAGGCTCAAAGAAATGGAGCTCAACCATGAGCTTCAGATGAAGAAATTGTCTTTGGAAAATGCTTCTCTCCCCGAATCCTCTAGATCTTCCAGTCCAAAAAGACCCCGGATGCCTAAAGAGATTGTGGGTATGTATGAACCTAAGTTGGATGTATTAGATTGGCTTGCTATGTTTGAATATAATCATGGGCTCCAGGATATCACAGGGAATCAGTTGATCCCCTAGTTATTCTCTAGGCTCCCCCATGTTGCATCTGATGTGGTAATGGAGTTGGGGGAGGTGGATAGGCTGGAATATGAATGTGTAAAGCTAGCTTTGATAGCTAGATTTGGGAAGACTCCTTCCCAGTACCTTAAGAGGTTTAGGACCCTCAAAAAGCATGATAGTACCCCTTGGGCTACTTGGGTGAATGAGTGTTTGAAGAACATAGAGGGATGGATTAAGGGTTACAGGGTTAACACTTATGAGGGAATGAGAAATCTTGTTATGTTGGAGTCAATTTATGATGCCTGCTCTCCTGAGCTCAGACAGCACTTGGCTGATTCAAAAGAATTTGATCCTAAGAAGCTAGCTAAGGCTGCTGACTTTTGGGTTGCCAACAGGGCTACTCACAAGGATTCAGGGGTAACTCAGAAAAAGGATGGGGGAAAGTAGCCTAAGAAAGACAACACAAAAAATTCAAATAATTCCAATTCCAAAGAGGGCCACAAACAAAATTCTAAGGGTAAGCCACAAGGGAAACCTAATCAGGCTAGTGCACCTTCTGGTCCCAGACCAGAAGGAGGTCAGAACAAGCCACCATTCATAAAGACATTTGGAAAATGTTATGTTTGTGGCTCTACTGATCATGTGAAAGGGGATCCCAGATGTAAGGGTAAACCTTCAAGGGTCCACACTGTCTCCTAAGCCTTTGCTCCAGAGGAGGAAGTACATATGGTCAGTGGAAATTTTTCAACTACTAGCTGAAGACCCCATTGAAGTCTCACCTAGTGTATCTTTAGTATCCCTAGGGTTGTGGGAACAACAGAATTTAGATGTGTATAATTCTATCCCTCCTAATACTAAAGAGTTTTATAAAGACAGTGTCCTAGTCAATGGTCAGGAGACCCCTGCCATTAGAGTCACTGGGGCCAGCATAAGTGTGGTGGACAAAACTTTTTTCAAGGTGGAGGATGTTGCTAAAGCACCCAAACACCTCACCAAGTTAGCTGGAGGGCCTGTGCAGATGCTTCCCCAATTACCAGCTCTCATCCAGTGCAATGAAATGACTGTCAGGATACCTGTGAGTGTACAATCTGAAGTACCAGGAAGTTGGCAATGATCTGAAAGACCTGGGAGTAGTGTCAGGTACTCACAGACCTCCTAGTAAAAGATTACAGGAGCTTACCGGACCTGCAAGGGGGAGGACCTTGAGAGGCTCTCCTGAGGAGATGATAGAAAAAGAAATCACTCCTACTCAACTGGAGTTACTAACTGCTATTTCCAAGCAACCAGAAGCAAAGGGGAAACCCCAGACTTCAAAGAAGAAACCCGCAGAAAGCACTCCGGTAATGCCAACCAGGAAATCTCCTAGGTTGTCAAAAATCACACCTGTGATTCCTCCTCCAGCTGGGGCTGAGAGTGAGGTACAACCCTGTGTGGTTGAACTAGAGCCTGAAGATTCAGATCTAGTCGGAGGCCAGGAACTCATTGGAGATCTTGACCCTGTGGACCATCCTGAGCTGCAGTCTTTACTGGCAGAAGGTGGCCCCAACAGGGCAGACTTCAGTAAGGGACAAAGAGAATGTCCAACTCTGGAAGGTCTTCGCCACCAGGCAGCTTCTCAGCTTGAAGGGCAAGAGCCTGGGAAGTATAGGTTACACTGGGAAGATGGCCTCTTCTATAGTGAACCGACAGAGTCAACCCCTTGAGACTACAAGAGACTTGTAGTGCCCCAAGAGAACAGACTCCAATTCTTGCAACTAGCCCATGAGATACCTTTGGCTGGTCACTTGAGCTTCACGAAGACCAAGGAAAGGCTCTCTCTCTACTTTTATTGGCCTAAAATGGGGGCTGAGGTAGATAAGTATTGCAAGAGTTGCCACACTTGCCAAACTTCTGGTAAAAGTGGCTCCAAGAATGTGGTACCTCTAGTGCCTCTCCCTGTGGTGGGAGTACCATTTGAGCGGGTAGGAATCGACATTGTTGGTCCCCTTGACGCTCCAACTTCTTCAGGCAACAGGTTTATACTGGTTGTAGTAGACCATACTACTAGGTTCCCTGAAGCAATTCCTATGAGGACTGTTACAGCTCCGGCTGTGGCTAAGGCCCTCCTTGGTATTTTTACCAGGGTTGGGTTTCCTAAGGAGGTAATATCCGACAGGGGGTCAAATTTTATGTCCCACTACATGAAGGCCATGTGGAAAAACTGTGGAGTTACCTACAGGTTCTCAACAGCATATCACCCTCAGACAAATGGGTTGGTAGAAAGGTTCAACAGAACCACGAAGAGCATGATAGGAGCTTTAGAAGACCCCTTAAGAAAAAGTGGGATCTTCTACTGCCATGCCTTCTCTTTGCATATAGGGAAGTCACTCAGGAGGGAGTGGGTTACAGTCCCTTTGAACTTCTATGGCCATCCGGTTAGAGGTCCATTGGCCCTGATCAAGGAGGGGTTGGAGAGTGCTCCTTCCCGCACACCAGTCAGAGTCACTGACTATGTGATAGGACTCTGGAGGAGAATGTCACACAAGATGGCTGAGGCAAATGATAACTTGAAAGCAGGTCAGGCTCTGGTCAAGCATTGGCATGACCAGAAGGCCAGCATGGTTGAGTTCATTCAAGACTAGCTAGTTCTTGTTATGGTCCCAACAAGGCAGAGGGCCTTGCAGGACAAATGGACGGGACCCTTCAAGGTTGTGGGAAAAGCTGGAGAGGTGAACTATCTGGTGGACTTAGGCAATCCGAAGGAGGCTCATAGAGTCTTTCAATTCAACCGTCTAAAATCTTATGTCTCGAGACCAGAACTGGGAGCTTTGCTACTAGCTTCAGCTCAAGAGGAGGAGGAGAGTGAACCTCTATCTGACCTCCTCAGAGGCAAACCTTTGGATGAGAAAATAGAAGGAGTTAATCTCTCTTCTAATCTAGCACCTGAGCAACAGGGGGAGTGCAAAGTTTTATTGAATCAATTTACCCCCCTGTTTTCTCTAGCACCAGGCTTGACCCCTTGGGGCATCCAAACTGGTGACTGTTTACCTGTCAAAAGCAGGGGCTACAGGATGTCAGAAAATGTAAGAACCCACATCAAGGGAGAGGTCAACAAGATGCTTGATCTCGGGGTAATAGAGCCCTCTACTAGTCCATGGTCTAGCCCAGTTGTGTTAGTACCAAAATCAGGATCCAAGGAGTTGAGATTCTGTGTCGACTATAGAGCTGTAAATGCAGTCACTAAGACTGATGCCCATCCTTTGCCAAGGGAAGATGAGCTGGTAGATAGACTTGGTTCAGCCAAGCTCCTCAGCACATTTGATCTCACGTCAGGCTATTGGCGAATAGCCCTGACTGACCATGCCAAGGAGAAAACTGCATTCTCCACCCCAGTTGGCTTATACCAATTTAAGGTTATGCCTTTTGGATTAAAGAATGCACCGGCTACATTCCAAAGGATGGTTAATCAGGTTCTGAATGGGATGGAGGACTTCTGCATGGCATACTTGGATGACATTGCAGTGTTCAGCCCTACTTGGAAAGAACATGTTGACCACCTAGGATATGTTTTGCAGGCTCTTGAACAGGCCCATCTGACCATAAAGGCAAGTAAATGCCAAATTGGTCAGAGTAAAGTGGTCTACCTTGGACATGAGGTAGGAGGTGGTGGAATAAGGCCTTTGCTCAGCAAGATTGAAGCTGTGCAAAATTGGACAACCCCTTCTACTCAAACCCAGGTGAGAGCCTTTCTAGGCCTCACTGGGTATTACAGGAATTTCATTGAGAACTATGGATCCATAGCTTCTCCACTGAATGTAATCTCTTCTCCTAAGTTCCCTAAAAAGATCAAATGGAATGAGGAGTGCAATCAGGCCTTTGAAAGCCTGAAGAAAGCCCTTTGTCAAGCTCCAGTTCTCAGAGCTCCTGACTACCACCAACCCTTCATTGTACAAACAGATGCTTCCAATATAGGTATAGGTGCAGTACTCAGTCAACTGGGTGAGAAAGGTAGGGAGCACCCCATTTGCTTCATCAGCAGGAAACTGAAGGAACCTGAAACAAGGTGGGCAACTATTGAGAGAGCATTTTTTGCCATTGTGTGGGCTTTGAAGAAGTTTAGACCATACTTGTTTGGATCTACTTTCACCATTCAAACAGACCACCAACCCTTGAGATGGTTGATGCAAATGAAAGGGGAAAACCCCAAACTGCTAAAATGGTCAATCTGCCTACAAGGATTTGAATATACCATTGAGCA
This sequence comes from Ambystoma mexicanum, assembly GCF_040938575.1. Taxonomy (NCBI): domain Eukaryota; kingdom Metazoa; phylum Chordata; class Amphibia; order Caudata; family Ambystomatidae; genus Ambystoma; species Ambystoma mexicanum. Next base: position 1,063,602,624 of record NC_090923.1, on the reverse strand, counting down.
CAGGTCAGGATGTCACCACCAAAATGCTGATGGTCTCTCTAGGATGTTTATAACCGACTAGAGGTAAGAGACTCATCCAGGAGTGGATTAGATCCTCCTGTCCCTTAGTCTGGGGAGGGGGGCGAATGTTAGGGAGAATTCTCATTCTATGGCTAATTTCCCTTACCTATAGAGTCCCCCAGCAGCTTTGCTGGATTTAAAGAGCTTGTTTCTTTTCACCTGTTAAGAGTGAGACTCGTTTCCCACTCTTAGGCATTTTTGTTATGTGTGTTCTAGTCTATTTTTGTGTTTAATGTCTATGAGGTTTTTCTCAACCGCATAGGAGCCATCTTTATTCACATGTGTTACACAGCACCCTCAGTGCAGTGACACAGGGGAGTCGTAGTAACCCCCAAACATAGACTCCATACCCTGGGACTGACTACTGTCTCCCAGGGCATGTAAAGTCCCATTGACTTTACTAGTCAATTTTTATGAACTTAACCAGTAAAGCCCATCTTATTATGGAGGAACTGAGAAGGGTAAATAGTTTTCCCCTTATGTTCATGTTCGAGAGGGTACCCTACAGTCCCTCTCTCAAAAGTTTATGGCTGGTGGCAGTGGTTACTACCGTAAATATTTGACCGCAAATATTTCCCTATGGGATATTCCCATTGTTCGAGGCTACCACTTTTTCTGACAGCCTCTAACATACCGCTGGTGTATTTTAGTATTAACTTTACTCCTGTAGGTTTTATTTGCCAGAACTTTAATATAAATTCTTTCTCGTGTCTTTCTCTAAACTCCTAACTCAGGTCGGGCATCCTTTGTTCGTCCTTTTGGTGGGCTTCTGCCAAAAAGCCCTCCTTTCGGCGCCACCGAGTCTGGGGTGGGTCCGTTGTGTGGGAGGGGGAGTAGGCCCCCTGGACAGGGTTGCCTCAGCAACCCATGTCCCACTCTATCCTGATAGTCTGGAGGGTCTCCCGCCAAAGATTACCACTCCACTGTGTGAGTGACAGCTAGGCTGTATGAATGGGGTTCTTTTTGCATAAAAGCAGGGTCCTGAAGAATGGAAGAGCAAGACGTCGCCACTGGAACTAGGAAGCCGAAGAGGAGAGAAGCCAAAGACATCTGCAACGACCGAACCACCGGTGAAGACCTGCTGCAGCGTCTCACCACTTTTCTCCACACGACGAGAGGAGATCTTCATCTGCAAGAGCCTTCTTCCCTTGAGCTAGTGGGGCCAACAAGTTTGCCAATCGCCTTCCTGGATCTGCCTTAGTCGAATCGCCAGTAACCAGTACTCGGAGGCCGGATAGCCAGGCACCAGTCCACCCCGACCGCGATTTAAAGGAGCATACCTTTTATTCGTAAGGCAGCATCGAGGCTGGTTTCATACCTGGGTAGTGCAATAAGTCGAACCTTCCTCCACGACGAGACCCTCTCTTCCTCTGCTGGATCCCCCAAACTGCAGGAACTACCAGGAACAACCGCCACCGCAGGAGCCACTTCTTCATTTTAAAGGTACATTGTTCCGCCAGGCCGCCCTTTCTTCGCGGTAGCACTAAAGGTGTTTTAAATCCTTTACATACCTGTTGGGTCGGCCGCCCCTCTCTCTTAATATTGTCTTTCGCTTTCTGCATCCACCTTTTCAAAATCGTTAACCAAAGAACTGACTGCAGCTACAAGAACATTTCGCTCCTGGGCCCTTGCCCTGTACCACTGACTCTGGCACAGGCCGATTGACTCTGGCTACATTTGTTAGATCTGCCCTCTTTAGATTGATTCTCCATTTGAAATGCGTGGTGCACCCCTTTCTTATAACTACTGTTTCCTTCCCATTGCTAAACCTTGTGAAATGCCATTTTGCTCAGTTTTCATTTAAGTATATGCTATTCTGATGCACTGTCTGATTTAAACTGGTGCACAAACTTATGGTAAGTGTTGATAGGGTGTGTAAGAAGCTATTTCTATATAACTTGTGCTTTCCCTCCCTTGTGAGAAATAGATAGAGGATCCCTTGTGTGTAGTTTTCACTGTGCCGTTTTGCTCAGTTTTCACTCTGGTTCACTGGGTCTACAATTTAAAAAGGGATTGTGTATATTTTTCCTTGACTTATTTTAACTTGCTTGATGACTGTGATAAATGTGTTTCAATAGAAGTGTATAAAATAAATATATATCTACGTTTTAATACAAAGCTTTGGTCAGTGTTTCCTTGTCCCATAGTACTGTAGGCCTAATGTGTAAACCCTGAATACTGCTCATCTCCCTCTTGAGATAGGTCTGACTGCTCAGCCACAGCTACCAACTAAATCTTTGTGGTACAGACTGATACCAAAGGGGATTTATTGCTCTCACCTGTAGTCGTAATCTTCTGTAGTGCTCCCTAAGTGAACTGCACAGGATTCTGCCTAACAGGCCCCTGAATCTGGGTGCATCCAACGTCCTTGCACAATTTCTCAACAGTACAGTGACGCCATTGCTAACAAGCCTTTCTGTCCCGGAGCCTTTTAGTTTGTTGTCGCTGTTGAATCCTCTGCTGTCTTCTGGGCCTCCCTGGTGTCATTGGATCTGGCGAGAGATAAAAGAGGCACTAACAATCCAGGAAGTAATGTAATCATGCATTTCCTAGCCTAACACAGCCGCACTACTCTCAGCATCCTTCAGTGCTCTAGTGGGAGGAGCCTGGGGAAGTTGCATGTGCCATCCTGTCACCACCTCATGGGGCGTTAAATGGTGGGCGGACCCAGGCTTGTTGCGCAATGCAAAAAGTGCAAGGGGTAGGCAGTGGAGCCAGTTTTACTTTGTGCTCAGCTTCCTTTTTGCAATCATCTCCTTTAAAAGGCCATTTAGGAGTTCACACTCCCCATTTGCTTGTGGGTGATAAGCACAGGAGAATTTATGTTGAATGCCCAGCAACGTTGTAATGTGCTTGAACATCTCAGTGGCGAAGTGAGAGTCACTGTGAGACCGCAGGTCCTCACACACGCCCCATCGCGGGAATACTTCCTGGACCAGAAACATTGCTGCCCTGAGGGCATCAGGATGAGAACAGGGGCCTGCCTCAATCCACCGAGAGAATGGGCAGACAACCACTATCATGCAGCGGTATCCTTGGCAAACTTGAATCATGGCAACGTAATCGACACAGAGATGCTGGAATGGACCTGCTGGGCGAGATATGGCTCCACTCGCAACTCTCAATGTATGTCTTGCAGTGCACTGCTTGCAAACAAGGCAGTTACTCATAAATTTGGCCACGTGTTCTGCCAAATTAGTACAGAATCATGTTTCTCCAATATGGGCGGCAATTAATTCCTTCCCTGTGTGTGTTGGCTGATGTAGCTGTGCTATTGCTGTGTGTAACAATGCTAATGGCATCACCACTTTCTCTGTGTTATTCTGTCGCCATAGGGCATCTGTTGGAAAAACTGTACATCCCGTTTTGGTCCACAGGTCTTTCTCCTCCCTGGGTGCAGCTCCCTGCAGCTCCATTATCTGTGTTTCTAGCAATACATTGTACCCCTCCTTTAGTACCATTGTCCTTGCATAATTATGGGCATGTGATGTGGTCTCCATTCCTAAGAGCTCTCCAAAATATGCTGCGCATCTCACTTCTGAGTCTGCTGATTCATTTCCCCTTGTGATAGGATCTTCCCCTTGGTTGTGTGCCTGGCATTTTACTTTGGCTTTCTGCTTGGGATATTGTATAACTTCAATTAGTTTGCCCAATAAGAGTGCATGCTGTAATGGTGACCCGTCTGCTCTCCTGAAACATCGCCTCGTCCATTGTGATAGTCCCAAGTGTACTGTTGATGTCACATACGCAGAGTCTGAGTACACTGTCACCTTTTTTTCCCCTGCTATGCTCCAATGTTACTAACAAGGCCACTAATTCTGCTGCCTGCACTGAATAATGTGATGGCAATCGTGGACTGACCACTACCTAACTGGTTCCATCCTCTGTCAACCTCACCACTGCAGTTCCAGTATGCCTCGCCCCATTTGTCTGGTCAATTGTTGAAGAACCGTCAATGTAGAGTACGTCTCCCCCCTCAAGTGCATCTTCCTGTACCTTACGAATGTCACTGAATTCTTATATGATTTCTGTGCAGTCATGTGCCTAGTCACCTTCCTGTAGGATTTCTGCTAGAAAGTTTGCTGGGTTAGCAACTCTGTATCTCGCAATGTTAAGTGATGCGTTTAATCGTAACACTTCATACCCTGATGCTCTCTGTGTTGTCAGAGTACCTTTTGGTTTCTCCAGTATCGCAAAGAGGGCATGCTCCACATAGAAAGTGGTGCGCCACCCCATGGTAGTAGCTGCTGATTTCTCTACTGCGAATGCTGCAGCAGCCAAAGCTTGTTCGCAAGGAAAGTGTCCTCTCATTACTTGGTCAAGCTTCCCACTGTCATAGGATAATGGCTTGTCTTTTGTGCCAGTTCTGATTTCATCATCACCCTGTCTGCGTGTGAGAACAAAAATAATTTATTTTTATAGTCTGGGATCCCTAACACTGTGCTGTGCATATTTCTTATTTTAGCTCGTCAAATGCCTCCGTCATTTCTGTTGTCCATTTCATTGTCTTGTGCCCCTTCTGTGCTTCTTTCAGAGCCCCTAGAAGAGGTCTGGTGTAAGTGCTGTAGTCAAAGACCCATGCGCTGCAGTAATTGCACATTCCCAAGAATTGCGGCATTTCTCTCACTGTCGTCGGTTTCGCTTTCCTGCGTATTGTCTCTGCTCTTTCTGGCGTCACCTGTCAGCCATTTTGTGAGATCATCTGTCCAATGTATAGCACTTCTTTCTGACAATACTATAGTTTGGCCTTGTCCACCTTGTACCCTTTGTCATCTAACACTGTCAGCATGTGTACTGAGTAATTTCTACACTGTTCTTCTGTCGTGCTGCAAATCAAAATGTCATCTACGTAATGTATGAGCATGCTTTCCATCTGTACGACCCTATTGAATATGGAGGGTGACTCACAGTACCCTCGAGGAAGTCTTGTATATTTCCACTTAGTATTTCTATACATAAAGGAAGTGAAATCTTGTGAGTCTGGGTGTAGTGGTATAGAAAAGAAGGCATTCTTCAACTGTATGACCATGAAACAGGCGCTTCTGTTGGAATGGTGCACAAAATTGTTGCTGGATTAGGAATCAGGGGATACTCTGCTTCTACAATGTGATTAAGGGGGCGTAAGTCCAATATAAAATACCATGATCCCCCTTTTGCCTTCTTAACTGGGTAAACAGACGTTTTGCAATGGGACTCTGATGGCACTAGAATGCCTCGCTCGATTATTGCTGAAATTGTCTCATAAACACTCTTGTCTGCTTCCTTCGAGAGTGGGTATTGTTTTACTCTGGGTAGAATTGCTCCTGGTTTCAGTTTTATTTTCACTCCCCCCACTCCTTTCAAATGCCCCACATCATAGGGGCTTGTGGTCCTAGGGATGCTGGGCACCTTGGCCAGATCCTCCTGCCAGAAGGATGGTGGTGCTTCCAGCATCATTGCCATCCTGTGTGGTACCTCTCTGTAGTATATCTTTAACCAGTATGTCACACTCATCTAGAACACTGTCTCATGTTCTGACCTTTCGTCATTGAATAGTTCTTCGTCTGTCACTCTGGTTAGCCTGTACCCTTCTGCTACAGCGATCACTGCTTGCATTGATCGCCCTGTGTCGGCCATCCATGTATTGCTATCCACTCGTCCCTCACAATTACTGCCTCATTGATTGTTCACCACCATGGTGACCCCTCAAAATTTCCTAATGGCGGTCATTGCTATGGCGTCTACGTATGCCATTCTCCTGTCATTTTTCGGCATGCTATTCTGTATTTGTGCCACCTGCTCTGTGCTGCCTCGAGTCTGTGGGATTAAAAATACTGTGGTAACGGCACTTGCATCTGTGGTATATGTGCCATGGGTTGGTGTGACTGTGGGTGTGCGTCCTGTATCTGTCCTTGCTGTTGCTGTGGTTGGTCCTGGGTATAATAGCTGTCCTTGTCTCCTTGATATGCTTGCTGGTACTGTGCTCTCCAATTCTGTTGCATCCCCCTGCTTCTGCACACTCTCAAAATGTGCCCTATCTTCCTGCACTACCAGCATTGTGGTGGCTCTCGCACTTGGCTTTGGAAACCCCTTGCATAGTCCCCTGGGTCCTGCTGCACCTGCGGCCCATATCCTCGAAATCCCCCTGGAGAAACCCCCTTGGTTGTGCTGTATCTGTTGCCCATACCCACGTCTTCTCGATGTCCCCCCTCTTCATCGGGCCCCGTGCTGCATGTTTCCCCACCCCATGAATCCTCCCACGGCAGGCGCTGGTGTATACTGTGACTGCTGTGTCGCATGTGCGCTTGCGCTGGTCGGTATCGCCCCTTCCATGGGGTACTTTGATAGTTTTTTCTGCACTTATTTCACTTCCTCTAACTTTCGGTCCTCTGCCTTCTTCTTAATTTTCTCTTGTAATAGCCTACAATGATGAACGATCGTATGCTGTATTTCTGGCCAAGATTTTGCTTCCATTCCTATTAACTTCTTTAGGTGCTTTTGAACAGGTTCTGGCAGTCCCTGGAATAATATATGGTAAAATACTGCTACTGTTTTGTCCCGCGGTTCTTGCGTTTCAAGGCACCGGAGCGCTTGGATCCAATGTCCGATGTGCTTAAGGTTTGCCATACAGCAGCTCTGCAATTTGCAAATGACGAACCAACGTGCGTCGTGTTTTGGGTTGTCACTCCGGGAAACCCTGCCCTCTTCCATATGTAATCAGCTGCTTCCCTGAGGATCGCCAATAATAGTCCTTTGATGTCCCCCAAAGCTAACTTCTGTGCCACTGGCCTTCTTTCCATTACATATATCCATTTCCCAGCATACACGGTCAACAAAGGTAACCTACACCTCATGTTCTCCTTGTCAGTATGCTTCGAAGGTCATCCCCTCCCTTTTCCAGTAGGGGCATTTGTGTGAATCCTACCTCCCCACTTGCGCTTCTAGTCAGTCTGATCTGCTTATCGGTGTTCCTGTTGCCTGTGTATACATCTATGGGTTCTTCTATGGGTATTCGAGCACAATCGCCAGATCCCCCCATGATCCTCTCTCTAGAACATACTATAGCTGTCTCACCCTTCCTTCGTCCTGGGAGGTCTCTGAGCCTCTCAACATACGGGTGTACACTGTCTGAGTTGTGTGGTGTCACTCTGGTTCTTGGTGTCTGACCGTCCCGATCGCCCTTCATCTTTCCTGTACTTCTGTCCCCTTCCCATGTTATACCCCTTCCTGCGCTATCCCCAGAGACCTATACTTTGGGCATCCTCTTTTCTCGTCCTCACTTCCTCCTGTGTCTTCCGATTCTGTCACCATATCGCTACAGAAATTCTCGACGAAGCTCAATCTCCTAGAAGTTGTGTCTTCCCCAGTCTTTTCCTTTGAATTGACCAAATCTATGCCATCCCTATCTCCATCGGAACCCATGCCCATGCCTTCTGCTGCGGTCGTGGCTCTGCTTGGCAGGGTAGTACTACCTGGTTCTGTGCATCAAACTCCTCCACTCGTGCTTGCAACGTCTCCGTGCCTAGTGTCCATCACACCCTTAATTCTTTAAGCGCGTTCCTCTCGTCCTCCTGTTCTGTGCGTTCCCGTGCTAGTGGCTCTATTTGCCATTTTCTCTGTTCCCTGTCTCTCAACACTTGCCTTTCCTTCTCATTTACTTCCCTCCGTCTCTCTATTTCTTCTAGTTCCCTTTTCCTCATGTCCCATAGTCCCTGATCCTCTCTCTTCCTCTCTCTGTGCTCCCTCTCTAATTTCTCTTCACGCTTCCTTTGTCTCTGCTCTTTCTCTTCCTCCCTGCTCCTTTCCATATGCTCTCGTTCTAGCCTCTCTTCTCTTTCCGTCTTCTTCTTGTCCGTGTCCTTCATTATCACAGCCCAATCCGTTGTTTTGCTTCTTTCCTTAAGGCCTTCAATTGCTTTGGTTGCTCCCTCTGCCTCCCCATTCATCTTCCCATCCAGCTTTAGGAGGCTGTGTCCCCCTAACCATTCATTTGTGGCTATGCCTAATAGGCCCTCCTTCGTGCCCTTCAGCGCCTCGCCTCTATCTCCTCTCTCTTGGGTCAACTGCCCTATCCCCTTCTATCCCTCTTCCTCGGTGTATGGTGGCGGTTTATATATCGGGTTTGAATACCACTCTGCAGCTTTTCTTCTTGCAATGGGTACATCCCCTGCTCATCATCTGTGTCCTCAGAGTTCTCCCTTGCAGGACAGGGCGAGGGAGTGGAAGGTGGGGGCACGGGCCCCTGCACCTCCTGCTGGCTGAGCATCCACTGCCGCCTCGCTGCATCTCCCTCGCCCTCTGGAAACATTCTCCATAATCCGAATATCGCTATGCGGCTTACTAGCTTCTTCCCCTTATATGTAACCTGTATGTGTGTTGATAAGGATTGTTGCACATCTTTGGAGAAACTTCTGCATGCTTGCCATGGTTTGGTTAATTTACCCTCAGTGCTTTTGGTTGATTCTACACTACATTTGCAAATCTTATCTTTATGAGCCTGGAGCTGGGTCTTACACAAGTTCTGTAGGGGCATGTCACCCCTGCACTTCACTTGATACATTGCTTGTGCCTTTACCTGACCTCAAATCGAGGGTTTCAATCATCCGCTGTTAAGGGAGAAACACAATTTAATCACAATGGGCCTCAACACGAGTCTGGCAGTAACCCTTAAATGCGGCGGTAGCCCTATTACTGCCGCATTTAAGGGTCCGCCAGATCATGGCTTTGGCGGATTTCCCCCCAGCTCTGAGCTGGGGGTAAATCTGCGGCAAAATTGCTGATTTTCGGTTTGATTACCGCTGGCGGGAAATCCACCGGCGTTAATAGCGCAAATTTTCCCTATTGGGCCCAAAGGGGAATGAGGAATTCTCGAATGGGCCCAATGGGGAATGGGCAATAACCCTTCCGCCAAACCCGTGATCCAGCGCTAATAGCGCCGGCGTTACCGGCCAACTCGTGATGAGGCCCAATGTCTTTTAATTCACTACGAGCCTCTCTGGCTCCACAACCTTTCAGATGTGCTCTGTGCACGGCCTCGTTCACAATCACTGCCCACTCAGGCACACCCACAATCTTGCGCATGCACCTTCCATGCACCGCCACTTGTTCACCTTGTCTGCCAATCCCAAGCTTTACAATATTAGCTCCTTACCGTCTCGCCTTCTACAAATCCTGTGTGCAAACCTACGGGTGACGTAACCAATTTACTATACAAGGTAGTGCTAAAAAGTCAAATATCGCGCACAAAATGTTCTAACCCGTTGCCCCAAAATACACACACCCCCAACACAAACCCTAAAGCTGTGTTCCTGCCTCCTAGCAGAGTATCCCACTTTTCTCTTGTGTTCGAACTCGCAAGTAATATGTCTCCTCGAGACCTAACCACTTCGAATCACCTTCCGCAATCTAGGCCAGCTCCCTTGCTAAACCTTATGGGAATACTGCCATCTATGACCGGAGCTAAAACGCCCAACCCACAGGAAATCAACTTATTTACATACTTCTGTCATCCATGCCTTCGAGTCAATAGTCTAGGTTGTTCACCAGAACCTTTTACCTCTAAACTGGATGCGTCCTAACCACAGATAATGACATCTACCTCCGCTCCCGTGCCTACTAAACTTCAAAAAATTAAACAATACTTTTACAATACTCGACGATGCTATACAATACTAAACAATGCTCCACAATACTTGATAACCCCCTCACTCCCACGGTTTCTGTGTGACTGGTTCAATAGTTACACTTTGTGGTCTGCTGATGCTGCTCGGCCGCCGCTTCCCCCAAAGCTGCCACTTCACCTTCCTGGTCTGCTGGATGCCTCACAGACTTCGGTCAGGATATTTCTCAGGCTTGCTCCTGACAGCCTTTCCGTGGGGCATGCGTTCCCCGTCTTCTCAAGATATGCAAGGGGTCCTGCAGACTTTCATGTTCTGCAGCAGAGGAGTCTGCTACCAACTTGATGGGGGAGATGTCTCCCGTGGTGTACCAGAGGTCTGGGTGTCCGCCTGACTCTCAAGGGCCAACACCCTTCCCCAGAATAAACGGAGGACTCAGTCAATGGCAAGTTGAAACCAACAGGCATCATACAAGACAATTGAGATTCTCAAGTAATTCTCAGCTCTTCATGGTGTGTGATACAGTTCTGTACAAGTGTGGTGTCATCGCTTGCGACTTCCCCAAAAATCCTATCATCACAGAGGAATGGGTATCTATAGAGGTCTCCTGCAGAGGTTATTCTACTAGTCCTTGCATGTCAGGTGGCTGGCTTGTCCCGTCCCCAAGAAACTATCTATTACATTGATGCAGAGTAATTGCCTTGCCATTGGTTCATACCCTTTTCCATCCACCCCTGACTTTTTAAGCTGTGATTGGTTAGGGCTAATCTCCACAGGCCTGGGACTCGATTTAGTTCTCAGCCCTCTGTGGACCTCTTCAGGTTGATGTGAACGGTTTGTATGTGCATTGTAACTTGTGGGTATCACCTTTGCCTATGGGAATGCACTCCGACGTTGCAACACTTGTTGCCGTCTGCATCTGACTTGCAGCTTTCGATTTATTAGATAAGGGAAGCTCCGAGAGGCCCTCAACACTGCGGGAAACTGCTCAGAGGAAGCCATCCAATGGGTTTCCTCCTTCCTGGAGGATAGAAACTCCAAAATCACCTGGGGTGGACACTCCACCAGCTCTAATCCTGTAAACTGCGGTGTCCCTCAGGGAGCTAGCTTCTTCCCCCTACTCTTTAATTTATACATCTGCTGTCTCTGCACCCTTCTTTCACAGTTAGGGATCTACTTCACCAAGTTTGCAGATGACACGCAACTGATTCTCGAACTATGTGGAGACCATACATTAGACAACAACAGATTATCAGCCATCTACAATACCATCGAGAATTGGATGAAAGCTCACTGGATGTGTTTAAATAGCTCCAAAACAGAACTCATGACTTTCGGAACAAAGAAATCCTTACTAAATCTAGGCCCAGCCTACTCTTCCTTCAATATAAAAGACTCCAACATCATTGTCACTAATAAGGTCAAAACACTCAGCATATATCTGCAATCCTCATTAGGAGCGGAGGCACACGTCGCGTACCTGAAAAAAAACTGGCAGCACTACAAGAGGCTACTATGCCGTATTAGGCCATTCTTGAACACCAAAAACAGTGCCACCATTGCTAGAGCCACCATCCTGTCACAATTGTATTATGGTAACGCAATGCTACTGGGATCCAGCAATGGCTGCATCAAGCAATGTCAAATAATCCAAAATAATGCAGTCAGATCCATCACAGGGAAATCCAAACGAGAACACATAACTAAAGACAGAATCGACCTTCACTGGCTCACCTTAAAGGAGCATGTTAGTTTCAAATCCTTGACAATGGTCCACCGCTGCTTATATGGCACGGCCCCATTGTTAAACGGGATATCATATCGTGCCTCCTTTATTGTATATATTGGCCTAAGACCAGTCGCTCTGCGAAGAAAACTGTGTGGCAAAGTTCCGATCTTAGATTGACTTAGCCGCCATTTTAGGTCCATCCGCCATTTTGATTTCTACTCAAAAGTAATTATGTGTTCTAAAATGGTGGACAGTGTTTCCCGCTTGTAACTGAGCCGTCCTGAACCTTGTACGTGAGTTAATGTATAAACTGTCCGTTGGTCGAATGTTTGGGTTGAGTAAACAGACCATGTCCCATGCCTGACTTGTAGACAGAGGATTATCTGCACCAACAAGTCCGATCCGCGGACATACATCAACTACAATGTTGTACAAATACTAAACGTGGAGACTAGCTGAACTGCATTGTATAGGACATGTGTTAAGGCTTATTGTTAAATCCGAGAATACACTGTTGCCATTGTAACTTGTTCATATACAAACGGAAGATGATCTACATGCATATAGTTGGTTAAGTCAGAAGTGAACGCGGCACGAACCCTAGACCGAGTATCATTAACCTGTAGAGGGGCTGGACATTATGAGTGGAAATGTATAAAATGTACAACTATTTAGACGTCCAGTACCACTCACTTCTCACACCGAAAGGGCTGGTATTCGCTGTGATGTACTGAGGGCCAGATAGCTATCTGATACTTTGTTTCTTTGTAAACTATACAGTTATAGAATAAATATCTGTGAATCTTTATAAGCCTGTGTTTGGTGTATTTCCTTTTGGGGTACTCAGCCTCGATATTTCCTTTTGCTTTTACAGATGGCGCCCGAATAGGGACCCTCAAGATCGATGCCATCTCGTTGAAGGTTGACGCGGCTATCGGACCGGGATCGGACGGTGACAAAGGGGGCCCCTTTCTTGGATGAGACACGACACCTCAGCAGCACTGCACGACCCGATCCCTGGACGGTGAGCCCGCGGTCCGAGACGGCATCTTGACGAGGGTCCATATATCGAGGCGGGCAGATTTGCCGAAATCACCAACCACGTGGGACCTTTGTTAGTTCTTTGAAATCCGATCGGACCTCCTTAGGATTTGATCAGGTGAGTCGTGACCGGATTCTTAAGTATCCTGATAATTAGTTTTGGCGTATTGCACTCGCAAGTACAATTATTGACCAGGTAACACCAATATTCTGATATGCCTGGGAAATTGTCTGCCTGCTTCAGGGCGTTATTCCGCAGTGACAGACAATCTTTGGAATGTGACCGACCGGCGCCAATGGAGCGGTCGCCGGCATGAACTATGTACTATGTACTGTAAGCACGGCATTGGTAGTATAGTGTTTAATTATATTTGGCACAGACAAACTAGACATGCTTCCGAACTTCAGTGGCCAATCAATGGTAGTTTTGAAATTCCTCGTATTGAATATTATCAAAGAAAAAGGCTAGAACTGCAGCATTTGATGTATTACAGAACTGGATGAAAGAAGCTATGCAGCAATTTAAGATTAGGGAAAAACATGCGCGCTGTCATATGACGAGCGCCGAAAAAGCGTTGTTATATGACCAGAATAAACAGTCTGAGTAAGTTAATAATATGGATAGGGCTTTTTCACTTGGTATCCAGAAAATGTATCCTTCTAAAGACTTTCATATATCTGATGAGCTGATTGACAAACTTTTAAATGAACAAAGGCCTGGTGCCACTGCGCCACCTTCGTATGTTCCTCTTCCTGCTGTTATTCCTCCTCCTGCTCCTCCTATTGCTCCTCTTAATGTTCCTCTTCCTCCGGCTGTTGTTCCTCCTCTTGTCGTCGCTCCTCCTCCTGCTCCTCCATCTTTGCCTGCTGTTATGGGTCCGCTGGGTTCGCCTGTGCACCAGTGATAGCACCTCTGTTTCCGAATGTAGAAAATGTGCCTACTCTCCTTCTTCCAAGTGGTTGTGCAACGCTTGTAGTTGATCGGGGAGCGGAATCAAGGATTGTAACTCGTAATACTGTATTTCCAGAGAGAAAGCATGAATTGACTGCATGGGCTAACCATTGCATGGAGAGGGGTGAACAAGCTGATGTTTTTGCCACACTCTATAATTTAGACAATTTTCCTGAGAAAAACGTTTTTATTGAAGGATTAGGAGTTCATTTATGTATAATGTGGAACAGGCTAAATGATATAGATCTCCCACAAAGGTAAAGGGATCTGAATACTTTAGCATTTTCTAGAGATACTGTGGAGAAAGTACATGAGCACGTCGAGAGGGTTTTTGAGTATAGAAGGGAGTTGGAAAGGTTATGGAATGAAGATGTAGATGGTGATAGTTTGGATGCTATGTTAGTACAGAAATGGTTCTTTCCTCGTCGTAAGTCGATAAATGAGGAAACACGAATTTGTACAAAAGATGCGATTAGGTGGATTTCAGACACGTCCATAACACCCGTTGAAGTATATGACACGTATAGTCAGTATACGCCAGAAATGCATAGGAAAGTGATACAGGTAATGGTAGAATACCTGCAAGATGAATGTATAAAAAGAAAGATTTCTTGTCCCGCAGAATTACTGAATATTTATAAGAGAGCTTTTTCGTTTGACACTCCTTCAGCTGCTTTAGCGCTCGATTTAGCTTTGTTGCTCAGTAAGCGGTTGGAGTTGCCTACCTCTCAGTTGCCTATGAGAGAGGTCCCTCCGACATTTGTCCCAAAAATCGAGGTTCCAGCTGATGCCGAAACAGGTGCAGCTGCCTATGACATTCCTGCACATTATGTGTCGCAGTTCGTTCACGTCCCGTTTTCGAGACAGGAAGTGAACACCATTAAACAATCTATTCCCGATATTAGGAAGAATCCGACAGGGTTCTACAAAGAGATAGAATCTGTCTTGCAATCATCAGTATTTACCTTAAGCGATATTGATCTGTTATTTCCCGTACTCCTGCCTATTGACTTGTGGAAGCAGATTAGGACTATAGATGATGTACCAGGGTTCGGAGATACATGGGATAATATGGTTAGACTCGATAGAGAAAGGCCAGCTGGCGAGAGACCACCACAGGTAATACTGACTTTGCCTGATAGAATAGTTACGAAATTGAAAGCTATAATTCCTGAAAGAAGGATTATTTGGGACAAGCTCACTGCCTGTGTCCAAGGAAAGTCTGAGGGTGCTACCGAGTTCTTTAATCGGTTCAAACAAGTATTTTCAGATTTCAGTGGGCAAGACTTAAGCACAGAGTCTGGGAAACGACTATTCGTGGACAAATTTGTGCATTGATTGCTGCCTGACATCCAGTCGCAAATTATGTCCTCAGAGAGCGCTTGGCAAGCGAAGTCTCAAGTATTGCATATGGCTCAGTACTATGAGAATCGTGTCAATAACGAAAAAGAAAGAGTTGAAAGGAGACTTTAAAACAAAAGTGCTATTGCAGCAAATTGTTAGAGGCCCTAGAGGGGGTAATTCACAATTTAGGGGTCAGTATGTTCCACAGGGAAATGCGCCATTGGGTCCTGTAAACATAAACCAGTGTGCTTATTGCAGACAAGAGGGTCATTGGCGTGCACAATGCCCGATCCTCCAGCAGAGGTCGAATAACACATTTGGTAATATGGGTAGACGATCCAGAGGCCTCCCTGGGGCATGGGGTCCGGGTAGAAGTCAGTTTTCGCAGGATTCACAGCAACCTTTTTTCACAGAACAATCAGGCACCAAGTGTGGATAATAGAAAAATGTTTGATCATCCTTCTGCTGCTTACCTCTCTGAAGAACTTCCTTTCGACGACATTCTGTTTCGCTAGGATTGCCCGAAGCAGGGTTTGGAACTAACCCCTATTCCCGTTAATCAGAAAGGTCCCTACGTTGAGATGATAGTGGGAAATAGGAAACATCTATTCTTGATAGATACAGGGGCACAGAAGTATTTCATTGACCATTCACGGGTTTCAGACATTCCACTGTCAGGGCAAACCAATGTTTCTGTAGGGTTTTCTGGCACACCAGTAGTCTGTCAGGTTTCTTCGCCGGTACCGACTACTTTGGGTCCATTTATGGACCACTGTCCATTCCTTTTGACTATGAATTGCAGAGAGAATTTGTTGGGGTTGAATCTGTTGAAGGAATTTAAATGCAGTAATTCATTGTTCTTCTGATGGAGTGCGTTTGACGATTTCACCACAGCAACTTTCTGTCTCTCAGTTCTTAACCAGACCTTTGCCGCTGGAATTCAGTGATGTTCCGGAGTGTTTGTGGGCAATTGACGACAATGATGTCAGTGTTTTGCAAATTGAGCCCGTTAAGATTATTTTGAAACATGGAGTGAAGTTGCCACGTATTCCCCAGTATAAGATCTCGGTCAATGGTGAGCAAGCTTTGAAATGCATAATCTCTGATTTTGTGCATCGAGGGGTGATTAAGGAAATTGCAGGTAGTTTATACAATAGTCCTATTTTGTCCGTGTACAAAAAAGGTGATAATGCAATTCCTTTCAGTTTCATTATTGATTTACGTGCCATCAATAAGATTGTTGCTCCACAATTTCGCATTGTGCCTGATGTGACGACAATTTTAAATATGATTCCGGCTTCAGCTACTCACTTTAGTGTTGTGGATCTAAAGAATGCCTTCTTTAGTATTCCTATACACAAAGACAGTAGATACTTGTTTGCGTTCACCTTAGGGGGACGCTCGTTTACCTTTACCCGTGCACCGCAAGGTTACATGGAGAGTCCTAGCATCTACAGCAGGGCTTTGAAAGAGCAGCTCGACACGCTCGAGTTGCCCACTACTTGTACACTGCTTCAGTATGTAGACAATCTACTCTTAGCTGCTGACTCAGAGAGCGCCTGTAAGGAGGGTACCGTGTTGTTGCTTATCCACCTAGCACGACATGGACACAAAGCTTTGCTTAAAAGATTTCAGTATTGTCGACAGGAGGTCGCCTATTTAGGCTATCTCCTGTCAAAGGAGGGAAGAAGGTTGACGCCTGAGCGGATAAAAATAATTTCTAGCATGTCTGTCCCAAATACACAGAAGGAAGTCAGGGCCTTGATAGGAATGTCTTCTTACTGTAGGCAGTGGATCCCGAACTTCTCCTTTGTGATTAAACCAATGTTGGCTTTGACGAGGAAGGGCATTTCTTCGCCATTACCGTGGAACTTGGAACACCAGCAAGCATTTGATCTGCTCAAGACTGCATTGTACTCGCCACCAGTTTTGGGCAAACCAAACTATGAAAAGGCCTTAGTGTTGTATGTGTATGAACGTGATGGATGTGCTTTGGCTGTATTAACGCAGGAACATGGAGGGAAGAATAGGCCGTGCGGCTACTTTTCTTCCGCCCTTGATCCTGTTGCATGCGCTTTGCCAAGATGTTTGAGAGCCGTCGCTGCTGCTGCGTCTGTAAAACAGAGCTAGGGAATGGTCCTAGGCCATGCTTTAACCCTGATGGTACCTCACTCTGTAGATGTTCTATTAAACAGAACACAAACGCAACACCTCACCTCCGCACGATTAACGAGATACGAATTGATCTTGTTTGAACCGCACATTCAAATAAAGAAGTGTTGTGTCCTTAATCCGGCTGAGCTTTTACATTTCCCGCAAGGTACTGCTTGCAGTGGCGAAGAGTCACATGACTGCCTTTACACTACAGAGCAAGAGACAAAAGGCAGAATCGATCTAAAAGATACTCCTTTGAATAACCCACAAGGGGAACTGTTTTGTGATGGCTCCTGTTTCAAACTCCCGAATGGTACATCCACAGCTGCTTATGCAATCACCACATTGAGCACGGTCATGGAGACCAAAAGAATCACGCATAACTCTGCGCATGCCGCAGAGATTATAGCATTGACCCGAGCTTGTGAACTTTCCGAAGGGCTTACCGTAAATATATATACTGACAGTCAGTATGCCTTTGGGGTGGTTCACAACTTCAGCAGACTTTGGGCAGAAAGAGGTTTCTTGATCTCACATGGCACTAAAATCCAGCATGGCTCCTTGATAGTACGGTTACTCTCAGCGCTTGCACTCCCTACTCAGATAGCAATTATGAAATGCGCAGCACATCAGAAGATCATAGATAATGTAGGAAAAGGGAACGCTTTCGCTGACCAGATAGCCAAATAGACTGCCACTGATCTCTCTTCAGAAATGTATACTTCAAGGGAAGCCACAAATGCCTGTACTTTGAATCTGTGAAACACATTCAAGCTGATGCCACGTTAGAGGAATCTAAGAAATGGGCTGAGGGTTTGGCAAAATTGGATGATGATGGGTGTTGGGTGGACAAAGTAGAAGGGAAATGGTTACTGCCTGATGCATACATTACGATGATGGTTGTTATGGCTCATGGTCCCACCCATTTTGTGCACGAAAAGTCACCAAAATGTTGCAAAATGTGTGGGTAAATGATAAAATCCCTAAGGTAGCCGAGCGCTTTGTGCAAGGGTGTATGATCTGTTTGCAGCATAATTTGGGAAAGGGCACATCGACTCCTAGGGGTAGTTTTGGTCCACCTTCTGTCCCCTTCGAGGTAATACACTTCCATTTCATTGAAATGGAGCGTTGTAATAACTACAAATACGTACTAGTTGTTATCTGTGTTTTTAGTAAATGGGTTGAAGCTTTTCCTGTCAAAGATGCCACAGCTATGACAATGGCAAAAACCATGCTGAAGGAATATTTTCCTAGGTTTGGTTTGCCAAGAGTCATCTGGTCGGATAATGGTCCACATTTTATCGCTGCAGTAATTCTGCCGATATGCGTGGGATTACAGATCAATAAATGGTTCCATTCGGCTAGACACGCACAGAGTGCTGGATTAGTAGAAAGACACAATGGCATCATCAAGAACAAGCTCGCTAAGACGGGTACCCGCACCAAACTGAAATGGCCGGATGCCTTACCGATCGTTTTAATGTCTATGAGAATGACCCCTCAGACTAAGACTGGGCTCTCTCCATTTGAGGTGGTCATGGGTAGGCCAGCTAACATTTGGAATTTACCGAAGCCTCGTTCTCTACTCGACGTTGAAAATGTACTTCTTTCTGACTATTGTGGACAGTTAACTAAAAATCTGTAATTGATTAACCACCAGGTACGAGAGGCTTTACCTGTCAAATACGAGGGCCCAGGTCACAGCATACGGCCAGGGGACTGGGTCCTGACCAAGTCGTTTGAGCGATCTTCTTGCCTCGCACCTCGGTGGCGGGGCCTCCACCAAGTTCTCCTGGTCACACAGACAGCGGTGCGAGTGGAGGGCAGGAAGCACTGGATCCACATGTCCCACATCCAGAGGATTCCTTTCCCTTTGCCACACACTACAGAAGATACAGGACCCCTCACCAATACCGTAACCAACGATTGTGGAGCATCAAACAGCATCGAGAGTGCATCGCAGACTCTCCCTGAGCCCGTGGGGCCAGGGGAAACAGCCACTTCATCTCCACACTCTCCAACAGTTCCGTTCTTAAAATCTGTCTCGAATCTTGTGTCAAATCCTGCTTTGAACTCACCGCTTCCATCAGGAAGTAACGACACGTTGTTCACAGATCACTCAGTACCAGGGATCACAAGGTACAATCTGCGTCCGAGGAAGTATACTTTTTAGCATGGTTTGGCTGTGCCAGCAAGGAAAGTCATCAAAGGGCTTGTCTTTTTGGCCCGATCTTTTGTACATAAGGGGATTCTGTTGGCTAGGGTTTGTGAAAGGACTAAGAAGACGCTTGATCTGGAGATCGCCAGCACATTGACTTTGGTGAATTTGTTTGAAGAAACAATGCTTGCAACCGCTCCCACTCGTACGGAACAGATAAGAGACTGTGTGACCTGTCGTGAAAATGAACAATCGAATGCGTGGGCCTCGAGAACATATTGTTGTCTTGTGATAATGTTAACTGGGTTTACAATAGTCATTGCCTTAGGATTCTGGTATCTGGAAGAAGTACATCCGCTTGAAAATGTGTTACCCACTGAAAATGTATCCACTGTTTCTACGCCTTTCGTGCATCTGCACACTCTATCTCCTAGAAACTCTCAACACAGACAGAGTTACCATAACAATACTCTATTACTCATTATGAATGCTACACATGCCATTTTCAATAAGCCCAATTGTTGGGTCTGCTTGCATTTGCCGGATAATGGGGATAAGTGGCTGGGTTGGTATATTCATCCTTTACCTTTGACGACTGCCTGCTATGCTTCTCTAAGGGCACTATTCTTTGTCCGATGGAACAATAGCATCTCGGGGAACTTTGATGGAACTAACTTGAATTATTTTGAGAAACGTGTTCTAATGCCCCTGGGATGCTCACTCTTTGCGAATAGGAGCAAGCCTAATGTTGCTTCTATTAGGCCTTCTGATAGACTGTCCCGTCCTTTTCAATCTTTGATCTCTTTCAAGATGGCTCCTATAGGCAATAGGGATGCCACGCCACCTTCTTAGACTGTTAACCACAGCCCTGATTCAGTTTCTTTCTGCATACAGAGGAATGGTACACAGTCAATGGGTGATTTCAAGTGTTGTGCCAATGTTGCGAATTTGACTAGTGCGCACAGACCTTTGTATGTAGACAAACCTGTCTACTTTGTTTGCGGTAATATAGCATTTCCATGGTTACCCAGGGATTGGCAAGGAACCTGTTATTTAGGGATTCTGTTAACCGGGGTATTCATTGCTAGTACTGTAGAAATTTCTAAGACTCGTCCACGGCGGGATGAGAATTGCGATACTTCAGCACAAGTTCTGGGTGACATAGCTAAATCCTTTGTGCCATTTTGGGGACAAATACTGAACTCTGAAGATATCAGAAGACTAGCGAGAGTACTGGAGAGGACCATCAACCGGACCACTGACATACTCTATAATATGAATTTAGAACAAAAAGCAATAAGGTTAGTGGCACTTCAGAACCGGATGGCTTTAGATGTAATCCTGGCTGAGCGTGGTGGGGTATGTAAATTAGTGGGGTCCGCTTGCTGTGTTTTCGCGCCTGATTACTCCCGAACTATCTTTAGGGCGATACAAAACCTGCATGTTCTGGGATTTTAGTGCTTGGTTCAGGGACTTCTTGCGATCTTGGGGATGGAAGCTACTTTCGGTCATGCTGATTATTTTAGGTATTCTGGTGTTTTTCTGTTGTTGTATACAATGTCTTCCTGGTATGTGTTCGTTGTTAGGAGGATGTTGTGCACAAGCGATGGGTACAATAGGGCACAAGGTGTACGTCCCAGAGAAAATATCTAATGAATTCGTGCTGAACGAAATCTCAGTATCCGACCTCATGGCAATTGATATCTCCGATAGTGATTCAGGATGAATGGACATTGAGACATGGAGTTATTCGTAAAGTGACTAGAAGTAGTTTAGCGCTTGGCTTAGGCCAAAAGGAGGGTTTGTTAAACGGGATATCATATCGTGCCTCCTTTATTGTATATATTGGCCTAAGCCCAGTCGCTCTGTGACGAAAACCGCGTTGCAAAGTTCCAATCTTAGATCGACTTAGCCGCCATTTTAGGTCCATCAGCCATTTTGATTTCTACTCCAAAGTAATTCTGTGTTCTAAAATGGTGGACAGTGTTTCCCGCTTGTAACTGAGCCATCCAGAACCTTGTACGTGAGTTAATGTATAAACTGTCAGTTGGCCGAATGTTTGGGTTGAGTAAAGAGACCTTGTCCCATGCCTGACTTGTAGTGAGAGGATTATCTGCGCCAACAAGTCCGATCCGCGGACATACATCAACTACAATGTTGTACAAATACTAAACGTGGAGACTAGCTGAACTGCATTGTATAGGACATGTGTTAAGGCTTATTGTTAAATCCGAGAATACACTGTTGCCATTGTAACTTGTTCATATACAAACTGAAGATGATCCACATGCATATAGTTGGTTAAGTCAGAAGTGAACTCGGCACGAACCCTAGACCGAGTATCATTAACCTGTAGAGGGGCTGGACATTATGATTGGAAATGTATAAAATGTACAACTGTTTCGACGTCCAGTACCACTCACTCTCACACCGAAAGGGCTGGTATTCGCTGTGATGTACTGAGGGCCAGGTATCTATCTGATACTTTGTTTCTTTGAAAACTGTACAGTTATAGAATAAATATCTGTGAATCTTTATAAGCCTGTGTTTGGTGTATTTCCTTTTGGGGTACTCAGCCTCGATATTTCCTTTTGCTTTTATACCATCATACCTTAAAAAGGAATTCAAATGGTATGAACCAAGCCGCAGTTTAAGATCGGCTAAACAAGGTCTACTTGATTTCGTCCATGTCAGAACAAAAGCCACAGGCCTAGGTAGGGCTTTTCCCACAAAGCCATCTCTCACTCATTCAAAAAACAGCTGAAAACCACCCTTTTCAGGTAAAAGGACACTATACTCCCTGATACTCTTTTGAACCTCTCCTTCTTCTTTTTGTTTTAGTCCTGTGCCTTCTTTGTCTTTGTGTACCTGTCACGCCCTGATGCTTGCGCGCTCCGGGTCGCGTTACAAATATATAAATAAAATAAATAAATAAATGCAATGCTGGGATCGGCTCTACTTTCCCTCCACGGGTGACTATCCATTTTCTCATTTGGCTGTACCACGTGCTTAGGGACCACAAAATCGAGCTCTTCAACTTGCATTAATGAGGACTAATTCCATTTCTCTGCAGCTGGTCCCCTTGTCATTTTAGGATTGAAATGTGCCGTGTAGCTCTGACCTTGGCTGTGATCTTGCTTCGTGCTTCATGCAGCCTGAATAAGCTCTCCCCGTATTAAGCTCTGTGGCTTAAGGCCTTTTGTAGTTTTTCTTAGACTTCATAATGTGGCTTCTACATACTCTTGTTATAATAGGTAACCTATAGGTTAATCACATATGGTCCTACCAGGCTACATATATACTCCAGTAGACCCATAGGGTAATTTGTGTTAAGCATCAGCAAGCATGCTCAGCATCTCTTGTGCCTTGCGGTTCTGCGTTGCTGCATTTGGCTAATGACAAAATAATAAAGCTTTGACATTATGTATATGTATCCGTCCTCTATCTATAGAACTGTATAAGCATGTTCTTTGTGTATGCAAATGTGTGTTTGTGTGAAGCAGTGCAGATCTGCAAGTGTGCTTCATGTTTAACATTACTACGTCGTGGTGTCACTAATGACATCAGCGCAATGGTTTCTTCGTGTTTAATCAAGACTGTCCATAAGGGTATTTGCATCCACAATCTCCATTTCTTCTCCTATACCTGTGAAGATGTGTACTGGATTTGGGCTGCATGGCTGGCTGAGAGGATACCTGTCAGCCTATTTGTCAATCATGGTTGCACTCAGGATTCGTCTGAAATAAGATGGGTGGCTGCAAGCATTTCTGGTTCTTCTTCATGACATGAATCTGGGGTGAGAAGGGGCATTCTCGGAACCCTCTCTTCACTGTTTATTTTGGTGTCTGAAGTCCCTGGGCCTCTTCCCCAGCCCCCTGTCTCTCCTCCAGGGGAGTTGCTAGGTCTGGAAAAGATCCGGGGCTATGCTGATGTCGGAACTGTTGGGACTGGGGGCTAGCTAGTCTTTTTGCTGTAGCTCCTGAGATTCTATCCGGGCTACAACCAAAAGATCAGGGGTTACAGCCCCATAAGCTCCCCCCTAGCAACGCCCCTGCTCTCCTCAGTCAAAAGATGTTTGCACAGTGATAGGCAGGGCTGTCTCTGCGCTTGAAGGGCTTGGTGCAGTGTCCCAACAAGGGGTTAACTATAAATAACAAAAGTAAATGGGAAATGTGTGTTGTGGCCATTGTCTCCAAGAGGTGCAAATGATGGCTGATTAGAAAGGGAAGGGGTGCACAAATCTGCATGCCATGTGAAACAAAGCTGGGGATATGATTGTTTCAATCTCACTGCATTTCTTACGATTTATTCCATCTAACATTACTTTGCATGCTTGTAATTGTAGAGTTTCAATCACAATGGGGAAATTAAAGCTACAGCCGTAATTAAATATTTGAGTCCCAGCTTGCAAGATAAAAAGATACATCTAGCACTACGTGTTGCTGTTTATGGTAAAACTGTGCATAATTTATATTTATTTGAAGCTACTGGAGCTCATGTTTCTCCTGAGCGTAATTTGACGGTAGGGACCTGGTACGTTTACACTCGGGCATAGCCATGGGCCGCCTCAACATTTTCATCATTTGCACTGCTGGGTGCAAATGTAAAGGGCAAAGAGTGGAGTACAAGCATGTACGCTGCCTTTTGCACCTCACATTTGTACTCAGCAGTGCAAAGTGAGTAAACGCTGCCTGGCATGCTGGCATGCCGCGCAGCAATTTCTTTTCATTGTGAACACTGCTTGCCATGATCACATGGCAAGCAGTGCTCTGCTCACAATTGAAATTAAACCCTCCCCGACATGTGCGCATGTCAGGGACGGTTTAATTTCAACTGAGAACATTGCTTAGCATGCACGTATGGCAAGCAGTGTTCCCAATTGAAGTTAAACCCTTCTCGACATGCAAGCATGTCAGGGAGGGTATAATCAGTGCTTTAAGTGGGCCGGGGCCTGCCGGGGCCGGGCCCCGGCAGTCTCCAAAAAGTGGGGCTGAGCCGGGGCCCTGCCGGGGCCCCCCGGCCTCACCACGCCATGGCAGGACGCATTACCCCGCCGCGGCCGCAGCCGCGACGGGAGATGCGCCCGCCACTTTAACGTCAGGCAAGCTGACAGAAGTGCCAGCCAGGCACAGCGTTGCTGTGACTGGCTGGCACTTCCGTCAGTCACTGTAACTTTCTCTGATGACCCCTCATCTGAGGGGCCATCAGAGGAAGCTAGAGTCCCTTAGTTTTCCCTCGCCAGGTCACTGACCCTCAGCGAACCCGCGGGCTCCGTGATCTAATCTGCAGATTAGATCACGGAGCCCGCGGGTTCGCAGAGGGTGAAAGACACCTCGGGCTCAGTGATCTCTGCTCTAAGCAGAGATCACTGAGCCCGAGGCGCCTTTCTGCTTTGGCAAGGCTTTATAAAAGATGCCTTCAACTGTGTACGTTTAAGCCATCTTTTATAAACGTAGACATATTTCTATGTTTATAACAGACGGCTTGAATCGTACACAATTCAAGGCATCTTTTATATAGCTTTGTCGACGGACAAAGCCACCTTGGGTTTTGTCCGTCCTCACCGCTTTATAAAAGATGGCTACGTTTCAAGCCGTCTTTTATAAACATAGACATATGTTACAAATGTCTATGTTTTTAAAAGGCAGCTTGAAAAGTACACAAACCATAGTAAGGTAAGCACACAAGTGTGCGTAACTTACTATGGTTTGTGCACTTACAAGCCACCTTGTATAAGCATAGAAATATGTAACATTGCTATGTATATAAAAGAAGGCTTGAAAAATCACAAACCATAGTAGTACGCAAACAAATATATAAATGCTCAAATACATTTATATATTTGTTTGCGCAGCTTACTATGATTTCTGCACTTTTAGGCCACGCCCGCAATGGAAGCCACGCCCCCAAACGAGAGCCCCCCCTCAATTTTTTACCCCACTTAAAGCACTGGGTATAATTGTAATTGTACAATCTGCCTGCCATGCTGACATGGCAGGGAGCGTATACAATGGATCCCTATAGGGTCTGCTTGCTTTATGATTCTGCTTCATGCTTCTGCATACAGTAGGCGGACCCCATAGAGATCTCCAGCATTTGGGCCAGCATGAAAATCCATCCCAGCGCAAATGCTGGAGCATTTGGATGATGGAGAAGCAGTTGAAAAACAAGTTGAATTCTGTCCCTCGCCTCCACCGTACAAGTAATTGAAAATGAGCCGTGTCATCAATGGAAGGCGTTAAAGCCTTACACAAGACGTTTACGTCTTCCATTGATGTTACGACACAATTGAACATGAGCCCCACTGAGTTCTCTGTTTTTAAGGCAGTAGTACACCAGTTGTATCAAAGGTTAACATGGAATTTGCTGTGATATGGAGGAGCCCACCTCCATGCGTGTCCCAATGTAGGAATTCAAGCGATAAGGGCAATTTTACATTTAAGTAAATGTGGAAAACTACTAGCTGCACTGCATGCTGGTGTTTATCAACTTAGATTGATACAACTAAACTGGAATGTAAAATGACACGTGCTATCAATGCTAGGACTTAAAAACCATGATTTGAAAGCTCTGTTTCAGCCTATGTTTTGCGAAACAAGAGCATGAATGAAGTAATTAGGTGAGAAAGTGAGCAGTGGTTTGTATGTATATATTTTGATATGCTTAAAACTAGTTTCTAAGTAACAGAACACTGTTCAAAACAGGTTGGCAAATACAGGGAGAGAACATTGAGGAGAGCCAGGGGATGGGAGAACAATTAATTGGGTTGATCCCATTTGGCTATGTACACAAACCGGGAGATCTACATAGATCTGTGGGGAACTTGTGTCCAATTCTGGCAGGGGATTTTTAGCCTTCCAGTACAATTTATGAGCACTCTAACACATGGAAAATTCCAATAGATGACTGGTCACCAACAATATGCGGGATATGCTGGCACTGCAGAAGGTAAAACACATGCTGCTGCCATTGCAACAATATAGCATAATTGTCATTTTAAACCATTGTTGTGTGATGCTGGAGCACTCAATATGTCTGAAAGAGCTATACATGTAAGCCGGGCATGGTCCATTTGTCATGCACCAGAATTACCTGCGTGCTTCCTGAAGGGAGAGGCAGCTATCCTGTGAGGTGTTCTCTGTGATACTGCCTCCTTCATGAAGGGCAGATGGGTGGCAGGTCTCCACCCATTATGAATAATTCATCCATCGATAGAACCCTACACTGCTCAAATTGTTGATATAACGATTCATATATTGTCTGGTTGGGTTGTTATATGATTTGTGCACATTTCAAGTCATCACTATAAGACGTAATGTTATTTTAGCCCTGTAATTGACACTTATTTTTGCATATAACTTGGTCACATGGTTTCTGCATATACATTTTTTCAAAAATGCCAATTATTTTGACATAAAATCTTTTAATTGTAGTCAACCAGGTAGGCTTTGGCTTACCTTTCCTTGGCTGAATTATGTGACCTGGCATGTGAGTAATTTGCATAAATTGGGGTTATGCTAAACTGGCAGTGGACTTTATTTTTTAACAAAGCAGAACGTGGCATATGCTTAAATATTTTAAAACAGTATAACGATTTGGTTGGAATTCTCCTTAGATTGTTTTTGTACATGCAGCCATAAAAGAAACAAAATATCCTTGTTCAAATCCTGAATGCAGATGCAGGCGCACCATCCAACACACAGCAAAATATGTACCATTTCCATCCAGAGTGGGAAACCAATTTCCTCCAGCATAAAATGAAAGAAACACACACAGACACAGACACGACAGCATTGAGAGTAATTTTGCAATAATGCACATCAATTAGGCAAATCATTTTCCCAAAGGAAGCTGTCTACGGTCCTAAAAAGAAGGTAAATTAAACGATGCAATGCAAATGCTTTTACAGAAACATTCTTCAAATTTGCTAATAATTTGATGAAAAACGAATGTGCTTTCTAGATGGTGCAGTTGTGAAGGGCAAAACATAACAGGTGATGGCTGGAAAGTTTAGAATGAATCGTAACCTCTGGCATTGCTCGGGACATCCCCCAAGCCATCATTTTTTGCCTGCCAAACTATTTCAGAAGGGGAAAGACCATATGCAAATCAGGCTTGGTCCCACTGTAAAAGGGGCAGTCTAGCCCAAACTGTTAGGTCACATCCCTTCTGCACGAGAGCACAATCATCCCCAGAAAGGTTTTGGCCTTGTTGGGCATCATCAGTGAGAAGTAGCTTGATCTGTAGGTCCAGCATGCACGGGACCCACGTCTGGGCATACCTGTCCCACTCGAGGTGACTATAGCAAAACACAAGAGGTGATGGCTGGAAGGTGTCAAATTGATCTTAACCTCTGGAAGGGTGCAGTGACTCCTGTGTCGTAGTCTGTTGCAGAGGCGTAGGCAGGGTAGGGCCTGAGCGGGCAAGGCCCACAGAAAATCTGTAAATGCCCACTCAGCAGGGCTGTGTGGGCATTTACAGATGTCAATGACCCTGTGGTGGGCTCAGGGCCAGCCTTAGAAGCTGCAGCGCCCCAGGAAGCAAAATATGGAGCCCCTCCCTCCACCCGTGCGCCCATGGTCATGCAGTGAGCGCCACATTTTTTAATAGGCGCGGCAGGTGCCCAATTGTTATTAAATGCACTCTGAACCTGAGAGCGCACAGCATTTAATTTCAATAGGGCACCTGCCGTGCCTTCTCCCACTGCACCCTTGACTCCCTGAGCTGGCGTGGCAGGGCAAGCTGGGCGGTCTCCTGGGTGGCCCTACACTGAGGCCAGCCCTTGGTGGTCCCAGCTACATTAGCTTCAGGCCCTACTTGTTAGACAATCCTGGCTACACCTCTGGTCTGTTGTAAGAGATTTAAAAAAACTTTCCTGAATGTATGTCTGCCATGTCAGGTGGTTGCCTATCTTTGTGAATCTGCCTTTTTCAGACAGGAACTTCCTGAAATCCAAACTTTGATCCCGTCTGAGTGCTGTTTCTGTTTCAAGCTACACACCAGATTACCGAACACTAGTGGCTAGCAAGCAGTTTTAGTCTTTACATTGAATGTCCCCCTTGGTTTCTTACATTCTGATATGTTTGACCATTTTTAGGAGACAGCTACTCATAAAACATAATGAAATAAAGACGCTTTTGAAGTTATTAATATCAATGGCCTTCTAATGTATGTCATGACTGTCTCTAAATCATGGAAACCGACGCATTCTGTTATGTGCCCAGCATGCAAAAATGCCAAATACTCTGTTCAATATTTTATGTTCCCTGTCCTTTTTTCTAAAGATGTCTGCCAAAAGAATTTGAAAATAAGTTTAAACAACCACATGGTGAAGACCTTAGTGGAGGTTGGATCTCTCCGTAAAAACACAACAAACCCTGATGAAGTATATGCAGTAACAAGGTTGGCGTCACAGAAATATTTGGTTACAACTAACGTGACATGATACTATAATATACACATTTTAGATGATAAATAATGAACACTGTTATTGTAATAATGCAAAATACATTAATTGTATTGTATGCTGTTATATTAATATAGTTTGTTATTTTATCTATATTAATAACAGTCCAAATTTGATAATAGGTTTGTGGCTTGTGGATGCGTTGTTCCTTATACAATTCCACACTGTTTCACCAGTCTGCACCGAATTTTGAATAGTTACCTGTTAGAACCCTCTGGACATTACTCGGTACATGAAATTTGGACACCACACCCATTTTCCTGGATTTCAGCAAAAGTCAAAAAGTATTTGGGGGTTTCTGGCTTGGCGAAGCGTTGTTCCTCATACAATTCCACACAGTTTCACCAATCTGCCGCACGCTTTGCATAGTTACCTGTTTTACCTGTCAGGATCCTCCGGACATTAATGGCTACATGACATTTGGGCATCCCGCTCCTTTCCGCGGATTTCAATACTTTCACACATGAGACGGTTACCTGAAATCGGCAAAACATCAGTGTGGTCATAATAGGACCGGTCTCGACACGATGAACAAAGCCAATATATTTGCACCACAATGCATCGCAACAAACTGCACCATGTCAGGGTGAGGCGACAGGTGGGGAGAGAGCACAGAAGGCAGCAAACTAACTCTCGCCTGCCCCCCAATTTCTGCTCTGGGGTATGTCCGCCAGCCACACATGCCCATTCCCAGTGCAGTATACTTCAGGGTGCAAAGCACATCAAGCAATAAGCAAATTGGAACAGCAACCTACCGGATCACTGATTTTCAGCAATTGTTGAGAGTGTTGTCATGTCTGTTTGTAAAAAGGGTACTTTTTGCTGGTTATTTTTAAATTATGTTATTTGTTATTCATGTGCAAGTTGTATTTTATTTGGGATTGTATGACTTTCATCGAAATAAACAGAATGAAATTGAATAGAAAATAATATAACGAAAAGAAAACTATTTGTCAAACACGAGCACTGCAGCAATAGCTACAAACTACAAAGCAGGAGGGAAAGCAGGCTCAAGCAAATGATCCATTAAACATTTTTAAAAGTTAGAAAGTGATAACCAATGAGCTACGGCAAGAGGAAGAAAAATCAAAAAGAGCCTTCGAAAAGAGCAAAAGCAGCACCAGTTGCTTTGGGAACAACAGGAAATAAGCCGTGAGAAGATCAGCGCTGCCGAGGGGAGAACAAAGAGAAATAAGTTCAGATAGGTAGGCCGCAGCAAGACCAGGAACACACTTGACCACAGTAGATAAAAGATGGGCTTGAAATCTTACATGAATAGGGAGCTAACGAAGAGGAGGCAAGTATGGGAAAAGGTGAGTAAAATAGTTAACACCAGAATGAAGAACAGATTTACATGGTAGGGGGACACAAAATGAACAACAATAAGGAAGACGGAAGCAAACTAGTGCTTGATTAAGAAACCTAGTTGCTGAGAAAATAAACAAGAGACATATGTTCTTATATATTAAATAACTGGCAATGACAAGATTGGTAGAGGGAGAGAATTTTCCCTTTTTTAAGCGAGACGAGGATTAAAAAATGAAAGCCAAATTACGGGCACAGCCTGGTAAGAGAAGCGGCACAGGAGGGGAAGAAAATTGAAGTAGGTGGAAGACGTTTGGGGAAATAGCACTTCTGTTTTATTGGAATGAAGACAAAAAAAGGCATCCAGGATTCTATAGCAAAAACATTGGGCTAAGCAGTGCGAAGATCATCGCCAAAGGAGGAAAAAGAAGTTAACATTTGCATGTGGTCGTTGTGCAACTGGATGGTGAAGCCATAAGATTGCATTAAGGGTGCACGCGGTATGGTAGGGACGAGATTAAGACATAGAACAGCATCTTGTTGGCCACTGTACCTCAGAAACGTATGCAATGAAAACAAGCCTTCCAGAAGACCTTCCAAGCCAGAGGTTTTAGAGGTTTCATAAGCAAGAAACAATGTATGATATGGCGTTGTTTCAAGGGAATTTCTTAGTTTCTGAGCTTCCTATCACATAAATACTGCCTTCTACTCTTCAACCACAGCTTTGCAGCCTATGACAACCAATATTGCCTTTAACTGGAGTTTCCTTTATTAAAGCATGCCTCTATGATTACATTTACAAACATACTGCAGAAAAAGCACTCTATATTTAGCATTTACTTCAAAGCTACAGAAAATGTAAAACATGAGGGGAAACACAACCAATGCTTTGTTCACATTAACCATAAATGTAACTGTGGCGCTGCATAGGTAAGCCATGGGTATAGTCATGATAGAGCGGGGCTACACAACAAACAGAATCAACATAACGTAAGTCGGGGGCACCACCTCATATGCAAAATATCTAAGCTGGTAAATTAGCACCACGGGTTGAGCGCTAGCTGCTCCAATCTGTGTGTGATCTGCAGGTTGCGGGTTTGAATCCCGGAAAGACAAACTCAGGCTGTCATCCTTCCAAGCTCGAAAATTGAGTGCCAACTTTAATTGGGTGATCATAATATGTAAATAGGTTCCTTGTACAGCAATTTGGCAAAGGCCATATATAAATAACAAATCATTACCTACATATTTCCAGTTACTGCCATCCTATGGAAGTTCCAGCCATACATGCTAGGGAAATGTATCATATGCAACATAAATCCCCATATTTCAGGGAGCTGTCATGATATACCATGTGTGCCCTCCAGTATACAGAAAGTGACATTTGTTGCTGCATCAGATTGTACATTTGTGGGTACAATTAATTTATTTGATAAAGGTCTTGAGGAGGGGTTTGATATTCCTAATCCCTTTTTATCACTTAGCTGGGAGAACCGGGTGATGTCAAATCCTGCTTGGCGCAGTGAATACATTTCTTTCAAAATGAAGTTAAATATCACCCTTGGAACTGGCCACCAGGGGGGCGCACGGATGAGCTGCATCTCCATGTGAGCGCTGCGCCCACTGGTCCAAATGGTGGTCTAAGCCCCCACTGTATGGCCCACCACCCCAGAAAAGTTTAGGGACCTTCCGATATGAATATGCCCTCCTAAGGCTGATCGCAATTTTGAAGAAAATCGCTGCTGAATTCGCTGAGAAATCGCCTGATTTCTGGTTGCATAGTGAGCTCTTGGCCCGCCTCAGCCCGTGTCACTGAAACTGAAAGCAACGCTATAACAGCTACACACACCGGACTTTCCAGTGAGTACAGCAGCGCAGGATTACTGAAAGATAAGCGAGAGACCACCCCCACTCCCCGGCGAATACTTGACCAGTGGGCTGGAAGCCACGTGAACCCTCTGGTATACTTCGTGGGGGAAGGAGGAGCGGTGACGGACGCGACGCAGAAACAACTCTCCAGATAGTAAGTGGCGGTAAGCTGCCCGACACCTCGCTCCCTCCTCTCCCGGTTCCCGACATGCCCTGCTCTCCTTTAAACTGCAGGACCCAGGCTGCGCGGGTGGACCGGAGGCACTGAACGCAGTGACTCGTTCCCCCGACACAGGTCCTCGGCCTGGGCGCAGAGAGTGGCGTATTGCCACACGCAACATTGGAGATCGGGAACCTCGTCCAATAAACAGAACACTCGCCCCAGAGGAGACGGTGCGCGGCGGACAGAAAGGCGCCCTCTCAATAAGAAACAGCCTACATATGAATTGTCCCAAGGATACCCTTGAGTACTCCTGACCCGGCGACGATCGCATTGAGTGAAAAAACCCTACTTGGACTGGTCTAACGGAGGAGGGCTCCTCCCTGAGGGGACGAAGAGTGGATTTTCCCTTGCTGAAGAAGAGCATTCACGGTCGCCAGTTCTTTAGTGCCACAGACCTCAGTGAGTAACCACTTTTGCCTGGCTTAAAGTGGTCATAGACTGCCTATTATAAGGCTGATACATTGGTCACCCTGTACCAACTGCGCAACACCGGATTACCCGGGAAGGGATTGAGAAATGAACACTCTCCCCTAAGGATACGGCCTACATATCGTTACAGCCCAAGCGAATTGGACGAAAAGGGGACCCGACCCATGCTGGGGATAAGATCTGAGGAGAAGAAGAGAACCCGTGAAAAGTCGACTCGGGTGAAGGAAATCGGGTACAGAGACAGGTACTGACAGACGCTGCATTCCTGGAATCACTCTGAGGTTGCCCAGACCAATGCCAGGGGTTCAGATTCATTCAAAACCTTCCACCCATCACTTTTGTGCTTACTGTTTGTCTCACTATGTGAGAGAGGGTATGCCCAGACGTGGGTCCCTTGCTCGCTGCGCCATAGGTAACCAAGCTGCACCTCACTGAGGAGGCCCAACAAGGCCGAAACATGTCTGGGGTTGCTTGTATTTCCATGCAGAGGGGACCTGGCCTAGCAGTTCGGGCTGGGCTGCTACCATTGGTGGCAGTACCTGACTGATTTGCATACAGCTGGACCCCTTTTGCAATGGCGCAGATGGGCTAAAAAACGTTGGTGTGGAAGGTTGCCCAGAGCAATGCCAGGCGTTCAGATTCATTCAAAACCTTCCACCCATCACTTTTATGCTTACCATCACTCTGAGGGCACCAAGGTTCTGGGATACTGGAACCCAGTCATACTTGCTATTTTGGCATGCAGTTAAAGATGTGGAACCGAAACTGAAGTCCCCAAAGATCACCTCACGACTCGGAAAGGACAGCACCCGCAGGCAGTCTCAATTGAAGGGAAGTACACCCTCACTACACATGAGAAGCCTGCTGCACCTGCGATAAAGAGACGGAACAAGGGAAGGCCCCGTGACACGTGGGAAAAGCAGAGCCTGTATAACTAAAATAGACATGCAGCCTATTTGGTCCACAGAAGACACAGTCTGGACAAAGAACGTAAGAACTCAACAGAGGGTTGGGCCCCCAGTTTCGGAGCGTGTGCCCTCCTCTGACTCCTGAGTGACACATCAATCAGAAGGTATTGAACCTCTGCACTTCTGTGAAAGTCCTTGAGACCTACTCCTGTGGACTCCACATATTAACCATAAACAGAACTCTGGCAAAAGGTACTTGGTATACCCACTCTCCCACTCTGAGCACCCTGAGACGCAGGCACTGAAACTTTGGCGGTATTGGTCCCCATGGGTGGCCGAGAGTGTCGGGCCCCCTCCTCAGGGGGGTGTGCCCTCCTCCATAGACAGCACGCTTCAGAGCTAAAAGCTCCCTCACAGCATATAAGAAGAAAGGGTGTACTGAACTGGAAATTGGAAATGACCCTGCTCCAGGCCGGTTGAGTCCAAGTTGGGGAAACGCACGCAGTGGCGGACATCATACAACATAGTACACCCTACATACGTGACACGGATCAAAATACCTATGGACATAAAACAGAAGCTTGCAACGTATTGATTCCTCCCACACCGCATTGAGCCCAGCCACTCTCTAGACACCAGGATGGCGGCCGCAACTAAAGGCGACGTAGCAGCCTTACTGAGCGAACTCAAGAGCATGAGGGCGGATATTGGCTGGAAAGTCGATAAAATAACGCAAAGAATCGACAAGATGGAAGAAAGGCTAGAGGAGGTTGAACACAGCCAAACCTCTCTGGGAACACTTGAGTCCCAAATAGATTTAAGGATTTGGGAGATAGAAGCTAGGGAGGAAGAATTTTGTCTGAAGATGGACGATTTGGAGAATCGAGAAAGGCGGAACAACATACGCATCTTTGGTATCCCGGACAAAGAAGGAGAAACGGAACAAGACTTAAAGACGACCCTCCACACGATTATGAAGGTCTTGTTTGCAGATGAGTCCATCGATGAACCCAAAATCGACCGCATACACAGAGCTGGAGCGGTGGCAGGCGGCCCAAAGACGGTATTGGCGCGATTCCATAACTACGCTGATAAAGCGACGGTCCTTGAGAAAGCCATCTGCACCCCACAGATTCTTTTTGACACAGTAAGGATATCGATCTTTCAAGATCTATCATCATTAACTTTCGCCATGAGAAGAATGTGTGCCGCTTACCAAATGGCTTAAAGAGAAAGGGGTCCGGTACCATTGCGGCTACCCATTCTCACTCACGTTTGAGTGGGAGGAAACGACGATGCGATTGCGAACGAAGAGGGACATTCAGACTTGCAAGACCGACCTGCTGGGAAATAAAGAAGGCGAGGCAGTCGAGGGCGGAAGACAGAATGAGGACAGACAGTGGCGTAATGAAGGCCTGAGGCGAGGGTGTGTACGCTGATCCAGAAAAGTTAGGAGAATGAATGAATCCCCTCGTGCAGACCATTGATGATACTGAAATATCTGCAGAAGACTGCCCAGATTAAACATGCAATTGATGAAACATCTGGCTGTATCCAACAGAGATCTATGCAATGGCATGTTGGTGGTCATAATATCAGGAGGGGACCTGAGGTTTAAAGCATGAGAAGGAGGTGAGGCCAAGTGGTACTGGCATTTGGGGGCTCAAAAGTTATTTGAATGTTCATTGATGGGACCGGGGCGATTCCAGTTCTCACTGGTGGTCCAACTCCGGCTGGGAGAAGTAGACCAGGCTGGTTGACGCCGTTTAAATATATGGTGGGGAGAGGGAGAGGAGGGGGAGCAGGTACAAAGTGTTCCATAGACATGTGATGTGTGGTCTATTGTATTACATAGAGAAACCAGATTGGTTAAGGTCCATTTTGAGCACCCGAAGAATCACAAATAGGTAATGGCAGCAACACTTAACACAACGATAGATGCGCTCTTCAGAATCTGCACACTTAATGTCAAGGGGCTTAATTCCCCCACAAAGAGATCCCTGGCGTGCAGGGAATTTCGGAGGTCTGATATAGACGTGCTATTCCTGCAAGGGACTAAGTATGCAAGGGGTGAAGAACGTAGGGTCATACAGTCTAAAATGGGGAAAGAATATTGGGTATCCGGTCCTCTAAAGAAGGTGGGGGTGGGGATATTGGTTAGGAAGAGCCTGAATTTAGAGGTCTTCAAAGTATGGATGGATGTAGAGGGAAGAGCTCTGATTGTAGTAGGTAGTATGAGTGGTCTAACGATCACACTAGCAACCCTTTATGCCCCCAACACGAAACAAACTGGGTTCCTACAGCGCACAATATCCAAGATAATGCTGGAGGCCGCAGGCCATGTGATACTGGGAGGGGATTTCAATCTATGGGCGGATACTAAAATGGACAGGCAGGCACCTTCCCCAGATTTGACTGAACCGGGTGACGCAGGCCTAACGGCAGTAGCGGGGATGATGCAAACATACGGACTGAGGGACATATGGCAGGAAATACATCCAAATACTACAGGTTACACCTTTTATTCCGCACCCTCTGGCACATACACTAGAATTGACTATATATATATATATATATATATATCTCGGAGGGACTGGCTGAAGTGATGGCCAGCTCAGAGATTGAACCTGTCACCTGGTCAGACCACGACATGGTCTCTGCAAAATTAGACATCGGAGCTCTATTGTGTAAGCAGAGCAAGTAGTGATGCAATGAGACTCTTTGGAAAGACACAGTCTTCCGGGTGGAAATGGTAACTGAGATAGAAGAGTACCTCAAAGCTGACATGGTCGAGGTATCCAGAAGAGTATTGTGGGATGCAGGGAAAGCGACATGGCAGGGGATATTGATTAGAGAGGGCGTTAACAAGAAAATGGAAAGGGCATTGACAGAAAACAAACTAAGGAAGTAGATAACACAGCTAGAGTGGGAAGCACGGACTGCCTCTAGGGACAGGGTGGATAGGATTGCTTTAGCCAGGCAGAAGCGTGACGAACTCCGCCTCCTCGAAGGAGCCCAGATCGTTCCGAAAGTCCAAATCCTCAAGCAGAAGCACTATGAAAAGGGGGACAAGGCAGATGCTTTATTGGCAGCTAGGCTAAGGGGACAGAGAGAAGACAGATGGGTGTCAGCCATAGATGAAGGGGATACTGATGGGTTGCAGGGGATGAACTTCCCGGAAGCATTTGCAAGGTTCTATGAACACTTATACGAATCGGAAATGACCCAAGGAAGTGCTGAAATAGATGAATATTTAAATGGAGTTGGAATGCCTGTACTTACTAGCGGTGAGAGAGACTCAGTGGACACCCCAATTACGGCTGAAGAGGTAGAAAATGCAGTGAAGAGGTTGTCTCTGGGAAAGGCTCCTGGAAACGACGGTTATTCAGCAGGTTTTTATAAGACCTTCCTGACCCCCCTCCTCCCCTTTTTGGTCAACCTGTTTAATGATATACTAGAGACAAGGGTAGCACCAGATTCTTTTTCGGAGGCATTGATCTCCGTCATACCCAAAGAAGGAAGAGATGCCAAATATTGTGGATCATACCGCCCAATATCTTTACTCAATGTCGATGCCAAAATATACAGGAGAATACTGGCATCTTGACTAGAGACATATATGCCTCGGCTCGTACATCCAGACCAGGTAGGACTTATTCTGGGGAGGCAGGGATCAGATACAATGCGCAAAACTATGCACCTAATACACAAATCGAAGACGATGACAAGGGAACCTGCTCTTCAGTCTGTCAATGTGGAGAAGGCCTTCGACACAGTCGAATGGGGATTCTTAGAGGCGGTCTTGAAGCAGGTACAGCTAGAGGAGGGATTTAGGAGAGGGGTGAAAGCGGTCTACACATCTCCAAGAGCTGCAGTGTCGGTCCATTCTGACTACTCGCAGTGGTTTACTCTGAGTCAGGGAACTAGACAGGGCTGCCCTCTGTCCACAATATTGTTTACCTTGTCGCTTGAACCTCTTGCGCATGAAATCAGGTCTGATCATTTGGTCGAGGGAATGCAGGTGCAGGGGAAAGAATATAAGGTGGCATTGTATGCCGATGATCTGTTACTACATGTCACAAATCCGTTAGCTTTCAACCCCAGGGCTATACAATTAATAGAACATTAAGGACTCTGCTCTGGATTCAAAATTAATAAAACTAAATCCATCCTGTTCCCCCTGAACGAACCCACGAAACAGGACACGGTGAGGTATTCAGTTCGGTGCCTCACGATAAGGGATACCACCTAGCGATACTTGGGGATTAATCTGGTAAGACGCTTAGATGCCCTATATGAAGCCAACTCCCCCCCCCCCCGCTTGACAAATTCCGATCAGATCTGACCAAGTGGCAGAAGCTCACAATTTCATGGATGGGTTTACTAAATGTAATTAAGATGGTGGGTCTCCCAAGGTTTTTATACCCATCTCAAATGCTTCCAATTAAAATGCCTAAATCATTCTTTAGGGAAGTGAAAAAGGCCATGCTAAGATTTCTATGGCAGGGGATAAAATCGAGAATTGCATATGAGGTATTGACACTGCCCAAAGAAAAAGGGGTCGTGGGTTTACTGGATCATGAAAAGTACTATATAGCGGCACAGCAAGGATTTTTATACCACATTTGAGAAACCAACCGCATTTGCAATGGGTGAACCTTGACAACTATAGTTTGGCCCCAGCCACCTTATCTGAGTGGCTTTGGGTACCAAGGAATAAATTGACCCGCAGGATTCGACAACATCTTATCCTGGGACTATTTGGGAAATATGGATGGAGGGAGCAGATAACAACGTGGCCATCCCCACTGAGTCACATTGGGATTCGGGAAGAGATCCCGGACCATAGTAGGTTTCAAAGATGGTTCGAGGCAGGTCTCGAGAGAGTAGGACAACTTTGGAGGGGAGGTGAATTAATTACGATCACTGAACTTGAAAGCACATTAGGCATAGGAACATTGTCAGTTTTCCACTTCCTTCAACTCAAAGGTGCATTGATGAGGGGACCATGGGAAGATAAAGTACAAAGATACCTCACCCCCTTTGAATCACTTCTACACACCCTCACTGAAACCAAGGGGCTGATCTCAAATATGTACAAAACTCTGATAGATACCGGGAAAGGGTCCACGACCAAACTGAAAGATAGATGGGAGGCAGATATGAACCTGGACATCGATTCGATATGATGGTCTAAGATGTGTAAGGGAACTTCCCTGGTATCGATTGCTTCCCAGTACAAGTTGCATGCAACCAAACTTCTTCATAGGCGGCAATATGAGCCCCAAAGGCTGTCCAAGATGTTTCAAACAGTGAGTCCCCTATGCTGGCGAACGGGCAAATTATTGGCACATGTGGTGGGGGTGCCCTCGAGTAAGAGTATACTGGGATGAGGTCCTCGGATCAAGGATATAGAGGGAATCCAACGGGAGTGCGCCCCTCTTCTTGTTTTGTTTGGGCTGGAGAGAGATGAGGACAAATTTAGGAGGGCGACAGGGCTGATTTCACCTTTACTGTTAGCAGCGCGAGCATGCATAGTGATCAAATGGAAAGCAGTCACGGCCCCGAGTAAGAATGAGTGGGTAAAGGTCACCGCTGGCATATGTTTGATGGAAAGGATTACTGCGGCTCTACGTGGGAGATCTGCACAATATGAGGCATTATGGCAACATTACATTGACAAGTGCATTACCTGCTCCCAGACCAATAACGATATCAGAATTCCAATCTGAAAGGATACAATCCATACCGCTAGGGGATGTGCAGAGAAGAGTTTTGAGAGCTGGGTTGCACCCAGCATATATGAGAATTACGCTCTGGAGAGCATCTTTGTTTGTTGTTCTTTAACCAAGAATAAGCTGTGAGACCCAAATCTGAACGTAAATGGTAGTTTGAAGAAAAAAGACCTATTGTTGGACTCATCTTGAGCGTAACACTGTTCCTGAGAGGGAGGCGGGAGGGCGAGGGGAGAAATGGTTTTGAAATAAAGTTCTAACATTTGTAGGAGGAAGGGTAAGAAGCTTGCCCTTTCTTGGATTGACAGAAATATAGTGAATAGTAACTGTATAATGCATAATATGTTATGTTGAAAACTTAACAAAACCATATATCACCCTTGAAGTAATAGAGAGCAATACTCGATCTGTGTGGTCCACAAACTCCAGCCTTGCAATGTCTCTCGAAGTGATGGCATTCAAACATGACACCGAGCCAAAACATTGTAGGATGTGCGATCCATTCAGACTCACATGCCGATATTCAGGTATCATGCACTCCACCAAAGGTTGATGCGTCACATTTTCTGGGGGAACTAAAGAGTCTTGAGGCTGAAAGGTGCCTTCAGGTCCCTTTTTGTCTCGCAGTGGCAGGCCCGTCTGAGACATAGGGGTGGTGTATGTACCCTTTGCACCCCTCTATATACTGGTCACTTGTCTACGAACAGACAAGCATTCACCGCCTCTATTACAATAAAGCTCCTTCTTATCTCCTAGAGACTGAATTAAAAGACAAAGGGATGTTAATTGGAGGGTCTGTCTGCCCTCGTACTAATATGTCATTATATGTTGTACATCCACTTCCATTTTTCTCCAGGGCGACACATGGTAGGGGTAAGTCAGGAGAAGTTTTCTGACAGACAGACGGGCCATTCACTGCTTTCACTGTATTACTGGTCCCCTCACTCCTGATGACACATTTATACAAACAGAACAATACAATAAACTCATCCGTGCACAAAATCTCCCCATATCTTAAAAACAACCAACCAACTCTCCGTTGAAAGGAAAAACATTTGAAATCTGGCTTAATAAGTTCTAAAATAGGTCTTCCATATCTTTTAAAAGAGGCTTTTACGATTTTGCATACATCAGATCTAAAATTAATACCATTGAGAGTCATAAATAAAATGAAGGGACAACAAGAACGCTCAGACACCAGAGCAGGACGCAACGATGCGGAGGACAACGAGTATTTAGCGCCCAACAGGAGTCCAGCTGTAATTACAGGACTTATCACAACATACCTTTTAGTACCCCATAAGAGGCTCTCGACTGCATTACATAGCCATGATAACGACCTATGGGTCGAAACACGTGTCGGCTGACCTCAATTGGGACATAAGAGCCCACACTGTACCTATAAGAAGTTTTTCTAAAAAAAGTCAAAACAACAAGACAAAATAAAACAAAAACATTTTGGCAGCAAGCACAAAAACGCTAGAAAAC
This sequence comes from Ambystoma mexicanum, assembly GCF_040938575.1. NCBI lineage: Eukaryota > Metazoa > Chordata > Amphibia > Caudata > Ambystomatidae > Ambystoma > Ambystoma mexicanum. The sequence goes on along the minus strand of NC_090923.1, from coordinate 1,063,562,167 downwards.
TGCGTGGAAAATCTATTTCTTCTTCCAGAAACAAATGCGAGGTATCCAGGTTAAACCCTTTTTCTCTCTACTAAACAAAAGAGGTGTGGGCTTCACCTCAACATAAACCTGTGACCCATCATCGCCAAGAAACTAGCTTACAAAACACAGAGCTCAGCAGGGTTGGTTCCACCTCTAGGGCCCCTGTACTGTCTTAAGATTCATAAATAGGCGCATAGCATCCATAGTTACACTGGCTTCATTTTTAATAAAAATGCATCTTGAGCCGTAACCTTCTAATATCAAAAAGATTGCGGCAAATGAACAATAAATGTACTAGGCATTCCTCAAAACCAGATCCACAGGCGCACTCTATATAGCCTCACAAACAGTTAATTTGTAACACATTCAATCGAATTGTAAGAAGTATCCTCCTGTCAACTGGCGTAAAAGCTGTGGAATCCCATGGAATACCCTTGCTTTTTTTCAGCAGCAAAGAGCAGGGGGATTCCATAGGACTCCATTATAAACGCGGCCTGCCATGTGCAGATGGCAGGCAGTATGTTACTCAATTTGCATGGTGGCGTGCAAAAGGATGGTGTGAAGGCGAGTACACCACCGCTTACACTCCATTTTTGTAGTCTGATGTACAACTGTTGAAAATTATGCTGCGGGGACTTGTTAACACCTAAGTGCAAATGTAACAGGTCCCCTCCGCGTAAGTTACTCAGACATCTAAAATGACCTCCAAAGTCTTTGTCCCTTGGCTCTGGTAAATATCTTGTTGTAATCTCTGAGGGCACAAAGGACTGGGCCATAAACTTACAAGTCATCAAATTGACCATCGCCAAAGAAGGAAATTAAGTTTCATACCTCATCACGAGATAATGCCTAATGGCTTAACTGGCTTATCCACATCATACCATTCTATCGGGAGCAAGTACGTTCTTGACTCCCTTCTGAATGAGAAGCCATTTTGGATCCAAATACTCATAGTGCACAAATATATCTTTTTTGTCATTGTGACAATGTCCCCAGCCTGGTTTTGTGAATTCCCAAGGAATTAACTCAGGGGCACAAGTGCCAAGGTAAGTCAGTGGATGTTGGACTCAGGGGAGGCATGGAGAGAATTCTCTGGTCACTTGGCCCTGGTCTTAGGCACATGGCAAGAGACAGTCTACTTGCCACATCACAGGCCGTCTCAGGGATCCAGTGCCTTCTCAGCCCACTGGTCTGTAAGCTCAGACCAGTCCTTGAAGCTTGGAACCTGACCGAAACCCTTGTAAAGCAGAACTGGCTCATGGAAGAGCTCCCATTCGCCATTAGAAACAGCATAAAGGCCGCCCTAGCAAGACCCAAATCTCTGTGCTGAAAGAAGAACTTTACCTTTAAGAGAAACCTTTCCTATGTAATTGACAAAGGTAGAGCATACAGTGCTAATGTTGCCAGTTCATCCATGTTAGATTGATGAGCACAGCTGTTCCGCGGACACATTGTTTCCGGATATGTGATCACTGCACCGCCCTCAACTGCGACGTCGAAAATGTCGACAGCAGTTACGGCGTGGTGCAGTGATCATATGGATCACTGTGCCCGCTTCCCTTGGCCTGCATTACCTCCCTCCAAACCCCCCACCCCACTTACCTTTAGGGCGGCCCGCTCTCTGGGATCCCTGCGGTGTCAGCTCTTCCCACTAACGTGGGTTGGAGCTGACGCTGCAGGGTGCTTTTTTTTTCTTTTCTTTTTTTTTACGTGTCCCCCGCTTTCCGAAATGGTAAGCAGGGGAGACCCCCCGCAACCCCTGCTCTGCTTGGGCGCAGTAAATGTCACCCTCATTTTGTGCGCCTCCAAAGTCGCAGTGACTGTGGCGGCGCACAAATGAGGACGACATTTTTGTATGATACCATGTTTCCTGCATGTGATTTTTTGAATGTGAAGAACCTCCCTCCTCACACAATAGAGAATGAATTTGAACATCTGAAAAGTTTCCCCAGCATTTGTTCACACTGCGGTTCCCATGCTACAAACACAACACCCTTCAGGTCAGTGCAAACAGCCTGAGGGAGGGTCAGAGAAACAAATCTAAAATCCAAATGGCGGACAGACCAGTTATAAACTTTGGCCAGAACTCTGAGCCCATAGTACTAACAGCTGCATTCAGGAAAGTTAACAAACACCTCCCCACTCTAAATCAGCACTCATAGGTTTCAGTGAAAGGCCCACTCATGAGGAAGAGATAATGCAGTATAAATGCAACCAGCTCCACTTTCTGAGAGTAGCCTGTGGCCCAAATTGGGCCCAGCTAGGGGTGGCTACATACTTGCCTCCTGACAGAAAAAAGAGAAATACAGACACAGACATAGGGTGTAGGGAAAAATACTTTTTTTTTTAATGTTTATGTGTTTGGGTATTTCTTAAAAAGAAAATAAACTTGGACCGAACCATCCAGCCCACCATGGGGCTTGTGGAATCTGAAAAAGTAGAGAAAAAGGACAGAGCCGCCTGGCTGGGCAGGGGACAGAAGATTCTAAAAAGAACAGTTGGGAGAAGACATCGGAAAAAGAGAAGGAAGGGGAAGGTGGCAACATACCTAAGCTCTCTGGTGGGCTGTGGCCTTTAATGCCCCACCCAGGGCCTAAAGAACTCATTGAACTGGGCTGCATGTGTGTGGTGGCCCAGCATCTACCACAGGCTTGGGCTGCCCAGCATCTACCACAGGCTTGGGCAACAGGGCCACGAGGGCTGTTGGCCTGCCCAGGGACCAGACTGGATGGCTAGACCGCATGCGTGGGGCAGTCTGCGGTGAAAATGAGATCCACCCAGTCCAGGCCATGTGTGGGGCAGCCCGAACTGGGCAAACCCTCTGAAACACCTTCTGCCCGACCCTTGGACCAGGTGGTGCAGGCCCAGAAGATATGCCATCCCAGACCACATATGCCAGGTGTGGCCTGGGAGGTGAAGATGATGAGAAGGCAGTGGGAGAAGTCCACCCCACCATGTTGGGCAGGCAGGCAAGGAAGGCGAAGTCCTGGGCCCCTTTTTCATCGCGGCCCGGTTGAAGAGAAGTGTGAGGCCAGTATGTTCTCACAGCCTGAGTGAAGACAAAACCTGTGCTGAGCAGTCAATGCAGGACTGGGAGAAGGCAGAGGGAGCCACACCAAGCTGGCCAGAGCCATAGGAAAATAGGCAAGCCCACACCCTATGCCGCGCAGGCTGTGAAGATGCAATGAGTCAAGTAGGCATGCTATTAGCAATGGGGACATGGCCTGAAGAATGAAAGATGCCAGGGCACGGGGGTGCCTCCTAGGAAGATATGAGAAGGCTGCTGGGCCATGTCAGGGATGGAATTGGCCCCCGAGTGGACAGGGACGTGGTGGCACGGCCACATAGTGAGATCGAGAGGTCCCACAATGTGGACCGCGCCACCCAGAGGAACAACAGGTGCGGGAGACCCACAGTGTTGGAAATAAACTGTCCCATTTCGTATCAGGGTGCAAACCCCCAACCACCACTGACAGCACCCCACAGGTACTCAAAAGGGGTGATTGACTGCAGCAGCCACCCCTATATAATCTAACAAATATTTAAAACCAGCTAAACACCCCCAGCCAACACTTAGACATTTTGGCTTTTATCTATATTATTTGCCTCATCCAATCTGTTTTTGACCCCTCACATTTCATCCTTTTGCCAGACTTTCTTTCATCCACGTTTTCTCATTTTGTTTATTTGCTTTTTCCCTTCCATGTTTTTGTGAAATCCTTTCCCTACGCTACAACTATTATATTTTTGTATTATCCACCTTATCATTCCTTTTATGCTTACACGAAAAGGGCACTTTCCCACAGCATTCCTTACCACTGCTCAGTGTTCACCCTTTTCTCCTTACAGTTTTAGGTGACTCTTCCTGTTTTAACATGGGGCCTAGCATTTTCTCTGTCCCTTTCCCATGGAACTGGTTGCATTTTGTGCAGAAGACGTTCTTTTCCATTCTGTTCTCTCTCCCACCATGTTTTATGATGGCTGCATACATGAGCTCTGAATGCTCACACCAGCAACAGGAGATGGGGGGGCCTACACTCTTATCTGATCGCCACCCCCGCCCACCAGCACCACCCGTACACGTATGGCAGGAGACAGTTGTACCATTCCATTTACAGTTTAGATTTTGTTCTTTCACTTCACTGCAGCTCAATACTGAGGTAGTGTGAATATATGCAAATGAATGGAATGTACAGATGGGGGGAGCCTCTAGGCTGGCTGTAAAGACTGGAGGGGGCATCTGTACTTCTGCCCTCTATATGGCAGAGCAGAGGCACAGAGCACCCCAGCCAAGGTTCTCTATATGGTAGCTATGGACGAGCAACCAAGGCTTAAGCTCTCAGTAGGTGATGCAGGCTGGTTCTTAAGTACAGTGAGTCCTCAAACCCCCACAAAGGAATGTCCACACAATATGTTACGTACTAACACAGTTCTTTATATAAAAATAAGGTCCAGAGATATATACACAATTCAATAACACACTTTGTACTCTGGTAATTCTACAATGGCAAATCTATACAATAGTATGTGGTACCACACTTAGGCTTTAGATTCCTTTAAAATGCACCAACTGCTGGCAGTTATTGTAGAGCATACCAATCATTCAGTAAGGTATATCAGCATAGATAATAAGGAAGGAAGGCAGGTTAAGGTTAAGCAATGGCAGAATGCTTTCTTTGAATATAGATGCACAATTCTGAATGAGGATCCCCCGACCTGCACAACCTGTAATAAAAGAATGAACAAGCCCAGTCCATAAATGCTTAATAAGCCTTGCTTCTTGGTTAAAAGAATTCAACCACCCCAATATACCTGCAGTGGAAGAGTTTCTTTGACGGTTCATCGACGAGATCCTTCGAGGGGGTACACCCTTTCAAGCAGGAGCCCCTGGGCGTCGAGAACCTTGAGGAAAAGTGGAACACTGGTGCCACTACAGCTCCTTCGACCTTCATGGTGCTCTTTGATGATCGATTGTGGAAGTCCTGGGAAGATGAGGCGTGCGGTAGACTTTGATGCAAAGTGTTCGGTGATGCAAATAAGAATCTGTGATGGATGCAGGCCCGGCAGTGGGCGTCTGGTGTCGGGATTTGTTTCGGCAATGTCTGGCCTGTCGGTGCTGCAGCCAGAGCACGTACCTCAGGATTGCTTCGGTGATCAGGACTCAACCATGGGCTGGACCTTGGATCTTCACTCAGTCAGTGCCCTCGGGACGTCTTTGTCGGCTTCCGGTGACGGGAAACCCACCAGCGGATTTTCCTCGGTAGCCAGCTACCTCGACTTTCTCTGGTGGGACAAAATGGTCGATGCTGATGGCAAGGGAGCCCTCTGTTAAATGTTCTTAGGCAAGTGGAGCTTTCTCGGCTCCGGGGGTCAAGCAGCACAGCGTCAAGGTGTCCCTGCCTCTGGGCAACACAATTCAACTTGGCTTCCAGCCATCACGGAAATCTTGCGAACCCCCATCGACGTCAATGGACTTCGATGGCCTTGATGTCCAGGCGCTCTCATCAGGATTCTCGGCGGACCCCTTCTCTGAATGTCAGACTCACAGAACTGACTTCCAGGGTGCTTCGATGAAGAACTGCAGTTTTTACACGATGGTCCCTCGTAGCTCAGGGAGAGGTCTCCTAGCCAGGTCCTTTCTTGGATCAGTCCTCGACAGACTGGACAGCTTTTAGATTACATTAAAGGAAGTGCAGCAGCAATCTTCATCTTCCAGCTGTCTTCAAGGATGAGCTTCAAGTTTCGACTTCAGCTTCTGAACAAATTGGTATTCGAGAGGTCCCCAGATCTACACATCCATCCCTCATTCACTCTGGCTGAGCGAGGCTCAGTCAGCCAATCACAAAGAAGGGAATGAATGCAGGCAGGCAGCCAATCAGACTCAAAGGCATTCAGTCCATTCACTTCCACCCAGACACCAATAACAAGGAATGTGGATGGGAAAAATCGCCCAGCCTTTCAGCACACAAAACTGCATTCATGTCAGTTTCAGGCAGGGCTGTCTCATTCATTGTGTCACACACACAGAAACCAGAATGCATTTTGGTCACACACTCAATTTACACAGGTCCCACCCCAAGGGTGTACCCACAACATACAGTCACTGTGTCTGGCCTGGACTTCCCCACAATACCATATATGGTTCTTCCACCCAACAGCCAGTCAGGGGAAGGGACAGTCAGGGCTTCCCAGGACTTTGGGAAAACAAGGTAACCGGCAATAGAAAACAAGAGGCCATGGCGCCATCATGCCTTCTTCCAGGAATCCACTGATTCCTATGGCAGGGCCTGGGTATCCCAAAATGCAGGATACTCAGAGCTCCTGTCATATCAGCATGAGGCTGCTACCAGCCCATACCCTGCTCTGTGGGCAACACACAGTTGTTCAAAAACATACACTAAGGGTACAGAGTTGTACCCCCACCCATGGGTGCCATAAGGGTATCCCGGGATCTCTGTTCACCTCAGCCAAAAAGAGGAAGAGCTGCACTGCCAGGGGTTCCAACCGGACTGCTGTGCAGAAAACAACACAGAACACGGGAGTACAGGACAAGGACATGTCTCCAACATCACACTGGTCCACAGAGATCTTTATCTGTATAAAGTACCAACTCTGCCCTAGATTTTTCTATGTATTGTAATGAATCAGGAGTAAAACTCGGACCCAGTGGCATGGGGCAGTGTGATGGTTGCCATAGCCTTTTTATTTTTAAAAGGATGGTTGGGGAAAGACCTATCTTGCCCTATCGCTACAATGGGTTTTCCTGCCTCAACAAAACTAAAGAATGTCAGTGTCAGACAGTCCGATAAGTGAAGAGTTCTCGTCCTTTGTCCAAAATCCTAACCTGACCATTACATGCTAAACTCAAGGACATAGTATTTCAACTGGCCGTCTGTACATTTTTCCAAAGTTCCAACACAAAGTTCCAAAAGGTACACAAATAAATAAATTATCACCTCTTGTGGATTTCTCAGATTCTTTACAGTTCACAATTACAGATCTCTCCTTAAAATATGCAGTTTTTCAGTCAAGGGGGTATGACTCCCTTCCCCTGGATTTCACACAGTGAAGGGGTTCTCTTCCTTTGTTTGGCTTTCATAACTAATCCCACTTTCCAGTCCAGGTGGTATGGTTCCCTTCCCCTTGATTTTACACACCTAAGAGGATGCCTTTCCCCTTCTTAACTCTCACAGTTTCTTTAACTTTTGGGTGCGGGCCCAGTCTCGCAATCACATTGCCTGGTATACTCGCCTGCCAGGGCACTCACAATGTTCACTTTCTGATTGGGTGCAGGTCCCAGACTTGCAACAGTTTGCCTGGTTTACTCTCCTGCCAGGGTTTCACAAGGTTCACTTTATAATTGGTTGCAGGTCCCAGACTCGCAACAAGTTGCCTGCTATACTCTCCAGCCAGGGCTTCCTCCAAATGTAACAGTCTGACGCGTTCAGATGCTGGGTCTTAAACCCCCTTTAATTTCCTTCACTTCGCAAATGCACTCAGCGTCCTAGCTCCTTGCTCAGGTTCGCCCTGTGAATCTCACTGTCTCTCCTCAGCATGCGGTATATGTTGTGAGGCTCCCCGGTTTCTCAATTACCCTCTCTGGTCTCACCGTCCACTTGTGGCGGCTTTGGCGTTATGCACACACTTCAGTTTCTCCAGCTGGGCACCTCTTCCTTCTGTTGGTGCCCTGTCCGCTCTCCGGTACCTGCTCTGCCTTGGCCGCCTCTCGACAGTGTCTCCTGCTGCAGGCCTCCGTGCAGTATACCTTCGACCTCTGAGCTTCTCGTGAAGGCGCTGGTTGGAGCTGTTCTCCTCCCCACTAAAGCTGGCTTCTTCCTTGCTTACCGACCCGCGTCAGGTGTAGTGGTTCTCCATCTTCCTCGCGGTGCCAGGGTTTTAAATGTCCCGGCACCTATCAGATCTATCCAAACATTAGGATGCGTCTCTAGTTCTGCAGCTTCAGCCCTCTGTATTGCTCTTGTGCTCTTCTTCGTCCCCGTCCTTTTACAAAAAGTATAGGAAGGAGCCCTACTATCAGTGCAAAGTGGATGGACTGGATCTGCATCACAATATGCCAGACAAATTTGGTAATTAAAGGGATTGGTATCATATCCTGACGGGGAAGGGGAATACCATGTTCCTGCCAGTGAGTCCCCTTCCCTCCTTTGAGGTTTGTCCCATATGGTCCTCCCTCAGGCAGCTGCCGCCAGGGTCGGGATCAGGTAGCGGCTGCCCTTCCCTGGCCATATTGATTGATCAATTGATTGGTTATTTATTATGCACCTATACACAAGTGTTGGAAGGCACAACCAGGCAAGGGAGGGGGAACAAAGGGAAGACAAAACAAACAATCTTACTAGGTCTAGTGTCATTTAGATCGTACAAGTGCGCAACAAGAAGTGCCAAGGAGAGGGTACAGGGGGAAGTGCAACCAAAGCAGCAGAGCTCTGAGTTAAGTGCAAGGAAGGCTGGGACTACAGGGAGCAACCCAGCCAGGTAGTACAAGGTAAACCAGGCGGTAGTGGAAGGTAGGCCACGCGGCAAGTACAGGGGAGCTGGTCGGGGAGGGGGCTTGTGCCCTGTAAGACTCAGAGGGCACCAAGCAGCTAGTCAGCAGATGGATGAAGGTCAAGGATAGGTTAGCAGGGCAGAGGGAGCGAGAAAGAGGACGATAAAAGGAAGGTCTTGAGCTTCTGGAACTTAATGAGATCCGGCTCATGGCAGGCAGGGGAGGCAGGGAGGCTATTCCAGAGGGAGGCACCTGCAGAGGAGAGAGATCGACCCCCATTCTCTGCTTGGAGAAGCGACTGACCCTCAGAAATTTTGAGGTAGACGAGCAGAAGGCTGTAGAAGAAAAGTATTTAGGAAGAGATAGTTGAAGATAGTGAGGGGCACGGCCGCAGAAAGCCTTGTGGATGATGCAGAGGGTCTTGAACTTGATCCTTGCAGCCACAGGTAGCCAGTGGAGGGATTTCAGGGATGGAGAGATCGGGTGCCTGGGCTTGAGGCTAAGGATAAGTCTTGCGGTCCTGTTCTGGATGAGCCGAAGAGGGGCGAATAGTAGAGTTTGGCAGATTGAGTGTTGCAGTAGTCCAGCCTAGAGAGAACCAGAGCTCTGGAGGCAATACGCTTCTGGGGGAAGGTGAGAAAGGGAGAATAACACTGAGGAGATGCAGCTAGAAATGGGCCTTCTTGGCAAGGTCTGTGATGTGGGGAGAGAAAGAGAGAGTGGGGTCGAAGATGACCCCAAGGTTTTTTGCCTCACAAGAGGGTTTAGGGAGAGTGCCCAAAGAGGGCGTACAGAGTGACAGAGGAAAAGCAGGAGCAGGGGTCCCAATGAGAAGGATCTCTGTCTTACTGGCATTAAGGCAGATATCGTTAGAGGTGCACCATGCCTGAATAGCGGACAGACAGTAAGGGATGAGCGAGGAGGAGGAGGAGGAGGAGGAGGCCAAGGGTAGCCTGAAAGAGAGCTGCGTGTTATCCGTATACCTCTAAAAGTTAGAGGAAAACGTAGAGATCAGGAGGCCCAAAGGGGCCAGATAGACATTGAAGAGCCAGGGTGAGAGGAAATGCAGAGGAAAGGTCAAGGAGAATGAGAAGAGAGAGCTGAAGACAAGGTTCGAGAGCAGATCTTCACGAGTGTTCAGGAGAGCAGTTTCTGAGCCTCTGCCTGCTCTTAAGCCAGACTGATGGCCATGAAGACAACCAACAGATTCAGTGTGGAGGGTTAGCTGGGAGATAGCCAATTTCTCCAGGAGTTTGCCCAGAACGGGTGTGATAGAGATCGTGCGAGAGTTTTCCAGAATGGAGAGGTCAGCAGAAGGCTTTTTTAGTGGAGGGTGCACAAGGGAGTGCTTGGGAAGAGAGGGGAAAGAACAAGTGGCAAAGGAGTGATTACAGAAATCGGCCAAGCCTGAAGTGAGAGAAAAAGGAGTTTCTACGGAGAGGGAGTGATGACATCGCTAGATTAGCCACAGCATGTATGAGTTTGGCATTGCACAGCTGTTGTTTATTCAGTTAAAGTGAGACTGTTAGCGGCAAAGTGCAAATAGATGATAAAATAAGGCTAGTCTGTCTGGCGACAGCTCATCTGCAAAATTGGGGTCTTATAGCTCTCTTTTTACCTAGCCACACCAAACTACTAAACGCTCATGGCTGAGCTATATCCCATGATTGTTGCTTATTGGTCGGAGGGTCAGTGGCAGCACTGATTGGCATTAACTATAGCAATCCATCTAAGGACCATTAAAAAAACTCGTAGAGCAAGTCTACTCCTTCCCCATCCTTGGCTATTTCGCGCACTCATAACACCAGGTAACCCCCGTACCCCCCAGACACCTCCCTAGATCAGACCTTTTGCCTTTCTTTTCATATTAATTGCCTCATCCGATCTGTTATTGAGCCCTTACATTTCATTCTTAAACTAGATTTATTTTTTCATCCATGGTTTTTTCATTTTGTTTCCTTTCTTTTTTCTCTTCCATCTTTTGTGCAACCCTTTCCCTACGCTACACCTGTTATATTGTTGTATTATCCACCTTCTCATTCCTTTTAAGCTTACACTGAAAGGACACCTTCCCTCTGCATTCCTTTCCATTGCTCAATGTTCACCCCTTTTCTCCTCATAGCTTTAGGTGACTCAACCCATTTTAACATGTGGCCCAGCAAATTCTCTGTCCCTTTCTCATGAAGTGGAACTGGCTGCATGTTTGCAGAAAACATCCTTCACCATTTGGCTCTCTCTCCTGCCATACTTTATGATGGATTCATTCCTGAGCTCTCAAAGCTCCTACCAGCAACAGGAGACAGGGGGCCTAGGCTCTTAACTTATCACTACCCCCATCCTCCAGCCCCACCCCAACACTTATGGCAGGCGACAGCTGTACCATTCCGCGTGCAGGTTAGAATTTGCTCTTTCACTTCACTGCAGATAAAGCATTTTATGTGTACTGTCCTCCATTATCTCAGTTTATTTTTAATGGGTGTATGCAGTGCGTGAATATATGTCAATGGCTGGACTGTGGAGATGGACAGAGCCTCTATGCTGGCCCACAGATATTGTTATCTGGATAACGTACCAATTCTGCCCTAGATTTTTGTATATATGTATATTATAGGGCGGCCCTATAGTCAAGGTGAGTTGGACACCCATAGGAACCCCTCAAAATTCTATCGTTAATAACTTTTGATTCGAGTAACGGATTTGACTGACATTTTGAAAGTGATTAAGGACTCGCGCCCCACCCCCCATACTGCATAGTTTTGTAAAGATTTGTTAAAAAAGGTATTAAGAAGACAAAAAAAATGTTTTCTCCCGAAGTGCTGCCTACTTCCCATTCATTTTCCTATCAACAAAAAGGGTCAATTTTTGCCAAAGCACACATCCCAAACAGCTGGACTGATTTGGACCTGGTTTTGAAACAACTTGGGCATGAAGCGTTTACTCGCAATCCATGCATGGTTTGGGGTTATTCCGTGCAATAGTTTTTTTAAATATTGGAAGGAGAAGAGGTTGCCCCCCTCTCAAAAATAGATAGCTATATCTCAGGGATTTACCCAAAACCGGGTGTTTTTAGAAATTAGACAGCCGCCATCTTGTTTTTCTCTCGTTGCAAGAGATAACCGCGGCTATAGCCGACGAAATGGGAAAACGAAAAGCAGGAAGAAAGCTATTTGCAGGTAAAAAAACATGCAAATACCATCAGGCGAGAGGTGGGGGGGTGTCTAGAGAGCACCAAGTGACATTTGGGATTTGGAGGGGGTGTAGGGACTGAGTTTGCAACACAAAGCTTTCTGCAGCCTCGGTTATAGCCTCAAATAGTCGACATCTCAAAGCAAACTGTGTCACAGAAACAGCATGTGTTCTGGGGGAAATGGAGAGGGCAGGGTAGGTGATGAGGCCATCTGGGGGGAGCTGATACCTATGAGGTGGCACTTGTTGAGAGTCTTGGGGGCAGGAAAGCATTTTGTTTTCTGCCGTTTTGCTGATATTTGAGGCTATAATGTAATACTGATAGCCAAGGGTATGTGTAGTTCAGTACCTGCGGTCACCAGTTTTTTTAAAGATGTTTTTTACAGCTATAGTGATGTTGGGGGTGACAAATCACTGGCCATCGCCATTGCCATCCAGTCTCCCATCCATGCAGTAACAAGGACAGGCCCTGTTTAGCTTCAAAGCGAAGAAGGGGCCACCCTCTACAGGCCATGTTGCCCGATAAATGAGCCAAAGTTACAAGACCACTTCTAGAAACGGACCGGCTCTTACCTAGCTTTGAAGCTAAGCAGGGTCAGTCCCGCTTTGAAGCTAAGCAGGGTTAGTCCCAGTTACTGCATGGATGGGTGACCGAATGGGCATCCAAATTATTCTTTTTTTTGAACCGTGCTCCTGTCAGTCCTTGAAAGTTTCGCACTCAGAGACCATTTTCTGCCTTTTGCTGAATTGCATTCTGGTATTTGTAGTCTCCCAGTCAATAATAAAAAAAATAGATATGTTTAACAGCAACAGTGGGTTTCCCATCCTGGCAGTAACTGGGGGCGAACCCTGCCTAGCTTCAAAGTGAGGAAGGGTTCAGCCTCCTAAGGCCATGTTGCCTAATAAATGACCCCACCTTACCATCAGCATTATTTCTTTTTAAACCGTGCTATTGTCAGTCCTTGAAAGTATTGCACTCAAAGACAATTTTTATGCCTTTTGCTGAATTGCATTCTGGTATTTGTAATCTCCCAGTCAAGATCGGTGGAATAATGCCCTAATTGTACACCTTTTTCCTAACATAGTTCTATAAGGATGTATATATTTAAGTGAAACTATGGTATGAGTACTTATCAAGTTATCTTTATAAAGCAGAGCATTGTTGAAAGCCAGACATGGGGGTGAGGAGAGGAAATGATGAGAGGGCAAGTAAGGCATGAGTTTTTGCCCACCATGTGGCACGGGAGTTTGCAATCCTGGACACTGGTGCAGTTAACTCCCCCTAATCGTGGCTACTTTTCAGGGCACAAGTAAAGGACACGTGGGTGAAGAGTGTAACTTTTTTTCAGAGGGCGGATGCAACACATGGGTTTTTTGAGGTTGGCAAGCTTGCTCAAGTATTTGGCTACCAGGATTTTACTTGGGTTGTCATGTTCCCAGTGCAGATGCTTACTCACAAGACCACAAGCACTTGTTTTGAATCTATGTAATTGTCCTGCGACGGAAATCACTGCATACAAAAAGTCTGTATGGGAAATGGACGCACTACAAAATTGTTCGTACATTTCCCATGCGGACATCCATTAAAAAAAACACCACATGCATACAAACTCACACCCCCACCCACACACCCCCACTCAAACCCTCAACACAACCCCCACCCCTTACTTACCTTTCTTTCCGACATACTGTGTCCCTGCAACGCTGGTTCCCTTTCACTTCCATGATCAGGAACTGGCGCCGCAGGGTCCTTTTCCTTTCTTTTTATTTCTTTTTTAAACTTTTGGTCGGTAAACTGCAGGGGTGTCCCCTGCAACCCCTGCTCACCCTACTGTGTAGAATGGTGAGCGGGGTGTTGCGGGGCACACCCCTGCAACCCCTGCAGCCTTTTAACTTTTTTTTTTCTTTTTTTTGTCAAGCAGCTGCGGGGGTGTCGCCCGCAACCCCCCTCACTATACTGTATAGTATGGTGAGCAGGGTGTTGCGAGGGACACACCCGCAGCCCCCTCAGTCTTTTTTCTTTTTTTTCCTACCTAAAATGCATACCACCAAAGGTTCGAACTTTTTTAAAGACCAATGCTATTTTGTCTTGCCCACTTTCTTCTAAGGGGAAGGTCAAATGAACTACATTTGTATATTTCACTTTAAGATTTATGTTCACTTAATGAGCGTATATTCATGGGTGCCAGCTTTTGATTTTTGCTATGGGTGCAGAAAGTACTTGGGCATATGTTATTCTTGCAGCCGGTCATTTTTTCCCCATTTCCGTGCTGCTAAAATGTGGTTAGTTGGGGTTGTGCAACAGTCACCACGAGACAGGACATAAAACAAGGGGCTTGCAGCAGGCTGCTTAACCAAAGTGTGCAGTCCATGGCAAATCATTTCATCTTGCTGCGCATTGCCTAAAAACACTGTGAGCTCTCAAAGCCTGCAATCTTTTATAGATAACAATACCACTGTCAAAATAGGACAAAATCAGTTTGTGATTGATGAACGTCTTTGAGTGATGGGTTGCAAGTGTTTTCAAATATGTAGTGGCTGTGCCCACCGGCGATGGCCAAAGGCCATAGCTAGTGGTTGGTAGTGTTCAGCCGTGCCCACCAGCCATGGCCAAAGGGCAAGGCTATTGGTCTGGTAACGTTTTAAAATAAACAGTGGCCACTGTCAAAGGCTGTGCCCACTGACCATGGCCGAAGACCATGCTAGTGGTCTGGAAGCGTTCTAAAAATCTTTGAAATAACAAAACCTTTGAAATTCAAGGAAAAAAACTTTAGTTGCAGAGACGTTAAGGCGAGCAATACATTGTAACAAAGCCTTTGAAATTCAAGGAAAAAACGTTAGTTGCAGGGACGTTAAGGTGAGAACTTAATCTGTGATGTCATCATTGTGGTCATAGGCTGTGCAACAGGGGGCGCGAAGTTAAGGTGGCTTTAGCTGAATTTCAGGGGCTTTGTTGCATTAAGTTCTCACATTAACGTCCCTGCAACTAAAGTTGTTTCCTTGAATATATATATATTTATATGGGTCTGTGTGTGTTAATATATATTAATTTTATGTGGATATGTTTAGGTTACAGTGCTAGTGATAGGTATTGTGGGGGTAGGTATGAAGTTAAGTAGGGAGAAGAATTTAGTTTAGTTAAGTGTAGGACGAGGGTAAAAGCAAAAAAAAGGGTGTTATGGTGTACCCTGTTGTGAGGCAGGTATGGGAAGCGGCAGCCTGCCAGAGTCTGCCTAAGGGGCAGGACCACCCACTGAGGCCATCTAATTGCCTCCTTCTACAGTGGGTGGTGCCAGGTAGCGGTTAGGGGTCTGTTCCATCAGGTCCACGCTATGGTTCTTCCTGTGACTCCGCTAAGGGAGGGTGGGCTGACGGGGCAGATCCCTCAGAAACAATTCATGCCAGGGGAACAGAAAATAAGGTTTTATGGATAAGAGGAAATATTGTGTTTTGTGTTTTATAAAAAGGGGGTCCACATTGGGAACCTTAAGAAATCCACCTTGGTGTCTGTGTCCGATTCTGTGTCCGATATGAAGTATTCAAGTAAGAACACAGGACATAGCCCATCTCCTGTTTTAACATCACAGTTATTTGCATGCTGCAGTGCATTCCTTCTTAACCAGCTGGTCTAGGGTGTGCAACGTCACGTGGGATCTGTTCCTGGGCTGGGGTAGGGAAGGTGCACTCCCTTGACCTGGACCAGGGCCGGGAATCATGGGCAACATGTCGGTTCTAGTAGCAGTAAGCTCAATGTTGGAGAATGCTGACGACTGTAGAGTGGTGGAAAAACCAGAAGCCGAGAGATGGAGAAAAGGTGGTGCCAGTGAAGTGCAGAAGTAGCAGTAAAATCAGTGGTGGGCAATAAGCATCTTGGACAAGGTGGTAACAATAGGGGTGTAAAGAGAGAGCAGAATGAGGTGGTGGTAGTAGCAGGGGTAGGGAGTGAGCATAAGGGATTGGCAGTGGAAGGAGATATCAATGAGAAAGTTGTAACATCCGGAGTGGATTAATGACAGACGGAGGTAATGGTAGTAAAAGAGGTTAAGACAGAGCTAGTAACAGTTAGAGGTTAGAATGAGGTGTTGGTAGTAAACCAGAAAGTGATAACATCTGAAGGCGAGAGGTCACATAAAGGATGCTGGAAGAAAACGCTCAAAGGGAAAGCTAACAACAGAGAAGGAGGCGAGCAAAGTGAAAGTGTTGAGATCAGAAGTGGGACAGGTCCAAAAGGAAAGAGGAGGAGATAACCTCAGGATCCCAACACAGAGAGAAGGTGGTAAAAGACAGGGTCAAAGAGGTTGAGATAGAAACCAGGGACCAGCAGAAGGTGCAGAAATCAGGGTCCACGTATGACACAGGTGGGTGTAGCAGGGTCGCCCCTGCAACCTGCCTGCTCGTAGCATCGCTAGTCCTCGGGCGCCGATGCTGGGGAAAGATAGGAACCTGGCAGACTATCTTTCTCAACATTCCACAGAGTCCACTCAGACAGAACACTCAATCGTGGATGCCTATCTGCACTATGGCATCCATCAGATGAAGCCGTTCCCTGTCGCATGGCAAACGCTCCAGCAAGAGTCGGCCGCTGGCCATCAGTGCGAACTGCATTTCCATGGACAAGATGAAACACGTAAGGGACATGGCGGAGCACCTTGACCACGCCTCCCAGGACGATGTTAGAAGCATGACTTTTGTGCAGTACGAACTGGCAGTTACAGGGGACCACATCATAATTAAGGGCTGCATGATTGTGCTTCCCAAGTCTTTGAGGCAGCAGGTCATCAACCTGGCCCACGAAGGCCATTGTGGAGTGGTCTCCACCAAGAAATTACTCTGACAAAAATAATGGCCCCATGACTGGATAAAAAGGTCAAAGAGTCACTGAAGAACTGTTCCTTCTGCTGTGTTGTGGCTGCTGCCCCCCAACCCCATCCTTTACAGATATCCCCGCTGCCAGAAGGTATCTGGGAAGAGTTGGCAATTTACTTTTTCCGAGATGATTCCTATGTCCTGGTGGGCATGGACGAATATTCGTGGTGCCGTGAAGTGCAGTTTATATCATCCACAGCAGCCATGTCAGTCATGCCGGTGTTAGATTTCATCCTCACAGCCTATGGCATCCCCAAAACCATCAAGTCTGTCAATGGCCCACCCTTTACGAGCATGGATTTTGCCAACTTCACACAATACTTGGGGTTCAGGCATCGAAGGATCACCCCTCTCTAGCCCCAGGTCAAAAGCATGGTGGAGCGGTTTTTGTGGAATATCAAGAGGGCAATGCAAGTGGCCCAAGTGCCAGGCAAGCCATTTGAGCAAGCCTTCTACCAGCTATTGAGGGACTACGGCCATACACCTCACAGCACCACAGGCATGTGCCCAGCAGACCTCATGTTTGGCCGACGCATCAGGACCTGCATACCGCAAGGTTCCGAACCAGGAGAGTCGATGGTCTCCGACCAAGGGATCTGTGAAAAGGACGCAATAGAGAAGAGTAAGATTAAAGCGGTGGCAGATGCCAAGCGGGGTGCACGAGAAGATTAATTTACTACAGGTTATTCAGAATAATGCAGTACACGTTGTAAAGGGTTTAGGAAGAACTGACCATGACTCTGCTGATAGGAGAACCTTACACTCTGCCCATCGACAGACGTGTTGTCTTTCAGACACTGTGTATCACACACAACTGCCTTTATGGAAAAAGTCCACGATACCTATCAAGCAGGCTCTCATGGCTTCCGAATCGGAGAACTCTCAGATCAAACAACTTCAGCCTTCTGCCAATTCCTAAATGCAAGCTCTCACTTGTGACTGAGGGATCCTTTCCATATGCTGCTCCATGATGCTGGAACACCCTTGCGCCAGATCTGAGAGCATGTTCCTCTCTAGATTGGATTGTTGGTGGGAATCAGAGGAGACCGGCGCTTCGTATCTAAGTTCTATTAAAACCTGAGTGGTTTTTGTGTTGGATCCCAAGAATGAAGGATCACTCATTTTGTTGGTTAGTTTTCATTATGGTCTTTATTATTAGTCAAGGTGCCGACACGTGTTTCGAACACACAAAGGTCTTTATCAAGGCTGTGGTATTTGTAAGTCATAACGCATTTGACAAGATACAGAATTTGTGTCAAGATTAGAGCCCAAAATACAACAAAATCGAGGTTGCAAGGATGTGAGTGTAACCAGTGTGGTTTAGTGATTAATATAAGTGAGGTGCAGTGACATAACCAGAATGTTGAGTGAGTAACATATGAGGTAAGTTATGAATTGCATTGTGAAGGAATAGGACGAAATGTCCGAATAAAAATTACCAACCCCACCAAAAGGCCTTAAACACACACCACGAAAAGTTCTAACTACCAAAAGTTTAAACTTTATCGTGGTATGTGTTTAGGTGTTTCGGTGGGGTCGGTATGGGGTTGTGGGGTGTCCCCCGCAACACCACTCTCACTACAGTGAGCAGGTGTTGCGGGGGACATCCCCCAAGCCCCTGCCAGCACAAACCAAAAAAAAGCCATGGGCTGGGGGGGTGTCCCCCGCAACACCCCGCTCACTATAGTATACAGTATAGTGAGCGGGGTGTTGTGGGGGACATCCCTGCAGCTCACCCGAGCAAAACAAAATAAGCCGGGGGCTGCATGGGTGTCTCCCGCAACACCTCGCTCACTATACTATACAGTATAGTGGTCGGGGGTTCACCGAAGCAAAAGATAAAACATTTTTTACATTTGTTTTTTAAAAAGCCGGGGGCTGCGGGGGTGTCCCCCGCAACACCCCGCTCACTATACTATACAGTATAGTCGGCGAGGGTTGCGGGGGACACCCGAGCAAAAGTAAAAAAAAAGAATAGAAAGGGACCCTGCAGCGCTGGTTCACGATCACAGAAGTGAAAGGGAACCGGCGCTGCAGGGACACAGAGTGTCTGAAGGAAAGGTAAGTAGGGGGGTGGAGGTGTGGTGGGTGTGTGTGAGGGTGTGTGTTTGAATCTGTGTGATTTCTGACATGCGCCCAGATGCCTTTGGGCCCGGCGCGATATATAAATAAACAAAATACAATTTTGTAATCGAAATGTTCGCATGGGAAAAGTACGAACATTTTGTATTGAGTACATTTCCCATGCAAACATTTCCGTCGCAGGTAATTTACCCGCGGAGAAATCACGTAGATCCATTGTGAACATTGTGAACATTGTATGCATTACACATATGCATGCGGGTTCGGCGTGCTTTATAAATGCCAAAATAAATAAATAAAATATATAAATAAACATATGTTAATAATTGGTGAGTACCATTTTCAAGTTTACAAGATATGAGAAGTATATGTTCACAACAAGAAGAGCGGAAGTGCACCAATGGGAGAAAGGAGGGGGGAGGGAGGCAGTAAAGAGAGACGGTGAGAGTAGTTGTTCCATGTGGCCTAGGTGTAGGTGGGGCTCTTATGAGAAGCCCTTCATTAGCTTAGTCTTGGATTGAATTACTAATTGGTATGTTCCGGTGGGCTTGGTAATTGTGCTAGTTGCCCAGAGTTTCAGAGGTTGTGGTTGCTGGTTAGCAGTCTAATGAGAGAAGTAAGGAGTATGGATAAGACAATTTGCCAATAAAAGGAAGTGGATCTATGGTAATGAGCTGCCTAGACTATTGATGTGCACCCTAGCAGTGCTGTTCAGCAGTGGTCTCTATGATAGGGTGCTTGGTTGGGATGGTTGAGAATGTGTTAGAGTTGGGTCTAGCAGAACCTAAGCCAGCAACGCTTGGTGTCCTGGACACCACTCATCACAGTTTGAAGAGAAGTGCCTCGGTGGGTGGATGGAGATTAGGGCGCATTGTTGTTAGTTCCGCCATTCATGGCGACTGTGGTTGCAACCTGCGTCGTGATTACCTGTGGGAGGACACGTGTAGGGGTGTATATCACGAGTCTAGTTTCCTTCATGTTATCCAATTATCGTAGTCCATTTGGACATTGGTACTGTGCTTGGCGCGGTGCCAGTTCACGCAAAGGCTATGTGCCTGGATAATCATTGTGGGCTAGTCTAGTAGGGGGGTGATGGTGATCAAGCAATGCAGGCGGTCAAGCTGGGAGCCTTGAGTGCCTTAGGTGTCTTGGTGCGGTAGGTGTGAGAGAAGGATGGCAGGGGAGGCGGGTAGTCAAGGTTGGGACCTTGAGTGACCTGGGTGCCGTGAAGCTGGGACTATGGCAACAGCCCGTGTGCGGCGACTGTTCTATTCTGAGCACTGTGCGAGACATGGTGGGGAGTGCGGAGAAACAGGACCAGAATTTAGCGAGTGGTGGTAGTGGCACAGGGTTGGTAGCATCCCGTAATGCCGGGTGTTTAGTGATTCGGACAGGTGGCTTAGATGAGAGTCAGTTAGTCTGGCGGGACCACTTATCTAGGGGGGCCAGTTGGCCTCTGCAGTCCTGTGCGAGCAGTCACAGTGATCGCGTTGATCCCGGCAGCCATGTTTGTTAAATGTATAAGAAGTGTGAAAGGCTTGTTGCAGGCTGATATCCCGGCTCTGATTGGTTGATCCTAATTGTGATTTGGTTGGCTGAGGGGACCCGCAGTCCCTAATGCTAATGCAGTGTGGTAGCGGAAGCTACTCTTGATTGGCAATTGGAATCTGCTTGATGTAGAGCTGGCTGAATAGCCCATGTAACACAGGCCAGCAAGAACTCTAGGTTGGAGGTGATGTCCGTTGGCATCTGTTTCCCATAGGGTGTACCGTCCACAAGCACAGTGGCTGTGCCAGCGAGCCCCTGGCAGGGTCCCCTTCCCTCTCCAGGGGAAAGTTCTGTAACGCAGCCCAGCCAGCGCCCCTGGATGTACGGGCGTGATGTCCCTGGCCTTGGGCGGCTGTCTCCCATGTGGTTTGACCATTCCCAAGCCCTCAGCGGTTCCAGGGAGCCTCAGCAGGGTCCCCGTCCTTTCCCAGATGGAGAAGCTGTAACGCAAACCAGCCAGAGCTCCGGGGTGGTAGGGAGTCATGTCCCTGGCCTTGGGCCAGCTGACTCCCATGTGAGTTGAACGTCCTCAAGCCCAGCGGTGGTTCCTGAGAAACCCGGGACATTCCCTGTCCTTTCCCAGAGGGAGAAGATATAAAGCAGGCCAGTCAGAATACCAGGATGGTTTGGGATCATGTGGGTTGACCATCCCCAAGAGCAGCAGCAGTCCGAGGGCGCCCCGGCAGGATCCCCATTCCTCCCCGGAGGTGACATCAGTAACGCAGCACAGCCAGAGGTGCAGCCTGGGCTTGCAGACGGTCAACCCACATGGGAGAGAGCCGCTCCCAGGGAAACACCAATGTTACACTGGCATGGGAGACAATTTGTGGCCTGACCATACAATTGTGTCCCAGCCCACCAAAATACCTCCCCAGACGGCCCTCTCCTGCCCACACCAGCAACAATCCAGACCCAGATCCCACTCACCCCACTGACAATGGGCCCTAACCGTAGAATAATAAAAAACAGTACTCAGATAACGTTGCAGCTGCTTGCATAGAAAAAGCTGTAAACGAAACAAAAAACTTTTGTTACCTATGGTCCCCCCAGCAAAAACAAATCATAACTACTACTCTCTGATCACGGATCCCCTTTCAAGCCATCCCTGGTGGTCTACTGACCCTCACCCCCCTAGATCTGCCCCCAGGGAGGGCTACAAGAGATCCCCCATCCATTTGCGGTGGGGGGGAGAGGGCCGCCCCCCTTTCAATACACATAAATCCTGGCAGTCTAGTGAGCCCACCCCACCCCCAACCAAATGTAACTTTTTTCATTGTTTTTCTTTTTTTTTCCTTTCCCATAGGGGCAGATGATCACCCATCTGCCCCCAAGGGGGCCAATACATGTGGCCCCATGCTTGGGGGGGCATCCACCAAGATTTCTGGTGGCCCTCTCCCCCACCCCAAATGGATGGGGGGCATCTCATGTAGCCCTCCCAGGGGGCAGATAGGGGCAGAAATCTGCCCCCAGGGAGGGCTACATGAGGTGCCCCATCCACTTAGGGTGAGGTGGGAGGGCCACCCCCCCTTTCAATACACAAAAATCCTGGTGGTGTAGTGGGCCCCATCGGGACCCCCACCCCAACCAAATGTTATTTTTCTTTATTTATTTTTCTTTTTTTTTTTCCTTCCCCTAGGGACAGATGATCACCCATCTGCCCCCAGGAGGGCCAATACATGTGCCCCAAGATTTGGGGGCAAGGGATGGAGAGGGCTGCTTACATATTAAGCAGCCCTCTCTACCCCCACATCACAAACAGATCCCTAGTGGTCTAGTGGCATTCCTGGACGCGGATCGAGCACTCTGCGCCTGATCCGCGCCCAGCAATGCTTCATAAAGGTGTTGTTGGAAACGGGAGAGTCTCCCCTTTCCAACAACACCTCCCTCGATCTAAATGGCACAATAGTGCCGCAGATCGAGGTGGGGAAAGGTGGAGACTCACCTTTCATTTTCAGTGCGGCAGCCGAAAATTGCTGCCACACTAAAAATTACTTTCAGTTTCATGTCAGCATGCATTACGCACGCCGACATGAAACTGAAAGAAATCCAACCCCCGGGCCGTCAGGAGGACCCTCCCCCTCACATAGCCCATGATTGGATTTCAGTTTTGTGCGATCCCTGCTTTGCAGGGATCGCACAAAATGAAGTGCCAAAAAGGACAAGCGAACGTAATGTCAAGAATGGGATAGTTTGTCCTTGTCACTTAAGAGGTTAAATACAACGAAGGAGCTTGAAAACGTGGTCTCCAGTCACATGGTCAGATGAAAATAGACTTTGGGGCGAGCTACACCGAGACCAGAAGATAAGGCCATGCCTCACTCCCTTTTATTCTCAGGCACAGTTAGCCTCTGCAAGGCCAAGTTCAAACAGATTTAATTGAATGGCGAACCGCAGGCGTGATGATGGATGTTGGGCTAATTGGGTGGGGAGGCATGACCAGGCCAAATCCCCAGCACCTGGGGCACTAGCTTGCATGCTGCCAGCAAGTGGAATATTCCAGAAGGGTACAAGCGTGCAAACCAATTATAGAGAGCCAGGTAGCAAAGAGCCCTATAATTTGAGAAGCCAATAGCATGTTGTGTATTACTCTGACAGGGAAGATGACTTGTACTTGGGGTGGCTTAGTTGTCCACCTGATCTTAGAGATCCAATACCAATCCCCACCCATATAGAAAGTATATGTAGATGTTCCCTTTAAGTCTATCATATCTCCTAATAGGTTTTCTTATTTTGCCTCGTACATGACATTACTTATGATGAATTTGTAGTATAAAACAATGTTTTTTATGAAATGCATTTGAGAACTCGTTGAGCGAGCTCTGCGGCATCCGTTGATGTCCATTGTAGTCCCTGTTTTTAGACTTGTTATTAAAACAGGACGTTTACCAACTTCCTGAGTCGGTCTGATTATTGATGTATGAGTAAGATCTGCATCGCCATCCATCTCAGATACTGTTACCTCATCTTAAAGGCCCCCCTCCTCGGGTTCAATGCAATTAATAAATTACCTTATATGTTACTCACCATGTTGTAAAAATTCTGGTTATGTCACTGCACCTCACTTATATCAGTCACTAAACCACACTGGTTACACTCCACATTCTTGCAATCTCGTTTTGTTGAATTTTGGGCATCAATCTTGACACTAATTTTGTATCTTGTCAAATGCGGTATGACTTGATAAAGACCCTTGTGTGGTCGAAACACGTGTCGGAACCTTGAGTAATAAAAAAGACTGTAATGAAAACTAAACAGCAAAATTAGTGATCCTTCATTCTTGGGATCCAACACAGAAAAACACTCAGGTTTTAATAGAACTTAGATACGAAGCGCCAGTCTCCTCCGATTCTCACCACCAATCTAATTTTTTCAACAATTGGGACAATTGAACACTGTCCCATGGGAATCATCAAACTGGCAGCAGAACGTATGTCTAAGACAAACACGGGTTAGCGCGGCATTCCATCATTCCCTGTGCTCTAAACCCACACATTGCATGTTCCTCTCTAGTTAGATTTAAGCAGGCTCTGAAAACAGTCTTAATGTCATGCCCACGCCGCTGGCGCACGCATTGGCAACCATCATGGACTACTTGGTACTCATTTATCCTCCTAATACTCCTTGAACAACTCCTTTTCACGCCTTGGTCTTTTATTTCCATTTGCTCAACTTTCGTTCTTTCTTATTTTATTCAATTAACTACATCTACCATAATGCACCTGGCTACAGTCCTCAATTCCTGGCTATTCTCATTCATCGTTATTGGGACCACAATCCCCAGAAGCCCTAGTGGCCAGTGCTGCTCCACCTGCTCAGGACCAGAGAGGGAGGAGGCAGATTGTCTTCAGGTGTGCGGCTCCAGGTGCTGTCAATTAGCTTGCCTCAGAACAGGGCAGGGCTGTATATAAGCAGCTGCCCGCAGGAGCACAGTGTCTTGCATCTTGAGTTCTCCCCGCTCCTGTTTGCCTTGACCCTTTACTTTGTATGCTGTTCCTGTTGCTGCATTATCCTGTTTTGTTCCAGTGCCCTTTCCGGCTCCCTGCCTTGCAGCCGATCACGCTCCGCTGCCTTCTACCTACAGCCCTTGTCCTCTGGGCTTCCTGCCTTGCAGCCTATTACAGTCCTCTGCAGCCCTCTACAGTCAGCGGCCCTGCTCCTCTAGGCTCACTCCTTGCTGCCCTGCTCCTCTGGGCTCCTTGCCCTGCAGCCTGCCTCACTCCGGCTGCCTACAGTCCTTGTCCACTGGGCTCCCTGCCCTGCAGCCTGCCTCACTCCGGCTGCCTACAGTCCTAGTCCTCTGCAGCCCGCCTTGCAGCCTGCCTCACTCCGGCTGCCTACAGTGTTTGTCCTCTGGGCTCCCTGCCCTGCAGCCTGCCTCACTCCGGCTGCCTACAATCCTTGTCCTCTGGGCTCCCTGCCCTGCAGCCTGCCTCACTCCGGCTGCCTACAGTCCTTGTCCTCTGGGCTCCCTGCCCTGCAGCCTGCCTCACTCCGGCTGCCTACAATCCTTGTCCTCTGGGCTCCCTGCCCTGCAGCCTGCCTCACTCCGGCTGCCTACCGTCCTTGTCCTCTGGGCTCCCTGCCCTGCAGCCTTCCTCACTCCGGCTTCCTACAGCCCTTGTCCTCTGGGCTCCCTACCGTGCAGCCTGCAACCCTCTGCTGTCTCCAAGCCCTTGTTCCCTGGGCTCCCTACCTTGCAGCCTGCACCTCTTCGCTGCCTACAGCCCTTGTCCTCTGGGCTCCTTCCTTGCAGCCTGCTCCCTCTGCTGCCTTCAGCCCATGTCCTCTGGGCTCCTTCCTTGCAGCCTGTCTCCCTCCGCTGCCTACAGCCCTGCTCTTCTGGGCTCCTTACCTCGCAGCTCTATTCTTTTGGGCTCTCTGTCTGTCGCCTACTACTAATCTCTCTCTGTCCTGCTCTTCTGGACTCCCTGCCTTGCAGCCTACTACAGTCCTCCGCAGTCTTATACAGTTTGCCTGCACCTAGTGCCGCTCTTGACTGCAGACCTGCTTCCTACTTTGCATCTCTTCTGTTTTCCTGACTGCTGCTCCTTGTTCTCTTCATTGAGTCCTCTGTACTCCACCTTAGGTTATCTATTTCAGTCTAAATGCCTTTCCTTCATTTCCTTCTGCTAGATTGCTCATTGACTTCCTTTTCGCTGGATATTTCTGTTCTTGTCTTCTCATGTGTCTTATGCAATCCCTTTTGTACAGAGCTTGCCTGTTGGTTTCCGGCAGGCAACCTCTGCCCCTTCCTTTGTCGCGTTTTCAGTGTTACAGACACCCACTGCTGTTGTTCCCAGCCATGAGCATACAGCGTGGGCCTCTGTTATAGCAATCTGTGCAGAAGGCTGGAGTTTCCTAAGGTTCGTGGAACACTCTTTCCCATTTCAGCATACACTCCAAGAGGGAATCCAGTTTGTTTGTACCTTTGTATCTTTTGCCCCTTTTAGCTCACAGCTACGGTTTCCTACTCTTCTTTCTTGCATAACTTCTTGCTGTGTGTGTGCTTATCTGCTACTTTACTTCAGCACAGCCACCCAAACCCTACCTGGGTACCCTGTGCCACTCTTGACAGAGTGCCATTCCTGACACTTAATCAGCTAAACTCCTCTTTCTTTAAGTTACTAAATCCGATCCTGTCTCGGCCATGATACTTTGTGTTTTTTGTTGTTTGTTTTGCCTTGCCCTACCATACCTATGGGCGTTTTTGTATTTAGCACATTATAAATAAGTAAAGACTCTTTTGCCATAGGGGACTGGATGGTGGTAAGGTAGCTGCAACGCCAGAAGGAAGATCCCAGGTTCGTCCTGGATATCCTCACAGTCACACAGGTAAAAGGCACCATGATCACAGCTGAAGACAAAGAAGGCAGGGCAATCCTGTGGAACATATCTAATTTCCATGAATGTGGGGTGGACGATACCGCATGGGACATCTCTGCAACTGCTCATGAGAAGATGTGGGACTCCGAGGAATCCTACCAGATAGATGGCAAAGCATCAGATGAAGAATGGGAAGGGCCGGAACACGCTTCGCCAAGAAGCACCCCATCCTGCACTGGGTGCGGAGGGCGGTTTGGGATAGTATAGGGGGAAGCTGGGTAAGAGAACTGACGTTCAAGGACAGGAAGTCCTCAGTTCTTCAATAAAAGGAGTTGAAGTGAGGATCCAAGATGGCCGCCGGCGAGAGCAGTCGCACATAATCGGCGCTCCGCCGGGGCCGCCAATCTAAAGCACTACCCACAGCAGCAGCGGCCGGCTTCGCGCCCCCCCCGCACCCCCCCACGGACAGCTGAAGGCCTCCCCGCCCTTCTCCCCCCGGGGGGGGCTGGAGCGCCGATCGAGCGGACGCGCGAAGAAGGAAGCGAGGAGAAGCGCGGCCGCCCCCTCCCCCACCGGGGTCGAGTGGGACCGGCTCCCCCGCGCGGGGATCGACGCGCAGGGCAAAGCTACACAGGGAAGCGGCCCGCGACACTACAATCGCGGAGGCAGAGCGGGGCCTCGCTCCGGGGGCCCCAGGAGAAGCGCGGCCGCCCCCTCCCCCACTGGGGTCGAGTGGGACCGGCCCTCCCGCGTGGGGATCGACGCGCAGGGCAAAGCGACGCAGGGAAGCGGCGCTACAGTCGCGGAGGCAGAGCGGGGCCTCGCTTCGGGGGCCCCCGGGAGGGAGAAGCGGCATCAAGGAGATCGGGGCGGACCGCTGGAGAGGAGGAGCGGGGGCCGCCCTGAACAGAAGCCGGAAAAATAGAGGTGAGCCTGCCCGGGGAGGGGGGCACAAATAAACCTCCCATCCGCCCTCACATGGACTGGGCTTCCCCCGGGGCCCATAGAAGGGATCTTCCACAACAAAGGCCCACCAAGGCCTAGGCAGACAGAAGGACTTGCCCACTAAGGGCTTGTACGACCGACCACCCACAAAGCCCGACCCAAGTGGGTGGGGGTCTCGGGAGGGGAAAACCCGAGAAGCAACCACAATCAGCCACTAGAGAATCCTCCGACGGGCCGACGTGGGAAGGAGCAGTTTCCACTCCAAGCCAGGGTTCCCCCCCACCCACAACAGCACAATAGGGGAACAGAACCGGAGGGGGACACGACGACGCAACGCCCCCCCCCACAGGCACCCCAACGAAGCACAATACAATGTCAAGAGCAAAAGGTAAGGGGAACCCCACCCCACAGACACCCCAAACGTCGAAACAAGGTGCAGATATACTTCAACTGTGGTCAACAGAAGGGTCAACGCAATCAAGGGGGAGAACTCAGGGAGAACCGATGGGAGAAGCAGAGGCTATCTCCCAGAGTCAACAACCACTGACCAAGGGAGACATGCAAAGCTGGCTCATGAACCTGCAGGAAAATCTCATGTCAACAGTCCAAGAGCAGTTTACGACCATGAAGGATGAACTAAAACAAGTGGTGCAAGACATGAGAATAGACATAAATAACCTCGAGGAGAGAACCGACGTGGTGGAGAAAGCAGTACAAGGTCTTGAAGAAGACACGAGACAGATTAGCGAGACACAAGAACAATTGGTGACGCTCACACATAACATGGAACTACAATGTGAAGATCTGGAGAACCGCTCAAGACGCTCCAACATCAGAATCAAGAACATGGCGGAGACAGTACTAGACAAAGATCTGAAATTGGCGGTAAAGGAAGTGTTTAGAGACATTCTGGGGGTACAAGAAACAGAAGACATCGGAGTCGACAGAGTCCATAGGGTTGGACCAAAAAGAACGGGGGCCCCAGGGGAAAGACCACGCGATGTCCTAGTGGCCCTCTCTTCTTACCCGCAGAAAGAACAGATACTCAAAAGGGCCAGGGAAATGGAACATATCAAAATGAATGGGCAAGACATCCAACTGTACCAGGATCTGGCTCTGATTACCCTTCAAAAAAGAAGAGCAATGGCCCCATTGGTGAAAGTGCTAACGGAAAAACAAATCCGCTACAAATGGACGTTCCCATTCGGACTCCTATTTTCCTGGGAAGGGAAACAGAGGAGGGTGACAACATTGGAAGAAGGCCTAAGCACCTTGGGGCTACCGGAAGGGGAGACGGAGCGGGGGGAAGCTGCTAACAGGAGTGAGCGCACGAAAAGGCTTATGGGCTGGGAAACAACCAAACAGAAGAAGGCAATGACGGGGAGGGAGACAAGGAGGAAAATACCTTGAAGAACTCAATAAAAGTATATCTGAGGGAACGGATTCGGGTATGGAGACACCGGAACCGGGTGGGGGGGGCGCGGATGCTGCGTCGAACGGACAATACACTGAAGGCGGTCTGGCGGAGTCCAGGCGGCTTGGAACTCGGTAAAGTCCAATGGAACAATGGGGTTTAGGAATCCCCACCACATACCCCCTGAGAGATGGGAGGGCAGGGAGCGAAGGGCGCAACGCCCTAGCGTCAATAGGAACCCTTGCCCCACTCGGGGGACAGTTTTTGTTGGGGTTTAAAGTTAATGGTTGGGGGGGGAGGGAGTTCAAGGGAGGGGGAAAAGTCGGAGAACTCTGATTAATGAATCATACATCACAGGCGCACCGAAGCAACGGCACTTGAACAATACAACATGGGGATGATACGCCTTGTTTCATACAATATTAGGGGGATGAACCACCCAACGAAAAGAGCGAAACTGGAGCAACAGTTCAAAAGGGGGAAGGCCGACATCCTACTCCTTCAAGAAACCCATATCAGAACAAGGGACAAACAGAAAACAAGGATAAAAGGTTACAAAATATGGGCACAAGCGACGGCAAAGGAAAAAAAGGCAGGGGTCCTGATTGCGGCGAAGGAAGGGAAAGATTTCAAACTTCTGGACATAACAGTTGATAAAGAAGGCAGATACGCTTTCGCCAATGCAGAAATCGAGGGATCTCTCGTCACACTAGCCTCGATATACGCACCAAATCAGGGGCAGGATGGCTTCCTCAGGGACACTCTGTCAAAACTGGAGGTCTTCGCGAGGGGGGATGTGATCCTGGGAGGGGACCTTAACATGACGTGGAACCCACAATTAGATAGGAGTACAGGTAAAACACAAGGCCAGGGGGCACCTACAAAGCGCCTGCGACAACAAATGGACCAATTGGCCCTAAATGATGTATGGAGGGAGAGAAAAGGCGAACAAAGGGGCTACACCCACTTCTCACATGTCCATAACACCATGTCCAGGATTGACTACTTCTGGGTGTCAGTGGGCCTGCTGGGAAAAATACAAGATGTAGACAAGGGAGCAATAGCCCTCTCAGACCATGCCCCCCTTTGGCTAGACGTGACTTTCCCAGGGAGAAAGAATGGGCTGTGGAGATGGAAGCTACCCCAGGATCTGATCCAGGACCCTATAACCGGGGAGGCAATCAGGGAAGCGATTGAAGAGTACTTGATTCAAAACGACACAGGGGAGGTAGCACTGAGCGCAGTCTGGGACGCGTTCAAAGCAGTACTGCGGGGAAAGATGATTGCGCTGAAATCTACGAGAGACAAACAAAGGTTTCAGTGGGAAAGGGAATTGGAAAAGGCGATTGAGGACATTCAAGAAAAAATGCTAACACATCCCACGAAGATACTGAAAAAATCACTAAAACACACACAGGGCCAACTAGAGATGCTACGGACGAGAGGCGCAGAAAAAAACCTACTCTATCTGAAACAGAGATATTACATTAAAGCAAACAAAGCGGATAGACTCTTGGCGAGACAGCTCAGGACAAAACAGAAAGAAACAACGATCAAGGCCATACGCGATGCGAAGGGGGACATTCATACACGCACACACGACATGGGGGAAACACTGAGACAATTCTATCAAACTCTCTACTCCACAGAACGCCCAGACACTTCCGCCCAAGACTCATATTTAGAGGCCCTACCGATTCCGAAAATATCAGACGAAGAGAAACAGACATTAGAGTCCCCTATTAGTGAAGAGGAAATCAGGAAAGCAATAAAAGAACTCCCAGTTAACAAAGCCCCAGGCCCAGATGGGTTTACGGCCCAATTCTATAAAAAATATTCTGACATACTGACCCCGATATTAACCAGGCTCTTAAACTCCTTTAGAGAGAAGGGCAATATAACTCCCACAATGAACGAAGCGAAAGTATTAGTTTTCCACAAACCAGGTAAGGATTCAACGAATCCAGCGTCATATAGACCAATCTCCCTGATTAACTTAGATGCAAAAATCTACACAAAGATTCTGGCCACAAGATTGTCCCAACTACTCCCGAAACTAATCGGCGAAGATCAATCAGGCTTCATCCCCGGTAGACAAACGCATGACAATACAAGGAGACTCGCCCACCTGGTGGAAAAAATAGGCATATCCCACACCCCCGCGATTCTCCTGTCTGTAGACGCCGAGAAGGCCTTTGACCGAGTCGAATGGTCTCTCCTATTCAAAATCTTGAAGTGTATGGGGTTTGGGGAACAGTACATAGCGAGCATCAGAGCGAACTATAACTCCCCATCCAGTAGAATTGTCATTAACGGCGAGGTTACGGATAAGGTAATCATATCAAGAGGCACGAAACAGGGATGCCCCCTCTCACCCTTACTCTATGCTCTATTTTTAGAACCACTCCTAATAAAAATACGGGAGTCAACCAACATCAAAGGGATAGACATGGCGGGACAACAACATAAAGTGATCGCCTACGCGGATGACATGCTAATAACCCTAGAGGACCCCGAATTAACCTTAGCAGTAGCGGTGAGGGAATTAGAACACTATGGAACCATCTCGGGTCTAAAAATCAATAGGAAAAAATCAGAGATCCTGATCCT
The DNA here is from genome assembly GCF_040938575.1 of Ambystoma mexicanum. Lineage (NCBI taxonomy): Eukaryota > Metazoa > Chordata > Amphibia > Caudata > Ambystomatidae > Ambystoma > Ambystoma mexicanum. The sequence continues at coordinate 1,063,531,163 of NC_090923.1, read as the reverse complement.
GGCAGGAGACACCGCAAACATAGAAAGGGAAGCCAAGTTGCAGGACCTTAAGATAGTAAAAAGTAGCATAAAATATCTGGGAATAGTGGTTCCACATAACATCGAGTTATTCTACGGGGAAAACTACCCATCACTAATCGCAAACATTAGAAAGGAACTAGCAAGATGGAACCCGCTACAGATTTCGTGGTGGGGCAGAATACAAACTGTCAAAATGTCGATCCTCCCAAGGGTCCTATACTATTTCCAGGCTATCCCGGTGGGAGTCCCCGACACCTTTTTCAAGACCCTGACCAAATTAATATCATCCTTTATTTGGAAAGGGAAAACCCCCAGTATAGCAAAAATGGTCCTAACGGCCCCAACCAGGGATGGGGGGATGGCGCTCCCACATTTTAAAAAATATTATCAGGCAGCACAGCTCAAAGTCCTGAGGGAATGGGTAAGGGAGAATCCGCAGAGGATATGGGCCAAGCAAGATAGGGCAGTAGCTAGGACCCCACTGGTTGAACTCCTTTGGAAACAGAGGCAATACAGACATGAAAATCTGAGGATTAGCGAAATTATGAGGACCACGCTAAAAGCATGGGACCACCAAACACGAACAGGTATTATGACCACGGAACTCGGACCCTTTACTCCCATTTGTAGAAATCCACAATTTCCCCCGGGGATGGAACAAGGGGCATATGACAGATGGGAAGAGGAGGGCATAACCAAAATAGGGGAGATGTTTGCAGACAAAGAAATTATCCCACTGGAATCCTGTATTACTGGCTCAAACCCCCCAAAAGGAGAGAGATATAGATATGAGCAGCTGAAACACTGGCTAAGTTCCCCGAATATCACGGAAGCAGCAACCAGAGATCTCACTGCCTTTGAGACATACCTCATATCCAACACGGGGGAAAAAAAGTGAGTGGCAACTCTTTATAAATTCATAAACACACAAGGGGAGGATATTAAATGGTCCTATAGAATAAGGTGGGGCAGAACATTAGGGAAAGAACCAACGGATAGACAATGGGAGGACCTATGGAAGCAGATCCCCAAGATGACCCGCTCGGCACAAACCAGGGAGATGTGGGTCAAAGTTATGACTCAATGGCACTACACCCCAGAGCGACTCCACTCCATGTACCCAAATGTGTCAAATCTATGCTGGAGAGGATGTGATGAAGTGGGTACCTGGAGACATATTTGGTGGGACTGTGAGGGTATTAAACCATTCTGGGAAGAAATCAGAAACGACTTGGACAAAGTATTCCCAGATGTGGGGCTGCTTGGGGAAGAGGTCTGGCTATGTGGACTCAGGGATGGCACTGCAAGACTATACAGTAGATCACAATGGAGAGCATTCACAGGTCTACTCATCGCGGCATGGACCACCATAGCACAGAAGTGGAAGAGCAAGGATACTCCACTGAAATTCACATGGTTGCAAAAAGTTTGGGCCCACATTACAATGGAGAAAATCACCCACAAAATACAAGGTTCCGGAGACAAATTCGGAAAAGAATGGGAAGGAACCCTGCAATACCTCCAGTCAGACTTTATGGAACAGTGGTGCCCCCACAATATTAAAGTCTCAGATATTTTCAATGCCTAATAAAAGCCAGAGACAATTAGAGCTCTCCGATACAGGGGGAGGGGGGGGGGGGGGTAGAAGGGTTTATTAACCAAAGTTTCAAAGTTAATTCTCGTTGTATCCATGCAAACTAATAAAGATATGTTTTAAAAAAAAAGGAGTTGAAGTCGTTTGCACTGTGTGGGCCTCCAGTTTATTTAAGACCCTGCCGCGACCTGAACTCCCTGCATCCAATGCGTGTCACGTGTGTGTGTGAGACAGAATCGCGTCCCCTACAGCGTCCCCTACAGCGTCCCCTACAGCTAACGTGTTTCCTCCTGTCATTTTTTCTAACTCATGTATCCATTTCCCAATGCCAGAAGTTAAACTCTGGGGTTTACACCTTAAATTATCCTTATCCATTTGTGGCCAAGGTATATACTGTGGTCTGTCTCCTCCTTTCTCTAACAAGGGAAACTGCGAAATCCCAAACTCACATTTGTCCCCCATCGTCTGTCTGTCCATAGCAGGGACAATGGTTCTGCACCGCCTTCTTCCTGGCAGCTACTTTAACCTGCTCACATAAGATGTCGAGTCCCCCCTCTCACAATGGGATCGCCCTTTGGGTTGATATAGTCGTGCCAAAGACTCTGACGCCCGTGATTTGTGTAGATCTAGATCTGACTATCTTACTTCCTTATCTATTGAATACCATCCTTCAGGACCACATGCGTTACCTCCATCCTCCCCACAGAAGGTTTCTCTGTCCTCGTCTGACATATCCTGTCCCCAACTTCTGTGGCTTCTCTCTTCTTTGCCTCTATTCAGAGTTAATTTATCTAAAGAAAGGGAGGGTAGCTCAGCGGCAACGTGCGCGCCTTGGAAACAAGACGACATGAAGCAACACAGGTTCGATCCCCAGGTCTGAGCTTAGTAATCTCTGGGTATTAAGCGCATTATAAATACGCAACTAAGAGACAAATTCCTGTAAGAGCGCCTCGATGCCTCCGGGCTGTGTGAGCGCTTTAAAAAAAAAAAAAAATAATAAAGCTCTTTAGGCTCAAAACTGCACAAGGCTCCCTCTCTGTCGTACAGCTGCGTACTCTTGAGTCGATCGTTTTTACCCTTTCCCTTTAGTTCCCTCTTAGTCCTCATGTTATGATAGACTTTATCGACTGCGTCCCCAATGCTTCTAGAGTCAAAGTCATCCTCTAGCTTTGCTCTAGACGGACCGGCTATTGGTTAATGTGCTGGAAAGAATTCTTCTATGTCCTCCAATGCCACTACTGGATTAGGATCATTAATTTTTTTCAACATACTCAAGATCGCGTACTTGCTGCCTTCTCTTTTGTTCTATTTCATCATCAAGCTCTCTTCATTTGCTTGCTTCTTCTCTCACCCTGTCTTCTTCCTTTCCTTCTTTCATTTGCCCTTCGTATCTCCTAGTCTCTTCGTCTTGGTATTCTTTTATCCCTTATTTTCAGTTCCTCCTCTTCCTCTCTCTTTGGTTCTAATCTTTCCCATTCTTCGATTGCCCTCTGTCTGTTGTCATACTTTCTTTGCTCCTCTGCTCTTTCCTGCTTTTTCAGTTGTTCGTCTTGATACAACTGTTCCCGTCTTTGTCTATCTTTCCTTTTCACCCCACCTTCTTTCAATCGTTCCTCTCTCTCCCAATCCTTTTTGTCTCTTTCGTCTCAATCTTCCCTTTGCATTACGTCCTCGATGCTCTTACCATCGAGTTTGAACAAAATTTGACCACCCATTAATTCGTTCTGAATGAGCGCTACCTCATGAGCTTTATCTTTTTCTCCGTTCCATCTCTTTTTTTCTCGTCCTATATCTAAGGATGTACTTGGTCGATCACCTCCCTCCTTGTCGCATCTCTTCTTGTCCCTCAGGACTTTAGAGATCACATTTCTCTCAGGAATGTTCTCTGCACCCTCATCACTGCTTTGCGCAGGTGACTCATATGCCGGATTGCTGTACGCTTTCGCTGCCTTAAACTCTCTTAATGGCTACAGTCCGTCCTCTTTCTTGATATCACTGGCTACATAAGGCGCGCCGGGGGAGCAGAAGGCACCCCACCCCCCCCTTTACGTATGTTAAGTATCCAGTCTACAGGAGGCGGCTCTTCCCTTTCCTCCTGATACATTTTCCAGAGCTCTAAACTCGCTAACCTTTTGTCTAACTTCTTTCCTGTGTATGCTGCATACAAATATGTCGTCATATGCTGCAAAACTGCCTTTAATAGTGATCCCCCTTGTGGCCATGGCATGAACATCTTGTCTGCTGTGCCTTTAACCCACTCCGCACTATACTGTTTAAGCTTAGGTGTGTGTTTCGGCAACTGTTTGCAGAGATGTGTAAGCGGAGTAATATCCTCCATTTTGACTCGTCACACTTGACTGTCAATACTCACCTTTACACTTTGCACTCTTTCAAAAAATTAGATTTCAAGAAAATAATACAATATGAGTGTGCACCAACCGTTGCAGCGCCAAACCCTCTATATCACCTTTTACTCGAAACTACTTGATTTCACTTGAACACCATCAATTCAATTTCAACAAATAAATAATTAATTCTGAAATCTCGTGTTTTCCTTTTCTCGTCTTTTAATTCCTCTATTATTTCTTCACCACGTATAAATCTATACAATCACATAAAGCAAACAAACAAACAAACATACTCGACCGGCCACATATATCTCAGTCTACGATCCTCAAGACTTATTCTCACCCCTAACAAACACCCTGATTGGGATGTGAACCATTCTCTTTGGACTGTCTTTAAACAAGTCTGTAGCCTACATCATCCGCAAATGGGACTCTAGATACGGTTCCTTCTGTTACGTGCTTATGACGCAGGACACTGGGCTTACTCTACTATGAGGATCCTCATCTCACAGTTTCTCAATTGCTTGGCTCCTCTCCTCAAGTCAATTACTTAATAACTCGACGCTCATCGTCTCGAGTTGCTTTTACTCCAACCTCCCTCCGTTACTCATTTTCCCTTATCACTCTCTCCACTTACTGCCCATTCACAATTTTGCCACCTCACTCAGTTTTGACTCACCATTTGCTTTTTCGACTTCCGGCTCTCGGGATCGCTGCCTCTTTATCAGCCGCTCCAACCTTCCGTTTGTTCAGCTTCCTGTAGACGTAGGGAGGGTATTTTGCCTGAAAACAAAGGACCCGTCTCACCTGCGCTTGCAAGGCTTATTTTAAACTGGTTCCGCTATCTACAGGGAGCTTCACGTCCTTTCAGTTAATTGGCAGAGGACGCTCGTTATTTCTGGGACCCCAAAGCTTACTATCTCAATGGATTTTTAACCATCATCACTCTGCTACCATGTGAACTGGTGTAGTCGACCCAGTACCTTTAAGACGAGGTAGCAATACTATGAGATGAATGGGGATGCAGAAGTTACTCAAACATCAATAATGGAAACGACTCAGCTAGTTAGCAAAAAGGTTAACGATTTTAATATCAATGATCTAAAACAGGGAGTACACCAGAAATCAACGGACGTCTCACTGCATGGTCTCTCAATTTGCTTCAGAAAAAACATTGTACTTATAGTAAAAACTCGTCATTGATGACGTGAACCTACATATTTACCAATGTCATCCTACGTGGCAAACTACAGAAACCTATTGAAGAGAGTGATTGGTTCTAAGGGAACATCTAAGTATGCGTTCCATACTAGTCTAAGAAAGTGATAGGGTCCTTGACATCAGGTGGGGCAACTAAGCCCTCCCCTCAAACAGGTCACTATGAACGTCACTAAATATACGACGTCCCATAGGTTACACAAACTATCATGTCCTTAATTACGTGGCCCCCTACAATTGGTTGGCACTCTTACATCCGTCAGTACTTTTCCACCTACGTTAGCAGCACGCAGGCTAAACTTCCAGGTGCTGGTGAGCTGGTCATAATCGTAGCTTCCTACCAATTAGCATATCATCTATCATCACTTCAGTGGTCTGCTGTCAATTAAGGCTTTGAACTTGTCTTTGGAAATATTCTTTGCGCTGGAGAATTCATGGGAGTGAAGACACACTCTGCCTTCATGTGTAGGTGTGGTTCCTCATGTTTGTCCAATGTCATCCTTCCACATGACTGAAGACCACAAATTTGAGCTCTGGTGCATTTAAAATACTATTTTTTAATAGACCTCTGACGTCGTCCTTGGTTTTGTCCATGCCTTCTGAACAGGAGTTTCATTCTTTCACATGAGTTATAACTACTATCTGTTCATTCCAGTCCAATAAGACCTTGGCTTCTTGGGGCTGATCCAGCCCCGCCTTTCTGAGATCCGCTTCTGTAACACAATTCCTTTTTCAACTGCGACACACTGGAAAGGCCTTCTTTCTCTGGTCTAGCACTGCTATAATATGTAGTGGAATCATCCATTCTTTACTTGTTCCTATATATGTACATTGGCGCATGACGCAATGTATTTACTACATAGCTAGCCTTAAGAATACTTCATCTACTTGCGTTTCTTTGCATATGTACATGTGTAAAATGACTTAATATCTTCGTTTGTGTAGCATAAGCCTCTTTATCTTGAGCCCAAGATGTCACTTATCCTTGGTATTTTCTTGATGTCTTATAGAATATCTTCATTCTCTTGTCTCTGCATCTCTTCTATGTACATCAGTCCAACTTCGTGTGACGTCACCAATCTGCTCTTTCATTCATTGGCCCCGCTTCTTTTGGAATTTCATTCAAATAACCATCATACTGTTGTGTATGCAGTATGGCTTTCTCAATGGTAACCTTGCTTCCAGGATTCTCCTCGGTATTGGTATTTTCACTGGTACTGCACGTGTCTCACACTGTGGTTCCTGACATATAGGCAATATGGGCGAGAGGGTTGAGATGGGGGTACTTGGCTCCTTCTCTACACTGGGTTGAGCTGCCATTGCTGCCATGTGGCGTGATCTGCAGATTGCAGGCTCGAATCACAGCAAGGCCAACTCAGCCTTCCTCCTTCTGATGTTGTTAAATGAGTACCAACACAGGTTGGGTGATATTGTAGGTATATTTGTTCTACACAAAGCCCTTAAGCCTAAGTGCTATCTAATAACACATCATTATCATTTGGCCTTGGATGTCTGCTTGCATTCACAGTAATTTGGTAATATGGGCCTATACACACTGATATTAATTATACATATGTTGATCCATTCTTGTATGGAATGTATATCTAATTTCAGTGCTATCATAACCATTTTTTCGTAGTGTACTTAGGAACAATGCTATGTGACGCCACTTCCTGTTTTGTCAAGCTCAAGGGGTGAAAGGTCGTATTCCATCGCTTGCCGTGATGTCACTTCAGGGCAGGGGTCAAATGACATCACTTCCTGTGATGTCATCAGAAGTCAAGTGTCATGTGATGTCACTTCCACAACCCAGGGGATTTTGGTGGTATGGCCTCCCTGCTTGGAGGAGGCTGCGCGACAGAGGGAGACTCGTTAATCCCCCGGGCTTTGCAGCCCGCTGAGATAGGAACTAGACGCTCCGAGTTCTGTTGTGCAAGGTGTCTGGGCAGCGCGGGAGGTTTATGTAAGGGTGAGGTCAAGCTGTACCAGCCGACTGGAGGCTTGTTGAGGAAGGTGGTTGGGCTGTTGAGAGGTGTTGCGCGGTTGGCGGATGCGTTTGGATGTGGCGGGTAGTTGGCGGAGCTGGGGACGGGGTGTGAGTTGGTGGGGGGCGTTTGTTTGCGATAGGTTAGCTGTTGGTGTGGATTGGTGGGGTGTGGTTGTTTGCGGTTGGGTGGCTGGTGGTGTGGAATTGGGGGTGGTGGTTTTTTGTGGTTAGGTGGCTGGAGGTTCGTGTGGAAGTGTGGGTGTCGCTCGGGTTGGTCGCGGTGGGTGGGCGGCAGCGCGCGGTGCCTCGCCTGAAGCGCATGTGTAGGCGTACGTGCTGGGGTCTCTCGGGTCTGCGCACTGGTCTCCGGGCTCGCTGGATGGTGTGAGTTTGGGGTGTTGTGACTGTTGGTGTGGATTGGGGGGTGTGGTTGTTTGCGGTAGGGTGGCTGGTGGTGTTGAATTGGGGGTAGTGGCTGTTTGTGGTTTGGTGGCTGGAGGTTCGTGTGGAAGTGTGGGTGTCGCTCGGGTTGGTCGCGGTGGGTGGGCGGCAGCGTGCGGTGCCTCGCCTGAAGCGCATGTGTAGGCATACAGGCCGGGGTCGCGTGGGTCTGCGCGCCGGTCTCCGGGGGCTCGCTGGGTGGTGTTTTGAGTGGTGGGGTGTGTGTGTGTTTGCGGTGGGGTGGCTAGTGGTGTTGGATTGGGGGTGTGGTCGTTTGTGGTTGTGTAGCTGGTGGTTTGTGCGGAAGTGTGGCCTGTGTGTTGATTGGTGGGGTTGGTGCACATCATCCTTTAGGATGGGGAAGCGCCTGCGTGGGTCCGCCCACGCATTCGATAATTAAGAAGAAGAAGAAGTAGACCTCCCTGCTTTACGCTGTGTCACAGCCTCTGTTTAAAAAAACATGTAAAAGGTTATTATTTAACTTCTTTGGTTCCTTCAAAGAAGCCGTTATTGTGAAATGGGTACGTAAACGTGACACTTCGTGTTTATTTGTTTCAAGCTCTGCTTCTTTTAATTAAAATGATCTTCAACTAGAGGGCGTTAGGACCCGGAGGTACATGAAAGCGGAACTCTGTTTTCCCCAAAAAGGATACTTTCGGTTTTTCCGTGACTCTTCTAGACAATGTGATCAGAACATGTGACTAGCAGCTGCTGGAATTGGAAACTTCAGAAGAGTATCAGGTTTTATTAGTGGGGCGCGTCCTCGTTCTGCCTCTTGCGGAGCTCTGGCTGGCAGCCTGCCTGGAGGGTCATGGAGCCCACACCGGGTAGCTTCCTTTTGCAACCCCCTGTTTTCCACCCGGTGAGTACTGGGAGGGGGTCTGTGGGCGCAGCGTATACGGTGACCCAGTCGTATTTAGAAATGTAGGCAGCGAGCCATAGCTCCAAGCGGTATAGTGCCGCAAAGAGGACACGTGTTTGGTCACATGCAAAGAAAGCGAAGTTTAAAATTAACTTGGCGACCCCAAATGGGTGTTGAGGAGAAGCGTGCATTAATTCCTCTGTTTTGCGATCGCAACACGTCGCTATATCCTCTTGCCTTGAGTGCATCAGCGTCCATTATTGATGTTAGTGTTATGCTGTCTTGTATCGGGCGGTTGTGAAGACGCCACCTCCGCCTTCTTGCAAGACCTATTACTTTCGCTGCTCTCAATCCCTGGCGACGCCACGCTGCTTCCAGGTTTATTTATACACGTTAATGACCTGGCTAGAATCTTTCTCAAATTCAAATGTGCTGTTCTCCCAGTTTCCTTCGGCTCTTTGCACTTTGTTTTTATTTGTGCTTTATATGCCTGTCTTTTGTCGCCGTTTTTAATACTCCTCAAGTTGTTAACCCGAGTGCTTTACATAAAGGACTACGCCTTCCCTGGGCTGATTGCAGATTCCTGTAGGGTGTTCACCTTATGCATGTTCCTGCTAGGATGTCACACTGGTGCATGGGATGCTGGTGGGATGTCAGCCTCCTGAAAGTGTGATGTGACAGGCTTTCCTATAGAATTCCTGGGGCCAGGTCGTATTCTGGCTTCGGCTCCTGGGACCAGGTTGCATTCTGGCCATGCATCTCGGTCTTAATGTCAGTTTCTCGAAAGCCCATTGCTTCAGCAGACTGTGGCCAAGGTGGCTCAAATAAGTCAATTCCTGCTTTTTATTGAGGGATAAAGAATTCTTACCAGTGTGAAAAACCTGAAGGTGTCTTCCTGTCTAGTCCCCGGGCGTCTGTCCTCCAGGTGGCCAGGACACGGCCATCACATTTGGATCCAGTTCCTGAGGGTGGACCAGTGTGGGAGGATCACCTGGATGCGGGGAGGAGCGGTCCTTCGGGAGTGGGAAACTGATGGGTGGGATGTAGTATCCCCCTTCTTTAAACACCTTTTCCCCATCCTATCGCGTAGAATATTCCAAAACGCTGCCCCCCCTTTCTCCTACACAAACACTTTCACACAACACGAAAGACAAAGGACTAACACCAGAGCTGTTTACCTGACATGTCCCAATACAAGGGTCAGTCAAAGTCGGGCAATTGACCAGAATCACACACACCTGAAGGCCCTTTCCCTTCCCCACACGGATAAAAGGTGGAGCACAAGAGCACAGGACGTCCAAAGCAGACCGCACGACATGAGAGCTAACTCTGCACAGCAGTTCAAGAGAAGGAGAAAGATGGCGCGAGTCTAGAGGATACCAAGGGGAGAAGTGACCTGGCTCTTAGAGACCTTTGAAAACTCAAGAGGAGGAATTGTAAGACCGCAAACAATAGTCGTGTGTTGCAACAGATGTCAATGGTACCCGGGCGCCTCCTTCACTGACAGCCAAGCTGAGGAGAGACGCATGGCCCAATGGTACCAGCCTTGACTCTACAGACAAGAAATCCAAGCATTTCATCACAGCCAGTGAGTCGAGGGGACAGCGATAACGAAACTGAACTGTGTTGAACGAAAGTAGCAAGCAACTAATTGAACTTTGAATGAACAAAGAACTGTTGATATAAGGAAAGGGGGAAAGCCAGCATAACGGAATCGAACACCACGTGGGTGTTCACTTGAGAAATACTAGGTGATTACCCTGCCATTGAACTACAGTAACCAGAAGGCCTTAGTCATATGGGGATCTTTTTAAATCCTCCGTACAGTCGAAGTCTTTGACCGGCAGATGAATGGGTAACTAAGGGAAACGAATCCTGCATGGTATGAAAAGTACACAAACTGTTTAAGGTTGGCAACAGTGAACCCGGTGGAGGGATGCTAACAAGAGGGGACAAAATCTGAAGTGCCACGAACATTGTGTTGAGAAGAGTGAAGCCGAAGTAGTGGAAACTGGTCATTGAAAAGGGGTCCGAACCCAAAGGAGGGAGAGGGAGATCCAGGAGTGGAAAGTTATCACCCAAGTTCGTTGAGAAAGGAACTGTTTGATTTAAGTCGAGTAGAACTGTGAGGGGTCTGCACCCGGAAGAGGGGGGAGACCCAGGGGTGAAGCAGTCACCCAAAGCCATACGTGGAATAGAACATTGGTGTGGTTTGTTGAAAATATGAGGCCCTCAAATGCAAGAGACTTTTTTTATTGAAAAGAGACTTTAACCCTCATAGAACCTGATACCTGGAGCTGAACTGTCGGCTCGTGCTGGCAAAGCTTGAGTGTGTGCTGTGCTCAGGAGTCCCACCTTGTCCCATGCTGAAAATGTGGGGAAGGGAGACACCTGGCAATCACATCTCATCTTGACTTTCTTTATTGAAAACCCTATCACATACTCTTTCTGTAATTGGTTGTAAGGACTTGGCAATAGTTTATTTTTTAGTATAGGCCTTTTTACTTTGACAAGACGCAACAAGGACAGCCTTATTATTTATTTGATGGTTGACGCTTGCTCCCATTTTATATTTCGGTTAGGCATTTTTCCACCCTACTTTTACAGTTTAATAAACACCCTCGAACTGAACTTTGGTCACGTGTCTGTCTTTACTGATGCAACCACGAGTTCCTTAGACAAGCCAGCGCAGAATCAGTGGAATGTTCCCACGTGGAAGATCACCCTTCTTTCAAAATGACCTGGGCCATCAGTTGCTATACCATAGGAAGTCCTAGAGCGAACCTAATACAGGTAGTCCCCTCTCCTGATCTGGCTGGGAAACCTCTGTCTACGCACAGTCTGGTGGGATGTAGTTTGAAGACTGGTTGTTGGGCAAGACTGGGCTATTGCATTCGCAAATGATTGCTTGACTTTGCTGTGATCAGGCTAAATCTGTCACCTTTTTCTAGTTGCCATTGTTCAATTCATCCTGATGGATTGGGCCTTCCGAAAGGGGTCTTTTAAACCAAACCTGTTTTCGAACCAGCTTCACTAAATATACAGAAGCAAATTATAAGTGTCCCCAAACTAGTACTAGTACTAAACTTCTTGAACATAGAAATGAGGTCCCATCACAAATTACCATTCCCTGCGGACGAGGTCCTCTTTCTGATGCGTGACCCAATCATTTTATTGGCGAATTAGACTGGTTTGAGGGTGTCTTTGGAAAGAAAGGTAGCTCCAAGAAATCTAAGGTTCTCTGTTACTGAATCTATGGCTACACTGAGGCTTCTCCAGGAAAGATCCATTATTATGTATGGGGTAATGGCATGCCAGAATTATCATGGGAAAGCCTTCGGACTACCTCAGTGGAGGCCTGGGCATCCCAGACCTCAGGAATATGGAGCACAGCTCAATTTTAGTTTCAACTGGCTAGATGAGGCTTGCTGTAAACAGTCTCTTAGCCTAGAACAGGGTTTCTTCCTAGACCCCCACGAATTTGACCTGTGGCTACCCCTGAGGGCTTGTCCAAGTGAGACTTTGAGTCAACAAAGGAAAGCCACATCCTAGCTGCATTTACAGGTGAGCCCCCCCCCCCCCCAAACTCCCTGGATGTGACGGCTTCTGTTATTTATAGGTAGGGCACTGGGTGTCCTTACCGATTAGCTTTCTTCAGGTGAGGGGGACTTGAGAGATTGGAGCACCTGTTGCAATCTGGTCTAACATAAACATATTGTTTCCCATGTTAATAGATGTCTGGAGGAGACGTCTCCTGAGACGTTCCTACACAGTAGGACGGGAAGAGGATTTGAAAACTGAGTTGGGGTTACCTCATTGTATAACATCAGTAGCCAGAGTGCATCCCTTTCCTTCGTGAAACTGTCCTCTGTGTTCCTTTACAATGTGGGTTGTAATTGTATTGTGCTAGAACTGTCTGTTATAGTAATAATAAAGTGGATATTTTTATACAACCTTGACTGGACAGTCCCTTTTGATCATTGGGTAATAATTGCATGTTCGCTGTGTTGCAACTAACCAACGATCCACGATCTTCGACATCAGTGAAAGGTCCGAGCCTGACTGAGGGAGTCCTGAAACATGAAATAAGTTAGAGGAAGGGAACCCCTAACGAATGTGACGGAAGCTGGAGGAAGGGAACCCCTGCAAGTGCTGTGATTGCGAGGTCCGAGCCCGAACCAGGGAGACCTTCCTGAATTTTTGTTGGAACTGTGAAATGACTTTTGGTGAACTGAAAATAAACGTGGAAGGCCAAGCGGGCCTCAACCCACGTTTTGAACTGCCTTTTTTTGATAACCTGAGCCAGAATATGTCAGTTTGTGCTGTCCAGGGAGGAGAGCTGACTCGGCCACCTTGGTCCTTTGTTCTAACACTGACTTTCCTTTGCATACACATTCCCCTTTACACAATTTTGTATAAGAGATAGGGCAGGCATTTGTTTATTTTAGTATAGGCCATTTTGATTTGACATAGACTGACTACTGTGTTTTCTTTATTATTTGATGGTAGAGACTACTACCATCGTAGCTATAGGGCAAAGTAGGAGATTTCTAAACCCCAAGAATTTAATAAAGGTTTTAAAAGTTGTAGCTCATGTCAGTGTCGTACTTGTGATACCATGCATTCCTCACATGACCCACCGTAGACACAGAGTCACTTCTTGTCTTTCCGGCCCACGTTCATATATGGATCCTCCATGCCAATGGTTGGCTGCCACTTCATGCCCCTTCTCCTCTCACCATCCTCCATTGCGACGCCTGGGCTTGAAGATCTCCGGCAACAGGATCCGAAGCTTCCATGTAACACACACTGCATTCCATGACACTAACACTGCTTTCCACGCTTCGCGGATGCAAAGCTCCAACCTGCACCAGTGACGTCACCATTTCTCCTGCAGGCTCGGAGAGGAGAACATCTCTGTCCCCTCCAACTTCTCTGTCAACGGCCGACACATGCCTGCCCAAACATGATTGCTCCAGACACACTGCAACGATAATGCCCAGATGAACCCCCTGCCAATCCCTGGCACTGCCACTGAGCCAACCAGCCCTCTGCTTGCAAGCAGCCCAAACCGAGTGCAAATGTCTGACCCCTCCCTTAACCAGCCTCCCGAAACTTCTCCTTCAGGCACCAGATACTGCAGACACTGTGTCCGCAGAGGTAAAACTCCACCTGCGCCACCCGGTCACAGGACTCCAAATGCCTCTCCTGCAGTCAGACCCTCCTGCTCTGCTTGGACAGCAGGCACTGTATAGCTCACCCAGCTTGTGAAGTTAAAGCAACCCTGCACCGTCTGGACTGCAGGGCACCAGACTCGCCCATCGGACTACACTCCAGACAGCGTTGCCTTGGTAAAATAACCAAGGTGGGGTTCTGCTTCCAGATATCACGCAGGAACCCAGGTAAGTCGATATGTTTACTTGTGCTCAAGTGTACACCGTAAGTCCTAGTGTAGCACAGGAAAAACACTGGCCCATCCACACACCAATTCAGGTCACTCGTAACTGTCCCCACAGAATGTCATCATTCAAACCAACATTCCAATGACGCCATCACATTCCATTGACAGCCTTCCCACTGACAGCTAAGCATGACGTAATGTACAGCAAGCCCATTACTTAACTCTGCCTAATTGATTGCATATTCCGGGTGCTCTCTTCGCTGCGACTCTTGTGCCTCCCCCATGCCACCCACTTAGTTTCTCTACCGGCACTCCACTGCTGTAGTGTTCTTCCCTCACCCCATCGCTCAGTCTCTAAGCAATTCAATCATTTTAAGTATTCAAAACAAGGCCCAACTCAACCTAGTAGCAAGTGAAGGGGCATCAGGTACCCCCATGCCCTTGCTTCAGCCACTTTTCCCACTTTTCTTCCTGCAGCGAAAACAATTTGTGTATGTGGGCAACTGCTGGCCCATGGCCTAAATTGTACATCGTATATGTGTATGTGTATGTATTTCCCCTTCCAGTGTCCCTGCGCAGTACCGGGCCTGTTACAACAATGTTGTCACGGAAACTATCCATGTAATGGCATGGGGCAGCTTATTGTACTGTGTACCCACACAGACCGAAATACAATCCCTACAGGTCAGGGGGTGTCCCCTCCACACCATCCTCCCCCGAGCATACTGCAATAAACCGATTGCATTAGAGGGACTTTAGTCCTGCAGGTATTTGTATTGCACTTTGCCAACTTCTCCCACTGCCCAGTATCTCTTCCTGTTGGAATCTGATCACTTGTTGTATGGCTGCCCTCTGCTTTGATTGGTGTAGCATTTGTATGTAGCATGCAGAACCTCCGCGAGCTCTTTGCACCTCACAACCATGCGAAAGAATTCAGCCACGTGTTGCATGTGGTAGGGCCGGTCTTTGTGTTGGGTGATGCAGGCGGTTGCCTGATGTGTCAGCCTCTAAGAGGCGCCGCACCAGCAGTCTGAGAGTCCATATCTATTAATACTGTTTGTAACTTGTGTTGTATACATGTACGTTTTTACTAAAAATGTGCCAGACTCAGTGTGACTAAGCGCATGCAAAGAATCTCTCTGCATTCCAATTTCATGCTCTCCTGCAAAGCCAGGCACCAGCCACTACGTTGATTTTTATTGATGCTACTAAGCAAGCAGCCTCAGGCAGCAAATGGCAACATTTGTTGCTTTCACTTCCCTGTGTGGTGCCAGCCAGGCCCATGGCCTGGCCGCACCGCACATGCCCTCCAGCACTGACACACAGAGTTGATTGGTTGAGCAGCCTGCCCTCGTGTGACCCTGTGTCAGTTGCCGGAGGAGGAATCTGGATCAAGGCAGAAGGACATAGGAAGGTGCCCAGCTACAGAGCCTAGAAGCCACCTTGTGCCGGGCCGGCTGCCACTGTGCCAACATTGGCATAACGCAGTTAACTGTTATAATTGGTAAGTACTATTTATGTATCCTTACCGTTACCTTTCCAATGCTGATATTAAAATACTGCATCGGCCTCCATCAGCCACTTAGAGAAACGTTTGCTGCGAGCCTATGAATTCTCACAATACGCAAGTGTTCTCTTGATATGTGACACCTTCAATATTGAAATCCTATGGTGGACAAGCTTTCACCCTGAGTGCTCTTGGAGTAATGAACCAATCACAACGTTTACAAAAGTATAATGTCTTGGGTTCAGGCAGCTTTGCTTTTGTAACGTGGGTACCATTCACTCACCCTCCTCCTGCAGAGAAGGAAACAAACAGCCTCTTCCAAAGGGTGGGAGAATGGGAAAGGGGTTAATTTCCAGCAACTGTAAGCAACCTGCTAATGATTTATTTTGCAAACCTCCAAGCTGGTGTTAGTGATTTAAAGTCTATAAACGCTGTTCAGGTGACATTGGTGCTTACATCTTCGATCTTTCTTTTTGACATAACAAAGTGGGACTTCTGTGCCGGGGCCTTCGGAATGAGGGGTTTATTGTTGGCCATTTTATGTGATGTTTGATAACGCCCAATTTTACTGTCATTACAAGAAAGTGATGTTTGTTGGCAGCCTGCTCCTGGTTGCGTTGGTACAGGCAACTTGAACAACAACGCTAATGAACTCTGAGGGTCTATGCAAAGGTTAATTCATTGGCTGTTTAATCTGTAATAGCAATGCCCATTTACTTGCTGCCATTTACATACTGCAGCACACAGCCCTGTTTGTTCTCTCGAGAACTACACCCGGGCCCGTGGCGTGAGTGCGGCTTTGTGGGCCAAACTTACTTTACACACTTCTATAAAAGAATACTATCTAGCTAGGGTCACATTCCACAAACAAAAATTAGAGCAAATCTTCCTTAATAAAATGCGCTAAAGTAAATTAATATTTAGGTTGTTCAAAATGGGCCACAGCAAATGGGGCAAGAAGAATACTCCTGCACTTATTCCACAATAAGTGAATGAGCAACGGAGGCAAACGCGCACAATTTCACCTAACGCTACAAGGCATAAAATAAGCAGTGTCGCATAGCAATTTGCTATGCAATTCTACAGGTTTGCTAATTAAATTAAAACTTGTGTAGCAAAACTAGCTATTTAAGTTACCCTGTTCAATGCAAACATAGCTCACCCTGCATTGATCTCTTAAAAGAAGTAAATTGGAAGAATATTTTTATTTAGCTAACTATATCCTGTCTGGCAAAGACCAGCAGGTGGTTAGGGGATATAGGAACTTTATTTTTTTTAAAAGACAGTCGTGCAATTCCATTCCTAAATATGTAAGCTGTTATATAATGCATAATTGCAGTATTGGTACTGTAAAACGCTGCATTGGAGCCATGCTTTACAGTAAAATGTGTTAGTTTATCTAAATCTCATAGTGTCAAATATATTTAATTTTGTTGGGGAAGATGCATCATATCCACGAGTGAACACTTTTGAAAATGTACATGATCACACAGCCACATGCTTTTGATGGCGAACCTACCTAGTTCTGTGACCTGCTGTTTGCATACATCTGTGCAACTGGTGCTCAATCCATGAGCTGATGCCCCTACTTCTTGACATTCTATCTTATCACCCTATTGCATTATACCAGCTACCCTGAAAGTGAGACGGACGCAAACTAAAATATTCCACCTAGTTTGGCCAGTTCTCTGCCTGCTTCGCCATCCAATCTGCTTAGTCTCTTACTTTCTTTCCTCTTACATAATGAATACACAAATAACATGCACTGCAGTAAGCATGCCACGCTCGCTTTGCTCTATGATTAGGATTGCATTATATATTAGCACCTGCGGGAGACAGCTGACCAGACTGTTTTCAGAGCCTTTTTTTACAATATTTATTTGTGTGCATTAATGCAGCTAACCTTTTACATTTTACAGATACTCCTCCAGGGCTTAAGTCTACTTGTCCACTTGCATAGTCAAGTAGATAGTTGGAAAGGGTACCATTTGCAGGGGATATTTGAAACTTTTATATAACATTTACTTTTTTTTTCAGTAAATCTCGAATAAACGTTTCACTGTGCATGGCTGGCCTCTGCGTAGTAGGAGTGTGCCAAAGAAAGTGGGTTTTTGGTGACACACACCATTTTACAGAAAGTGCATTTACATTTTTTTTCATCGGTTGCTATGAGTCGAGTGCCTTTCTCTTAAGTCAAGTAGGTAAACTAAGTTACTAGATTTAAAGGTCTAGCAGAATTTTAAAGAAATTGCAAGGCCTGATTCATCTCACAAATGTCTTACTTGAGCGGTCGGTACATAAAAATGATGCATTGTTGCTCATTTTATGTCTTGGGTACAAATAACTTCTGGTAACATTAAAAATATTAGTACAACATTGCTAATTAAATGAGTTTGTTTGCTAATCAAGAACATTTTAATTAGCAATCTCTGCTGATCAATTTTTGAAAACTAATTTAGGCCTTGCGCTACATGTTGCTTCATGCTAGAATCTATAGGTTAAGACATTAATTGCCTTACACAAAGCCCATGTCTCATTGGACACTCGGCTAACACAAAAGTACATTTAAAAAACCTCAAGGCTTGTTGAAATACATCACATGTTGAAAAGGAGAAAATTAATAAAAATAAAAACATGTAACGGCAGAGAGTCAAGAAATGCTTGGATTACTTACCGGTAATCTTCCTTACTCCTAGTCCTACTCTTCCTCGTCCCAGTACTTACCTACTTGTGTATTTTTATAGCATTCTGAAATGCATCCTGGCTTTTTAACGGAACAATAATAAACTAGAAGGGACAAACTACAAAGAAAAAGAAGCATTATCTCTCAGAAGAATGCTATGAAAAACCCCTGCAAGCCCCTGACAGAACCAAGTCTGATGTTACTGCTGGATAGAGCTAAGTCAGAGAGATCACAATGTTTAGGGTGGGGAGGGGCAGGTATTTGGTTTGAATTAATATAGGTACTAGCATAGCTATACGGTCACTGGGGGAGGAGAAATATACGTACAACACACACAAGCTGTACTTCCCTCCTCAGATCTCCTCTATTTCCATCCTTCAGTTACCTGTCCTGTCTTATAGGTACACTTCCAGCGCCAACGAATAGTTACACATGACTGGGTAATCATTGCCTGCATGGAATGGCCATGTTGCTAATTGATGCATAGGGAAGTGTCTTGGCATATCCAGACATTACACATATACTCATGAATCTTTCAGTTGTACTATTTTGCATAAATATCATCAGACTCATTTCAATATTCCTAACTAGCAAGTGTTCTCACGCTATTTGTGGCATGTTGAGTCATTCCCAAAGCTTTGGCCAACACTACTTTTCATGCTGAGACTTGTTTATATATTGGGGACAATAAAACTGCAAGTCTTGGATTACAAAATAGACTGAAAAGCCAGCACTCTCTCATAGTGTCACATATGACACAGTTATGCATATGATGCTCTGGTGATATACTTTTGCCGTGTAAGTCTTGAAGAGAGCAAAGCATTTTGCACATGGAGAATTATGTGCCACTCTCTGAGGGAGGTGGCTGGCCCGCCCCTCTACCCGGGCGCCTGAAAACCCGGTGCCGTACCCGTGCCAGGCTAGCACTGGGTTGTGCAGCCTGGCATAGTGGCATACTCCTCAGTGCTTGGCATAGTGGCATACTCCTCAGTGTCTCTGACTTCAAATCCTGTGCCGCTTCTGCAGGGCCTGCCTGGCCTGGGGTAGGTCCCAATGGTAGCCTGTGATGCTTCTCAGTCGCTACCTCTATGTCTAGGGAATGATACTCTCTGCCTTCTTGGCTCTTGGCTTCTCAACGCTGACTGCAGCAGGTGTGCATACCACAACAGTGCGTGTGTGCATTGCATAGCAGTACTTGTGCCCCATTTAGTTTAAATGTCCACGTTCAGCACGTGTAATTCTAAACATACATTTTTTTTTTGGTTGTCATTTTTGGGAATGGGGGGCGCCAAAGATGCTTCCCGCTTAGGGTGCAATCTGGTGTAAATCGGGCCCGGTGTGGCTGGTATGGTCACCTGAATACCTGGTTTTCTTTAAGCTCTTCCCAAAAAAAGACAATGTATCGCATTCTATGTGCTATGAGGAGTCGTCATGTGTTTTTGCACAACCGTACTCGTACTTGCAAGTCATAAAGTAGATTCCCGGCCTGCTTCAAGGTGGGGCATGTTTGCCTAAGCCGTGACCTAGTTTTCTAGCTCCTCCGGATGCAAGTCCTTCCTTGGGGGAGCTGCTCATTGGAGTCCTTGGAGGTGCATGGGTCCGTTGTTCCTGCAAGATAGGTGCAATCCTAGTTTTATTTCTTTACTTATATTTATAAAAGCCAGTGGAAATGGCGGGTGATTGTTTGGTAGAAAACAGATTGTGCTGTTAATGTGTATAACTAACAGCTATAGGCGCTTGAATCCACTGTTGTTTTCTCAGTTTTGCTGCATCATTGGTCCGGTGCTCCTATGGCTGCCCACAAGCAATCTCTCAACGAGGAAGGAGATTCAACATTCAAAAGGAAAAGGCGCCAATTATCCCAGTCTCTCGCTCTGAAGCCATTTATACCTTAAGGAAATAGCAGTGATTGAGGCCTCAGCACAGTGAAAAGCTTTTCAGTGTTCACGTGCACGACCGTTGTGATCCTCATTTCGGCAAGGGCTGACCTCCATCAGTCATTGTGTTGAGTTGACTGAACTCCTCATTGTGACATGTGTGGGACGCGAGCTACCTAGGGACTGCTTGGTTCCGGCTGAAACCCGATGTGCCTCCCCGCGCGTGAATGACAATCTCTCCTTCCACCCCGCCTCTGCCTCTTTGGAGGCAGCCCTCCTCTAACTATTTTATTTATTTGATTTTCTTGTTGTTTAGCCTGGTCCTACCCAGAGGGACTTGGAGTGCCTCACATGGTTCAAATATTGAAAAGATGGGGGTTGAAAAAAATAAATTACAAAATGTTTTCAGGAAAGGATAAGAAGTTTTGGAAAGACAAGTGAAAGCAGTGGAGGAGAGCAGGGTTTTGTGTGGGGAAACGGGTATGTTTTGAGGCTCTTTATAAAGATGTTGAAGAAGGATGCAGTGTGTATGTGGAGAAATGGGGTATTCCATGCCCAGTGGGTAAATGCTTGTCTGCATGGGAGTAGAAGTTGTCAGTTTGCTTGTCTGGTGTTTTGTGTGGGTGATAGGTTTGAGTTTGTCATGAAAGTAAGATGGAGTTTTGAGGTGGATGGCTTTGAATACAATGCAGAGTCCTTTGATGGCAATTCTCTAGAGTTTGGGGAGCTAGTGGAGCTTAGCAAGAGCGGGGTTGATGTGTGAATGTTTGGGTAGGTCGAGGATGAGTCTGGCTGCTGCATTTTGTATGGCTTGCAGGGGGACAACAGTGTTGTTGGGGAGCCCAGTGAGGAGAGAGTTTCCATATTCCAGCTTCGAGAGAACCAGTGCTTGGACTGCAGTGCGGAAGTCTTCGAGAGGAAGGATAGGTCTAATTTTGCATAAGAGGACTGTCCTATTACCTATGCTATTGAGGATTCTACTTAGCACAGAGCAAAAGGGTTGCAAGCGTTCATGGACTAGTGACATCGTGAGAGGAGTACTGTGCACGAACCCGCAGGGTTCATGGACCCCATTGAAAGAACTGCAGCATACCTAAAAGTGAGCAAACAAACACTATTGTGGATTGCACACTCTAAAACGCATGCTGTGACGCAGCATTCAACAGACAAGAGACTACGAGTATCGCAGAGCAGCTTCCAGGTGCCACATGCCGCAGATGACTTTCAATCCTTGTGGCCCTTCATTAACAGCAAAAGGTACCACTCGGTATTAAACCAATACCAGACCTTGATAATGTCCAAATGGGTTTTATCAAGAATTTCCATGGGATTAAGCAATTGCTAAAGAATTCAAACATCCATGGGGAATAACCTATAGGGCAGAAACTTAGAAAAACCCACTTGCCTCGGATGTATAAAATAGGCAGGGAAAGCACAGTGCGGGAGAGCTTCCCGGAACAGACAGACATGCTTAGTTGCTTATACAACTACTAGAGTGCTGGTAATGGTTTTCCTTAGGAGTAATCATTACTACTCCTCACCTCTTCGTTTCCCATGTGATATTGAGGAGGTTGGTGTTGGTTCTCTTTAGGAGTAATCATTACTGTTCCTTGCCTCAGCTTCATTCCAGTTTCTGTCATGCTGTGTTCCCTGTGGTATTGGGGAGGCTTGCGTTGGTTCTTTCTGGGAGTAATCAGTGCTATTACCAGCCACTTCCTTGTCTCTGTTCCATGCATGCTGTTTTTCGTGTGGTATTGAGGAATACTGGCTATAGGCTTAGCAAGTGGTTGAGGGAGTCTGTGACTATATGCCATCGAGGCATGTGGGAGGGAGGGAACATCCATAAAACAGAATGGGGGATATGTGACTTCCTCTGATCCCATCCTCCTGAGGGTTGCCTCCCCCCCAATGTGGTCCTCCCTCATATAGCCACCCCCAGGGTCAGGATCCGGTAGCGGTTGCTGTCCCCTGGCACATGAGGAGAGGCTACCCCCAGGGAAAGAGTGATGGCCTCATCAGATTTATCACAGAGTTCGCCTTAAAATGAGTGCTGCTTTAGTTTTTAGCAGTCCAAAGTCAATAACCGCAAGCAGAGAAGCTGCGTCAAATTAGAAAATGCCTTAGATCTTCACCTTCATAGGCAATGCTCATGGGGCATGAGTATCTTTTCTCGAGCCTTATTACACCAAGAAAATACCACTACGAGTCTGGGGCTGCATAGGGGAGAGGATCAAAAACCATTATAGGGGAATGGCCTATTAAAGGTTTGATCAAGTTGCAAAACTCGCACTAATTATTCAATTGCAGCCCACTTGCAAATGCACATGCCCAGGTGCAGACACTCAAAGGAAGCCCAACGCAAGGGGTGGGGATCTCGGGCTATACACTCGTGTAAACCCAGTGAGGTAGCATGATGGCTTGGAGTAGCAGCAGGAGATTGGAGAGAGGTAGAGGTTTGAAGGGGGAGTGGTGAGAGGTAGAGGTTTGAAGGGGGAGTGGTGAGAGGAAGAGGTTTGAGATGGTGGAGGAAGGTTGTTTGAGACATCAGGAAGAGGTTTGTTTGATGCATGAGGTGGAGTTAGGAAGTGAAGGATCCTAGCAAGATCGGGAAGGCACTAGAGGACCTGCTTGGGCCGAGGCAGGCAGTAGGCCTGATGCCCGCAGCGGTCAAGCCCATGGAAAGTGGAGGAATGAACGTGGCATTGAGGAGTAGGAGTGCAGGAGGGGACCTAGTCTTCTTACTTACATTCTCTGGTTGTGAATAGATGTCCCAAGAGTAACATTAAAACTGTGATTGATGGGGGAAGTACCCTGGATCTTGTGAACTTTAAGGAAACCCTGACCCTGCTTGAACTATTGAAACACGACTTTCTTATCACTTTTTGAGTTTAGCCCAGGAGAGAGCTGGTACTAAACAAAATCTGTTTACCCTTATAACTGTGTGCAGCCTCTTTGTGAATGCCACTCCTCTATATCGTACCTATCCAGTGATGGAAAGGTGTTCCTTAACTATAATATCATTAATGCTAAAGACCATTCAAGGACTTGAATTTTCACCAAGATTATGGCAATCGCCCCTGAGTCGGGGAGCGGACTTTGCCAGTAACGGCCCGTACGCCCGCACTGAGGCAGGCCCGAGTGAAGCAAGGGTTGTGGGCCGTTACAGGCCATGTCTGCCCCCCCACCCTCCAGAAGGGGGTGATGGCCATACACACCCTGGGGTTCATCTGAAGTGCAACAGTAGTTAGGCTGCATGCATATTGTGTGAGGCCAATCTCCCCAAAATAAAAATGAAACCAAGATGGCTGCCACCATAGGTAAAGGGACTTGGTCCCCTTTTCCATTTCTATGGCGGCTGCATGTGTGTGGAGCGCAGGGACCTGAACAGAAAGCAGTTAAGTGGGGAGAGAGGGAGGGAGGGAGAGAGAAAAGGGTATGGTTTTTTTTTGGGTGGGGGGAAGGGTAGGGGAGAGTGGGCCAATGGGGAGGCAACATGGAGAGTCTCCCTGTTGCCTCCCCACAATCAAGATGATGCCACCCAGGAGAGGGCCTCAGGTGGCTGGCCAGCCACCTGATTGGCTGAGTGTCCTTCCCCGGGTGCGAATGATACTATTGTCAAAGTCAGAAGCAAAATGTCTTTCGTAACACTTTTTGGGACATTTGGGTGATATAAAATGCTTTTTTAAGATAGTTTGATAACTTAAAAGCTGAATACACCATTAGTATTAAGTTACTAACTACTGTTACTTATTCAATACCAACATTTTTAGCACCCACAATAAACTTATATGAAGAGTGCTGTAATTACCTCAAGAGCTGCAGTGGCCTGTACAACACAACTGGCCTTAACGATGGTAAATGTTATGTTATGTTATTTGGCATTTATATAGCGCTCCATATATCATTGGTATGACCTCAAAGCACTGGTAGGTTGAACGCCCTCAGGGACTGTAGTCCAGGTCAGTTGAGAGAGTAGGGTGTTGTAGGGTGCTTGGGTGCACCAGTTATATGTGCAGCTGATGTAATTGCCTGATGGTAGCTGCATCCTAGCATTAGGTGTGGTGGTAGAATGTGTGCTGTCTGGCGGGTGGACACCAAGTCTAGGTTCTGGCTGCGTTAGGCCTGTAGGACGCTTATGTGTGCAGCTAGGCTGGTTTTTCATGGGGTATAGGTGCATTTCATTAGAATGATGAGGTGTTCATGGGTTAATGTTCGTATGTGAGCATCTAGGCCGGATTGATCGAGGGGTGTAGCTGCACTCTAATTGTGTGATGGTGTAGAGTAAAGAGTACACATAGTGATTTGGGAGGAGATTGTTTGCGTGGAGTTATGATCTAAGGAGATCGATATTCTGCATTTCAGGCATGCAGTTGCTTAATAGCAAATTAAAAGGCGTATTCAGTGATGACATTGTTCGGGATCACATTAAGCATTCGTCATCGGGTTTTTAGGGTTCAATCTCTTCAGAAGGTCGTGGTTGGTATTACATAAAGAGCCACATTTTTAGAGCCTTGCAGAACGTCCTATACTCTTGAGTGTGTTGAATATGAGGGGGAAGCAAGTTCCACAGAGTTGGGGCCAAGGTTGAGTAGGTGGATTGTCCGATCCTGACTGAGTTAGGGGTTGGAATCACTAGGAGGACAGTGCTTGATCTTAGGGTGCGGGATAAGAGGTATGGTTTTATTTTTTCGTGTAGGTATACTGGGGCGCCGGTCTTGTCCAATGCTCGGTGAGTGAAGCATAGGGTCTTGAAGGTGGCCCTTCATCCGACTGGGAGCCAGTGGAGGGTTCGGAGAGCTGGTGAGATGTGGTCTATTTGACCTAGGGCAAGGAGCAGTTTTGCAGCAGTGTTTGGGGATCTTTGGAGTTTGCTGAGTTGGTACGCCAGGGCTCCTAGGTATATGGAGTTGGCATAGTCCAGTCTCGACATCACATAACTGCAGCAAGTCTGTTCGGGTATGAGAGGTAGGGAAAAATGCATCTGAGAAGTTTGAGGTGGTAGTGACAGTATTTTGACACCTTGTTCATCTGACGGGAGAGGGTCAGGTCTATTGTGCAGCCTAGGTTTTTACTGTATCGAAGGGGGGAGGTGGGCCGCGGGATGGGGGCCATGGGAGCGGATGTGGCAGAAGGGCAGTATTGCCGCACAACATGATTTCATTTTTGGCAGGGTTCAAAAGGAGGTGGTTTATTGTCATCCATCGATCAATATCGTGGAGACAGGCTTCAAGGTCGGGAAAGGGGTTGGTGCCTGACTTGGGATTTCTTATGATAATTTGGGTATTGTCAGCGTAGTTGTAACAGGATATGTTGTGCATGCAGATGATTCCTGGAAGAGTGGTCATATAGAGGTTGAACAGGAGAGCAGATGGGCATGTGCCTTGGGGTACTCCAGTGTTCACTGAGCGAGCAGTTGAGGCATAAGGAGAGAGAAGGGTTATTTTCATCCTGTTCCTGAGGAAGGAGGTGCTCCATTTGAGAGCAGTGCCACGGATTCCTAGGGAGTGAAGGCGGTCAAGGAGGATTGAGTGGTGAACAAGGTCAAAGGCTGCAGAGAGATTGAGGAGAATCAATGTTGCAGAGCCATCCGAGTCTGCAGTGACCTTGAGATCATCCCAGATCGATATCAGAGTGGTTTCAATTCCATGTTGCGGTCTGAAGCCTCATTGTGCAGGGTCGAGGAGGCAGTTGGATTCTACAAAGGAGGTGAGCTGGTAGTATGCAGTACGGTCAATGAGTTTCACGAGAAATCTGGTGTTGGAGATCGGTCTGTAATTCTTGGGGTCAAGCGGGTCAAGGAATGCCTTTTCTTTTAGAAGTGACTTGACATGTGCTATTTTGAAGGCATCAGGGAAGATGACCAGAGGTGAGGGATTCATTTAGAATGGCTCTTGCAGGTAGACGAGAATATTTATTTCTGGACAGAGGCTTGGCAGGGGTTGAGGGGTGACCCGGAGGGTTTGCTGGCTGATAGTATGTCAAGGAACTGGTGTCTGTGGGTTAGGAGTCGGAGGGTCGATCGGGGGTGGCAGAGGAGGAGGTGGATTAGGCAGTCCAGGTGCAGCAGGGATTATTTCCCTAAAGATGCCCTTGAAATACACTCATTGGCTCAGAATGCATAAGTGTTTGGAACCTTTGAAAGAAAGCCCCCTTAGACTGATGAGCCCTTTGCCGAGGACTAGGCCTCTGAGGCGGAGTAGGTCTAGCGCAAGAAAGAAATGGGTTGCCAAGTTGGCCTAGACCTCCACGGATCCCTGTGATGAAGTGCTGGGCAAAGACAAAGTAAGTGGTAAAGACATCTGCATGGGCGCTGACCATTCCACCATTGGGGCAAGGGGGGGAATCGCCCTCCAAATGCATTCTCGGAAAAGACCCTGAGGGGTCCCGCCACAATGACCCAATAGGAGTAGACTTGGGCCGCTCCTTTGATGCCGAAAACCCTGTTGAACCCTCAGGGGCTGGAACTTTTAAAGAATATGTTAGATAAGTGTTTCATATTAATGATCAATCTTCCTAACCGTGTCAACCCCAGAACATTTTGCTTGGTCTTGGTGATTATTTTTCCTTGTCCATAGGTGAGTGGGAATCTTTCCCCTCTCACCTAGTCTTTTACTCTTTTTAAGGGTAACCTTTCCAAGTCTCTCCATAGTGTGCGATTGGAGTTCTAGTTCCCTATAACTTTTGGGTTTAAGCTGGGTTGTCCCTTTTGGCTTCCAGTTGGAACTTCTCATCTTTTAGGTGAACTACTGTTCCCAAGAAGTAAAGTGGGATTCCCACCCCATTTTATTTAGGGCTGCCAGAAGCACGGAAACTCCTCTCCTGAACATCTGTGAAGACCTACTCTCCAACCTTGACTCCAACACCCCGTGTGTCCTCATCTTTCTTGATCTCTTTTCTGCCTTTGACACTGTCAATCATGCCATCCTGCTCAACCGTTTCCGTGACAACCTGGGTATCGCTGTACAGGCTCTGGCGTGGCTGACTTCTTTCCTCTCCAACCGTCCCTCCCAGGTCCAACTCGGGTCCTTCCTCTCCGATATCTTTTTCTCTACCTGTGGTGTCCCCCAGGGGTCTAACCTCTCCCTGGCTGTTCAACCAATACCTGGCACTCCTTGCCCATCGCAGCTCTCTGCCCCAACTTTCAGTGCTGTGCGGATGATACCCAGCTTATTTTCAGGCTACCCTCGGCCTCCTCCTCTTCTCCTTCCCTCATCTCTGACTGTCTGTCATCCAGGAGTGGTGTGCCGCCAATGACCTCTGCCTTAATGCCAGTAAGACTGAGATCCTACTCATTGGCACACCCACTCCCTCCTTCCCTGCAGCTCTCTGGCCGGCTTCTCTTGGCCCTTTCCCTGCTCCCACCTGCAAGGCTAAAAACCTTGGGGTCATCTTCGACTCCACACTCTCCTTCTCTCCTCACATCTCAGACGTCTCTAAAAAAAAAAAAATCCCACTACCAGCTGCACCGTCTCCAGAGCCCTGGTTCTCTCTAAGCTGGACTATTGCAACAGTCTCTATCTTAATCTGCCCGCCTCTACTCTCCGGCCTCTGCAACTTATCCAAAAAAGGACAGCAAGACTTGTCCTTGGCCTCCTTGGCCTCAAGCCCAGGGATCGTATCTCTCCAGGACTGAAATCTCTGCACTGGCTCCCAGTGGCTGCAAGGATCAAGTTCAAAACCCTCTGCATTGTCCACAAGGCCTTCTGGGGCCGCAATACCTTCAACTCTCTCTTCCCAAATACCTCCTTTCTCGGGCTCTTCGCTCATCTGCCTCCAACTCCCTCGGGGTCAGTCGCTTCTCTAAGCAACGAGTGGGTGGTGGAGCTCTCTCTTCAGTAGGGGCCTCCCTCTGGAACAGCCTTCCTGCCTCCCTGAAACTTGAGGAGAACCATCTCCAGTTCCCGAAACACCTCAAAACCTTACTCTTTGCTTCCGCTCTCTCTGCCTCTCTCCACTGCTGAAATTCCCGGCTGAAGCTGCACTGGTCACCTGGCCACCCTTTCTGATCTTGGGTCCAGGCCAGGCCCTGCTTTTGCACACCTGCCCTGCCCCCCTGGCAACCCATGGCACCTGGAGACTGCTTTCTGTATCCCTACAGTCCCCCTCCAGCACTTATTCTGCTCTTACCCTGCACTTGCCACTATCTGGCTGCTTTTACTTATCTGTTTATTCTTCTATCCCTTGCATTACACTTTTCCCCTCTCCCTTCCCCCTAGCACTTGGCCTTCCTGCCTTCCCATGCACTTGCGCGATCTGAATGACACCTGGCCTAGTAGGATCGTTATCTGTTTCCCACTGTCTCCCCTCCCTTGCCTCGTTGCGCCCTGAAACACTTGTGTATGGGCGCGTTATAAATGCCATATCATATCGTAGTGAGCCAGCACACCCCACCTTATGTGGAGTGCTGGGGAGATGCACTGTATCCCCTTTCTCACTTACCTGGTAACATTTGTGTTACCATTGCAAGTTAAATTGAATGGGCGGCATCCCTGGTTATACCTTAACGACTTTGGCTGTCAAATCAGCCGCAGTAATGCACAGGACGGTCACCATTCTTCTGAAATGGTGGTCTCCTTTCGCCATTTCTCGTTTGCTTGTTGCTTCTTGGTTATTCTGCCGTCCTAGGCGGGAAAGATCTTGGTTACGTTTTATCTTCGGCGGAAATCCTTTGTATTACCTGCTAAGGCTCCTGAGTGTCTGACGGCAGGAAGCAAGGGAGGAGTCTTTCAGCTTGCTTGAAAGGAACCAGTTCCCACTGGTAGGGGGCTGGCTGTCCTAATTGCGGAAGGGTATACTGTCTTTATAACGGAAATGTTATATCGAATGAATATATAACGAAAATTATTACTAAATCATGGTTTAACTTATCCAAGTTGCTAAACTACTTCTAACTCCTGCTGACTATACATTCATTTGGATCACAAAAACCGGGAGAGATTTTTCTTTTAGTAAGAACCCTGACATTTATATGACAAGCATTACCCAAACCAAAACGTCTGAGGGTCTGTCGGTTAACCTTACTGTCTCCCACATTGAATCTTACACTATTGTATGTATATAAAGACCCCCAAAACCTCGCGGAACAACACAATTTTGTTTTTACGGGGTACAGCCACGCCGGCTGGCCCATGCAGCTGGGAGGCACTTTCTTCTCCCCCACACTGTCCCATGCACACAGCCGGCCGGGGGGGGGGAGGCTGCGTGGGCTCATCCGGCCTGGCCCATAGACTGCTCCATGTACAGAGCCAGGCCCACAGTAGCACTGTGCCCCCCCACCCTCTTCATACTGGCCGGTGATCAGACTTTTCAACCCTGGGGAGCTGCTTGAGGGTTCTCGTCCCTTCTTTTTTCTAGCAGTATCACTCTCTCTCCATGTTCTTTTTCAGGGGGAGTTCTGTTTTTTTGTTTTTTTTGTTCCTTCAACATTCCATCCAGCCCATGGTGGTTGAGTCCAGGTCGGTTCCGCGCGCGAACACAATTGCAACAGTGTACAATACGCAAACACTAAATAAAGTAATGTATTCCTACATCCAGGTGTCTGAGTCTTTATTACAATATTTCTCTTAAGGGACAAGCATGAAGCTCTGCCTAGCTGGCATAAATTTGGCCCATAGGCTACAGCACTGGTATCAAATCCACTTGCATTGGATGCAGTGTAAAAGCCCTAATGGTAGATGCTAGCGTTTCTTGGTCCATACTATCGCAAATGCAAAGTGGGGATGAAATAATTCTATCTTTCACTTTGAGAGCAGTTTAAGACTCAAACAGCATTCTATGATTTGGAGATCTTTTAGGTTGCTGTTGGGGGAGGGTGAACTTTGTTTTTGATGATTTCACTAACAAAGTACCCGTATTCCGCATGGGTTCTGGTGACCGACATGTTAACACTTTCATCAATTGTTGAAAATCAATGATCCTATAGATCACTGTTCCAAAACGCTTGATGTGCTTTGCACTTTGAAGTAAACTGCACTGATAATCGGTGCGACCCATGTGGCTGGCCTATGTACCCCGGAACAGAAGTGGAGGGGAGGCGAGAGTTAGCACGCTGCAGCATACCTTCTGTGCGATCTCCCCACCTGCCGCCTTACCCTTGCACAGTCCATTGTGTTGCGATGCAAATATCTCAACTTTTAGTATATGTTTTCAGCACTAATGGTAAAGTGCTATCCCCAGAACTGCCATATTAGAACTCTGACTGCAGGTTGTGTGTTTATCAGGTAATATGAATATAATGGTGGTCTACAAATAGAAATGTGTTCATTTACAACCCAGAATGAATCAACTTGGTGGAACTGGTCAATTGACTTATTAGTACATTTTCTCAACAGCCAGTGGAAGATTAGCTATTCTAAAGTGGTGTACGAAGGGAAATGCTGGGGAGAGTTGCAGTATTGCCCCATATAGTGTGTGTCCTTTTGAACTGATGATATTTCAAATAAAAACTCTTCCCCATCAGTAATTGAAAGTAATCGTAAAATTCAGTCCCCTCAATTGGGGGTAAAAACAAAAAAATGTGTGGTGAATGCTGTCATGATGGAGCAGGAGTTTGCATCCTTTTGCTCTAAATCGGTTTTCTACTAAAACTCTCCCATTAGCCCCACACAGCATAGTAGATGGTGAGGGATCATGAGAGTTGTAATCCAAAATATTGGAGAGCCCAAGGCTGCAGACCCCTGTAATTGAGAATTGGCACGGATAGAAGTTAGTTAGAAGTGGATTTCAAAATGTGACTGAGATCAACTGATGAGTAGGATGGAGATGAAGGGGACCAAGGAACTTGGGAAGGAGCACATTAATGTAAAGTTTCTGATGGTAGAAGAGGAGAATTTACCTCTGAGGATAACTGTGCAGATCATGGCCAAGAATCCTTTCTTCCATGGGACGACTTGTGAAATCCGACGTTCAATGAACTAGAAGGTTGCGATGCAGAGCAACAAAATGGGCAGGAGTCCTGATCACTGTGAAGAGATGATCGATTAAACGGAATGAATGAATCCAGAAAGGTTCCTGACAAACTAAATGTCTTACTAATTTTTTCATTTGGCTGTTTGGGCAGCTTTACTTGTGTTTTTCTCATTTTGTTTTATTTTTCCTTGCCTCTGACTCAATTTGGTACCTCCAATACTTTGGGGGCGGGGGGATGTAAAAGCTGGGTAGTTTTTACACTTTTTTTATGCTCTGGGCGATTTTAAATTGGTTTTTCAGGCAGAGTGGGAGACAGAAGGGTGTAAAGGTTACCCCGAAATAATCAAAAAATACAGTGCACAAATTGCAATCTGTATTTGCACATACGACCGGGAGAATTAGACGGCTCTGAGGACCATCTCAACATGCCCATTCTGGGCTACAATATTTAAGGCAAAAACTACTAAATTAACATGTTCTACAAATGCAACATTCTTTCTAATCCTAACATTTCCATTGGCTACTCGTCATTAAGGCCCTAAAGAACACTATACATGAAAGAGTATAATTGGAGGTTTTTCTTTCTCGTGACCATCAAAATAGCACCCCTATTAATAGTTGGGGAAAAAATACATCATTTTAATTGGCTGCCACTCTTTGTTCATAATTGATTTAAAAAATATATAATAATTAAAAAAAGCTCTGCCTTAACTGAACACTGACACCTGACACAGCTCAAACTGTTGCATCCCACTGAGACGAACCAATCCTATAGTGTGTGGAAATCGGCTCGGTCAACACTTGTTTGCAAGCCAAGGAACACCACAATCCCTTCCCCAAAAAGAAGCCTTTTGACTTCGGGCCCCTTGCACTGGCTCACTTTGCGACTCGATACATGTTGCTGACTCTGGAAGCAACCTCCTAGTTATCTTCTCACAATGAATAACTGCATACAAAACGTGTCCCGCTCCTGTAAATTTATTTAGTTTTTACTAAAGCACTTCATCACTAACCCAAGTGCCCTGCTTTCAGCATGGGGCGCTGTGCTCACAATCTAGTACTATACATTGGCAACGCTGCTGTCTGGGGCCTTCTTGCGTATCTCACTGTGTCCTTCACAACCATTGTACATTTATTTGTCTATCATCTGGGAAGGCACCTGCTATCTAAGGTCTCATTTCAGGCCCCTGATAACTTCCTCCTTCATACAATTAACTGGAAACTGTTCAGCATCAGCATCCCTTCCGCCCTGACCTTAGCTGCTTGGAGCGTTCTGCCCAACAGCAGAAATAAAATTCAATTAAATGACCACAGCTCAGAAATGCAGCCTAGCACACTAGAATGGCAAAACCTTTAGTCTTTAACAATGGCCTATTCTAACATGGCAGAGCTCTTGCTCATTACAACTACTATACCTAATCAAGCTCAATCGGCACAATCAAAAACAATCCAAAGTACACAACCTTATCTAATAAAATGGGTGTGGTAAAAAGAATAAAAAGAAATACTTTGCTACACTTGTGTTTTACTATGTTGTGTTACGTTACATTTATTTGTACAGCACACGGTCGCCCAAGGGCATCATGGCGCTAGAGGCAGAGGAGGCTCGGCGACGGATGCATATAGCCCAAAAGAGCAGTGTTTTAAGCGAGCGGCGAAAGGAGAGATTATCACTATGCAACAAGCAGTCTAAGAACTCCCTGAAGTATGGCAAAATGACGTTTAGCCTAAATACAATGTGTCACCACAAAAAGCATGTGACAGCCACGTCACTAATACCAAGCTAAAAGAATGTCCTCAACGTATACTTGCATACAGCTTTAGAATGTTGGATTTGCATATTTACAAGGGGCTATTCGTTTCCTCCTCCCGTTTCCATTCTGTCTGTAAAACCACCTGGTATTATGACTGGCTAATATTTTCATGCTGTCCTAAAACAAATGGATTGTGTAGGAATCCAGTGTAAATGGCAGGTGCCATTTGCGCTTTTCGTGATTCCATCTGTTCTTATGCTTTTGTTGTGCCAAGGAAGAAAATGGCATGTAGGGCAATGCACAAGCACTGCCAACGTTGGCGGTCTTCAAAATGCAAAAAGCACTTCCCGTAATATGCCCCCTATCTTAGGTTAAAATGTTAGGTCACAATTTGCATATGCCCTGTCCTAGAAAGTTTCCCTAAGATGCCCTCCGAAGCTGTATCATGGGAGGTGTAAAGTTATGGCCAGAATCTGTGACCACACAGTGTAGGTCAATCCTAGATCAGCAGGTCTTTGGAGTAGTTTGTTTGAGTGTCAAAGTAAGTTTGGGGTATTTTAGGAATCTTACTAACGGAGGCTGAAATGGCTATGCTGGGAGACATTGGCGGGAGTTATTATGCCGGAGCCAAAGGGCTCTATTGCTGCATGATGTTTGTTAACTTGGAAGTGAAGGCTGGGGCATAAGCCCACAGTTTTAGAATGGAAAAACACCAACAAGTCATCCAAAAAGAAAGGGGTGGTTTTCAAGGAAGGGGAGTGTGTACTATAAGTTCTGGGGAGACTGACCACTGAACTAAGGGGCTGTAGAGAGTCGGAAAGACCTAAATTAAAATAAGAAATATTGACTCATAATATGCTGATCACCTAGATGTAAATATGTATGATGAAATGGATAATGGCATGTAAATGTAGTTTGTCTTGTACTGTGCATTTTGATAAGAACCTACCAGAGCAAGAATACACAAAAAATCTGTCTCCAGAACTCTTACTAGATCTCTTCTCCTTTATTTCCCTTCACATCTCAGGTCCTCCCATATATGACAACCATCTTTGGTGGCCTCTATCACGGGAAGCAGATCCTGGTGCAGGGAATGGTTCTAAGCGACGCCGAAAGGTAAATGGAGGTCTCGGAGCTGCCTGCATCGTCCTCCTGGGATTAAAGTCCCATCCACTGCCAGTTGCCTGTTTTGCTTGCTTTTATATTTCCCTCCCAACTGCTTTGTCAAGTTGCGCCAACTTTTTACTATTTGCTTCCTCAGTTGCAGCTCCACGTGGTGTGCCTTTAAATTCTCTATGTCCAATATGTATTCACTGCTGCCCCTGCACCCCGCATGGGGAGATCTTGGGCGAGAAGCAGGCGGCAAGTCCTTACCCAGTTTTGGCCTTGCTGTACTAGTGTCTGCTCTTAACCAGACCCCAGCAGGCAGTGGTCAAAGTGGCCGGGGGCAGTTGGCAGGATGACAAGCGGTGATCCTCTGTTATTAAATAAAATGTTTTACTGTTCCTATGATATGGCATTTATAATGCGACTGTACACAAGTGTTTCTAGGGGCCACAAGACGAGGAGGAGGAAACAAAGGGAGTACAAAATAACGATCTTACTAGGCCTTGTGCGATACAGATCGCGCCAGTGAAGGTAAGAGGGAAGGGGAGAAGTGCCAGGGGGGAGCGAACGGGGAAAGTGCAGTTAATTCACAAGTGCAGCCAGCGGGTGGCTCATAAATTCAGAGAGAAGGGACTGTAGGGTTGCAGATACAGACGCCTAAGTGCTGGGGAGCCCGGAGGCAGTGTCAGGGCAACTGGACATGCAGGAGCCTGGGCCCGAGTTCAGAGGGTGACCAGGTGACCAGTACGCAGAGTTCCTATACTTTTATTTTAAAAAGCAACCATTCTGGAATGGTTTAGTTTTAAAATAAAAGTGTAGGAATAAACTGAAACTTGCATTGCCCTGACCGTTCCCTTAAACAGTGGGTGTGTTTGTGGGGGGGTTTGGATTGCGCATGGGATGGGGCATAGCGATGGGGTTTGTGGAGAGTTGGAACAGGTCAACAGGGAACCTAGTGCCACTACTTATTTTTTTCATACAATTCGACCGCTGCCAGCAGGGCATTTAGTGAGCCTCGGGCACAGCAAGTCTTGTTGATCTCGAGGTGAGTCCCTATCGGGGCCCTCCCAAGACGCCCTGCCTCTTCAGCGCTTCCTCTTAAATGACTGAACGCATTTGAACGCCAAAGGATACAAATGGACACATTGGCACCACCTCACTGTCACTCAAGAGCAATGCGAGAGGGAAAAGCGTTATGATATTTTATTTATATCACGCTCGTACACAGGTGTTTCAGAGCGCGACCAGGCAAAGGGAGGGGAACAGAGGAGAACAAAAACAAAGATCTTACTAGGCCCAGCGACTTTTAGAACCCACAAGTGCATAGGGAAGGGAAAAGGGGGGAAAGTGCATGGAAGGGGGGAGAAAATTGGAAAGTGCAGAAACCTAGGAGAGAACAAAATAAATAAGTAAAATAAATAAAGGTGATAAACAGTGGTAGTGCAGCTGGCGAGTGGCTAAGTGCTAGGTTAGTCAGATGGGGTGTATCTGATAAGCACAGAAGAAGAGTGGGTGGTGGACTGTATGGGTACAGATACAGGCTCCAGTGCAAGGGGTGGCAGGTACCAGGGCCAGAAGGATAGAGGGTGGCCAGGTGCACAGTTCTGATAGAAAAAGCAAATCGGCAGGGGCGAAGAGGGGCAAAGGGAGAAGCGAAGAGGAAGGTCTTAAGGTGCTTCCGGAACCGTAGATGGTTCTAAAGTTTCAAGGTGGCAGGGAGGCTGTTCCAAAGGGAGGCCCCAGCCGAAGACCGAGGTCTATCGCCAGCTGGTTTCTTTGAAAAACGACTGACTCTGGAGGAGTTGGAGGTAGAGGAGCGAAGGGATTGAGCTGGGAGGTATTTACGGAGGGATAGTTGAAAGTGATTTGCACCCAGGCCCCAGAAAGCCTTGTGGACAATGCAGAAGGGTTTTTAATTAATCCTTGCATCCACTGGGAGCCAATGAAGGGATTTCAGAGCTGGAGAGATGCGATCCCATGGCTTGAGGCCAAAGACAAGTCTTGCAGTCCTGTTATGGATTATAGTTGTGAAGGGTGGAGAGGATGGCGGTAGATTTGGAAAGGGGGTGTTACAGTAGTACAACTTAGAGAGCATCAGAGCTTGGGAGACAGTGAGCTTCTGCGGGAAGGAGAGGAAAGGCAGAGTACCTCTAAGGAGGTGCAGTAAGAAGACCTTTTAAGAGCCATCAGAAATGTGTCTGGAGAAGGAAAGTGGAGTCAAAGATGACCCAGAGGTTCTTAGCCTCACACGTAGGGGCAGGAGGAGGGTCAAGGGAGGCTGGCCAGAGAGTGAGGGGAAAGGATGGTGAACTTTCCCTCATCCAGTGTGTCCTCATTTTTAAAGCAACAAATTGGAATGTAAATTTGCTTTTCTGGGGCAACGTGTTAGAATCTAGTGTGGGGCAATGGGTCTGCTGTTTTGGGGGAGCGGGCCAGGCCCAGCTCCAGGAATATTCATCTGGGTGGACCAGGTTTGTGATCAGGGCGCCCAAATTCCATTGGGTTTGGGTAAAGGAGCACCCTAAAGAAAGTGGTGGGGTTGATCCAGATTTCTGTGATCCAGCAAAAATCTCTTCCCAGATCTGGAAAAATACATTTTCACCACTCTATAAAGACAGTACAGTGCACAAAGAGAAGCAAGGATAATAGACCTATCTTCCCTTCCCATCTGCTCTTCCCTTGCTATTATGTCCTATCCTCCTCCACCCCCAGTCACCCTCCTTCAGCTCCCCCAATCACCATTCCCATTTACCTCCACTCCCACCTACTCCGACCAGCCCCCTGCACGACTTTCTTAGCCCAGCTGGGGAACATCAAGGGTGATGCGTCCTCCACCTCCTCTGAGAGGGCTGAGCAGTGAGGCCCCCAGTCTTTGTGCCATCTGAGATGGTGTTCGCCCAAAATGCCTTCCTGAACACTTTGGCTACTCCCAGAGGCCACAGAGGAGGTGCTTGTGGTCCATTTTATGTGAAAGATGGACGCCCCCACCCCACCCCTAGAATACTAAAGTAAGGAATAGGAGATTTTGTTTCTTAGAAAATGTACATTGCATTTTTGTAGCACATTTTAATTGAGTTGAGGGAGTGCTAACATGTAGGAGAGAGTGCTTGGGTTGGGAAAGCTGCATGTGGAGGCAGACTGTGCAGGCTGAGGGGTTTCCGGCCTCCTGGTATTACTCCTGGTGGGCTGTGGCAGGGAGGAGAGGGCCTTACTCCCCTGCCATGCCCCTGTACATCATGGTTTGGTGCATACTGGTTATAGTATGCAATTGTCCATGATGACATTTTGTTTGTGTGTACCTTGATTTAACAGAATTTTGTTTAATAAATCCAGGATGATATTTTCGTGTGTGTGTGTGTGTGTGTGGGGGGGGGGTGGGGGTGGGGGTGTGTGTGTGGGGGTGGGGGTGTGGTTCGACATAGTGAAATTGAATGATTTGTACAGGATCACACACTTCGGTTAAGTGGTAAAGCTAGACTGTGAGCCTAGCCTGAAATTTAGATACTTGACCATGCATCTTCCAAGTTCAACTTGGTACAAATATGTGTTGAAGTTTGGTTTTGAATACCTACAATAATACTTCATTTTATACAGATTACTTTAAAAATGTACAAGTCAAATGATAGATCAACCTGACGATGTATTCATCATAGAAGAAAGGTGTTGATGAAGAGTAAGAGGGGCATTGTGTTTTGAATCCTAAATTGCAAAGGAGGGGACCACTCCTGTTTGCACTTTTTGCAAAAGGGGCAATTCATTAATTTTGAATCTTTACATTACCACTACATGTCTGGGAAAGTGTAAATCACTTCCTCAATTAACGATTGTGGGATCCACCCACAATGGATTCCTTTTGGAATCTTCCTGCTTTTACCATGTGTAAATGTCAGACAGATCCAAGAAGAATTCATTGGTTTTCTGCCAACATAAAAATACATGCTCGTAGAAAACCAATCTGATTTGGCAGGGGTACCTCTGGTCTCCAACCACACATGCCAAATCATACAACACCCTGCAGGTAATAAAATGTGGAGATAAATGCATTATCACCACTTCTTGCACTCCGCCTTGCTTGGAAAATGACCCCCTATGATTGTAGCTTTATTTTGACTATCCTGAATGGAAGCATATAGGCTCCAGCATAGACATTAATGAGAATTTACAAAAAATCTCATACAGACACAAAGTGAAATTAAATGCATGACAAGATCATTGTTTCACACGGCTTGTTCTGTATCCTAATCACCCAACTATCACACTTAAATAGCTTGTTAAAACCCTATATAATTTAAAGAAAAAAGTGCCACATCAATGGTCACTACGTGCGACCTTTTCTCATCTCTAATCACTTCCTGTTGTAAATAAGTTGCCTCTGAGACACGTTAAAAATATATGACCTCCGTGGGAAGGCCTGTGCAGCCCTGGCTGTTTGTATTTGGGGGAGAGAGGCAGAGCAAGGGTGCATGGGTATTTGTCCCTCGTCCAAATGTTAAATCCACCTCTGTTTGCACTCTTTAGGAAATATTTAAATACTACTTTTTATTTTTAAAAGATGTACCCCTTTTATATTTTGCATGCAACATTATAGGAAACGCTCTTCTCATGTTTTATTTTAAAAGTGCTCTTTAAGGGATTCCGGCCCTGTCTAAACACCCAGCACCCAGAAATTATATTATACTTTCCAAACAAAACCCACAATGCACATGATGTATTCTGTTGGAATGCAGACTCTGTTAAATTACTCCAACAGAATGAGGTTATCAAGTCGGTACTTAGTTTGAATCATGAAATGTTCTGTCAGAGTAGACTAGGCTTCCACACAGACAAAGATGCATTCTATTTAGGTCGGAGCCCCACTGTTAAGTATGCATGAGAAGATCTGAAACTGGTTCATACTTACCATCCTAGCCTTATCATGCTCAGGTAGGGCCTTGTTGGACCAACTCAGTGAGGTGCAGCTTGATTACCTAGGCTTAGCAAGCAAGGGACTCATACTGGGCATTGACATTTTCACTTCGGGAGACAAACTGAAACCAACATTCATTGACAAAGCCAACAGCTTGCGCTTTTGATTAGGCATGGATAGGCATTTGCCAGGCACCGCCTTAAGGGTACCACCTGGCCAAAAGATGGGAACAGCTGGAAAATGGTGCAAGTACTTGGGCATATGATGACATTGCCTTGCAAATGTCTAATACCAATAGACAAGCAACAACTGTAGCTTTTGCAATTGGTCGTTTAAGGCAGTACTTCAGGCAGAGGCATTGACAAAGATATTGCTTATAAAATCAACTGGCTGAAGACACACTAAGAGTTTTTTTCATCATACCAGGAGCACATTTACAGTGGCAGTTAAGTAATTAAACACTAAAAGAATGCTTAGATATAACATTGACAGGTCCTACATAGCAATACGTTTGGTGTAACTTTGTGCTAAAGCTTGCTCAAAGAGTTCAGAAATGTTACGTTTTGGTGGTGAGAGGCAGGTAGTTGGTGGTAATGCCATGGGTTCTAACAGAGCCTTGGTCTTTCATTGGGTGGGTAAATGACCAAATGCACCGATAGGATCTGTGGTTCTCCTCACATTTTATCTTCATCCTATCTGTGTTCCACTGCATGAGTTTGGGTTTAGGAAAATGTCTGAATCAAATATAACCACTGGCATTGCACTGGCCAGCCTTCTGTACCCTTCAGCCTGGCCCATTCACCAATGCGAGGAGCCCTTCCCAAACTGCTAGACCACAAGGCCTAAAAATGCATGTGGTTGCTGCAGAGGGGTCATGGTCTAGCAATTAAGATTGAACTGCACCTTTGGTGGCAGCACCAAGAGTTATTTGCCAATGGCATGTCCTCTTCTGTAATGGAACAGTCCTACTACAGAATTATGGCATGAAATGTTGCGCAGAGCAAGGATAGTGGTAATGTTTTTAATTCAGTCTTTCATCTATCACTTATTATTTTACAACACCAGAATTACATTTGTGTTACTATCAACCTTATAGTTTTACTTATACTCAATTTAGTTAATGCAGCAGAGTAAATACTTAATTTGTAAAGTCCCCCAGTCAGATGATGCGCCATCTTCAGAAATCTGTGTTCAAGCAACATCTGTCATTTATTGTTTGATATAGTTGACCATTTTATTAAGCTTGATGCAAAAAACCGCTATATTCCCACAAAAGATAAACCTGCTTTAAACAGGACAGGGGGAGGGGGACGGGGGGGGGGGGAACGGGACGGGGGGGGGGGCTGGCCCCCCTGCTAGAGCCAGGCCTGGAGCGAGCACGCTAGACGCATATCTCCAGCAAGCACTTTAACCCATTGAGCTTCTGATTTACTGCGCCACACCCACTACCGTGAGCTGATACAGAGCACTGGGCTGGGCAGCGGCAGGAGAGGAGAGTGGGAAGGGGTTCAAGAGCGACCCCACTTTCACAGCTTGCTACATTCATGGACGACCAAAGTGGTAAGTGGGTCACGTGCAGTGCCCGTGTACGACAGTTTCTGCCTACACAAAAACTCCCGTTTGCTTATTCCGAAGATGGGTCTTTCATGCCATGTAGATTTTGTGATCGGTAGAAAACGTGCTCATGTCTGCTAGACCCCTGATTCCTTTACATAGGCCACGCCCTTTCCTAAAGTTTCCTTGTTTAGTTATGCTTCCTTGGCCACCTCTCAAATTAATATTGTGGGGTTTTTCTCCTGACTTCGAGCATTAACCTCGAATAAGGTCATAATGTGGCGGGCATAATGCATAACAGCCAGCCGGGGTGGACTAGGAGTCAAAATAGGCCCTGGCAATAATTTTCGAAGTGGCCCCATATTACGCATGTTTAGCAAACCCAACCTTTCCGATGAGAACATTTTTAAAATAAAATGGGTTACCACAAAAAAAAGAAAGTCGAGTACAGAGGCCTGCTGGGAACTCTCTAGAGTTCCCTATGGGCCAGTCCACCCCGGCAGCCTGCTCTCTGCTGTGCCAAGTGTGCACTCCACCCACAACCTCAGTCTATGCCAGAGTTTAAAGGGATGGTTCGCCCAAAAAAATTTATTTCAAAAATAGATGGGCAATATAAAAAAAAAACGATTGCCATTTTTTTTTTTCAAAGTCCCTATGTAAAATTTTGAGCAATTCAAGCTCAGAATTTGCAAAAGCAAGCACATGGGCGCATCCATTTTGTGAAATGGATGCCCGCCTGTGCTGGCTTTTGCTTTTGCGCCACTAATGAAGGAAAAGCCAGCCAGCTGTAGTAAACAAAAGCTACCACTGTGTGGCTTTTCCTTCATTGGTGCCGGGACTCCGAGGACGCGGACCGGAGACTACAGGCAGAAAAGCTGCAGCTGCATCTCAGTAAGTGCTATTTATTTGTTTTTTAAAATAAGCACTAGCTGCGTTTTTTTTTTCTAAGTTTTCTGGGCTGGAGGAGCCCGGAAAACTTAGAAATAAAACTGCAGCTTTAAAAACGTTGTATTTATTTTTGCGGTAGCTTTTTGAAGCGACGTTTTCAAACACAACCGCGTTGTGTTTCTGCCTGCCGTGGCTATCACCCAGGAGAGCACCGGAGACCCAAAGTGAAAGCCAAGGCAGGCAGAAACACAACACTGTTGTGTTTACATGCCGCAGTGTTTCTGCCTACAGCTTATTTCCCATTTAGGAATCTCTGCTCCCCACGGGGGGCCCGAGAGCCCCAAATGGGAAATGCTAAATGCTGCAGTGTTTCTGCCTAAATCTGCTTTCCCATTTGGGGCTCTAGGGCTCCGTGGGGAGCCCTAAAGCCCCAAATGGGAAAGCAGATTTAGGCAGAAACACAAAGTTATTGTGTTTGAAAATGCTGCGGTTTTTCTTTCTAAGTTTCTCAGGCTCCTCCGAGCCGGAGGAGCCTGAGAAACTTAGAAAGAAAAACCGCAGCGTTATCAAACACAATAACGTTGTATTTATGTTTGCGGTCGCTTCAAAAGCGACCGCAAACATAAATACAACTTTTTTAAAGCTGCGGTTTTATTTCTAAGATTTCCGGGCTCCTCCAGCCCGGAAAACTTAGGAAAAAAAACGCAGCTAGTGTTTATTTTTATTAAAAAAATAGCACTTACCGAGATGCAGCTGCAGCTTTTCTGCCTGTAGTCTCCGGTCCCCGTCCTCCGCGTACAGCACCAATTAAGGAAAAGCCACCCAGTGGTAGCTTTTGTTTACTACAGCTGGCTGGCTTTTCCTTCCTTAGTGCCGCAAAAGCCAAAGCGAGCACAGCGGTGGGCATCCATTTCACAAAATGGATGCTCCCATGTGCTTTCTTTGAGCTTGATTTGCTAAAAACTTTACATAGGGACTTGGAAAAAAAAATTGACAATTGATTTTTTTAATTTTTTTAATATGCCTTTCTATTTTTTAAATAAAACATTTTGGGCAAACTATCCCTTTAACTGCTCACTGTTGGTCGCTGCTGTACTGCTGGAAACGGGCCGCCAAATCTTAACGAATGATGTATGAAGCAGCAGGCTATGGTCCACCATACTGCGCAACAATTCCAGAACTGGCAATTGGATATATGTTTTAGATTTCATTTTGTCACTTGGTCCCATGGTGAGGTGATGGGTATTTTTGCCTAGTCTTCGTAATGTGTGGTATATTTGTTCAAGGTGGGTTGATTTGTAGGGAAGTATTTTTTGATGGATGTTTACTTATTTTATTTGAGTCATTGTAACATTTGTTGGCGTACATATGTGTATGTGGCAAGTGGTGAGTTGTGCCACATTGAATGTGGAGCTCATGTTCAAATGTTTTCTTATACAGGAGAACACAAAATATTTTTTTAAATAATCATTCATATATGAAATAATAAATATATATGTGTTTTTAATATTGGTGTGATCAATGAGATACATACTTATGAGGTTCTCAGACTTTGTGCCATGAAGTGAGGCGATTCTTTTCTGCATAGATTCCTGTCTAGGAATCGAGGTCCTGTAGCATCCGGGCTTGGCCGGTAGCATCCATGCCTGGCCTGTAGCATCTGGGCTTTGTTTGGCAATGTTCTGGCATTGGGCCCTTGCCTAGACCTTGCTCACTTCTCCTGCCTCTCCCACTCCTAATTCCCAGGTTCCAGGTGGATTTCCAGTGTGGCTGCAGCACCCAGCCCGGTGCAGACATCGCCTTCCACTTCAACCCTCGCTTTCACTCCTCTCCGCATGTCATCTGCAACACCCTGGAGGACGGGAAGTGGCAGAGTGAGAAGAAGTGCCCCAAGCTACCGCTGAAAGCTGGTGACCACTTCCAGCTCCTCTTCCGGTTTGAGCGGGAGTGCATCAAGGTAAGTGTCCTCCCCAACCCCCAAGCATAGAAATATTATAAAGTAAAATGTGAATATCCGGACAATCTGCTGTAAAAATGAAAAGCAGGGTTAGTCCACTAACCCAACAAGCATTGGCAAATGCAGCAATTCTGTCTAGGTATTTATTAGGTGCAGTGGCCAGCGAGTGTCGTATGCACAGGTACTCGGGGGGGGGGTTACTATCTTATAGCTTGGTAAAAACATTGATGGCTCTGCATTACAAATGCCTATCCCATACCTACACCAAAACTCTTGGCTTTGCTAATGCGAGATTATAAAGCGCAAGTACAAAAGCACTGTGTTCTTTACGCTGCATCACAGAGCATTGATGATGTACACAATGGTGCATCCATCACGCTACACAGATATCCAACATGACTTCAGCAGCTTAACTATCAACTCCATCGGTACCCATGGCATGCGACACCCAGCAGTGTGTGTGAGTGAACCGATTCTTTCTCGGGCATGCAGACACTCCAGTGGGGTGAGGCCGGTGCTATAAAAATAGCCTGCTAAAGTTATGGAAACATTTCAAAATGTATGGGAAGCGCTGCAAGTGACGTGCTTGGAACTGCACAAACCGACTCGACACAAATGAATGATTATAAATGCATGCAGATCAGTAACTCTTTGAAGCACCAATGGGGGCGGAAGACAGCCCAAAGCTCCCCAATCTCACACCCACCCATGAAAACCTCTTTGCAGAACATCCCTGCCCGTGTGCACCTGGGAGGTGGGTGGTGGGGGGTGATGGGAAAGTTTCCCATTTATGTGTAATTTACCCTGCAGTTGTGTGCCGCCCAACCTTTTGCTGTTATCTGACAAGCCTAGCCTGACTTTTGCCAGTGGAGCACAGCCTTATTCTTGGGTTTTTGCTAACTTTGTTATGAGGAAACAGACATGCCCTTAAAGACAGTCGATACTGAGAGACTTAGTTCCCCTTAGTCTTTTCCCATGTTGCAACTTTTCTGCAACATGTTACAAGTGCATACTGTACCTTACAGTACAGTGTGCCTGGGTCTACCTTTCATTTCCATTGGTAGAAGTACAGATGTGCCTTAGACAGGGCTGGTGGCAGCTTATCTTTTTTGCTTATTTTTAACCCTTTCTTGCCATGCAAACCGTGTTTACCGCGGTTGGTACAGGAAGGTGGCCTGGCTCCAAAATGGCCATGCCACAAGGTTCTTTGCCCTGTCCTTTGGCCATCTTGTCCCTTTGCCTCCAACACCCCCCACCCCACCCCCCCCGGTCGATCAGTCCTTACTTGGTCATGCTTTCTCCTTCGAAACGCCAAGCTTTCATGGGCTTCTGCATGCCTTGTGTGTGTGTGTGTGTGTGTGTGTGTGCCTCCAGGATGTGGGCTGGACTGTATAGTTCCAATACACATCCTGGGTGCCAGAGAGTCTGGTGTGCTGGGAATGACTGGGACCACTGTGGTCTGCGATTGGTCCACGCGAAGGAGATTCTGTATAAGAGAAGGCTCCAAATGCCCATACCTGGTCGATCTCTTGAGTTCCAACTGAACCTAGGATAAGATCCAATTATCCTGAAACTAAGAAGCCGAGTCGAGGAACCGATTGTGACCCGCTGGAAGGTTTGGCACCCTGAGCCGGCTGTTACCCCTCTGCATCTGATCGAACTTGGGTCTGCAAAGGTGCTTTGACCCATTTGAATAGTGGGAACAATTATTCACGGCACCTTCAT
Organism: Ambystoma mexicanum; assembly: GCF_040938575.1. Lineage (NCBI taxonomy): Eukaryota > Metazoa > Chordata > Amphibia > Caudata > Ambystomatidae > Ambystoma > Ambystoma mexicanum. The sequence goes on along the minus strand of NC_090923.1, from coordinate 1,063,486,425 downwards.
CTTAACCTGCAAGCGAGCCTCTTCGGAACTGTTCCTGGGCCAACCAGTGAACTGACTAGCTTGCGCAGGACCTTTACTCCGAAACCACCGCTGTTTTGAGTGGACACTTGAAAACTTGGTAGATCATAAGCTCTGGCTTCACGGCACTCACACCGAATTTCGTACACCTGGCATTCCCAGGTCTGGAATAAAGAGAGGGAGACTGAACCCGAGTGCACGCGGTCACTGTGTCCCCCTGGCGTGGTGCATTACTGATGTGCCCCTCTGTACCCTGAATCCTGCTGCAGTGAGACTGGCCTGATCCCTTCATCAGGAGCAGAGAAATCGCCACTGTCCTTCCATGGAATCATCGCTGCAACTCAGCGGCTGAGCCGCACAATGGCCACATTTGAACCTGCAACCCACGAGGACTCGACTTGTTTGAGTGCACCTGGGGTTAGTGAGTACTTGCAACCTTTACCGGTGGCACCTAGTGTATCCATCTATTTTTACGCACAAGTGTCCACTGACAGCCACTCACCTTTCCACAGGTAGCCTGTGCTACCGTCCTATTCCCACCTCCTGGAACCTGTTCTGCCCTCTTGGGGAGACCATCCACGAATAGTGGGAACCTATTCATCGCCTCACCCACCTTCCTGAGCTGCTATAGCCCCTGCAAGGGACCCCGTTTTTGTTCTACCGCACAATCATGTGCACCAGCATCCAAAAGTACTTTTGAGCACTAGGCTCCACTCTTCGTAGGGACTAGACTGCCTCTTAGTTAGGGATTGATTGAAGAACTGTCTAAAGTCTATTTGCACTGCTTGCTCCATTTCCTTTTAGGATGTGGACCTATTCTGTGCACTAATCCTTTAGGCCACTTGGTATTGTATATAGGTGTTATAGTAGTATTGTATTGGTTTGAAGTATTACTGTTGATATTTGCTTTGTGTTTTATTTCAAAGGCCTTGAATAAATATGTATTTTTGATTTATACACCTGACTGGGAGTAATTTGTAGTGTCCTTCCTTTACATTGTGGGTTTTCAGTCACCCTCACCACTCATGAGACCTAGTCTTGACCGCATGAGACCTAGTCTTGACCGCCGACAATGCTACCTTTATTGGTCTGGCTTGTCCAGAAAGATACCCTGTTCCACGAAACTAGGCTGGCCTTCTGAACCTCTGCCCACCAGGTCAGAGTTCAGAAATCCATCTTAACGGGGGGGGGAAGTGAGTTGAGGGGAGGGAGTGGCAACACCCATAAGCTGGGGACTGCCACCATATCCTGACGGCCCAGGGTGTGAACCTGTTGTCCCTTACCCATCTCATTTGAGTAGTCCGGTTCTGAGCTTCAGGGACGGCCCTAGGATTTGCGGAGAAAAGTGTGGCAAATTAAGTGTGGGGGCCCTTAGTTTGCATTTGATTACATCACAGAGAGTGAAAGCACAAGATAATGACCACTATGTATGTAGGCAGCAGCGAAAACAAGGTAACAAAAAAAAATATATATATAATCGGAGAGGAGAATTTCCAGTAACTGCACTAGCAAAGTATAAAAGGTGCCCACCTTTTAAGCCAAACACTTTATAATGAAATACTCCAAAGAAAACAAAATCCAAACCTGAGACGTGCGCTTTAATGGCTCTTATGTGTTCTTGCGGGTAAGCGTCTGCATAGGAAACATGACCACCTGATGTGAAATCCTAGCAGGTGAACACTTCAGCAAGCATACCTTTTCTTAATGCTGGCCTCAAAAATACAGAACCTGGGTTGCGTCTACCTGTTGAAAAAAGTGGACAGGCACTGTCCACCCACAATTATCGACTTGTCCCCTGAAAATCAGTACAGGGCCAGAACCAGAGAGAATATCCCCTCTAGGATGGCAACCTCTCTCGTCACATCCTTGGTAAATATTCATGCCTCACTTGCATGGTTCATATATAATGTGAGGAAAATGTTACATTCTACTTTAACGCTCTTTGGCTTGCTAAATATAAACCTGTGGAAATAAGGCATATAGCTAAAACAGTTTGGTGGAGGAAGGCACAGATTTTAGGCAGCTAACTGCTGCTTTGCATGTGCTTTCAAAATAAAAATGTCCCTTTGCAGTTCTTAAAGCAATGGTCTCTTGAACAGGCCATTAATAGCAAATTGTACCCACTTCAAAAGCTCTGCTTTGAGAAAGGAAAGTGATCAACAGTGCTAATGAGGCACCCAGCACCTATTGGGAAGGGGGAGGGCAGGGGAGGTGACATTTGTTTCTCCAGAGTCGCAGCAGGAGGTTGACAGGTGAAGAAACCAAAGGGAGCCAAAACTCGAGGGAGAACAGCTCCTTCAAGCTTCCCCGTCATACAGGCTGCAGCGTGTGCCGGCTGTGAGCTCAGAGTGGACTGCAGCAAGCCTATGGACTCTGAGCACATGGCCCAGCCGCACATGCTGCACACGCCTAGCGCTGGCTGTGCAGCACTTGAGGGGGAGTGACTGAGGGAGGGAGGCTTGTGGGTAGTTCTATTCGCTGTATAGACGGATGGGGCTACAGAGATTGGAGTCGGGCAAATAACATGCCGCAGGTTTAAACCACATGTCTTATGAGGAGGTGCCCAAGTGTTTAACATGTATATGAACGGGTGGAGGGGGCGGTGAGTGATGGCATGTACAGTCCTGGCATTTACATAGTGCTGCATAACTGTGATTTATCCATTCTTAGTGTTGCCAGAAATGTAAACTAAGTCTCTTGTGCCAAGGAGCACTCGCTGTGTTCATTAAGTGAAGCAGGGATTCATTTTGAATGTTTCCATAGTCTTTTCACAACATAAAATCACTCCAGCTTGGAGGGGCATCCGGGCATTGAATGTCTTTTTTTAAAGGTGGCTGCATGGTCCATTGGAAAACTATTACTAGATGCCAGGACACCCAAAGCAATTTAGGGTAGGGGATTGTTCCGGGAACAGAAGCAGACGAGCGAGGACAGTCTCGATATAGAAAAAACAGTGAATGAGTAACAGTAATCCTCAGTGGTGGAAATGCAAAAAATTGGAAAGGGGATCCCACAAGGGCCGTGGTGGAGTTCCGAGGAGGCGGATCTGGCAGTTGTACTCCACGCAAAGGAAATGTTCAAAATAATATTTACAAACATGGTGCAATTTCCTTCATGTTGCTTCTTTTCCAAACTCCACACTGTACACCAATTCCCACTTCAAATCACTTCCATGGCAGTGGTGCACCCAAAATACTGTTGGTAATGCAGTGCTTTTTAGTACATTAAGGGATCCGTAGACGCGCTCTATAGCAGAAGGCTACCAGGGTAGCTCAGCAGGTTGAGAAACCGTTGCTGAGATGTTATTTATTCAAAACTGACTTTTTGCAATTCCTTGTAAGTGCTATAAAATGTGTTTGGCCAGGGGATGGGTTGGGTTGGTTGCTTGCTTATGTTCAGGGCGGAGGTGGGGGTATTTCTGCCCCTGTAGTGAAAATCAAAAGTTGGCGCCCATGAACCTACAGTTCAATTTCCTAATAACTGCTATCAGCACAACAGAACCATTTGTTGTGATTAACCAGTTTGACAAGCATATAGCATCTTTATAAATAGAACCTGTGATAAAACACAGAGGGGCACATAAATTACGTATGTGTGGAAGTCTGACAAAAAAAAAATCAAAGAAAACTAGTGACTGCAAGCAGCATTTTTCAGTTTGGAAATTACTTTTGTTTTTCTATGGAAGTGTAAAATGCACAATTGGAAAATAATAGTGTGCCCAGCATGTAGAAAGCCTGCTTTCAACAGTGATGCCCCCTCCTGGTTCTATTCATGGCCCATTGATTCCTGTGGTGTCCCCTTCAGGCCAGAAGAAAGAAAACAGGATGAGCGAATGGGATCTGCAGACGCGAATGATGGCCGGTGAAAGGCGCACAGCGCAGATTAAATCACCAAACCCACAGCTTCCCTCGGCGAACCTGGTGGCACGGTATAGTCTGGTCAGGCCGGAAGCAGGCCGGTCACGAGATCCAGCATCAAATATCTGGCCGGATCTCGGACGACAAGAGCCGGCCCATTGACCAGCGGTGGTAATCCTGGGACCGTCAGGTGAGCAGCTGTAGTGCTAAGCAGGCAACGGTAAAGCTGGAGACCTGGGGATTCTGAATATCAAAAGGCCCACAGCTGCATCTGAAAAGGAGTATGCAAGAATGTGACGGTGGCTGGTCAAACGAAGGTCGAATGACAGCAGGACAATTTCTATATTCCCGTCCCTCCGCCATTTCCTTTCAGTGGGACCTCTGCTTTGGTCGCATTGGCACTGAGGTGTGGCAGCAGGGAGGCAATGGGCAGGGGCTGGGTGCCTCCACCCCAGGATTTTGCATCTACAGGACCCCACCGTGCAAGGATTCCCCCACAATGATAGTCACCATAAAGGCGTCCTGGCCAGATATTGCGGCACGCACAGCTGTCTGCGCTTAGACCTGAGAGGACATCTCTGGGGTTTATGCACCTGTTGCAGTGACCAGCATAACCAACAGGCTACAATCTTGTGGGGATCCACTCCACCTTTTAAGCACCCAAAGTCGATACAGAGGCGAGTCATAATAGTATTAGCACTGTATGTGTAACACAAGTGAAAGCTGCTTTCTCAGGGTTATATATACATATTACACTTTTAAAAGGAGCGGGTTCTAAAAGCAAAATAACAGAGGCGTTAGACTATGAGATAAGGGCCAGAAAACGCTTCAGAAACCATCTCTGCTTTCCTGTTTTCCCAAAAGAATGTCTGTTTATAAGGAGGCAACAAGTCCCTTAATGGTCGCGGTTACTTCAGATAGACACTGCAGAATTTCTCTCCCAACCTCGAAGAATTACAACTTTCTTAACGATATTCAAAAATGTTGACTTACCATCTCCAAGACCGAATCAGTTACTTCAACATGTGTGCCTTGGGATGCAAGAAGGCAACCGGCACTGCCAAAGTAAACCTAGGCACTTGCCAAGCCGTCAGTTTTGGCATTTGTGTAGACCGGCACTGCCTGGCCATAAGATGTCAAAATCACAAAAAGGGTGTAGGTAATGGGCATAGGATGTCAGTGCCTGAAACATTGCAAATTAACAAGGGGGTGTCCTGGGAGTCTCTCTGCCAGACATCAGTCCTGGTTACGTGAGCCTTTCCCAGATTCTTTAGCTCACTATCTTTCACAGAGGAGAAATATCCAAAACCTATCAGTCGTTGTCCTCCCATGGGGCAGTCCAGCACCGTAATGCTAAGCAATTCTTCTCTGAACAAGAGTACTAACAGCAACCCCAGACCCGTGTTTCAGTCTGGTTGGACCTCATCAGTAGGATGGAGCTGTGCCTCTCTAAGAACAGTGAGCAAGGGGTCCACATCTGGATTCCCCTAGTAATTTAGGGTGAGACCCAGAGTTATTTAAATATGTAAAAAACAAGGGGGTTCCTGGAAGTCCCTCTGCCCCACATTAGTCCCGGTTATGAGAGACATACCCAGAGTCTTTAGCTCACTATCTTTCACAAAGGAGAAATATGTAAAACCTATCAGTCTTTGTCCTGCACTCGGGCAGTCCAGCACCAAAATGCTAAGCAATTGTCCTCTGAACAAGAGTACCAACAGCAACCCCAGACACGTGTTTCGGGCCTGGTTGGACCTCATCAGTAGGGTGGATCTGTGCCTCTCTAATAATAGTGAGCAAGGGGTCAACGTCTGGATTCCCCTTGTAAGTTAGGGTGAGACCCAAAGTTACTTAAAATATGTAAATAACAAGGGGGGGGGCCAGGACTAATGTCTGGCAGAGGGACTCCCAGGACCCCCCCTTGTTATTTGCAGTGCCTGGGAAAATTGCCATCTAATACCCATTTGGAAGACAGAAACGGTTGTCTTTGCTAATATGTGGGTCTTATCGTTTTCATAGTTTTTTTGTTTATGTAACGGGACTTCAGAACAAGGAGCAGACACGCAGATTGCTTATAAATCAAGAGGTTGAAGGTCAGCAGCTCATTTACAGCCACAATTAAGCCAATAAATGGCTCCTAGAAGACTGCTAAGAAATAATTGGGGACCCTATACAATGTTTGATGATGCCTGATAGCGCACCTGAAAGAGATCCCAGGAGCATTTGGGACGCCAGTGCAATAGTTCCGGCATATAGGAGGCACTTTAGCACCACCTAATGGCCAATACTAAAAAGTAAGACTTCAGTTTGGCACAAATGTAGGGGTACACTTCAGTAATAGTAAGCCACACAAAAGGACAATGGTAGCCCCCGGGAGATTCAGTACCCTGGGGACATATTGCAGCAACGTTTTGAGGTTCAAAAATGCCAAGAAAGAAGACTAATCCATCAACACTGGAAATATATTTCTTTGTCCCTAAATATGTGAGCTGAGGTGTGGCCTTCCAGTCTGTGACCTTCATGCATTTAAACTATTTGCAGACTGCCCAGTCAGCGTTGGCTGCCACATTTGGAACTGTCAGGCTTCTTTCATTGCAAATGTTCACTATATGCAATCCCTGCCACAATTCCAGACTCCTTGGGTACTGGTGGCATCCCTCCCCTGCTCCTCTTATCAATCCCAGTTCCTCTGCTACACCTGCACCCATAGTTTTAGCCACATCTATGCACCTGTACAGGCAGCACTATGTTGCTCCGGAAATAGGTTTGTGCGATACAAATCCTAGTCATGCATTTGGACATCACAGGCAGGCTGAATCAGCATAATGCACATGCCTTCTAACAGTGCCCAACTGCAAGCACCTACCTTGAATTCTTAGAGGAGAAGAGTATATTGGAGAAGTGATGGGGAAGGAATTATTTAATGGCATGCAATCGCCCAAATAATCTAGCACAGTCCCTGAGCAGAAGTGCATTTCCAATGGATCAAGCAGAAGTGCACTTCCAATGGATCAAGAACCAGTGAGACCTTGAGCCTACTTGTGCAACATGAGATTTAAAACCTGCCAACACATCTGCACTGAATCTGCTATAGCACCCCCACAGAGTCAAATGATGGACTTAAGGGACTTGCATTTCTAATTTGTGAAACATTGTGCAACTCGTCCATTTGAAGAAATTCCTACAAGGGAAGTATGCAGGTAAGACCTGCCAGAAACCTGCTCGAAAGAATGAACTAGGTAACCCCTGCCAGGAACTGCGCGAATGCATGAACCTATAGACCTACCACCTTGAGCCATAAAAGAAACACCAGGACACCACTTAACTCAAGATGGACGCCCATTAAAGGCCCTGTTCTTTAGTTGGGAAATCTGTGTTCAATACTAAGACACGGACTGTTAGGGAGAATTCTCATTTCATGGCTAATTTCCCTTACCTATAGAGTCCCCCAGCAGCTTTGCTGGATTTGAAGGGTTTGTTTCTTTTTACCTGCTAAGAGTGAGACTCTTTTTCCCACTCTTAGGCATTTTTGCTATGTGTGTTCTAGGCTATTTTTGTGTTTAATGCCTATGGGATCTTTTCTCTCACCCATAGGAACCATCTTTATGCACATGTGTCACACAGCACCCTCCGTGCCGTGACACAGGGGTGTCGTAGCGACCCCCAAACATAGACTCCATACCCTGGGACTGACTACTGTCTCCCAGGGCATGTACAGTCCCCATTGACTTTACTAGTCGATTTTTATGAACTTAACCAGTACACCCCATCTTAATATGGAAGTACTGGAAGGGGTTAATAGTTTTTCCCCTATGTTCATTTTCGAGAGGGTACCCTAAAGTCCCCCTCTACAAAGTTTCTGACTGGTGGCAGTGGTTACTACCTTTTATATTCGACCGCAAATATTTCTCTATGGGATTTTCCCATTATTCGAGGCTACCACTTTTACTGACAGCCTCTAACATCCCGCCGGTTTATTTTATTATTAACTTTACTTCGGTAGGTTTTATTTGCCAGAACTTTCAAACTTCTTTCTCGAGTCTTATTCCATTTCCTAACCCAGTTCGGGGATCCTTTGTTCGTCCTTTTGGCGGGCTTCTGCCAAGAAGCCCTTCTTTCGGCGCCACTGAGTGGGTGGTTCTGTTGTTGGGGAGGGGGAGTAGAACCCCTAGACAGAGTTGCCACAGCAACTCAGGTCGCACTGTAACCTGATAGGCTGGAGGGTCTCCCGCCAAGATGACCACCCCACTGTGTGAGTGACAGCTAGGCTGTATGAATGGGTCTCTTTCTACATAAAAGCAGGGTCCTGAGGACTGGAAGATCAAGCCGTCGCCACGGGAACTACGGAACCGAAGGGAAGAGAAGCCAGAGACATCTTCAGCATCTACACCACCGGTGAAGCCCGGCCGGATCGTCTCACCACTTTTCTTCCACACAACGAGAGGAGATCTTCAGCGAGAGAGCCTCCTTCCCTTGAGCTGGTGGGGTCAATCAGTTCACTCATCGCATCCTCGGACCTGCCTTGGTCGAATCGACAGTGCTCAGCACTTGGAGGCCGGATAGCCAGGCAGCTATCGACCCGGACAGCGATTAAAATGAGAGTACCTTTTTAAACTTCGTTTGGCAGCACCGCGGCTGGTTTCATCCCTGGGTAGTGCAGCGACTCGAACCTTCCTCCACGACGAGAGCCTCTCTTGCTCTGTTGGACCCCTCGACCTGCAGGAACAACCGCCACCGCAGGAGCCACTTCTCCACGTTTAAGGTACATTGTTCCGCCAGGCCGCCCTTTCTCCGTGGTAGCCCTAAAGGTGTTTTAAATCCTTTAACTACTTGTGGGGTCGGCCACCCTCTCTCTTAACATTGTCTTTCGCCTTGCATCTACCTCTTCAAAAGTTTTCTACTAACGACTTGACTGCAGCTACAAGAACATTTTTGCTCCTAAGCTCTTGGTCCTGTACCACTGACTCTGGCTCAGGCCTATTGACTCTGGCTGATTTGTTAGATCTGCTCTCACTAGATTAGTTTTCAATGAGAAATGTGTTGATGCACCTAAAGCATCTAAACCCCTCTTCCTTCCTACTGTTTTAACTTGTGGAGTGCCATTTTGCTCGGTTTTCACTCACTTATCTTTCTGCTAAAGTGTTACTGTGCATTACTTGTTCACCAAACTTCAGGGAAGTGGTGCTAGGGGGTGTCTGAAGATATTTCGGTTTAACTTGTACTTTCCCTGCCTTTAGTTGAATTAGTAGAGTGCCATTTGTAGTAGGTTTTCACTGTGCCGTTTTGCTCAATTTTCACTATACCGCAAACCTGTCTACAATTGAATAGGGAGTTGTATATGCTTTTCTTTTTGACTAAACTTAACTGACTTTATTAACTGTGAACTATGTGTTGACTGAGAAGTGTATAAAATAAACATATATATTCTCTTTTTAATACAAAACGTTGGTCAGTGTTTCCTTGCTCCATAGTACAGTACTACCTATTGTGTCAACCCTGAATACTGCTCATCTCCCTCTTGAGAGAAGTCTGACTGCTTAGCCACAGCTACCAACTAAATCTTTGTGGTACGGACTGATGCCAAATGGGATTTATTGCTCTCACCTGTAGTCCTAATCTGGGGTAGTGCTCCCTAAGAGAACTGCCCTGGATTCTGCCTAACACGGACGAACAGTGGAACTCCAGCATTTGGAGATGCTCAACCCAAAGAGCAGTAGTTTGAACAGGTGTGTGTTTCAGCTCTCCCTATGATGAGCTTTGAAGCCTAGCCATCCGGCAACACACCATTCGGACATTGGTCATGTACCCTTCCAATTTGTATGTAGGTTCTAGAAAGTATACTTCTTTGCAAGACCTGTAACTCGCAGCATTTGCCCAGGGCAAAAAAGCTCAACACATAGTCCAGCCAATCTGCCTCAAATATCAGTTCGGTGCCACCAACGAGGAGTATGTGTCAGGCTAGCTGGTGACTGCACTTGGAAACATAGGAGTACACGGTGATCACTACCTTGGACTCACTAGATGAGGACAACTTGATTTACATCCCTGTGAAACTCTGGGTTGATGGCTCAGCAGGGGAATGTTGTGAACCAGTCAGGACAAATTGAAAAAGGTACAGAAATGGAAACTGTGTCGCAGTTTAGGACTACTTATTCCTGCTACTCTACAAAGACATGACTAACTTTACATACCCAAATATTCAGTTTTAGTCCCTAGGTTCTGCAAATGCATTTCAAACTGGGGACCTGCACTTAAAGGGAAAATGTGACATCTCTGCAATATTCTGCTCAGAATGAATTTTGGACAGCTGCCTGGCTGTGCCGAAACTCGCATAGAATGCACGACCTTCCCATGCCCCACAGTGATGCTCCTGGGACATCATGATTTCCTGGCAACATGTGTATGCTGAGATATCAGTTGGCACAAGTGAACTGAGGGACCGCTATTGTTTCTCCTTGTACCAAGAGACAAGCTTTGGATTAATGTCCTAGTAGCTGTCCCACATTCAGATCCTAAAGGAAGAGTAGTGCATCACCCCCTGCCCCACGCCCTCTGAGAGATCCACGCTACCAGCCAATAACAGGAGATCAGAGGAAACGTTCTGAGTTTGGTGCGCATCACCCCTCTGCACGATGCTAGCGGTCAAACACATATGCAGGCTAAGCTATCTAGGTGCCTTCACCCTTTGAAATACAGCCAACAGGACCTTGGTTGGAGAAAATCTTGTCTGACGGGCACATCCAAAATCGGTACTGACCGAAAACTAAAAAGACCGCACAGAGCGGTCATTCTAAATCGAGCTGCCTGCTCCTGTCGCACATATGAGCGTGCAGGGGCTGATGGGCGGACAGGTGTGTGTGTGTGTGTGTGTGTGTGTGTGTCTGTGTGTGTGTGTGTGTGTGTGTGTACGTACGTACTTGGTGTGTGTTCTGCTGCGGTTGAAGCCCCCGTTTTACATACCCAGTGGGAGAGTGTGTGGGTGGGGAAGGAGTCAGCTTGGGGGGGGGGGGAGTGATTTGGGAGCATGCCATATTGCCACATTTCAAAGCTGACACAAAAAAGGCCAAAGAAATCTGTCTTTTTTTTTTTTGTGTTCAGTCTTTAAAATGCGGTCATATCACATAGAACCCAAAAATCAGGGAGCAATTCAGAGTGGATGGAGTTCTTTATTATGATCCATTACTACAAAATAGCTTAGAATCAGAACTTGTAAATCGTAGCAACATATATACAGTTCATAGATGTGTTAGTACATCAGTGAGTAAACCTCATGAGGGGTACAAGGCTCTGTGACCTTGGGACTTCACCCCCCCCCCTGTTAACTATTATACACTAAGAATATATAGGTGACCATGGGATCCTTTGGCTTTTTTTTATCTGGGTGCTGTCTTTTACCTTTTTCATGTCTGGCACTTGTTTGGATCACCAGGAGGATTTTAATTCCTTTGTAGTACTACTGAACCCTCCAAAGATGGTTATCCGAGGAGCTACCCTGTCCCTTGTAGCTAACTATTCACAGGAATAAATCTGCCAGTAATTACCTTTCTTAATTCCAATGACCAATGCTCCTACCTGTAAAGCTACCCAATTCACCTGCCTTCTAATTTGGGATTTATTGCATAGTGGCTAAAGATGGTTGGGGTGCAGAATGTACACCCTGTACATTTTCCACTACTCTCTCCTCATCAGAGTTACTTCCTATATAATTCTCTGTCAGCCAGTGGCTCTAAGATCAGAACATGTCCTTTCCGGGGTATCTCACCCATGCCTGCATGTATGAGTTATCCCCCCTCAAGGCAACGGATTCATTCTGCATTGTTCCAAATAAGCAAGGTTTCTTGTCACTATGTGTTTGGATTCTCCCCAGGCCATTCGAGGAGGGGAGAATCTAAAGGCATTCTGTCAGGGACCTCTCTGTCAGGGACTCTGCTTCACTAATTACATGAAATAGCTCCACACCTGTCTCTGCCCTCTCACCTTCTTACAGCAAGCCCCAGCTTCCCTATCCAGTCAGCAGACCTCTTGGTCATTGGTGTAATGGTGCAGAAGTAAGACTCCTGACACAGTGAGGGCATGTTGTTCCCTATAAACATTTGTTTCAAGGTAATAAGGAAAAGAAACCCTACCTAGCCTTAACTCTAAGAGGGGTGCCGCTGCCTAAACTGAAAATAACTAGTGTCCGAATATCCAAAGCAAAAGTCCCAATGTCCAGTGTCAAAATCCTAACTCTGTCTATTACACACTAATCTAACTAAATCAAAGGAGAGGTATTGATCCAGAGGAATGACTCACTTTCCCCTGGACAAAAGGCAGTTCATTTTTTAATGAGATTTTCCCAATGTGAATTCAGTCACTCATTGGCTGTTGGAGAACTCTCGTTTTCCCCAGCCTTCCTCAGACTTACAACGTAATTCCTTTTAGTCCCAGACCATGGGTGGCAGGCTTGGTTTCCTCTGGCCAGGTACTGCTGAAGAACAGCCTGGATGCACTCTCCAAGCTGTAGTGTGCCCCTGACCCAGGTGGGCAGATCTGGTTCCCTCTCACCAAGTACTGTGACGAAGAAGCTTTGCCTGGTCGCTCTTTCCAAGCTGTAGTGAGTCCCTGTCCCTTGGGTGTAGACCTGGTTCCCTCTCATCGGGTACTGCTACAAAGAAGAGTGCCTGGATGCACTTTACAGGCTGTAGTCGGTCATGTAGACTTTGCTCACTAATCTGACAAGCACTGTGTGGACTTTCCACTACCTTCCAGTTCTCCTTATTTGTGTGCTAGTTCCAGAACTGCAATTCTGGCTTTAGTTCTCCCTTTTGTAGACTTGGTTTACTCTCCTGCCAAGCCTTAGTACAAGTACATATACGTTCTTGCTTTCGTCCCACTTTGTTAGCACCCCAGACACTATTTTCGAAGCTTTGCGACCACCGCTTGAGCTTTCAGAGCCTTTTTTCGCGATTCCTGCGTACCATGTGATATGGACCTACGAGAGTTCATTCATGGCACTCCAGTAACTTTCCAGAGCCAAGTCTTTGTTCTGTGTTGGCTGTGCAGTCTTCATTTCCAGACCAGCATGCTTTCACACTCTCTTGGTCCTCGGATTTCTGGATTCTTGGTCCGCTTGTGGGCCACGCGGTCCTCCCATCCTGGACCGTCGCTGTACACTCTCTCCTTCCCCTCAGTGTCCCGGTGAGTGCACGCCTGCACGTCGTGCTCATCCTGGATCTTGAGGTTCTTCCAAGGAGAGCTTTGATGACTTGTGTCCTTCGATGGTTTTTATCTTGTTTCTTCCAATTGCAGTTTGTAAACCACTAGATTGATTGGTTCCAATGGTTACTCTGTACTGTTCTGCATTCCCTCCTCGTCTCGGTACTCTTATCTGGAATGCTTTTGCAAAGTACATTGGGTATGAGGGTAGGTTTGAAGAGGAATACGGAGAGGAAGGAAAGGTGGGGTAACTCTGCAAAGGGGACTAGGGTCTTGTGCTTGGTGGGAATACTGCATTCTCCTTCTGTGGTAGTCACTAGTCCTTATGGGGGTTTCCCCTCCCATTAGATCCGCCCTTAGGAGGACTATCTGGTAGCGGCTTCACCACCCTGGCCTCATGGGAAAAGGCTCCTGCTTCGGAAGCAGTGGCAACATCAAGGGATTCGCCACATACTCTTGCCCTATTTTCTGGCATCTCCTGGCGCTCTTCTAAAGTTGGGTGAATTGGTATTATTAATCCAAGCCTCTGGGTTCTCCAATCCAGGATGGGCAAATCTTCATCCATTTTTCCTTCTTCCAACTATTCATAGGGGGAAAACTTTCTTTGGGACTGTTTTGTCTGCCATTATTTAGCCAAGGTTGGGGAAGTCGGTTCCTATTATGACTTCTTCGGGTAGTCCAGGAATGACAGTGGAATTCATAAGAACCTCGCTGTCTTGGACGGTAATTGCAACATATTTCTTGGTCCCCTTGTATTCATGTCACTCTAACACACCCGCCATTTTCCATGTCTTCTGTTGCTATGAGGTCAGCCCATATATTTTTTTTTTTTTTTTTTTACTGCCTGAGTTGATTAAAGCAGACGTAGGGTTACTTTATTTTAACCATCTCATGCGTTTGGAATGGGCTTGAGACACTGCAGCACTTACTTTCTATTTCTTCCTCCTCTTTGGGGAGGATGTCCTTTTCTTCCACTATCACCCAACCAACCTCCTTCGGTTCGTTCAGCTTCTAGTGATATGACCCATTTCTCCACATGACAGTCAATCTGGGAGTTATCAATTCATTTATCTCAGTTGGAGCAGGTCTTACTTTTTTCCTAATTAGGGTATATTTGTGTTCCTCTTTCAGATTCCCTTTTCCACAGTTTTATATCTTCCTCCAAGGTTTTCTTTACTCACTACCCTGTGATCTTTAGAGGGTGGGCAAGTGGATCTTCCTTCCTATTTCCCTTCCTCGTGTCGGTGGAGGTGTTTAGCTGCTTCCACATTAACTTGAGTGGCATCCACAGCCGTAGAAAAAGGTTTAATTGTAAAACGGCCCTCTGTAAGGAGGGAGCAAGACAGCAAACTAACAGTTCAAGATAAAGCGCCTGCATTACTTCCGTAACCAATGTGTGAGAGCATTTTAGATGTGGGCTCCCATCTCTATTGGTGATTCACTTGGGTTTAGTGTTAACTTCTTGAACTTTTGTGACAATAAAAAAGTTCTGGCTGCTCAACTCCACGTAACATCAACTCCACGTTCAAAGACCTTGATTCGTAAGGATTCAGGGTTTAATAAAACAACTCTATTCCCACCCCTTAACAGGGGTCTATGAGAACCCAGACTGACTCACTTATAGAAGAAATGACAACCAGAGAATGACGCAAAGAGACGAAACATCATGAACAAGGATATCGTGAACTTGGAGTGTAAAGGCGATGTCAAATGTAAGAAGCTTAAGCTGTAAGCATGGCAAAGATATTTGACCAGTTTACACCTGTACATATGCTTGGAACCGTAAGAAAGCTAAGAAAATCGTGCAGCTTGCTATGCTTAGTAGAAAGATAGTGCGGCAAGCGCCACTATACATAATCTACCTCAAACGAAGCACATTATATAAGTGTATTTCCACTTTTGCACAAAAAGCAGGAAAAATCCAAGGGTTACTAAAGGCCACACGAGGAAAAAGCTTCATATTTAGCTAAATCAAGAAGAGACGGCAAAAAAAGAAACTCAGCAGAGGCAACTCGTGCCAGGAGAGCGAAGGTCGTACCAATAGAAGACGAACATTAGCTAAATTTAATTGAAACTAAGAACAGAATATCCTGCCTCTGAAAGGCCGAGATAAGAAGGTGAAGGCAGGTGGTGGGTGAAACGAGAATCAAATACACAAATTGAGGGAAAAGAGGCAAATTCATGGTGTCTGAAACACGTGACCACCTGATCAAGAAGAAGCGAGGGCTCACACCTACGCATGGCACCAGGCCAGGCGAAGATATCGGAACTTCTCCAGACAGAAGATGCAGTCTCGAGGCCAACCACAGTAAGATAATTGACACATGGGCACAATAATTGGAGGAAGGCCGGGTAACTAAGGGGCACCCCGCACCTGGCCGACCATTCTGTGTGCTGCTAAGCAAAGTGGAAAAGTATGCATGGGGTTGGTGCCAACCCAATCACGGTGGACAAAATTATCTAGGGTTCTATAGTCAGTAGAACCAATAGGACATCATACTTTTATTGACGTCTGCATTAGTCCTTTTTGTAGGAAGGGCTTAGATGCACACCCGACAGTGTTTACCCAATCCCATCACTTCGTTACCATATACAGATATAGTACCTAATATTAAAGTTACCTTTCCTGAACCAGTAGAATTGCATGTCAACATTTGAGTGTTACATGTCAAATGATGAGTTTTCAGTATGTCAGGATTTTTATGAAGTTCGTTGGAGTTGAAGCAAGAAGGAAGATCGCACCATTTGCTGATATTCATGACTCCCCGTTTTTTTGTACTCGTCATTAAACAGACTTCCTTTGCCAAACCGTCGAGTTGTCCTCATTGATTGGTGTTGAAGTATATATCTGCACCCCCATCTATCTCACGGGTGCTGCTATCTTGTCTTAAAGTGCTTCTGAGCAAACCCCGACTCTATGGGCCGGTTGGGGGTCTCGGAGCACACTTGGTAGCAGAGGATGGCTATCGATTAGACAAAGACAACCATTGACCGTCGACATAAAGTAACTCTAGGTCCTCTGTAATATCACAAGTCCTTTGCCATTCAGCTGAGTAGACCGTGAAGCTCCCCGTAGACAGTGGTAGAGTAAAAATAAAATCTGCAGAACAAGGTCTGAAGGTACCCGTGTTTCCCCACAAAACCCCTTCCCTTTCCTACGGGCAACTGAGCGGGAGAAAAGCCAGAGAAGGCGGTGACAAAGGCAGTGATCCTGAGGATCCAGAGAGGAAACATGCGAACGGTGAGTGAAAAAGACTAATGCTTTGGCAAAAAGTAATATACCTTAGAACAAGTAAGGGGAAAAGGTAACGGAGTGAGGCAGGAAAAACAAAATATAGCCAGAAGTAGAGGTGTGTGTGATATATATATATATATATATATATATATATATATATATATATATATATATATATATATATATATATATATGACTCAAGAATAATTAAGTAGACAGAGAGAGGATACCGGGGAGGACACCCGAGAAGTGAGAGGATTCGCCTAATTCCGAGGCTTTTAATACAAGCAGCTAGAAGAAACTTGTATCCAGAGTCCTGAATGAAGAGGAACAAAATAGGTCACCACCGTGGTTAAAGACGCTGTGAAAGGGATAAGTTTAAACTCCATGTCGGGGTGATATTAGAGGTAGAGGTATATGTGGCCAGCTGGAGTTCGTCTAGTCTGTTAACATCTGTTTTATGTGTTTTATGTGACGTCATAAATCAAAATTTTCCTTAGAGGAACTGACATAAGATTCACACGATTGAATAACTGAGATATTGTAGTATACAAATTGATGTTTATTGAGTAAAATAGAAGATCTAAAATTTTGTGGAAAAAAGCAGGATTGGAGCTTGCAGTGATTGGTGCTCGCTCATATTGTTGTAATTGTTTAAGTCACGTAAAGTGTTGACAAGTGTTATATAACGAGAAAGGAAACAGACTTAAGCATGGAAGACATAACTCCATTAGCACACCTGTGCAAACAGTTGCCGAAACATGCACCTAAGCTGAAAAAGTACAGTGCAGGATGGGTTAAAGGAACCACCACAAAATGTTTATGCCATGGCCACAGGGCGGGTCCTTATCTAAAGCTGTTTTGCAACACATGACAACATACGGGCAAAAAGTTAGACAAACGCCTAGCTAGTCTAGAGTTGGGGAAAAGGTATCAACAAGACGAGGAGGAACCACCATCAGACTGGATACTTAACGTATGCACAGAGGGGGGTGAGACGCCCTCAGCGCCACCTGCCCTGTCTGAAACAAAAATTGAAAATGATGAGGAAGGGTTATACCTACTCTGGGAACTTAAAGCAGCCATGGGGTATAGCAACCCAGCACATGAGTCACCTATGCAAAGCAGTGACGAAAATCAAGATAAAGATAGTTATAGAGATTACCTCCAAAGTCCCGAGGGACAAGGAGAGATGCAATGACGAGAGAAGAGACCAGACACAGGCAAGTACATCTCTCGACAAGGAGACAGAAGGAAAAAGATGGAAAGGAAGCAAGGATAGAACTGATGAGATAGCACTTGCAAAGAACGAACGAATGGATGGGAGGGCAGATTTTATTGAAACTGGATGGCAAATGCATTGATGATGCGAAACAAAAGGAGAAGTTAGACAATATACAGCGAAAAGAGAAAGAAAAAGGATTGAGAGACAAAAGAATAAGGAAAAAAGTTAAGGCGAGAACAGTTATATCGCGAAGAGCAAGAAAGGCAGCACGATCGTAAACAAAGAGCAGCCAATGATCAAAACAGACATGAGCAGCGAAGGTTAGAGGAAGAGCAAAGGATACGAGAGAAAAGAATAAAGAGACGAAGGGATGAAGAAATCCGAAGGGCAAATGAACGTAGAGATGCAAAGAGGAAGAAGATGGGGTCAGAGAAGAGGCAAGGAAGCGTAGAGAATTCGATGACGATGTAAAACGTAAGCGAAGACAGACAGTACTCGATCTTGAATATCTGGAAATCGAGGTTAAAAAACCTGATCCAGTGGTAGACTGGGAGGACATAGAAGAATTCTTTCCTGAGTACGATTCGGTACCAGGCACATCTAGACCCAATATCGAGGATGACTTCAACACCAGAAGCATCGGAGAAACGATCACTAGGATCTATGATGAAATGGGGCTAGAACAAGTACCCCAAGGGGAGGGGGAAAAGGAGCACCTGGAGAGCACCCAGCTTTACGACACTGAGGTTTGTCTCCCGAAGCAGTGGGAATAGAGAACTCTCCCTAGATAGATTAGAAGTAAGCTGGAGCAAATGGGATGCAAGAAGTTGCACAAGTTGGGGGCAGACAATGTCTGACAACGAAAGAGAGGAGTGTGAGGAAAAGGAGGAAAAGGAGGAAGAGAGGAGATGCGAAAGACGACTCTCCAGGGGAAAGGGGATAAGATGGTCAGACACTACTGAGCCTGTACCGAGGGCATCAGAGTTAGCCACACAGTCAGACCGATGTGAAGAAGTATCTCACGGTTAGAGGGGGTGTCTCCACCCTATGTGAGCCGGCTAAGGACATTGCCAGGTAGGCGGCGATTTAGGAACATTACCCCTGAAATAGATAGAACAATGAGGGAAGAGGGACAGGGCTATGCGTCCGAATTTCCGTTGCTCTAGAAAGGAGGGGCGAGACCACAATATATTCCATGGCCACACATGGATCGGGAAAACCTGAAAAACAAGCTTCCAATGCTGACATCGGGAGCTGGAAAATGGATACACGAACTAGAAAAAATGACAGGAGGGAACAAGTTAGCTATAGGGGATATCAAAGGTCTCTTAATTGCCATACTTGGTGATAGAGCAGACAATGTGTGGACACGGGCAGGCTACCCTGGTGTGACCACCGTTAATACCACGCATGAACGAGCTCCGTTTTTACAATTGCAGAGCCGCGGTATGGAAAGCACTATGAGTGCTAGACCCAGATACTTCCGACATGGGAGCTATCATGATGCGTAAAAAGGAGTCCGAACATCCGTTGATTTACATACAGAATTTTCAAGACACGTGGGTGCTCGAGACTCGTTAATCTTGGGGGGGAAATCTATACGTGTGTTCTAACATATATTATGTCAAGGGCTGCCAGAGCCAGTACAGAAACAGCTCCAGAAATTGGTGGGAATCGAGGCCAAGCCATGGTCAGAGATACAGCTGACCATCGCACACTATTGCAGGTTGCTTCGAGAGAAAAATCGTAAAAAGGAAGCTGCACGAAAGGGTGAAGAGGCAAAATTAGTGCCGAAGAAATGGTCAAAATATGCTCTTGAAGGAGCCATGATAACTAGTACAGCTGAATCGAGCATGCCACAAGTCAATAATCCACAGCAAAATAATCGGGGCACTACTGGGTTTTACCCCAGGGGAAGAGGATTTAGAGGAAGAGGATGGCAGAGTAGTCAGGGAGGCTTTCAGAGTAATCAAGGCGGTTTTCAAAACATGCAAAATGGCAACCAAGACATGTCAAATGAGCAAATGATCAGACCACCGCCAGTATGTTGGTTGTGTGGGATGACGGGGCATTTAGCGCACACATGCAGAAATCAAGGCATGATGCAGAACGGCCACGGAATAGGAGCAGGCATGGTGAATCCACCTTCATTTCTACAATGGGGAGGTACACAGAATCACACAGTCCAACAATAAACGCCAGGAGCGCAACAAGGCTTGCAACCTCAGAATTCAGTGATTTTTCCACAAGGACAGTCAACAGTCACCTATGCAACTGTTACAAACAGTGGGTACAGGACAGACTACAAACCCTGGAATGAGGAATAATACTGGTGATTGGGGGGGGGGGGGGGGGAGTCCATTTGCACAAGGTGGAACAAAATTCTATATGGACTAGGAGAGCTCACTGGGAACCCTGATGTGTTCTATCCTATCAGGGACACCAGACCCCCACCGGAACAAAGGGTGGATGTCGTTATAGTGGATAAAGAATATTCCTTTCTCGTTGACACGGTGCTACACGTTCGTGTATACGTGAAGGCAAGCTTTCCTTGTCCGGCGATGCTGTAAATATTCAGAGTTTCACAGGAGCTACAAGTTGTGTTCCCTTTACAAACACACTTCCAGTCTCTATAGGAGAATGTGAAATGAATGTGCCTCTGTTATATTCATGACAAACCCCAGTAAACATTTTGGGTCGAGATATAATGACGAAGTTAAATATGACAATCTCCTTCACAGAGGAGGGCATAGTATGCTCAATTCCAGGAATGCACTATTTGAACTTGTTCGAAATTATTAGCATACGCAGGACACACCGCTATGAGGGCTGTACCATTGGAGCCCGAAATATTTACGTATGGAGTATGTGTGCTGATGGCAGGGATGCCAGGCCTTGCTGAAAAAACTATGAGGACCCTAGATGACTATCTGTTCAGGCCAAGAATACCTATGCACGAGGAAAGAGGACAAGTATTTCCCTTGGTGATGCACACAGCTGCAGTACGAGGGAAAATGGCTTTGGTTATGATGATGAAGGCAGACAGTGGTGCACAATAAATGCCATTGAGGAGGGGTACTGATTAACTGATGTCACTGATGACGATCTGTTTGACGAGCAAGCAAACGAGGGAGAAACCGCAGTTGAGGTGAACCTCACTTTCTGAGTGATAATTATCAAAAGAGAAGTGCCTCAGAGAATGATCCTGGCACAAACCCAGGTGCCTGTCTTGGTGTGGACTACAGGCCCCTATGATGTAGGCTTATTGAAAGGAGTCGGAGAAGTGAAGATTAAACTGAAGCCAGGAGCAATTCTACCAAAAGCACGACAATATTACATGTCCAGGGAGACAGATTAAGGAATTTATAAGAAAATATCGGCTATGATGGAGCAAGGCATCTTAGTGACATCAGTCGTCATGCAATACTGTAGTTTATCTTATCAAAAAATCAAAGGGAGGGTCTTGGAGGATATTTCAAGACCTGAGGCCAATAAATTATATTGTTGAGGCCGAGTTCCCTTTAGTCCCGAACCCGGCTACAATCCTATGTAATATACCTGTTGATGCAAAATATTTCATGGTGCATTTTCTCAATCCTGTTGCACCGTGACTCACAAGATCTGACGTCATTCACGTTCAGCCAGATGCGTCTGAAAACCACGAGGCTACCCCAGGGGTACTGTGAGTCTCCTTCTATTTTTAACAGAGTCCTGCAGATGGACATAAGCAATATTGCATTAGAGAGTGTTGTCTTGCAATATGTGAATGACACCTTAATTTGCAGCACAACAGAGGAGCAATGCAGGCGCGATTCTGTTCAGCTATTGACTATATTGGCTGAACGAGGATATAAGGTTGACAAAGAGTATTGTCAACGAGAAGTGCTTTACATAGGTCAGCTGATTTCTCATGAAGAAAAAGAGTTACCCCAGAGAGAGCTGAAGTAATACTAAACACAGCCAAGCCACACACGGTAAAGCAGATGCAGAGTTTCTTAGGCCTGTGCAATTATGTCAGGGCATGAGTCTTCGACTACAGCTCTTACACCAAGCCTTTGCTTCAGACCCTAAAGAAAGCACAAGTGATGAAAGAAAAGATTGAATGGTCTGAGACGACGGAGGAAGGATTCTCGGAACTCAAAAGAGCAATTTGCACAGCACCGGTTTTAGGAATCCCCAATTATGCAGAGGAATTTTACCTGTTCTCGCACACGAATGGCAGCATTATGTCGGCAGTACTCGCACAGAGAACCACATTGGGGTACAAGCCCCTGGCATACTATAGTGGAAATTTGGACCCAGTGATGAGAGGCCATTTCAAGTGCAAACAAAGTTTAGCTGCCGCAGCGTTCGCCATCGAGGAAAGCTACTACCATTGTGATGGGATGCTCAATGAAGTTGTACATTGAGCACTCGCTATTTGCTATTCTAGAGAAACCGAAGAGCACACTGACATCTCGGAGAGCTTCTGCTTACGAAGTTATCATATTGAATCCTTCAATTAAAATTGTCCGATGCAAGATAGTGAACCCAGCTAACCCAGCTATGTTCATAACCAAGCCAGTCACTGAAGGAGAGCCAATACATGACTGTGCAAATTATGAAGAATTCTATGATGAAATATCCAGAGTGAAAGAAAATGCATTGGCAGAAGGAGAAGTTGTCTTCATTGACGGTTTGTCGAGAATTGATTAAACGGATGGACAAAGATATGCAGGCGTCGCTGTGATGAAGCGCACAGCAAATGGAGAATTTCGAGTACTCTTTACTGCAAGAATACCATCTCATTATTCAGCACAGGCTGCAGAATTATTGGCGTTGATGCTCGCGATTGAGAAGCACGCAGGCCAGGAAGTAACGGTATACAGCGACTCCGCCTATGTGATGTCGACCGTGCACGCAGGCGTAGCTCGCTGGAAAAGGAGGGGCTACCTCCGAGCAGACGGAACGCCAGTACAGCATGCACCCTTATTGGATAGGCTGATTAAGGCACTACAGCTCCAGTGGGCATAGCTGTCATGAAATGCGCCGCCCACATGAAGGGGACAGATTTTATCTCACTAGGAAATCAAGCAGCAGACACGGAAGCAAAGCGTATGGCAACCAAGAGTGAGATGATCATGGAGGTGAAAATTGCTCACACAAATGAGAAAATGATTGTTGCACGAATTGCACCTGAAATCTATAATAATGTGGGGCAAACACAGTTGATGGAATTCCAAGGGGAGGCACCACAGGAAGAGAAAAACGTATGGAAACGGTGAGGGTGTTCCTCCGAAGGTTTGTGGCGACAAGACAGCACTGGTAAACCAGTAATGCTTATAGCCCTGTTAAAAATAGCGCTGGAGCAGTTACACTATCCGGCACACATGACAAAAGAGAATCTAGCGGCAACGCTTGCGGAAGACTGGTTCATACTGAGCTTAACCGAGCATGTTGCATTCTTTATAGTGAACTGTATAATCTGCCAACAATTCACAGCTGGGCACACATTAAAAGTAATGAGAGGAGTTCTCCCAAGGCCAAATGGGCCTTTTCAGCACTTGCATGTCGATTACGCCGACATGATTTAAGTATGTAACGGGTACAGATACCTAATTGTTGTGGTGTGTCCATTCTCTAGATGAATAGAGTCAGGTTCATGTACACACCCAGACTCTACCTGTGTGGACAAATTCCTAATGAGAGAGGTATTCCCCAGGTGGGGGTATGCGAAGTCATGAGATCAGATAATGGGACTCGCTTTTGAGCAAATTAGCTTGTTGCTTGGTATAAAGCACAAGTTCTCGTCGGCATATCACCCACAAGGTAACGGAAAATGCGAGAAGCTCAACGGCCTATTGAAGGAGAGCATAGCCAAGTTGAAGCTTACTCTAAAAAAGGAATGGTTGCAGTGCCTTCCTTTGGCACTGTATGCACTCAGGAATCAACCCGGTTCTGACCATCACCTTACGCCGCACGAAATGGCCACAGGAAGAAGATTGCGCACCCCCCTGACACCGCAAGACAGAGCTAGATGTGATGCCCAGTCAACAGGAGAAATCTTAGGGTCTGAAATGCAAAATTATTTGAATTGCATGACATCTTGCCTTACTGTAATTTCAGGCCAGCTGCAGAAACGACGAAAAGGGTACAGGGCAGCACAGAACACAGAAGGAGATACTACTATAGGCACAGCTCAAGGACTTTGTGTTCCATCCGTTTTACGTGGAGACACCGTCTTGTAAAGAACCATATGAGGAAAAGGGGGGACGAGCCAAGGTTTAACAATCCCTTTACAGTGGAAGACTGCACTCCCTCTGCAGTAAAGCTACAAGGAAGGAGAGCTTGGATCTTATTTGGGTGACATCAAACCATACATCGGAGAAGGCCCCCTGCCTGCACCCCAGCGCGAAGAGACTACAAACGATGGGGAAGAACCACAGCACATGCAGACGAGATCCATGACGATGAAGGAGGACGCATGATCAGCAGCAAAGTAAAGACAAAGAACTTTTGTACAATAGTTGTGGTTTCACTTTGGACAATCCTCTGAGCAAAAAAGAGGATAAGGACATAAAAACAGACACTTTGTGCATCCTAGTTGCAGGGTGAAGAGGAAAATTGCATTTATAAACCACAACATAGTCTGTCGACTTTGAACTTTGCACTGAGGCACACTGAATCCTTAACCAGAAATGAATATGCCAAACTTTGATTGAGGACACATAAATTGGAAGAAAATACAGTATCCAGACTCCTTCCACACAGAGACCTTGTTCGGAATCACTTATGGTGTCCCACAGTAGCGACATCACCAAAGATGTGGTGACATACTTCGATCTAGTGCCAAGATCGTACCCGTTATTGGTGGGGAGACTCACCAGTGTCACTGAATTTCTCCAAGATCCTGAAAACGAAAAGACTATAAACAGATTGCTTACTGTGATTGCAGAGCAGTTCCTCCTACTTCTGAGTACAGCGAGGAAAAGCCAAATGTCCCAAGCTGAGAAGGAAGCAAATGAGCTTATCAACGTATTGTTCTTTTGCCTAATCGAAGAGTGTCCAGAACTTGTCAGGAGAACTACAGATGTATTCACTTTTCTTCGAGATCCAGCAAATGCAGAACGTCTTGAGCATAATCCTAAACAGCAGAGTAATACAAGTTGCTCTCCACGCAAACGGAAATTGCAGATGCTGTTCACAGTGAAGTGAAAGGCAAACGGTCCCAAATTCCAGCAAAGACAGGACAAATGTCCCTGTCACCAGAACACCGCAGGTTGGCAAGCAATGTGTTCTTCCGCCAAATCGAGGATTTTGCAGAGCTTGCGGGGAGACCGATCAATGTTGACGTCCTCACATTCATCAGAGACCCAGCTAATTCCACGCAGATAGGAATGCTCTTGCATGGCATCGTGATGCAAGTGGAACTTTCTGACCACCAACTGAACTATTTGTGAAGATTTTAAACTTTCCTCCAAGGGACATATCGAGGGAGCAGTGCCAGAGATCTCAATTTTTATTTTTTATTTTCCACAGGGACAAGGGCAACATGTCTTCGTGAATGAAGCAGATCAGGGGCACAGACTGGGAGCTAGTATATTTTGAACATACACAATAGAGAGAGACTTGTTGAATTTTTGCCTGTTTTGTCATATACATAGAAAAAGAGAACTGTATGCAGAAATAATAGACAATCCATTGGTCAAGCTAAGAGAGACAATTGTTTAAATACCTACAGCCCGCAAACAAAACCAAACAGAATCCAGAGACAAAATTATTTAGAATTTGTATTAAAGGTTAGCACATTTCACGGATGATCGAGATGGGGGTCCAGAACAGTACTCTAGTCCTCCCGCAGGAGGAAAGACATTCAGTTCTCTGGACGTAAATGCTGCCGCCTAACCTACAGGGGCATAATGTATTTGTGTATTATAGTCATCATCATTTTACTATCATTAACGATCAGAACTGTATTTTTAATTGGTGCACAAATCATTCCAATTCCAGTGCACCCACCTAATGATGCACACATGAAGCCTACGAAGGCACCCAGACCTTACATAGTCATTCCAGTCCCTAGAAGATCTGATAATGGAGTGAGTGAACCTGAGAAGGTTGTGATTAGCAATGGCGCACACACTTGTGGTAACCAGCAAATTGAAAAGCCGGAGACGGGGTCGGCAGAGTATGAATAAAAAAAGGTTACTGACAACCACACTCATGCAAGCATTGAATGCACATACACCAGGCCTAGTGCCAATGACTGCAGAACCGCAATCCAAAGCATGGGAGAAGAAAAGACTGCCTACTATGAGAAATCCCACTACAAGCAAAGTAAAGAGGCAAATGAAGAAAGTGGAGGGTATGGAGAGACAAGGAGAGTCGCAACAAAAGCCAACAGAAACCGCAGGATCAGAAACTCTTGATCCAACACCAAGAAAGACAAAAGCAAACTCTGAGAAGGTCTCTGCAGGAGCACAACTGATAATAGATTCATTATGACCATTCATAGCCAGAGAAAGGAAAAGACTAGAAGAGTTGTTGAGTAAACCCACAGAGACAACATTGCTGAGCATATATGTTTCAGTGAAAGGGACAAGTACAAGTTCTACAATACAGCCATATTCTGGACCAATGTCAGAGTGGATTATATGGGCACTTCTAACCAGAAGAAAAAAGATGCAGGAGGACAAAGACAGAACTGCCAGACTTTTGTCTACCCAAATGGCACAAATGTGGAGGCCTGCACCATGGACCGGGATACCTGAGAATCCTCCAGCAAGAAGGAGCCATACAGATGCATTCAGGGATGTCGTTATAGCGAACTACATGAAAACTTGTAGAATCAAGAGAAGCATGCACGGAAACGACAACAAACTAAACAATTACTTGGACAGCACAGCACATTTGGGAAACAACATATGGTACCAGCACATGAAAGAAGTGAGAAGACGAAGTTCAGAAGGGGAATGCTTTGTCTGTGCACTCGCACCGTACAGCATAGGGAAGTCCAAGATCTTCGTAGCTGTAGAAATTGATGTCCAGACAGCACACTGTCTTTCACACGTGGCAATGTGCAAGACCAGAGGCCAGTTCATGGGTAGTGATGCCTCACTGAAATGGGCAACTGAAAAAATTGATCCTGGTGAAGATGATTATGTTCAAGACATAAAGACAAGAAATAGAGCTCATACTAGGAATCATGTGATAAGGTACTTGAAACCTGGAGTGAAAGGAGCTGAAATTAGATGGGAAGTGAAAATAATGTCCAAGGGAAAACTTCAGAAGAGGCTCAAGGTTGGAAGGACAGAGGCCAAATGCAAGTCTGGGGAACAGTGCTTTCACCAGATGGATGGGGAAAAAGAGGTAGTGATTTGCAGTGCATGGATGGTCCTCTGAGCCTGCAAGGAAGCAATTGAAAATTCACAAAGGATATGCAAGCCATTATGGCCAAGGCTTGCAAAACTTCAGACATGGGTCGAAAATGGAGGAGGACCCTTGCAGATGGTACCACTGGAGAGTTCAAAATTGTGTTTCAGGAATAATGGCACAAGGAAGATGGGAGAGAATCAGATCTGTGGACGAATCTTTGATGCTCCGGGAATGATGCATGGAACTGCAGTGATTATGGATCATTATTGGGCATGTGGATCCAAAGCATACATCAGCCTACCAAGAAACTGGGGAGGTATATGCACAATAGTGAATGTCCACGTTCTGGCGTTGGTGATCCTGAAGAGTGACCTGAATATTGACCGTTTCCCAAAAGCCGATGCACACCTAAGGAAGAATAGATCTGTGGAACTGTTGTAATCCTATATGAACGCAGGCTATTTAGTCTCACCTCAGCAGTGTTCGCAACAATTTTCATGCCAAGATTTCAAGTTGGAGCAAATACTAAATGGTTGCAGATAACCAGATGGGAACTACTGCAGACCATCAACACAACCATCAAAGGATTCAACACAATCAAGGAGGAGTTAAGAGCAGTCCGACTGATGACTCTCCAGAATAAATATGTACTTGACATGATCACAGCCATGGATGGAGGAGAATCATGTTGCACATTTATACCTTCTCATGATGAGGAAAATGGAACTCTAACAGAAGCCATAGGTATGCTGACAAAACTGCAGAACCAGATGATTGATGAAACGGACGAAGGTGATAATGACAGTTGGTTTGGGTCACTATTCTCATGGGTTCCACAATGGATGGCAGATGCATTCAAGTTTGTGGTAGCCCTGCTAGTGATGATATTACTAGGATTCTGTGTTATCAAGATAATAATCTCTCAATGCCAGAAAACTGCGAAAAAAGCCATAGGGATGAAGATGATTAATGATGTCAAACCAGGATGGAAGCCCAAAGACCTGACTGATGAGGAAATAAGAGACTTTGTGAGGTCTAGCATTCATGCACCTGAGGGAACAAAGTTTTTCTATCCCAGAAAGCACAGAAACTATGTGGGAAGAGGAGTTTACTGCAGACCAAATGGACAATGTCAACTGATGACATGGAATAAAGATGAACACGTAAGGACAGCAGGAACCCTGAAAGGAGTCATAAAAATATGGACTCCAAAGAGACATTTCTTCAGACCATCATGCATAGACCCAGAAGATGAAGAAGGAATAAAAGTGAATCCAGGGGAACAGAAGGAGACCGATCCAAAGAAGGAGGTGAAAGTGGTCGATGAATCGCCCAGAGGGGAGGGGGGGTGTAGAGGAGGTCCCAAAGAAAGCCTGCACTCCAACCAGCCATTTTGAAGTACCAGGAACATTCACACCGAAATATGTGACGTACGATGAGCAAGTAAACCAGCAGAGAGCCTCAGTGGGCTCTGTCCAGTACCGAACACAAGAACAGCACCTATTGAAGTAGCCATGGACAGTAAGGTATCCATTAAGAAAACCCTATCATCAAATAAAATGAAATGAAGATAGTCTAAGTGAAGTCCCTGAAGAAACCAAAAAGATCTTAATGGAAGACGAATGGTGACATCACGAAAACCCAGAATGACTCACATATAGAAGAAATGACGACCAGAGAATGAAGCAAAGAGACGAAACGTCATGAACAAAGATATCGTGAACTTGGAGCGTAAAGGCAATGTCAAATGTAAAAAGCTTAAGCTGTAAGCATGGCAAAGATATTTGACCAGTTTACACCTGTAAATATGCTTGTAACCGCAAGAAAGCTAAGAGGTTTGTGTGGCTTGCTATGCTTAGTAGAAAGATAGTGCGGCAAGCGCCACTATACATGATCTACCTCAAACGAAGCACATTATATAAGTGTATTTCCACTTTTGCACGAAAAGCAGAATAAATCCAAGGGTTACTAAAGGCCACATGAGAAAAAGAGTCATATTTAGCTAAATCAAGAAGAGACGGCAAAAATGAAACTCGGCAGAGGCAACTCTTGCCAGGAGATTCAAGGTCGTACCAATAGAGGAGACGAACAGTAGGTTCATTTAATTGAAACTAAGAACAGAATATCCTGCCTCTGAAAGGCTGAGATAAGAAGGCGAAGGCAGGTGGTGGGTGAAACGAGAATCAAATACACAAATTGAGGGAAAAGAGGCAAATTTACAGTGTCTTAAACACGTGACCAGCCGAGCAAGAAGAAGCGAGGGCTCACACCTACGCATGGCACCAGGCCAGGCGAAGATATCAGAACTTCTCCAAACAGAAGATGCAGTCTCAAGGCCAACCACAGTAAGATAACTGACACATGGCCACTAAAGTGATGATTAAATTTAACAATAATTGGAGGAAGGCTGGGTAATGAAGGGGCACCCCGCACCTGGCCGACCATTCTGTGTGCTCCTAAGCAAAGTGGAAAAGTATGCATGGGGTTGGTGCCAACCCAATCACAGTGTAGCAAATAATCTAGGGTCCTACAGTCATTAGAACCAATAGGATGTCATACTTTTAGTGACGTC
Source organism: Ambystoma mexicanum (assembly GCF_040938575.1). NCBI lineage: Eukaryota > Metazoa > Chordata > Amphibia > Caudata > Ambystomatidae > Ambystoma > Ambystoma mexicanum. The sequence goes on along the minus strand of NC_090923.1, from coordinate 1,063,456,972 downwards.
TGCAGAAGTAATTTTTGAAGGAAGGGCTTAGATGCAGTGTTTACCCAATCTCATTGCTCCGTTACTGTATACAGATATAGTACCTATATTAATGTTACCTTTCCCGAACCAATAGAATTGCATGTCAACTTTTGAGTGTTACACATCAAATGACGAGTTTTTAGTATAAATGTTACGATTTTTATGAAGTTCATTTGAGTTGAAGCAAGAAGGAAGATCGCAACATTTGCTGATATTCATGACTCCCCGTTGTTTGTACTTGTCATTAAACGGACTCCCTTTGCCAAACCATCGAGTTGTCCTCATTGATTGGTGTTGAAGTATATATCTGTACCCCCATCCATCTCACGGGTGCTGCTATCTTGTCTTAAAGTGCTTCTGAGCAAACCCCGACTCTATGGGCCGGTTGGGGGTCTCGGAGCACACTTGGATGTACTTTCGAAGCTGTAATGGGTCCTTGTCCCCTGGGTGCAGACCTCGTTCCCTCTCACCAAGTACTGCAATAAAGACTCTAAGGGCCGATTGGGGGTCTCGGAGCACGCTTGATGCTCTCTCCAAGCTGTAGTGTGTCCCTGACCCTTTGGTGCAGACCTGGTTCCCTCTCACCAGGTACCTCGATGAAGAGTTGCCTGGATGCACTTTCCAGACTACAGTGGGTTGTACAGACTTGGTTCACTAACCTGCCAAGCACTCTTGCTTTCGTCCCACTTCGCTAGGGCCCTAGGCCCTCCTTACCCAACTTGGCGACCACCTCCTTGGGCTTTCAGAGCCTATTTGGCATCCTGCGTACCTTGTGGTATGGCTTACATGGGAGCTGGGTCCTTTGAGGCAGCAGAGTTTGTTTGTGGCACTCTGGTAACTTCCCAGAGATTCCTTTTCCCTGTGACGTCCCCACCATCTTCTTCATTTCCAGACCAGCATGCTTTTGCACTCTCGTTCATCGGATCTCTGGAGTGTCTGGAGTCTTAGTCTGCTTGCGGGCTGCACAGTCTTCCCATCCTGGACTAGCCCTGGACTCTCTCGGCATCCCGGTCAGCATCCGCCTGCACGTCGCGCTCATCCTGGCTCCTGCGGTTCCTCCAGGGAGTGGCCCGTCAAGTTCTTGGTTGGATTGTATCTTGTTTCTTCCAATTGCTGCTTGTGAACCACTAGATTGATGAAAGTGACTCCAATGGTTGCTTGATATTGCTCTGCATTCCCTCCTTGTCTCAGTACTAGCACTGGTTTAACAGGGGCCCCTTAGCCCCCATGGTTTGGTGGGTGCCCCAGGCTGCCCATGCCCAGCAGGGGGCCCCAATGTGGCAAGCTTGGCGGTGGGGAGAGGGGTGGGCTCAGCAGGGCTTTTAGGGCAGGGAGCACATTTTGTTATGCCACTGTGTACTAGGTGAGTGTTGATGTTGTAACTCACTAAGACTCCGCCTCATCTCGGTACTCTCTCTCCGGAATGCTTTCACAAAGTACATCGGTTATGAGGGTAGGTTTGAGGTGTAATGAGGAGAGGAAGGACAGGTGGGGCAACTCTGGAAAGGGGTACCAGGGTCATGGGCTTGGTGGGAATACCACGTCTCCCGATGTGGTAGTCTCTGTTCTCAATGGGGGTTCTCCTCCCACGAGAGCCACCTGATAAATACCAATCCGAGGGGACTATCAGGTAGCGGCCTCACTGCCCTGGCCTCATGGGACTGGGCTCCCCCTTTTGAAGCAGTGACATCATTGAATTTGTCACATTGGCTACAGTCACTGACAAGTGACCCGCAACTAAGTAACCACTCTCAGACAGCCTCACAGGGCAGCCATGCTGCCATCTACGGTGAAGTCCCTGTAACTCCATTTCAGTACCACCCAATCAATCAGCAATCGGCATGTCCTGACCCTATGAGCTTTGGAGCATAAAGCTTAACCCCACGCCATCCCTGACCGCCTTGTTTTGTCTATTTTGTGGCAAGCAAGGCAAAAAACAGCACTCTGACCTGAAAAATGACCATCGGCGGCCGGGTTACTCTAGACTAGCAAAAAACACCAGACTCTCTCTTAACGCAGCTCTATTCTGTCAGCATTAGATCCTATACAAAAAGTGCCTAATCCCAGGTTACCCCAGTAGACTTTATGCCCTCATCATATTAACGTTTTAAAGACTTTGTAGTTGACTGTTGTTGTGCTAGGCTGGACGCTAGCTTGGTAGTACTGCCTTTATAGTTAATAGGTATGGCCTTTGCCCCATATGCACATGATAAAAATGCCTGCTTTTTTACAGCAAATCGATGATGGACATATTTTATGGGGCGTTTTCTTTGTGTTCTGTGAGCCTTTCTGGGACCAAATGAAAAAAGTAAACTGAGATTTGTAGAAGCAAACCTGGGCTCCTGGTTGGTTTTGACCCCAGGCTGCCCTTATTTCCACTTCATGGTAGCACCATTGTGGTCTGAAGTTTAATTGAAGTGGTAAGGAGGATTACATTTTTAATTCTATTTCTTTGCCTGTAGGTGAGTGTAAGTGGTCACCACTTCGTGGAGTACACGCACCGGCTTCCCCTGGAAAGAGTGGACACCCTGGGAATCTCCGGCGATGTTGCAGTGAAGGTCATCGGATTCATCAACAGTAATGTAAAGTATCCAAGCTTAGGCTGAGGGTGTATCTTTGAATAAGGGGTAGCCTGGTATCTTGATATCAGGCAGATAGTGTTGGGATGATAGTATAGACCTGGCAGAGCTGAGAACTGCCCAATGGCATATCCTAAATAAGTAATTGTAGCATCGAAGTTGCGCCCAATTCTTTTGTATTTGCCCTGGAATTCGAGTTGTGGGTTTGTTTTCTCAGACCCATTATGAAGAGTGTTGGCAGGTCTGAAACATGTATGTTGGGTCTGTGTTTAAGATGGAGCATATCTGGGCTGTTTCATTTTTTAAGGCCTAGTGGGTTTCTGAAAGGTCGTGTGGTCATCATTTATGCATGGTCACATCTATATGCTGATGACTCCCACGTTTTCCTTTCTCATTTATCCGATTCCATCCACTTATCTCTTTCGGCCTGTAATCTTGGAAGCCTTCACGCTTTTTATTTCTGAATCCTTCTAAAACTGAGGTTCTTTTCTTCCATGCTTCTATTGCCCCCCCTCCTCAATTGCCTTTACCTCTTTCCTGCCACCTTGGCTCGAAATCTAGGTGTTCATTTCAATTCCTCACTTTCTTTTAGCTCCCACATCTCCTCTATCTCTCGCACCTGTCGCTTACAGCTTTTTAACATTCAGAGGGCTCGCCCGTTTCTTACTTTCATGCCTCTAAACTCCTGATCACTTCTTTAGGCTTCTCGTCTTTTCTATTGCTTGTTTCTTCGCCTGGGTCTCCCAGCATATATTGTCTTACCTCTCTTTGCTCCATTTAATCCTTCTCCATTTGTACCTTTTTTGTACCTCTTTGTTCTCCATATCCACTGCCAAGCACCACCTTCAGTGGTTGTCTTTTGATGCCCGTCTTTTTAATGTCCTATGCCTTGTCTTTAAAAGCATTTGTGGGCTCTTTACTCACAATCCCTGTTTCTCCTAATTGCTCAGTCCCCTCCTTGAGCTTCTGCTCTTTCTCAGTCCTGGCCCCTAAGCACTGGAACTCTCTCCCTCTGTCTCTTCGGCCTTTACCCAGTTTCTCGGTTTTTAGATCCAGCCTCAAAGACCACCTTCTCTCTAATCTCATGTCCTTGTTTTTGCCGGACTAGGATTAATTGGTTCACAAAGGTGAAACTATGTAAAGCATTTAGGTGTTAAGTGCAATATAAATAAAAATACAAAACACAAATTACAAATGGGTATGGTGTCCATTTGTTATCTAGGACTGTGAAGAAAGCTTGTCCCAGCTCCCTTTAATCCATGGCCTGAGTGATATATATGTTAAGGGCTTGAAAACTGCTTGGCTCATCTCCTAGTAGCTGTGATGGAGCAATCAAGGCTCAAACCTTATAGAGAATTGTGTTGAGTGGTACAAGAGTACTATAATACAGTTTTAGTAGGGCAATACAGAGGAATGTACAGTCGAATCCGTGTGTACCTCCTTTGCTTGCACACTGAAAAATGCCTACTTAGATTCACATGCTGTGCATATAGTCTGACAGATAGTGGTAATCGCAGAGTATTCCATCTTTCTTTCGAAGATCGAAAAGAGACATCGACATTGGCGTGACTGTAACATTATCCCTAACGTGATGTCTAGTGTACCCAAAATCCTTCATGCGTCGAGGTCTGACCAGGTTGTTTTTTTCTGCCTTTCTGGTCGGTCGTTTAGTGCGCAGCTCATCTATCGAGATTATATTGCTACTTGCTGCGTCTTGGCGTGGCCATTGCCAGATCTCCTCGACGGCGGTTCGACTATTCAACAACCCTCTTGATAGATGATCCTGTTTGCAGATTCTACATGTCCGGCGACTTGACTGCTGTTTTCTCGCCCTTGGTCTTCCAGCCCGACTTCACACTAGGAAGAATGGGGATATGTTTTCTACTATTCTCTTGAGAATGCCTTTTACTTGCCTCTCCTCCTCTTCCTTTGGCTGCTTTTTCCCTCCATTTTAGAGCAACCTTCTTTTAAAATGTGCCTGTCATAATTCCCTTGCGAGGGCACTCAAAAAGAGTGTAATTGGTACCTCCCTCGTGACCATGACTAGCAGCGTTGCAAGGCCTGTAAGCTCTTTTGACCCAAAACCCTTAATGACAGGCACACCAAGCAGTGGGCAGCCTACACCATGCAGGGCAAGAGTCACACTCCCGCCATCGCCTCGTACCAGGAATCTGTAAGCAGCCACGGCTCTGATTCAGAGCCTGTAGACTTAACCGTGGAGTCTGATTCCCGCGTGTCTGTCCCCAGCCCCGATAAGCATGCTGCTGGCAGTGCAATGAGGAGTATGTACCCAAGCAACAAAAATGCACACCATTCCCATAAAACCAAGCACACAACCCCTCAGCCTCCGTCGACTGATTCGTTGAAGAAGCCATTGATGCCCAAAACCTCGGGAGAAGCATTCCAATGGTCATTCTCATGGCTCTGGACTGAAGAGGGCCTCCCCTTTACCTGAGGGGTATTCTCCAGCCTCTCCTCCTCTCAGAGGACCTAGAGCAGGACCCTGTTCCAGCTGTTCCACCTGCTCCAGCTTTCCCTCCCATTGATGGATCCTCTTGATGGACAAGGGAAACATTTGAAGCCTGCATGGAATAAATGTTGGCATTTTATCCAATGTTCTGATAAACGTGATGATGTTCTGAAAAGGCCATGACCTATGGATGACTGCCCTAGGCCTTCAAATTCCCCAAAGCACCACTTTCCTGGTGCTCCCTTTTCCTCTCCACCTAGACAACGATATTACCCAAATTGATCCTTTACAAACGATCTTTTGGTAAATCTGGCCGAATTCGGCCAGTACCATTTGATTGTTTGTAAATGATCAATTTGGGTAATCGCTACCAAACCTGGGGAGCGGGGTTGCAGCGGTGACCCCCAAACCCCCATGTTTGGTAATGATGGCTTTTGGGGGTAGCAGGGGTTTCCCCTGCTTCCGGAGGTTTAGTGGCGGGGGACGGGAAAAATACATTGAAAAACGGACCATGCAGCGTCTGATCCGACCCATGTAGGAGGGTCGGATCCAATGTCGTAGGGTTACAAGATGAGGGGACGGCTAAAAGGTAAGTAGGGGGTGTTTTTTTAAATTTTTTTATTTTATTTATTTGGGCGGATTTGGCCACAGCAAAATTGGCTTTGAACTATTGTGCAACGCCCAAACTGTATGCATCCTAGACAACGTCTACCTGAGACTCCTGAGAAAATCCTCCAAGAGGATCAAGATGACCCAGATGATACCTATTATGCCCCGAATCCAGATCAGGTTCCACAGGTCCAGGTTCTTCAATATCCAGACACCTGGAACCCTACTGATGACCAGGGAACTTAGCACACTATCCCTGCCCCTACCCGTGGCCATGAGCTTGACCCAAACAATATATTACTGGATGCTCCTCCCGTATCTCAGCCCAGAAGCTTTACCAATTGACGATCAAATGTTGTGGTTCAACACGCTCCTCAGTAACGCTGCGGACCACTTTAAAATCCTGACACAGAAGACAGTACCTGACTCGGATTTAATTGAGGATATCCTCAAAAAGAAAGTCCCCACCAGTCGGGCCATCCCTCTTCGTTAACATGCGCCTTGCCCCCTCCTTACTAACACCCTCACTCACTCGGGCTGTCAACCCGAGAGTCACACATTTTTTGTCCCACGCCCACAGATCCTTTATGCATCTGAGGACATGCTGTTCTGGACTCCCTGGTTGTGACAACCACCAGGAAACATGCAAGGGTTCAACTGTCCTCATCCGAGTCACCTCCAATAAGGACTGCAAGAAGCTTTATGCTCTTGGAAACTGTAATACCAATTCAGCTGCTTTCAGCACCCGTATAGCTAATAACACCACACTCCTGTCTAGCTATAACAATGTACAGTGAGGGCTAGTGTACGACGGCTTGCAAAAAGTTCCAGAACCTGCCTGATCACAGCTTCTGGCGATGATGACTCAAGGGCATCCGGTGATGCAAAAAATACCCTTGATTCGGCAGAGACAGCAAAACGGGTACTAGCGGAAGGGACCCTGTTGAAGCGCCATGCTTGACACAAGAACTCTGGCTACAAGCCCGAAACACAGGCTTCTCATATTAATATGCCTGTGGAAACGCTGCTCCTTCGAGAAAGTGGTAGACAAGACTCTCGAAACTGCTAAGAAAGAACACAAAACGGTGAAGTCACTGAACCAAATATTGGCCAAACCATTTGTTCAACTAGAACACCCGCTGATCCTTTCCCAGACAATCCTTGTCTTGGTCCTCTCAAGGTGCCTATGGAATGGGAGGGTCTCCTTGGTATTCCGGCCAGGTCACTTCCAGCAGTTTCCAAAACCCTCAGCAGCAGGGATTTCGACCTGGCAAGGGTAGGGGGAGAAACTCTGCAGGTAAAAGCTCCCTGGCCCCAGCCAACAGACTCTGGTGCAGGTCTCCTCCCATGTTTCCCCGGTTGGGGGGGCAATTAACATCTTTCACCCACACGTGAGAGGGCAGCACCTCGGATCTTTTGGTCCTCCAAATCATCATCATCATCATCATCATCAGCAGCGGCTATTTCATAGAACTTCCTGCAGCCGCCTCGATACCACCTGCCGAAAAGCATACGGCTGTCACTGGAACATCTACACAACCTGCTGGAAGAAGTCCAGATCCTGCTGCAAAATGGAGCAATCGAGGTCATCCAGATCTTCAGGTAAACAAGGGTATTTATTCATTATACCTCCTTGTACCCAAAATGATCTAACCATGTGCCCAGTTTTAGATCTGCATCCTGCAAACAAGTTCAGGATGACCACTCTACAGGAGGTAATCCCGTTGCTACAACAGGGGGGTTACATGGCCACCTTGGATATGAAAGATGCATACTTTTATATTTCAATGTTGCCAGCGCACAGAAAGTACGTTGGGTTCAAGTTGGAGAACACTCCATCAGTTCCTTTGGTTTGCAGGGTGTTTTTACAAAAGTACTAGCAGTGGCGGCAGCTCACCTGCGCACACAATCCATCCCAGTGTACCCTTTTCTCGACAACTGGCTCATAACTAGAGACTCGCACCAAGTGTGTCTGCAGCACACCCAAAAGACTGTAGGTCTTCTTTTCAACCTAGGGTTCTCAGTCAATGAGAAAGACCGGTCTGGTCCCCAGTCAAGTCAAAAAGTTCCTAAGAGCACTAATTCAAACGGAAGACCTGACTTGTCTTGCCCTCCAATGAGAGGGTTCAAAACATGATCCCTCGGTATGTAGCCAGTCGTCGAGTAACCGTATGCACAGCCATGTAGCTACTGCGGATAATGGCATCCTGTTATCTTCCTGGTTCGAAACGCCCGTCTGAGCATGCACCCTATGCAAGAATGGCTCTTGAGCCAATGGTGTCAAGCAAGCGGTCAGTGGGATGATCTAGTGGTTGTCTCGGCAGCCGTTGTTCAGTCCCTGCAGTGGTGGTGAAAGGAGAACCTTCTGAAGGTGAAATCCTTCAGCACCCCCACAGTAGAAGACCCTCTTGTCACACACGCATTCCTGTCAGGATGGGGAGAACACCTCCTAGAACAGACGGCGCACAGCATGTGGTCTCCATCAGTAGCAACCACACATATAAATCTGTTGGAACTTCTTGCAGTGTTCAAAGCCCTGAAAGCTTTTCAAACACACGTACAGGGGAAGACAGTTCTAGTCCTCGCAGACCGCACCACGGCCATGTGTTACCTGAACAAACAAGGGGACACTTGCTCTCCAGGGCTGTCCAAACTGTCGCAGAATATTTGGAAATAGGCACTCAAACACAACATGCTCCTACTGTCACAACATGTTCCAGGGAGAAACAATCTTCTGGCAGATGTACTCAGCAGAGACTTGCACCTACCCATAGTGCACGAGTGGTGTTTGCAAGAACATATTCTACACATCTTTCCAGAATGGGGTCATCTAGACATTGACTTGTTCGCAATCTCGAACGCACAATGCCCCAATTACGCCTCGAGGTACCCTCCGAGACAGTTCAAAAGGAACGCTCTCTTGATAACATGGTCAGGGAGATTTGCCTACGCTTTTCCCCCAATTCCCCCACTCAATAGGATAGTTCCCAAGTTGCATCAGGAACAAGTCACACTGATCCTGGTGGCTCCAATGTAGGCTTGAGAGCCATGGTACTCTCATCTCATGAGAATGTCAATCTCCCAACCCAGGAAACTTCCTTGCCCATAAAATATGCTGTCGCAAGACCAAGGGAAAACACTACACATGTACCATCAAACACTCAACTTAGCAGCTTGGCTCCTGAAGTCATAGTTTGGCACCTCCAACTATCTCAAAGGTGTATGGACCTTCTTAGAGAAGCATGGTAGCCTAACTCCAGACATTGTGGAGTAACTTTTTGTCATCTGGTGCACTAATAAGAACATCAACCCTAGTGACTGTTCGCCTAAAAATATAGTCCTTTATCTAACGCACCTCTTAGATTCAGGACTTGCCCTCTGTGCAGACCACGTAGCAACATGGAAAATACCAGTAATTGAAGAATTTATGGAAAGGGTAAAGAGACTTCACCCTCCTAGTTCTAACCCAACTTCCGGATGGGACTTAAATGTCCTTCTTACAAGACTAATGGGACCTCCTTTTTAGCCAATGTGCAAGGCTAGTCTTCATTACCGCCTATAAGACTGCCTTCTTAGTGACTATTAACTCTATCAGTAGAGTTAGTGAACTGCAGGCTCTCTCGGTTCATGACCCATTTGTAGCCATTCATAAGGACAAAGTGGTACTACACTTACACCCACAATTTTATTTCTAAGTTCTGTTTGAACAAATCCATCTACATTATTTTCAGCATCCCATTAACTCGGCTGAAAGAAGCCTCCATGCACTAGATGTTAGGAGAGCAGTGGTGTATTACCTTGATAAAACAAACCACCAAGAAAGACAGACCAATTCTTTGTTTTGTTGCTACTGGTAGAGAGGGTTACCCTATCTCTAAGTCGACCATAACTAGATGAATTGTTTTTTTGATAATACATTTTATTGATTTTGAGACAAACAAACAATGTAAGCACACTGTCGATACAGGTCATTGATTGTTTCCCACCGTTATTCCAGACAACATTTTAAATCTGAGTTCACTGCCCCTTCGCAGGAGCTACATTTGATTCCTCCGCTTTGTTAGTACCCTGGATGTCGAGGGGTGCCACATTCTCTCTTCTTGTCCGCTTATACAAAGTCACCTTTCAGTGGGCGTCTTCCCACTTTTTCCATACTTTCTGCGCCTTGGCCGGACATCCTCTGGCCGTGTATACCCTGTGCTCCATTGCGACACAGATGTCTACATCTGTCGTCCATTGTCCATAACTCGGAGTAGTCTCCGAACCCCATTTTTGAGCAATGTTTCTTTTGATAAGTGTGGTAGTGGTGAACACAAACAGTTTTTCATATCTTGTCAGGTCAACTTCATCATCTATTCCCAACAGTAGCAGCTTAGGATCTCTGGGAATCTCTTTGCCTAGGACTCTAGATAATTTGTTACAACATGCGCCCCAGAACTGCTGAATGTGTGTGCATGTCCACAGCATGTGAAAGAAGGTGCCTTCCTCTGTTTTGCATCTCAGGCAGGTTGGATCATTTATCCTTCCCCATTTGTAGAGAGCCACTCTAGGATAGTATGCTCTATGTAGTATCTTTAACTGAATCAGCTTGAGCCTTGACGATATGGCTACCTCCCTAGGAAACATCAGAGCCATGACCCATTCATTCGGTAGTATTGCACCCACATCAGTCTCCCATTTGGTCTGTAGTGCTCGCAATTCTGTCGTGCCAAAGGAGGTTATGGCACTATATAGGACCGACATCACTTTTTGAGTGATTCGTTCTGGGAAAAGGTTCCTTTCTATTGGGGTGAATTCCGGCAATGCGGTCATGTCAGGGAGATTGCCCTGTAGTGCGTGTTGCAACTGAGTGTAATGGTATTGTTCGGTTTGGGGAAGTGCGAGGCTGAGCGCCAGCTCCGAGAATGGAATTACGGTGCCCTCTCTCACGACATCACCCATTGTAAGTGTTCCATGTTGGGACCAGAGCGGCCATTTGGGGAGATTATATACACCCGGGAGATTTCTGTACTAGATGAATTGTTAAATGCATTACACTGTGTTACTCTCTTGCCAAAAGAGATTTACCTTTTACGCCTAGAGCACGTTCTACTCGAGGCACAGGAGCTACTATAGCCTTTATTGCAAATGTTCCTCTTGATTCGATTTGCAAAGCATCTACCTGGAGTTCTGTTCACACTTTCACTCAGCATTACTGCCTAGACACACACACTGTCTTATTTTCAGCCGGACAAGTAGTGCTGAGACACCTCTTTGCTTATGTTTCTTCACACATTCCACCGCCATCTCCTGGTACTGCTCGCTAGTCTATGCACAGCATGTGAATCCAATCGGCTACAAGCACCAGAAATACGATAAAGGTGGCTAATGTATGTCATAGTAACAAGTATTTCAGAAGAAAACTAGAAGTCTCCAACAGATAGTTATGACCTCAAGCAGTGACTACCAATAAATGTTGGTCACTGGCAGTCATTTGTAAGTCATTGCACTGCTGCTCTCCTGTGGGGAGAGGGCGTTTCATCATGCACAGTTCCGTTTTCTTAGCTGCCCAATTCTCCTAGAGGGACCGTCTGTTGCCGCTATGTACTTGTTGAGTTTTGGTAATGCTGTGATGGCATTCAGGCAGCAGATCAATTTGGTGATGTTCGTGGACCATTGGGTTAAAGCATTCCAGCTGCTTTTTGGTTCTTGGAGGATCTGTGTCCCCTTTAGCTGTGGTTTTCCAGTGTCCCTCAATGGTTCCATGGAGCAGAAACCTCAGTTGCCATTTCCAGTGACCCCTATTGGTGTTCTCTACAGTGGATACTGTGGTTGCCTGGAAACAGAATTGTGGTCAACTATATTTTATTTGATACCTTTCAGATCTATATTGTAGTCTTCAAGTTATTTCTTGTCCTAGAGTTGTGGCAGATGCACAATTGTGACCCCCTGCGCTCCTCTCTGCTCCCCTCTCCTGCCACCCCCTCTCTCTCTCTCCTGCCACCCCCTCTCTCTCTCTCTCTCCTGCTACCCCCTCTCTCTCTCCTGCCACCCTCCTCTCCTGCCACCCTCCTCTCTCCTGCCACCCCCTCTCTCTCTCTCTCTCTCCTGTCACCCTGTCTCTCACTCTCCTGTCACCCTCTCTCTCTCCTGTCACCCCTCCTGTCACACCTCTTTCTGTTTCTCTCTCTCTCTCTCTCTCTCTCTCTCTCTCTCTCTCTTTCTCTTTCTCTTTCTCTCTCTCTCCCCCCGCCCTTGCTCTCCTACAACGATTTTCTTCATCAGATGGTAGAAAGCAAAAGTGAGCAGAGAAAAAAACATGTGAGAGCTTTACATGCAAGTTTTGCATGCAGGGAATGTAGTGCTGTGATCATTGTATCGGTTATACATCTACACTACAGAACGGTTAGTGTCCAGGCAGCGCGGTTAGAAATAATGAAGACCTGCTTGCATTTACATAGTTAAAGCAGACCGCAGACCAGTCATTTGTGCCTTCCCGAACATGGGTGATTTCTGAAAAAGGGCCCTTGCTTGTGAATTCGAAAATATGTATATTTCTGTTCATGGGAAGGCTTGAATAGACGGAGGAAGTCAATTATTATAGCAAGAACAATTGCCGTGCTGAAACAAAACTGCATACAAAAATGGAATATTCCGAATCCTGACTGCTTGTGCTGAAGGCCAATGCTCACTGACCGTGGTGGTTCTTATAAAACCACTTCACACTGCTCTGCATAGCGATTGGTCGTTTTTTAGACTTGGGGGGGGGGGGGGGGGGGGGAATGCTGTGATGTCTATGTCTTGTATTAGAACCTACATAAACATGGAGGGGTACATTACCAATGTTGGCATGGCCTGCTGCCTGATGAGCCACGCTTCAAAGCTCACCATAGTGAGACAAGAAATCCACATCTGTTCAAACCTTTGCTCTTTAGACCGCGGGTCTCCAAATGCTCGAGTTTGAATGTACACAGAAGTGTATTGGCATTGAATGGAGATTTCCCAAACACAAAACCGTCCCTTTAGTGTGTACCCATCCTGAGTGACTTGTTGTCCTACTGTCTTTTGTTTTCTGGTTCTAATGTGGTAGGTCTGTGTAGGCTCATTCTTTCGTGCCGCTGGCAGGTTTCACCTGCATACTTTCCTTGTAGGTATTTCTTGCTCTGGGTGAGCTGCACAGTGCTGGATGGTTTGCAGTTGCAAGTCCCTTGAGTCTGTATCGATTGGATCTGAGGGGTTGTTGTAAGGGATTCAGTGCAGAGGTGCTGCGTCTCCCCATGTTGCATGATCCCATTCCAGGTTTTGTTTGTTCTTGATCATTACAAATGCACTTCTGCTCTGGGACTGTGCTAGATTTATGGCTGATTGCATGCCATCAAAGTATTCCTTCCAGACACTTCTCCCATATAACCCTCCTTTCCCCTTAACTTATTCTCCTACTACCCCTCGACTTCTGCTGCTTACGTTTACCACTTCCTTCTTGGTGCACACCTCCATCCTCCACTACCTTCTTCTGGCCACCACTCTGCAGCCTTCTCTGTACTTTCTTCTCTGTCCACCACCAATGCTCCATCTCCTTCTCAAACATGCACGCCTCTCTGCAGGCTGATGCTTTATATCGGGGTTTCGCTCCTTCCCTGGTGACTGCCCATGGATAACCGCTTACGTCTGGGCCATATTCCATATCTGGTTGACTGTAGTTGTTCTGTAGGCTTCCCACCACTCCAATGTCCCTGTCCCTAGACCTGTAGTGACCCAGCCCAAACCTTATTTAAGGCTGCCCACCATCTTGAATCTGTACTGTTTTCTGGCTGGAGTTGGACTAATTATTCAGCGCTCCACAGTTTGGGCTGTGCCTGACAGTGCTTTATGGTAATGGATCTATAAAGTGAAGTGAAAAGAATTGCATTTCTTGGTGTGCAACCAACCTTTTAAGCTGTAACCTTTCAGAAAAAGCACACTCTAGCGTCTTTGTTTATTTCTTTGATTTTAGTGATCTTGTGCCAGTTCTTTGGATAATATGAATGTAAGGCACCCTCCTCCCATGTCTGACCCAATAAGGCATCCACTGTGCAATGAGGCTTCATAATGTGTAATTGGAAGTGGGGGTACGGTGCCACAGGTTGCCTATGGGTTGCTGATCAGTGTGGGGCTTCCTAAAGGGACTAAATGCAAATGGTGGACCATTGTGACAAGCCCTGTGAAACAGTTAGGGCACATTGAGATGCCCCAGGTGATCCTCCCCACAGTGCCCCGGGGTCCAGCATTGCATGGCACGAGGTTGTATCTGGACCCATGGCTGTCCACCCCACCCTCTACCCCTGGGGCGAGGCTGGGGACTTAAATGCTCAAGGCTTCTAGGGGTTTACCTACAAAGGAAAAGGTTGTCCTGTCTTCAATCTAACCAAAGTGTGTCGGAAGGATCTGAACTTTGATAAATTCGGGTATCCTATCTAATAGGGCTTACTCTGGATCTCTATTCTAAGCAGAGTCTGCGTAATATAGTGCCTCGCTTCTTAAATCCAAATCCGTCTGTCATATAGCGGCCAGCTTGATGTTGGTAGTCTTTCCTGGGGTATCGTTCCTAGCTCACGTCTTTGCTGACACTGGGTCATAGTGGCCTGCCTACTCATTTGATTCTGAACCACAGTCTCAAGGGCACAGTCCCCAGCTTGCTCATTTCGGGGCGTAGTGCTCAGCTAACGTAAGTATGGCTACTCAGCACAGCTCACCCCAGGGTTCGAAATGGTGCCATTTTTCTCCTGCGTGTAGCATAGGAGAGCCTGGTTAACTTGACTGGAGGGAGGGAAGGGTTGGGAGGGTGGTGTAAGAGTGTGAGAATGAGATTTTTTATTTTGATGGTGGTTTTTTTTTTTTTTTTTTTTTTTTTTTTGTCCGTCAGAGGAGTTGAACAATTCCAGAAGTTAGTGCAAGGACTTTTTTTCAAATCTTAAATTGTGTTTCCTGGTTTGGCAACTATATGCTAGCCACACAAATATGCATTGCTAATTACACAGCAGCCAACATCTGTTGTAAAAATTGGTCTGACTCACTACGTTATTGCTTGTATACCTGACACGTAGCATAGCCTTTTAGATTATTTTGTTTCCACAACTGTTTACCTTGTAATATATTCCCCTGAACACCAAGCACTGAGTTGTATTGAATCGTTGTTTGCTTACACAACAATTTTTAAATTTTTATAGCTAATTATACTGCTGACCCCATAACCCATAGCTAGACTGACTGTTTTGCCTGAAATTGTAGCTAAAAATGTGTTTAAACTGCATGGCTAGCAATTGTCTAGACTAAGGGCCTCCAAACCCTATTACTGCCGCATTTAAGTGTTGGCCCAATCAGGAGTTGGGTGTTAAATGGGAGTTTTACCTCCCAGCTGGAGGTAAAAAATCTCAATTTAAAGCCGTTTTGGGCGCTTTTAGCAAGGCGCTAATTGTGCCGGTGCTAATAGTGCCACAAAACCCCCATTGGGCCAAATGGGGCTTAACCTCTACTCGTGATCCGGTGCTAATAGCGCCAGCCCGAGTAGCGGTAATGCTATTTGCGTGCAGTGGTATCTCAGCGCACTTAGCGCCGGGATACCGCCAAACCCATGATGAGGCCCTAAATCTGTGCTTACCATCCACTGTAACCGTACAGCTAACTATATGGTGGCATGCATACATAACGCATTAGCTGCTTATCATTGAGTTAATCATCACAACCATTTTGTTTCTCACCATACTGCTCACTGCATACCCAACACTGTATGTAATTTGTGAAAGGTTTAATTGTTAATCTACGGCTAAACAACAAATATTGAAACACATTTTCACTCTTTGTAGTTGCCTGCATAGCAAGCACATAGGCTCTCTTGATGGGCACATACACACAAGACGGAGCTAGTTTGAAACATTGTCTTGGCCTCACACTTTTAAGGCTTTTACACTACAACCATGCATATCTAGCATTTCACTGAATTATACTCTATGCTACTGAGTAGTTTGTTTGGCCTGCTACCTAGCACATAGCCAGATGAACTCTATTGTATTCCATGGGTAGTATAGCCAGATGAACTCTTTTGTATTGCATGGGTAGTATAGCTGCGTGGCAACGCGCTTGTCTTGGAAGCAAGACGATGCAGTGCATCACATCCCGGGTCAGCACTTAGAAACCTCTTTGGTATTAAGCGCGTTTTAAATAACCAATTATAAATGTATACAGATGTCTATAACCACTGTTTTAATATCAATACATGAACACATAGCCAGGTCTGGTTCTGTGTACATTAGGAGTTTTCTCATAGCTCTTTGCTCATTACATCGACATGAAAGATTAACTGACTTCTACACCTGCCTAACTACTGCACACCTCCATCGTGTGCCTACATCCCTAGAAATTAGTAAAACTGTCGAACACCCTACGCAAAGGTTGCTCTGCCTGGAGGAGAACCACCTGACTTTCAGGAAACGGCTCAAGACTGTCTTCGGCTGCGGCCTCCCTCTGGAATAGCCTCCCGGCCACCCTAAAACATGAGGAGAACCATCTCTGGTTACGGAAGCACCTCAAGACCTTCCTCTATTCTTCTGCCTTCGCTCCCCCTCTCCCCTGCTGATCTGTTCTCTTTTGGCACTGTGCACCTGGCCACCCTCTGTCCTTCGGGCCCGGGTACCTGCACACCCTGCCACCCTCCCGCACTGCCTCTGGGCCACCCCTTACACTGTGGTCTGTACCCATACAGCCCCCCCTTTTTCTTCCTGCACTTATCAGACCTATCCTGCCTGCTGCCTTAAACCTAGCACTTGCAAATTGCTGGTGGCATTACCACTGTTTGTTGCCTTTATTATTGTTATTTATCTGTTTCTCCTATGCTTCGCACTTTCCACTTCTCCCTCCTTCCATGCACCTTTCCCCTCCCCCTCTCCCATGCACTTGCACGTTCTCAATGTCACTGGGCCTGGTAAGATCGCTGTTTTGTTCTCCCCTGTTCCCCTCCCTTGCCTTGTCGCGCTCTGAAACACTTGTGTACGAGCGCGATAGAAATACCAACAGCAACCCCAGTCTGCTTGGTACTTGTCTGGTTGGACCTCATCAGCATGGGGTCAACGTCTGGATTCTCCTAGTAACTTAGGGTGAGACCCAGTTTCTTAAATTATGCAAAAGAACAAGGGGTGGCTGCTGGGAGTCCCTCTGCCAGACTTTAGTACTGGTTACGAGAGCCTTACCCAGATTCTTTAGCTCACTATCTTTCACAGAGCAGTTCAGGCTGGGCTGCTACTATTGGTACCTGACTGATTTGCATATGGCTGGACCTCTGGCGCAGACGGGCTAAAAAACGCTGGTGTGGAAGGATGCACAGAGCATTGTCAGTGGTACAGATTCATTAAATCCTTCCACTCATTTTTGTGGTTATAGGTTGTCTCACTATGTGAGTAAGGGTATGCCCAGACGTCGGTCCCTTCCTCCTTGCGCCATAGGGAACCAAGCTGCACCTCGCTGAGGAGGCCCAACAAGGCTGAAACATGTCTGGTGTTGCTTGCATTTCCGTGCAGAGGGGACCTGGCCTAGCAGTTCAGGCTGGGCTACCATTGGTGGCAGTACCTGACAGATTTGCATATGGCTGGACACCTTTCGAAATGGCGCAGACGGGCTAGAAAACGGTGGTGTGGAAGGTTGCCCAGAGCAATGCCAGTGGTTCAGATTCATTCAAAACCTTCCACTCATCCCTTTTGTGGTTATAACCTGCCCACTCTAGCCAATCTAAATCTAGGCTTTCCCCAGTACTGCTGGTTTACCATGACGCGCACTTTTAAAAATTCTCCTTGGCTCCAACCCCTTTTCACGCAAGGGTTTTTGTTTTGTGCTGCTAAGGCTGCCACATTGTGTTGGTGTTCAATGGGAGGGTTGTCTTTCATTTGTCTTGGTGTTCGTACCAGCGATCTGGATGTCCTCGCCGGTGGAAGACTCTTGGTCAGCGTCTGTCTCCATCTGCTGGATGCACTCAACAGTGAAGGCTGGTTGCTAAGAGCGTAGGGCCCCCACCCCACTAGAGTTCAGACTTCCTGAGGCCGTGACGGTGTGCAATATGTGCTTGCATTCACTGCGCACTGGAATTCATTCAATAAATAATGATTCTGGCTTGGATTCTAGTCAAGTGGCATGGATACCACACAAGGTGCAGGGGAACGTCCAGGGTAAGTTTGCTGCTTTACAGCCAGTGAAATGTGAGATGTTGGGACGTGGGGTGGGTCTGTGAGCATCATGCAGAGCTGGGATGGCGGGCGGGCCGCTAGTGACTCCTAGAAGGAAGGAGCAAACAAAGCTGAGCACCTTTGCAAACCTCCAGAGGCGTTGCTAGGGGGGGGGGGGTGCTATAGCCCCGGGTGTTTTGGTGGTAGCCCCGGACAGAAGCTCAGGGACTACAACCAAAAGACTATATAGCTAGCCCAGACATTAGCTTGGCCCCTGATCTTTTCCAGACCTAGCAAAACCCCTGCAAACCTCTCTCCAGCAGGCATTGGGGTAAAGCGCATCCAGCATTACCATACGTTAAGCATAAACATTCATGCATTTATTTGGTATGGTGCAGTCCCTTGGATTGGACCTTCCTTTGCTTGTTTTTGCTTTGGATGTGTTGTGCTCGAATCGCTTCCATTGAACCCGCCATGCCCCCAATTGCTTCCAGTGACTGAAGATGTTAAATTACCACGCAGGTCCAGCGTGAGATTGTTTAATAATGTATTAATTACTGTCGCCGCCGGGCTGCAAGGCCTGAAAATGAAAGCAATCTCTTAATTGGTGCGCTGTGGCGCGCTGCCGCAGTGAGTGACTTTGCCAGGCGGGCCATTTCTGCCATTGGCATTCCAGCTTCTAAATGTGTTGTTAGAATTGAGTAACCCAGGGCTATAATATAAACTTGATGTCAAGCAAGAGTAGGCCTCGATCGGGCAACATTTCCCATGGCTGAACGTCTGCACTCCAGGTTGTCACAGTGAGTTAATGATTAAGCAAGTCTCCGAAGTTCGAAAACAGGGCGCTTTCACAGATGCTTCACTTTACCAGAAATATGCAGGCTTTTTTTTTTTTTTACAACATACCATAATATAGTCCGGGAAGTGCCTGCTTGTTGAACAGTAAAAGTTTCCAGAAATGTGAAACTCTGAATGAACAGAGTTGTTGTAGAGATATCGCGAGACCCGCTGGTCTCGCGAGATCTCGTGTACGGCCGGAAGTGCGGCCCCCGCGCGCTGAGCACGGATTCAGGCGGAGCGAGCCACCGGAGTCAGACGTGCTCCTGGGCGCTCCTCCCCAGCAGAGGCCCCAGTGCCTACGGAGAGACTATTGACTATCGCACCAGCTGTGCCACTGTTCGAGGGCCAGTTGCCCTTTGCAAATCCTTCCTAATAAGTTGCAGATTTACGTTGATGTCACATTAATAAAAGGATGTCACCTGAAGCAACACCGCCTCCTGTCATTTATTGAGAGAATTATACAACAGTTGTGTGAAAGGTTGAGCCGTGCTTCCGCAGAAGTCTGCTTTTTAGCCCAAACATTTGACCAGTGCCGGCCTGCCACACTGGGTGGCAAGCAGCACAGTCTCCCCTGTGTTTCGTATGCAATAGGGACACTGGTACCTGCCTGTGAGCAGAGGCGCATCCCACACGATTTATTTTTTGTTTGCATGTGGAGCTCCGCAATAAATGTAGTACAGAATGAGATGTGGCGCAAGCCATAACACACTACCTCTTATTATTACTTTGGCGCCATCGACACGCTGACTGACAGAGGAGCCCTCTCCTGTCACTCAGCGTGTGTATGTTGCGGAGAGGGCCTCCCGGTCCTCCCCGTGGTGGAGCAGGCGCATGTGGATGTAAGCCAAGTGTGCCGTGTTTTTTTTAACTTTTTTTAATTAAATTAAATGGTGTGTGTGTGTGTGTGTGTGTGTGTGTGTGTGAGAATATGAATGTTATGCATGTATGTTGGGCTGTTTGTTTTTTATGAATGTGCGAATGCAGGGTTGAAAGTGTGTGTGGGCGTTGGCCTCCGCCCTTAAATTTAGGAGCCCCAGGGGTAGAGGCTTCTGGGGGCATGGCATTCTTTTTTGCTTTACCTTTTGTGGTATGTCAGAAGAAGTCGGATAAAGACGTGGCATTTCAAACTATGATTTTATTCAAATAATAAATGAAAAGGCCTATTTATCACTTTAAAAAAAGGGGTTTCCCTACCCAACATAAATCTAACGAGGGTGCTCGTTGTCAGTGAGGTAGTTTAAATAAAAAAGTATTTCCTCCATCCCAAAACGACCCTATGCTGACCCTTTCACTAAAGATTGGATCAGCCAAGAAAACAAAAAGGGGTTCCAGGAGAATGACTCCCTTCTCCAGGAAAGGCCTTCTCAACATTAATAGTATAGTTTCTTGTGATGTAGTTAATCCGTTCCTTTAATTCCTCAAGGAGACTCCTCAATGGGGCTCAGGTATCCCCTGTCATGACTTATTTAGAGTTCCTGGTTTCCCCCCTCAAGGCTCTTGGCCTTTTTATTCCTCTGGATTTCTTTTGTATCAATATCTCTCTCACCTGTACTTGTTTTACAGAGACCAGTGTCCCCGATCCCGTTTTCCGTTTCATTATCTTTTAAGCACTTCCACTTATTGAAGCCGTCATGTAGGTTCTTCTGTTGCTCGTTGTTAATATCTTGGTCTTCCCAACCACTTAGTTAAGTATTACCAGACTTTTGACTTTCTTCACTATCGTTACTGCTTTTGTTATCACTGGAACGAGTGTGAGGAGTCATTTTGTATTAGTTATATGCTCTGCTGCTGTATTCGTTATATGCTCTGCTGCTTTCACGGTTACTGGGACTAGTGTGATGAATCTCTCGGAATTCTTAGTGCCTCCCGGGTCTCCCGCTGTTCCCGTTACCTCCTAACTTCTTGGGTTGGTATCACAGGTTCTTCCTCTGGGGTCGGGATCATGCTGTCTCAAAAAACGCTTCCAGCGCCTTTCTTTCCTTCTCTGCTTCATTCTCTGCGGCTCTGCAGAGTATTCTGCTGGATTGTCTTTGCGTTGTTGTCGACCACGTGGCCCACATCCTTGAGGTCACACAACCACCTGGCAATGCTTGCCACACGCACAAGTCGGCTCCCTGCCGGCTCTTGAACAGCTTTCCTCCTTCGTTCTCCATGTCCTCTCGACCGAGGACCTCCCAGAATGCTTTGGATTCTCTCTCCCAGGTTCAAACTTCTTGGGCTTCACCTGCTCCGTGAACACGACTCTCTAAGTCATGTCCTCCTTTGTTTTGTATGCCTCTGAGCTGGGTCCTCCCCTGTGGAGGATCCTTGTCTTTCTCTGTCCCTGGAGTATTCTTTCTTACTCCATAATTCCCACTTTTTATAGTGGTCCCTACTTGCCATGGAGGGGTTATCAGCATTACTCAACCACTCTGCCTCTTCCCAGTGGCTTTGTGTTGGGTTTGAATACTGGAAGTTGTATTACAATAGCAAACAGTGATTTGTTTATGATGTGACTTCTGAGGCAGTGATGGTCTGAGGGTGAAGGGGCCCCTGAGGGACCCTCGAATGTGGAAACAAGGCACAGTCACCACACACGAATAGATACGACAAACACGAGGTTCTGTTCCCAAAATCTAGGGTTTATTGCAATACAAATAGTCCCAAATGGCCAAGTGGTCCCACGCCCCGCGACGTGTGTCTAACAGACCTCGGGGGACGCAAGCTAAAAAAGAGTCGTACATCAGTTACATATATACAAAAGGAGCACCCTACAATCAGCAATGACACAATTGATGCCGCCCCCAATTCATTTCCCTTTGAATTAGAGGTGATGATTGACCATCATGACAAATATGACACTTCAGACCACCATATTTAGTAACCGGTTGCAATCTCCATTTTTACAGACACCATTCTTTGTTTGCGAGAACACAGCGTTTCTGTTTTCCATAGGCAATGTGCGTAGGAGACTGGCACATACCAGGCCTCCCTATCTCTAAGTTTGGATTCTCGCTCTAGAAGTCATCCCGCTCTCCGGGGCTTCACTGGGCTCAGGAAGGGGGGCCGTAAAGAAGAACATAATTCAACTCTTTAAATGCTAGTTTCGTACATTGCCATTCTTTCAAGAGACTCGCTGGCATTCATGTATTGATTTAAATACCTCGCTCCCTGTCCTCAAGGATATATGAGGGAGGGAATCGGGCATTTCTGTCTGGCTCTCCAGCGTGATGTTTCAACATGTTTTACATGAGGCAAAGTGGCAACGTTGGAGAGAGCAAAGAGAGAAAACATGGCGATTCTGGTCATCTTAAAATGGCTTCACTCTACTTAAACTAATAGCTACATAATGACTAATGAATATATATTCTTACACTGTAAATGAGGCGGTTGGTCTTTGGCCAACCAATTATCATTCATTTCCAGACCCTCCAGGGGTGCTTAGTTTTTCTGGACTGACAAACCCTCCTCTTGGCCGTAAGCCAAACGTCTCATCCATACATTGCATCCTCCTCCGACCAAGTATTTGCATTAGATTCGGAATCTGATTCAACTTCGGACTCATGTACACTTGTTGTCTCCTTGTTATTATTAATAATATCAATTGCCATGAATTCTTTAATGGTTTCAGATTCGTTACTATAGCGAGTGCTTAGTTTAGTAATGTTCTTTTGTTTCATCATTTGTACACACTCTTCGCTAATTTCAGTACATATTATGGGGAGACAATGTATGCAACAACAACATGTCACAAATATTCCTAGGATTGCTATTAGGATTGCAAATAGTTTCCATCCCCAGGATCGCAACACTTCCCAGAACCAGGAGCTTATGTTCAATTGCCAACCGCCTTCAGAGGGATGAAGATCAGAACTTAACACATGCAATTTTCTTATCGCCTCAAAAATAGTGGGGGAGGAGTCACAAATACGCAGCACGCTGATCCCACGATTTTGCAAACACCGCTGCGATCAACTAAGATTATATCAAGGGCCATTCTATTTTGTAGTGTCATTAATCTAATTCCTTTTTCTTCAAGAGTCATATATAATATATCAGTGGTTCCATTTATTGTTTCTTCTAATATCCTAGACAGTTGTCTTATGTTATAAGAGTTTATCGCCTGGCCCCAAAACGGTATGAATGATTTTGCTATGTCCTCTACAATCAACCTGTCTTCAATATTACGGCGAGGTCGTGACCTAGTCAATTTGGTTATGTCTGATGTTTTTAAAAGAAACACCCCAGTGAACAGAAATCCCAAATAACACGTACCTCCCCAGTTCCTAGGTAACCAAGGATATGCTTTTTCTCCACATATGAAATACACAGGATCTCCCACATATATTGGTTCCACTTCTTTATCAAGGAATACTATATTCCTGCATCTGGTAAATGTTCCTACCTGGAAAGAACCCTTTTTCTTTAGACAAAATGGGACAGAATGAGGGTTATAATTCACTGTATATGAAGGGGGTTCCGCATCCTTATTCCCATGTGGGTTCATGTGGAACGTGATCACAGAAGTTTTATAAGGTACAGACAATCTATCCTGTGGCATTATTGCTGGTGTGATTAATCGTCTTTTTTGGAACACGGAGCAACCCACCGGTTTCATAATTACTTCCTCGAATTCATTCACATTTGTCTTATCTAGTTGACCAGTTTCACTTTCGTTACATTTCCCATAATATAGGGCACTCAGAGAAGCATAACATGCAGAAGTTAAGGGCAGGGGCTGTACATACCATCCTATTCCCTGACCACCATGCTGCGGCAGGTGAGCACAAACCCGACAATTATTTTTTCTTAGGACTGAGTGTGTCATATTCATTATTAACAGCAATGTGTTGTTCCCATATCCTTCCCTATGTTTCTCTTCCATTGGGGACAAAGTATAGGAAATCACATGGACTGGGCTTTCTGTTGTGGAAATGTTCATCATGGGCAAAAGTACTTCAAGAGGGTGCATTTTCCTCTAGGTACCATAACACTGTTATGGTCAACACTGGGGCTAATATACTCATTATGCACATTACTATGGTTAGACCCAACATACAATTCTTTCGACCATGTCCTTTTTTCACCTTCTTATGTACTACGTTTAACTCGCTATCAGCATTGGTGCAAGAGGAGGCATTTGCAGGTTCTGACATTCTTCTCTCGTCCTTCTTCTGCTGTGCTCGTCGTGAATATTGTTTGCTCTTGTGCTTCTCCGGATGTTGAAATAGTTCAATCAATATCTACAATATTTTTATGCCAGTTTTCTGTCTGCCTGGATTGCCTATTCATCTGGCAAGGCCTCCGTGCATTTTGCACATTGCTCTAGAATTTCAGAGCAGCTTCCTTTGTACCACGTGTGCCCCGCTTGTTCACTCGGGTTCCTGACACATGGATTTAGCACCGAGGAGTTGCATTTCGTGAGCTGTCTAATTTGCACAACTCTTACGCCACCCTCCTTTAGGCCTCTGGTTCCCATTTCATCCGAAAAAAGGAAACCGAGGCAAGAAATTCACCAAGAGATGAAAAATGTGATCACTCCTTCTTTCTGCTCTGCAGGTTGTACCGATTTGCTCCTGGTACCGTGTGATCAACAAATAGTGCGGGTGCACTTCCGGTCTCTAGTTTGGAGTCAGCCTGGGGCACAATGGCAGATGATGGGTGCCCAGGCGACAATGCAGGCTGTGGCGCAACAGAAGATGGTGGGTGCCACAGAGGTATGCATTTGAAGTCAGCCAGCAGTGATGCAGAATCTGCTAGACAACGTTCAGGCACTCTTTGCTCTTCCGTTTTTATGGCAATCTCATCAGGGTCTGTTCCAGGAGCAGGTAACTTTCGTGGCAAAGGACTGGTAATGGCATTTGCCGTTTCTGGAACCGCTGTTTTCTCTTTCTGGTCTTTGTCCTGATCAGTTGACGTGTCGAATGGCGATGGGACTTTCTTGGCGTGCGTGGCATGAATCCACGCCTTGCGTCCATCCAGGCGTAGTGCTGTCTGCGTGGTTAATAGTACCAGATACGGCCCACGCCACCTGGGTGCTAGCGATGTTTTCCGTTCGAAGTTCCTTATCAGCACCCAGGAGCCTGGCTCCAATGCATCTCCTGGGCCGGTAATGCCTCCTGTACCTGCTGATGAATCAAACGTAGTTTTTTTACTAACAAATTACAGTAAATGCTGAGTTCTGGGTATTCGATCTCACTCCTTTTCCTCGGCTGAGGTGCACACCACACATTCGCTGGTCTCCCCATTATGATCTCATAAGGGGAGAGCCCAGTTCTGGCCTGCACTGACGTTTGCATGCATAGTAACGCTATTGGCAATGCATCTACCCAACTCAATTTGCTGCCCGCACAGATCTTACTGATCTTGGACTTTAGAATTCCGTTATGGCGTTCAATAAGACCGGCCAAACTCTGATGTCTTAAACTGTGGAATCTCTTATCGATCTGTAATTCTGGACAAATCTGTAATATCACTGCAGCCACAAAGTGCGGCCCATTGTCCGACCATAGCACACGGGGCAGACCGAAGCGAGAGAAATACTCTTTTAGCATTACTTTCGCCGTGCTCATTGCTGTGCAATCTTTCAAAGGATACGCTTCCACAAATTTGCTAAATGCACATATGATCACTAGAACATACTTCAGATTTTGGCACCTTTCCATTTCTATAAAGCCAAAGTGAATTACTTCAAATGGGATAGAGGGAGGTCCGAAACTTCCCGTTGGAGTCACTGTTCCTTTTCCCACATTGTGCTGTAAGCACGTAATGCAGTTTTGGACCAACCTCTCTGCATTCTTTTTTTATAAGGGGATTTTCCCAAACTGTGGCTAAATGTTGGACTATTTTTCTTCGCACAGATGTGTGTGGGACTGTGAGCCATTGTAACCGTTGCATTTATGTAAGCATTTGATAACATCCAATTCCCGCTTTTCTTGTCCACCCAACATCCCTCCAAATCCAATTCTGCAGAGCCCTTTGCCCATCCCTGTATTTCGTCGGCGGTAGCTTCCGCCTGCATTTCTCGTTACAATTCCATTTTCTATCATGCAGGGCACTTCCTCCGATTGTACTGTCAACATTTTTGTATTCAAGTCAGTCGCAGTGTGTTTCGCAATTTTGTCTGCAAATGCGTTTCCTTTTGCCACGTTACATGTCGCTTTTTTATGCGCCTCGCATTTCATTATTGCCAGGTGCTTTGGACACATAAGTGCAGACAGTAATCGCACAATCAGAGAGCCATGTTGGATTCTAGCCCCATGGGATGTTAGGAAACCTCTCTCGGCCCATAATTGGCCAAAGTTATGGACTACGCCAAAGGCGTACTGGCTATCAGTATAGATATTTACACTCAAGTTCTCTGAAATTTCACAAGCTCTTGTTAAGGCAATTAT
This sequence comes from Ambystoma mexicanum, assembly GCF_040938575.1. Classification (NCBI taxonomy): domain Eukaryota; kingdom Metazoa; phylum Chordata; class Amphibia; order Caudata; family Ambystomatidae; genus Ambystoma; species Ambystoma mexicanum. The sequence goes on along the minus strand of NC_090923.1, from coordinate 1,063,430,913 downwards.
CTCTGCTGCTTGGGCGGAGTTGTAAGGAATTCTATTACTCTCCACAACGCTTTTTAATGTGGTGACAGCGAATGCGACAGTTGATGTGCCGTCGGGTAATTTAAAACAACAGCCGTCACAAAACAGTTCCCCTTCTGGTTCTTTTAGGGGTGTATCACTCAAATCAATTCTCCCTTTTGTTTCTTTCTCAGTAACCATTAAACCATCATGGGGAGGTGATTCAGTCCCACCACTGTTTTCCCCGGGCATTGGCATTAATTCTGCTGGATTCAAAGCGCTACACCTCATAATTTGGATGTGGGGCGTGAACAATACAATTTCATATCTAGTCAATTTAGCAGAGGTGAGGTGTTGCGTCTGCATTCTATTGAGTAGAACATCTATGGCATGTGGCACCATCAAGATTAAGGTGTGCAATAATACCATCCATGCCGTTTCGTCAATGTATTGTAGCAATACACAGTCTGCTGGTAATTCTAACATGTCCAACTGTTCTTTCAATGCTCTACTATATATGCTCGGACTTTCAGTATAGCCTTGTGGTATGCGTGTAAATGTGAATGATCGTCGTCCTAACGTGAAAGCGAATAAATACCTGCTTTCTTTGTGTACTGGAATGCTGAAGAAGGCGTTTTTTAAATCAACAACACTAAAATATTCTGCTGATGCAGGGATCATTGTCAAGATCGCAGTGACGTCTGGCACTAACAGGAATTGGAATCTACCACTTTGTTCAGTGCACGGAGATCAATAATAAAACGGTACGGTACTTCATTACCCCCTTTCTTGTACACCGGAAGAATGGGGCTGTTACACACGCTACCTGTAATTTCTTCAATCACTCCCAGTTTCACCAAATCAAAAACAATACTTTTCAATCCTTTTTCCCCTTCTGCTGAAATTTGATACTGCGGAATACACGGTAGCATTATTCCTTCTTTCAATGTGATTTTTACTGGCTCCATTTTCAAACATCCCACATCATTGTCATTCACGGCCAAATACAAGTTGGCACTGTACTTCATTCTCCTGTTAAAGGTTCCGTCATAAATTCAGAAGTCAGCATAATCTGGGGAAAAATAGTCAATAATACCCCATCTGGTGTACAAGGGATAACTGCACTCAGTTTTTTCAATATATTTAATCCTAAAAGATTCTCTCCACAACGCTCTGTTAAAAGAAATGGACAATGTTCAGTAAAAGGCCCTAGTGTCACTGCTACTGATTTTGACTCGGGGTTCATTACTGGGGTACCTGCGAACCCTACTGAGCTATTCTGTTGCCCTGACAGAGGTATGTCTGGAACCAAATGATGATCTATCGAGCACTTTTGTGCCCCCGTATCTACAAGGAATCTATGCTCTTTATTCCCGATCTTCATTTCTACATAGGGTCCTTTCTGATTCACGGTAATACACTGGTTCCGACCCCTGTCCTGGGCTGTCCTATTGTGGTAACAACAACAAGGGCTACAACAACAAGAGGTAAGTCCTCTCAAACTGTACAGTACCCTTAGGTTAGAAGAAATGGTTCCAGCTGGCTTGTGTTCCTGTGCAGTTCTGTAGATCCTGTTGTTCCTGGGCCTCAGTCGTGAGGACAAGAGGACAAGAGGGAGGACGTCTGAGGACTCCTTCAATGCAATGGGATGGTCACCGGCAGAAAAGGACAAACTTCTATTCAGCAGCACTTTGTGGTTTCAGCTCCTCGCATCTTAGCAAATAGCACCACAGCAGACTCTCGTATACCACTCTGGACTTTCCTCGCATCTGGAGTCCAGCACTCTGTTGAGGTGGCTCAGGCTTGGTCATTTCTGCTTACTGGGAGTCTGGAGAATCTTCCACAAGCTCGGGTCCAACTTAAAAGCGTTGCACTCTGTTTGGTGTTCCTCTCCCTGGCACTTTGGTTCCAGCAGAAGCAGCAACAGTTGAAGTACAGCCAGCTCCGAGAGGATATCTAAACGAGATCACTTTAGAGTTGATTGGTCCCACCAACTCAAGGGGAGAAGTCGTCCTTGCAGGGCTTCTCTAGTCAAGGTGAATTCGGAGCTTCAGCACAGCAGCAGGGCTTCACCGGGCAAACCAATGGTCCAGGAGTTGCAGCAGGCGTCTCTTCCAAGTTCTTCGGATTCCTTCGTCCAGTGGTCGACTCTGCCTTCCAAGCCAAAAAGCCTTGCCTTTTATGCAGGTTTATCCCATTCTTTCCAGCCTATCTGTCAATCACACAGCAGGGTGGCTGTCCTTGCCGGACAGCCAGCCAATCACCTTTGGGTACATTCCTGTAACAAGGGGATTAAGCACATAGAGTTTCGGGCACCTCCCTCACTTCCTGGCTCTGCCAGACATACTGGAGCCAGAGGCGGGCTTCACTCGTGAATCCCGCCAAAGACAAAACAAACAAAGGGACCAAACCTGGTTTGGTACACAGAGTAAATCTCAAGAATGTTACATGAGAAACTAGACAAAGTGGATACTAAGTAACCCCTCTGGCACCCTATGGTTAAGATAGTGTACTGGGTCTAGAAAGTTACAAATTGTAAGTAAAGTCAATTTCACCTTACTGTTGTTGGAAACAGTTTATCCAAGAGAAGGTATTTACACCTTAGGGAAATCTGAGACTTCCCTGTGCCACTGCACTGAAGGTGCTGTGTGTCGCAATGCAAAGATGATGCCTATGGAGTTCGTCCGACTCCAAAACCAAAAAGAAACACTGTGTTAAATCACAGAAAGATTCATGAGAGAGTGGGGAAAAAGGTCTCTCCCTCTTCAGGTTAAAAATAAAAAAAGTCCTAGAGTACAGCAAAGTGCTGGGGGTCTCTAAGGTAGAGAGGAATTAGCACATTTCTGAGAATTCTCCCTAACAGTGTCCCACTTCCCCTCCCCAAGGACCCGCCATCCAGGTGATCCTCCCCGACTGATCCACCCCAGGAAGAGGATCCAATAGCAATGGCCGTGTCCTGGCCACCTGGATGAGAGATCCCCGGGGACTAGCAAGTGAGACACCTTCATGTTTCTCACATTACCTAAAAAAAACGACTGGTCCCCTGCAACGTCTGTTTGGGTGTGCCAACGGACCTGAGGGCGCTATATGGTCAGCAGGAGTTGGTCTTGGTTGCTGTACGAGCCAATGCCCACCTGCTCTCTGTACTAACTGACACAGTGTGTTTTGTGGAATCTTTTTTTAAAGGGGCCACAGTGGTCCTTGTTGTTTGTCTTTGTGAATAAGCCTGTCTTTACTTCAATAACGGAGGTGCAGGGCTCGCCCAGAGGTATTGGCTTTTCAACCCAGTGCAGATACTAAAAGGGAAGAAGCGGGCGGCTACTGTTTGCAGGCACTAGCTGATGCTGTGACCAGCTTCTTTGTAGAGACTTGGGGCATTATGGTGAAGGCATCGGTTCACATTGACCCCGCTGTAATGCAAATGGCTGAGGCCCTCTTGATAGAAGTGAGGGGGGATGTAATTTACAATAGCCCGGCTGTGGCAGCTGCCACCACGAAAGCCTAGTGCCTTTTGCGATCTTTGGGACTTGTGATAATTGGGCAAAGAAGGCCCCTGGGCAACTCGAAACTAATTTGACTGAGCAGAGGGCGGAAAGGCCTGCAAAGGCTGTAGTCCCAATGAAATCATAACAAAAAGGAAAACCCTCCATAAGAATGTGGGCAGGGGCTCCCGGAAATGTTTGTGAAACCTAACACTTCTGCATCTGCTATTTGAGCCCCATTGTTGAAGGGCCCCCGACTAAAAACTCAGCAGCAACCTGTGGCCGTGGGACAGTGTGTATTGAAACCAACGTCAAAAAAAGGAAACTCCTAAATTTGTTACTGTGACTCGGAATGAAGCGGGTGATGATGGTGCCGATACTGAGGACAGATGTAGGTAGTGGTGACGCGGGAGTGGCCAGCGTGGGCGGAAATGACCTGGTACAGTGGGAGCCCCGCATATCCCAGAACCGATTGGAGGGATTTTAATCTATGCAGGAAGCAATCCGCTTGTGCTCGGCACCTACCGGTCCCGCTCATATCCCTCTTAGAGTGTGTGAAGAAATGAGTCTGAGTTATGTGGAGCCCATTCATGAACAGAGGGGTGACAGGAGGTCATCACAGTTTACGACCACGGAAGAGCGCCACCTCCACCCCATAAACAAGGGCCCTGTTGAGTCTCTGATACCCCCAATGCTGGTGAACTCGAACTTGCAACTACTCATGTCTTGGGAGCTGAAAGACTGCATGCAAATGACTTTAAGTAGGTTGGCAGTCTTGAAGCTGCTAACGAAAGTGCCTACGCTATCTCATATTTGCTCTGCGGACATTAAGCAGGTGGAATTTTGGAACAATTTGAGATTGAACCGGGTCATTCTCCACTTCGGCTCTCGTTTGGTTTTGGACCAGGTTTTACCAGCCTTGGCCCAATTAAAATCATGGGGCTTTTCAATGGCTGCTTATTCGGGAAACTAGCCAAAATCTACCTTGCCTATCTTGACTGACAGGCATGAAACTACCAGCTTTGATCAAGTGCCAACAGTGTCGCAGTCCCCTCCTATTCTATCAATAACATGCACATGGGAAGATTCTGTTGGCAGATACCACCAGCCACTTAATAGGCAATGTGGAATCCCAGGATGGCACGGTTTGGAACTGGGTTGCGGCAGGTTTGAACGCATGCAATCACAAGCAATTCAAATCAAGTAGGGCTGTAGCTATTAAACTCATTAACTGCCTTTCATGGAATTCAAGAGGTTATGCTACTCTTTCTCCCAAGGTTTTGCCAATTTTTGAAGCAGTTTTGTTTTGTGTCCAGGAGTGTTGGCTCCTGGAGCCCCCAAGTGTGGACGCATTTCATTGCTTTCTGAACCCAGCATATAAGTGGGAGAAAGGGAGACCAGCTTCTGGGCTATTGTTTGGCATTTGGAACGGCATCGGAGTAACAGCAACCCCTCCCCTTTTCCGGATGCATTTGTTCAAGCAGTGGAATTAACTTGGGTTAAGGAGTTGTATGCAGAAATGTCTTCCACTCTTATCCTTTACTGGAACCCCAATACGATTGCACAAGACATCTTGTTTGATGCAATTGAAGATCTAATCTATGATTGGCAAACTGTAAAAAATGGTAACTCTATCCTGTTGTATGGTGACCTGAATGCAATTTGTTGGGAGCATGTTGGTTTGAGTTTGTCTGGCCATAGTATGATGGCAAAGAAGCGTGGAAGCGCATGGATGGACATTGTGAATGCCTGGAAGTTGAACATAGTGAAGGGAATGGTTATGGGGTATATTCCACCAAACCCGACTCGCATTTTGGTACATCAAATCATTTTTTGGACTACTTTGTCTCGGGTGAAATTCTACAGAATGTCAACTCAATGATGGTCATAAAAACAGACCTTGGTGACCATTACCCCTTGCTCTTAGGGTGGAAGGTGGCAAAACGGGACAAGACCAGCAATACTGATAACGAGGTGTTAGTGGTTGGGTCTGGTAAAAATAGGGTTTTCTGAAAGAGTATGGAGAAGTTCTATGGCACTCTTTGCCATTTATTCCCCCCAGACAAACTCAAGGTCGCTTTAAGAACTGTCCCATATAGGGACATCTTGGACCAAATTTATGAAAGTATGCCTCGCCCCAGTCAAAGAAGGAAAATACTTAGGAACCATGTCTATGACCCTGTAATTCAATCAAAGAAAAGGGACTTGAGGCATGCCTTACACTGCTGCTTGCCATCTCAGGCTGAAAAAAGAAAGACATTGAATTTGGGATATAGACCATGGCTTCATTTCTACGAATATGACATCTTGCTGAATGATGCATCAAAAATGCTTCAGCTGGTAGGCTCAAAAGATGCCTCTTCCTTTTGGCAAACCATTAATAATCTTGTGCCTCTGCTCTCCTGTGCCCTGATCAATCCGATTGGGGAAAAAGGGTGTATTGATCACTTCACAAAAGTTTATAAGGGGGGGTTTGGGGAGCAACATTTCCACTTGGTACCGACATTGTGTTCGTGGCACTTGACCTGCTTCATTAATCAATCGAAGTAAGCACTCCCGTGCCCCAGGGTATGATGGTTTATCAAATGCGGTCCTAAATCCTGACCCCACTTTATGGGCAACATTTTTAACCAATTCATCTCACCAGTGAGTATGCCAAAATTGTGGACACAGTCCATCATTGTCGGCCTATAGCACTACTTGATGTTCCTTCAAAGATGTATGCCAGCATAGTTCTGAGGGAGCTAACCGATTGTGCTTTTGGTACGGGGAGATTGGACCCGTTGCAAACCGGTTTCAGGAAAGGTATAGGTACGAACACCAACATCTTCATTTTGGGTATGCTGAAAAAGGAAGCCATGATGAGATCAAAGCCTATATACATGGAATTCATCGACTTCTCCATGGCATTCGACAGTGTAGACAGAACTTGTCTATGGTCCAAACTCGGACAATGGGGGAGTGCCGGTCCTTTGCTGGGGATCCTTATGGACTTGCATTCTAACACATCTATCAGAGTTTACCTTAATGTTCAAGGCAGACTCTGTGTCTATTCCTACAATGTGTGCCTCAAGCAGGGCTGTGTCTTGGCCATAGAACAGAGGACCATAGGGGGCGTAAAAACTAGGGAGGGGAGCATGGCATATGACCAACAGGGAATTGGAGAGGAATTTGCGGCATACTATGAGAGACTCTATTCCTCTGAGTGGAGGGGGGACTGGGAGCAGCTCGATGCCTTCTTGAAGAGCCTCCCCCTCCCAGGGATGGTGAAAGATGTGGCTGTAAACCTAGATAGACCCATAACGGTGGAGGAAGTGCAATTGGCCATCAAGGGTATGAAAGCGGGGACCATACCCGGGGAGTATGGCTTCTCCTTGAAATTCTATAAACTGCTCCACTCCACTCTGGCACCCTACATGGTGAGAGTTTTTAATGCTTGCCTTGAGGGAGAGGCGCTACCACCCACAGTGCTAATGGCAATGATGGTAGCTATCCACAAAGAAGGGAAGGGCTCTACCTGCTGCTCTTCCTACAGACCCAATTCCCTCCTGAATAACGATGTAAAGATTTTGGCTAAGATCCTTGGAGCAAGGCTGCAAGGGGTGCTGCCCATGCTGGTCCTTTATGACCAAGTGGGCTTTGTCAGTGGGAGACAAGGGGCAGATAATATATGGAAGACCCTGAACTTAATGCATAATGCCCAGACCGCGGAGCAAGATGCCTACCTAATATTGCTCGATTCCGAGAAAGTGTTTAATAGAGTGAAAAATCCCTTTATGATGAAGTTCATAGGGAAAATGGGGTTTGGGGAAACTCTGGGTGTCGGCACTCTATAATGGCCCCAGAGCAAGGGTGCTCATAAATGGGGGGGGGGGGAGCTATCCGAGGCATTCGCCCTAACAAGGGGCCCGCGACAGGGCTGTCCCCTCTCGCCACTGATCTATGCCTTGACCATGGATAGCGGTTCGGGGAAAACAAGCTGATGAGGGGCATCACAGGGGGAAGGGGGGGTTGAGTTTAAACACTCGCTCTTCGCAGTCGACATACTGGGTTACCTCACAGATATCCAGGCATCACTGCCGTCCCTAGTGGATCCGATGTCAGCATATGTCACCATCTCGGGCCTAAAAATATATGTTGACCAGTCCTGTATAGTGTGCATCAGGGATAGCAGCCCTCTCTTGGACTCGAGGAACAGGCTCAGGGCCATGAGGGTGGAGCAGGAGGCCATAATGTATTTTGGAATCCAGGTCACGAGGAAGCTATTACGACCCACTTGTGGCCAAGATAAAGGCACATTTGAAGAGATGGGCCCCTTTAACATTAACGTTGTATGGGAGAATTATCTCCGTAATGTCCTCCACCGCTTGTTATGTGTCTTTGAGGGCGTCCCATGCCAGCCCTCAGAAAGGCTCTTTGGGGAACTGGCGTTTGAAGTTTGCAGATTCATCTGGCAAAATAAAACGCCCAGAGTAAAAATGGAGATGCTGACACTTCCAAGGGAGGAGGGAGGGTTTCGATTCCCCGATTTCAGGATGCAGCACAGGTTGGCCCAATTGCGGGTTATGTTGGAGCACATGAGTGAGGAAGCTAGGACTCCATGGACGTACCTGGAGGACCTCGTAGCCCACCCCTGAAAGGTTAGAGATTATCTCTGGGCCCGCCTAGAACTATCCCCGGGAGACTGAAATCCCACCCCACTCTGAGTGCGCTGTGGTGCAACTGGAGTGACAATGCAGCCAATCGAGGACTATCAACATGGCCCTCGCCGATGTCATCGGTGTGGGGACCCCCCCCATTCAGCCTGGGAAGTAGGAACCTGAGACATGCACAAGAGGGGTCTGACTCTGGCCTGGAAAGGGTGGGGGCAGCTGTTCAAGGCGATGAATTTCGTATTGGGGAGTCACGCAGCAACTCAGTTTTTGCATACATAAGAATCAAGGGCATTGTAACCGATCCTAAGTGGGGGGGGAAACCCTTACAAGGGAACTAACACCATTTGGCAGGGCCCTGGACCTGTCCCCTACGACAAAGGTCATCTTGTCTAGACTGTATAAGGCTATGAATACCACGAACCTGACGGGGAGAAAAATGTTCCAGAGATGCTAGGAGGACCTGGTAGGGGGTGATATCACAGCAGAGGAGTGGGGGCAATTTATTTACATCCACAATGGAGCATAACTAAAAATTGCTGATGGGCTGGCAGAGGGACCCACAGAAACTTTCCAAGATGTTGCCGGGGACATCCTTGTTTTGTCCAGGAGGATGTGGCCGGGTGGGAACTCTCGCCCACATGTGGTGGAGATGCCCAAAGATACAAGTGTACTGGAATTAGGTGCTAAATTGGATGAAGGACATCACAGGGTTGAAACTGGTGTTGGACCCCCTGCAGATACTGTTGGGGCTTCCGGCAAGAGACAGAAATGAACACAGGCTCCCCAGAATGTGGGAAGCAATGCTGAAGGCGGGACACCTCGCTGTGGCACAGGGATGGAAAAGCGAATATTTGCTAGCCAAGTCGGTATGGGAACGAAAGGTGCATGACATGATGGTCATGTATAGGCTGACGGCCGTTGTGCATGATAGGGTTGGGGTCCTTTGGTGAAGAATGGGGAGCTCTCCTCTGTAGAGGGGAAGCTGAGGAGGAGGGTCGACCCTAACAAAGGAACACATAACTGAACATAGGACAGAGTCTAAGAATTTGATCAGGGAGCGGGGGAAGACGAGGGCACTCAAAGACCCAAAGGCTGCGACCGAGTCATTGACCCAGGACATTGTCGGTTACCACTGATACTTCGATATAAGAGCAAATGGAACCATTATTGTTAAGGGGGGGATGTTGGATGGGGGAGGCGGGGAATGTTCTTGGTGTTTTGTTTTAAAAAATAAATAAAATAAAAAAGCTGATGTGTTGAAGGGTCCCCCTCAGGACCAAGAGACTGGAAGAGGGGGTACTACCTGTAGGAGTTATGTACCAGGAACTCTGCTGTATGTAAGTCTTTTTGTGTTTATATATGCAAATAAAAACAAAGTTAAAAAAAGAGACTCAAAGAATGGGACTGGATTGACACAACTCATCTATACTCTGATTTGTTGATTAATGTCAGACCAGTTGGAGCCTGTTCTGGTTACTTGAGTAAATCTCCAGGTAGATCCTGGCTATCTAGGGTTATGAGGCTGTGGCTAAATTTGATTCCGACAAACGAAATCATGGGTGCCAGCAATAAAACCCAGAGAGCAAGAATACAGTGTCGATTTTGTTTCCTGTCTGATGAGGTGGAAACTTTGCGACCCATTCTATTGCTTTGTAGGGCTTTGGCTGAGCGGCGTAAGTTCTATTTCTGGCACCTTCTTCTTCAACTTTATGCCCAGGTTTCTACTGAAGGAGTGTGGCAGCTTATTATGAACTCTCATGGTTGCAAATGACTGGATGGTTGCTGCAATTCATTTCATAAAGGATGTTTTAGAATCGCAGAAACTAACAACATGATTGATACATTTTTGTATTTGTGTGCTTCTTTTATGCTCTTGTTTTAATTCTTCTCTTAATTTGTATTTCTGTATCTTCTAATTTTCTTGTATTTTTAAAATGTTATGTATATTTTGTTAAAGGTTACTTGTTAACCAAAGAACACTTTTTTTTTAAGTAGTCTTTAAGGGCTCTTGTTTAATGGATTGTGAGGTATTTGCTGACTGGGCTCCAAGTCAATCGGGCAGTTCCAAGGGTGATGAGATAGTAGATTTTTAGGTTTGATTGGAAAGTAATCCTTAAAGTCCTGCTATTCCTGTGGAAAACTATCCAGCACTGCAATTCCATGCCCAGATGTGGTTACCACTATGGGCACTTGCTAATGATACTGTTGGTATGACATGCTCCTTGACAATATTCTGAGATGAGGTATGCATCTTAAAGATCAGTTTATAATGGTATGATGGTGGGTCAACCATAGCATGCCCAATATGACCTTCAATAATGTATCCAGTTTAATTTGAACAATAGTCCTCAATTGATGTCACCATGCCCCCAGGGTTCGGAATTGAGGGGAGCTGGAAGCTATTTAGCTCCTGCTTTTAGCCAAGACAAGCCTGGTTGGCTGGGCACCAAAAGCTACCAGGAGATACCTTTTGGCTTCCCAGGTCAACTGATGATGAACAAACATACCTATGTGACCTCAACTCACTGCATTTGGGGCAATCTATAAATAAACATTAGGACACATCTATATGACATTTAAAGCATAAAGGGTCATAAATAACGGACATAACGATGCTACGTTTGCATCTTGTAGCATCTTGTATTGTATTCTGGGAAAGGCACTACCATCCAACAGTATCGAAGTGCACAGTAATAGTCAGATAAGTGTGACAGGTGAAGGAACATAAAAAAATGGCTGAGAGAACTAAGTCGGACAAAAAGCAAAACAACTTTATGGCTCATTGAACAGAAGGGTTTTCTTATGTGAAGCATAGATTTGCGGAACACTATGTACCTGCTCCTTGTTCCCCAGTGGTAGCTCCTGCACACTAGTTAATGCTGGATACCCAGGAGCTGTTTTTAGCTCCTGCTTATCCAATCTTATTTTCTATCCATGTGTCCTTATGCATAATGTCACAGTGGCATGGGTATCTTTGCATGACTTCAGTGGATGGCTGTCAAGGCGATGGCTATGGAACTGCTTTGGGGGGCATGGATATTACTTGTTGTGCATATTGGAGATCAATGCTTTCAACCATATGCTCTGGACTCCTCCAAAGTCATGAGTTGCAACAGTTCATCTCTGCTCAGGAATTCCACCGATAGGTGCACATGTGGAGTGACAGATTCCATTGAGCTTCTAATGGTCTAGCCTTGATGGTCCTGGCCACTGCTCGGAATGGGCTCCCAGAGGATTTTGAGAAGGATAGATCCTCATTCTACAGTGGTGAAAATCGCATGCATACTGACCTTTTTACGGGAATATATGCAGAGAGTCTTCTGTCTTTTAAGTTGTCTTTCTTTGATTGTAAATGAACCTTGTATGCCACTGATCTGCATGTATCGGTTCCCCCTTGTTTTGTGATCTTTATTGGCAATTAACCTCCCACCGAGCTTGGGGTAAATCTAATGTTTCAAGCAGTGACGTTCCTGCAGACACTGATCCAACCTAAGTGTAATCTCCATCAGCTTCTCCAGTGTAGTTGGTTGGCAGTGTACTTGTACACATTCATCTATCAACTCATCCTTTAGCCCGTTTTGGAACTCTCATGTTGGGATTCTTCAAACCAGTAGACCACCTTGATGAGCTTTCGGAAATGAGTGAAGGTTGACGTGAGCCAACTTGTTGCAAGACGTATATGCTTCTTCCTGTGGTGTGCATCATGTGTGTCAGCATCTCACCAACTGCAGAGCCACACACAGGCCCCCATGTTGGAGAAACATGATATGATAGAGCATTGCTTAATGTCACCAGAATTAATGTTCACCATTGCTTATATAGAATTTTTTAAAATGGGTTATGTATCCACAATGGATCACACACGCTAGTAATGGAAATTGTGAATGCCATTTGAAAACAATGAACTAAAACAATATGCAACACATCAAGCTGAAACCATACCTCACAAATCGGACTACATTGGTTAGACACTGTACATTGTGCAAAATGCCCATACAGGTTGTGAGGCCTTCACTAACTCTTCCGTGTGTTGCAATGAACTGTGGGATCACGTTCTCTCCCTATGGGGGAACCCTTCCCCGTGAGGCAAGGCCGGTGAGACCACTAACCTATATTCCGCCTAGCAGTGTTTAAAAACCTGGAGGCCCTCACGGGAAGAGACATCCCTCTTGGGGATGGGGACTCCTGTTTCATGGTGGAACTCTGTAACCCTCTTACCTTTTGAGTCCCTGAAATCTCCAAGATCTGTAAGAAAAGCCTCTGACAGTACCACTGTATGTTATTGTGACACTCCTCCTTTTCTTCCTTTGAAGCCTAATTCATTGTCTTATGGAAATACTGTGAAGAAGATGATTACTAGAATTATACAAACTACTATTTCATGTGACTTCCAAAGTACTGAGAAGAGGTGGCCCTGAGTAGGATGTGGAGGACCCAGCTACCAACCATAAAAACAAAGGACTGCCCAAAAGGGAACCAGAGAGACACCAGAGTGAAGACTCACCTGCCCAAGAAGTTCAAACCTGGCCACTAGAACGCTGGACGGAGAAGCGAGTCCTTGATCGAGAGGATGTGAATGGAAGTTCGGAGGAAGCTTCAGGGCACACAAAATTTGGATCACACTACCCCATGATTCAAGATAATCTTCTTCTTTGGTGGCTTTCAAAAAAGGACTGAAAACTAGTGCAACCTTGTGTTGTGTTGACATAGTGCCCTCGCAGTATCTAGTCTACCTGCATTGGTTTTCTTTGTTTTACGTCTGTTTATCTTGTTTAAGCGCCCCATGCCTTCAGGCTTTTGTTTTGTGCCATACAAATAAAATGCATTTAAAAAATGTGATCCGGCATGCTTCCATTCAAACTCCCTAATTGATACCTCAACAAAAGGGTTTGGATGGGTGCTGTATCGAAGGATCAAGGACTAAGTCACAGAAAACCAAATCCTTTCAAATTACCAGTATGGCTTTAGGGAGGGCATCGGCGCAGTCGATCAAAAACTGAACTTGAGCCTGGTCATGGACAGGTATGTCCTTGGTTATAAAGGCACCATCTATCTGGGCTCCTTGAATCTTTCAACTGCATTTGATTGCATTAACCATGGCGAGCTTTGGGAAGTATTGCATGCACTAGGCATGCCAGAAAACATCTTGCAAGTTCTAGTTCAAATGCACTCAAATTTATCACCAAGAGTGAGAGTGGAGACCAGAGGTAAAGAATCACTCAAAGTGAGGCATGGGTGTGTAATACCTCTGCTCCTCTTCAACCTCTATATAAACTCGCTGCCGAATGCTCTGCTTGACTTGATGAGTGATGTCCCCAGGATGACCGGCCAAAAGACGTGTACTTTTGTATGCTGATGATGCAGTCCTGATAGCCAGAACAAAGCAGGCTCTGCACACATTGGTCAATGGGTTTAATAATTATATGTGGCAGAAAGACTAGAACATAAATGTGGGGAAATCAAAGGTCATGTATGTGGGGAAATCAAAGGTCATGTATGTGGGTAATGGCAAACCCCTTGGAAACGCAATATTCATAAAAGGTAAGAAACTGGAGTGGGTCACTCCTTCTCATCATTTAGGCATTGTGATTTCCTGTGACCTGAGATGGTCCCCACACATCAAGGAACAAACATTAACGGCCTTGCAAATTAATGGTTACATTCAGAGATATGGCTCAAGACTGGGTGGGCTGCCATTGGAACATATTGTTCGTATTTACTCTGCAAAATCGGCACCATTGTTGACCTATGGTGCAGCTGTGTGGGGTCACCACCTGGCTAAGGCAGCCCAGGTCAGGGAAAATCTATTCCTGAGGAATATCATGGGTATGCCTCAAGGCTTCCAAGGATACCTACTACATGAGGAACTCAACCTGGTCCACATGGAAGAGCTCCTACTATTACAACCATTAACCTATTGGTTATGCCTATGGGGATGCTCTCTTCTGTCGCTAACTAAAACCTTGTTGAAAGATGTAATGACCTCGAACGTCAGTGGCTCCTCTCCCTGGCTAAATTTCATTAAGTAATCTCTCCACAAGCCTGGCTGCATGTGCTACTTGAGTGAGAAACCATCGGTTGTCAATGTTGGAGAAAGGGAGTTTGTAGACTGCTTTATTTCTTATCTAGCAAATACCAGGAGTAGAACTGAATCGCAAAAATAAAAAAGTGCAATTTATCATAAGAACATCACTGCCATAGCTTGCAAGGCTATGCCCAGTGGTTTACTAACCCAAGGAAAATGGCAATTATTTTTAGTCTTGGAACAAACCTACCTTTCATGAACGAGACGACACCCTTTCTGCAGAATAATATCACCCCTGGGCGGAACTGTGTATTTTCTTGGCACAACGCGCGCGACTTGCAACACTTTTTATTTTTCTGCCCTGTCTTTGTGATCCAGAGGAAGACATTCCTCCTCCTAATATTGAGGCTGTGGGTAGGGGGACATGTTGAATCAGCCTGTAGGCTTCTTTTTTCATGGAAACAATAGCAGGGTATACCACTAGCTACCCACCTCTACCACACACCAGTACTGGGCAAGACCTACTTGCAAAGAATGGTACAAATCATTAAATTCAACAGAAGGGCCTCCTATCAAAACAGACATATTTTAATATTTACACATCGGGCAATGTGCTCATATAAAACACTACTATATGCAGATGTAGCTTGAAGAGCGACACAACACCACCATGGAAATTCACCCACAGGGAGAGCTGTTTTTAAGTGAACTGTAAAGATTATTAATTTGAAGTAACGTGAGGTTAGTAATAGTGACTTCAACTGGGTAACAATATTTATCCCACATGAATTAGAGCAGTATCAAATACAGATATTCATCCAACATGAATTAAGACAGCGTCTACACTTAAATGCGTTTCTGGGACAGGGAACGACACTTCCGTGGTCTAACTTTGGTTAGTGTAGTTCCGAGACCCGTCTTCAGGACGCAGAAAAATAGTGGCAGTGTTCAACTATGGTGCCTGGAGCCTGAGCATCACAGTTAGAATCTACAAAGCAGATAAAAACGAATTCGATTTAAAAAGAGGCCTATGGAGAAACACAACATGCCTTATGCTGGAATAGAGTAGGGATACCACTGACCTGGTAAACAATTTCTTTTTAGGTGTGGCAGGCAACTTATTTAAACTTTTAGGTTAACCGTCATGTAAATTTGGCATTTAGAAAAGTCCATGATTCTAAAAATAGAATAAAGTGGATACAGCCATCAGGCATGTCCTTATCCGTGAAAACAATCAGAAAATTTGTATTGCTAGTAGGGAAAGGTTTATTAGTTACCATATTCAATTTGGTGATTTCTTGTGTTGAATTGCGTTCCTTTAACAGGAAGATGGACAGCATTAACCATAATGCATCATTTATCCTGTAGGGGCACAATAACAAGACACGGGACAACCATTAGCCACCCGTGTAATCTTTACAATTGTACAAATATGTGCACCACGGTAGAAGCCACTTACTTGCTGGCCGCGTACCATGATGTAAGGCAGGGAATGATTTAACTCGTGTAGCCGCACAGAGTTCAACACGGGGCGAAGAGGCTATCAGCCCACGTTGTAAACGCTTGCCCCGCTGTGATCCGTGGATCTGTAATTCTTTTACAGTAGCCTGCGTGATAAAATAACAGGCATTGCCCCTTTAGTTTTAGTGGTATTAATTGGAATCCGCTTTAAAAGAAAAAGATATTTCTCTCACCGGGAGGCGCTTACCTTTCTGTGCCTCCTCGGCGTCTATGAATCCAGTTTAGCGTATGGAAATAGACAAGGGACTATTTGTTTACGCACGGCTTCTTCATAAAGAGCCCGCTTTCCTGTGATTGGGCATTCGTAATGCTCAACACAGTTCCTAATGGTGTTTGCTGCAGAGCGGGACGCCATCATACAATGGTTAGGAAATCCCCAGCGACTTGCCTATTCCTATGACACCAGTGATTCCAAGTGACCACTCGGTCTGCTAATGCATGCCGAAGCCGGTAACGCTGCCCAGTTTGTTAGGAAATATTGGTCATATTGATCGAGTATTAGATACTAAAGCAACATATGTTAAAAAACATATATGTTAAAAAGGGGTACAAGAAAGCTCAAATAATTCTGCTCAATTGATCATCTCTGAATGTCAAAATAATTATATGCAGAGAGTGCCCTACCCCAAGCTCGTAGTGCACTCATTGAGTGCATATGTATGCCGCAAAATCCATGTGCTGCCCAATCTCCCACAATAGTGCATGGGAGGTTCGGGGTGGTTGACACATTGCAGTCCAGAACAATTGAATAACTGATTGATGTCACTTCTCGACACATCAGTGGGCAAATAGATTCCATTCCACGGCTATGTTTAGGCCGACCTGAGCTGTTTTGAGGTTGTATATCCACTTTTGCTCAAGTTCTTAAAGGGGCGGAGACAGGGATTTGTCCCTTAAAAAACTTAAAACTTCAAATTAATAATCTTTACAGTTCACTTAAAAACAGCTCTCCCTGTAGGTGAATTTCCATGGTGGTGTTGTCGTTCTTCAAGCTACATCTGCATATATTAGTGTTTTATGTTTTATGTGAGCACATTGCCCGATGTATAAATATTAAAATGTCTGTTTTGATTGAATTTAATGATTTGTACCATTCTTTGAAAGTAGGTTTTGCCCAGTACTGGTATGTGGTAGACTTTGGTAGCTAGTGGTATACCCTGCTATTGTTTCTATATTGACTCCTCCAATACCACAGCCCCCATACAAAAAAGAGGAACCCCCTTATTGCTCAATACTCTTCTTCACACAGCTTCTTTTTCAGTCTGACTTGTTCATAGCACAGTGCATTTACTCTTATATTGAAAGCGCTTTTTTGTTGCGTAGCCAATTACTATGAATGGAATTTTCCTTGTGCTGCTCATTTTGATGTATTCCATTCATATGCGGTTTTACTCCATTTATATTTCTTTTACATATGTACTGTTGTGGTTGTATTGTGTTATATTGTACATTCTTTGATGGAAAAAAGGGCAGCCTTGGCAGAAAGACCAAGTATGCCTTCAGACACTTGACCTATAAGCAATATCTGTCGCTCGCTTGCAATGGATTCCTGCTTAAACATGCATTGGCTAAACCAACAGTGTTGGCATTAGGTAGGAATTTTCCAGGTACTACTATACTATGTGAAGATATTAACACTGTTTCTTAAGTGTTCACATCTTATAGTGCTGATCCCATGTCTTGAAATAAGCCCAAACTGTTGGCTTTGCCAATGTTTGTTAGTGAGTGTAATTGGGATATTACAAGGGATGGTTGTGGGTACTGATATCCCTTGTTCCAACAGCGAGTCCATTCCAGTAGATATTCCTTCCTCTGCTTCAGGTTTCATGAACCATGCTGCAGAGTTATCCTCATGGGCGAAGTAAACCTTGGATTTAACGACCATACGGACGACAGTGTGCTTGCCTTAGCCAACACTATTGAAGCCTTGGGCTTCACCCAATGTATCACATGCCCCACATACGACAAAGGTTGCATGCTTGACTGGTTGGCAGATGCTAACTGCAACATCCTATCCAACGTGCCGTGTCCGTGGTCAGACCACAACATTATCTCTTTTATCATTCCCAAAAGTGATCAAACTTGTGCTACACCTCAACCTGCACCGGTCTTTCTGACACAAAATGCTGAAAATATCACATTGGCTAACGTGCTCGCACTGCTGCAAACTCCAACAGCCTACCTACATTCAACCAGTGACCCTACCCCCATGGTAGAACTATACAACCAAACTCTCCTGCTTGCTATTGACAAGGTAGCATCTATGAGCAAACGTAAACCTAAACCATTAGCTCATTTGAACTCCTGGTACACCCCAAACCTTAAAGCCCTACATTCCACAAAGCAAGCAGCCAAGACTACATGGAAAAAGTCTCCATAAGTTTCCAAAAAAGAGCACTCAACCTCCTTGTCCAAAACCTTCAAACGGGCCATACTCCAAGCCAAAAGCTCGATTTACAAGTGAATAGAAAACACAAACTTGGGTAATAGAGAGTTCTTTGCCATCTTGCGAGAACTCCAACCTCCTAACTAGCGGCCCATCACGAAAGTCCCTTTCTTTTCTTCTCAAAATACTGGACGAGCAGCATAACTGCAAATTCAAAAGTATCTTGAAGCCAACAACATCTTTAGATTGCGCCAATCCAGTTTCCTCCCTGAGCATGGAATGGAATCCGCACTCCTGGACCTAAAAATCCAATTGGATAAGATTAAAGGCAATGGTAAACTGTCCCTCCTCCTCTTGCTTCACCTCTCAGCTGCCTTTGATTTGGTGGACCACAAAATCTTCTGCCAACACCTCTCCTCAGCGGGCTACTTCCCCACCAAACCAACAGCCTGGATCAAGTCCTTCCTATCAAATAGTACAATGATCGTCTTTTGCACTTCCTCAGCTGCCCCTTCATCCACCCATGGAGTTCCCCGACACTATACATTATCTTTATGAAGCCTCTCTTCGACCCCTTCAATACCATGGGTATCCCCTACAGTAACTATGCAGATGATACAAAAAGTAAAAACATGTAGTCACATGGAAAAAACTAAAATTCCAAACCAATTAATTTTGTGCAATCGATTCAAAGCAATGAAAGGGAGAATAGGTTCAGTCAGGTAATCGAATCAATTTAAACATATTTTATTGGTATAAAAAAATTCCAATATAATTAAATTGAATCACACAATAACAAGATAAAAATGTATAAGACCACAACCAATTCTAAAAGCAAACCTTATACCCACTGTCTTGCCTATAAAGTGCCGTATTTGTCTCAAAGACAGTGCTCAAAGGTCAAAAGATCCATGCTAACATCAAGTGCTTAGCAGCAAACTATGCAAGATGATACCCAGATCCTCCTACCTATCTCAGGTACCTATGACACTGACTCCAACACATTGGGCAAAATCTATCAAACTATCCACGCTTGGATGGCTAGACATTCTCTATGCTTAAGATGAGAAAACTGAGCTGCTCCTTATTGGATCACAAACATGTTTAAATGAACTTAACAGAGTCTACAACTCCTTCATCATCGACGGAAATACCATCCTAGTCTCAAAAGTAGTAAAACCATTGGGGGTTTACCTGGACTCCTCGCTCTTGTTAACTAGACACGTAAATGCAATTGCCTTTTCTGCAGCATACACGTCTAAACTTATCAACGCCTGCAGACCCTTCCTAACCACAGACGGCTGCATCACGATTGCCAGAGTCCTCATCCTCTCCAGGATAGACTACTGCAATGCCCTCTTTGCATGCTCTACCACTCATAACATCAAAAAACTACAGATTATACAAAATAATGCATTAAGAGCAGCATTGAACATTCCTAAAAAGGACCATATATCTTCAGCTAGACAAAGTGGCCACTGGCTGCCTGTTCGCAAATGCATTGTGTTCAAAACACTTTAATTAACGCACACATGTCTTTCAAATACTGCACCCAGATACTTGTCAAGAAAATTCTCCAAATCACAATCCAGTAAACCCACCCTGGCTGTCCACTCGCACCTTCTCGCTATCCCCAGATTGAAACTACAAAGAGCACGGGGGTTGCAGCTCCCGGTTGTGGCTGCCAAACATTGGAATGCCCTACCGCTATCGCGAAGATCAGAAACCTATTTTTGGTCCTTCGGCAAAGGCCTCAAAACATGGCTCTTTACTCAAGAACCATAATCCACTGTGAGTCTGTCATTGCACTATGATCTACTATGTATGTAAAACCTTCATGCGTTCAAGAAATGTCTGTCTGTACCATGTTTTACTGTAACCAGGGCCCCAGGGTATGGTGCACTCTACAAATGACAAAATAAATGGGGTACTGTGCCTTTTTGGGGTATGAATTGACTGTAGTCTACTTGGATTTGTGCATGTTCATTTTTTTGTTTTATTGATCCTCTGGGGGCACTTGAGCTAATAATTCATTTACATCCTCACCATCCTTAATCAGTTTAGGCTTATCCACCATTTATGATTTTTCTCATTATAGCAATTGCCTCATGCTCATGTTCTATTAGACTTTCTAGATACACGCCACCCTGAACACAATAACACTACATATTAATTTGCACAAGCCTCTCCCTCATGTTTTCTGGGGAAAAGGAACGCAATTAAAAACTATGCTTCTCAGAAACGCGACCAATGGCAATTCTAAGTGGTTCAGTCATCAAATGGACTAATGGTTTGGTCGATATGCCAACTATCCACACATTTTCAGGTGAAATGGCAGTTTCTTGAAAATCCTAAACGATGTACTCCTTTGTTCATTAAACACAAACTCCTTGCCATCAATCCTGCTATTGACCTGCGGACCTTGATCAACCGGTATTAATGCCTGCAATAGGACTTAAGCTATCACTCGGCCATCTTAAACTTTATTCTGTGGTAAGTTCGTAACTGTTTCTATTTTCACATTTGGAATAGGAAGGGCAGAAGGCACTATTGTCCTTTCTCCTGTGACTTGGAGTTGACAGATTCAGCCGCTCATAATTGATTGATACAAAGTGTATTACTGGTGATTGGTCCCGTCAAATATGCTTGTTGGTCTGGAGTATCCCGTCCGCTGCACCTTCCTCTGTCCCCCATGTCCAATACCACCATCTAGGTACACGCCCCCACCCTCTGCATTCATAAACTCTGGCCCTGTCATTTACTGCTCTTGTCCGAAATGTCAATTTAGCCACCTTTATGTTCGCTGCTTCAATCAACTTCGAGGGGCTTTGTCTGTCATCCAACACAAGCCAACTTTAACTGCTGCTTTTATTTTTATTATTATTGTATATTTATTGAGCGTGGACCTAGCTTCGAGAAGCATCAGAGCACTTGACGGTGGTATACAACAGTACAGATGCATAACGGAGTGCTTAACCTTGAACAACAGCCCTTGTATTAATGCACCATCGTTGCTGGCTTATTTATGCCAGTGATGCATGAAGACCACTTTCTAACAGTCGGAAAAATCAGCAAGCGGCTCATGTTTCCTCTATCTACGTTTTGAAAGTACCCCCATCATTTTTATAGGGTCACACCACAGCATCTTTTTAACAGTATCTATAAACTGTGCCAACACAGCACCATATCCTACATCCTCTGTGGGCCAGCTACTGCCTTGAATTAAACTCTGCTGTACTTCTGCAGGAATAACTGCTCCCATGAGCTCATTAATATCAGCTGATGTGAGATTGTAGCACTTTATCACTCTTCTCAAATATTTGGAAACTATTTACACAATTCCACAAATTCTCAGTAGTCCATGTACAACTACCAGGCTGCCAGTTCCACCACTCCTAGTAACTGTCTCTGTGGGGCTTCAAGGAGTGCTTTTTCTGCACCACCAGTCACACGTGTGGTTCTGGAGTTGTGGTGGGTGGTTGGACAATGCGCTTTTTGGTGGGCCGGCCACATTTTGGGATAGAGGTGGTTTGCTTGTTTGTTTTTTATTTATTTATATAGCGATCCTCACCCAGGGGTATCTGGGCGCATTTACAAGTTCTTCTTTTTTAGTACAGGTTACTTAGAGGATACATACATAGCACAATTATTACATTATTTACATTACATATACATATAAAAGAAGATTCCAGATATTATATAACTGATATCTACAGAGCACAGTAAGCATGAATACCATTAGAGGCCGTATTTAAGAATCTATGTCAAATAGCCAGTTATTTGTGTTTTTTTTTTTTTAAACTAAAGAAGGATTGGTCAGCTCTTAAAGTTGTGGGCAGAGAGTTCCATAGGGTAGAGTCCATGACCTGGAAGCTACTGCCCCCAGCTCTTTCCTGTTTGTATCTCGGAACTTTGATGCCGAAGGAGTTAGCTGTTCTAGAGGGGCGAGTTGAGGTATGTTTGACGAATTTAGCCATCAAGTATTTGGGTGCTGAGTTATTTAAGCATTTGTAGGTGAGGGAGACTATTTTGCGATGTATTCTATTCTTGATAGAGAGCCAGTTGTTATTTTTTTTAACCTCAGTTATATGCAGTCTTCTGGGAATGTCTAGTGCCGTTATGAGGGTGTTATTCTGGAGGATTTGGAGTTTACTGACGATATATTGGTTGGCACCTAAGTAGAGTGCATTACAATAATCGACTTTAGGAAGTATTGGGGCTCTCGCTAGGGTAATACAGCTGTCAGTAGATAAGAAGGGTTTGCAGGTGCGGGTCAGCTTGCAGGTGTAGGCAAACGCTGAGGCTGTGGTGTAAACTTGCTTATGCAAATTAAGGGGCGACTCTAGGTGGAAGCCGAGGGTTTTCACCTCCTTTGCCACTTTGATGTTAATACCGTCAATGTTGAAAGAGAGGTAGTGGTTGCTAAGTTTGAGGCTGGCAGGGGCTCCCAGGATCAGCAGCTCAGTCTTCTCATCATTCAGGCATAGATCATGTGTGGCCATCCAGGCCTGAATGATGAGGCACATTTTGTTTACTAAGGCCAGGTCTGTGTCGTAATCGCCAGTCAGTGGTATGAGAATCTGGGTGTCATCAGCATAATTAGTGTATGAGACATCCATGTGATCCAGATCATCAAATAGAGGCTTAGTGAAGATGTTGTACATAATGAGCTAGACACAAGAGCCTTGTGGTACTCCACAAGATATAGGTGTCGGATCTGCCGAGGCTGAAGGTGAGAACACTCTCATGGATCTATTGTTGAGGAAGGAATTGATCCAGGCTGTTGCTTCAGGTGAGAAGTGGGCTGAGGTAGATGGGTGCGTACAAAGAACTTTGTGGTCCACCAAATTTAAGACAGCCGACCAGTCCAAGAGGCGGAGTAAGGCTATTTTCCTGTTATCCTTGAGATCATCAATTTGGTTCTTCACATCAATCAAGGCCGTTTCGGTGCCATGTTGTGGTCTGAAGCTGAACTGGCGGAGCCCTAGTAGGTTGTTGAACTCCAGATATGATTGTATCTGGAGGTAGGCTGCTCTGTCAATCTTTAGAAGGAAGGGAACTGTTGTGATCGGCCTGTAATTTGTTGGTATGTTTGGGTCTAGGGTGTTATTATTTTAAGAGTGGTAAAACCCAGGCGTCCTTGAGGTTAGTAGGGACCATGCATGTTGTAAATGAAGCATTGATTAATGATGTGATAAAGGGGGCTAGGTCACTGGCAGCTTCTTTAATGACTGAGGCAGGACAGGTATCTCCCTGGCATCTAGAGGGTTTCAACGTGGCTATGATATTTTCCACTTCTTTGATGGAGACTGGTGCGAATTTAAACCGCTGGATAGGTTTAGCAGTGGTAGCAACCAGGCTTTGCAGGATGGTTGGCAATGGGAGGTTACGTTATTTTAGCTGCTATTTTGCTTTGGAGGAGGGATATTTTATTAGTGCATTTTGGACATCTGTACACCATGCTTTATCCTTGATGCAGGTGTCCAGGGAAGGTATAGGGGACTCCAGCTCCCTTAAGATAACAAAGTTCTCTCGTATTTGAGCTCACTTTGTTAATCCGATCATTACATGTCTCGAATTTGGATTTAAGGATTTCAATTTTGTATTTGGCTGTGATTTTTAGTAGTTCCATTTTATTGAGTACTGAAGGGTCATTTATCCACTTGGCTTTCGCTTTCCTTTTTTCAGTCCTCCGGGATTTGAGTTTTGGGGTAAACCAGGAGTTAAGGTGGGATCTAGGTTTACTTTTGCACATCTTGAGGGGGGCGATGTTGTCTAAGGCAGCAGTGATAGTAGAGTTGTAAAGCTCTACTAGATCAGCTGGGTTAGAGGTGGGAGGAAAGGGGTTTAAGATGGGGAGGCGGTGAGGTCTTTGTCTATTGTGATGTTCCGCTTGTTCCTGGCGAGGATAGGTGGGGCCATCAGGTTTGACCTCCAAGGTGGTGTGCTTGCAGTGGCATGGGTGGGGGCCTGCTGGGGCTGCACTTGTTTTGCTTGCATGGATTGTGTTGCTGGCGCAGATGGATGCATCCCAAAAGCTACTGTGATGCCTTCTGTTACATATTCTTCTCATTGCTCCCCTTGTTTAATGCGAGTTCAGTTTAGCTTTGCAGGTGGACGAGTTGGGACTGCCTCCTCCCGCGATTTACTTCTTCTGCTGTTGTTCCTTTTCTAACTTATGTCATAACTTCCCATTTGTTTACTGTAGGTTTCTAAATCTTGACTCTCCCAGTCTCTTGAAACCTTCTGTGAATCTTTTCAAAAAGGTTTCCACTTCTGCTTTAATCTAGGAGCTCCTAGCTTCAAGTTCAATTATGTCACGTATGTGGGAAACTGTTCACATCTAACTAACCCTTTTTGTTAATGTATTATACGTTTAAAGATCTCTGTGTGCTTCTGGTCGGTAGTTTATAAACCTATAGTTTAGTACCATATTGATTTCTTCCCATTTTATCTTATTTTCTGTATTTATTGGCCAGCTCTTTATTTCTCTTTAAGGTAATTTGGCTTCCACACTCTGTCCCTTTTACATGTGGCTCTTGCCTCAGTCTCCA
The DNA here is from genome assembly GCF_040938575.1 of Ambystoma mexicanum. Classification (NCBI taxonomy): domain Eukaryota; kingdom Metazoa; phylum Chordata; class Amphibia; order Caudata; family Ambystomatidae; genus Ambystoma; species Ambystoma mexicanum. The sequence goes on along the minus strand of NC_090923.1, from coordinate 1,063,406,293 downwards.
TGTACTTTTTTTAATTTCCCTCCAATATGTCCATATTCTTTGCGCTGTCTGGCATATCTTACAATGAGGCCCTTGAGCAAAGAAACCTCAGGGTTTGTATACAGTTTTACACAATGAACCTCGGAGAAATTTAGTATGAAGCATTTAATTGGTTACAATACAATGGTCATCCGAAGAGTACATATTGGACCACCAGGCACAGACAAGTGGTTTATCCCTGAAGCACCCCACTTAAATGATCTCACGATGCATATGAAAAGAAAAGACTCCTGGGGCCACATTCCGTTCTCATTCATGCCGACAGTGGAAGGAACAAGCAAACTCTTCTGCAGCAGAAATAGATTAATATGATCGTGGATTATCAATATTCTGGATTCATTATTTTCCTTGACAACGGCAACCATGTTCATTAGATCTTTTGTTTCCCCTGTGTCTAGCCCTTTGCAGAAGACAAAACTGGGTATCCTATCTGTCAGGTAAGCAATGGCTTGGAGAAGGTCTACTGGATAATGCATGGTCAAAATGACGATTATCCTTTCAAGTGAAAAATGGAACTTGGCAGAATGTTCATGGAAATGTTCATGGAAATAGTGTGTAGCCATCTTTGAGCTGTTTTATTTGGATTAATGAGGCTGGTCTTTCTGCTGTATACAAGAACTATTTGAAATGGAATGAGTGACGGTTCCTCAAAATAAGATTCCAGAGATGAATCAATGTGTGATATTCCACTAGAGTGTGTGGTGCCCAAGATGTTACAATGAGTTTTAAAATGGATTTCTAAACTCTGAACTGGTGGGCAGAAGTTTAGGAGGCCACCCTAGGTTTAGTGAAGCTGGGGAACCTTCTGGACAAGCCAGACCAATCTAGGTAGCTTGGCTGGCGGTCAAGACGAAGTCTCAGGAGGGGTGAGGGTGATCAGAAGCCCACCATGAGCAAACAAAGCACAAATTACTCTTAGACAAGTGTATATGAAAATGTTCTATACATTTTGAAAATGTTCTATACGTTTATTGCCGGCCGGACCATAATAGATACAAATAACTTTAGCAGTGAGAAAACCATTATCTCACCATTCCTTAAACTATACAATATAAATACATTACATGTCCTAGTGCAATTTAGTTATAAGCTACAACCACCACCTGTAAAGAAAGGGTTATGTTTAGTACATAAATGGCAATAGGTAATTCTTCAGAGTTTGTTCCCTAACTTTCGAGTCCAACCCTAAGAAGAGGGGAGCCTTGTGCTCAACAGTACATTTGTGCGGAAAAACCCACTATCGTGCAGATGAACCAAAGAGTGGGTCTTCTTGGAAGGGCTGTAGCAAGTCAGGAAGGGGCTTGAGGCAATGAAAAATAAGTTCCCACTATTCGAGGAAGCCCTACCCTTGGTGGAAAAGCAGTGTTCAAATGGCAAGAATAGCCAGGGAACGCAGGCTAACTCAACTTGTGCGTACAAACGATTGACTGTGCCAGGGGGCCACCAGTGAGTGATGCAAGTTCTCACCGACCCTCGGCATAGTCCGGACCAAACTTTGCCAGTTTAGTCGAGGTTGCTAGTAGGTTCGAGTCCTGCAGTTTCGTGGCACTCTGCTCTCTGCGGCTGTGGTGGAGAACGATTGTTAGTGATGGGACAGTTGCCTTTTCTCACCTTCTGAAGGAGGTATGAAGAAAATTCTGGTGCAGCTGGATTCAGGGCAAAGGAGAGCAGAACAGCAGGAGATCTATAGTGACCATTACCACCAGGTAGTAACATGGGAATCGTTGATGCGGGCAGTGATAAGCACTCTCCCAATTCGGGACCCCGAGGAGATGGGCCTGCTAAATTCGGTGGGAGAATGCACAGGACCACAAGCAAGCAATGTCTCGAGTCTTGGGTCTGCACTCAAGATGGCGGTGGTGCTGCGGGTTACCCTGAGGTAGAGCTCGACAGTTCGCTGGATGGCCCAGGGACACTTCCGTAAGGGCTTGTTCGGTATGTAAGCAGGGGGCTCAGAGAGTAGTTGTTCCCACTACTCTGAGCCCCTTGGCAGTCCTTCTAGATTGAAGAAAAAAGCAGGGGTTCAATGGGACAGCAGAGGGTGAAGGGTGCCAAAACCTTCCAAAGCGTCTCCGGCAGTATAACAAGTCTGTTTCTTCATGTAGGAGACTTGGCTCTTTCTGTAGTTCGGTGAGAACACAGTTGATCAACCTGGTATGGCTGCAGAGCTTCTTATCTTATCCACGATTAGCTTTGTGCCAAAATCGAGGCCTTCCTATAGAGATCTGCTTTCTTGCAGGCATCCCAGATGTGGACCAGTCACGGCCCATGGTGGTCTGTCGTTCAGGGCCTCCAGACATCCTGCCACCAGCAGTGTGGATTGGGACTAGACAGTCCCAGCCCTCTTCCTGGACACACATACGTGACAGGCAGAAGCCTGCGAAAGAGATTGTTTTTCGCGGAAGGCTGCATGTCCAAATAAGGAAAATCTGGGTTACTCGATCTGGGTGAAGGCAAAGGAAAAATGGCCGTGGGATAGAACAAAAAACTTTGTGGCTCAGCCGTTTTCAGACCTAGCCACAGTCTTCAGCCAAACATGGTAACTGCTGCCACCAGTTTGTCCCAGGCACACTCATACAATCAACAAAAAATCCTTCGCAGGGGTCTCTAGGACCATAAAAGAACAAGGGACCGCATCGCACGGTACTGGAAGGTACATTGTGCACTGTTAAAGTTACCAAGAAATGGCAACATAGTCAAAGACTCGGGGGAAATATAGTTTCCCAGTACTGACAGTCTGAAGGACGTGTCAGTTTCCCAATAACAAGTGAGCAAAAGCCCAGGGGAGTTCAGCTGAAGGCTGGGCTCCACTGGAAAATGTCAGGTTAGGATAGCCTAACAAAAGCAAAATGTTTGGGGGGGGTCCATAAATGGAGGGAACATTGCACATAAATGTAATCTTTCCTAACAATGAGTGACACTGAGGAGGTCAATCACACCTTGTGCATATATAATTCCCGACGGCTCCACTCTACCCATGGCCCATAAAATCTGCATGGATGAAACAGTTGTTTTGGCCTTCTCCCATCATTTTAGGTGTGGCACAAGTATCTGAATCCCTTAGCTAGAAAGGGCCCAGAGAGACTACAAACTCGAGATGGTAGCCTTACGGGGCATGGAGAATCCCCTGATGGGTTGCCGCACCACTCTGTTACCGAAAGCCTGGTGCCAAGTTAAAACCTGGTGAGTTCACGGTCGGTCTGTCGGTCTGTCAGTCTGTTGGTGGCAGTGGTGGGGAGACTTTCATTTTGGACTCTGTGAAAAGAATTTCGGGCCTGGGAGAGATGGCAGGGTGGACCTCTGGATGAAATGAGCAGTTACTCTAGCCCCTACCCCAACCAATGCCTGACAAATGCCTTCTTGCTCTGCCCAAGACTGGCCCTGATGGGCGGAATTCCCAGAAGGTCACTAAGCAACGCACCTGAGCATGGAAGAGGGAGCTTTGATTCATCTCTCAGCTTGGCCTGCCAACAAGCATGCTAAGCAAGGCAAAATGGGTGACTGGCCCCACATTTCAAGTAGCCCTTTCCTGAACCAAAGGTTCTTGAATCCCATAACACTCAGCTGTATCTTATGGTAATTGACTGGTGTTTACAGGCTGTCCCATTCCCCCTCATCTTCCAACTTGCAGATGCTTCTTTTGTTGCACATGGGATGCAATGTATCGATGTGGCCAAGACAGACCGAGAAAGGGAGAAAGAGAAAGAGAGTGGTTGACTGGGGCAGTTTGAGCTAGTAAAATGGGACCTGTATGCAAGAGGCCAGTGGTGCGAGTGCAGAGTTGCTGATTGGTTTGCCTTGTATGCCCCCCCAACTAACATTCTTGCCTCAAAGATCTCCTACCACCTCACACTACACACACAAATCCCCCACAGATGGCCACCACATGAGCACTCACCGAGCCACGACTAAGCTCTCCTCTCAGTCATGTCTCGCGCTCCCACATCAGCAGCTATCCATTCCCAAAGCTCTGTAGTCTATCAGATTTTGGACTCCTCCTTATGGAGGCATATGCCCAAGTATCGCCACCAACCCATAGAAAGCAGATTGGCCTTCTGGAACCGCATACTTCTGACCTGCACCTATCAACACTACAGGTTTCCCAAATGCCTTTTCCACTAATGAATCCCACCCCATTTAGTTTTACAGAGTCAAGCACAGAGAGGCCACCAATAGAGGCAGACTTGCACTATACAAGACCAGTTACATTGCACAATAAGTTATTTTGTTCTTAAATTCATCTTGATTCCTCTGCAAGTATTGTCAGGTCAGGGATAGGCAAGCTCCTGCTCTGCAGATGCTTTGTCCTACAACAACGATCAACCCGAGCCAGTATAGCAATGGTAGAGGATTGTGAGAGTTGCAGGTTGCCCACCTCTGCTATTGGTCACATAAACACCTAAAATGAGGTTCATTTACACTGGTGGGAGGGAGGAAGGAAATAGAATATTTAATCAATATGTTTGCTGTAGGCCTGTAAAACATTTACACAGCATCTGTGTTCAATTCCAACATTGGGTTATTTACCTTGTGTTTTTCTTTTTCCACAGCCACTTCTTTGGAAAAGTCAGTCACTGGTGAGCCATTTCTTTTATTTTCTTTATTTTTTTTAAATCATTTCTGCTGCAATAAAGATGTCTGGGTTAGTTGCAAAAGGAACAGGAAAATAGTGAAACCAGTTACGTTGGGAATACTTTTGAATGGTCAGGCTCATGTTATGGGGGTGAGCTTGCTGCTGTACATGGACTCCCCAAACACGCTTTCCGCTCCCACCCACTCCGTTTTCTTCCACGCTGATGGGATTGCTCTGTGTCCTTTGCCTGCTCCTTATCTGCCCAGCCTCCCCCACCTACATTTTCTTTCTTCTACATATGGCACCCCGCTGCTCTTGCAACCACTTCTTATTCACACTCGTGGTCTGCACCATTCTGTTGTGTTGCCGGGCTGGCTTGAGTACTATGCTACTGTATGGGAGATTACACAGTGAACACCCCCCGTGAGCCGCTGCTTCTTGTTGTTTGTATGGGGGACACCACTGTGACCTCCATCCTTTCTTTCTTCTCTCCCTTTTTCTACTCCTACCCTTGCTCCCCCTTCTTCCACCATCCGCTATGTTGTCGCCTTACTCCCATTAATTTCTATGGGGCATGCAGCTATGTATAAACTACAATCAATAACTTTAAGGAGCTGCAAACAGTCTGCCAACTCTTTTCACTTTTGAATTGGCAACTGTACTGCTACTCTGCGAGATACACATAAACTTGATCTGTTTCTTTGTGCTCACTCTATTAACACTACGATGTAGTTTGGGTGATTTCTTCTGGTTAATCTGCCAATCTTGCCCTGAAACAAAAAATGTGTCTAGCCTGTATACCACCCATTTGGGCTTCAACACTGTCCTCTGTGATATTTCTCTGTAGAATTATTGCGAACGATTATAATTATGCATAACGCATATTTCAGAAGGATTGCTGCCTTGATAAAAGGAAAGCCTTTTAAGTAGCCTTTTAAGTATGACCTTGTATAACCACTGCAATAATCAATGTTAGCATTAATGCTATTAATTGTCCTCTGAAGGAGGAAGGGCTGAGTCAGCCTGACTTTGATTTTGACCTCATGACAAACCACATTGTCTTCAGGGAAGTGCATTGCACGTGACCTATCCCTGAAAATTGAGAAATTGCAGTAGCTGAAGTTATTTCTTGGTCTTGTTGGGTAAAATTGGGTGGTTGGTTATTTTAAATGAAGGGTGGATGTAGGTTTTCTGAAGGCACCAAAAATGTGTTTCAGTCAATGCGTGTGCATACAAGATGTATGTAAAGGCCCAATGTTCAAATCGTACTGACTGGGCTTGTCCTGTGTTGGCACAGGGATATGTAGGCTTTTGCTAAGAATCATGCACTTTGTTCACCGGTAAAAGTTAATTCGAACTCTGAGCCCCTGGTTCTGTAGCCCACTAAACACTCTGCCAAAGATCCTCATCTTCCGATATCCATCCCCCCGCCCCAGTGCTGTAGTCCCACCTGCTGGCACTGACTTTCTTTTCTTTATCTCCATTAGACTGTGCCATACACCTGCCGACTCACGGATGGCTTGAAGCTTGGTCAGATGATCACTGTGCGGGGTCTGGTGGCCAAGAGTCCGGAGGAGTAAGTGCAGACAGAAGGCAAATACCACTGTAAATGTTCCTTACATTTATACATGTGCAACGTAATCAGATGCACTGAATTATTTGACTGAGTGAAGCTTATTTGTCATCCAAGTATGTGTAGCACTTGGCCTGCACATCCTGTGTACAATGATCATCTGACTTCTTCGTTGGGGGACCATGACTCCTGTCCTGGACGATCCTTGTCCAATCCAAGGTATACTGATAGTTTTAATAAATAACATTTTGACCCAGGACCACTAATCGGTGGGAAGCAGGTGTCTGGAAGGTTCAGGCCTAGAAACCTGATGTCCCATTTGCAAGGTGCTATACCGTCATCCTAACATTGTACCATTAAGCACCAAAGGGATCCACAATCCATTCCAATATCCAAACTAAGTCACTGTGAAATCAGCTCTGATGTGAAAACGGGTTCTGGCAGCTCTGAGCCCAAATGGAATATTCTGATCCATAGCAAAACCAAAACGTGATGGCTGGAAGGTTTTGAATCGATTATAAGCACGGGCACAGCTCTGGACAACCCTCCAGAACATTGTCTTTCAGCCTGCCAATCCATTACATAAGGTGAAAGACCATATACAAATCTTACTTGGTCCCACTCCAAAAGGGGCAGTCCCGCTCAAACTGCTAGGTTACATCCCTCCTGCAGAGACCACAAGCATCCCCAAACATATTTCAGCCTTTGCCGTCTTCAGTGAGGAGTTGCTTAAGTCCCTAGGCCCAGCAAGTTCAGCATCCACGTCTGGGTATACCAGTCCCACTGGGGGTAACTAAAGCAAAAACAAAAGTTGATGGCTGGAAGGTTTTGACTAAATGATAACAGGATTAAGATTAATTCTAAACCTTCCAGCCATCGCCTCTTTTATTCTGTTGTAGTCACCCCTAGTGGAAAGGGTATGCCCAGATGTAAACCTCTCTATCACTACTATGTTGACACAGACACTTTGACTTACAAAACCTGTGTGTTTTTAATTTAAATTAGTAGGTCACTAGTAGAGATCATTCATACATGTACTCTAGGCGCATGGTCACTAAGCCTAAAACCTCTCATTCTGTAAGTGATTTCAATCCAGCACTCCCAACTAAATCAATCTAAATCAATGCCTAGTATGGGATGCCCAATGGAAACCATTATTTATACATTTTATGTCAAAAGTTCTTTTAATTCTGGATGATGTACCCTTATATAACGCCCCTCTCTTTGAATTTGTATGGGTTCAAGAAATTGTAATGATATGAAGGAATCAACACAGAAATAAACTTGATATGAATTCATCCAAAGACAATATAATCACTCTTTCCCCCTGTTGTTACTCACTCCCTCCAATAGGCAATATGAAGAGATGAATGAGGGCACACAGGTATCAGGAATAATAATCAACAATTGCAGTTTCAATCCCGATTTTCCTCCGCCCCCTCTCCAGCAAGCTTAGAGAGAACAGTAATGATTTTAAAACCGGTCAATTGCTTTTAAATGTGGTTGAATTGAATGGGAAAAATGCTAAAAATGATTTTAATTCACTAAATGGGATTCAGAACTAGTGAGAGTGGCGTTGGATTGGTTCAGGTAGACACTAGCAATGATTGTTGAGTGGTTAGCAGATGGAAAACGAATTTCAGAAGTTGAAAACAAGAAATAGCTGTTTTTACAGGTGGTGAAATTGAGCCAAATGCAAATTCGCAGCAACTTTTCCGCGTGCGGGAAACGCAATTACGTAAAAACTATAAGGAATTGGAATGTTGCGCTTTGAATTACAAACAGGTTGGCTTACAATAACAATTATCACAGGATTAGATGGATGAGAAAGGATTTAGAATGGACAAGAGATTCTACAATGCAGTAAGGATATGTTGGAATGGGTTGGGTGGATTAATTTAAACTAAGTGATGACTATGGACAGTTCTACGCTAAATACTCACAACACTGGTTTTGGAATGGAATGGGCCCGTCAAAGATCTGGTCAAGGGTTTGGACTTCACTCGCCACCGGACAGGATCAGGGCACCAGGACTCTGCTCTCAGCAAGGCACTCTGGTCTGCACGGCCTCTTTGACTGGATCTGGCGGGTTCTGAGTTACAGCTCTGCTGGACTGGTCTGGATCTTGGGTTCTAGCACGGGTTCTTGGCCAGAAGCAAAACAGCTCAGCCAGGCTGTTGAATGGTTTAGTAAGGCCCCATGGAGGTTAGGGGTTAAATCAGGTTTGCAAGGTTTTTTAAAGGCCTGCTGAAAAAGGTTCAGCTTTTTGGATTAGGCCTCTGCTTCAGGGTTCTAGAGTCTGGTTCTAGAGTCTGGATCTGGAGTCTGGTTCTGGAGTCTGGATCTTCCTGCAGGGTGCTTTGCCAGTGGATCAGGTGATGAGTGAAAGAGTTTCTCTGGGTCCTCAACAGTCCCTATTTATCCATTTTCCAAAGTGGGTGGGGAGGCTGATTGTCTATGCCCAACCCTCTAAGGATCTGATAGGTCAGAGAATTCCCCTTCTCCTGATTGGAGAAAGGAACAGTGTGTCATGATGTGTCAGAGTGACACTGTGTTTAGGGTCCAGGAGAAATCCCTCCCCTTTGCTTTTACTTAAATCTATTTTTCCCAAAAAACATATTTCCAACATGCACAACTTGTTAATAATACATATACACATCACAGATTGCTTAAGGTACGTTTCTGTCAAAATCTTATCTTCCTACGAGTTCTGGTTCATAAATGACAATTTTTCGCGGTTTTGGTTGGTTACACATTTTCGGATCGGTACAATTGTTTATACATACATGCACATACCATCTGGGCATATTCCTGTAATTTTTCATGTTCCTAACATAATGACAATTTCTAGAATATGAACAATTTCATGGTTCAGTCTCTGAATGTCTCACAGATTCCAGATTAGTTTTAAACTGTGAGCGAATTTTTCATTTTAATGATCTCTAAGTTTCATATTTTTGTCAGTTTGGTACAATATTTTATAAGTCTTTTCCTTAAACATATATTTAGTCCAATTTCAAATCCACATATTCAGCCTGGCCTGCCTCCAAAGCTTGGCTGAGTCAGAGAGTCACATGGCTTGTCTTCCACACCCAAATTAGCATTTCCATTCAGTTCAAGGACTCCATTGTCTCTATCCCAGAACAGCAGAGGAAGCCTCCTCCCCTTCTCATTAACATCCCAATGCGATATCCTCTCCTTTTGGTGGGAAGGAACAGGGTGGGGTGTTCTCAGGGGAAGAAAGCCTCTGAAGTTTTAGCTGATTCAGGTTATTTTATGGTCAATTGGGACATAGTTCCTTGTGAAAAATTACAGTTACAAATTTAAAATCAGCAAACATCTTCAATTCCAGTCTTTTTCAACATGAAAATCAATGTGTGGCACCCTATATTGCATTTGATGGAAGTCCCTTCCTTGGCATATTTAGCTTTTGAGACACAGTTTCTCCCGTCAGATTTAGAAATCGCCAGCGTCTGACAGAGGCGAGTAACGGTATTGCACCCATTTTTGACAGATTTCTTTCCAGCAACCATCTTCAAAAGTGGACTTTGTTCAGATAACATATACTTCTGCTGGCATTATATTTAGGTGGATTCTTGAAATAGAATACTGTTCAACACCCAACAGGAGGTTGGATCTTTGAGTGGTTTGTGAGCCATGTTGTTTGCACATTTGACAACCAAGAAAAAAACGGATTTTCACATAGCTCTGTGTTCCTTTTGCAATCAGCCTTGCTCTGTGGCCAGCCAAATGATAGGTTTTGGCAGTGGTCTCCTGTGTTACCACTGACCTAGGAAAAAATGGATGGCGGCCTATTGTTCAGATTTTTACTGCACACTTTTGGGTGATTTTTAGCGAGCAGCATGCTTTCCAGCGGCCATTCTGATGTTCCTGATGCAAGCAATGCACAGTAATGTTGCAGGGCCTGGACTAGTGGGTTGAAACATCCCACAAGCCCCCCCTCTTGCGATTGGCATTGATCTTCCATCAATGGGAATTCGCAAGACTGGGATGTCAGTTTCATCTCTTCTGATTCCACAAATGGCAAAGTTCATCGTCTTTTCCTCCGTCAAAGGTGGATCGATCGGTTCTCCTCGCCAGTCCTGATGTGAGTATTGAGCGATACTCCGGGTCCCTCGGATCTTTGGACCGGGAGCAAAGGGATCCATGGTTTATCAATCCTAGGATGACAAAGCAAAAACATATTCATAGACATTTCCCCACCACTATTAATGTAGTGGGGCGGACACATATATTTGATAAATCAGGACACATTTGTATTATTGTATTTTATAGACTATATATGGAATATTTTAGAGTTGAAATTTTATGGATCTGGAGTGACCCCCTCTGGGGTTCCAGAAGACTCCTCCAGTTGCTGCAGAGTGTGCCTAGGATGGCAACACTTTAGTTGATTAATATGGACCCACTTGTCTTCCCCTTCTGCCAAACTGCCTTTGGGGATTCGGATTTTGTAGGCGACTGGTCAGATTTTGTCTACAATTTCAAAAGGACCCCTCCAGGTAGGCAAACATTTTTGCTGTTTGGCCTGGTTCTTTTGGAAATTGTATAAGTAGACCCGGTCTCCTACATTGTATTCTTTTCTGGTAGTCTTCAAGTCATAGTGGGTCTTCATGCTGTCTGCTGATCTTTCTAGATTTCGCTGAGCATAGGCAAAAGCATGTTGAAGGTGTTTTCTTAGATTTCAACATACTCATAAATTGTGTAGGCATTGATCAATGTCTGCTCTTGAGTTCTGTAGAGCAGATGCTGGGGACGCACCATCCCATGTCCAGTCATCAGCTCAAACAGTGACATTTTGGTTGCAGATGAAGGGGTAGATCTGATGGCCATTAGGACAAGAGTTAATCGAATATCCTCACTTGGCCCAGAATCTGCCACAAACTTTTTTAATATGCTCACAATGGTTTTGTTGTATCTCTCCACTGCACTACTAGAGGATATTCGGTAAGCAATGTGTAGCTTCCTTTTAACCCCAAGTATCTCCCACATCTTTGTCATTACTTCACTGGTGAAATGGCTACCTCTGTCTGACTCGATCCTTTGGGGTAGTCCAAAACACGAAAAGATGTGGTTGATCATCAGGGCAGCTGCTGTTTCTGCCTTGCAGTTTGGGGCCGGGAGACATTCCACCCATTTAGTCAACAAGCATGTCACGGTCAAAATGTAATTGTTTCCCCTAGAGGAGCGAATCACGGGCCCGATAAAGTCGACTTGCAAATCTGACCATGGCAGTGTCATCCCCCTCTTCTGGAGAGGCGCACGGCGTCTGAGGGATGTTGGCTGAAATTGTGCACACACAAGTCACCCCTTCAAGTATTGGTTGAGGTCCTGCCCCATGTGTGGCCAGTATGCAACCTCTCTTAAGATTTCAAGTGTTATATGAAACCCCCTATGACCGGATGTGGCCGCATCATGGGCGTGACTTAACATCAGGCTTCGGAATGAGGTAGGAACCACCTACCGATCATGGCCAGCTAGGGATTTCCTCACCAACAAACCGCCATGGATTCGGAACATTTTTGGACATTTTATCACCACTTTGAGGTCCTCTTTCCCTATGTAATCGGTATCCGTCAGGGAAAAGTCCTCAGGGTCCTCAATGTGTTGATAAAACATACCAATTATTGGATCCCCATTTTGAGCCGTAATCAAATCAGCATCTGGGGTCTCCTTACTCCATTGTGCAGTTGAGAGTTCATTGTGAGCATTTGTCTGGGACCTAGTGATAGCAGTGACCTGGATTTCCCCCAACAGGGACTCTATCTCAATTAGATCCCCTTGGATGGCTCAAGTTTTGGCCAGCTGATCAGCTAAGTCATTTCCAGTTTTGTCTGGTCCCTTTACTTTGGAATGACCCTTGATCTCTTTTCCAGTAGATGGTCATCCCATTAGAGGTGACCAGATCATCAATATTTTGAATTAACTTCCCATGTTTCAAGGGTTTGTTATTAGCACATAACATGCCTCTGGTTTTCCAGTTAACCAGGTTCTCCACGAATCCGTTCCGTACATAATCCGAATCTTATGACCAGTTTGTGGAGTTGATGTTGGACAGCAGTGAGGATGGCTTGATGCACAGCCATCAACTCTGCCTCTTGACTACTTCGGGGACCAATCTTGTACCCAACGGAGGGTTCTGGGGTCTCATTCACCCATGCATTCCCTACGCCGGCCGCAAGTTTTTTCCCCGTTGTCAAACATGGTAAGAGCCTCCATCCACATAGACAGTGGGCATTCCCTCACACTTGTCTTCTTCAAAGACTTTGTGTGCGGAATTGAGGTAGGCCTCCATGTTGTCCTTGATTTTTAGACTCTCGTCGTCGAGACAGTTTTCTCTGGCACAATCATGCAAGTCAGCCAGACCTTGCGCGAGGGGACTCTTCTTGTTTTGGCGATATCTGACCGCCACAGGAAAGCCTTGCATTGACAGAATCCAGGAAGTAATTCGGTAATTACTCACATTTCCGGCCCGGATTCTGTCACTTTGGAAATATTGCAGAGGCTGGTGTGGAGTCTCCACTATTATGTGTTCCCCCTGGATAAACGGGCGGTAATTCTTCAATGCCCACACTGTTGCCAGGAGTGCCTTCTCACAGTCGTTGAATTTTTCCTCCACAGAGGATAAAGTTTTACTCACATAGGAGATTACTTTATTGACCTTGTTATGCTTTTGGTATAATACTGCAGTCAAGCATGTATTAGAGAACCCTGTCTCCAAGAAGTACTCCTTGTTTCTGACAGTGTAAGCTAGGCATGGCGCTTGTGAGAGGCTTCTTTTGAGTTGTTTTACTGCCTCGGCTTGTTCTGGACCCCACTCGCACTTGAACCCCCCTTCAAAAGATGAACAAGGGGTCTTGTGATCTCTGCTTAGCCCTCAATGAACTTTCTACTGTAATTAGTCAGTCCAAGGAGGCTCCTTAGTTCCCGCAGAGTTGTGGGGTCTTTCAATTTCTGGAGTGCTTCCACTTTCTTTTCCTGGGGACAGAGACCCTGAGGAGTAATCTCATGCCCCAAGAAATTGACACGTATTCTACACCACTGTGCCTTTTGAAAGGAAAGTTTTGCTCCGGCAGCCCTCGACTGTGTCAGAACATAACAGATCTCCGCTATGTGTTCCTCCACAGTTGAGCTTTTGATGGGAACATCATCTACATAGGCCAGGTTACCCCTCTCACCCAGGTCGGGCATGGCCTTATGTAGGAAAATGTTGAATTAATTGCCCGAGTTGATGTATCCGAAGGGAGTCCGGTCCATGTGCACTGCTGGCCCCCAAAGGTAAAAGCCAGCTTGTATTGGTCCTCCCTACTGACAGGTACAGTCCAGTATCCATTGGTCAGGTCTATTGCAGTGAATACCTGTGACCCCTGGATCTGGGCCAGCCATTAGTCAATGTAGGGAAGAGGTCATCAGGAAGTATGGACCTGTTTGTTGAGCTCCCTAAGGTCAGCGCAGTGTCTCCACTGGCCGTTTGGCTTCAATATCCCCAGCACCAGATTATTGAAGGTGCTGTGGACTGGACGGATTATCCCACGGGACTCAAGATTCTTAATTATTTCAGTAAGGGACTCCATTGATGCGAGAGGCAAGCAAAATTGCTTCACAAACACTGGAGTCATGCCAGGGTCTGTGGGAATTGGTGTTGTGTGGTTGTCGATGCAACCACAGTCATATGCGTCCACCGCAAAGAGACCTTGAAAATCCAAGAAAACTTGTTTCAACTTTTGCTTCTGCTCCAGAGTCTCACAGGCATCAGCTAGGTTGACTCTCTTCAGCCATCTGCCTGAAGCCTGGAAAGACTTCTGGTTTTGCTATCTCAGCGGCCTCCTCCAGCTGGATGGAGAAGTCCCTGGTCAGAGTGCTGATTTGGACTGGTGGCTTCAGGTGGGGAAGGAAGTCCTCACGGACCTGGAAAATCACCTCCTCCCTCCTGAAGTCACAAGTCACATCTTCCTTACCATAAGGGCAGGAAGTGTACACCAGGAAGTCCCCCCCCCCATGCCGGGTAAAGATCCTGTCTGGTGTGGTGTTGTCATCACTGTCACTGTCAAAACAGTCCTTGGGGGATTGGTCCTAACAGTACACTTCCTAAATCAATGGGAAAATGTTGGTCATCAACTGCTATTCCAATAATGGTGCCTGCGGCTAGAGTGATACTCTCTAAGTCGCTGTTATCCACCTCTATTGGAATGTTGTCATGTTCTATGTTGACTAGTGGTGTTGGGTTTACCCCCAACCCTTGCTGTTGGAGAGAAGCATTTAGATGAATATAGGCATCAGGATTTTTCAATTTCTGTCCTCTTCACTTCCAGGGAGAATTATCGGGTATTTGCTGGGATGGTGACTTCCTCTTCAATCTGAATTTCAACTAAATAAGGCAGCAGTTGAGCTGACCTAAATGCTTTCTCTGGGTCATCAAAGCCCATGGGATTATCCGCTAATCTGGACCAAGCTTTGAAGTTTATTAGGTCCAAACTAATGACAAAGCGATTGGGAATGTCACTGCCTAAGTAAAAGGCGGCAGTGACATCTCGCACGACCCAACAATTATGGACTATGCTCTTGTTGCCTATGGAGATTTTGAGCATACACCTGCTTGGCAGGAGATGTTTGGAATTGGGTGCTTCCACATCCATTTCCCATTTGTTTATCAGTTTGAATGTGGGAATGGCTGGATCTTTTGGGAGTTGCCGGAACATGGCTTCGCTGATGAAGCTCTTACCGTTGTTCAAACACACTCGGGCGAGAACAGAGTCCTTCCCTTCATTTAAATGAACAGGGATGAACAACTGCTCTCCAATTTGCTGAATATCAGCCAGGCTCTGAGCTGATTTCTCATCTTTCTGGACTATAGGAGTGGGAATGTCTGATTGTGGATTGGTAAAGAATTTCAGAGTGTTTCCTTCCAGTGTGGAATGCTACATTAAACTGGAAGGAAGGTTGATTTTCAGAAATGGGGAGGACCCCCCCCCCCATCACCAGTCTGTTGCCCTACTGCTATTACTGTCACGTTTGGAATTTGGTTGTTCTGGAAGTGAAATTCTACTTGGTCAGATTTTTGTTCAGCCATGTGGCATGTGCCGTTTAAACTAACATGTTTGACACTCTGTTTTAATTTTATTGGTCAGCTAGTCTGGGTCCAGGGGACCTTGTTTACACAGTCTATTAGGGGTGACAACCTTCTCAGGACGTAATTCCCCAGTAAACAAGGGGTGCCCTCTGGAGTCACAACTATGACCGGGTGCTTCACCTTGTGTCACTCCATTTTAATGTCCAAATCCGCAGTCCCCGTGACGGGAATTTCCTTCCCGTCAATGTTCTGAAGTTGTCCAGGAAGAGAGGTGAGAGGAATTTATTTCTCCAGCATTGGATCTTTCATGGATTCACATGCTTAGAATATTCCCCGTCGTCAGGCTGGGAATCCCCGGTACATTATATAGACCCTTTCCCGTAGGAAAACTTTTTCGACGCTTATGCGTCCTATCCACCTCGTTTTGTATCATGCGTGCCCGCGCCGTCAGGACGCCATGGTATAAATACAGGACCCGCCTCCGCGCTCCCTCAGATTTCAACCGTCTTTCAAAGTAGTGGGATCCTCGCGGTTACTGCTAGTCGAAATTAGGTTGTATTTTCGCTTCGGCGACGTTACATTCTGGAATAAATATGTCCGGAAAGGCTTTATTTCGCCCTTGTGCGACATGTGGACTCAAAAAAGTCTATGAAGGTGATGCCCACATGGATTGTATCTACTGTCTCCACCCGCACCACACGGCGGATACATGCGAGATATGCCAGGGTTTCTCCCAAAAAACCCTTAAAGACCGGAAAAGAAGATTGGTCGACTGGCTTAACGACGGAGCGGGTGCCTATCCGGCATCAGAAGTTGGCTCCACGGCCTCCAGGGGCAAGTCGGAACCTCCCTCGAAGAAGGTGCGGCCTGTCGAAAAACGCCCTGCGGACGAGCATACGGGGAAGCATGCTGGGTCTTCCTCATCACACAAAAAGTCCTCCTCATCCTCTAAGACGGAGAGGCAAGCGACATCAAAATCCTCCTCAGGGGACCGTCCTAGGTCTTCCGTGAGTCGAGACTCTCCAGCCGGGAAGTCGGCATCGAAATCAGCTACGAAGTCTAAAGGCCCGGTGCCGGCTACTTGCTCGTCGACCCCGGTGTCGTTGACGATGCCTATTACTATTCAGGCAGCAGCGGTGGGGATTCCGTCGTCGACGGTGACTCAGTCTATGGCCTGGCAGCCAGAGGTTTTTGACCTGGTCCCCCCTGAGGTCCTACTGCAGCCAGATGCGGCCTTGTCGGGGTCGTCGGCGGAAGGAGAATGTGGCACGGTTATACAGCCGTCGGACTTGGGCTTACGGCCTTCCAATACGACGAGTGCGAGTGGGGGTGTGGTCCCTCTATCCTCGACGTTGCTGACCCCCAAACGGTTTTGTCTCTAGATGTGCTTAATACACTTCAGAAGCTCCTGCAGCGTCTGGATACGCAGATCCCTCAGCCTGGCACTTCATCGTCGCTATTTTCTGCACCTTCCGTCGATGAACAAGCTCAAGCAGTTCGCTCGACGACCAAAAGCCCGTCGGCCTCCCAGGTGGTGAAGGATCGTCCTCGAGCGCAGGAGGAGGGTGAGCTATCGGAGTCCGATTCTATACGAGGTGACTCAGGGTCGGACATTTCCCTGTCACCGTCGAGAGACCCAACATGGAATTCGGATGTAGAGGTAGGGTCTACGAGGAGCCAGGCACAACCATCTCCTCCGGATGATGTGGGAGCCTTCCATGCAATGATGGGAAAGGCGTGTTCCGAGTTCGGCTTAATTCCTGAGGAGCAAAAGAAAGACTGCTTTCTTTTTGATCACATGGGTCAAAGGAGGAAATCGGTATTTGCCATCCCAATCCTGGACCACGTGTGGCAAGAAGGCCTCAAGACGATGCGTCATCCGTTCTCGGAGCCGGCTATAAAGGGGCGTATTGAGAAAAAGTTTAAAGCTCTGGAGTCCACTCCAAAATGTCTAACATCACAGCGTCTGTCAGACTCTGTGGTATCGGCGGCAGCGGCTAGGAAGGCCAGAGTACAGCAAAAATGTTCAACCCCACCAGAAAGCGAGGCTAGGAGGCAGGACGCCTTTGGAAAAAAGGTGCTCTCAGTCGGCGCCACGACGGTAAGAGCAGCCAACTCCTTGGCGATTGTATCACGATACGATAGGGAGATGTGGCATAAAATAGCCCCTATCCTAGACCATCTGCCGGAAGAACATCGTAAAGCAGCCATGTTGCTAGCACGAGATGGTGAGGAGGCCTCGAACCACGCAATTAATATTGCGGTTGACCTAGCAGAGTCTGGTTTCAAACAAATCAATCATGGTGTAGTACTACGTCGACAAGCGTGGCTCAAATGTACTACTTTCAGACCTGAAGTCCTAGACATGCCATGTGAAGGAGAACATCTGTTTGGAGACAAGGTAGATGAAGCCTTGAAGGGGATGAAAGAAGACACGGATACCGCTAGGTCTCTCGGCGCCCTCCAGACAGGTAGAAGTTTTCGCTCCTTTCGCACCTTCAGGGGTGCTTCTGGAAACTCCCGCTTTGGAGCCTCTAGGGACCGTGGATTTAACAGGCCCTCATACTCCTCACAGGGTTACAGACGTGCATCCCAGTCGGCACGTAGAGGCAGAGATTATCAAGCCTCCAGACGACGCGGCTCGGGTCCCTCGTCGACGAAGGACAAGCAAACCAGCAACCAATGACGGCCTTCGGAACGTCCTGGGGGGTCGAGTCTCATCATATCGACCAATGGAAATGCATCACCACAGATCGATGGGTTCTGGACACGATTCGCATGGGTCATGCGCTACAATTCAAAAACAAGCCTCCAAGTCTTCCGCCAGTGTTTTTGTCCCAGCCCCACCTTCGAGTTCTACGACAAGAGGTGGCGCTTATGCTGCACAAAGGAGCGGTAGAACGGGTTCCTGTGGCACAGGAAGGACAAGGGGTTTATTCCCGGTTCTTCGTTGTCAAGAAGCCAAATGGAAAATGGAGGCCCATTCTCGATCTGAGGGTACTCAACAAATGGCTAAAGAGCTTAAAATTCAAAATGCTAAAGCTCCAGGAGGTTATCAGGTCAGTGCAACCCATGGATTATCTGTCGTCGCTAGACCTTCAGGACGCATATTTTCATATCCCAATACGTCCACGACACAGGAGATATTTAAGGTTCGTCGTCGGGCGAAAGCATTTTCAGTTCAAGGTCCTCCCGTTCGGTCTCAAGTCCTCCCCCAGGACGTTCACCAAGTGTTTGGCCCCTATAGCGGCCCATTTAAGAAAGGACGGTCACCATGTCTATCCCTATCTAGACGACTGGCTGGTCAGAGGTTCGTCCATGGGACAAACACGAAACAGTCTGGGGGCCACGATGTCCCTCTTACAGGAACTGGGCTTCGCGATAAACTTCAGCAATCCTCCGTAGAGCCTTCGAGGACCTTGGTTTTTCTAGGAGCGGAGTTTCATACGCACACAAGCCTTGTAAGACCATCCAGCGAAAGAATACAGAAGCTACAAAGCAAGGCGTCGGAATGGAGATGCGGTACCAGGGTGTCGGTGCGCAAATACATGTCCCTGCTAGGGACCATGTCATCCTGTATTCCGTTGATAAACAACTGCCGTCTGTTTGAGGCCTTGTCAGGAATTTCTAGAGGACCGTTGGGCGCAGAGCCAAGGTCGCTGGTCCGACAGACTGGTCATCGACGAACAACTGGTACAAGCACTCTGTTGGTGGAGAGTTCCTACTCATCTAACGAAAGGAATGCCCCTGGTGGAACCGGAGTTCCAGAAGACGGTGGTGACGAATGCATCGCTGAGCGGATGGGGAGCTCATCTGGATACGTTGCAGGTGCAAGGCCGGTGGTAGTTACAAGAGTCCTCCCTGCATATCAACCTGCTAGAACTGAGAGCAGTGCGGTGGGCTCTAAAATCTTTTCTTCCTCAATTGAGGGACTCTGTGGTGCGTGTAATGACGGACAACACGACTACAATGTTTTACCTAAGGAAACAAGGAGGAACACGTTCCAGGTCCCTGTCGACGGAGGCACAGAAAATC
This sequence comes from Ambystoma mexicanum, assembly GCF_040938575.1. NCBI lineage: Eukaryota > Metazoa > Chordata > Amphibia > Caudata > Ambystomatidae > Ambystoma > Ambystoma mexicanum. The sequence goes on along the minus strand of NC_090923.1, from coordinate 1,063,386,982 downwards.
TGGCATTGGGCCCTGCAACACAACATGCAAATCTTGGCGTTCCACCTGCCAGGTGTGAGAAATGTGGAGGCCGATGCCCTCAGCAGGGAAATGAACGAAGTTCACGAATGGGTGCTGAACGACCAGCAACTACAACACGTATTCAAGAAGTGGGGACATCCTTCCATCGATCTGTTCGCGACGAAGGACAACAGGAAATGCCCGCAGTACGCAAGCAGATGGCCTCAGCAGGGCTCACTGGGGGATGCGTTCTCCTTCCCATGGACGAACAAATTCCTGTACGCATTTCCTCTTATCCGGAGGACGTTGCAATGGATCCTCAAGTACCCATGTCGGGTGATTCTGGTGGCCCCATATTGGGCCAGACAGGTGTGGTTTTCAGACCTGCTGCACCTAGCGGCGGCGGAGCCAATGAGGTTCCGGAAGATCCCCAACCTTCTGTCTCGACAGGAGGGTATCGTTTGGCACCACGACCCGGACAGCCTCAAGTTTACGGCCTGGCTCCTGACTTCGCTGAATTTGGTCAGCTAACGATTCCGGAGGAGTGTCGTCGTATTCTGCAGGCGGCAAGAGCACCTTCCACAAACACTTCATACTCGTACAAATGGAGGAGTTTCTGTCAGTGGTGTGTGGATCAACCAGGTTTGGTTCCGCAGTCGATTACGCCGGAACAGCTCCTTCCATACTTGCTGTTCTTAGCTCAAAAGGGCCTATCGGTGTCGTCGATAAAAGTACACCTGGCCGCCATCTCCAGGTTTACACGTCAACGACATTCCGCACCATTATTCAGCGACCGCCTGATTAAGCACTTCCTTAAAGGTTTGTTTCGGAGTTTCCCTCCCGAGAAGAAATTTCCTCCGGCGTGGAGCCTCAATCTGGTGTTAGCGTCTCTTATGAAACCTCCTTTTGAACCAATGTCATCATCGTCTCTAAAGTTTTTGTCGTGGAAATTGGCCTTCCTGGTGGCCATCACTTCAGCCCGACGTATTTCGGAAATCCAAGCTCTAATGGTAGACCCACCATACTTACGATTTTTCAAGAACAAGGTGGTCCTTGCCACTAACCCACAGTTCATACCGAAAGCTCCTTCAGTGTTCCATAAACATTCCTCTATTGTCTTACCTACGTTTTTTCCAGAGCCATGCTCGGGAGCGGAGCGCACGTTACACACATTAGACGTGAAAAGGGCTCTCAAGTTTTATCTTCATCGCACGCAACCTTTCAGGGAAACGAGCCAGTTGTTCGTGGCCTATGGTTTGGGTGCTAAAGGCAAAGCCATTTCAAAGCAAGGACTGTCAAGATGGGTATCGTCTACCATTTCGTACTGCCATTCCAAGGCTGGAAAGCCTCTTCTGCGACGCCCAAGAGCTCATTCACTAGAGCGGCGGCATCGTCGACGGCGCTGTGGTCTGGAGTCCCTCTGGGGGACATCTGCATGGCGGCTACCTGGGCGGCTACCCACACTTTTACCCGCCATTACTGCCTGTCACAACAACATGCCGAAGATACTCGGATGGGACAGGCGGTGCTTCGACACCTATTCCAATAAGGTAAGCCCCGGTTGAGGGGTTAGATCTTGTTGCAATTATGATTGCATATTGTTCGTTTTCTATGTTAACAATGGCTGATGTGTACACGACCATAGGGAACGGGCATTGTGAGGAAAGTATGTGGGTTTGCATGCACGCCTCCTCTTTTCGGGATGGTACTGCTATGTAATCTATTCTAAGCATGTGAATCCATGAAAGATCCAATGCTGGAGAAGGGAATACTTTCTTACCTGTAACTCCATTTCTCCAGCATTGGTATCTTTCATGGATTCACATGCGCCTGCCTGCCTCCCCTGGGCATGCAAACTGGTTCCCCCACTACTTTGGGGGCCGAAATCTGAGGGAGCGCGGAGGCGGGTCCTGTATTTATACCATGGCGTCCTGACGGCGCGGGCACGCATGATACAAAACGAGGTGGATAGGATGCATAAGCGTCGAAAAAGTTTTCCTACGGGAAAGGGTCTATATAATGTACCAGGGATTCCCAGCCTAACGACGGGGAATATTCTAAGCATGTGAATCCATGAAAGATACCAATGCTGGAGAAATGGAGTTACAGGTAAGAAACTATTCCCTTCTCCCCCCTTCCTGAATTCAGTTTATCGAAGGCCTTTTTGGACAGAAGGGTAGCTTGGGATCAAGTGTCCACCATTGCCAAAATTGTACCCTGCCCCTGTACCTGCACCGGGGCATAATATCTTCCCTCCTTCTCCATAAGGGGGCACAGATAATGTACATTTTTGGACAACTGGTGGTTAATTTTCTAGTTTTGGACATTGAGATAGAAGAGATTTGGGCAAAATTCTGTGGAGAGCCTAGGGAATCTGAAAGAAAAAGGTGGCAACTAGAGATGGGAGAAGTTTTGAGTTCCCCTGGTTCCGGTTCTGGCCCCCCCCCCTTTTCTGGAGGCAGTCGCCAGGATGGGTTTGAACCAGGAGATTTTCATGCTGTTGGTTCTGGGATTGGATGATGGGCAGCGCTAGCTCAGTCCCCACATCTACCCAGTCTGGATTTGAATCCTTTGGGACCCATTTTTCCTTGGGAAGAGTTCCCCGTCTCTGAAGGAGAAGATCCTTTTCCCAGGATCCTCTGAGGATCCATCTCCTTCAATTTGGAAGATCTGTACCTCCTCCACAAAATGGGTCTGTTTGGGTCCTTTGTTTCTCCTAACACCCCTCTGCTCCTTGGCAGACTTTCAGGGGCAGGAGATTTTGGTTCCGGTTCCTGGGTTTCCAGGGGCTTTTTACAAGTGGGGAAGGAAGCTTCCTCCAAGGCTTTACACCCCCCTTCCCCTTGTGCCTCCTCCCTGGGAACCGGTGGGTTGTCTGGGTGCTGCACCGTCATTGTTCTGGAGCACCAGGTCCAGAGTTTGGGGTGTTCTGGGCCGGCATGCTCATCTGAGGGTTCTGCTGAGCCCTCAGCATGTGACCCACGTCCTGTGCTATGTTTTGGACCTGGCGCTCTAGCTGTGAAACCTGCTCAGGCTGATACAGGGTTCTCCTTTCTCCCCTGGGCTGATCCCGGGAAGGGTAGCTATCCCTTCTCTGGTAATACCCCGGTTTGGGAAGATTTGGGTACCCCTCCACCCTTGGCCTCCCCTCTCCAGGATTAGGTTGTCTGGGCTCAGGAAAGTGGGGAAAGAAGGATGGGTTGTTCTGGGTTTGGAAAAGTTCTGCCCAGGATTTGGGGAATTTCTGCCCTCCTGTGGGAAGTGAGGAGGGACGTTCCCTGGGTTAGGTGCTTGGTTGGAGCCCCCCCTTGGGCAGGAGGAGTCCACACATGACCCAGGATGGGTCTGTTCCCCTTGTAGCGGGGACTTGCATAGTCAGGGGAGTGAGGGATCCCATTTGTGGGACTACCTCCTTGGCTCCCTGTGACTGGCCCGAGGTCCTTCTGGGCTTGGGGTTATTCTGCTGGGCAGGCGGGTTTTTAGGCCCCCCCATCTCCAAATCCAAACTGGGCGCATCTCGGCCACCTTAGCAGCAGCAGGCATGTTGGTTGTTTTGGGGCTTTTTTGGGCATTCTTGTTTTCTATGGGCTTTTGCACCTCATAGATTCGGGTGGCCTGTTCAATGACCCAGTCTAGTGATCTTTTCTCATGAAAATCTCTCACTAGCTGGGTCTTGATGTACTTTGGTAGAGCATGGAAAAAAGTATTGACAAATTCTTTGCGGTCCGTGCGCACCCTTTTGGTGGTCTGTGCAAAGGCACGCTTTAACTCCTGCACATATTCTTGTGGGGAATGATCCTCCCCACATTGCAAATTGTAGGCTGCCTTGCAAGCCTCTTGGGGATTCCTGTGAACAGAAAAATTCTTCAAGATGGCCGCCCTCTATGTGGACCATCTTGAATGATTTTGGTCCTCCAGCCCCGCAAAGAAACTGAAGTATTCTGGTGAGAATGTCCATTTCACATACTGAATGCAGCTACTGCTATCTTTGAAATGGAAAGTTTCCATCATCTGCTCAAAGAGCTCTAAGTGCTCCCAAACAGAATACTTAGCGTGCTTATGTTAAGGCGTGATGACGCTCCTTATTGCCTTGATCTGTTTTAAGGGGTCCTTAAGCAAGGCCCTTTTTTTGCCTTATTGGCCTTCCTGGTTCAGGTAACTCTGGTCCAATCAGCCCGTCTGGTCTTCTAGGTTCTCCCGGATTCTGCGATCCTGGGAATGGCTGGCAGAATGTGGGGACCTAGTCTCCTGTGTCCTAGGGCACTCAGAGGAGTCTTCTGATTCCTCCTTGCTCCCAGGATTTGATGGGTACCCCCCCCACTGTCCTAGCTGGGCAGAGGTTTTCAGGATGCCCTTAGTGGGCCTACTGCCCTGGAGTTCCCCACTAAATTTTACTGTACTTGGGTACCCATACCCAGATGCCCGCCTATCCATTCCTGGGAGGTGCTGGTCTATGAGCCCCATAGTTCTGACTGGATAGTAATCTGCCAACCCCGTGGCCCTGGGATCATGTGCGCCAGTGGACATGGGGGGGGGTGGCAGAGTCCAGGGACTGGGAGAGATGAAGGCCTCTGGTCCTAGGGTTCCTGAGGTTATGCTTGGGTGTTTCCCTTTTCCAGCAAACCTCATCTCTATCAGCCCCTGCTCCCTGTTGCAATGCAAGAGCCTGCGCTTTCTGTTCCTCAATCAAGGCCTTACTAGTCTCTGTCAGTCTCTCTTGCATGGCTACCTGCCTGTGGAGCCTATCATTTTTCTCACAGAGAGCCTCATTTTCTCTGTGTGCTTCCTGGTTTGTCTTTGAGTACTGGGCCAGTCTTTGCTGCAGGAGGGTTACCTCCTGAGTCCCGTCCCTACTGGCCTGCTCCTTTCTTGCCAGAGCATCTTCCACCCTCCTGGTGTGCTCTAACAATCTATCATGCTCTTTTTGGAGGTCACCCAGTCCCCGGAGGGCCAGGTGATTTTCTTCCAGTTTCCCTTTTAAGTGACAGACTTCCTGGCCTAAGGTGTCCCTTTCCTGAGCAAGATCCTGCCTCTGTGCCGCCAGGTCGTCCCTCTGTCTTTGAAGGGCACCAGCTTTCTGGCGCTCTTCATCAAAATCTGCCTGGGTGACCAGGTCTTTCAGAATTAATTTGTTGCTCTGCCTTTTCTCTATCTAGGTGGCTTTGCAGGGTGGCTACCTGCTTTGTGCATGCCCTGTTGAAATCCAGTTGTTGCTCCAGCTTTTTCTGGCTCAGCAGTAGGGAGTCTAAACCTTCTTGGTAATCCTTCTGCAAGGCCAGAATTCTGGTATCCTGGTCTGCCTTTTCCTGCTGCAGGATACCCATTTCCTCTTTTATTTTAACTATATACTGCCTGCTTTCATTTTCTGACTCCTGGCTCCTCTGCTCAGAAGAGTCCAGATCAGATTGGGCCTTTTCTAATGCCATCAGTTGCCTACTTGCCAGATCTTGGCCTTCAGCAAATTTGTGCTGCATGGCTCCGATAGATAAATATAGATATGCCGCTATCTTGGCAATCTTATTTTGCTCATCCTTGGCCTTAGGGGCCATATATAGTCCACTCAGGGCCACATGTAAGGGAACCTGATCTCTCCAGATATCTAACCCTGTTGCAGTGATCTGTTGTGTGATTGCCTGCAACCACACATTCTGGTCCTGTTCAGTCCAATCACCTCTCACAAATAACTTATGTAAAAAGTGTTCTCTAGCTAGCTTGATGTCTACCAATATCGCCATTTCGGAAATAGTAATTTCCTTCCTGATTTACAGAAGTTTATTATTTTATCTTTGCAAAACAGACCATTTCCTTAGAGCATTCCCTTTTGAGGGGTGCTTTTACAGTGTAACACAGCGTGGTAGCCCAACAGGATTTATGTATCCTGTCAGTTAGCACACTGTATTAAGCTGAAAAAGTGGTAGATCTAATCCAGAAATCCCGCTACGAGCCCCCAATCTGTGTGATTTCAATCCAGCACTCCAACTAAATCAATGCCTAGTATGGGATGCCCAATGGAAACCCTTATTTATATATTTTTATGTCAAAAGTTCTTTTAATTCTGGATGATGTACCCTTATATAACGCCCCTCTCTTCGAATTCCCCCGGTCTCACTGAACCAATAATAGGTTTGTTTTGCAAATTAAGATTTATTTGAAGAATTGAACAATATATATATCACACTTTGATAAATATGGATAATATCTGAATATCACACTTATGAATATGAACAATGATCAGCAATGGGTAATATGACAATATCAACTATCTCTTTAATCAATTAGGAGTAGGAATCGGAAGAATAATGTAGCAGAGAATACTTTGTATGGGTTCAAGAAATTGCAATGATAGGAAGGAATGCAACACAGAAATAAACTTGATATATGAATACAACCAAAGACAATATAATCACTCTTTCCCCCTGTTGTTTCTCCCCCCAATATGCAATATGAAGAGATGAATGAGGGCACACAGATACCAGGAATAACAATCAACAATTGCAGTTTCAATCCCGATTTGCTCCCTGAGCAAGCTTAGAGAGAACAGTAATGATTTTAAAACAGGTCAATTGCTTTTAAATGTGGTTTAATTGAATGGGAAAAATGCTAAAAATTATTTTAATTCGCTTAATGGGATTCAGAACTAGTGAGAGTGGCTTTGGATTGGTTCAGGTAGACACTAGCAATGATTGTTGAATGGTTAGCAGATGGAAAACGAAATTCAGAAGTTGAAAACAAGAAATAGTTGTTTTTACAGGTGGTGTCATTGAGCCAAATGCAAATTCGCGGCAACTTTTGCACGTGCGATTACGGAACGAATATAAGGAAGTGGAATGTTTTGGGTTTGTTTGAAAGCTGAGTATGTTAGCTATAAAAGACATTTAAATTTTGTTTCTAGGACGTACGGTTCAAAAGTTAGAGGTTTTAGTGTAGGTCGATTTTTCTCAAAAGGAGTCAAGATTTCTAATGAAATTGCACTTTGAATTACAAACAGGTTGGCTTACATAACAATTATCACAGGATTAGATGGATGAGAAAGGATTCAGAATGGACAAAAGAGATTCTACAATGCAGTCTGGATATGTTGGAATGGGTTGGATGGATTACTTTAAACTAAGAGATGACTATGGACAGTTATACGCTAAATACTCACAACTCTGGTTTTGGAATGGAATGGGCCCGTCAAAGATCTGGTCAAGGGTTTGGACTTCACTCGCCACTGGACAGGACCAGGACACCGGGACTCTGCTCTCAGCAAGGCATTCTGGTCTGCACGGCCTCTTGGACTGGATCTGACGGGTTCTGGGTTACAGCTCTGCTGGATTGGTCTGGATCTTGGGATCTAGCACGGGTTCTTGGCCAGAAGCAAAACAGCTCAGCCAGGCTGTTAAATGGTTTAGTTAGGCCTTTTGGAAGTTAGGGGTTAAATCAGGTTTGCAAGGTTTTTTAAAGGCCTGCTGAAAAGGGTTCAGCTTTTTTGGATTAGGCCTCTGCTTCAGGGTTCTATAGTCTGGTTCTAGAGTCTGGATCTGCAGTCTGGTTCTGGAGTCTGGATCTTCCTACAGGGTGCTTCGCCAGTGGGTCAGTTGATTGTGTTTCTCTGGGTCCTCAACAGTCCCTATTTATCCATTTTAGTGGATGGGGAGGCTGATTATCTATGCCCAACCCTCTAAGGATCTGATAGGTCAGAGAATTCCCCTTATCCTGATTGGAGAAAGGAACAGTGTGTCATAGAGTGTCACTGTGTTTAGGGTCCAGGAGAAATCCCACCCCTTTGCTTTTACTTAGAAAATCTATTTTTCCCAAATAACATATTTCCAATATGCTCAACTTGTTAATAATACATATACACATCACAGATTGCCTAAGGTACGTTTCTGTCAAAATCTTATCTTCCTACGAGTTCTGGTTAATAAATGACAATTTTTTGCGCTTTTGGTTGGTTACACATTTTCGGATCGGTACAATTTTTTATACATACATGCACATACCATCTGGGCATATTCCTGTAATTTTTCATGTTCCTAACATAATCACAATTGCTAGAATATGAACAATTTCATGGTTCAGTCTCTGAATGTCTCACAGAATCCAGATTAGTTTTAAACTGTGAGCGAATTTTTCACTTTAATGAAAAACATATTTTTGTCAGTTCGGTACAATATTTTGTCTTTTCCTTAACATATATTTAGTCCAATTTCAAATCCACATTTTCAGTCTGGCCCGCCTCCAAAGCTTGGCTGAGTCAGAGAGTCACATGGCTTGTCTTCCTGCCAGGGCAGTTGATGTCAGTCGCACCCGAATTAGCATTTCCATTCAGTTCACGGACTCCATTGTCTCTTTCCCAGAACAGCAGAGAAAGTCTCCTCCCCTTCTCATTAGCATCCCAATGCAATATCCTCTCCTTTTGGCGGGAAGGAACAGGGTGGGGTGTTCTCAGGGGAAGAAAGCTTCTTTGACATTTTAGCTGATACAGGTTATCTTTTGGTCAATTGTGACATAGTTCCTTGTGAAAAATTACAGTTACAAATTTAAAATCAGCAAACATATCTTCAATTCCAGTCTTTTTCAACATGAAAATCAATGTGTGGCACCCTATATTGCATTTGATGGATGTCCCTTCCTTGGCATATTTAGCATTTGAGGCACAGTTTCTCCCGTCAGATTTAGAAATCGCCAGTGTCTGACAGAGGCGAGTAACGGTATTGCACCCATTTTTGACAGATTTCTTTCCAGCAACCATCTTCAAAAGTGGTTCAGATAACCTACTTCTGCTGACATTATATTTAGGTGAATTCTTTGAGTAGAATGATGTTCAACACCCAACAGGAGGTAGGATTTTTTGGGTGGTTTGTGAGCCATGATTTTTGCACATTTGACAACCAGGAAAAAAACAGATTTTCAGACAGCTCTGTGTTTCTTTTGCAATCAACCTTGCTCTGTGGGCAGCCAAATGATGGGTTTTGGCAGTGGTCTCCTGTGTTACCACTGACATAGGAAAAAGTGGGTGGCGGCCTATTTTTCAGATTTGTACTGCGCAATTTTGGGTGATTTTTAGCGAGCAGCATGCTTTCCGGCGGCCTTTCTGATGTTCCTGATGCAAGCACAGTAATGTTGCAGGGCCTGGACTAGTGGGTTGAAACATCCCACAATTCAGACGCAACTGTATGCAGAGCCCACAGAAACTACAGGGAATCTAAAGAACATTTCTCTGAATTAAGTTTTGAACCCAACTGATACCTGCCCCCTATTTTTTTGGACCCAATATTTTAGGGATACAATGCAAATTAGTATTATGGTGTCACTGTCTACATGTTGTGTAGAAGTACCTTTTTCGTTTCAAAATGTGTTCCTCCATGTAATTCTTCAATCCAGATACTGAAGATTGTTTTAGCAAATTGAACAATTAACCTAGTATGGTAAAAAATAGAGCATCAGAAAATCAAGACTGTATCTCAATATAGGAGTGTCCTTCTTGACCAGCCTCCCATGGCCTTAATCTGCCCAGTAGCACCGGGCAGCGGATGGGGGAGCCCGCAGTGACTGTTGCAGGGGGCCAAGTTGTCATGTGTAAGGAAGGCATGGAATCGACAGTAAGATAGAGACACAAGTGACCACAGTTCAAGGGTGTTTATTGAACTTCAAAAAGGGTTTGAAAAACACCAATTATAATCTTAAATCTACAGATGGGAGCAAGCTACGACCATCAAATAATAATGCAGTCCTAGTGGTGTCTTGTCAAAATAAAAGGGTCTATACTAATAAACCTATTGCCAATCCTTGCCTCCAAATACAAATAGTGTGGGAAACAATGTTATGAAAAAAAAAAGTGTTCAAGAAATAATATGTCAGGATGTTCAGGCCGTGGGCCTCCATTCCCCACATTTTCAGCAAGGGACAAGGCGGTACACTCGAGCTTAGCACAGTCTCTGGCTTCTCTAGCACGAGGGTGCAGTTCAAACATTAGCATCAGGGCCTTCTGTGCCCAAGTCGCTTTGCCTTTGAAAGTCTCTTCTTTCTGAGGGCCTGATGCAACGAACAAACCAGTTATTTTCCTCCTAGGATTTCACATGTACTCTATTTCTCAGGTGATTCTCTAATCACCTCATATCCCCCCTCATCCGGGTTCAGATCCCCTTTCGACACAATGTTCAACTTTGTGGGTGTATTCCTGTGCAACCCGGACAGGAATCAGATGCACTTCAATTCACTTTAACACAAACTTGCTTTATCCCAAAGGCTTTCAATTGATCTCCCTCCTTCGGGCTTGGATCAACTTTTTCTATGTTGTCATCAGCTTGCTTGACAGTATCAACATCAAAGACTTTCGATTATGCACAGGATTTTGCTAGACCCATCGCAGAACCACTTCGATGTACAGTTCTTTTGCCATTCTTTCACCTTTCTTAACTCTCAGTTAGATACCCTACAGAGACTTTCGAATGAGCACCCAGGCAGTGCCGGACCACTCTGTTAAGGGCATCTGTCTATCGGTTTCAAAGTTCACTCACTCATCTGTTCACTTTTACTCACGTTGGTTATCACATGTGTTTCATACACTGTTTGCTTCAGCGTTCACCACACAATGTTGCTGCTTGCAACCTTGGCTTCAACACAGCCCGGTCTGGTATCAGTCTCCCCGACTCACTGGCTGTGAAAACCTCCCTGGCGCTGCTTTGTTGTAGGAGCCAAGGACAGCACTAAGGCTGCAAGTGATTTTCCCTGCCTTGACTATTGACACGGCAAGGCCCCAGGTACCTCCGACACACAATGCAGGATTCTTCAGCCTTTCTTCCTGGTCTTACGGTTTTTATTTTTGAAGGTTCATAAAAGTAACGGTTCCTCGTCAAAAAGGTCAAGGGCACTTCCCTCCACAATCCACTTCTGGTTTGCCCTCTTTCGCCTTGTATTAAACTGCAATTTTCTAACTACTGCTTCCTCTTGTGTTTTGCCTTGCTCAGAGTGTGCACTTGTGCTCCTCCTTTTAATATGGGGAGAGATAATCGGTGTCAGGTGTGCACAATTAAGTGCCTGACTTTCCCTAATCTCATTAGCGGGACAACTTGAGGCTGGTTGGTGCTAGTCTTTCCTCTGTGTCGTAGGGTGTTTTATATGGGTAATCTTTACTACTGCCAGTCATCTCTTCTTCTTCACAGAAATGTGTGAAGATGGGGAGGGGAAGATGTTATGCGTTTGGGAATGTCCCAAAATGGTAGAGGGTTTGTGCGATTGTGGGTAACTGCAAGAAGGGGGATACTGCGTCTCGCCATCATGTGTCTCTGCCCCACTCCCCAAGGACCTATCACTCGGGTGATACTCCCGCACTTGTCCACCCCAGGATCTGGTGCCAAAGGTGTTAGCTGTACCCTGGCCACCTGAGCAAAGGATCCCTGTGGTTTGGGCAGTGAAACACCTTCTAGTTTTTCACATATGCCAAGGGCAGCTGGGCCACCCCTGGGCCATGGCACCTGTCAGCCCATCCAGGAGCCAGACCGGACGTGCCCAGTGACATTCAGGGCCCAGGCAGTGTGATGGGGCTGCCCGGGCTCACAAAGAATAGCACGACCTGCATGTGGGGGAGGAGGGCGGGCCATTAGCATCCAAGTCCTCACATGCTGCATATGCAAGGTGCAGCCCAGGAAGTGAAGCATGGGCGAGCGGTAAAGCCCCGGGTTGGCTTTGGTGGCCAACCTGGGTGAAGAGGAAGGAGGTGGAGGAAGTCCCAGGCTGCTCCATTCAGCGTCCCAGGTGAAGAAAGTCCCTGGACTCCTAGCAGAGCAGCCCGGTTCAAGAGCTGTTGGGCTGTGGCACGTGTCAGTGATCATGGCGACATCCCCATAGCAATAGGGTCAGTACCAGAATCCAAGATGGTGCCTGGGTGCGACAGTGAGATCAGGTGGGCCCCCCAGCCAACAGGGCCTACACAGAATATTGTATATACCGTGGGTGTGGCAGTGAAGTGTGGGTGGCTCCAACTCACGCAGGGGGCCACCCAAGATGCCATGAAGAGTGCAGCCTGTGTTGCGAATGCGGGTGGCCACGTGTGGCAGGCTTTGCCACCCTGAACGGAAGAGCAGGGGCTAGGTGCCCCAGTCATCAGCTAAAGATAGAAGAGGGGTAAGGCCCCACCCATCACAAGAGAACAGGCCCAAGTTACCAGGAACAACAAGCGAATCTCTGTTTATGGCCCTGCACCAGCCCTACACATGCCTACCTAGCCCTACACCCCAAAGGACAGACAGCAAGGTTCTTGAGAAGGGGTGTCTGACTGTAGCAGTCATCCCATTGTGATAGTGTTTTATGTTGTATGTATGTTGTGAGTCTAGGTATATATGTACATAGTTATGTGTATATTTATTTAAGCATTGTTATATAGGTTAAGTAGGGTAGAACGTTTAGATGGACATTATAATAAATTGGGGGTTAGAGGGGAGGTACTCTGGTGTGAGGTAGTGGGATAGGTCACTTAGCAGTATGGGATCTCCCACGGAGGCCATGCTTTGGCCTCACACTCCATGTGGGTGGTGCTTGAGGTTAGGAAGAGGAGCTGTTGTGGCAGACTCACCCTACGGGTCCATGAGACCCCTCCAAGGAAGGTTGAGCTGACGTAGTCTGTCCCCGCTTAGATGGGGCTCACACCAGGGGAATCCTAGGGTAAAGTTTTAAGATCTGAAAGTGTTCAATAAAGAAGGGGCCCTCTTAGGATCCCTATAAAAAAATTCCCTTTGGTGTCTGTGGCCATTAGTCATCTAAAAAATTGGGTGTAGGCCATCTCCTGTAAACGGCTATTTTATTTTAGCAGCACCCCTACCTACCAAGTGGGCTGGGGTTTGGGGGTGGTGGTATCCATGGGAACTGTGCCTGCTCTGGGAGGGGGAGGGTTCACGCTTGCATGGACCAGGACCAGGAAACGCGGGCTACAGCAGACTTTTCTAAAGAATTTTGTGATGGGAATTTTATTGCATTATTCACCAAAAGAAAGTTGGGAAGACCCATCGTACCTTTCCTTTTTTGCATGTTTAAAGAAGTAGCTATTACAATCGGTTTCAGTAAATGGATTCTTTCCTAGTCCATCAATAAAACCGAAGAACCCCATTGCAGCACTGTCATTCTTGACCTTTGATTACGTCTGTCTCGGTAATCCGAGCACCATTGATCAAGGGTGAACTCCTTTACGTCTATAGCTTGCTGTTGGTTCATTGCACTGACCATATTAGCTTCACATTAATCATGAATAGCACCGTTGTTGGTCACCTAATTACCTTGAAACCTAGTACCTGGTGATTTGAGATGTCAAACTTTTTCCAGTAAATGGTTGTGCCCTTTTTAGTCCCCATTTCCTCATGCTTCAAGTATGTTTGATATCCCCTGTGCTTGGAAATTACCATTCCATTACCTATTGGAATCTGTGATGGCCATAGTTCTCTGATCCCATATTTGAACGCAAGATATGCAATACCAGTTCACTCCCTTGACTGGTCTGATCACCTTCGATGTGAGACTAGGAGAGACTCTGCTCTCTATCTGGAGATGGGAATTCCCATAAAATATGTCACTCTGGCATGTTCCTGTCATGCCAAGCTATGTAAGGTTTTGCTTCCATTATCGGTGGAAAACCAGTTCATTCTTATTATTGGTATATTTTACCTTCATACCCCAGCCATTTAATATCCAGGTAAAGACTCTTGCGCACTCTCCCGGTTGCAGATCTACCTGCAGATTCTCAGTAAGGCTCATCTCATGGGAACTCCCAACAACGGATCACCTTTTTATTTTTTTTGTTTTCTATTAGGTTTTTGAACATAGTAATCTTGGCACATAACAATTAAGTCAACAATACTCTAAAATAATCAGCATTAAGATTTCTAAGGCTGTGAGACAGTAAATACAAATCAACCGCGAGAAAGGGTGCATTTAAGAAGTAAATCTGAGTTTTATGTATTTTTGATTCACACCTCCCCTTGACATGAGAATATGATCTGCATTATTAAAATCGGCATCAAATTCTCTGAGATTATAGCTTCACTAACCTGCCTCTGTCTTATTTATGCAAATTTAACACCACCAAATCACACTCCACTGATAGCGGATGCTTTTGAAATCTAAAATGCCAATGTACCGGTTATGCGCTTTTATGTTATGCAACCTTAACTTTTATTGTGAAATTTGAACTTCATTGAATCAAACTATAATAGTAATGGTCGTTCATATATTGCATGCCACAGTCATTGTCGTTTGTTGCTTGGCTTATTGCTGTCAACACCACTTTTATTCATAGCTTCGAATCCTCAGTCTGTATTTGTGCTAGTGCATGACACCTTTCGATGAATCCTGCACATTCCCATGTTCTTTCCTTGCAGCTTCTAAACTCGGGGCATATTCTCTGGCATTTATGTTTGTTCCTCCTGATTTTACCTAAGCATTGATGTGTACCTTTTTCGTATGACTACTGATCTGTGTAATGCCTTCATATTATAGGCTTTATGCTTTGGTTGCACCTTCTATTGTTGAAATGTCTCCTCTACCTATTTTAGAGCATCAGTGTCCTGAGGGTGGTGTGACAATTCTGGCAATGCCATCACTGATTCTCTGGAGGGAAGCTTGTCTTATGCGGCCAGGGAAAGGCAGAAGCTACATGACTGTGCGCCTCGGAGAGACTATCTGTGGGAGGACCATGCAGGGGAAGACAAACTCCAGAAAGACAGGAAATCACGAAGAAAATAGTGTTGCAGTCACAATCCCCAGTGAGACCTATGTGCCACTGCAACATGCCTGTATGGCTTACTGTGATGTATATAAAGAGTTCAGTTTTCCTAGCCAACAACCCCATTAACCTCCTCCCCAAGTAATTATAAAAATGTAATTATTGTTTATCTATAATGTGCTTAATACCGAAGAGGTTTCTAAGCGTGGACCTGGGATTCAAACCTTTTCTGCTCTGTGTCGTCTTGCTTCCAAGATGAGCACTTTGCCACTGAGCTATAGTAACATGCCGGGAAGTACTGAGATGAGGAAGAGGGATCAAGCAATGAGGAGGACTAGAAGCGGGAAGGCAGTGCTGCGTTGTAGTCTTTGGAGAGACATGGTCAATGCCGGGAAGTTTAAAGTTGACCCAGCTGACCTGAATCATGGAGTGAGGCAGAGACAGAAACTGTTGGCGGCTGGCTCTGATGCCAGTCAGAATGCTCGAGACAAGCGCAGGTTGTGAAGAGCAGCACAAAGGCTGACACAGATGGCTTGCAAGGAAAGGCAACCAAAGGAAGCCCACCGCTTGATGAATTGAAGCAGCGGGAGCCGCACGAAGCAGAAGGCAAAGCAAGAGCATATTGGCTAGCAAGACACACGCTGAGTCAGCGAACTTAAGGAGAAGGAAGGACGAGAGGAACACAGAGGGCGGCCTGGTAAGCACAGAGAAAGCAAATAGGTTACTGGAGCATCTGACGGTGAATGCGTGTCAGACTAATGGCGTGAGAAAGTCAAAAGAAAGCCATTGAAGAAACTAATACGAGTGCAAACATTATTAAGAAAGTCATTGAAGAAACTAATACGGATGAAAGCATTAATGTAAATGCAAAGATTGCTGGAAAAAGGGACGGTGATCCAATGTTTGAAAAGAGGAGTTAAGATGGATACGAATTTTGATGAGAAAGCGTTGGTGACCCAATATTGGAGAAATATTTTGTGGCCAGCTATTCTAATCTGATGGTGGTGGAGTCGGTGACATGGCTGCTAGATGCTGCCATTTTGCACTTACAGATCCGTTGTGCCGGCTTTGAAAGACCCGGTGAAAAGGTGTAAGTATAACTTTCTTTCTTCCTCTATCACTGGTTTCCAGCCTGGACCACGATGAGCCACAATTATCTTGCTTATTATCGGGGTGTTGCTATGTCAGGAAAAGATCTGGGGCTAGTCTAATGTAGGGACTTTTGGGACTCTGGGTTAGCTACCCATTTGGTTGTAATCCCTGAACTTCTATCCGGGGCTACAACCAAAAGACCCAGGGTTATAGCCTTCTTAGCCGCCCCCTAGCACCGCCTCTGCTTATTATAATCATTCTACGGCTCAACAGTGGATGTTGGTGGCGCTGTTGAAGGGGACTCAGAACTTCACATATCTTGCGCCTCTGCATGGTCCGTTTCTCCTGAATCGCCAGTAGAGACAGTCTGCAACTCTTGTCCCACTTCTGCCACAGACAGTGAGCTTAACCTCCCTCTTCGGCTGCAATACATCACACTTAGAGCCTGATTCATGGAAGTGTTTTATAATGGTGCAATCCATAGGAACATGTTCCATTGATCAGGCCCTATATCCTTTACACCAGAATGCGTGTCCAAAGGAGCTGCTGCTGATTGCAAAATGGAATACTTCAATGTACCATGTGCCCTTCTTGCATTCCAGATGTACACAGCAACTGTTGTGACTGATGTAATACTCAGTCTAGCCATTTGTCTCCCTGCCACCTGGCACTTTGCGGTGCACTGTGGTCACCCTCAAAATATCCTCCTGCCTCCAAAGAATTTGAAGAACTTTTCTCTGTGACTTGTATTTTCTCTGGCTTGTCATAGAAAAATGATGAGCTGAGTTATAGGCACTGTATGCAACCTCCTGCCTGCCTTGAAACATTTCAGAGATGTTGGTCTCCTCACTCCCACAGAAAACACTACACATGCTTTTCATGCAAATGGGTTAGTGGGATTCTCTCCTCCCCTAGTAGCAGCTAGAAACCACAAAAAGATGGCCAGTCTCATTTTAATTTTCTATTCCCTCCCCCCACAAAATGAGATAAGTTATTGATACGCAATTTGCAATGACATGCTCTGTATGGTCCCACAACCCGTGTGGAAAACCAAGATCGGAACCAATGTTTTGGCACACCTCGAGAAACTGAATGAAAGAGTTTTTGATTAATCTTTTTTTTAATATTAAATACTAGCTTATATACCTGGTGTTGCCCGCAATTTCATATTCTTAAAGGTACTATTTGTTAGAAATACCTTACGGTAGCTTTACGCTTTTCGGAAAGGCTCCATAAGAAAGGTGAAAAGAAATGTCTACGTTTTTTGATTATTTCATATTTTTAAAATGTTTTCTTATAAAGACTACTTTTCTCCTTAAAAACGTATTCTGAAACCTATAACCGCACGTGAGAACAACATGGAGATTCCTTAGCAGCATGATGGGTGACATGTTGCTGACAGTGCCAACAATTATGGACCGAAAGTTTAAAATTACCAAAGTATATGCTCATTGTAAGGCTTGTTTATAAACAAAAAAAAAATATTTTTCCAGTTTGAGAAAAGATATACAACTGATTCGAGGAACCCACTACTCTAGAACACGCGACAAATAACTGCCCGTGGGAGAAACCTGGAGATTCCAAGTTGATACCAGTGCACTTGGTTGACTGGCCCTTTGTCTTGTTGATCATGATACCGAATGCCAGCCGACCTTGAACTGAAAGTGATTGAAACTGAACAGCATGTCTGTTGGATTGTAGGGGATGAATGCATCTTCTCCTTTTCCCTTCCCAGTCAACACTGTTGCTTCAATTACGTTGGGCAACAATTTTTTAACCACAGCCTTGTGCCATTACACAGCGCAGGTGGGTTGAGATTGTGAAGCAGCTTGATGGGTGACCCAACTTTCAGTCGAAGGTGATGTGGCATTCCCAGGTCAAGTGAGATGAGTTATGTTGGATAGTTTACAGCTTCATCTGCATCCTTTGCTTTCGGATGAACTTGTCCAATGTGTTTCTGGTTTTTTGGAGGTATTTTGAATCCACCAAACTTGATGACTTGATTTAAAAAAGCACTACAACTGTAATGAGCAGACTGAATTAAAAAACACTATTAAAAATGCAAAACACTGAATCACTAAGCACTACTACAATATACTCCACCCTGAATCTCAAAGCACTGTTTACATTGTCAACACTTTAGCACTATTTGTATGAGAGTAACAGAAATTGCTGTTGCACCTCTTTTATAAAGCAACAATTTGGAAATTTCTGGAATGCTACCTGCCTTCACCTTTGCCTCTCAGGTCCATTCGCCTATCATAAGCCTCGCCTTTGCCTCTCATATGCCTTCGTCTCCTACACGCCAATGCTTCCCCAAGCTGTTTGACATATATATATATTACACGGCCACATTAGTGGCCGTGTAGTTATGGTTAAACTGCTGTTCCCTTCGGAAGAGCACTTTTTGGGCGGCCTATAACTCCGCTCCCCCCGGACGAATCCTCACCAAACTTAGCAAAAATAGTATATGGGCCACTCTGAATTTTTTTGCAAAGTTTGATGTTTGGTCCAGGGGGGGAAAAGTTATAGGGGGGGTCCCAAAACGTCTTTTTTTCCCCATAGATTGAATGGGAAAAAACTTTGCGCACGGCTACAGGCCAAACTGCTGGACGGATTTTCACCAAATTTGTGGCAGGGGCTTGGTCCCGAAAGCGTGCTTTTGTAAATTTGGTGACAATCCGTGGAGTACTTTTCTTTAAAACGACCAAAAAGTAGGTCTCACAAAATTAGTGATATCTATGTCCGCTCCGCGGTCACACTTCCCTTTTCACTCCGCGGACAAGATACCGATTGGCTAAGGGGTTGGCGTTATCACCGCGGACACACCACGTATGTCGATTGGCTGCAGTGAGATGTGTTGTGCGTCAGATTGTTTGGATGCGCCCGACATCTTGGATCTGCTGATAGCGCAGCGGCGACCAGCGGCAACATGCTATTTTGAAACCTATTTTGCTGAGTCCTAGTGCTTCGGGTAGTTCACACTGTAAGAGATGGGTGATAAAATGTATTTCTTCAGGCGGTAGGTGTTAATATTGTATTCTCTATGCACGCCTTGTTCAGAATGTTTGTGCGTACAGAAAATGAGGGTTTTAATGGGGGTATTCTTTCAGTCCGTGCTGCAGCCAGGGACCTTGAAACTGTTGTAAGGACTCACGTGGTGTTAGCGGAAATTGCAATTGAGTATATGTCGTTATTACATTAATTGTTCCTATGGGTGTGCTATTGATTAGTACGCCGCCATGGGTGTGACATGCTGCGATGGTTGTGGCCAGGGCCTAGAGTCTTGGATGCATGGCCGTAGGCCGAAGGCCATACTTTCAAGACTGTAGGCCCTGGCCACAACCACCGCAGCATATCACACCCATGGATACACATATAGTATTGATTATCGATTAGATGGTTGTGGGGAGTGTGTACAGTTTTGGCTGCATGGCCGCAGGCCATGCACCTAAGAACAAAATTATAATCACTGGAGGTATTAGCCACTGCACACCCATAAATTGTAATATGTATGGATATATAGGTAGGAGTCTAGCCTTTGACCAGAACCACTGAAGCATACAACTATTGCTGCGCCTCTACTATCGCACATCACTCGTAGTATTGCTTATGGCGCAAATGGTTGTGGAGAGTGTGTAGATACTTGACTGCATGGCCGAAGTGTTGTTACAAGCCACAATGGTAGTGATATGGTGTGGTAGTTGTGGCGAGGACTTTGTTTTTGGGTGCATGGGCTTTGGGCATGCACCAAACCCTAAGATATAAGCACTGCATTTGTAAGCCACTATGGATTGTATACACTGCATACCCATACATTCAAAAATCTATGGGTTTACACCCAAGTCTGTAGCTTGTGGCCACAACTACTGCAGCATATAACAGGCATAGGTACACTATAAAACATCAGTCGGGTGGTTGTGGGGAGGATGTAGTGTTTTGGGAACATGGCCATGGTGTGGTGTTGTGTTTGTGTGCATGCTGTAGTGTCTTGGTTGCATGGCTGCAGACCATGCACGCAAAACTAACTTTAAAAGTAGTGAAATTAGAAGCACCATGGTTTTGATATGTAGCGATGTTTGTGGTTAGGACCTATAGTGTGGGCTGCTTGACTGTAGGGTGTAGGTGCTGGGTTATACATCAAAAATGCTAGGTCCAGCTTATAGTCGCTGTAGCAAATTACTGCTATACATTAGCAGTGTTGATTCCCATATGTATGAAATGACTATAATTATACTTAACTGATTAATTTGTGCAGAATCCACATATGTTTTACATGACTGGGGTACTTGGCGCACCTAGCCTTTTTTAAATTTCTGTGATAAAAGAAAAAAGCATGTTAGTGTTTGCATTTTATGAAGACTTCTTACATTGTATAATGGACAGTTTAGATTTTGTTTTTGACCCTCATACTTGGTTTACAAACCAGTGTACTGTGCATTGTGCTCAGTTTATGTGTGTGTTTTTAAAATCCTTGGGTCTGGGAGAAAAGAATCCTTGTTGGATTAAAAAAAAACCTTCATTTGCTATGCTACAAACTATTTCTTTGATTTCTTTGAATGTTTCCTTGTTCTTTCCGATTTATGTTATGCTTGTATCCTTGTTGCTATTTTTAACAGCAGTTAGATACCTGTTGGCGTAATCTAACTGTGCATTTGTTGTTATGCTTCTGTGGTATTCATTTATCTGTGTTGTTGTTCTACACTCTTGGGCAGTTAGATACCTGTTCGCGTATTCTAACTGTATGTAGGCTTTGACTTCATTTTTTGGTAATGTTGAAGTAGACAATCGTCATTAAATTTTGGTTTTAAGAAGATTAAATACGCATTTGTAAGATTAGCTGGCAATCTCTGCTTCAGAGTAATGGTGCTATCATTATATTCCATCCATCCACGTTTCTTCTTAATGTATGCAATGTAGTGACCTGCATTGGTTGTAGCTCCTGCATGGTAAATTATACCTACTGTTGTAAAGGTTTTCTTTCCCAGTGACACTTGACCATGTGTGAATCCGGTGAGCTTGCAGTTGTTTTTGGTACCATTTGCATTATAACGTAGCAGCATAAGTATTAATTACTTACTATGAGTTTGTATCACTAAGGTGGAGCGATTGTCTGAATTGCACATAGTACATAATCTGGCATGGTTTGCATTCTGTACTAGTTGCTGAAATGGAATGGATTCACAATTGGGTATGGATACATGCACAAATCGCTCATTTGGGATTTGTTCCTGCATGACATTGCTACAGAGAGTACATGTATGTTTCCACATGTATGAAATCTGGAAGATTTCA
This sequence comes from Ambystoma mexicanum, assembly GCF_040938575.1. Classification (NCBI taxonomy): domain Eukaryota; kingdom Metazoa; phylum Chordata; class Amphibia; order Caudata; family Ambystomatidae; genus Ambystoma; species Ambystoma mexicanum. Next base: position 1,063,365,897 of record NC_090923.1, on the reverse strand, counting down.
TTTATAGGTATGCTTTTGTTTTCAAGTACTTGTAGTAAGTACATTAGAAATTCTTGTGGATCTTCCTGTGTGTTTATAGTGAATTTCACCATTCCAGCACAGTAGTCTAATTCTTGTCTTATTTCATGAACAATGTACGTGTTGTCGGGATTGTTTGTTGCGTTTCTATGAAGGACTAATATTTGCAAACACAATTGGTCTGTACTGTGTAAGTAAATATTGTTAACCATTGGTGGCAATTGAAATAGAATATTCATTGCCACATTTGCATAGCAACTTACACCACTTTCATTTGAAAATTTGAATGGACCAGCTAGTTCCGTTTGAGAGTGCTTTTTTCGGAGTTTCTCTTCCTTCTTTGAAGAAGTACCTGGTTTACTTTCCCTAATAGGTTATTCTTTGCTCGTGGTAATTGCTGAACCTTTTCCTTCTTTTCTTTTCTTTGAAGGATTTGCAATCGGATTCTGTTGCATTTCTGATAGAATTACTTTTCTTTTACCACATTTTAATTTTTCTGGAATAGGATATTGTTTCAGATGGGGGAAGTACAGTGATCGCAGTCTATTGTATTCTAAGATGCAAGGAATATCAGCGGTCACTTTATTTTCATCAAAGTTGATTAGAAATAGACCGTCAATTGTACATAAGCGTGATACTGATACGTAGCTCCTGCCTTCTTTCAAGGCTGTGTTTCCTATATCTATTAATGCTTTGTCTATGGTAAGACCTTGAGATTTATGAATGATGACTGCATATGCAAGAGTTAGAGAAAATTGTTCTCTACGTACATACATGACTTTGAACAGAAGGAATCGAGCAGTTGAGCGCCCCATCCTTTTCACTTCTGAAAGTTTGTCAAAGCGAATATTGACAATCTGAATGTTGCTGTCACGTGGGTATGATTGAAAGCCAACAACTGTACCCAGTGCCCCATTAACTAGCCCTTGCTCCACGTTAAGGTTACGTTTTAGCATTACTCTACAATTTAAGGAAAATTTTAATATTTTTTCCAACCCAACTGTGTTGGATATTGAATTTTCTGAACTACTTAGTCTTGTTGTGGCTTGCTCACACATGGGTAGTGTCATACCATGTACGTCTAGTTTGTCTGTGGCGCAAATTTAAATTATTGGTTGCATTTCTTTATTTAACATTGTTTCATTGAATTTGACACAGCTTGCAAGAGTTGGCATTAAGGCCATACAATTGACATTTTTGTCAGCTAATTGTTCCATAACATCTGTAGCACATGCATTATCGCCGTAAAGTGCATGAATGTGTCACTTTTTCAATATTGCTTGTGCTTCCTGAGATAGTACACCAACTCTAATACTTTTTAGGATGTTGACATAAGTGAGATCTGCAGATTGCCGCATGTTTTCTGTTAATTCTATGTATTGGAAATGTTGCCTAAGGTTGACATTTCCTATACTGCCAACAGTTTTACGGCAGAGTTTGTGTCCTACTGTTTTAAAAATAGGTTCCTCTTTTACTGGTGTCAATTGTAGAAGATCTCCGAAAACGATAATGTGTTTCCCTGCAAAGAGTTCTTCATAGTTTGTTGTAAGTACTTCTTCCAATCGGAGGTGAATCAAAGCCAATATTAGGTTGGAGACCATGCTCACTTCATCTATTAGTAGCATTTTCATTTGCTTTAATACTCTGCGTAGTTCCATTGCAGCTTCTGCAGAAAGTTTGTAGTAGTCTAATTTGTTTTGCTGTTCTACTGGAAGAACTAGTAATCGGTGTAAAGTGGCACCGCCAATGTTGTAGACAGCTAAACCTGTGGGGGCAGTTACAACAGCTGATAGTTTGTTGTTTGTCAATTGCTGAAGGAACTTGCTGATGATTTTGATTAAGAATGTTTTTCCTGGCCCAGCTTCACCACTGATGTACAGCAGTATTGGTTTGTAATTTTGGCAGGTAGATTCTTTATTTTTGTGTTGTACACCATGTGCCATCTGTTTTGTTAAGTCTTCAAAAATGGTGCGCTGCTCTTTGTTAAGTTTTGCTTGTTGTACAGTTAAGTCTTCTATATTTTCTTGATATTGACACATGGTGTTTTCCACTTCTGTCATAGCTAGTTCTGCCTCATTTGCTATTAGTAGCTGTCCTAGTGGTTCTTGACTTCCTGTTACAGAAGGTTGACTACTGTCGGAAGAGTCCTTATCTAGTTGGGTCTGAAGTTCTTCTTCGTGTTGCTGTTCATTGTGCAACATTGCTTTGTACTGCGTGAAGTTCACATCGGTGATAGTACTTTCATTTGCTTTCAAAGCATCTTCATAGCAGTCATAGTTATCTAGTATCTCTTCCTCTTTTCTCCATGGTTTAAAAAGTTGTAGAGACATGTAATACAGTTCTTTCTGTTGAGGAATTTTTAATTACATTTTAACATGATTAATTAAGCTTCGTTTTGTGAGTTTCACTAAGCTGCCTTCACAATCTGTGACTGTATATCTGCCTTTGCTTTCATCGGGTTTTATATTATTTTTGTATGCAAAGTTTTGAGCGATGTGGTATAGACACATGCTCTCCATACATGCCAATATTCTGTGACCAAAAATCTGTAGGATTAAAGTTTCAAAAACAGTCAGGCGAGGAGGTAATGATGGGAATAGGGCGCGTCAGCAGCCAATTGTCTTTGAATGGGCCTGCCACCGTGGGTACATTCAATGACAATGAGGCACCTGCCACACCTGCCACCATGCCAGCTCGGGGGAGCCCTTGAAAGACTCCCCCGAGTTGGCGTGGTGGGGGGCTAATGGCGCCTTTAGTCAAAGGTACCCACGGCGGAGGGGTGCCCTTAGCCCACCGCCGTGGGTGCCTTTGACATCAAAAGCCTGCATGCCGCGCCTTCTCCCACTACGCCAGCTCGGGGGAGTCCTTGAAAGACTCCGCCGAGCTGGCGTGGGCAAAAAAAAATGTAAAAACAAATATATATATATATATATTTTTTTACTAAATAAAATCTGTATTTTGTGCCAATAAATCGGTAGGCGGTAGGACTGTTTGAAAAGCGGTATCCTACTGCCTAAATCGGTAGGGTTGGCAAGTATGGCTCTCCAAAGTGCTACTCCTGTTCGGATAGTATGTGTCCAGTAAATTGTTTTTTAAAATGTCATGGCTGTTGGGATCATTTCCGGCAATCGTTTCTATGTCCTCATATGATTTCAGAACTCTCTTTCTAGATTTAGCAGGACCAAGACTTAGCCATACTATGTTGTCTGAATTTCCATACAAAGCAGTACCAGTTAAACGATCTGCCGCTTCATAGGCGCCACATTCTCTATGAGAGAGCATTTTTATGCCTAGGCTGTACAATTTCTGAGATAGTGTTTTGTCTGATAAGTCATCCCAGAGGTCTTGAAGCTCTGTTTTTTCAGCTTTTGTTAAGTGGGCCGTAACATATCGTGCAACAGCAGTGGAATTGTCTGCAATGTACTGCACATCTATGTTTGCATTCCATAAGAGGGCAATGATTGCATTGTAATCATTGATATATTTACATTCTTCGGTTCTTTTTATGTAGTATGTGTTCTAAGGTGATTTACTTTTCACACTATGTCGAACTGAAGACATGAAGTTGTTCACTTCACCTGTTTCTGTAACTGGTCTAGGGAAACCAAACCGGCATTTGGTGTAGTATTTCCCTTTGTTTTTGTATTTGCGGCAACAATATTTGCCACATTTGTATCTTTGAAATTGTAAAATCTGCCCGTGAGGTAATTTTGCTGTTTTTGGGTGAAGGTGTATAATTGCTTGAAATGGATGAACTGTTTGAATTATGATGCTCTCAAACAAATTGAGTTGTTGCAAGGTTTTTGGTAGTGGGAACAATTCCAAATTATTTGTGATAGCATGTGAAGGACTTTGGTTGTTGTCTAGTTTTGTAGTGCAGTAACTACAACATATTAGGGGTTCACTTTTCATATTTGTTTTCGGCTATAAGGTACAGAGCTAATTCAAACCACTTGGAATCTTCATTGTCTTCTATTTTGTATGCTATGTCTGCATTTTTTGTGTTCCTTTTGTAAAACGTTCTGCGGCAACACAAACACACATGGTTTGGTATTTCAGCCGATGTACTTTTAAATTTTAGTATTTCTTTTTTGCATGTGTGTAATAGAAGGTTGCTATGTGCAGAAATGATTGTAGTCTGTTCTAAAACTATTGCATTTTGTAACTTACTTTCACTTCCAAAATATTTTCTCTGGATACGGTCAATACCTTCTTGTAGATACTTGGGTGTACCATGCAGAAGAATGTTATTTAAATTGGCTAATTCTGAAGCTGGACTTCTAGCATAGTATATTTTATACACTAGATTTCTTTCATTTTAATGATGTATTGATATCAGTTTGATATCATGGAAGGTGCTTTTGCAAATAGGTCCAGAAATGCAGGCTAACGAATGTCCTTGCAGTCCTGTGTATTTGCGCACTGGACAGGTATCCATATTTTGCAGCAGTTTCATTTTATTTTTGTCTTTACCTTTCACATACTGATTGAGGAACTGACGTAAAGATTTGAAAGATTTGTTAAGAATGGCACACATTGACATGCACGGCCATTTGTATACTGGACGGTCTGATTCAGTCGAATCGAGAGGTAATTCTGAGGTTTCAGGAGATACTTTTCTAAGCAGTGTTTCTTGTTCCATGATGATGGTATTGATTTTTTTTCATATCCTCCTCCACTGCTATGGATGGCAATTGTTTGTTTGATTTTGTTTGTATGCTTCATTAAAATATGGTTCTGTGGTTGTAGTGTGACTCCATTCACCTCCACAAATATGTAAGAAGTTATTTTTGTTCACATTCCGTTTGAGTTTCTTTTGCAGTTTGGTACTTAGTTTTGTTAGTGGTTTCATTCTATTTAACACCCATATGAAAAACTTTCTTTTGAGAATGATTGCACTGTCCACGAGAGCTTGTAGGATTATTTTTTTACGGTAGGTTTTAAGGGGTGAGGATGATTTTGGTCCTCTTCTTATTAGATTCTGAAGGACGAAACATTTTTGCTAAAATATTTTTTTTACTATAGGTTCTTGTTACTATATAAGGATTATTAGGAGCATTGTTAGCGGTACTGGTAGCTGATTTTTGTGAAGAGTTTTGTGCTTACTGCCACATTTTGTTGAAGGAGGTAAAGTTTCGGTAGTTGAGACTTGCTTTGTTTTGGTAAACGAATGTATTAGCCGTTTTGTTCCAACGTTCTGGTACAGATGGATGCTTAGGTTCGAAACTTTTATTTTTATTTGCTCTACTTCTGCGTTCCTTTCTATGAAATAGCTTTTTGGTAGGCATTTTTCTGGGGTCTGTTGGAAAAAAAGGCATGGTTTGGTCTGTTGTACAATGTATGCATGCTGTGTGCTTGCGTGCATGAGTTTGATGGGTAAGCACTTTGTTGTGGTGTGTGAATGTGCATTGGCCTCTTACAATGATTTGGGAAGTCTATTTTTCTGTTTGCATACTACTACTACTATGTGCTTCATATGAGAGTAGAAAGTGGGCTGGTGGTGAGGAGAAGCATTAATAGTGAACGTACTGGTATCAAATTGAAACAGCTATTTGTTTTCTAGTTCTAACATTCTAAGGGATTTGTATGTTATTTGAGTTCCAAACATACAGGGATTGGTGAGTCATTCTGCCTGTTATTCTTTGTTCAGTAAATGGCGATTTGTGGCTAGAATGGTTCAGAAGTCACTGTTTGCTTTGGTGCACAAATTAATTACGTAACCCAGTCTGTTTGAGGAATAGTAAGAATATAAAGGTTGTACTGTACTTACTTTTTTTTGCAGAATGACCAGGTTTCTTCAGATGTCGTTTGCAGTGTAGATGCTGTTGATTTTCAGGAGAGTAGTCTTCACTGCGATTGTAAAAAGAAGTTAGTAACTGTGTGTGTTTTAAAGCTGTGATGTTACAGTACACGTTAATGTTGTATTTTTTTGTCGCAGTATTCTTTTTTTCACATTTTAACACAGTGCATGTGTGCTTTTCACTGCACTATGTGCTGCATTTCTATGTTACTTGCAGTATGTCAGTTGCACGTGCTTCAGAAATGCGCACACTTTTTAGGTTACGAAAATGTCTTGTTTCTTTTAAGCTGTGTTATCTATGGCAGAGAGGTTTGTAAGTGATAGGTCAGTATCATAAATGGGGGAAAAAATCTGTACTTTCACATTATAGGTACGATTTCAAAAAATCAGGATACCCTCGAAGGGAGATGGCACCACAGCAATCGGGAGCGTTTACTTTTTCTCATACGATCGCATTGGAAGAAGCATTTATGTAGACGCTACACAGTAAAACATTGTGCCATTTTCTAATGGAAAATCGAGTTTCTCACTAAAAAGGGAGGGTTCTAACGTATGTATAAGTTATGCGGGAGACAGTAAGAAGTAGTGCGGTTTGTTAATGAAAAACCGGACATCTTGTACTTAAAGGACGACCGTTGGTATGTATTGCCTATGCAGATTTAGTGGTAATAATTTCTTTACATGAAATCATAAGGGTTGCACATGTTCTCTGAGTAAAATATGCATACCTGTAGTTTATACAAATGCATATACGCATGGATAGAGCTGTACATAGAAATCTGCGACACTTGCACAGTAGTTTTTGAAGTTGGTGCTTTGGAATGATATGTGACTTGCATTCACAGTGATCAATAGTACATTTGAAGTGCAAAATTTTGATGACGGAGTTAGATGTAGGGATGGTTAATGTGATTGGTGGATGGTTGTGTGACTGCTTAGCTGTGTCCAATGAGGAAATGGAATTGCGCGTGATGTGGAAAGGGTAGAAGGACTGGCTAAGAGTTACGTGCAACACGTATGCACCGCTTGTCCGCTGGTAGGGCGTGTCACATACGGATATCTACAGCAAATGGAAAGGGGACTGTGGGCATCAGCCAATCAGATGTTCGCATTGTTCCTTTGTGGCGAAAGACGGTGCATATACTGAAGATGGCAGAGGCGCAGAGGGTCAGGGTTTTGGTCCTTGGAGACATTTTTGCCCAAGGTTCACAGCTGTATGCCAAAAATAGGCATGTGGGACATCATTTTGATGTGAGAGGAGTGGAGGTGGTGGAGGTGGTGTGGAGCGCTGAGACTGATCGCAATGTTGCGGCACTTCTCCAAGTTTGCACCGAGATGCGAAGGGTGACCACTCTTCATGTGTTACTTTTGCAGTACGGTGCTTGCCATTTGGGCTACGTGAGTTCATGTACTTTGTTGAAAGATTTGGAACAGTAGGTTGAGGCAGTCATGAACATCTTTCCAACTGCAAAAATATTTTTTTTCTGGGTTACTGCCTAGAGGAAAATGGGACAATAGTTCTGTTTTCTGTCCCGATCAACATATTGGGAGGTGTAACATTAATCGGGGCATGTGTGCTTTTATGTTACGTGCTGGTATGTTTTTCTGCAATAATACATGGAAGTCTTCTGCAGCCACGAGAACATTGTTCCCAGTAATGCCGCTTATTTCGAAGCAGATGGTGTTGCGTTATCTTCTTTGGGAAATGCCATGTTCTTTTGGAATGTGAAGCTTGCTTTGGAGAAGGTTCTGTAATGGTTGCAGAAGTAAAGTAAGGAAAAAAATATCACAAAAAAAATAAAACGGCTCTTTTCAGAGCCCACCTTCAAGGGGAAAAGGGGAATAATATTTAAATGTACAGTCGTCACGCTCTGCTCCTGTACGTGTCCGCGAACATGGCGGTAGTTTGCAGGTGCCGCCTTTTACCAACAGGGATTTTGGGGTGGAGACGCATGCAAATGAGAATGTGCAAAGGTAGGGATTGGTCAGTAAAGGTCAGTGGGTGTGTTCTGTACGGAGATATTTAGTCAGAACGTCTTTTCCCTGACAGGAGGCCAGACAGCCATGGCTCTGTGTACTCGAAAACAGATTATCTGGATTTTGGGAGACTTTTGGATAGATTGGCTGAAGGTGCATGCGTAAAGTTGCAGTCTATCTGCAGATTTTGGATTTCCTCATGTGGAAGTGCACTGGCATGGCGTGCGCGGAATGAGGTGGTTGGACTTGGTACCTCTCTGCATTACTTTACAGGGCGTCATCCTGATATACTTATTCATTGTGGAGGCAATAGTTTAGGCCATGTTTCTGCCATTTCTTTGCAATTTGCAATGAAGGAAGGACTTGCGCAAGTCATGCACATGTTTCCAAATTGTAAAATAGTTTTTTCCTGTATTGCTCAAAGACAAAAGTGGCTGCGTTCATCTGCATTTGGCCCACAAATGGAGAAAGCGCGGCGCAATGTGAATAAGGCTGTTTGTGCATTTCTAAGAGATGTTGGCATGTCCTCATTCCACAATGAAAACATTTTGTTTCGCAGCTCTTTCATATTTTGCAGAGATGGAGTCCATCTCACATATGCTGGCAATCAAATTTTTCTTCGCAATGTACAACATGCATTGCAACTTTTTTGGGAATCATAGTCACCTACTTGGCAATCCATTTTTTCCACCCTACAGTTTTTGAAGCATACTCGACACCACCGAAAGGCTCTTTTCAGAGCCACCACTTACTCCCAGCGAAAAGTACATTGGTTTTGCTTTGCTAGCACCATCCATTTTTGTGTGTCCCATGAGTGTCCACGGACTTAACAAAATAAAGCCAGGGGGCCTACAACGGTCACGTCAAAGCTTTTATGGACACGATACACTAGGAGAGGAGGGTAAGGAAGGGACGCCAACCACGGGGATAAGAAGGGCCAGGTGGAGAGAGAAAGATATAGGGTGGCCTTCACTTAGGTAGGGCGCAGTTCTTCTCGTGCTCTGTGACCGTAGCCTCAAAAGCACTTCGAAGACTCTTCCCCCCTGTAGAGTACTGCGTCACAGTACATATTCAATATTGTGACCCTAGAAAGGTATGGGTCAACAGCATCGTGAATGGCTTGTGACGCAGCTGGAGGAATGCGCTCCCCCACAGGAGTATCTCTTGTGGTGAGAGGATCGGACACAGAGGATGCTGTGGAGGAACTCAATCTACTACGTTCTTCTCATGGCACCACCTTGCGAATGTCCGCACTGTGGAACGACGTTAGGTGTCGCTTCATGGTTGTCGTACCAAAGCTGTACCCACCAGGTCTGCCGCGACTCAGCACCAACTGGCACTGGTTGCACTTGCCCAGGTTTGCACGTGCTTTCAGTACGTTCCCACAAACGGAAAACAACCGCCACACCCACGACTCCCGCCGAGTGTTTGTAGTGCAGAGTTCTTGCACCTCATTCTCTTCTTCTTCTTCCTCATTCTCTACATCCTCACCAATATATCCCTCTGCAGGCCCTTGGGGAGGTGGTGGCGGTGGAGGGATTGGGGGTGGTGCTGTGGGTAATGCAGCAGTAGCAGCCATGGATGCCATAAGGATTTTTTGCCAAATTGTTGCTACAGTACTAAAGGCAACACAACTCTAACTGCTATAGCCAGAGGCACAATGAGCTCAGGGGTGTGGTCAATTATAGGGGTCGAAGGATGCGGCTCGTGACCACATAGCTCACTGTAAAACGCTCCAAAAATTGTAAACGACACATTCACAAGTGGAGCTATTGTATTGGAAATGTAAAATGGTGATGTTATACTGAAAAATACTTTCCCATTTATGTGTTAGTTATTTTGCAGTGTTGTGGAGTGCGCTAATTAGTCCACACGCTCAGCGTGGGTGTGGTCACATGATGACGTCCTATACACATCCGCGAGGGAAAAGCATGCCCGCACAACAGCAAATGCAGACTAACGCGCATGCGCGCCACTGTTCTACGGACAGTGTTCGGGTCCTGCAACTAATTAAAAGTGTGACACAAGTGAGATGGACAGTTGGGGACAGGTGGGATGTTCGCAGTACTTTGGGTGTACTGCGCATATGCGTACCTAATCTGTTGACTGTAAGGACAGGTCCAGTCTCCTTAGGACACCTCCATTTTGTTTGATAACGAACATGCCGGCCACCGCGCCTGTTCTACGGACGGTTCCATCTTGCTGCGGACGACACGGACAGATATACTGTCCTTAGAACACTTCCAATTTGCCTCATTTATATACATCCTGCCTACCTACTATATTCTAGGAACATGTTTTATCTGGTTTTTGAGCCGTACGGAGAGGTATAATGTCCTTGGCACAGCCCATTCTGTTACTTTACATACAACATGCACAGATGGTGCCTTCTAAGATCAATTCCATCTTGGTTGTCATTGGTACGGGTAGGTGTATTGCCATTAGAACATCCACATTGTATTGCTTACGGCTAACTCGAACAGGCGTGTTTTTCGTGAACATTTTAAGTCTTTTTAAAAAAAAAAGTTTTTCTCTAACACGTATTCAACAACAACTATACAAAAACTTTCTAATAAATTACACGCACTTCAAAGAAGAGAAATACAGGGGGATGCAGACACTGACATGAATATAGGCGAATTAGGGTTCAACACGGTCTGATTGTGAGGAGATGATTTGTGTGGGGAAGAAGGGATGGATGTTTCATCAAAACATCTATTTTGTTCTTGAAGGTTTGGGGACGGTTCACTGGGGAATGGAGAAAGGGGGCAGGTACAGGTGGGACAGTGGTAACATACTTTTCCTCTAACAAATTCTTCGACAAATTCCCTTAAACTATTAAAATTGTCATTCAGTGTCTCCATTTTACGTTCTATCCATTTCAGCCTGTCTTCCTCTGTGTCCTTTGATGGATTCTCTTCTTTTTTTTTTCCTGGTCCGCTACAAATAGAGATATATATATATATATATATATATATATATGTTAAATGGCCATTAGTTTGCTTATGCAGAGCACTGTGTACCATTATTGTCGCTATCTTCGGACATTTCCCCATGCGGAAAATGCTCCTCCAACCACTCCAAAGTGCTGCACATTTCTGTACGCAAAGAACAGAAAGAAATTATTTCTTCTGCCCCTTACACCAAAAAAAGTACACACTTATCTAAGAAAAATGAAGTCAACATACTTTTTTGCTGTTATTTGTCTTCCTTGCGTCTGTCGGTCCTGCCTAAGGAGTTTCTGTGAGGTACTTACATTGGAGTCATCCTTTTTTTTATTTTTATGGTACAATCCATTTCATTCTACATGATCATTAAATGCATGGTTTTTGTTTCAGACGTTTAGGTTTCTCTATTTATTTACTAGTAATTATGTCTTTGTGTCTTTATGATGTCATCAATGACATTTGTGATGTCATCTTTGATGTCCTGGGTGTTAGTGTTAGCAGTGCACAATGGTGCGGCCAGTTATGGTTGCTTAGCCTACCATAACTGGCAAATTTCAGGGGTTTTTCGGTTTTACTTTGAACCATAATGGCACATTTGAATAGGTTTTTTAGTGGAGGGAACAGGTTCTTGGTAGGGCAACTTAACCAGAACGTCCCCTTAACAAAGTTTCTTTTTTGTGAGAATATATATATATATTGCTAAAGTAAGTTCGCTGAAATATGTTGAACTGAAAGAACATGATCCCATCAGATTGAATCTCCACTTAACATGTCATTTTTATGATTGGGGAAAGTGCAGTTGTTGTTGATGCTTTTCAGACCATGTTTCAGTATTTCTCTTCATCCCGCTGTCATTTTTTTCCTGTGTTTGTCTGCTATGCTGTGAGATGCGCCATCAACCCTAATGATAAAGGCAATAGGCTGCTATGCTTCAAGAAGCACTACAACCTCTGCATGTGTGTCAGAAGCTAGTGCAATGCCAGCACCCTTAATACACTAGTGTCTCTGCAATTGTACCCTGCGTAGACCTACAAATTGGGGGGTAGGAACCCACTGTAGACACCTACACTGGCGATTGAATTTGGCATGCAGTTATCCATCGGAGCATTGTGGGACAAGAGTGACTGTCCTTTTTCCATTCCCATCTCTCAGCCCAAATGCATATTTCTTAGCTATGTCGTGGCCAGCTGTTATGTAGCCTTCCTCCACTACCCCGCACACTTTGCTCCAGCCCCCCTTCAAACCATGATTAGTAAGTCATGACTGGAGATTTGAAAGGCTGCATGGTTTTATTACATTTGATTGGTTTATAGGCAAATGATAAATTGTTCCGTTAAAGCAAATTAATTCAAGACATGTATCTGCAATGGTGTTTCAATTGCTTTTTGGTGAACGTTTTAATTTCTGGGCAAACATGTTCTGAGCCAGTGGCCACCTCCGTATGGATTAAGTCTGGGGCATAGTTTGTTTAATTCCCTGCCTATGGTCGTTCTTTGGTCAGTGCTTTTGACTGCCCCCTCTTCTAGGTATGAACTGCAGTTGTGTTCTTCCTGAGGCCAGCCGTCATGGCTCCACTGCAGCCCCAGGGTATGGGAGTGCAGCGCCTTATTTTGTTGTGGTAGCTGCTATTTCGTGCTCCTTGTGACTGCCAATCCACATCTGCAACTTCTGAGAAAAGAGGAGATGTTAGTTATGCAAAGTTTGATAATTGTGAAAATTTGATCTCTAGGGAGTTGGTGGGAGGGCTCTGAAAGTCTTGCCTGCAAAAGAGGCAGAGTGAAGCTACTGTCTCTTAATAAATGGGTGCCATGTACACTCTGCCCCGTCCTCTGACATGCATATGACACCTTGAAAGAGTGGAGCATAGGCAAACCCAGGTAACGGCCCACAAGGCACTACACGCTAGGGGTCACCACTAAGCTGCCATCCCCCTACAGTTGCCTTTGCAACTGAACTGGGTTGTCTACAGTCCCATCCAGACTACATGACCTAAAAGGGAGTGCAATGCACACCTCCCAGCTCTAGTCTCATAGGAGCTCTAGGTTTGCCACAATTCAGCCAGAGGTTGTGCAGCACTAGAAGCAAAGTGCAAAACCTGCTAGTTTGAAGCCTGTCAATGCCTCCCATGAAAGCCTAGCTGATGCTAAGGTCAGCCCGAGCACCTCCCAACCTCTTCTTTCATCAGTGGTTTCCCTGCCTCCCCGTCCTTGCTTCTGGGCTTCCACAGCCAGCTGGCGCAGATGTCACTGTGCTGCAGGATTCATTAGCAGTGTTCAGATAAAGGAGAGAGGATCACTTCCCGACCAATCTCGCCACAAAGGCTGCAAAAGAGGATCATGCTAATGCCACATTGTCCATCCTCGAGACCGGATAAATCCCTGCAAAGTGTGTCACTCACTGCCCTCAGCACATCGGCTTGCCTGAAGGTACAGGTTTCTCTGACAACCTGCTTGATCATAATTATCTGTGAAGCCAGAATAAAGGGCACCCTTAATAAAGTTAGGGTCCTGTGGTGAATCTCTGGATGTCGTCACTGTGTCTATGGGGGAAGCCCCTTCCCATTAGGCCAGGGAGGTGAGGCTACTAGTGATAGTCCCCCTGGGGGTGGTACTGAGCGGGTGGATCTCATGGGGAGGGAAACCTCCTATGGGAGGAGGGACGACACCTTAGGGGATGTGCGGTATAGTCTTCCCCCCCCCATACCCCAACCTCTATCACCCTGTTATCCAGCACAAGGTATAACCCCACACACTTCCAGGTATGTCTGCTGAATAGAAAATTGGTGTAATTACATGTTTGATTGTGTGGGAGAAGTGCCAGTAAATACGGCAGTAATTCTGTTGCTGACACTTTTCCTGTACAGGTTTGCCAGTGGGGGTGACTGATTTACCTCCAGGCAAGAGCTGGAGGTAAATCAGGCCCGCACTGGCAAAGGAATAACGGTATTACCGCTACTGGTAATACCGGCAATCCCCATAGGACTCCATGGAATGGGGAAGGCCCACCGTTGCCAGTACCTTGATCATCCCAGTAATACCAGGATATCAGGTGCCGGTAACGGTAGGTCCGTTTGCCAGTATCCTGCCAGAATTAACGCGGGATACTGGAAAACATGTAATGACCCCCAAGGACACTTCCCCAAGAAATATTGGGATGATGAAGTGCAGCAACAACCGAGTGAGAGTGAAGACCTCAGTACTGGGACGAGCTGCAGAACCTGCCACATGGCTCAGTTAAACCAAGATGCATGGACTAGATGCCATAGAATGGCTAGTACCCATCTTCTAATGAAAAGGGAAGACGGACTTGGAACGAGGAGAGGCCCTCCCAGGAGGAAGCAGGGGATTTGAATGGTGACAGTTGTAGAGGAGACGGGGCGCCGAGAGCACCAAGAATGCAATGCACGTCCACTGGTAACGGCGTCCCTAGAAGCTCTCTCGCAGACGTACATGGGCAGGAGCAAGAAGCCTGAGCTTGCATCCAGTCGGGCAACCTGGAGCATGTGGTTAAGCTGAAACACCGGAGCAGAGGCCAGGAGTCGGCACAGAGTCGCCACAAGCTGTCGAAGCAGCAAAGAGAAGCTGTGAGGATCCAAAGCACCCGCAAGCAACTAATGAGCACTGGTAATCTCTCTAGAGAGGTCGGGGAGACGAGCACAGTTGGCGGGATGGCTAGAGGAAGCACGAAAGCGAGTTTGAGACCAGCACCCATATACCGAATCAAGGCTTCCACACCAATCCTCATAAATGCAGTACCCTGGCAGGATAGTACTCCAGGTTGCCCGTGACCGAAGACTTATTCGTATTTGTAGATGTGGAAGTAAAACAAGAAGACATCAATCAAGACCGTGAGTCTGGGACTCGCACCCAGAACGAGAGGGCCAAAGCAACCTTCATACTTGCAGCACCTGGCAGGAGTGTATACTAGGCTTGCTGCAACCAATAAAGAATAAGTATTAGAAATAAAACAAGAAGACGCAATTAAGACAAAGCGAGTCTGGGGCTCGCACCCACCTGAAGAGAGCCAAAGTATTTGTCATATACCCAGTGCATGGCAGGAGAGTATAACAAGTTGGCTGTGACCAGCAAAGCAGTCCTAGGCAACCAAAAAACACCCAATTGAAAAGCACCGAGAAGGCAAAGCCTGGTACTCGCTCACCTATGAAGTGAGAGCTAAAGCACTCTTCGTAAACTCAGTTCCTGGCAGGAATAGTGTACCAGGTAGGCTCTGAAACCAAGGACCATTGAACGTTTGGAGGGCACAACAACCGGGGAGTAAGGTTGCCCTTCCTTTTGGTGTTTTTTGTTGCACCATTTTGGAACTTTATTTTGCAGGCCCGGAATAGAACTTTCAGACTAAGAAAAGATCCCCTTTTCACATCACTTTGAGTTCTAAGTGTGAGGGCTGGAAATAGGAATTTTGGCGTGACGTTGGAGTTGTTTATTTTTGACTATCCTGACAAACTCCTTATATTATTTCATGGCGGGGAAACCCACCCCTTGTAGTATTGGGGTCAGGAAGTCTCTTATCATCCAGATTACTTAACAAGCAAATGCCCATTTGCATGACTCTTTCTTCCTTTCACTTTGAGGAGAAAATGGGTGAGGATTGAGCGCTCCACATAGGAACATCTTTCAGCTTATTAGATTAATCTTTCCAGCACAGCATGAAATCCTATTGATGGAGGTGTGCAAGCAAGGAGGGATTCAGGCCGGATTGGGCCTAGTTGCTGATTTGAGCTCAATAAAGTTTCAAGCCCATGGCACTTAAAAAAAAATAATACAAAAATAAGAAAACGAACAAAAATAAAGAGAGGACAAAGCATACTAGGGACTGCCTGCCTGCCATACTCTCGTGTCCCCAGTTGGGCTGCAATCCCCACAGCTCCAGCTCACTTGAAAAGGCCTACGTCGAGGAGTCACATGACCTGGATATGCCATCAAGCTTTTTTTTTGTTTTTATATTATTATTATATATTAATGGCAGTGATTGTCCAATCTAGCTGGGGTTTATGGACTTGAGTCAAGCCTTTGACAAGGTAAATCGCAAAAAGCTATGGAGCATGCTAAAAACTATGGGTACGCCAGCGCCCATCTTAGATTTGCTGATTTCACTGCATACTGATCTGAAAGCATCTGCGAGACTGGACACAAGTGGTAAATTAGCCTCTTCGTTTAGCGTACTGCGAGGGGTCAGGCAAGGTTGTGTCCTGGCCCCTCTGTTGTTTAATCTCTATGTTAGCACTTTGGCAGCGGAACTAAGCCAAGTAACCAGGGATACGCCTAAAGCTGCTCGGAGAAACATCTCTGTGCTGTCCTACGCAGTTGATGTTGTGCTGCTTCTGCGTACCCTGATACCTGATAGCATTGCAGAAACTGGTCACTGGCTTTTTTTTTTTTCCTTTTCAGACTCGGTGTCAAGCGAACGACTGCGTCTGCAAATGGCGTCGTCGTTCAAAATGGTCACTGGCTTTGTTGAGTATATGGGATGCTGGGACCTGTCAATAAACGTTAAGTAGTCCAAGGTTATGTGAGAAGGAAGGCCCATTCAAAACCTTCCATATATCTCTGCATCTCACCAAAAACTCAATTGGGTTCACAAATGTACCTATCTAGGGGTGATTTAAGAGCATGGGCAAAATGGGTCGACCACATCGCTGAGACAACGCTGAAATTGACCCTGGCCTGTGGTGCATTACGTAGCTTTTGACTAATGATGGGTAGGCTAACCCTCAACACCACATTTGACATCTATCGGGCTAGTCCGGTAGCAAGATGTGTTTATGGTGCCGAGGTGTGGTGTCAGTCCTCAGTACTATCAATACAGGTGAAGGAAAAAAAGATTCCTTTTGAAATAATCTGGGGGCTGTAAAGAGCACTTCAACCCATTTACTCCATCAAGAATTAAGGCTGGACTACACAGACAATTACATAACTCTAAAGCCCTTGATATTTTGGCTAAGCCTACGGTGTCCAGCTGAACACCATCTAAAGCAAGAGATCATAAGCGATTTGATTAACTCAGACACTGCCAGGAACATCTCTTGGCTGAACAATTTGAAAAAAGTGTTAAGAAGCCTTGGTCTCCGGAGTCTTTATGCTACTACTGTGAGTATCTCAAGGGACGATCTATCCCTGGTTCCGCAAAAATATGTGGATTGTAGAAGGGTGCTTCATTTTTAGCTTATAGTCCAAGAAACTGTCTGTTTTTAAATATGTTTATGGCTGTAATGGGCTAAAGAGGAGTGTTTTGTTCCATCTAAGGGAAAAGCCATGTACTGTCGTTAAATAATATGCACAATGGCAGGACTTGTATTGGCTTGGAATTGAGCATTCGGTGCCCAGGTGAGCTCACGCACTTCTTGATTTTTTGTCCATTATTTTACAACCCAAGGTTGAGATATTTAATGCCAATTTTAAGAAAATCTAACTGACGTACAATTAAGAAGGCTGTTCAATTAATACATTTACTGCCAACAAGAGGGATTGCAGTGGCTGTATATGTTTTTGGAAACCATGCAGTTTATTGCGAAAAATGGTTAATGTATATGGTTTCAGTGGGCTCAGCGCTGATAACCTATGGTGGTTTACTAACAAAAATAATGTATCTATTGTATTTTTGCACGTTTTTGCTGCTGTGCATTTTTATTCTGGATATGTTTCATGTGCTTCGAAATAAAGATTGGCTTGCAAAGTATTGTTTTTGGCAGAGCCAGCCTCAAATACATTTGGTGGTGGCTGGGTATGTGGCAGTTATGAAAGTGGTAGTGTTTGGAG
The DNA here is from genome assembly GCF_040938575.1 of Ambystoma mexicanum. Taxonomy (NCBI): domain Eukaryota; kingdom Metazoa; phylum Chordata; class Amphibia; order Caudata; family Ambystomatidae; genus Ambystoma; species Ambystoma mexicanum. Next base: position 1,063,348,378 of record NC_090923.1, on the reverse strand, counting down.
CCATTAAACTCATTGGAAGTCAATACATCCTTCCTCTGACCCCAAGAGGCTCAATAAATATTGCAACTTTTTTTTGGCCCTTTAGATGCATATTTTACCCAATTTCAGAGGCATTTTACTTTCACAAAGATACTAATCATGGGAGCGTGGGTCGAGTCCAGCAGTTAAGCCTTTGACTTCATCGGGGGTCTATCGATATTGCAATGACAGGTCTTTGACCTTGGCCTCTGTATGTTTGCTGCTGCGGCTGCCGCCGTCTCTTTAATGATTATTTAAAAGGAAGTAAATACACTTCCCTCTGGGGTCAGAAAGGCGCCACCCACGGCAACAAGACACTTTTTGTCGGCATAGACAGTGTACAAGGAATCATTTTCTTTCAAGTGAGAACATCTCTTGGACCTGGAAGCCCCTATGCCCCATAGTTTAAATTGGCATGAGCCTCTTCCCCGCTCTAGTCAATTTCGGCCTTCTTCCAAGTCCAACAGCATTACAGTATAAACTAGCCATCCCCTTTTTTTAAAAAAAAAGAATTGTATTCCTCCCTTGGTTGGCTTCCTATGGAACTTGGCATAACCATTTCATCATGCAAGATTACACAGTGCATGCTTGTTCATGACAATGACAACAAGCTGGTGACCTCTTCAGTCTTTTTTACTGCTTTGTCTATTTAATCTTGAAAACGGATGTAAAGCCAAGATGGTGTTGAAACAAAGCTGCTAATTCCCTTTTTTGCTTTATATTTCAGTTTGGTTTGTACTGTGATTTCTGTACTTTTCAAGTAATCTCTTTAAAACAGTTATTGTAGCTATTTGATGTCGTACACTAAGCCATATTGGTATCCGATTAACTGAAAAGATATGTGGTCAATTGCCTTAAGTGCCAAGCGGAGGCAGGAAGCCTGGTAACCTATGCCTGGCTTTTGAGGGGCGAGAGAGGCTAGCTCTGGGTATAGGTTCCTGGGAGGGGGGAGCAGCAGAGTATCCGCTATGGTGTTTATGTTCTGGCTGGATGCAAGGCAGGACACTAAGTAATTTTGTTATGGGGATGGTAGGAGGCAATGTATCAGTTTTGTGTAGTAGGGTTGGGGAGGCAGAATGTGAACCTGGGTTTTATGGTGGGAGATGTAGGGTGACAGGTTGCTAGTATTCAGATATTTTAACGGTAATCTTGCCTTATTTTGAACTCTGGCATCTACAGTAGCACAACGCTCACTTATTGGGGGCACAGTCCTCATGGAAGTGTTTTACAGTGGCAGCGCAAGTATATATTGTGGGTGAAGGATCATTAACGTGTGGCTGTGCTGGCATATTGCGGGCAAAGGCATTTGGGACTTTTTGTAGGAAAATTCTTTAGTCTACTTTTGGTGACCTGGCATCGATTGGATATTTTTTTGTCACCCTGGTTAACTGATTAGCAAAGTGTGGTATCGCACCAAAAGCTCGTAAATAAAAAGCCAAATGCGCTTTTAGTGCCTATTTGGCTCCAAAAAAAAAAACATAGCCCATAATGCTGAACAAGGGGAATGGGATTGGGGGGGAGTGTCCCCCACTCCTGTAGTTCGGCATTATGAGCTGCAGGGATTTCAGGGGTGTCCCCTGCATACATCAAATGCAAAGCAGGGGACAAAAAGGCGCATTTGGATAAAACTTTGACCTTTTGTAACTTCATTTTTAAAAGGCCTGTGCTGCAGGTACACCAAGTCTAGACATACAGTGTGGTACGGCTGATGGGCCTGATGGTCTCTGAGCTTCAGACGCTCCGAAAAATGTGCTTGACATGAGACCCATCTCCAGTGTGATCATGCAGTATTTCTGTTTCACAGGCTCGTGTTGACGTTGAACACAGATGCGGGTGACGTCCCTCTGAAGCTGTCAGCCTGCTTCAAGGAACAGGCTTTGCGATGCAACTCCTTCCTGGGCAGGACCTGGGAACTGGAAGAGAAACTCAAGCTTGCCTTCTCCATTTTTTATCCTGAACGATTTGTTGAGGTAATGTTGTTTGGGGGAATAATCTATCCCTGTATGAACGAGAATAATAGAGCTCTGAGTAAGGAATGGAGCCGAGAGCCGAATGTTTCGATAATGGTTTTCCTTTCAGACACTTGGAACAGGTCTACCCGCACTTATGTCTGCACTTACCTTGGACTTGCCACCAGCTGGCCGTATTTTTATTTTATTTATTCTATTATCCCATGTACTGCACTTTTCCCCCTCCTCATCCCCCCCCCGCACTTCTCCCCTCTCCATCTCCTGCGCTTGCGCTATCTGAATGACACCTGGCCTAGTAAGATCGTTGTCTGTCGTCCCTCTGTTCGCCCTCACTTGCCTCGTTGCGCCTTGAAACACCTGTGTATAGGCGCGTTATAAATGCCATATCATATGGCTTTGTCTTGGTTTCTGGCCGTGTACAAGAAGGCTGCTAACAAATCGGCTGCATAGGTATTCCAGGGATCTTGCATATTAAAGTAGGCTTTTCACAGCCTTCAAACCCATCCTAGGAGTTAAACAAACGTAATCCCCATTTAGTAATTAATTTAAAGCAGTATTGGAGATGGAAAGTGCCAACCATTTAACGGTTAATATATGAACGGAAAACCACCCAACGATGGGCCACAAAATTAAGTAGCCAGAAGACAGACCTGTCACAGGACAGCGGAAATGATGCAGAATCGTGCTATCAGGCAGGACAATGTGAGGTTCCATGGCATTCATACGAAGTGATTGTTTTCAGTGTGACCGGCTATCAAAGTCCAAGTGCTCTCTGAAGATGCAGTCCTCTCTGCAGTGTTATTAGACCTGTTTGTTCATTTCTGGCAGTGCCCTGGTTGGAGATACTTCTGTGCCACACTATTGAATGCTTGCTAGCAATATTGGTGTGGTAGGGATATAGGGTGTCGAAGTAATTTTTCTTGTCTTTTTTGGAACAAGCTTACTGGAGGCAGTAGCCTAGGTTTTTGTGCCACGCTGCGATTCTATTACTGCCCACACATTTGCAATTGGAAACGTATTGTTGTATCTCTTGCACTTTTGTTCAACGACATGTTCTCTGTATCTCATTAGGAATTCACAAACCAAACCAGTATTTCCAGAGAGTGTTGCTTCACTGGAAGACTAATCAAGGAAGTGCCCATGTCTTCATCAGTACTCAAAGGAAGCATCCCATTGTTGCTCTGGGATAATCCCTTTGAGGTAGCTTGGGACAACCAACCAACAGGGGCCCCCGCAGCCCCTGCGGTACGGGCGACCCGCGGTGTGGGGGCCCCGTTAGCACATGTCCTGGGAGGGGGCCCCACTTAAATTTTTTTTTAAAAAAATGAAAATATTTTTTTCTAAAAAAAAAAAAGTTTCTTTTGAAATTCACTCTGCATTCATAAAGAACATTTCTGTAACAGAAATCATTTCTTTATGAAGGCAGAGTGGCTACAAATAGAAACTTTCTTTTTGAAGTCCGAGGGCCCCCCTACCCTATGACATGGAAGACCCTAGGCTGGAGGCCTCCATTCCTGGGTTGGGGGGGAGCCCTATGCCTTCAAAAAGAAATAGTTTGTTTTTGAAGTCACTCAGCCATCATAAAGAAATTATTTTGGTTATGGTTCGATCCTTAACTGAAATAATGTCTTAATGAAGTTATAGTGACTTAAAAAAAGAAACAATGGGGCTCATTCTGACCATGCCGGTCTGGAAACAACAGTGCTGGTAAGCTTACGGGCACTGTTTCCGGACTGGCATATTACAGGTCTGCCTGGTAGGGCTGCTGTGCCCGACAGGTCTGACCCTGCCAGGCACAGCAGCCACGGTAGGCAGACCCATCAAGGAAGCACCGGCACCGTTAACAACAGTGCAGGTGCTTCCATGTCCCCATTCCCGTGGAGTCTGGGGATTAACGAAATTACTGGCACCTGATTTCCCGGCCGCTGGATTTAGCACAGTGGCACCGGGAAGTCAGGCGCTAGTAATTTTTTACGGGTCTGGCGGCAACCCGTCGGTAGCACCGGCACGGTTACCGCTGGACCCGTAATGAGCCCCAATTTCTTTTTGAAGTAATAGGGCTCCCCTCAACTCCATGACGTGTGTGTGTGTGTGTGTGGGAGTCTATGGTGAAAGGGTGCACACTGAAATGTATAGCTGGCTACCTGTGTGAGTATATGGTGAAAGGGTGCACACTTAAATGTATGGATGACTGGGTGTGTATATGGTGAATGGTGTGTGTGCTTGTGTACAGGGGCACAACAAAACCTTCATTTCGGGGGGCTAACACTTCAAATGTTGGGAGAGGCGCTAACTTCACAGGCGGTGGGGAGGGGGAAACATATTTGTGTGGGCGCATCCAAATTATTTATGCATTTTAATGAGACTATTCTAGTGCAGATTCAATGTTACAAGCAGTTAACTCCCTCCTATAAGTCTCCTTTTCCCTCTCTACCCTTCCAATCACTCCCCTGGCATGCAAGTACTAAATCCACATCACAATTTCAATTGCCTAAACAATGTGGCATTTGAATGCAGGTACTAACATTGAAATGCTTTAAGTTGGTAATTGCTGGGTTCTTAACAGCAAAAAGCAGGTGCCGTTTAAGATCTGTGTCCTGTTTGGTCCGGCAACTGCTCTAAAGGTTAGTCAGGTTGAGTCAATATAGCCCAAAATGTCAGGGGGTAGTGCTGAAGCCCAGTCAACTCAATGGTGTTGTGCTACTACTTGTGTTTAATGCCTTGCTTACTCCTAGCCCTATTCTTCCTCGTCTTAGTGCTTATGTATGAGGCAGTACTTTTGTGTGAGGCACTCTGCCTCATACACAAGTACTGGGAAGAGGTAGAGGTACATGGAGGTAATGCCTGATTTAGCTACCTGTAATCTTCATCACTCCTAGTCCCACTGTTCCTCATCCCAGTACTTACCTATGAGACTAGGAGCCTCATACGTAAGCTCTGGGACAAGGAAGAGGGACGTGGAGGTAAGTCTGGGCCAAGGAGCTGATTGTGGAGGTTGGGGTAGTGGGTGGGAGCGAGAGGGGATGTGTGGGGGGGGTTGTGTGATAAATATAATGGTTGTCCATGTCCAGGCTAAGAAGGCATGATATGTGGTATTAGTGGTTAGAGAGGCATTTTGATCCAGCCAGTCTAGTCATTCCTCAGTTTGGTATGACTTTCTTTTAACTGGACATTTCTGATAAAGCAGTCCTAACTTTAATTACATGGATAGATTGGCATTTGGGTGCTGCCAGTCTAGCCATTTCTTACTACGGCATTGTATATTTTTCTGGGCATCTGTGATAAAATGATATGATACAAGTCATTTATAACGCACCTGTACACAATTGTACACAAGGGAGCGATGATAGAGGGAGGACAAGACAAACTATCTCACTAGGCCTTGTCGTTGCAAGAACGAGAAGTGCAAGGGGAAAGGGAGGGGGGAAGTGCAAGTGAGAGGGGAGGGGAAAACAGGGCAGCAATGCTCTGAGTAAGTGCAGCCAGGGCAGAGCGTCTATTGGTTGTGCAAGGAGAACAAGGGACTGCAGGGTTACAGTTACAGCCCCTAAGTGCATGGTAGGCCCGGAGGCAGTTCAAGGGTGACCAATCAAGAAAGAGCCTGGACTCCGAGGGTAGCCAAGCAGCCAGTGGGTACAGCAGACAGGTAGGTCAGCAGGGGGGGCGGGGGAGAGAGAGAAAGCAGCGGAGAATAGGAAAGTTTTGAGCTGCTTCCGAAACTTCAGGTTGTCCGCCTCAAGTTCGAGAGGGCCAGGGAAGCCATTTCAGAGGGAGGCACCCGCAGAGGAGAGAGGTCTACCCCCACTATCTGCCTGGAGAAACGTCTAAGCCTTAGAGAATTGGAGGTAGCTGAGTGAAAGGCTAGAGAAAGAAGGTATTTTGGAAGAGAGCATTGGATTATGTGTGGGCCCTGGCCCCAGAAAGCCTTGTGGACAATGCAAAGGTTCTTGAACTTGATCCTTGCAGCCAGTGGAGAGATTTCAGGGCTGGAGAAATACAATCCCAGGGCTTGAGGCGAAGGGTAAGTCTTGCAGTCCTGTTCTGGATTAGTTGCAGATGACGGAGACTCGAGGAAGACAGATTGAGAAAGTGGCTGTTGGAGTAGTCCAGCCTAGAGACAGTGAGCTTCTGGTGGAGAGTGAGAAAGGGAAGAGTCCCTATGAGGAGGAGCAGCTGGTAGTGGGACTTCTTGGTGATGTCCGAGATGTGAGGAGAGAAAGAGAGTGTGGCGTTGAAGATGACACCAAGTTTTTCTGCCTCGCAGGAACGCAAAGGAAGAGGGCCCAAGGCGGTCTGCTATAGTGAGAGAGGAAACTCAGAGGCAAGGGTCCCAATGAGAAGGATCTCCGCCTTACTGGCATTAAGGCAGAGATCGTTGGAGGCGCACCAATACTGAATCGTGGATAGACAGTCAGGAATGAGCAAGAGAGGAGAGGAGGCTGAGGGAGCCTGAAGGAAAGCTGAGTCATCCGTATAACATTGAAAGTTAGAGGAGAAGATAGAGATCAGGGAGGCCAAAGTAGCCAAGCAGAGGTTGGAAAACCAGCATGAGAGGATAGAGCCCTGGGGAATGCCACAGGTAGAGAGTGGTGACGGAGAGAATGGGACCAAGATGGACATGGGAGCAGAGGGGTGGTTCAAGTGGAAGGAGGTCAGTCACTCTAGGGTCTGATCCGTGATGCCCAGGTTCTCACAGAGTCGATTGATCAGGATGGAGACGTTGACCCTGTCGAAAGCAGAGGAAGGATGAGAACAGAAGGAATGCTGGAATCAAGGTTAGAGAGCAGCACAGGTGTAAAGGAGAGCAGTTTGCATGCCTCTGGCAGCTCTGAAGCCAGACTGATGGTCATGGAGACAACCAACAGATTCAGTGTGGAGAGTAAGCTGGGAGATGGCAAGCTTTTCCAAGAGTTTGCTCAGGAAAGGGGTGATGGGGATTGAGCGATAGTTTGCTGGGCAGGTAGGATCAGCAGACGGCTTCTTAAGGAGTGGGTGCACAAGGGAGTGCTTAAAGGGAGAGGGGGACATTGCAGTGGCGAAAGAGTGATTACAGAAATCGGCCAAGGCTGGAGCGAGGGTGTCAGTATGGGCTTTGGCGGTTCTGGAGCAGCAGAAGAGCACCTGTTTGGACGACACTTTCATAGATCAGACTTGTTTAGAAACCGCGTTAGCTGTTGTCAGAGAGAAAGAGGAAAAAGGAGGAGGAGAGGTAGAGATGGCCAAAAGGGGCTGAGAGAGGAAGAGGAGATAGAGGACAGGATGTCCTGAGATTTAGCAGAGACGTGAGAGGCCAGAGCTGCACAGAGGGCCTGGGAGGGAACAGGAGAGGTATAGACCACAACAGGATTGACCAGTTCCTTGCAGATTTTAAAGAGTTTGACTGTGTTGTTAGAGGCAGCGGAGACACATGCTTTAATGTGTGCTGTCTTGATGAGTGTTATTGCTTCGACTGGCATTTTGCTGCAACCAGTCTAGGTATGTCTAAATGTCACCTGGCATGCTTTACTATAATGTTATTACGTGTTTACACTGGTCTACATTGTGTGTGCAGCCAGTTGGACATGTTTTCATTGTGGCATGGCATTCTTAATAGCAAAGCATTAATGTTCCTGTGCACTGTTGGTGACTTGCATGTATTGGATTGTGCTACCCTACAAAACAATTGCAAATACTCTGGCTTTATAGCCAATTTATCTCAGAAAGTGTGCTGTATCTTACATTAAAACACATATTTATATATTTCTCCTAGTTCAGTGTGCAGCATACCCCTTCAGCAGCACATTCATGCGTATTGCACAAGCGTGACAATCTAGGCCGGCCCAGAGTGTGGTGCGACCCGTGATTTGTTGCCGAGTTGGGGGGGGGCACCCTCAGCATGGCTCGCATGGGGGCCCCCCACATTTTGTTACGCCACTGCCAAGACTGCCACACGCTGCTCCTTGTGCAGTTATGGAAAAATAGCCTTAGTAATTGTGCGTATACTGTTAAGACTGCTGTAAATTGTGCAAGCTGTACGTGTTGAGGTTGCCAAATTGCCACATTAAACATTGTGAACTGTGCTGTAAAAACGTAGTTCGACATGCGAAAAAGCAAAATGTTGCATTATTGGACATGTGCTGAAACTTTACAAGGTCTGTCCTTCACTGATCCTCATGAGCAAGGGCACAGATTAAACTCCCGACAGCTGAACTATACCATGTGTGTCATGAACTGCCGAATTCGTCCATTCTGGACTTCATGGTCCATGATGCACCTTGGTATGAACTCTGTGATCCTTCCAACATGGCTGACAGTTCCGAAACGCTGCACACCAGGCCTTGCGCATTACGTTCAACTTCCTAGAAAACAGCCACGCCCCCGCGGCTCTGCGTGTCTCAACGCTACTGCTTGGAGTAGTTAGACGTGTGTTGTCGAAGTCCGCTTCGTGTTCTTTTGATTCCTTTTTTCCCTTCTTCCTATTCCTGGACCCCCGTTCCTTTCCTTCCTTACCTCTATTCTGTGGCTTATTCCTGGATTAATCCTGCGCTCAGTCTTACGGCGCTTCTGTTCGCTCCGAGCCTGGAACTCTATCTCCCTCCTGGTTCCACGTCCTGGATACTGAACGCTACCTGGCAAAGGACTGCCGGAAAACTCATGCTGGAATCCGAACACCCGCGCCCAGGCTTATACAAGTCTCGGACAGTACGAAAGAAGGAAGCCACATCCAAGAAGGTCGCAAGTAAAGAGAAACAGGTGAGAAGGGGAGAAACTTGTGACAATGTGGTTCATCCACCGTGGTACCAGCACTGGTGAGCATCTAGTGATGCTGGAAGTTTCCTAAAGAGCTGTTGGACTGGAGGTAGCAGGGTGGCTCGTACAGGCACCAGAAACCCTGGTGCAGGCATGAAATCTTGTGGGGAGAAGGCCAGGTATAGGTGTAACCACTCCTAGAACATGTGTGCCAGGAATAGGAGAAAATTAGGTGGAGAAACGGGACCAGGGTTCATAATGTGGCAGAGGAGCCTGGGTCTGTGGTGGTGACTGTCCACACCCTCTATCTGTTCTGCTGTGCATCGATATGCCTTGATCACAGCCTGTTGCCTAGCCATTGAGGAATTACAAAGGATGGGGGCACACCCCACAATCCGTTTTCACCACCAGTGGGACTTGTGGTCAACATGAACATGTACTCAGATTCACTAGAGGTGCCCTAAAGAATAAAGGTTTTTTTATCCCAAAAATAAATATATTTTTTTGCCTGTGGTTTATTTGAATCAACTTTTCATATTCTTATTTAATCGAGAGCCACATTTCTACTCAAATGAGTCATATGAAATACAAACGCACATTAACATGATGCAATGCATAGATTGATTAATGCTGAGCACAATAATATAAAGACTTCTACATTACACAACGTTTAGAAACCTTTCTGTTCCCAGCAACTGACTGCAGTAGAGTTAGCAACAAAACACGCTACGTAGATGGGACTTTTCCCTTCTGGGTTATTGGTCAAGAACAAACCTATATCCTCTTTGCAGTATCCACGCATCTTTTAAATATAACTGGAGCATTTGAAGTATACGAATTGGGAGTGAGCATGGTGTTCTATTGTGCAGTATATTAACCGAGTGGAGGCGGGGGGCATTACCAGGCCATGTAATGCCCCGGGCCAGGTAGAAGCACCAGCGAAACAGGGGCTTTACCATTAGCCCTGGTCATTACCAGGCCAGGTAATGCCCCCCTCTGCGAGTGTAATATTGCTATTAGATGTACCAGATAGTAACAGTTGGGACACAGTCGTTTCTCAACGAAACAAAAAAACTGGTTGCTATTGAGCCTGAGAAGGGACCCTCGGACAGTTTGGGAGAGAGAACCGGGCTTTTTTTTTTCCTCGTCGGCAGTACCTGGGTGCCGGGGTCTGCTTACAAACGGTCTGGGAACCCCAAGACGGCTTGAAGAAGGTGTTGCGGCCATTCCTCCTTGTCGCAGGGCCTGGTAGTCGGGCCTACCAAGTAAAGATAAGGACATATCTTGACCAATGAAGACAAACACTATTTTTGAAAGAGTGGGAAAGACTGTGGGGAAAAGGAATCCACACTTTGAGTCTTGTGAAACATTTGTTTGCTTTCTACACATGTTTGGAACTTTTTGCTTTTATTATTATTTGGGCTGCAGGTGGACATTTCCCTTTTCACATTTTGTTGAGTTTAGCTTGTGAGGGACAGGTTACGATTTAGACCCAGGACGGCGATCTTTACTTTGGACATTCCGACACAGACCATTTTATTAGCAAATTTTGTAATGGCAGGCAAACCCCTCTTGGAGGTAGGGTTAGTTAGGATTTCCTCCAACTTCCCCAACACTGCCGTTTTTGTTATTAATAAAAGTCTTTGCCAATCAACATGCCTTTTGTCCGACTCTTACTGCTACACCCTCACAATATGCAAAGTTGATTAAAATAACCCCTCCCCCCCAAAATATTTTTGGCAGAAAAACCTTTTTTCTTTAGGGCACATCTAGGGAATCGACGTATATGTTCATGTTGACCACAAGTCCCACTGGGGTTGAACATTGATTGTGGGGTGTTAAATTGCACTGATTTGCCGCAATCAATGCCTCATGCACTGTGGTGTCAATATGCCAAAGTGCACGAGGCATTGACTGCTGCAGGCCCATGTTTTTAGTGTGGGACATGCCGTAGAGCAGTGGTATTCAAACTTTGTTTTGTTTAGCACTCCCACCCCCATCAACCCCTGCCACCCCTTCCCCAAAGAGTAAACATATAGTTTCAACCCCCTTCACCCCACAAGCTATGACTGCTTATATTTCCTATTAAATGCTTATAATTTCTATTAAAAACAGCCTCATATTGCAAGAGCCTCACGCCCCCAGGGCATCTTTTGGGCTCTTCTAGGGGGGCCAGCCCCACAGTTTGAAGACCACTTCACTTTCTTAGAGAGCCTGGACCGATCATTAACCCGATATGTACAGGATGATCTCATTGGTCCGCTGCTGGGCAAGCCACCCTTTTGATCCCTGAAAATCCATCGCCTGTTCTAGACCATGTCCCAGGCCATTCAGACTTACAGCCTGTAATCTCCTGATCAGACGGGTGTCGGCAACACACAACGGCTTCAAATACTCATTCAGTGCCATTGTAATGCAACTTGGGAGGTGGGGGCAGACCTATTTGATGGCACTGGAACGTAAATGTGTCTCTCTCTGATACAGAACCAGGGACTTGGCGTGCAGTTACGAAGGTCATGTTGTAAACTCGCAGATCTCGCTTCAACTGGAGCACATCTGCCTTTCACTACATAAAATCTATACCCTGTATTTTAATTCTGTTTATTCCCCCATCTAAATTCTTCTAATTTTACCATTCAGTTTCAGCTGTTTTAGATTCTCATGGTGTGTAAGGCTTGGGTTGCAATCTAGTGGTACGAAGCTGAAAATTAAACTTTGATGAAAGAACGGGTTTTAACATCAAGTAAACAGTCCTATGAATATAGTAGAATCCCTGTAATCCCCTTTCAGGAAGGCTAGTCCACCTATTGTTTTCCACCATCAAGATTGGTTGGGTTGGGTCCTGGGAGAGCTGCAGAGAAGACCAACGGAATTTGGATTAATAAGAAAATGGCTCGGATGATTTGCTACATTTGTTCTTTCAGCTAGAAAAGAAGAATTGGGATGTGGTTTCCGTTGTGGGGAGTGTTAGGCAAGATTGCATGCTGTACCCTGTGGGAGACTGCACCAGCCTTGTTGTCTTGGCAATAGGTAACCCAACCTTTGGTATAGGCCTAAACTACACAAGTTGGTAGAGTGACTGAGCAGCCAGGCCTACCTCAAGAGGGGTCAATGTGAGGTGCAGGGTTATAACATAGAGATTCACAATGACAGGTATTCAAATAAACACTTACACTCAAGCTTTCTTGATTAAACAATTATTTATTAATTTAACAGTGCGTTGTATAAGCCTTCATTAGAAGGCAGCAAATATATGTAACACAAAAATATACTTCAAAATATACCCTCTCAGTTTCTTTAAATCGGTAGATACCCATTTGGGATGACACACAGACAATTCCTACAGCCTGAGGTGACTTAAATAATTAGGACACTGTGGACATTGATATATCACTTGCACATTTTAGAGCAATAATGAGGTTAGTGTCAAAAGAGAAAGATGAGGGAATAAAACAATGGGTAATAAATATTCTTCAGCAAGTAAGTACTTTTTGAACCCTCCGATGCAAAGTAAATTAACCCTTTCCCAGCTACACAAGTTATCTAATGTGTGACTTTTGTTGAGGGATAGTTAAAGGGATATCCCTTGATTTATAGTACCTTAGTTCTGAAGAAATTGGTTCCAGTTGTAGTATGGCAGATTCTGTTCATCCTGGGCCTCAGTCGTGGGGACAATAGGGAGGATGTCTGGGGACTCCTGGACTACAGTTTGAAGGTCGGTGGCAGCAATGGGCAAACTTCAGATCAGCGGCACTTTGCGATTTCAGCTTCTCGCGAATAGCACCACTGTGGTTCTCGGATACCTTATGGACTTTCCTCGCATCTGGGTTCCAGCACTCTGTTGAGGTGGCTCAGGCTTGGTCAGTCCTGCTTCATGGGAGTCCGGAGGATATTCCTTGAGCTCGGGTCCAACTTAAAAACCATGCACTCGATCCTGGTGTTCCTCTCCCTGGCAATCGCTTCCTGCAGCCGCAATGGAAGTACAGCCAGCTCCGAGAGGATGTCCAGATGAGTTCGCTTTGGGGTCGATTGGTCCCACCAACCCAAGGGAAGAAGTCATCCTTTGCAGGGCTTCTATAGTCGAGGCAAATTCAGAGCTTCAGCACTGCAGCAGGGCTTCACCGGGCAAACCAACGGTCCAGGAATTAAAGCAGTCATCTCTTCCAAGTTCTTCTTCATATTCCTTCGTCCAGTGGTCGACTTTGCCTTCCAAGCAAAATACCTCCCTTTTTTATGCAGGTTTCTTCCATTCATTCGCAGCCTAGCTGTCACTCACACAGCAGGGTGGCTGTCCTCCAAGGACAACCAGCCAGCCAATCACCTTTGGGTGCATTCCTGTAACCAAGGGGATTAAGCACAGGAAGTATCGGGCACCTCCCTCACGTCCTGCCCTGCCAGACACGCTGGAGCCAGTGTTGGGCTTCAGCAGTGAAACCTGCCAAAGACAAAACGAACAAAGGGACCAAACCTGGTTTGGCGTGCAGAGTAAATCTCAAGAAGGACCTTTCCAACAAGAATGGTGAAAAAAGACCGGGCCATTTTGACAATATGGGCACCCATGGGTATTTTACTGCAGCTTCAATTGCAGCCCGCAATAGAAACACACAATGGTAGGAAAAAGTAAACCTCTGCCATTAATTGTAGAAAGGGTAACATGAAAATGTTACATGAGAAACTAGACAAAGGGGATACTAGGTAGCCCCTTCAGCACCCTATTGTATGATAGTATGTGCTGGGTCTAGAAAGTTACAAATGTAAGTAAAGTCAGTTTCACTTCACTGCTCTTGCTAACAGTAGTTTAACCAAGAGAAGGTATTTAAACCTTTGGGAAATCTGATAGACTTCCCTGTGTCCCTGCACTAAAGGTGCTGTGTGACACAATGTAAAAAGATGATGCCTATGGAGTTTGTCAGACTCCGAAACCAAAAGAAACAGTGTTCATATTAAAGAAAAATATATGAGGGAGTAGGAAAAAGGTCTCACTCTCTCGAGGTTAGAAATTAAAAGTCCTAAAGTCCAGCAAAAAGAGCTGGGGGTCTCTAAGGTACAAGGGAATTGGCACATTTCTGAGAATTCTCCTTAACAGGGAGCAATATATTTTATATTGTGCCAAGTGTTCCCCAGGAAAGGGCGGTACCCTGAGCCCTGGCTTGTCACTGTATATACTGTGACGAATCGAGGCAATTTGTTACTTCTCCCCAAAGGGAAGCCCCATCCTGTGACGATGGGGAGGTGAGCCCACTCCGCAGGGTCAAAGCAAGTGCAAACTCACCAGAAGAGACTTCCCCCTTAGGGGACAAGGACTCTCGTTCCTGTGAGGAACTCCCTAAAGTTGTACGCACAATGGCCTACATGATGTGCTCTATAGTACCAAAGTCCTTTGTATATCAAGACTGGGTCAAAGAAACTCCTCAGAGATATCATTATCTTATTGGAAAAGAACATGTCCCTTTAAATTCAAATATGCAATGCACAGAGATGAGTAAGTTAAATAATGTACCCTGGTGGGAGAGAGAGAGAGAGAGAGAGAGAGAGAGAGAGAGAGAGAATCGCATAGGTGGGTTACAGAGGGGCCAAGCCCAGCATAAGGTGAAGAGGAGGTGGAGTACGCACCAGTAAGGAAACCCACGTGTTTTGAACTTGTCCATTAAAGCAGGCTGGGACACCACAGTCGCAGCACAGCCCTGGCACGTGAAAGCAACCAGTAGAAATTATGAGAAAGTTTCATCTGTTTCAAGAGTATGTCTAAATTGTTGCCAATCTCAAAAATAAAGGGAACCTGGTCCAACCATGGTCCTCCAGGTAAGCGTAGGGTAAAAAAAAAATGTGGACCAGGAGCATGAGGATAGCAAGATAGTTATTCAGTAATTATTCCTCAAAGATATATTTATTTCTGAATTTGTTTACTTATTGGTGCTAAAACAATATAGGTTTATACAAAGAATATCTACATGAACCATACAAATAGCCACTCCATTTAGTTCACTCCATCAAGCATACTCACTCATTCATACATCAGCATCCAACACTTAACAATATAATATCTAGGTCTTTCACTTTGTGAGACCAATCAATTGTGGTAACAAATTGAAACCGACATTCAGGGTCACTTGATAGCACCAACAAGGGATGAGTGTAGTAACAGCCCTTCATGACATCTAAAGAACTGTAATTTGGTTACAGGGACAATATTGAGTGTTTGCCCAGTCCCGTTTCTTTGTCCACATTTATGAATGTCGTGTCATTTGGCTCGCGGGCGGTGCACTAGACGACCGGCTTGTTATCGAGGACTACTGCAGAGCACACAGGTAAGAGGGGAGAGCATGTAAGATGTAGTGCGTCTTTGTGTTAGTTTAATCTCGGCATCAGAAGTGTCGGAAGAGCGTTGGGACGCTCTTCCGACACCGAGCAGCATGTATCTTTGGTATGGTACGGGGTGTATAATGTAAATAGTACTGGGTACAGTTACATCAGTACAACAAAGGTGGCCTGAGCGGTCCGTTTTGAATAATCACTGACCGACATCCAGTGAGATAGGATCCCTGGAGTACAATTGTGATACATTTGTCCCATTATGAGCCTATGGCAATAACAAGGTGCGCCTTTTTGATTTACACGAGACACTAGTCAAACCGCTGTTTGCTAAGTTGGAAGAAAAGGCAGGAACATGAATGCCAATAGAATAGTGGGTTAGATAGACCTATCCTGCTGCACGAATAAACCCCAGCCACGACTGAGTAGTTTTCCTGATCCCCCATGTCTTTCTTTGCCCCAGTGAAGAAAGTGCATAAGAGCAACAATTTCGAGTGTCATCTAGGGGGTGACCGGCTTTTCTGTGAAAGGATACTGGGACAGAGGCATCATCACCCGCCCGCCATTGTGTTGGATTGCCATGGTGACTGGAAGTATGTCAACTCCAGGAAGTGAAATAAATGGGACATAAGCGCTCTAGGAGCACTGGTACACATGGATATGAGTGTTTTCTGATGCACTGTCTTGCACCTACAGGTGTATTGAAAAGAATAACACCATAGTAGCAAGTGGGCGCTGTACGATACCGCACCACAAGATAAGTAAGTACCCATATTCATCACTCCAACAAATAATAGGAGAATGGGGGCACCCACTGGAAGCAGTGGCACTCTCTTGGGGTTGACGGGTAGAAGGGATGGAGCCAGCCGCACCCTGTGCTTTTTTGTACAATAGGCTCGGCCAGGATTTATACAGGGCGCCAGATCATTTAGGATAAATCCACTGTTTTGAACCACTTCCAAGATATAAATTGGCGGCGAGTACAATCCATGTAATTATTCAAGAGTTACATGCACAATTTGTATGTGCCTTTTTATTAAGAAGAAATGTGGATAGCAAAAACCAAGGTGGTAAGTTTCATTTTTTATTTTTTGTAGCAGTCTCCCGTTCCATGTACACAGAAGTAAGGCATAATTAGTGCTCAGCTTCTGTCCTGAAGAAGGTTGGGGGAAACCCAGGGGCACAGTGTTAAGCCCATAGCAAACCAACTGAAACACGTGTCCACTGAATATATCTGTTGCAGAACAGATAGACACACCGATAGACGATACATTCTTGCCATACAAGAGAGAGAAATTACATTGTGAGAGAAGATCAGTGGAATCTCAATGGTGATATAACAGAGAGAAATAGCACTGTGACAGGGAGAAAAGGAAACCTACCACTGAACCAAAGCTGAGTTGTAATTCACACAGAGAGAAAGACTATCTGAATAATAGTATACTCCTGGGATAACGCTGGAACTGGCAACCAAAACTCCACTGCTTGGAAAAGAACCCCAAAATGGGGATCCCAGGAAGAAGGGGAAAGTACAGAAAGCAATTGAAAGTTACAGAACTTAATCAAAGAGATCTCCTCTGGTTATTGGAGAATTTCAAATTCTTAAATAAGTCTACAGATCCCTCAAGAAGAAGGGAGACATTCTCCGGATACAGGTTACTGTTCATAGCGGTAGGCTCGGTCAGGATATTTTTGGACTATAGACTATTTTCTTTGGACATTCACGACTGACAAGCACCTTTGTTAGACATATAGGCAGAGACGATCCATAGAGGCAAAGTTAGGCCTTATGCTTTACTTTAATAAAGGTTTGTGAACCATGTCCATGTTCTCCTTCTGACTTATCACAGTATGTGGACTACAATCAGTGAGATCTAAGACTTTTCATTAACCCTTACTGTGAGACCTAACATTCTGAGCTACTCTAGAAGCTGAACAAATACAAATAGAACCATAGAGGACATTTCAGGGAATAACCCTTGTCGGGGCGAACCTCAGATCTCTTTACCCAAAATAAGCCCACCTCTCAAGAAGTGCATGCACGTTTGTCAGTAAAGCAAGTTTATGGTGCACAAATGGACAGGAGAGGCTATACAACTCCTTCGAGACAGAACTAACCCAATTCTTCTCGAACCACACCAATAGTACTTTATATACATTATTGCAACTTTTAAGACAATCCTCCATGTTCTGTTACAAAGTCATCCCACCCAAATATGATTGGCTTACCATGTACAAGGACATCAAAGCCCCCTAAGTTCCCACTCTCTTTTTGGACACATTCACCATAACACAATCCCCTTTAATATACATTCCTACTTACAAGTAGAAGCCCTTTTGGGCTCTTTCCATAGTCAGTCATGACATAATCGCATAAATACATGTTCACCTATAACAATACTTATTTTTTACAAGTTTCATCTGGTCAGGGACCTCTAAACCCCGGGTGTGATGCACATGGCTTTTACAAGGACACTTCTATGAGGAAGGATAGAAATAAACAAGTTTCGTTTGAACTGGTAATAAACATCTTATCTACCAAGACTTCCTTGTATTTCTCGTTTCAAGTTAATCTATTGCAACTACTATTTCAGCCATATATCTCTTATCCAGAACAGCACCAAGTCGTAAACCTATGACGCACTAGCATTTCATTTTGTCCTGTCTGCGAATGATCATTTGATATATTATTGCAGCTGGTTGAATGCAGTAGCTGCCTTCCACCACCCTTCCACCTCAGCCAACTCAACACTCCAGGTCACACAAAGTTTATCTCTCCAACCCAGGTTTCTGTGACCTACACAAAACCCCATTTATGAGGGACTTTTCGTATTGAACCTTCCCATGAATTCACCATGTATCCTCTGTTCCCCAAACGTTCCCAACACATTTCCCTGAAAGCCCCTATATGCAGACCAGGGCGAGTTCTTTAGTTTACATTATCGGCCTAAGCTAAGAGAAATGCACTTTCCCCCAGGTTACTGGTGACACAATATTTACCAGTGCTTTTTGTAAAATGGTGTATGTCACCATAAGCCCACT
Organism: Ambystoma mexicanum; assembly: GCF_040938575.1. Taxonomy (NCBI): domain Eukaryota; kingdom Metazoa; phylum Chordata; class Amphibia; order Caudata; family Ambystomatidae; genus Ambystoma; species Ambystoma mexicanum. Next base: position 1,063,330,307 of record NC_090923.1, on the reverse strand, counting down.
TCCTTTGTGGTGCAATGCTGTCAAGCATGCACAGTGATACTTGTATTTTCCATTTATTGCAAACAAAGGTTGTTTGCAGTAAATTAAAAATAAGTTTGTAAGGTACTCGTCCGTCATAAAAACTAAGAGCCAATGCTAGTGGGCTAGTAGATTTTGCTAACCCTGCCTATATGAATATTTTGACGTACGCATATTGAAGACTATACTATACACTATACACAAAATGACACTAATAGTAACTCATCCCATTCTCATTAACTATACTAGATGCATACCAGATTGCAACATCGCGCTACCATCGCCCCTACCCCAGTCACCAATGTGGTGCACGCAATGTAAACCTCTTTCCTGCATTGAGACCAACATCGACCATACCAATACCCTCTACTAAGGAGGAGGTAAGAGGACTGGGCCATTAGCACTAGCAAAGATTGTAATATTCCTCTGCACATACCCCATCTATTTACAGTGTATTGGGGTTGTTCTGGGAAGATACATATGGGAAATTCTATTTGCATGAAAATATGGGCCAAACAAATACAAACCCAAACCAGTACCATTTACAAAGATTGTTTATAGCCCAATAATATCAAACCTAGAGTAAAACGTTTTTATGTTTAATTTCCCACCAACATGGCTGGAAAAATAGGTTATGTATGGTACTAGGATCCAGCAGACGGGCTTCCTGTTTGATACAATGTATGAACAACATGCCCTTTTATTTAGAAAGTAGCATCACATTCGTAGGAGCATATTTTTCAATGAGCTGTTTGGAAAATGAAAGCATAAAATTGCATTTTACCCTTTCATTTTCTGGTCATTTTCCACCCGAGGTTTAGGAGGACAGCAAAGCAGAAATAGCTTCTCCACTCTGCTTACCTCCTCAGGAGAGCACTTAATTTTACACCTGCATGAGATTTTCATGCAGGCTTAAGACGAATGGATTCCAATGTAACATGCCTCACATTAACTCCTGCTAATGATCAGGTGGATTCCACTAGGATGCCTTAAAACACCTCCTGCAAAGCATATTTCCAGGCAGTGTTTTTATATTTCTGCATGCAATGACTGTTTTTTAACAAAATGTCCACCATAGCATTTTAAAACGAGCTGAAAGAGGTTCTAATAACAAATGCATAGAACATATGTTCTGCAGCAACATTACAGTGTGTCGGGGGTCGCCTCGGAACTCGTCAATAAAAAAATTACAAAAGTAGTCAAAAAAGGAGTGTACGCAGGCAAGAAGTAACGTAGATTTATTCAGGGCCCAGATGTAGCTGGGACAGCTATATTCAAACCTTATATCCTTCTAGAAAAGCATACATTAGGTTCTGTAATTGGGTCCACAATCCTTCCCACAATTAAAATAGGTGACGTCCCAATCCAACCCCCACTTCCCACATCATAACGACAATTCATTGAAACATTTGAGCTGACCAGCGGAACTTTATTCATCTGTCCCAGTCATCTCCTCTAAATTCTTGTGATAGGCACTCCCTATCCTGACACTGTCAGAGCCTTCAACCGCAGATATACTACTATACACATGTTGCATATTGAGAACTCTTCAACCTTCTTTCCAGGCGAAATGTACTAAGAGGCAATTTGAAACCGCTGTCGTTCTTCTAACTCCATCTAAAAAAATCATGTTTTGCAAATCACTTTGAATTATTAAAATGGTGATGCTCTCCATGTCTGTCAGTGGGACCCATGGGTTCTAATCCGTGACCTTGAAAAAATAACTATTGTTTGCTTTTTACCATGCCAGCCTGGGACCGTGGGACCTGCAATGTGTTACCAGCCACTGTGGCTTTGTTGCAGATTAATAATAAGCTAATACACGTTTTCTGCAAAAGCATGCTACAAGGCCTATTTACCGCGTTTTAACCTACCTCTAAGTTAGGTTATACTTGCCAGTGCCGCTGCATTTCTTTTATATGTAAATCACTTTTATTTTGGGCTTGACTTGTGTAACAAACAAATTTACAGTGCTACTCTCGCAATGGATATGTGCACACCTTTTCACCACACAGAACTTGAAATTTTATTACAACAGGTTGACAACTAACTTGGTGTCAAAAAAGACTTTTCAAAAGTGTATGGAAGAAATTCTGTTCATGCTCATGCTCGTACTCTCCACATTTTGCTTTTTCTGTGTGGTTCCCTGATCATTTCCCCCAGAGTTCTATCCAGGTCTCAAAGGAGACTTGACTTGTATGTTTACAGCCCTCTGGGTGTCCCTTATGCCACCAAAGGTGCGGGCTATGCCAATGTGTCCTCTAGTCTTCCCTGGTTCAGTATCCTGACCCAGACTGTCTTACTGATTCTATTTTGTGGCAGTGTACTTCAATATCGTATCTGCATGGGCTGTGGCCAAACTGGTTTCTTTTCCTAGAGGCTTCCAAATGAAGCCTCTTGCATTATGAAAGCCATTATCCAGGCAACTATACTTTGTTGCCCTTGAGTGCGATTGGGTGGAAACTGAGGATGGCCATGTGTGCGTGGTCTTTCTGATGAAATGCTGTTGAAATGATGTTATGTTGCTGTGGGTGCCTGACGTGAATGGCTGCTCAGCATTCCTTTGGAATTCTCACTCCTTGGGTAGCCAACACGGATTGAATGGTTCATGGATGCGTTATTAATGGTAGGGGATACCCTTGAACCTCTTGTTTGGTGCAAGACCTCAGTAAACTGCTAGGATTTGATCCAGAAACATCCACAGGGATGAATATGCCGGGACAATGGAAGCTCTGCTCCAGCATATTTTGGACTGTTGAAAAATTGACAGAGAAGCTCTGCCTCTCTATTGTCCAGAAGGAACCGTGTCCATTGCTCCTTTTCCCTGATCAGGTGGGAGTCAGTCTGGTCCTTTCCTCAGAAGGTTTTAACATGTCTGCCACTCCAAGGGCTCATATTTTGTGCTGGACCCCTCAAACTGAGCATTGCATTTGTCTGACATTCCAGTGTGGCTGTTTGCTGGGCACGGTCCTCCACACTCCCTCTATGGGACAACACCCTGGTACCACTGTCACCTTTGACCCCTGGCTAGAACTGCATGAACAACAATCTAAATGTGCAGAGTATCCATTTCTTGTCCTGCCCTTCTTCAGGCGGAGTCTCTATAACCTCAGCTGGGCTTGTAGACTTTTGCCTGTAGACCTTGCCCATCCAGCTGACAACTACAGCCATGCCTGCTGCTGCTCCAACGAATCCACTCCGTGGGCTCCTCAACAGTGTGGTTCTAACTGCATTTCTGTCTGAGCTTCTCACTGGAGGTCCCTCACTGCTTCTGGAATTTGTAGTTCTGCTCCACCAGGCCTGACCACTGCCAATCCAGCAGACAACAGCTACCGCTCCTTCTCTTAAGGCAATCTCTGCCAACTCAAAACCTGGGCTGTTCCTAGCCAGCTTATCCATTGGGCTCTCTTGTTGGCGGTTTCCGTATTCACTGGTGGGGGTTTCTCCATTCTCCATGGCTGCAGGGCCCTGGTGCAGTTAACTGTGGCAATCCCTACTGTTGTAATCCCTACGCACGTCTGCAAATGTCTGTTCTGGAGAGTACCAAGTAAAACATTGTAGCTGGACTTATTCTGAGGGGTCCCACTATCCCTCTGAAGGCCTGATTTGGGTGACTGCGGAGCCCTGTGTGCCGCTTTATTTCTTAACTCCATTGATTAACGTTGGCTTATTGAACGCCATTAAGAGAACGGAGTCATTTGGATTTTTAGTGCGAGCTGAGGCCGTCGAGCTTCACTAAAAGTCTGTTTGGACTTTGTGGACACTGAGTTACATTTCACGAGCCTTGGCATCACTTTTTTCTTATTCTAAAATGTATTATTTGATTTAATTACACATATATTTTATAGTTTTTTCCTGTTCACAACTTTATTATAAACAATGTTTTACAGATCTATTTTGTGGGCCTGTTTGTTTTATGTTTATCTAAAGAATTATCTGAACCTTTTATAACAGTTCACATCTTCCAGGGAGTTGCCTTCATTCCACTGGCCATACTACCACTTGAAAGTCAGGACCAAATGTAAAGTAGAAAATACAGTGCTGCAATATACATTCTGACCCTATATGTACTTTTGGTGCAATTCATATACACAAACATTCCTGTCAGAAATGTTTGGTATTGTTTTTAAGCTCCCTTGTTTCTGCCTGGTCTGACAGCTTCACTTGATCTCTGAAGCACTGAATAACATTGTGTGCCTATGTAGCCTGCTAAAAGCACTTCCGCCAACATATTTTGTGTTCAACAATGGTCAGCATAGTTGAAGCACTGCATTCAATGGTATTACCAAATAGTTTGCCTTTATGTGACTTCATCAATTAGGTTTCAGTATCCCCTAATATTGAAGTTCAATGCCATCTGTAGCACTGTCAGTAAGTCAAATGTTTGACATGACCGATTGGGAATATTTGCAGAGTTGGACAGGTGCCACAGCAACTGTAGGCATGCCTCAGAAAAGCTGACGGTACTGCCGCAGTTACCAGAGAATTGCAGTGGGCAAGATGGCGATGCCCTTAATAGTTGGTGAATTGATGCACAGCAAACCACAGCCGAGAACCTGAGTTTGAAATTCAGTAGACGATACATTCTCAGACCACAGCTGATGGACCACTGTCATTCATTAAACAAGGAGGCTGGTCAATGGAAGGATAACGTGTGCCCCCAGTTTCAGTTCTTGGTGTCTGGGGTTTGGTGACATGCAATGGTAGCTGAGCGGCTGTTAGTGACATTTTCTGTGGGCCCAGTTATGAATTTGGCTTTTTTTTTTGGGATGAGAGGCCTTTTTAACCTCATTCACTTGCTTTTCTAATTTAGTTTGGCGTGCTCTGGGTGTCCATTCTGGCTCCCAGTGCAATGAGTTCTTCAGTTTCTTGTTTTAGTGGAGTTCTGCTGGAACACTGACAAAGAAGTAGACCTATTTTTACATATTAAAGTCCACTTGCCACCAGTTATATTTTTCGCTTGCCGCTGCCACCAGATTGGGTCTCTATGCCCAGCAGGCACAAGACCCACATCTGGGCATACCCGTCCCACTCGGGTTGACAATAGCAAAAGAAAAGGTGATGGCGGGAGGTTCATAATACATCTTAACCTCTGGCATTGCTCTGGGCAACACTCCAGACCATCGTGCTTCACCTGCCAATTCATTATAAAAGTGGAAAGACCATATGTAAATCAGGCTTGGTCCCACACCAAAGGGGTAGTCCAGCCTGAACTGCTAGGTCACATCCTTCTGTACGAGACCACAAGCATCCCCAGACATGTTTCAGCCTTGTTGAGCGTCATCAGTGAGGAGTAGTTGGTAAAATTCCCCAGTAGACCATATCGAGATACATTTCTGAGGACGCGATTGAATATTCATCCTACCAATGAGATCATTGCAACAAGAGGGAAATCTGATCAAAATAAATTCCGATGTTGCAAAGAAATAGACAAGGTCGAAACTTTGAAACATCTACAACTTCACTGCTCGGGTCTAACGGAGGAGAGAACATTTTTTCTAGGTCAGCATTTATCAAAGTTTCAATCATGCAATGCAGAACATTGGTGGACTGAATTGATGAGTGGAGAGAGGGCATCCCTCGTGCTGGCAGTGGTTTCTTTCTGGACTATAATCTTCCACAAGAAGGCAAACAATATGTATGCGAAACAAGGACAACAAACAAGGACGAGGAACCTGCAACAGATAACTGATTAACTCCCAAGGCAAAAACAAAGAAAAGTTTCCACGTTTGGAAGGGATAATCCTTTTTTCCTCTTCTATTGTAAAAAGTGTAAATCAATAAGTTAAAAAAAAGATAGAAATACATGATGTATGAGATTTTATTTCTATCGCGGTCATACACAAGTGTTTACTAGGCCCAGTGACATTGAGAACGCGCAAGTGCATGGGAAGAGGGAGCGGGAAATGTGCACGGAAGGGGGGGGAAGAAGTGGAAAGTGCAGAACAAAGGAGAAACAAACAAATAAATAATAAAGGCAACAAAACAGTGACAGTGGTAGTGCAGCCAGCAAGTGGCAAGTGCTGGGTTTGAGGCAGTAGACAGGGTATGTCTGATAAGTGCAGGAAGAAAAAAAAGGGGGGACTGTATGGGTACAGATACAGACCACATTGCAAGGGGTGGCCCAGAGGCAGTGTGGGAGGGTGACAGGGTGAGCAGGTTCCTGGGCCCAGAAGACAGAGGGTGGCCAGGTGCATGGTTCCCTAGAGGGACAGATCAACTGGGGAGAGGGGCTACAAAGGCAGAGGCAAAGAGGAAGGTCTTGAGGTGCTTCTGGAACTGGAGATGGTTCTCCTCAACTTTCAGAGTGGCAGGGAGGCTGTTCAGAGGGAGGCTCCAGCCAAAGACCGAGGTCTAACCCCAGCTTGTTTCTTTGAAAAACGACTGACCCTGAGGGAGTTAGAGGAGCAAAGGGCACTAGAGGGGAGGTATTTGCAGAGGAATAGCTGAAGATATTTTGCACCCAGGCCCCAGAAAGCCTTGTGGACAATGCAGAGGGTTTTGAATGTAATCCTTGCATCCACTGGGAGCCAATGGAGAGATTTCAAAGCTGCAGAGATACGGTCCCAGAGCTTCAGGCCAAGTACAAGTCTTGCAGTCCTGTTCTGAATTAGTTGCAGAGGGCGGAGAGTAGAGGCAGGAAGATTTAGAAAGAGGCTGTTGCAATAGTCCAACCCAGAGAGAACCAAAGCTTGGGAGACAATGAGCTTCTGGGGGAAGGAGAGGAAAGGCCTTGAGAAAGCCCAGAAAAGGTGAAACACATGTTGGCTGGCTTATGACTCAGGTTGACTTATCAAATGAACTATGATTTACTTTGACTTATTAAACATCAAATAATCCCAATATACCAAGGTTTACAGTATGAAACTTTATTGGTGAAGGCCAATGTAACAAGTACGACAAACATTCTGAAAAATATAACACATTTCCAGTCTGCAAATGGCATGTTATTACATTGCTAATTTAGATACAGATTAACAAGATCAACTAAATATACATAGGGATACATAGACACTTGATTATTGCTAGGGTGAGCGCATCAGATTTGGGAATCAAAGTTATCCTCATTACATTAAAATACACCATTTGGTTTGAGTGTTGAAACTAAATCTATCACATTCTGGTCTCTAGAACCCCATGCCTATACATTTTTGTCAGTAGGCGCAAGAAAGATATGTTTTTTTTTCATAACATTTTATTGAGTTTTGCAAGATAGTATATTTCATACAACAATACAATAATTATCAGCTTAAACATCAAATAGTGTCTTTGTAGGCTTTTGTGGGTTGGGGGTAAGAAAGATGGTGGGATGATTCCTGGCTGTGGCAGTTGGGTGGCTTGGTCCCGGGTGATTGTCCGATTAAGTTCCGGTGTGTTTGAGGGCCGATCAGGGGTCAGTAGAGGGGGGCTACATTGGAGCCACCTTGTAAGCGGGGGCCTCCTGGTGAGAGTTGGGTATTTGGCCGCATAGTCCAAGAAAGGATCCCATATATTCAGAGTTCTATTTAGGGAGTCGGAGCGTATTGCTGTGATTTTTTCTGATACTGCTATCTCCCAGCATTTGGCCCACCATAGGGCGATCGAGGGACCATTTTTGTCTTTCCATAATCGGGCCATTGCAATTTTCGCAGCTAGTAGTAGGTGGTTGCATAGGCGGGAGATGTGACCTGAAATCAGGAATGCTCCGTCACCGGTTTCGCCCAGAAGGACAATTCCTGGGTCCCAAGGCATTGAGAGGCCGGAGATTTCTTTGATGTGTTTCAGCACTTCCTTCCAGTATACCTCTGCCTTTGGGCATGCCCACACTAAGTGAAAAAGAGATCCGGGGGCTTGGCAGCCACGCCAGCATGTGTCAGGGATATCCGGGTTGGCCTTATGGATTTTAGTGGCGGTGATATATTATCTATAACACAGTTTATAACCTCCTTCCTTGTTCGTGATGCATTGAGCTTTTGTGTAATCTGGCCCATATTTTCTCCTAGTCTTCTACTGCTATTTCCCGGCCAATGTCCTTTTCCCATTCTGTCATGTATCTATCTTTCTTTGCCGGGTCAGATCTGTCTAGGAGCCGGTATATAGTGGATATTCTGCCTTTGTTGGTCGGAGATGATAAAGTGAGTTCCAGTGCTGTTGGTTCCCTCGAGCATTTGTCTCGGGTGCTCCTGTGTGACATCCAGTGCCTAATTTGAAACTAATGGAATCTTTCCCGTTCACCCACTCCAAATTTAATTTTGCGCCTCTTGAAGGTGATGGGAAAGCCTTCTTCCAGAAAGTTGCCAGTTTTTGCTAGACCCCCTGCTATCTAGGCATGGAAGTCCCGTGGAGGGTTACCTGGTGTGAATCCCGGGTTGTTCCAGATGGGGGACATGGGACCCAGGGCTCCTTGAATTCCCCATTTCCGCGCTGCAGTTTTCCAGCATTGGGTCGTGACCGTCGTGGCAGATAAGGGCCTAGTGTTGGCTTGTGGTTTTAATAATGGCAGCTGTGGGAGATCGTGTAGTGGGACCGGACACCAGGTCTCTTCGATTTGTTGCCATTTCGGGGGGTCTACTGCCTGCACCCAGGAGAATGCGTGAGATAGCTGAGCGGCAAGAGAGTATCCGGCTAGGTCAGGGACTCCCAGGCCCCCTTGTGATTTTGCTTTCAGCATAATTCGTTTATTGATCCGGGCCCCCCCCCCCCTCCCAGATAAATTACATTATTTTCTTCTGTAGAGCCCGTATGACAGGGGAAGGGATCTGTAGTGGTAGTGATGCACATTGGTATAGCCATCTGGGGATCAAGTTCATTTTGACGGCGGAAATTCGGCCAAACCAGGAGATTTCTTGTTGCTTCCACCTTTTGAGGTCATTTTGCAGAGCACTGAATAATTGTGGGATGTTATTTGAGTACAAACGCATTGGGTTTTTGGCGATCTGGATTCCGAGGTATTCTAAAGAAAGATATGTTTAAACCATTTCCTAATCCATTTTTGAATTGAACTGCAACCTCCTCCATTGAGGAGCAGGAGCTACTCAAAACATATAGATCTGGAGCATATGGCCATAATCTATGCACATGTTTGCTTAACGTGGTGGGGAATAAAGCTTTCCAGGTGGTAAGGACAGCGGAACCTATAGTTTTACCATCCTTTACCATTCTGGGTATATACTACTAATACGGGAAACAATGGGCAGTGAAACGCAACATGCTACGCCCTCTTTGGAATCCAAATATATTACTTGTACTCCAACCTGTTAGCAGTCAGTTGTGAGAACAGCAAATATTGAGGCTTCACTATACATTCTAATGGCAACTGATCTTTTGTTATGCAATATTTGTTAAAGATGCTCTCATTACAAGGGTCAAATAACACATTTTCAACAGAGGGTGATGAATGTGCTCCCTAACACTGCAATTCAAACAGAACGCTGATAGAAATTCTGTTTACGCAGAATTTTATTTTTGAGGGTCTGGGACCCCTGGACTGTTTTTCTGGCTTCCGTTTTTGGTTTTGCAGCAAAATATCACCAACACCATTGCAACAGTGAAGAGGGATGGAGTAAAAGGGGGCCAGAAAGTCGTCTTTGTGTTTGGAATGGCAACTGGAAAGGCTGTGGTATGATCCATCACCAAACTAAATGTTATTTTTTGCTTCCTTACTCAAATGTAGCATAATAATGGCTTGTTCAACTTACCTCTCCCAATCGGGAGTACTGTAACATATCACGTGTGTCATTTTCAAAGCTGGGGCCAGTAGTGATATGACGTTTTGGAGTCAGAGGGAGTTGGGCTATATTTGGGCTACTTTCCTGGCCCCATTGGGTTACAGGTAGGTTTCCCTTTCTGGGTTCTGTTTGTAACAGGAGCTTTATTTTTTGTAACAGAGCAGTATCTTTGACAACATACAGTGGCCCGCCTAAGAAATCTGAGAGAACCTGAGTTAGGCGCATTTCAGAGCGCATCTCGGTTCTGAATTTGGAAGTCACGTAGAAATGCCCTTAACTGTTTGTGCAATTGCATAAAACATGAGAAAAAGGGTATCAGATGTGCTGATTTATGACTATGAAGAAATGTAACTTTAATTAAAAAAAAGACAACTGCACCAGCCTGAAAATGAGCTCTGTTGAGAGCAAAACTACATTATAGTACAACTATGACTAGACTGCAATTAGGCATGCAATTAACAGATGTACTTCCATTCACCCCCTTGTGCTTCCCTCCGCCCCCCTTGTGCTTCCCTCCGCCCCCCTTGTGCTTCCCTCCGCCCCCCTTGTGCTTCCCTCCGCCCCCTTGTGCTTCCCTCCTCCCCCCTTGTGCTTCCCTCCTCCCCCCTTGTGCTTCCCTCCTCCCCCCCTTGTGCTTCCCTCCTCCCCCCTTGTGCTTCCCTCCTCCCCCCTTGTGCTTCCCTCCTCCCCCCCTTGTGCTTCCCTCCTCCCCCCCTTGTGCTTCCCTCCTCCCCCCTTGTGCTTCCCACCTCCCCCCTTGTGCTGCTTCCCTCCTCCTCCTCCCCCTTGTGCTTCCCTCCTCCTCCCCCCTTGTGCTTCCCTCCTCCTCCCCCCTTGTGCTTCCCTCCTCCTCCCCCTTGTGCTTCCCTCCTCCTCCCCCCTTGTGCTTCCCTCCTTCCCCCCTTGTGCTTCCCTCCTTCCCCCCTTGTGCTTCCCTCCTTCCCCCCCTTGTGCTTCCCTCCTTCCCCCCCTTGTGCTTCCCTCCTCCGCCCCCTTGTGCTTCCCTCCTTCTCCGCCCCCTTGTGCTTCCCTCCTTCTCCGCCCCCTTGTGCTTCCCTCCTTCTCCGCCCCCTTGTGCTTCCCTCCTTCTCCGCCCCTTGTGCTCCCCTCCTTCTCCCCTGTGTGCTTCCATACTCCTCCCCCTTTTGCTTCCCTTTGCGTCCCTCCTGTCTGCCACTTTTGCTTTCCTCCTGCCCCCGTTGTGCTGCCCCTCCTGTCCCCCATGTGCGCTGGCCCTTCTGCCTCCCCCCTTTACACCACATTTGTGCTTCCACTCCTTCAATCAAACGTTGTGCAATGCTCCTGTGTACTGTTGCTTGCCTAGCTTGCATCGATTGGGGTTTGTATTCTCCCTGTCATTTCTTCTTCCCTTTGATGTCATTCCTCATTCCTTCCCTCCGTGGTAATGCAAAATGCAATAAACTACAAACGCCAAATATATCGCCGTAACCTATGCTTTGTTTTTATTTTTTATTTTTTTTGTGGCTGCAAGGACGTCTACTGAAGTCCACCCTGCCACTATGCAACAATGTTTTGGTGTATTTGCCTTATTAGACTATATGGCTGCCTCTGTGGTAGGGGTGCTTTTCAAACATTCCATTCTGGTGGCAGGTTGACACATTAGCCTGAAAGTGTGTGGAGTAAGCTGATGGCAGATGTGATTTAGCATTGCCTACACCGTGGTTGTAGCTGTTTTTTAACACATAAGTAGCCCATTGCACTTACATTGTAACCATTGAGGGACTAATGCATTTTCAAGCCCTGCTCCTGGCCATTTTGATTTGGGCCCATCCCTTTGTCTGAGAATCACAAGTCCTGGTCAAAATGCTGTTGTCGCGGACCAGAGCTCATCCAAAACTCACATGCCCTGGGGACCTCTTAGCAATGGGGATGCTGTGCATGCCATAGATCTGTGCCACAACTGCTGGAAAAACTGCTGCTGAGGCCCCTGGAGTAGTTGTACTGGCAGGAGATTGACTCCTCTGTCCTTGCACCCAGCTCCTTCCCTGCTGGTGGAATCCCATGCTGGGCTTTCCCTTGCCTTCCACTATCATCCTAGCTGACTGGACTGGCTCTTCTTTTTGGGACCCTTTCCTTGCCTGTATGGCTGCCTCCCAAGCAAATCCTCCAGACCCCAGTGCCTTTTGTTGGGCCGTCTACCTGGCCTGAAGTTGAGTGGATTGCTACTGCTCTGCCTCAACTCTGTTTTGCAGAGAGTCCACAGCCCATGAATCCAATATTTGAATGAACAAAAATGAATTGCTGCTTTACTAGTGATCCAGTTAACTTCCCACATACAGCATTTAAATGGAACCATAACAAAAAGCTCTATTATTAGGACCATGGAATAACAGAAAAGGGAAGACTGCACTTGAGGCACAGGAATTACATGTGCACAAATCTCCGACACAACCTAACGTATGATTATGTCTCAACAGGTAGGTAGAATGCAAACAAAGAAGACACACTATATCAATATATTTCACGTCTGTCATATGCAACGTCATGCTAGAAACCTTCCTGCCTCTTCATGAAGATGACTTTCTTAAACTCCTCCTCTCAGCTAAATGCTCAGGGTCTCCACTGGACATAAGCCCTCCCAAATTGGCTAAAGACATTTATCCTCTTTTCCAGAAAGGTAACCTGAACATATTCAATTCCTCCTTGATCTCAGGAATTTTTCCATCTGTATGAAATAATCTGCTAAAAAAAACACCTTGGATGCCAATGAGCCAGGAAACATTCACCCCCTAACACAGATCCCATTTCTGGCCAATCTACTAGAGAAAGTGGCAGTGTCCCAAATACAGGCTTTTACTGAAAACACAGGCCTCAATACGGCTTTAGGCCGATGAGGAGCACATAATAGATTTCTGCCATTTTTAGACCATCTTGGAGAGAAACAGACCGGGATCCATCGGGTACATTGCTATTGTTGGACCTGTTTGCAGCATTTGACATAGTAGATAATGTAATTCTGCTCTCTCGCTTACATGACTGAAGGACAAAGTTGTAGACGGGTTCCGCTCCATCTTAACTGATCGATGTCAAGTTGAAACGGGCCCTTTCCGCTCCCACTCTGTACCAGTAACCTGTGGGGTGCCCAAGGGATCAGCACTATCCCCTATTCTGTTCAATAAATCTATATGACATTAAAAGCTCACTGAAAAAATCAAAGAGATGCCCAGACACTCCTATGGAGGACTACTCCAAAATGATGTTCCTGAAATACTCAATGATTTCTAATATTTATTAAACAAATTGTTCAAATGAAATTCTCATGAACAAAAATTCACAATGTCTAACATTGATGCATTCAAATAAATAGTGTCTTCAAATTATTATTCAGCTTGAGCAATGCAACAAAATTACATTTTCTTATGTTCTATTGTAATATCAAGGACAATAGTGAAAGTAAAGGTAATGGTACATTAAACCCACAATTCTACAAGAGCGACAGAGTACATGACACGAGTAATCAATTGGTCATCCTGTTGGATGGATCTTGTATTGCTTCTCTTGTAGTACTACGTGTTTAGAATGTATGAATTCTTTCTTCAGGTAAATGCATACTGTCTTCCTCCTATAACAAATTCAACATGGTCAAAATAGCTGATGTGTATGTTCTAATTGTGATAAATCAACGCATGATTATCACTAACCTTTATGTTCTTGTTACTGCTACCTGTTGGGTGCTAAAAGTATGATGATCTAGAAATAAACCAAAAACGGCTTCAATACCTAAACAGCCATCAATATGCAAGCTCAATTAATTAGCCTGTTGTATTAAAGGACTGCCAGAGATGTAATAATCTGAAAATAAGATTAAAAACTCCTTCAATACCTAAACACCCATCAATACATGTACAAAATAAATGTGCACTCAGCAAAATATTAACTCCCATATTAAATGTCCAAAGGTGTTCGACTAAGGACTTGACAATCTTCAATTGAAATCCCAAACTTTCAGCTTGTAATAAATAACTAGACCTAGATGCTATGTGTGTGTTCCAGTAAAAACTAGAAAATTACAACTATGTGAATCCTATCTATGTTCTCACCTGCGATATAGTTCTTGCGAGGCACAGCACAGGAAAGGCTGGAAAACAGTCCTGTGCTTGCATTTATTTACTTGTAGTAAGTCCCCTGACGCGTCAAGCATTAACACGCACAGTGATGTCATCATAAAGTTCTTTTCCAGTCGCATGACACATTAGATACTTGACGCTCACGTGTGGAGACTCTGGCAAGCACGAAAAAAAAGTGCCTACCTCTTTCCACTAATTAGTTGCAGTAGATGCTACATCCAACATGTTAAAATGAAAACTTATACTAGATCAAAGTAAGAAATGTCTCCAATGGCAAAACATGAGCGACAAATGTGCGGGTATTACAAAATGATTCCCTACAACGTTTTCCAGTGTGAAATTTCAATACCGTACATTTGTAAATTTGCGGCAAAAACATTATTGATCCATGTTGAGATCTTCATTACTTTATTCAACAATGCTGTTATGGTAATCACCAAAATTAGAATAAGAAGAGGTCATATTCTTTTACACACCGAATCAATAGTATCATTGTGATAAGATTCTACAGGTCTTCACAGTGTAACATCATTTACAGATAAATACATTAAGTTGTGCTCACGTTATGTAATAGCTCCCCTTAATCGAATTCAGGGCATCAAGACATGCCACGTAAAACATAGTTATACAATGTAAAGATTGAAGTACTGATGTTTCCCACATTTCAATTAAAAAGTCCAAGGGTCACAATATCATTTCTTGTTGCTACGTAACAATGCACCTCAAATCTTTCACCCAAACATGTGCTTTAGAGGAAACATGTAAGATCCCAGTCTATACTCATACCTCTGGGGCCAATGATTCCTAAAGCTCAATACAGACAATCTCTTTCTGGAGAAGTATAATGTTTAAATCACCCTCTTCCCCCAGGGTTACTACCTGTTCTAATATGATGATCTGCATTTGAGCAACTGAATGATGTGGCAATTCAAAATGCTGCATAATTGGAGACCTCTCTGATTTGGTCCTGACATTAGATTTGTGTTCCATCCATCATGTTTCTGCCTGTCTTGTGGTCATACCAACATAACAGATACATCATGGGCATCTTCTGACGTAGATTACGTTGGGGGAATCACATGTTGTCGAATGTCTTAATGGGATCTGTTTTCCACTTTAAGGGTCATTAACATAGCTAGCTTTACTGACATTATGACAATGTTGGCAATTATTGCATGGCCATGTGCTATTATATGGGATTTTATTTTGGTGTTTTGATCTATCTTAATCTGCCTTAATCAAGATGCCCCACAAGAATTTACTTTAGCGATATGCAAGGACAGGTGGGGGCATGAAACAACTCAGCAGGAATTGGATCGAATTATAACATGTTCCAACTGCGTTTCAAGATGGTTTTAAGTATCAAGCTCTGTTGTGAATATGTCGTAAATTAAACCAAATTCGACAATGATCATTTTAGTGTGGGTTTTAAAGCTACCTTGTGTGATCTGTGCCTCTTTTTCCACACTCGTCTTCACTACTTCTTGGGAATATCCCATGTTAAAAATGTATCTTTTAATTCAAAACTTCTGCCAGTGGGCCTCTGATCTTATGAAATAATGATCTTGTATCTTAGAAACTGGCTAAATGTATACCCTCTAAAATCCTTTTCGGGTGAAAACTTGTAGCTAACAGAAAAAGGTATTTTCTGTGGGTTTAGTGATAATTTAACACACCATTTTTCATGTAAATCTACAAATCTAAAAATTATATCCTGGTTGTTCTGTATTGTCATGAATTTGATTCTCATGCCAAATTATTCATACATTCAAAAAAGGTTTGCTAATTCTTATGGTGAACCATTACATTTCCCAAACACCTCATTTATGTATCTATAGAAAGATTTAGGATGTCTTGTCCAGCTCTCCCAATTCAAAACATGTTCCTTTTCTAAGTAGCCCATGTTTGTGCTGGCTTACCTCAGAGCTATGGCTGCCCCATGGATGTTCCTGACATTTGAACAAAAGATCCATCTTTCGAACTGAAAGAAATTGTTCCTCAAACTATTTTCAATAAACTCAATACAAACATTCTGCCAGCCTTATATTGTCGGTTTGTCAATAAGAACCATTCCATGGCCTCCAAACCTACTTTGTGGATGATGTTCGTGTACAGGCTGGAGACATCCATTGTGGACAGGATGTCTGTGTCTTCATTAAAGGCAATTTTTTACATTTTTGTTGCAAGAAGTCAGTACTGTCTTTGATATATGTTCTTGGACACTGAATTAAGGATTGGACCACTTTATCTACATATTGAGCTAGTGGCTCTAGTAAGCTACTGTTCGCTGTGATAATTGGATATGTAGTGGGATGCTGTATGTGTATAACTAGCTTGTATATTGACGGGTGTTTAGGTATTGAAGGATTTTTATTTTCAGATATTACATTTCTGGCAGTCATTAGTGACAGATTAGATTTTGGGATTTTAACTGACGAATGGCAATTCCTTAGTGGAATCGTTTTGAACAACCACTAAGTGAGCTTTAATACAGCTGGGTGCTAATTAATTAAGCACACGTAGTGACGGTTATTTAGCTATTGAAGAAGTTTTCGTTTTATTTCCGGGTCATCATACTTTTAGCACATAAATGTAGCCCTAACAAGAACATAAAGGTCAGTGATGATAATCATGCTTTGGAGGGAAGATTTATCCCATTAGAACATACAAATAGGCTATATTGACTATTTTATATTTATCATCGCAGGAAGACAGTAGGCAATTTCCTGAAGAAGGAATGAATACATTCTGAAGCACATGGTGGTTACAAGCAAAGCAATACAAGTTCCATCTAACAGGATAGCCAGTTGATTACTTCTGTGTTATGAACTCAATCTTGTTAAATTTTTGGTTCAATATACCATTACCTTTACTTTACTATTTTTGTTGAGATGATAATAGGCAACAAGAAAATGTCATTTTGATGTATTGTTCAAACTGAATAATAATTTGTAGACGCTATTTGTTTGAATGCATTGTTGTATATTGTTAGACATGCAGTGAATTTTTGTTCATGAGAATGTAATTTTAACAATTTGATCAATAAATGAAGGAAATCATTGGGTATTTCAGGAACATACTTTTGGAATAGCCCTCCATAGAAGTGCATGGGCATCGCTTAGATTTTTTTCAATGAGCTGTCCATTTCATGTTCTCTAGTCCAGGTAGCCAGGTACTTGCCCAGAGCAGCTGAAGTTTTTCTCAAAACACTCATGTAATTTCTGAAAATTGAACTCTAATGTTTGCTTCAGTAATGCATTCCCACCTTCTGTTTTTGAATATTTAGATATGCCCATTAATGAGAATTACCCACCACCAAGGTCTCCTATTTGCCAATATCCATTAGGATTTGGGTCTCGTCTGCATAATTGAAAAAGGGTCAAATTGTCAACAACAGTAAGCTAAAGGACTGTCTAGTGACAATCCAGTATTGACGGACAGGAACTATTTAAAATCAACACAGATAAAACAGAGGTTATGTTTATTAATCATACCTCCAGTCCTCGAACATTTGCATTCTGGCAAGAAAACTTTGGAATCTGTCCCAATCCCAAAGAAGTGGTAAACAACGTAGGAGTTGTTCTTGACAGTTCCCTTATGCTAAAAAAACAAATAAATGATGCGGCCCAATCATGTTTCTTTCAATCAATTGAGCACAATTACTGGCCCAATGTACAAGAAGGAAAGGAAAGGCAGATGCTCTTTCTCTGTGCTAGCAGCAGGAATATTGAACGCCCTGCCACCGGCCCTTCGTAGTGAAACAAAATGGCTAAAATTTTACAAACATCTGAATGCTCACCTCTTTGGTCAAAACTGAATTCATGTAGATCTTCATGACTACATTGCATCCATGGCCAGCGCCAAGATGCCTGCGGGTGAAAGTTGCGCTTTATCAACATCCACCTAACATAACTAGTGAGCATAGAAAAAAATCAATACAAGTTTCACCAAACTGTTTCAGGTTTGTTAGTTTGAAGCCCAATACCTCCTCCATATTGTCACTTAAGTGTGCCAGTAAGAGCATGTCACATTCCACGATGGAATACACGTTCTCTGCCTGCACCACCCAAATATCCACCCCTTGGATCTTTGCAGGACTGCATGCTGGTCACCCCATCCTGAAGCTGTAATTTCCTCTAAAGAGGAAGTGGGGCATGGTCCCTCAGTTTCAACCTATGTGTGGGTTTGTTTCAGTTTCAAAGTGGTTGGGAGGCTGCTGGTAGGATTGGCTGAGCGTATACCTTGTCGTTAAGGAGGATTTTGGATGGCTAGGCATGTACAAGTTAGAGGTGTGGAGAGAGCTGAGCTACCAGAGATTGTGAAGAAAGAAATGTGGAGTGAAGCCAGTTAAACGTAAAGTGCAGCTACCTGACCCACACTATATTGGGAAATGCTGAGAAGCAAAGTGGAGAGGGAGAGAGGCAGGAAAATGTAAACCCAGTGAACCAGGAAACGAATCAACCATCTGCTCCACAGATGGCACCAAGAGGTTGAGAGCGAAGTAAATAGGACAACCCTGCTGCACAAAGTGGTAGTGTGTAGAGTTGCTGAATCGGTTAAATGACCACAGATCAAGGTATTGTATCCTGGCAGGAGGTGAGAATTAATAGAAAGAAAACCATGAATTTTGAAGTCTCAAAGGAGAATCTGTTTCAAGTTTAAAACCTGTATTGGATAGATGCTGTTGAGTCTACTGTTTCAGGATCGATTGAAGCCAGAGAATGAGGAGTGACACAGACCCGGGAATCTGGAGAAAACCACTTGCTGGAGATGTTTGCCCCAATACGGCGGATACCCAGGGCCTTTCCTGTGTCTAGCCTTTTCACTCCTACAGATCTCCTCTACCCACAGAAAGAGATACAATGTTTCCAACAAGTCCTTGGGTACATGCACACAGAATGTGAACATGGGCTGAAGACATAGAAAGTAGAGACCAGTTGAACGAATGCTTGAGGCTCATGGAGTAGACCACAAACTGTTGCTTATCCCAGCCAAGAAGCGACCGTGTGGCTCAGGCCACAGATATCCAGCATCACCAAAACAGGAAAGATACGGCAAGAGAAGAAGGGACCATTGTCGCATGCAGGATCTGCTCGCTATCTCTGGGCTGCTTGGCCCGCAGAGCTGTGTGTCAATTTGTCACTATTGAGAGTTCCTTAGCTGCGCTGGGGGTGGGGCTAGAGGAATTAAATCAATCAAAGAGCCCAATCCGGTAGTCCCAGCAAATGCACCTGCATAAACAATTCATGAGTCCAACTGCCTCCAGCTGAGAGTATAAAAAGGGGCCTGAACTCCTTGGTTAGTTTGAGAGATGGAGGCAGAGCGAAGGGTGGATCAAGTGCAGAAGTGAGGAAGGGAACGGGAGGATCTGACGAAGGAAGGGAAGGAGAAGGCATCAATCGGGAAGAAGGTCAAGAGAAGGGTATCTTTAGGGGGAAGGCTATAGATGGAGAATCAGCATAAGGAAATAGTAGGGTTACAGAAAGAGAATCATCAAGGTGAGCGAGGTAAGTACTATCAGTGGTAGGGAGGTATTTCAGAAGGGAAAGACCAGAAGGAACATTGAGGGAAGACCGTTGAGCGGTAGAGAAGTGTTGTCAGTAGGAGGTGGGGAAGAGAATGTGGTGGACAGAAAGCGCCATATATTTGCCAAGCCACTTATGCCAAGATACAGGATGAGCTAGAAGTTGGGAAACGGTTCTATTAGAGCTTGATTAGGAAAGGTCAGAGTGCTGGGGCTGAAACATTTGAAAGTCTTGCTGACCTGGGTCTGAGAACTGCTAGGGCCCTAACCTTAAACTCCCATAAGGAACGGGCGAGACTGAGGCTAGCTTGGAGCCATAATCTGCCTATGGTGGGATTCACAAGCCCACAAAGAAAACTAATGAACATTTTCCATCAGAAAAGGAATGTTTTGCCACACAGACTGTCTAGCTGGTTGCTGCACTCTGGATCTGGTAGAACTGCCAGGTCTGCCAATGTCCAAGTACCATGCCAAGACATCCAGAGCCAGCAACTGCTAACCCAAGTGCTCCCTATGCTACCAGATGACAGTAGACGACCTAGACGTCGAGCCCTGGTGGAAAAGACAACAAGGAAAGGTAACCCTGATATAGGCTCCCGCAAGGTCAAATGTAGGAAAGTGCGACCAAAGACAGTGCCCTTGGTAAGGGGTCAGAATGGCTTTGGCCTGAAAAGTGACTCTCCACATATGGGGGACAAAGGGACTGTCAATGGCAGAGGATGCATTCCAGCCGAGGAAGGCTATCTTTTGTCGAAAAACTAAAGAAATTTAGAGGTCCCAGGATTTGGAGCCATGACCTGAAAAGGGCCTTCTTGTGAAGACCGCTCTTTGGACCTCTGGCTCTAAGGATATGTTTGTTAACCCAGGGTGTCAAAGCAGATCCTAAGAATGGAGAAGGGCTCGATTCCTTTCACAAGGAGAACGTCCTCAAGACCTACAACTAACGTTGAATATCTTAAGTACTTGTTGAACTGCAGCCCCACGGTGGCGGCCCTACCAGAGACTGGCCCAGAGCATTTTTTTCCACACTATCAGTTCTACTGCCCTCACTGTGTTTACAGAGAAACATGCAACCTTATTTGTTTACATTGGATCTTACTCTGTTTTGTAGACAAATGTGTTTTGTTACTGAGCATTGCCTCTCGGGCGTTTGTTGATCCCCCTTCACAGTCACACCTGTTAAAACGGGCACCGTTGGAAATTGGCTGGGGAAACCATTGACAAGAGTAGTGCAGGCTGGTGATTGTAGTACAATGAACCACAAAGACTGCGAACGCGCATTATTGCATGCTGCTAATTATAATCCCATGGCCTAGAGAGGCATTGAAAATATAAAAAAATATTGCATTCTGGCGAGTGTGGTGAGTGAACTGACGGTACATTGAGATCAAGAACATGATTGCATGCTGGCGAGTGCAGTTTGCAGAACTACCAAACTACAGCAACAGTGAGAGCAAGAGAAATGAAAGCTTTGATGTTGGCCTTTGTAGTGGAAGCAAATTATAGAGACCCACGTAAGAAAACCTCTAACAACCGCAAGCACCAATTGCTGAGACACATTGTCTCGTTACTCGTGCTTTTCTATGATCAAATAAGCAGTAACTAATGTCTTTCTTTCTCTCCTCTCACCTAGATTCTGCTCCTCTGTGAAGCCAAAGCCTTCAAGGTCGCCATTAATGGCTTCCCCCTGGGCGAGTACTGCCCGTCTAACCTGGACTTGAAGCTGGTCTCCGTGTTGCAGATTTCTGGCGATATCGAACTGTACAGTGTCCATTTCTGATATCTGTAGAGTGTGATCACCTCGTTGGAAGAAGGAGCATAATTGGTACTACGTCAGGAAAACCTGCTTCGATTGATTGGTTTGCTTTTCTTGATTTTGAACTTGAACGGAAATGCTGTGTTCCGTTTCCTGCTGGCTGGGACCGGAACTGGGCAAGATCTAGAAGGAAGAGCCATCCATACCCGCCAACTTATGTTGAGTGACAGACTTGTCCACATTAGCCTTGACCTCTGGAAATGGTGATAATTTTTTCCGTTGCAATGCAGTGGCTTTCTCTTGTGTCACAACCGTGGCATAGTCTACTGCGAGAAAGTGTGTTCTGTATGGATTGCATGAACAGCTGTGTGATATGCGGACGTTTGGTGAACTACATGATGTAAATGACAGCAAAGGAACTATTTCTGTTTAGCCTATGCTTGTGAAGCCGCAATGGTCTTTGACTCTGCCGACAATACCTGTTGACCAGATGTTGGCACCACATGGCCAGATTTGCCTCCCCATGGTGTGTTGTTTTTGCACTTCTGGTGGTATAATGAGTAAACACTGATATCTGCCGCATTTGTTTTAATTATATATAGTAAAACTACAAGTCCTAAAAGACAAGCTAGCTATGCTCACATGGTGGAGGTTAGTATTTTTGTTTATACATTTGGCTGGTTGGTCTGCCACTTCTGGTAGAAGTAGCGAACAGAGGGCAAAAAGCATATACGCGAGGTAGCCCCTGGTCAGGTTGGTTTCTCAAAGTTTTAGCGATTATATTGGTTCCTGTGGGCCAGGTAGTGAAGGGGAAATATATCGGTTCCAGTGGGCCAGGTAGTGAAGGGGCAATGCATTGGTGCCCGTGGGCCGGCTAGTGAAGGGGCAATGCATTGGTTCCCATGGGCCGGCTAGTGAAGGGGAAATGCATTGGTTCCCGTGGGCCGGGTAGTGAAGGGGCAATGCATTGGTTCCAGTGGGCCGGGTAGTGAAAGGGAAATGCATTTGTTGCAGTGGGCCGCGTAGTGAAGTGTAAATGTATTGGTTCCAGTGGGAAGGGGAAATGTGTTGGTTTCCAGTGGCCAGGTAGTGAAGGGGAAATGCATTGGTTCCAGTGGGCCGAGTAGTGAAGGGGAAATGCGTTGGTGTAAGAAAGGATGCATATGGTGACAGACTTAGTGTGTATTTTCACCATGGGCCAATATTTACATAAATACAATGTGTATATACAGGCTTATAGCATCGTAGCAGGGTGGTTGGGGGTTATTGGGCCTACATGAGCCAAAAGGTCTCTACTAGATCAATCTTAAACCTGGTTTGAAATAGTTCCATAGTAGGTAGGTAAGACTTTTATCTTTCAGAGGCTTATAAATTGAGGACTGTTTAAGCACGAGCTCAGTGGCAACGTGCTCGTCTTGGAAGCAAGCTGATGCAGAGCAGCACAGGTTCGAATCCCAGGTCGTGCTTAGAAACCTCTTCGGTATTAAGCGGTTATAAAACACCTATCATAAAACCGTTAGTACAACCCTACATTATGGAACAAAATGTGCAAGCGCTGTACGGAAAACATGAGAATGAATCCTACTCCTTTCACAGAGCACATTTCTACATAGATTCCCTTTACACTGCCTGGTAGGTTTCACCACATGGTTTGATGCTTTGCAAAGTAAGCTTCGTTGGATACAGATGCTCTTGGAGGAATGCAAAGGTAACAAAAGGGGCTGCCCTCTGTGTGGAAGGATGAAGGGGTAAAGGCTGAAGGACTGTACAACAAAAGGGTATCCTACCACAGGAGACTACACGGTTTCTGGTATGTCACTCATAGTATAAAACGTCTGGTTGCATTGAGAAGATTTCTTTGCTACATAAACCCAAACGAGACACTATTTTGCTAATGCAGGGTCACTCTGCACAAAAAACAAACAGAAGATTGTAAGACAGCTTTTCAGTTTGCTGTCAGTTCATTCATTAAACACTAATATTTCTTATGCATAATTTTATTTTTTTAAAAGCAGTGTAAAACAAAGTACAAGTTGACAGATTAAGATACATATAAACAGATGAAAAATGCAATTTGAAACAAACATTGATCTAGCAAGTGCTAGAGACCATCAAACAAAGTACTAAAGGTCACAAATAATCTTAGGCATTTTTTGGCACTTGCATTTTCAAGAGAACACAACCCCAATGTAAATCAATTGTGCTCCGATTACGTGAAAGATAATCACAGGGTCAAGGCCTGTGTCCTAGCAACCAATGAAAGTAAGAGATGACCAATCGATAGGCCTACGCTTGGGGGGGGGGGGGGTGGGGGGGTAGACCCCTGATGGATTGTGGGCTTCACAGCAGCAGAGGTGCTGCGTCCAATGGTGTTTTGGCTCCTAGTGGGTAAGCCTTCTTCCGGGCCTCGGGTATCATCTCCCTCTGGATGTGTTCAAAGAACATGTGGGGTATAAAAGCCGGGATTAAAGGTGGAGAAAGTGACTTCCTCCACAGTAGCTTCAGATATTATTGCGTGGCTGGGTCGCTGCGAGCTGTGGGCTTTATAGGCAGCCAATGAGACTGGCATGTTGCTCTTAATGTGTCTATGCCTAGTGGTCCAGGGCAGGTTCTGTGGTGACACTGATCTTTCTGAAGGGAAAGAATCCGCTTCCTAATTCCTTACACACATGTGTAATACAGCGGTGGCTTAGTGTAGTGCGGAGCTTCGCAGCATATGTCTTCTGCGTTCCATTAATGGAATGCAATGCAGGGATGTTTGTATGTTGGTGTGGAATTTAAAGTGAGATCGGAGGCAATGTTGAAATGTGTTCAGTGTCTACTGGGTATTGTGAAATGAGGATATCTATCCTAAAAATCTAGATTCTGCACTTGGCCGTATTGTGGGAGCCTGCACAAATCTCTCTTCCTCAAATTAGATCATCTAGAAACTATTGTTTGGTGAGCCTTGTGGAAAGGCCAAACTTACTGAAACATTACTCACAATAATGTGCCACTGTTGCACCCAATACCACCCCAGACTACCATTCAACTGCCAATCTCTACCTTTAACTTATTTCATGTGGGTTGGAGTCATCAAAGCGGCACAAGGCTGTGCCTGGGCAAAAAAGGCTTCAGTTGGCATATGATGGAAACACAAATATGCAGCCTCTACTAAGTAGGACTAGTTATGCCCAGACGTGGGTCGAAAGCCTGCTGGGCCTAGAGACCAAAGCTACATTTCACTGATGATGCCCAACAAGTCTGAAACATGTCACGGGGGAGGGGGTTTATCCAGTGAAAAGGTTGACAGCAAAAATATAGTCCGTGAAAGTCATGTTGAAAATACCTCTGCAGTGAAAAAGTTGACAAGCAAAAAGTAGTCAAATGTGCCTGACATATATTGCTTCTAGGGTAATTGTTGGGATTAAGGAGGGCTTTGTGGACTTATGAATGCCCGGTTTAGGGTTAGGATAGGGGTTAGAGTAAAGATTTTGGTTAGAATTGGGGCAAGAGGTAGGGTAGTTGCTGCAGAGCTGTTGATGTTGGGGTTTAGTTCGTCATTAGGGTAGATTGTGTCAGGATAATTGTTAGGTTAGGGGTTATGGTAAGGCTAGGGATACTAGTGTAATAGTTTGGGTACGTTTTAGAGAAAGGGATAAGAAAGTTGCAGAGGGCTGGTGGTGTTGGCGTAGTATGGGGTTAGGGTGAACCCAGTGGTTGGAGCAATGTAAGCATTAGGGTAAGTGTAAAGGCTAAGGTTATACTTAGAGGCATGGTTTGGGCATGGGAAGAACTATGCCATTTGTGGCGAGCTGGTGATGGGGTTGGACTTCGGTTCACTGTTCATTTTCCATTGATTTTGTATTGAGTAAAATATAAAACAAATGCTTTAGCGCGCGGTAAGGGTTAGCACCCAGTAGGAGTTCAGGGTAGTAATTGGAGTTAGGGTAAGGTTTGTGAACGGAGCTGGGGTGTTTGTGGACATTCTATTAAAGGTTTGGGTCATTTTTAGGGTTACAGACCTTTTTGGTGGTCCTTATTACTGGCAACAATTTGACACTTTGCATTGATTGTTTTGAATCACTACACTTCTGAAAACTACTTTTTGCTGTCTACATTTTTCTGGGGACATTTTCACCTAGAAACCTCTGGGGTTGCTTGTGGTCTCGATCAGAAGGAATATGACCAAGCAGTTTGTTGTGGACTGCCCCTTTTGGGGTGGGACCAAAAAGGATTTGCATATGATCTTTCCCCCTTTCTACAATGGCGTGGCAGGCGAAGAACAGTAGTCTGGAGGGTTACACAGAGCCATGCCTGCGGTTAGGATTCATTCTAAACATTCCAGCCATCACCTCTTTTGCTTTATACCTGGCATATCAGATTTCACCTGGAAAAAAAGGAGTACTTGGGAGACTGGGCTGCACCTACAATGGATGTTTTTGTGTGTGAAAGGATGTGCCCACCATATAATAACTATACCTTGGATTTAAGGTTTACAGTGGCATAAAATGTGGCATAAAATGCCACTGTTTCAGTATGAGAGGCTGAATTTGGTATATTATGGTACTGTTTAAAGACGTGAGACAATATTTATCCTATGACTACTGTATTTGGCATGTGAGTGTGTGGTCATGCAAGATGGAATGGGCATGTAACTACCGTCTCCCTCCCCATCGTCCTTAATGGCTCTGAATGGTGAGCCCTTGGCATATCATAACCACACTCATGTGTATTGGTTGATGCCCTCCTATATGAATGGCAACTAAAACAGGCTTTTGACTGTTTTGATGCAATTTGATGCAATTTGTTATTTTAGTGGCGAGTGAGGTTGACTCCTCTACCCAGAACATCCCTTAATGGAAGCACCTTGTTCATGTGGGAGATGCAGTGTTTACTTTTGCCCACCAAACCCACAGATTTGGCATCATCCCTCCAAGATTTCTTTTGGCTTGGTCTAGACCCGCAAACCAGGAGGTGACCGCTAATCTGGGTAACCGGGCGAGTTGGGCTTTATAGTCCTTGCCTGGCGATACTCGGATTACCCCCTCTCTGCCTGGGGGCATTTGTAGTTGATATGGCTGATCCTGGAGAAGCCCCTCCATGGTGTGTGAGGACACCAATGATGATCTGGACCCAGTGGAGGGTTCCTCCGTTTCAGGATGCAATCAGGGTGCCCATGTTTGATCCAGGTCACTCACTCAGCCTAATTCTAGGAAACGGTCTACCTTACAGCATGTTGCTGTCTGCTCCAACTCAATACTGCACAGTAAGCTGGACTCCACTATCTTTTATCCACCTTTACTCACGTCTTCTGATACTGAAACTGGCTGGTTTCTTTCTAGAGCTCATTTTACTGCTTTTCCTGATAATCCCTTGTCTTCCTCCCTAATGTCTTCTAATCTATTATCCCCTGTCTTTCATTAACACTCCGTTCTCTTCCTCTAGCTTTTCTTCGAGTTTCAAACACGGCATCATACACCCCATCCCAAAGAAATCCTCCCTATGTCCCTTCCCTTTAACTATCTCCCCATCTCTCTTTTTCTTTTTAAACTTTTTGAGTGCGTTATCCAGTCCCAAGTCTTTCACTTCTTCTCTTCTCCTTCCCCATATCCTGATTCCGTGCCATACACTCAAATGAAATAGCTTTACTTTGTCACTAACTCACTCCTCACCCCTATACACTCTAAACGCTTTTCAATACTCGTCTTACTCGATCTTTCTGCTGCATTCAACATGGTTGATCACTCCCACTGTTTTTTCCTTGCTTTGGTTTTCCTGGCTTGATCCTTCTCTGCCTTTCAACTTACCTTTACAACCATACCTTTTATCTGTTTCTTGGTCTCGCTCTCGCTTCCCTTCCCTACCACTGCAATATGGTGTCCCCCAGGGGTCCAATCTTGGTCTCTACACCCCCACCCCTTTCTGAAGGTATTTGTAAATGTGGGTTTTGTTTCACGTTTATGCTGGCGGCACGCAAGTATTCCTCTTTGCTGACTCTCCTCTTGCGTCTCTTTCCTCATATCTAATGGCAATCCAGCATTGGATGTGTTCTCGTTTACTTCCTCCAAACACCTCAAAAATCTTGCCTCTGTCCCTTCCTCTCCCGACTCTCTCCTCCCACTGCCCTGGCCTGTTAACCCTTTTTTCCCACACACTGTGTAATCTGTGCATATATTTTGAATCTATTCTTTCATTTTCTGATCACAATACTATTGCCCGTACCTTTTGGTTCCACTTGTACAAAGTCCACTAGATTAGGTGACTCTTGTCCTTTTCTGCTGCAAAAATGTAATTTCAGCCTTTTTTTCTTTTGTCTGTTTTACTGCTCTTCGGGTCTTGCAGCCTCGCCCCACTTCGTTCAATCTACTGTCTATCTATTTGCATTCTTTGTTCTCTTCCCTCATGGTCACCTATTTCCTCAGCTCTCTTTGAAGCCTGTCTTCTCTGTAACTTTTTATGCATTCTCTTCAAATATCTATCTGGTCTTTCCCCAACTGAGCTCTCATTTCTTATATCTTTGTATTCCCTCGCTCGTTCTTTACGCTCCCAGTCTCTCCTTTTTTCCCCTGTCTGTGCCCAAGCCTCAATGCGCCCATCCCACTTTGCTCCAAAATACTGGAACTCTTTTCCTCTATTAATTTGTTCTTCTACTCTGCCTGTTTTACGCACTAGTCTTAAACTTTCCTTCGGTCTCTCCAGTATCTTAATGTCATTTGCAATTGATTTTTCACCCTTCTCCTGGTGTTTAGGTAAGCTGCTTGGGCTAAGTACTTTATGAATGAATACAAATACAGTAAAAAGAAGGCGCAGTTCCCTTGGCCTAATCTAGGGAGTCTGGCCAAATCAGTGGATTCCCGCTCTGTTGGATCAAATCCATTTGGAAACAGTTTTGGGAAGGGTATGGTCAATGAGGGACAGGCAGCCAGGAGTGGAACTTAAGCAAAACCTTTATTCAGGATACAGGAATTCAAAAAAGGACAAAAAGTTCAAGAACGCTTCTTCTTTTTCTTGGAATATGGATGTGGCTTCTCGACCTTGCAGCTAGTCCTCGTAAGCCCACAGCGTCTCAGGCACAGATCTCTGTCGAAGTCCTAGAAGAGAATGGCAAAGAGACGCGCCGTCCATCATTTGTTTTTACCTTATATAGGGGTTGGGGTCTAGGTAGCCAGGGGCGTTGCTAGGGGGGGGCTAAGGGGGCTATAGCCCCTGATCTTTTGGTTGTAGCCCCGGATAGAATCTCAGGAGCTTCAGCCAAAAGACTAGCTAGCCCCCAGTCCCAACAGTTCCGACATCAGCTTACCCCCGGGTCTTTTCCAGACCTAGCAACTCCCCTGTAGGTAGCCAATCAGCACGGACTTGGCTTAGTTCTCTATAAATATCCCCGTAAACCCTGCCCCCTTTCTCTTGGTTTGAAGGAGGTTAGCCTGCCCGGCCCGCCAAGTCCGGGTCCCCGCGAGGAACCCCCGTCTTGAAGAGGTCTGCTACCCTTGAGGTCTCTGTGATGCTTTCTGAAGGTGAGTTTTGGCGGTGAACTCGGAAGCGGGTCTCTGCCTTCCGTGTCACTGGGTACGGCCTCGACCGTGTTGTGAAAGGAACCGCGTGGAAAACCGGCTTCTGCCTGTGAAGGCGTTCGGCTTGCCACGGTCCATGCTGTACTCGGAGCGGAACCCCGCCCCGGTAAGCCAGCGGTTGTCTGGGAAGGACAGCCCAATCGCCTCCGTTCTGGTTTTTCTTTTTCGCTGGAAAAACCTCTTTCCACGTATCCTATACTCATGTAAGCGGTGTCAGCCGTAGTCCTTTTGTCCACGTCTCTCTTAATGCTGTCTTCCGGGGTCCCAAGACTGTTCATTATCTGGACTGTGCTCTCCCGACCTCGCAGCTTGGCTGGTTGGTACCCCCTCTCAAGTGGCCTTCCTTCGACCGGGTGCTCTCTCTCATGTGGTCCCTCCTCTTGCCTCTTCCCTTTCATGTCGTCCACATCCCTCCGATCACAAGTATGTTACCACCGTCAGAGCTATTGTGCCAGGGATGGCCTACCAGGGAATATACCAGAGTCAGACCAACCCAGAGGCAGGGTGTGGGTGTTGGGAGGACTCCGACCCGCCTCCTGTGCCTGTTTGCTAAGAGTACACTCTCACTCCATGCCTACAAAGCACCATTCCAGCTAGTATTTTCCTTTGTGGCTCACAGAGCCAAAAATGCTAATGCCAGCAGCCAGCGCATGACCAGAAAGGGATACTATAGAGGGAGTGAAAAGTGGAGACAACAGAGCAGCCCGAACATGGCAGGCTGCTAAACGTCCCACTGCAAATCAATGCACGAGTGGAGCAGGTCCAATGTTGCCACCCTATTCTCACCTGTGTGGGAGCCTCATCTGTGTCAAACCGGCATTTCCCACTGGTCTATTGCCGGCCGACATTGCCAGAGACTGGTAGGCCCATGGATGAAAAAGGGTGGGTCTCGAGACCTCTGGCAGGTCTATGGCCAGGCTGATTGAGGCAGAGGCCACACTAATGGCCATTCTACTAAAACTGCAGAACTGTCCTACAGGCAGCAAGGTGTCAGCCCCCCCAACCCACCTTAATTCCCCAGAAAGGCCAAAGCTTCAGGAACTGTGGTGCAAGGGGTCAAGGATGAGATCAGCTCTCTTGGAGGCAAACGTTCTAGCATAGAGAGGCGTGCCCTTCTCCTGGGAGGGATGATGATCAATAACTTACTGGTTTATAAAAAAAGGACAAGGGCTTCCGGACAATGATCAAACTCTTGTACCTCAACTGGTTCATAGTCTACCTTCTTTTTAAGATGCAGTTGATTGCACAGTATAATAGAGGTTTTGTGTACGAGTGATTGGTTCTGGACCTGAAGGATGCTTACATGACCGTGTCAATCTGCAAGGGACACAGAACGTTTCTCTTGTGGAGCTAGGTGTGCTATTACTTACTGTCCAGCCGTTGTATCTGGCATCAGCCCCTTGTTGCCTCACAAAACATTAAGACCAGGGGCTGCATTCCTCAGGATAAGGGGTGTGTATCAGCTATTTTCTTGTCATAGCCAGGTTCTAGGAGGCAGCACATAGGCAATTGTTCTTGACAGTGGAGCTGTTGTACATTTTGGGGTTTGCAGTGAATTGGGAAAAGTCAGAAACTTGCCTGCCCCAATCATGTCAGTTTCTTGGCTTTTTGATCGATTGAAAAGCCTTCACTTTGTTTAATCAATGAAGGTAAGGCAGATCACAAGAGAGATAAGATAGGTATTTGGCATTCTGATTCCAGTCCAATATCATAGGACTGCTGACCTCTTTGATTCAAGCTGCTTTTTCTACTCCTCTCTACTACAGAGCACTTCCAAGGCTACAAATGCAAGCTTTAAGAAACGGATTGGATTACTCGGGCCGTGTTCTACTTTCTGACCAGGCATGGGCAGAGTCGCTTGGCAAATATTAGGTGGCTGGTATGGGCAGGCAATAGCCCCTTCTTCCACAGATATTTGTTTAGAGTCCAATGCAAGTCTGAGAGGGTGGGGTACCAGGTGCATTTCTGTTCGGGCTGGAAGACGGTGTTGTTTGAGGGTGAGAGTGGGTAGCGAGTCCTATCACATCGATTGCTTGGAGATACTGCCAGGCTCATTCGCTGTGCACAGATTCACAACTTTTCTTGCAAGGTCATTCTTCTCATAGACAATGTATCAGCAGGACGCCTCAGATTTCAGATCGAGGTTCAGGCATAATATCTACCCAAGGCAGCCTATGCGGTGGTGGACCTGTGCTTGCATCATTTAGAGAACTCCAGCAGCTGCAGGCTTCACCGGTTAGGATTTTTGGCTATACAGAGGAGATGAGGCATGCTTCACAGGGATCTTCTCACCTCAAGATTTGACAGTCCATTGCCCCAGTTGAACAGATGGGGCTTGGAGCCATTCACGTTGCCGAGGTATTGGGTCCATTACGCTTTTCCTTCATTTGCGATGATCGCGTGTATCTTACTGCACGTCCAGACTCAGGAATCGAGCATTGTGCTGATCTCTCTGCGTTCACTGGACATACGTGGCTCTTAATGGCTTCAGAGCGATCTTGGTATTAGCTGATTCTGTTATCTATCTTCAGAGACTTGCTTATGAACAAACAAAGAGACACCATCCTCTAATTGTGTCCTGCATACCTCTGCCTGATGGCTTGAAATATCTTGGGGAAAGTTTGACCCACCAGATATTTCACCGACAGCTACCAAATTCATCAGTAAGGCTTGACTCTGAGCACTCAGCATACCTATTTGACTGCACGAGGTGCCTGCATTCTCTGATGTAATAAAAAGGGTGTGAGGACAGATGTTCCTGTGGTGGTTAACATCATTGCTTTGTTCTTGATTTGCTAACTGTGTTATTATTTTATACAGGTCGGCTAGTTCTTCCTTTCATCATCTCCTGGAAGGTTGGCCGGTGGCGACTCATCCTCTGGTAGGTCGTTTGCTCACAGGAATTCTGGTTCTTATTTCTCTGTGTGCTAGGTATTCATGTCTTTGAGGTGTCAATTTGGTTCTCTGTCTTTAGGAGCTGGCCAGACCATGAGGCCCATGGTCTGCAGGAATTGTCAGCAGAACTGTTACTATCAATGTTTTTGGTTTATTTTCCAGGATTTTGGAAGTCTGGGCTTTGGATATATTGGGTAAATGTTTAACTCCCTCAGGGGGTGGGTTTAGCATCTCCAGGCGTTTTAAAGTTACTGAGATTCCTTCTTTGTGCATGGTGATATGTCGCTGAGAATCTTCATGGATCAGGTATTCATTACCCTGTGTGGAAACAACATGGTCTTGTTTTCTCCCCTACCCTAGCTAGATGGGTGTATTGAGTTATTGTTTTGCCAGGGGTTGGTGTATCTGTTTTTGGGGACCTCTCAGCTAGGATACCATGGCCATCAATGGCATTTTTGACTGAAGCCAAGCTTGAGGACATTCTTAGGGCTGCAAAAATCATACGCTTATTGTTCATACTGCAAATTTGTTTATTGTAAGACTTTGAACTTTAGAATGTTGATTGCGCCTAGTTATTTATGAAAGAGAGTTGAGTTTTTATTAATGGCACGTAGATGAGTATTGGCCCGCTGTGAATACCCCTCACTGTTTGTTTTTTAGCTTTTCCCACATAGATGTACCCTGATAACGGGTTTTGGTCATTGGTGCCTAAGTGCATCTTAGGCATCCTGGCGGTGCTGCTTTTTTTTTTTATCCAAGAGTGGTGACGCGATCAGATTAATGATGAAAAGAGGAGGAACTAGGCAGACTTTGAGATTATCTCTGTAGGGATTGCTGGGGACAGGGGTCATTTGGGCACATCAGAGACTTCTGGGTAGGAGAAGGGTTGTTTTCTTTTCTGTCTGAAATAAGTGCAGAATTGTTGCCTCAGTGCAACTTATAGAATGTGGATTCTGCTTCATAAATTGCAAGGAAAAAGCCAGCAGCACCCAGAAAGAGATGTTCAACGTCATCAATGAGCGAAGAAACCCAAAAGCCTGCAACAACACACCCACCGCCTCACGGAAATTATGGGATGACCTTGCAAATCAATTCAAAAACAAAATCGGCATTGACAGATGGAGGAACCTGCGTTGTCTTGCTTCCAAAACAAATGTGTTGTCCCTGAGCTATCCTCCTGGCCCAGTCCAGTATATGCCAGTTTGGAAAATCCACTATGCACCCAGTTGGACAATCAAAGAAAGGCTCCTAGTTTGATAACCATTGTGCTTTTGTTTCCAGTCTCATTTCACTTCCAGTTTGGCCATCCCAGAATAATACGATTTCTGGACCTCTATATAGCCCTGTTTTAACAATTGCAGTACACGCCCATGGTGCCGATAATTTAAACTCCAAGTTTGATGGTCATTTTACAATTGCAGTTTATTTCAGTTTCCAAAATCCCACTCTGCTCCCAGTTTAATACTCTGACCAAACGGGTGTAATCCAAGATTTGACAACCTTGCAGTATTGCCAGTATGCACCATGGCAGGATATTCTTACTTTGACAATCCTGTTACTTTTCTGCTTTGGATAATTGTAGCGTAATACCAGTTTGACAATCCCTGCATTTTCGCATTGTGCACAGGACCCTAGTGCATACCGTTCTAGTACTGCGTTCTTGAAACCATATACCCAGTTTGCACAAATTAAGAATACTCCTCGTTCAGCATTGCAAAATATTTGGTGTGCTATTACACAATTACATTGTGCTCCCAGTTTACTGTTAAATAATGCTAGTAAACTCCCAGTTTGATAACCAGTATATTTATTGTTTGTGCAGTCCCAGAGTACTCCCAGTTTGATGATCAGAATGTGTCCTTTGGAACTGACGGAATTCCAGTATACTTCCAGTGTATCCGTATTTGGTTTGTCCAAACCCAGTGTGGAAAATCACTGTATAGTCTCTTTTTTGACAAACTATGCATGTTGTCATTAACAATTCCAGGATACTACTTGCCAGCACAACCCAATATATTGCCCATTTTACAATCCTAGTATTATCCAATTTTGATAACGGTGGTTACACCTGTTTATGCCCTTTTTCGCCTTCAGGGTAAATACCCAGGCCACTACAAAGTTTCCAAATACCTGTATCCTCGCTGTGAACATCTCAGTATATTTCCTGTTTGCCCAATCAGAGGATAGTCCCAGTTTGCCAATGGCAGCAAATTCCATTTGACGAACACAGCCAGGACAGCGACTGCAACACCAAAACAGTAGAGTCAAAACAAAGAAACTCTGCCGGGGGCTGAGGTAGACTGATGCGAAGGATGTGGGACTTTTAACAAAAATGAAAAGGAAGCATTATCATCTTAAGGACCATATATGGCCAGTCTCTCTCTCTCTCTCTCTCTCTCTCTCTCTCTCTCTCTCTCTCTCTCTCTCTCTCTCTCTCTCTCTCTCTCTCTCTCTCTCTCTCTCTCTCTCTCTCTCTCTCTCTCTCTCTCTCTCTCTCTCTCTCTCTCTCTCTCTCTCTCTCTCTCTCTCTCCCCCCCTCCCCCTCCCCCTCCCCCTCTCGGGTTGTAAGTGCCCAGCACCTCCTTCGCCGGCTTGGCGGAGTGGTCATTCTTCCATTGTCAGGAAGGTGGGTCTCGGGGGCCCTTGCTTCATAGGCCAAAATTCCACACTTGTGCGACCCTCCTCGCCCTGGGAATGCAATGGGCATGCCACGCGGGTGCCATTGGCAGAATCTGCCAAAGTCTTTAACAGCACTGGTCTTGGGTGCTTCTGGACTTTTGGTACACTCTCTTACGTTTTTACTTCACCCGTGTTTACTTCTTCACCCCCCCGCCCCTTTCCTCCAACTTGCTTTCCTTCTTGACACTATAACCCACCCTACATTTCCTCTTAGCTTCTCCAGCATGGGGTCTGGCATGGATTCACATGCT
Organism: Ambystoma mexicanum; assembly: GCF_040938575.1. Lineage (NCBI taxonomy): Eukaryota > Metazoa > Chordata > Amphibia > Caudata > Ambystomatidae > Ambystoma > Ambystoma mexicanum. Next base: position 1,063,295,836 of record NC_090923.1, on the reverse strand, counting down.
CATGAATATTCCCTGTCGTCAGGCCGGGAATCCTCGGTATAGAAAAAATCAGTATCAGTTTCGTTTCTGATCTGTCTTTCTCAGTAGTAACCAATCACTGGTCTCTGGGTCATACTGCCCCCAGCCAATGACTGCCCTCTCCCTAAGCCCCGCCCCTGGCAGCCATCCTCAGATTTTTACCGCACGTTCAAGTGTTGGGAGTCCCCGTGCTTAGCTCTCGAGCTTTTGCTGCGTTTTCACGCTTTTTCAGGAGATTTTCTCATTGTTTTGGTTAAATAGAGTCTCATGCTCCACCGTTTCTACTTCCGATCAACGGGGATCCGTTTCAGAGTTTCTACGCCCCTCAAGGGTGAAGATTTCGTTGAGTTACGCTTTTGGAGGATTCCAGAAGTTCCGAGGCCTACCCCGGACATGGCCCAGGAGAAAGGGAGCTCGACGCCCGGGAAGCTATTCAGGACCTGCCCTGGATGCCAGCTTCAGAACGTTTTCAAGGAGGACGAGCATTCGTTATGTCTCCACTGTCTCCATGAGGACAAGACGCACAAGGAAAAGGACTGTGCGTTTTGTGGGAACATGTCAGAGCGGACCATGAAGGATCGCCACCTCCATCTCGCCAACTGGCTGGAAGGTAAGAGCCCGCCAGGCGCGAAGAAGAAAAAGAAGTCCAAGTGGTCTTCTAAGTCCTGTGAGGGTGCTCCGGCGACGGGGGCCCAACAAAAGGCTAAGCACCGCGAGTCCGCGGGCACCGGGAGCACCGAACGGTCGGGCTCCTTGGCTGCCAGGCAGGGCGCACCCTCCCCGGCGCCATCGACCGCGAGCCAACGCTCTGGCTCGGGTAAGAGGAAGTCCGAGAACCCGGCGAAGCTTCTGGAGAGGCCCCGGTCGATCTCGAAGATTCCGGTAGAGGGGGAGCGAGGCTCGGACCCTCCCCCCAAGGTGAAGGCCCCAGGCGTACAGAAGGTGACGTTGGCTTTAATTCACCCTGCTAAGACCTCGATTGAGGATGTTGGTGCGGCCCTGGCTCAGCCTGTGGAAGCTACGCCAGTGGAGGCGCCCTCAGGTACCAGAGTCTCCCTGCCACCGCGGAGGGAGTCGTCTTTCAGGCCCATCGAGAAGACCCCCACGAAGTCCTCGTTGGAAAGGGGGGGGGGGTTGGTGGCCGTCGTGGATATTGACACGACCTCTGAAGAGGAGCTCATCCAAGTCGTGGAGGAGGCCCAGCCCATCGGGAGGGATCCCGACGAGGGCAACGGTGACGCAGACGAGGCTCCTCAAGAGCCCTCGCTCCCATCGTTTCCGGCGCTGCAGGACACCTCGGCGGCCATTTTGTCAGCCATCCAGTCCTTATGCTTGGAGATAAGGACTAGGTTGCCCCTTCCCACGACGGAGGTACCTGAGCCAGACCCGACGGAGGAACCGGAGCCAGGACCTTCGGGGAGCCCACCACTTAAGAGGAGGAGGACGCATCCTAGGCCTCCTCTCCCGCCTCTGCGGCCTTCTCTGTCTTCCCCCCGGTCCACTACCCACGGGGATGATACAGGCATGGACATGACTACGACGGGTACGGATGACGATGGAGGCGATGACGGGACGTGTCCCCTGTCGCCCCCTACCCGGGCGTCCCCGCCCGACGAGATTGGATCCTTCCATGCAATGATCTCCAGGGCATCCGAGCTCTTCCAGCTCTGCCCCGAGGAAAAGAAGGAGGGGTTCCTTTACCAGCGGCGCGAGGCTAAAAGGAAGACGGTCCTCGCCGTACCGCTTCTTGATGACATCTGGGATGAGGGGCTCGCCCTCCTTGCTCAAGAACCCTGCCACGGCTCCTGCGAAGAGGGACCGGTACGAGAAGAAGTACCGGGTCCCCGACGCTGCCCCCTTGTGCCTTAGGGCGCAACCTATCCCGGACTCGGTCGTTTTGGCGGCGGCCAAGAAGAAAGTGGGGGGGGCATCGGCCTTGACTTCAACCTCCCCTCCGGACGGCGAGGGTAGGAAGCTGGATGCGATGGGACGACGGGTCATCTCATCTGCAGCGACGACCATCAAGGCAGCCAACGCCCTGGCCATCGTAGCCCGCTACGACAGGGAGTTGTGGTTCAAGATCGCCCCTCTGTTGGACTTCCTTCCGGATGCCAAGAGGGCTGAGGCCCTGGAAATCTTGCAGGAAGGTGAGATTGCCTCGGACCACGCCATTACGGTGGCTACAGACATCGCCGACACCGGTTTCCGTCAGTTGGGCAACGGCGTTTGCCTGAGACGACGAGGATGGCTCAAGGCGACGGATTTCCGTCAGGACGTTCAGACCAAGGTTTTGGACATGCCTTTCGATGGGAACAACCTTTTTGGCAAGGCGGTTGATGAATCCCTTCAGGCGATCAAGACAGACACGGAGACGGCCCGTGCACTGGGTGTACTCCAACAGCGACGGCCAACCTTTCGGAGCTTCGGAGGCAGACAGGGTGCCTCCAAGGGAGCCGGCGGCAGCTCCTCTACGTACCGTCAAGCGGCAAGGTCTTCGTCGCAGGAGGCCTACAGGGGATGCAGCAAGTCAGGTGGATCCCGCCGTCGTCGCCAAGGTGGTCAAGGTGGCAAAGCGGCCTCCAAACAAGATTGAACCGACCGTCGGGCCCCCGCCGAAGCACCCCGGTGGGAGGCCGGCTGACTAAGTTCGTCGGCGTGTGGGAGTCCATCTCCACCGACCGTTGGGTGCTGGACGCCCTGGCCCGGGGGCACGCCCTCGAATTCCAGAAGAGGTGCCCCCGCATTCCTCCTGTGGCCAGGAAGGAAAATCACGTCCCTCAACTGCTGTTGGAAGTATGGGCGATGCTCAGGAAAGGTGCCATCGAGCTCGTCCCGAAGAGGCTTCGGGGCTCCGGAGTTTACTCAAGATACTTCCTCGTGAAGAAGACAGGAGGATGGCGTCTCATCCTGGACCTGCGACGACTAAACAAATACATCAAGGCACAGAAGTTCCGGATGGTCACCCTCCAGCACGTGCTGGGACAGCTGGAGGAGGGTGATTTCCTGTCGTCGTTGTACTTGGAGGATGCTTACTTCCACATCCCTATTCTAAAGAGGCACCGAAAGTTCCTCAGGTTCGTGGTCAAAGGGCGGCACTACCATTTCAAGGCCCTCCCGTTCGGATTAAAATCGGCGCCCAGGGTGTTCACCCAGTGCCTAGCACCGGTGGTGGCGCGGCTGCGCCTGCAGGGGATCCACGTCTACCCCTACCTGGACGACTGGCTCATACGGGCAAGGACAAGGGAGCTCGCCGTGGAACACACTGCGAAGACCGTCCAGCTGCTCACGGACCTGGGGTTCTCCATCAACTTTCCAAAATCCCACCTGGTCCCGTCGCAAGTCGCCCTGTTTCTGGGAGCACAGCTCGACACAGTGGCGCGGCAGGCCTCACCGTCGGAGGAAAGGATAAGGACCATCCTAGGAAAGGTGCAACGTCTACTGGCCACGGACGTGGCCAGAGTAAGGTCTATCAAGTCCCTCCTCTGAATGATGTCCTCCTGCATTTATCTGGTGCCCCACTGCAGACTTCGGATGCGGCCCTTGCAAGAATTCCTCGATGCCCACTGGATCCAGATGACGGGCAGCTTCGAGGACAGGATCCCGCTCGACGAAGCGTTCCGTCAGGCGATACGATGGTGGGGTGTCCGTGCTCATCTGACAGCGGGAACAGGTTTCCTAGCCCCGGCCCACCAGGTGACGGTGATGACGGATCCCTCCCTGGAAGGTTGGGGAGCGCACACCGGGGGTCTCCACGCGAGAGGCCTTTGGTGCTCAGAGGAGAAGACTCTCCACATCAACATCTTGGAGCTCTGCGCAGTGTTCTGGGCCCTCAGGTCCTTCCTTCCGTCCCTCAAGGGCAAGGTGGTGAGGATCTTCACCGACAACACCACCACAATGTTTTACATTCGGAAGCAGGGCAGAACCAGATCCCCTGCCCTGTCCAAGGAAGCCCAGGATCTGTGGCATTGGGCCGTCGCCCAACGGATGTTTCTGGTACCCTTTCATCTGGCAGGGATAAAAAAACACCATCGCCGACTCACTCAGCAGAGAGCTGCGCTCGTGCCACGAGTGGGAACTGCGCCAGGATCAAGTGGACCGACTCTTCCGACGATGGGGCAAACCCCAGATCGATCTCTTCGCGACGGAGGCGAACTCCAAGTGCCGGAGGTTCGCCAGCAGGTTTCCCCAACCGAGGAGCATGGGCGATGCTTTCTCGTTCCCCTGGGACGGCCTGTTCCTTTATGCATTCCCGCCGTTGCTACTCCGGTTCGTCAACCAGCTCAAGAGGTCCCGGTGCAGGATGATCCTCGTCGCACCGGCGTGGCCGAGGCAGATCTGGTTCCCGGACCTTCTGGACTTGTCAGCATCCACACCAGTCAAGCTGCCGACGGACGCGGATATTCTCTCCAGAGAAGGAGGCGCCATTCTTCATCACGAACCAGAGTCGCTGAACTTGCAGGCCTGGCTCCTGCAGCACTAGAGTTTGGAGGATACGACATCCCGGCCGACTGCAGAGAGGTTCCTGCAAAGGCCAGGGCATCCTCAACTCTCAAGTGCTACGGACATAAATGGAAGAGGTTCTCTGTCTGGTGCCGTGGACAGAAGATTAACCCTCTGCGGATAACGGCCCCTCAAGTATTGCCGTACCTATTGTCTTTGGCCAAGGCTGGCCTATCTCACGCTTCCATCAAGGTACATCTGGCTGCCGTCTCACGTTACACCAGAACTACAGGACGGGCATCCTTGTGGTCTCATCGTCTGGTGAAGGAATTTATGAAAGGACTGTTCCGATCATTCCCGCCAGTGAAGGCCCCTGCCCCGGCGTGGGAGCTCAACGTGGTGCTAACTAGGCTCATGGAGGCCCCATTCGAGCCTATGCATTCAGTGCCGTTGAAGTTTCTGTCGTGGAAGACAGCATTCCTTGTGGCCATCACCTCTGCACGACGAGTGGGAGAGATCCAGGCCCTGTCTTGCAAGCCTCCATACTTGACTTTTCACGACACAAGGGTGGTGCTGAGGACGCACCCCTCCTTCATGCCCAAGGTGCCGTCGGACTTCCACCTCAACGAGCCCTGGGTGTTGCCAGTTTTCTTCCCGTCGCCTTCGTCGCCGGCTGAGAGGACTCTGCACTCGATGGATGTAGCTAGAGCGCTGAAGTTCTACGTGGACCGCACAAAGAGTTTTCGGAAGACATCACAGCTGTTTGTGAACTTTGGACCTGTGAATCAAGGGAAGGCTCTCTCGAATACTTCCATTTCCAGATGGCTCTCCGGCTGCATCATGCACTGTCACCGGTTGGCAAACCGACCGTTGCCAGGCTGTCCGAGGGCCCATTCGACCAGAGCGATCGATGCTACTACGGCGTTCCTGTCTGGTGTGCCCCTGCTCGACATCTGCAGGGCTGCTACGTGGAGGTCGACGCACACCTTCACGAGATTCTACTGCGTCGACCGGGATTCCAGGGAGGAGTCCAGAGTCGGCCAGGCAGTACTGCGCAACCTATTCGCCTAAGGTGAGCCTGGTGAGGAGGTAAGAGTTGCTTAATGTTGAGTTGTTGTATTGCTTGATATTGAGCCTTTTGCCACCTCCCGTGGTTGTGCATGTGTATACTGCTATGTATTCTTATATTCATGAGCATGTGAATCCATGCCAGACCCCATGCTGGAGAAGGAACAAGTTACTTACCTGTAACTGTTGTTCTCCAGCATGGGTCTGGCATGGATTCACATGCGAACCCTCCTGCCTACCCCTCTGCGGCTCTTCACTTGGTCATACTGCCACTTCACGTGCTACCAAATCTGAGGATGGCTGCCAGGGGCCGGGCTTAGGGAGACGGCAGTCATTGGCTGGGGGCAGTATGACCCAGAGACCAGTGATTGGTTACTACTGAGAAAGACAGATCAGAAACTGATACTGATTTTTTCTATACCGAGGATTCCCGGCCTGACGGGGAATATTCATGAGCATGTGAATCCATGCCAGACCCAGGCTGGAGAACAACAGTTACATGTAAGTAACTTGTTGCTTCTCAGTCCTACTTCCTCTTTCTCGCTCTGTACCTCCTTTCCATTCTCCAGATGTGTCCTTTCTTCTGCTTATCCTCTTTGTTTCTTTCGGAAAGATTTCTGCCCTTTGACCTTTTAGTATTGTTTGTCCAAATCTCCCACCGCCTCCTCTCTGTGCCATCGTCTTTCCTCTAGTCTCTTCCGCTCTTGTTCTTACTCTCTCCACTGTCCGCTCAGTCAGTTCTGTTCTTCAAACTTCCTCCATTCTAATGTTATTTCCTCTTCTGTTGTTCACATCCTTGCTTTCCGCTGCCTCTTCTCTTACTGTATTTTTTATCACTCATCCTTCCTGATCTCTTTTACTTCCTGCCTTGCAGACCTGCCTTCACGGTACTTTGTGGTGTGCCCGACCTGAATGAGGATCTCGTAGGTTGAATGAGTCGTTCTCCCTTGCAGAATTATCGACCAAGTCTGAATAAGGTCCATCACCCTCATGGCCCTCAGACCTGCCTGAATGTCAGTCCTCTGACCTCAAACATGGAACTTTGTCACAACTCCCAGATGGACAAACCGAGTATCCTCCCAGTCCGCAAAATTGGAATGCTCTAGAATGCCAGTATATTCACAATTTGCCCCTCCCCTTCCCATGTATTCTCAGTTTAGAAAACTATGCAAACCCCCAGTGAGACAATTCAAGTGCACTGCTGGTCTGTTAAAAAACAGTATATACTCACTTCGGAAAACCAAGTATACTACAAGTATGATAACCCTTGTATACTCATGTTTGATTTCCTCTGAGTAGTCCCAGTTTTCAGAGCCAGCAATATTCCAAGTGTACACACAAATTGAAGCATTCTACCATTTGGCAAAATCCCACTACATTCTTAGATTGGCATTCCCAATTTGCAAAGTATCTGTATATTTCCAGTATACAAAATTCCAGTATATTTCTGTTTGTCCAGTCAGAATGTATTTACAGTTTGACAATTTCAGGTTGCTCTCAGTTTGACACCCTGTATACTCCCAGTTTATTACTTCGCAGTATTATACCAGCTGGTCCACCCCAATTACTTTACTGCCAGTAACTCCCCATTTTGACAATTCCAGTCTACTCCCAGTTTGCACTATGCAAGTAGAGTCCTAGTTTTATTTCCTGGGATTGTCTCCAGTTGTATTAATCGCAGGGCACACAACTGCATGTACAGCTTTCTGAATTTCAGCATACTGCCATCTTGCATTTGCACACATTTGGGCTATCCCGGCTGTGCTATTATAAAACTCCAATGTACTATTTAACAATTTGAGTCAAATTCCAATTTAATGTTAAACAAGTCCAGTGTTTTGACCGGTTGAGACAATCCCAATTGACTCCAAACTGACAATGTACAATATACTTCCAGTTTGGCTTTTCTAATATCCATAATCGTCATATTTGCCTAGACTGACCGTCACAGTATGTTCCTACTTTTACAACCCAATTTATTTCCTGTTTGCACATCTCTGTATAATCCTGGTTTGACAATCCGAAGGTACACCCAGTGTGCAACATCTCAGGATCAGTCTTACCACCCAGCATAATACCAGTCCTAATATGCTCCATATTTGGCAATCCCAGTATACTTCATGTTGAAGTAACCCAGTTTCCTACTTTTGACAATTGAAGAATATTCTGTGTTTGCCTAATCCCAGTACACTCCCGGTGTCACAGAACACTCACAGACAACACCCTTCCTGTATATTGTGAGGTTGGCAATCTGCTCATAGTTTGACAATCCGAATCTACTCCATCCCGTTTGCATCGTGGGACTATAGGTCTGTAATCCTAGTGTAGGCAGTATCTCTAACCAACATTACAAGGACACAGCCACTAGGGTCGGTGGCATTGTGAAAAGTGCTTTCTTTGCTAGGTGGGCCCTGCCATGGGTAAGTGGTCCCGGGTGAATTTTGGCAACGAGATGCAGGACTAGCATCTGTAGATTGAAAAGCCAAGGATAACGTGAGTTGGAGAAGGTGGCCCTCAAGGTTACCCAGGAGATGGGATGTTTTTAGGACTGCACCACGCGCCCAGAGAAAGCAGCAGGTGTAAGAGACCGTGATGATGGACAAGCGGAAGCTCGCTTCCAGGCGGCGGGGATGCGTCTTCAGGGGCCAAGCAAGCCTCAAATTTTTGGGCGGCTGGATGGCAGTTTTGAAAACTGTTAGTGAGATGGGACATTAAACCTATTATGCTGCTGATTATCCCCCCACCCCCAATCCCTCCCGTCCGACTGCCCCCCCGCCCAAGCCCAGGGAGCTGAGTAGATATTACGCTTTCCTTTGGCCCATTAGATCTTTCACCCCAATTCACCAGAGGCGTAGCCTGTAACAAGTGGGGCCTGGAGCTAATGTTATAGGGCCCACACTGAGAAGAGCCCGCGGAAGGAAGGGCGCGTGGTTTGCCCCCAGCCAAATGCACAGGAGTGACAGAGAGTAGTGATGGAGGGCGAACCAATCAAGGGCGGGTTGTCCCATTGAGAAAGGTTTTTAAATAATAGGTTAAAACAGTGCATTTCTAAGTACACTTTCTGTGATAAATTAGACAAAAAGCCACACAGTTTACAATCGGTTTTGTAGGGTAAGACATGAAAAGTCCATTAGATGCCAAGCCACCAAAAAGATCACAGCCGCATTTTCAAACACATTTTCATAATGCCTTTGCCCACTATATGCCAGTACTCTGCATGTGTAAAAAAGCATTTTCATATCGAGTGTGCTCACATGTCCATTCTGGTGCACCTATATATGCCACTATTCCCACATAGGAAAATACTCATGTTTGCTTTGTCCATAATGCCAATAAGGATACTATAACAAAGCATGTTTATGCTGGCTCTGCCAATACATGCCAGTATCCCCATGTAAGAACATACTCCTGTTGGCTTTGCCTTAATGCCACTGAAAAAAAGCCATGCCACATAAATATATGTGGCTGGCTACACAAATCCCCCCCCCCCCCTTCCCATATAAGAACACTCATGTTGTATTTGCTTCCAAACGGTAGTAAAAAGTGTCATGCCACAGTAAAAAGAAAATATTTATTTTACTTGATTCAATTGGTTTACAATTTTTACAAGGCTGTTACTTAAGGGGGGGGGGGATTCCCCAGTCCATTTGCCATTCAGGCTGCACGAATGCCCCCACCCCAATGTAAGAATACTTATGTTGCCTTTGGCCTTAACACCAGTAATAAACTGCAAAGCCACAGTAAGAAAACATGCTCTTGCTGGCAAGCCGGTAAGCTAGCTCAGCAGGCTGAGCACATGCTATTGCAATCTGAGTGTGATTCGCAAATTCAAATCCTGGCACGGCTAATTTAGCCTTCCACTCTTCAAAGTGATCTCCCTGATCTCTACCCTCCTCTACGGACCTTGTACTATTATGTTGCTTTTGCACCGTGTTACCTCTATCTTACTGTACTGTGTTTCCCTGTTCACCAAGTTGCACCAGCGCAGTGATACTTACGGGTTTGGGCGCTGTCAAGAAATGCAATAAATAAATAAACAAAGCTCATCAAATGAGTTCAAACTTCGGTTGGGTGATACATTTTATGTACATATGTTCTCTGTACAGTGCACTGGCAAAAACGCTATATAAATAGCATATCATTACACGATTCCCCCCCACATAAGAACTCTTATGTTTCAACCATGTTATATTCCCCCATGTAAGAATATTTATGTTGCCTTTGACCTTAACACCAGTAAAATAAAAAGTCAAGCCAAAATAAGGAAACATGCCCTCCCCATGTAAGAACACTCATGTTGGCTTTGCCCATAATGCTAGTACAACATTCCATGCCACAGTAAGACCGAGTCGGGCCATCCCCACTGTAGTATTTCCCCCGAAACCCCTACAACCATACCATCACATAGAAACACTCACGTTGGCTTTCCTTCGCCCAAATACAGCAGTAAAACATGCCATGCTCTTCTCAAAAAATGTTCATGCTACAATGCCCCTCCCCAGGTCCCAGCATGCATACACACAGATACACACCTGATCACGAGTTGAGTAGTTGCCCTTGAATGTGACGGTAACAGTGTTCCCGCCACAATTAAGGGTCCGCCCAATCTCCAGTCTGGCGTGTTTACCCCCAGCTCGTAGCTGGGGTTTAACACACCGGAAAAATGCCCATTTTCAGCGCAATTACTGCTGGCAGTATTACCACACTGTAATTACGCTGAACATTCCCCATTGGATTGACTGGACCCAGTGGAGAATGGGGACTACCTGTTAGCGCCCAACCCGGGATCCGACAGTAATACCGCCGGACGGGTGAGCGCTAAAGCTAATAAAGTTGGGCGGTATACCAGCCGGGATACTGCCCAACTGGTGATCAGGGACTGTGCGCTCATTAACACGCGCAGGGTACACCATTCACACTGTATTCATTCATAGATGGGCACTTGTACACACCTCCTAGCATACAAACATACACCCACTTACACACTCCCTCGCAGGCATACACGCACGCAGGCTTATGTTCATACGTGCATACATACATACAATCCCTGCATACTTACAAATACACTTTTTTTTAGTTGAAGGTAATTATTGAAAGCATGGGCCATGCAAAAACTGAGCCAGCAGTTAAGCCTTTAGCTGCAACATGGGGAGTCTGTTGGCCGGGGAGGGAGGTGGTTGGGGGGAGGGGGATCAGGGGGGGAGTTTGAGGGGAGTCTACTGATATCCCCCTGGCAGGCTTTTGTCCTCTACCTTCACTACAGTGCCTGTTTTCTCACCTGGGAAAGCAGTGTATTTGCTTAAGTGAATACACTGCTCTGGGAGGTGAGAAACAGGACAGGTTCTAGCAGTCTGAGCCCTGGGCTAGGCATAACAACAGAGTGATACCTGCTGTGTCAAAGTGTGTGTGGGGGGGGTTTATAGCCCTCCCAAGCCCATGCCTGGCACAGCCCCTGTGCGTCTTCCCGGAAGTTGTAGCAGTTCTCAAGAGCAAGTGAATTAATTGTGATAACGGGCCTTTTATCTGTGTCATCTATTCATCAGCGGGTTTTTCTCTGCAATATATGGTGGATCTGTTTCCTGTTACTCTTTCCACATTCGTTGCGGACTTCGATTTCGTTCACAGCACCATGCCAGTACATACTTCGCTTCACGAGCTTGGGTCTGTTGCCAGGATACTGAATCCCAGATAATACCACTTAAACCATTCTTGAGTTTTCTCATTTTGGAGAGTAACCTAGCATACACAATTCAAGTATGTCTCCAAGACGCACAATCTTAAAATGTGTCTCCAAACAAAGTATATTCAGTTTGACTAATCCAGAATTTTTGCATTCCCAGAAAACTCCCAATTCGATGACTCCCAACATATTCATTGTTTTCCCAAATACAATATGTCTTGCTGCAAAACCCTCAATGCATTCCAAGATTGACATTGCAAGTAAACCCCCGACTTTAAATTCCCTCATTCGCTCTATTTGTCGTTTAGCATCACGGTATGTTCCCGTTTCTGATTAACCCAGCCCTACTCTCGGTTTTGGAAAATGCAGAATATTTCATGCTTAGGCCAACTCACCCACTTCCTCTCTCCCCCCACGGGCTCCCTACTGACATTCCCACTACTCATTCAGTTTCCAAATCTACGGTTGACAAACTCGGTATATATTCCCAGTTGACACAATTCCAGGCCACTCCCAGTATATTCTGAGTTTGGCAATCTTAGGCTGCACAGTCTTTAATGGTGCAACATGGCATGTTTCAGGTTTGACAACCACAGCATTCTTCCCGTTCTGCATGTTAGCTCAACGTCCTGGGTTGAACATACACCGTTCAAAAATAGAATGCGACCGATCTCAGACGAGGCAGGACACGTGCCCAGAATTTAGATAAAACCGACTTTATTCCCCTTCCCAATGCTCTCACATCCTGCATTCTGTGATGGTGTTGCCTTTCAAAGCATGCAGGTGGATTGTCCAATCGGCTAATCCCCTCCTAATCCTTGCCCTTCAATAATTTCTAGACAACGTCACAATCCGCAGAGATTGTATGAGGTTGTTAAGAGAGCGTCTACGCGGGCGCACTTGTTAAAGGAGATAGCAGCCTGGCGCAGATTGAGACATCATTTTACTATGCCGAATGACTTATTTTGTTGACCTGTCTCACAATTTACTCCGTAGCCTATCCCATCGGTCGGGCACCTCTTTCAGTGTTTCCCATCACACTAGGCTGGATTTTTAACATGGTATTTCTCAGGAATGGTTGCCATGGTGGCGTGGCACCGTTTTGCAACGAAAGAACAGACAGGCTGGTACAAGAAAAGCGCTTGAGTGAACACTAAACCACTTGTGTTGTGTGTCACCCCTCCTGGGAGCATGGTATCTCCCAGGGCTCGTGCTCATGCCTTGTGGCAGTGACCATGTGACTTAAACTAATAAAAGGAATGAGCAGCTTCCGGCTCATCAGTCTTGCAACCAACGGACTCCTGCCTGCTGTGTCATCCTTGCAGCACGTGGCACTGCATAGCAGGCAGAGGGCGCACCCTGTAGGGCTCACACCAGGATAGTGACCCTCATGGGCAACGCTGTCTTCCTGTCATTGAGTAGACGCAGAGCCCCTGCTGGGCAACTCTGCGTACGTGTTCTGGTGCCCATGCTGGGCAACGCTGGCCGTGTGACTAATGGCCGGGGTGCCCCCCAGGCCATGAAGGAGCCTGTGTGACCATGGCCCGACAGGGTGCTCCCTGTCCCATGATGTTTGCTGGGTACCCCCAGCGCTGTCAGCTATCTGGTGATCCAGATAGCATAGGGTGCCTTTATGGTCTGCTCTGCTGCGTGATCGCAGCCTGGTGCCGGGTGATCCTGGCAACTACGTCCCGCTTCGGTGATCTAGGAGCGGGACATTACACTTTGGAAACAAAAGCGCATTTTAGAGCGTATCTCTGCATTGGAATCCTGTTTGGTTTTTTATGCGAGTTCTGTGGCTGGCGTTACAAGCATTCGGTCTCCAAGGAAACAGTGTTTTCAGATGACCACGTTCGTAAAGGGGATGTCAAGCCAAATCACAGAAACTCTTTCAGCCCATTATATTGGCTCTGTTACATTCATGCAATGTTATTTGCTGACTAACACAGTGGGGTAACTCGAACAAATGTGTCTGTTCTGTACTGTCAGAGGGCACAGACTGCCTGTGCCTGCAGGCGCGCACTGCGTCTAATAAATGAAGATGCGGACTCTGGCATGCATGAACCGTCTTTATTCTTCACTGAACTTCCTTCCCTTGCCCTATGTCGCATCCCACGCTGCTCCCCAATTCTAGCCCTTTGACTTCACCCCCGACTGTCTTGCGCCAGATGAACTCACTTGGTCATCTTGCTCAGCCCAATCAGAGTCCTCACCATCGCCCTGATAGGATTCGTCATAGGAGTATGCATGCTCGGGATCATGACTGCTGCTCCATCGGGACCGATGCCACCGACGGCTCTGGTACATCCTCGGACCTCGGATGAGGGGACAGAAAATCAGCCGGATTGTCTTCTTTCCCAGGCCTGTGAATTATGCTGAATACGTAGTCCTGCAACCGCAGGCCCTATCGAGCAATGCGGGGAGGCATTGTTGCATGAGGGTTTCCATGCAGGAACAGTAAGGCGTGGTGATCCTTGATTATTGTAAACACCTTCCAGTAGAGAAATAATGAAAATGTTCACAGGCCCAGACAACAGCCAAACTTTCCTTTTCGTCCTGCAAATGTGCTTGTTCCGTTTTTGATAGGCTCCTACTGGCATATGAAACAATATATCTTTGTTGGGAGTTGTCCGATGCCTATTGGCCCAAAATGCCACCTAGTCCTACAGGACTTGCATCTATGGTCAGCTCAGTCTCTCTCTGTATTGAAATATGCCATATTCTCGGCCTCAGCTCTTCGGTCCCAGATGGTTGTGAATGCCTCTTCGCAGGCCGTCGACCACCGAAGTTATGTGTGCTGCTTGGTGAAGGCCCTCAATGGTTCACTGATGGTGGCAAGTCTTTGATGTATCTTGTACAGTAACTTGCCAAACCGAGTAAAGATTGAAGTTCCGAGACATCTGTTGGAGGTGGTGTCTCGTTGAGCGCCGCAACCTTCTCGGGATCTGGGGTCCTACCTTTTTCTGAGAAAATGTGCCCGAAGAAGCAAAGAGTGCCCTTTCGAAATTCACACTTATCTTGAATCAATGTGAGGTTGGCTGCCCCGAAAGCCAAGCTGTTAGGCATAATTTCATGCAGTACCCTCCGGGACCACCACATACAATTAGGACTACAGGTGTAAGCAAAATTAACCTTTGGTATAAGTCTGTACAACACAGTTTTGTGGTAGTGAGCTCAGAGGTGTTTTTATGGAAGGGCAAAAGGAGCACTTGTCCTAGGCCCCCACCTTGGAGGGGGCCCCACAAGGCTACCTGATCTAAAGAAGTAAGATTCCATTGTTTAGCACACGTTGGGATATTTTATGGCATGCTGCTGATGCTCTAATCCTATTGCCTGCCATTTGTTGACAAGTACATTCTCCCTTAATCAGTTCATCATGTAATGCTTTCTGTGTTCACTGTGGTATACATAGTCTGTGTGTTCACTACTGCACAACTCATGTAGCATTCTTTTCTTCCTGGGGGAATTATGTTGATCGTGTGCAATAGCCAAAGCTGAAATTCATATTGATAAATTGAGTGCCACAATGGTTCAGAAATTAGCTCAGTGTATTAAGCACTCATTGCAGAGAAATGTGTTCATATACAAGATTAGAATAGCACATTCCAGCAAGGCCGGCTGAGTCTTTCCTATGACTGAAGTTTATAAACCTGCCTTATATGTACTTGATTTTGCAGCACAACAGGTGCTATTATCAGCAATGTGCCTGCACCAGATAGAGGTTGCTATAAAAACGAACATGTCATCCGTATGGTGACAGTCTTGAAATTGGTTTGTTCAGATGGGGTGTTGTAAAACCTAGGCTATCACCTCCATTGATGAGCATAAACTGTTAGTCTAAGAGGTGAATAGGTATCCAAATTCAAGACTGTGGAATCAAAGTGCTCATGCTTGTATCCTGGGTTTGCCAGCAGATAATACAGTGATGCTGATCAAATCATCTAATATCTCTTAAATTACTGTGCTGTCTTCCCTAACGTTTGCCTTCTCTCTTGCCGGTGGCATCGTTTAGCCCATTACTTGATCTTTTTTCTTACGTAGGCCATTTCAGTGGAAGGGGTGGTAGACAGAAGAGAGTGGACCAGATTTTGTAGGCCTCGAGCAAGCATATTTTAAGGTACAGAAAGTGCTTGGGATAATTGTGCTCCTCTCTGCGCTAGGGTAGGCCAAGAGCACGAATTTGGTCTGTCGCTTCTCCGGGTGCACTAATGGTTTATACACCCATTAAACTGTGTTACCAATTTGTGTGCTACTTAACTTATGTTTGTGAGAACAGTTTACTTTGTGCCCAATTTTGATAAAGAGCGAATTTAGCTCGAACACATGTCACTAAGGGGGGACTCTTTCAATAAAGACACTATATGACATTTCTAGTACGATACTTCATTTTCAGTGATCTTGGCACAAAACCCGGGTCTTTTTTGTAAAAGTCAAAGGTTTTCCTGCAATTTCACAAGCCAGTGTTTTGGAAGTATTTCAATCTTTAAAATACAAAAGACAAACCCAGATTAAATCTATTAAATCACTTCAGTTGGTATGCTGGTACTTATATACTTCCCTTGATGATGGAGAGAATTAAGCTAGAATAATTCCCATTTTGCGAAAAACACCCTTGTATAATATTTCATTTTAAAATAAATGGCCATGTTTGGAAATGTGATTTGTGCACTTTCCAAGTCTGTTTTTATAAAATGAGATTATTTTAGTTCATGTTAAGAACTGGAAAAGAAAGTGTTCAATTGCAGAAATTGCAGAGTTGGCACAAACCCCAGCTTCACCCGATAACCAATGTGAGATCTTGGGCATCTCATTTAATCTTGTATTGCCGAACCTCTGAACATTGCCAGTCCCTAAACCTTTCAAAATTGTCAGCCCACAGAGTTATTTCCTTCTCAGGGTATGATCTCACTCATTGGTTCACTGGCTAGAGTGTTGCTTCCACTATAAGAGTGAGCATTGATATATTGCACACCACAAGCCTGTGTTATTTTGATCTCTATAGCAACACTATTTGAAAACCATGTCCCACTTCTAATCACAGTCTGTCTGGATACAGATACCCTGCAAGTAGCATCTAATCAGCATCTACTATCGATGCTATAGTATGTGTAGCTTTCACTTTCCTTCCAATTGGTCTCCTCTATCCATGCTTGAGCACTTTTGCATTCTGTGTGGCAGCTAATGTGAGTTCTCTGTCTATTCTGGGTTACAGGTACCTTTTACATATGGTCCTGCATTACCTTCCTGGATGCTATTGATAAAAAGTATCCTTTATCTATACTGGAACAGAAGTAACCTCTTCGTAGGCTGCTAATGTTGGCTTTCAAATGCTACTTGTTTATCATTTTGATTAGAGCAAGAATGAAGAGGATAAGGGGACTTAAAGGAAGTAAACATGCTTATTTTGAATGCTTCAAGGCAGCATATCAATCCATACGTTATAGGTTGTGATCGCGACGAGGGGCTGGGGGTGCGACCAGATGTTCTGGTTAACAAAATTCCTTTGGTTTGGTGGAGGAGGGCCCCAAAGATGTCCGTGCCCAGGGCCCCAAAAGTGCTTAAGATGGCCCTGAGCAAGCTGAGTAGCCAGGCCTATCTCAAGAGGGAATGTGAGCAGTACAAGGATGTTACATAGAGGTCTTACAATCACAGTGGTTCAAGTAGACACTTATAAGCAAGGTTTCTTGGTAAAACACTTAGTCATTTATTACACAATCATTTAGAAAACATTTGCTAGAAGGAGGCAACTTAATATCATACACAAATAAACTTCAACACCAAACCAATGTGTTTCTGAGTAAATTATGCTCCCCTGAGGGCAAAGCACAAGTTAATAGAATAGATCACAAATACTTTCTTAGGCAGTGCATATAGCTTTAGTTCACAAGAGGACTCAATTCAAGTCAATAGGTCTAGGCCAAAGTCAATGGGCTAGTGTCTTGGATAGGAAAGAGCAGTTCTTGAAGTAAACGGTAAAGTCTTTGCCAAAGTTCTCAGAAGTAGTTTGTAAGAAAAAGAATCATATGTTGGGTCACAAGCTGATTAGGCCTGTAAGTTGGGAAAGTTCCGCGAACTTTCACAGCAAGAGATGCGTTCTCTCAATCTGGTTGGCACAGTACCTTAATATGAAGCAAAAGCTGCAGCTGAAGACGGTGGTTCCTGGCAGTTCCTGCAGATCTCACTGTTCCTGGGCCTCAGTCGTGGGGACAAGAGGGAGGACATCGGGGGACTCCTGCAAGGGATCGTCGGAAAACACTGACAAAATGGGGTCACTTCATTTTGAGTAGCTGTCGTCAAGGACACAAGCTGGTGTCCTTCCCAGTGGTTAATCCTAACCAGCTCCGAGAATGGTATCCAGGTGGCTTAAGAGTTGATTGGTCCCACCAACTCAAAGGAAGAAGTTGTCCTTGAAGGGGCTTCTTTGTCGAACTGAGCTTTGGCGATTCAGTCCTGCAGCAGGGCTTCACCGGGCAAATCAACGGTCCAGGAGTTGCAGCAGCTGCGCTCTTCCAGCACGTCTTTGGTTCTTTCGTTCCAGTGGTCGACTCTGCTTTCCAGTCTTAGAGACTTGGCTTTTAAACAGTTTTCTCCCATTCATTCCAGCCTAGCTGCCACTCACCCAGCAGGGTGGCTCTCCTTGCCGGACAGTCAGCCAGCCAATCGTACCAGAGTGCATTTGCGTCTCCTAGGAGACTAAGCACAGGGAGTTTCGGGCACCTCCCTCACTTCCTGCCCACACCAGACACTCAGACAGCAGAGGCGGTCTTCAGTCCTGAAGCCCGCCAAAGGCACGAAAACAAAGGGACCAAACCTAGTTTGGCACGCAGAGACAAACAATAGAAGGACCTTTCCAAAAAGAAATGGCAAAAAAGAAGACCGGGACCTGTTTAAACAAAGGGGCTTAAGGCGCCATCTTGAAAAACATGGCTCCCGTGATTTTTAGCTACCGGTGTTCGCGGTCAGGAAACATCATGGTAGTTCGTTGTAAAACCACTGCCACCAGCCATTTCAATAGAAAAGGGTAGCATTTGACTGCTACGTGAATTTCTAGACAGAGGGTATAATACGGTAACCCCTCCAGCACTCTATAGGAAGATCGTGTGTGCTGGGTCTCGGAATTGTAAAAAGACTAGTAAAGTCAATGTAACCTTACATTCTATGGGAAGCAGTAGTTTATCCCAGAGAAGGTATTTAAACCTTTGGAAAGTCTAAAAAGACATCCCTGTGTTACTGCACTGAAGGTGCTGTGTAACACAAATGAAAAGATGCCTATGGAGTTATCTTAAAACTCCATAACCAAAAGAAATAAACACAGAAAACAAACAGAATTAAAAAGTATAGAGTCCCAAAGTTCAGCAAAAGAGCTGGGTGTCTCTAACGTAGGGGGAAATAGCACATTTTAAGAATCCTCCCTAACGCAACAATACTCTTGAAAGTATGTCATCGTGTTTTTCCACACTTGTGCCAAACACCAGAATGTCATCTCTGTAGTTTATGCAATTCAGAATGTGTTTTATGATGTTGTGTATTTCATTCTGGAATATTTCCGCCGCTGACGAGACTCCAAAGCTCAATCGCTTGTACCTATAGAACCCAAGATGGGTTACAAAAGACGTAAAGTAGCACCTCTCCAGACTTAGGAACAGCTGGTGATAGCCCTTGATCAGGTCCAGCTTGGAGAACACCTTGGCGACGTTCAAAAGGTGCACTATGTCTGTGATGTGTGGGGCCAGATGCCTTTCCCTCTTGATGGCCTGGTTTGACCGTCTCATGTCCAAACGGTCTGATGACTTCTGAGCCTTTTTTTGGGGTGGGCACAATAGTGGGGCCCACAGCCTGCTCTATAATGTCTTGTTCCAGTAGTTTGTGGAGTTCCTACTCCACCTGACACTATATATTGACAGGAATGCCTCTATAGTGTTGAGCTACAGGCGGTACGTCCTCATGAAAGTTAAGCTTGATCTGTCTGTTGCGTAAGTTTCCAATGTCCTTGAATAGTGTTGGGGACAGTTCATCAATCTTATCCACTGTGTCAATGTATTTGGTGACCATCAACCAGTATAATACGTGAATTAAGCCCATGTCGATGGCGGTCTTAAAGCTTAAAATGCAACCACATTCCGTCGACGTGGAGATCACATGCACCAGAATCTTCCTTTCTTGCGTCTTGTATAGCCTCGAAATGACTCAGGCATTTTAGCAGAGTTTTGGACCCGTAGTGGTAGATGACCACTTCAGATGGGCGAAGTCTGGGTGCTTGAGGAAGTGTCTTCTATATGTGTTCACTGATGACATTCACTGTGGCACCAGTTTCTATTAGAAACTCTGTCTACCGCTCACTTAGGTGTGTGAGGAACAGAGGGCTTTGTTCTGTCTTGTTTGCTACCCAGGGCATAGAGATATCCTTTCCGTTGTTGCTCTCCTTCTGAAGAGCTTACTTCTGTTTCAGATGGTGACTGTTCGACCAGATATCGTATGTGGTCTCTCGATCGTCTCTCCGGTTGTGTGGACGGGACTTGGTATCTTCTCTGGTGCCTCAATTGCTTGTCCTTCCTCCGATCTCTCATTTGATTTGTCATCTCCAGAATCATGCTCTAGTCGTCCCCTTCTCTGTGCTTCCCATGTACTTGGGCTGCAAACTGGAATGTCTCTGACACCGTGGTTGGCACCATATCTCTGGGCCTGGTCATGCTGCCCCCTTCGCTATCACCTTTTCCCGAGCCTCTTGACATCCGGCACACCGATTTGAAGTGGTTCCCCCCCCCACATGCCGAGCACTTCTGTCCAATCGCCGGACAAGTGCCGTTCTGAGGAAATTCGTACTGAAATCTGGAGCGGAATGGTTCTCCTGAAGACCTTTGTGCCCCCGTCAGCTTTTAAATCAGTTCAGGGTGCATGTGCGAGCCTTTCAAGTTGCCCATGACCACCACTTGTGACTCAACAGCTAGTTCAGCTCTGCCTGGCATCAGTATTGCCTCCATTGTCCTGGATGTTTGCAAAAGCTTCCTTTGGAAATTCTGTGACTGCAGGGCCTCTGTGTTGGAATAATGATTAAAGTCACAATGTATTAGATTGATTCGTAGCCTCGTACCCTCATTACAAATGCATCCATAGTTTCACCCTTCTGTTGTTTAGTATTGTGAACACGTGTCTTTCATATTCCACAGTTGTATGAGGTGTGAAATAGTTAGCAAGAGCAGTCATTAGGCCTTGAATAGTGTTAAAGGAGTCAGCTGCCAGTTCATGAATGATGTCTCTGGTGGCAGGGCCAGCTGCCAGCTTCAATAGGCATTGTTGTCTGATGTCCTCCATGGGCCCCATGGCACCACCCACGTAGAGGTCAAAATCCCTGATGCAACTGGCCCATCTAGGCCCCATGTTGCTGGTGTCAGTAATGTCAAACACCCCTGGCAATTGCACTGCAGATTCCTGAACCCTTTTTTGCACTGTACCTGTGTAGTGACAGGGACGGTAGCTGAAATGTCCTGATCAGACATGATGGGAGATATGTTATCCCTGCTGAGAAATCACAGGTCTGATGAGCCTGAACGAGGTTAAAATTCTACGTTTTCTCTTTGTTTTAGCCGAAATGCACAGGGCTGTACTGTGTGGCAATGCAGCTGAGTCCCCAGGGGTCAGAATCGTATCCCAGGACCGTCACCCCCCACGCTCACCTTGAGGTTTGTCTCGACAGTGTGTTCCGCCAAAATGGCGGACTCCATGTGGGCACGAGCACCGCCAGCACAGCAATGTCCAAAATTGCTTTTGTTAGCCTCCAATCGCCACCGTGGCAAACGGGCTTCCAACTCACTCCCTCCTTTGGATAAGAGCAACGTGTGCCTGCCGCACGCATTGACTGCGGTGCCTGGGTGCACAATCAGGCTTTGTACGCCACATGCAGCGACCCAGTGCGGATCGCCGCCGCCTTCAATTTCCCCTTCGTCGCCAGTGTACTGTCGGAGGGCACAGGGACTGCCTTTGTCTCCTGGCCCGCACTGCGTCTAAAGAGGGTTCATGCATGCCGCAGTGCACGTCTTCATTTATTATTCTTCACTCAACTTCCACTGAACTACCTCCCCTTTGCCTATGTCACATCCCAGCCCGCTCCCCAAGTCCTGTCCCCACCCACGGACTACAATTCCCATGTGTCCCGATGCTACATTTTCTTGGGTTTTGTGGTGGTGTAGTTCTAGTGATTTAAAAATTGTTCAGAATCTGTGGTTGTATAGGTTTTCACACATGTTCTTAAAAAATACGGAAAACCTGTGTTTTTCCAGTTGATACCAAAAAAGTTTTTTTTATTGCTGCATGCCTAATTTTTTGTTGCAGCATAATCATAGGGTATCTATAATTATATATGCAGCAGAAATACATCGGGAAAAGGGCATAGACTCAATTAAGTGATTAATAGTGGATTTTGTTCATGCCAGAGGACAATGAACATGTGACTGTGCCGCTCGATGGGGAGCACTCCATTGGTTGATAAAGCGCTTGGTTTTCATTTTTTTTTTTGCGCCATTATTTAAATCTAAACTTGCGCTATTTTCGTCTGTCCATCAACACGTAGCCCTTTCTCCAAGACACAAACACATGAAACATATATAGATAGAAGCAAACCTTGTACTCCTTTTCTCCGTTATCGGTTTAATGTCCCAATGCAGACATCGTGTGGATCTTCAAACACTGACAAAATATTTGGACGATAAAGACCAAAGTATCGACACAAACCATGACGCCGAAAAAAATTCCCAGCAGGGGCCTATTCTCGAGAATCAAAGATGTGGCGGGCGTATTTTACTACGAAATAGGCCCGATTCACAGACAAGAGAACGCACACATTTTAAAGACATACATATTTTCAGTTACATGTGCACTCACTCAAATATACATGCACTGCACAGTTCTGATGCCAAGGAGACACATATGCACAGAGAGCGTGCAACTGCAAACTGGCCCCATTCGGAGCAGGACATTTTGGTGCTGCCGGTTCGGCGCAAGCCGATTAGCCGCATACGTTTCGCTGCAGGAGCCAGTTTGGTGTGCCCAGTTTGGCACAGCCAGTTCAGTGCTATTTCCATTGCTATTGAAATTTTAACATTGCAATAAAAAATAAAAAGAAACCATGAGGGCCATTGCAAACCCTGGGATGCAGGGCTGCGTGACTGGACAGTTAACCACAAGGCCATTGAGATCTCATTCATGTTAGCTGCACCAGTTATATATAAATATAGTGATCAATGTACACAATGGATCATGACCTAGGTTCATATAAGTAGCTGATGCATTCAAAACTGAAAAGCACTCGATTCGATGTCCAGTGGTTAGTTCTCCCGTCTCACAGCCCTGCAGGCCAGGTTTCAAGGCAGCATTGATTCTGTATTTATTTATTATTTTAAAGAAAAGTAATACTGCGCTGAAACGTGGTGGGGCCAAAAGATCTCTGCGGCGGACTGGCCGCGCCAAACCGGCCCGCGCCAAACTGGTCCGCGCCAAACTGGTCACGCTGGAATGGGGTGTACCAGGACCCATTAACTGACATGCAATCATACCCAAGGAGTGCACATTTTAAAGGCATGCACACGCGTGGTGGGGAGTCACACAGCCGGTGACCTACACACAGGGTCATTTCCAGGCTTTGTGAGGCCTTGCAGCGTTAAAGACTTACAGAGCCCTCTGTATGTCTAGACAGCACCGAAAATGAAATCCCAGAAAATGACATTCATACTTAAGGGCCTCATGGGCAGGTAATTTACAAGAAAATGGAATTACTAAGCCAGGAGGCAACTTTGTGATATTGACGGGCCTCTTCCCTTTGCATGGCGTTGGTAGGCATGAGAGTGAACTGGTTTAGTTAGCGTGAGGAGTGAGAGAATGAGTGTAAGATCTCGTTGCTTTTCTGTTAGCGTATGCAGAACAGAAGTACAGAAGTACACTCATAAAAGGGACCAATGAAGTACCCACAGTGCCGGTACCGCCACCCCATGTCCAGGACTTTGCTGGGCCCAGTGCTGGATTGGCTAGGAGGGATACCGGGACATTTCCCGGTAGGCCTCTGACAGATGGGGCCTCTTTTTTTGTGGCGGAAGAATACACTTCGATGAGCCTTCACTGTTGGGTGATGCTTCAAGCCTTCATGTTTTAATGTATATGTTTTTGTGTGGTTTTGTATTGACAGTCGTGTGTGTGTGTGTAGAACATAGACAGTTCCTGACTAAAAAATGAAATCACGCCTTCTGACCCCTGCTGGGCCTGACGCCCAGAGACAACGCTGACAGGCAACCACTTTAGTCATGATCGCGTCAGGGTGCAGTTCTTTCTGAGCGTGTTTCATTAGGCTCTGGGGACAGGGGAATACCCAGCATTGCAAGAGTGGAGGGCGAGCCACGGAAAAAGGCCTGCTACTTCCCCCCAAATGCAGTGCCTGCAATCCCAAACGGTTTCATGCACCCGCAACTCACCAGCCCCCGCCCACTGTACTTTTTTTGGTAACATTAGTGGCAGATGGCATTTTAACAAATAGCAAAAAAAAATAAAACTGCAGAATCATTACAGATGCAAGAGACTCATTGATTAGAGCTCTGTCCAGTCGCTCTGGGGCAAAATACATAAAAATCTCCTAATTTGCATATGGATTGCACCAACAGAAATGTTTTCACATAAAAGGACATCGCAAGGAGCATCATATGATACTTAGAGGGATCATGGAAGCGACTTCAGAATGTGTTTTCATAAGTAAGCCAAGTGACAAATAACTTTTTGGTGTAAAATACCTAAAGTATACTATTATTATAAATTTGAGCAACTCTATAGTCATTAGACCTTTTTTGATTTAATTAACAGCATGATATATTAACATAAACTATGAAGTGAACCACTTACAGAGAAGCAGATAAGACAGTGTGATTAAAAGATTTGCCCAGGATCACACTTTGGTTAAATGGTGAAACCGGGATGTGGACAATTTAAGGAAATTAGCACATCTTCCCAGGTTTAGTTGATATATATATATATATATTTATTACGATTTTGCTTTGCATTTCATGTGCTTTAATAATACTTTATTTTTAGGAATGCCTTGGAAGCAAACCACATTACATAATAAACTGGTCTTTCATAGCAAACTAACTATACACTATATACATTGTCATTATTGCTATGTTGAGCAATAAGAGAATGGCTTTATTGTTATTCTCTCCATCCTGCGTGCAAAGTCATAATAGCATCATGAAAATTAATGTGAGCCTAACAAATCCCCCTTGGGGTTTAAAGCCATAGCCATTATTTCATAAAGCATGCAGCATTATGCACTCTTCTAATAAAAATAATATAATAATTTAACATTTATATAGCGCTACAAACCCTCAGGCATCTGAGCGCTGCTTATTATTACCCACGGTGTGTGGTGCTCATTTATCAACCTCGGAAGGATGAAAGGCTGAGTTTGGCCCTGTCGGGATTAGGGATGTAACAGTATAACGGTATACCGTTAAAGATACCGCGAACCACTCAATTGAACAATAATAACCGTCACATTGCTCATACCGGTATACCGTGTGTACCGTTAAGTGTGCTTTTCAATCTGATTTGGAAAGCTGCAGTAAGCAAGTGCTGCGCAGTCTTGGTCTTGCACTGTTGGATGTGCCATCTGCCAAGTAGTTTCAGTTGGAGCAGTTTTTAATGCCATTCCATAAACTACACGTGCCTGACACAAAATCAATATGTTAGCAATAGGAAGAATAAATACAGTGCCAAGAAGGAAAAGGGTTTACTTTGGGTTGGCGGCTTTGGGGTTTATATATTTATAATGTATGTTTGCTAAACGTATGACAATGGGGGATGTCCCTGGTTCTATCATTGAATTAACATATGATAAGTCACACTGCAAAATTCACTCATCTCTGTGGGTATTCCCTGCTGCCATACCAAAGGGTGACATGTCCTTGATTACTGAACACCTTTTGGCCCACAAGTAAACTAAAGGCTGTAACGTAAAGAGCATGCGTGTGCGAGTATGCGCACAAGCTTATACTACCATCAGCCTCCATTGATCTGGGGCATGCATGTTATAAATATGGCAACATGTTCATCTTCACCAGTAGCCAGTGGGGGAGCTAAAAGCCTAAATGACCACTTAAGAAAAGCTATTCAGTTTGCTTTGCCAGTCGCAGCAGGGCTCTCCCCCTCCTCCTCTCCACACATGTTTGTGTTTGGTGGAAGCAAGGGGTGGCATTTCAGTGAAAAGTATGTTGAAAAGCCCAATTCTGACTCTGGGTGCCAGTTTTTGTTTGTGATGATAAATCTGACAATTTATGACCTTTTAGAAAATATTTGTTAAGATTGGTTAACTCCACCTGCTATACCGCGATAACCATGATATACCTTCATTTTGCAAGAAGGCTATCGTACCGTCATAAAACTAATACCGTGGCACCCATAGTCGGGATTCGAATCTGCATAAGCAGGCTCTGCACAGATGTCAAAGCAAGCACTCTACTCCCTGTGCTATCGGACCGTTCCCTTCCATTCATATTTCTAAATGGACAAAAGTTCCAGCTAATAGTCACCCCCTCCCTCCCATTGGTCCCTAATGGCTCACATAGTAATAATGCTCTGTTGACACAGAGCAACGTGAGAGCCCATCTGCTGCCCGGAGCTCCTTGGAACATTTTCCTGGTTGCAGGACACCTCTCACGTTCGGAAAGTGTAAGGTGTCCTGCTGCCAGGACGATGAGCATGCTGAGCAGGAATTGCTCCGCACGCATTGTCCTGTCAGCGGAACACCTTTCCTGTTGGGTACCCTCATTGAGGTGCCCAAAGTGAGAAGTGTCCCACTGACAAATGTCCTGGTCTGGCTCTCAAAAGAGCCTTGGGGGAAGCTTGCTCCCCCCCCCCCGGCCACCCACTCGGTACGCCACTGTCTGGGGGGCAAGGCTACTGCACGTGCCCTGATGTGCTGTCCTCACCAATGCACAGGTGCAGGCTCCGCTGCTCTGTACCATGACCATACTCATTGGACTGTCCTGGCCTAAGTGGGGCACTGACTTATGCAGGGGTGGCATGAAGTACGAGTGCAGACACACAATATGACTATAGTTTAGGATAATGGCGTGTGTGATGAATTAACTTCAGGGAACAGCAGTGGTCCAGGGATAAATATCAGTTTCTAAACCATCAGTCAGCCCCACACCTCTAGTGAACCAGAAGGGATCCAAACAGATTGGAAACACAAGTCAATTATAAACCCCCTTGTCCGATTTTGGTAATGTGGACAGAACTACATGCTTATCACGGAAAAGTAATGGATCAGTGGTTAGTTGCAACACAGCGAAAATACACTTATTACCCAATGATGAAAGGGACTGTCCAGCCAAAGTTATATAAAAATATCTACTTAATTATTATCACAACAGACAGTTGTAGCACACTACGAAATACAACCCACCCTGTAAAGGAATACAGAGGACAGACCGTTTCAAAGAAGGAAAAGGGATGCACTCTGGTTACTGACAGGAGGGTGTTCTGTATAGAAAATAATCGCAATAGTTCAAGGATACTTGGTTTCAGCACGAAGGGAGGAATGCGTTGTAATATGTCTCTAGCGGCCTTTGGAGAAGGACGAGGGGGACAGAAACACAATGTACATTGTGCTGTGGGAGTTCTTGGTGCTCAACATGGTCGAGTCGGTTTCGGGGTTCTTTGAAGCTTCTGAGAGAGAGTTCAAGATGGGAGACAGCTGCAGGTATCAGGCGGCAGACAATTAGGTGAGCGAAGCTGGACCGACAGCTGGAGGCTGGCCTACACGGCTGGCTGAGGCATCTCGGACAGCTTTAACCGACTGTGGCGTAACAGTCAACGTTGCGGTCTGTTGCTGCTTGAGGGGTTCAACTGGCTCAAAAATGTCCTTTAAGGCAGACGTCAGTAGTTGCTTGTTGATGCATACCTCCTAGCTTCTTCACTGGGCTTGTGCCGTCCCTTAAGGCGGACGGCCCAAAGCTTAGGAGGGTGTTGCTGGCAGATGTCTTGACCTTGGTTTGGTTCAGAAACTCTCTGGCACTTCCCACCTAGGA
Source organism: Ambystoma mexicanum (assembly GCF_040938575.1). Classification (NCBI taxonomy): domain Eukaryota; kingdom Metazoa; phylum Chordata; class Amphibia; order Caudata; family Ambystomatidae; genus Ambystoma; species Ambystoma mexicanum. The sequence continues at coordinate 1,063,268,563 of NC_090923.1, read as the reverse complement.
AGCCTGCTGCATAGCCTAGCAGGGCACCGGTTCTGGAGCTGCTGGAGGGGCCTCTGGATTCAATATCCCCCTGTGTTCCTTGGGACATGTTTAGGGGAGGGATATTGCTTCCCTCTTGGAGGTTCTGCCCTTACTTCACTGGTGGAAGATGTAAGACAGACTTTACCTTCAGCCAGGTTCCAATGCTGAGTTCTTCTTGTCACTACTTGGAAAGTCTTCAGATGATCTGCCAAAAGAGGGGCCTGGCCCTCTTTCAAAGCCAAATGGACCACAGGGATTGGTGTAGTCTAAGCCTCTCAAGGGCTTTAGGTTCTATCGTGGATGGCGGGAGAGGAAGTCTGCCGGATTAGCCTCTTTTCCTGGTTTGTGAATGATGTTGAATTTATATTCCTGTAATCTTAGTACCCCGCGGGCAAAGCAAGGAGGCATTTGTGCTGACTAATTGCCGTAGATGGTGACCAGGGCCAGGTGATCCGTGATGATAGTAAATGGTTTCCCATACAGGAATAAGTGGAACTGCTCGCACGTCCAGATGACGGCGAGACCCTCTTACTCGGCCTGCGAGTATCGTTGTTCAGCCTTTGACAGGCTCTTGCTGGCATAGGATACAATCCTCCTCGGTGTGTGGTCACTACCAGAATGCTGTGCGTGTATCGCTCCCAGCCCTACAGGGCTGGTGTCTAGTGTGAGCTTGGTTGCCAGGTTTGGTGAAAAGAAGATGTGCACACTGCCTTTGCAATGTCATTTCTTATGCAGACAAATGCTGACTGGCACTCGGCGTCCCATACAAATGTGGGATCTTCATGAGCGCGGGTTAGGTGTGCGTCCTCCAGTGCCCTGCACACCTGTAGTACTGGTGCATTGTGAATGAGCGGCCAAATATCAGTATATCATCACTGTAGTTCGTGCAGTTCAGGATAGGACATATAACTTTTCTTATCTCCTCTTATAAATCTCGGGGGCAGAGAATATCCTGAAGTTTAGTTATAACAGAATAGCCCCAAGTCAGTGGTCCTTCTGTAGCAGGAATCCTCATTGATCTCGATCTGGTGATATCCTTTATTTATGTCTAGGCGGGTGAAGACAGTTGCTCCATTCAGTAAATGCAGCAGATCTGTAATGCGTGGCGTCTGGTGCCATTCCCATAGGATAGCTTGATTTGGAACCTGCATGTCGATGCACAGTCCGATCTGCCCCTCCGCACCTTTCTTAGGCACTGGCACCACCGGTGATATCCACAGAGGGGGCCATGTGGCGGCTTCAATAATGCCCTCCATAATGGGTGCTTGTAGCCCCAATTCAACTTGTGGCTGGATGTTGAGGGTTATGCCCCTATAGTGCTGCGCCACTGGCTTGATGGAGGAGTCAATGTGTAATTTAATTTGTCATCCCTTGAGCTTCCCTATTCCATTGAACAAGGACAGGAAGGTCGCCTCTAACTTTGCCGTTGGTGTTATGTGTCTGTCTGCCATTATTTGGTAGACAATATGAATCAGTCCCACTTGAATGGCCGACTGCAAACTTGGGATGCAGCCACTGGTGGCTTCTGCATCAATCAAGAGGCCCGTGATGCAGTCTGATTTGTTCTTGGAGTGGCAGGATGTTGTGAAAGTCCCTTTGCATGGCAACAGCTCCTTGGTGCTGTATGCATAGATGTCTAGCTGGGCTTTCTTCAAGCGTGGTGGCTGCTTGAGCTTCATGAACTCGTCCTCTGGCATCACAATAATAGTCGCACCTGAGTCTATGAGGAAGTTGTATGACACCCCTGGTATTATCACCGGCAGTGTTGGGATGTGTGCCGTTGCTGTTGGGTTGCCTAGGGCATACAGATTCCCCTTTTTCCTCTCAGAGCTCGATTGCGTGTTGGATTCACTAGTCGATGCCGTTCACATGCGCAGGTGATTTACCCTCTTCTTCATTCTTCTACTTGTTTCAGGTGAGTTTGAGTATCTTTCCTTGTCAGTATGCCATTCTCTGAGGCGTTTCTCTTATCTGAGTGTCTCTATCTCTCTTCTCTCTCGAGTGACAGGCGGGAGACCTGTAGCGGTATGAACTGAGGTCTTTCCGGTGTGCGCCCAAAGCTTTTGATGCATGTAACATGGTCTTGAAACGGTCCTTGCCACTGCACGCAGAGCATTCCTGTTCAATTGCAGGACGCAATCCTTCCTGGGGAAATTCATATCCACAGCGGTAGCACGGTTTTTTGCCCTTCTTTTCTTCTCTTAACGTTACGTCTTTGGTCCCCAGCTTGTTTACTGATGCCTCTTTAACTTTTGCCATGGGTGACAGTTGTAGCTTGCTCAACGTAGACACCTGGTGCTCCAAAGCAGTGGTGGTCCGTGCTAGTAGTAACATCTCTGACAGTCTTTTGCAGTTGTATTTTAATGAACATCAGCGTGATGCTTCCTGCAATGATCTGCAATCTGATTGCCTCCTCGTTTGAATAGCGGTGGAAGTCGCAGTTCCTGAATTTGGACCTCAGCCATGTCACAAACTTGTCCATAGTTTCTCCCTCCGTCTGCATAGTGGTGTGGAAGATGCGTCACTCATAGTTAACATTCTTGTGTATTGGAAAGTGTTCATTCAAAATGCGGTTCAGCGCTGGGTAGGTGTAATCAACATAATCCGGCAGCTCAAAGATAATGTCTCTCACCTAAGGGCCCGCCATAAGCGTGAGGAGCCCTTTTGTTCGCTTGTCATCATGAGGGCCCAGGGTGTATAGGTACACATCAAATGCCTGAGCCCCAGGTTGGTCGTATCCGTCAGTCCCCCTGGCACTGGGCCTGGGATTGCAGGCCCCTGCACCTGGTCTCTCATTCTGGCTCTCTGTGGTGGAAGTTCTCTCAGTGGGAACACCCTGGATGTATTACAATGTTTTTGTCCCAGTATAGGCTGAGTAGTGTGGGCTCCCTTTGGTAGAATTGCTCATGGCTTCATTTTAATCTTCACTTCTCCGACTCCTTTCAATAAGCCTACATCATAGGGGCCTGTAGTCCACACCAAGACAGGCACCTGGGCCATGTCGTCATCAAAATATTCAGGACGGTTTTGTGCCAGGATCATTCTCTGAGGCACTTCTCTTTTGATAATTATCACTCAGAAAGTGAGGTTCACCTCAACTGCGGTTTCTCCCTCGTTTGCTTGCTCGTCATCAGTGACGTCAGTTAATCGGTACCCCTCCTCAATGGCAATTATTGTGCACCACTGTCTGCCTTCATCATCATAACCAAAGCCATTTTCCCTCGTACTGCAGCTGTGTGCATCACCAAGGGAAATACTTGTCCCCTTTCCTCGTGCATAGGTATTCTTGGCCTGAACAGACATTCATCTAGGGTCCTCATAGTTTTTTCAGCAAGGCCTGGCATCCCTGCCATCAGCACACATACTCCATACGTAAATATTTCGGGCTCCAATGGTACAGCCCTCATAGCTGTGTGTCCTGCGTATGCTAATAATTTCGAACAAGTTCAAATAGTGCATTCCTGGAGTTGAGCATACTATGAAAATAACTTACATAAGCAAACAATACATTGTTATCAGCTTTTGGGCACACTGTGACCAGTTCCGGATTTGCCCAAGGCTTGTTCCGAGTTCTTGTCCTCCTTGGGCCTCCGTCCCTGGGCACATGCCGCCTACGACTTGCTTTGGACCGTGTACGAAGAAAGTACTCGGCGTTCCGTCTTCTTTTCCTTTCCTTCTTTTCCGTTACTTTACTTTGGACCGTGTACGAAGAAAGTACTCGGCGTTCCGTCTTACTTTCCTTTCCTTCTTTTCAGTTATCTTTTGGCAGGGTGGGATGGGTGGCAAAAAGCTTCCCTATGCCCAGGTCCTGTAGGAGCTTACCCGCAGAGGTAGGCTCCTTACCTGGTTTGTGCCTGGGCTACATTTCTTGCCCCCTGTTATACCCCATACCCCTTTTCTTTCTCCTGGGGGCCGGGCTTTCCCTGGCCCCCTGCTGCTAACTTTCCCACCTTTCCCAGGTGCCGTTTCCTCCCTTCCTGTTGCCTTTTGTCTCGGTGGCGCCAACATGCCGCCCCTCCCTATGGCTTTTGCGCCATCTAACCCCCACCCCGCGCGGGATCTCGCGAGCCCACGCTCCGCGGGAAAACGTTCCCGCTTCAGAGTTGGTGCTCGGCCAGCTGAGGCGGTCACAGAGGAGCGCTGCTCCTGATTACAGGATAAGAAGCAGTGAGCCACAGAACTCACACCACAGCTTCTAGGGCGTAACACCACAGCCACAGGAGGCTTCATGGGGGCCCTAGAAGTTTACAGCGTGCCACCGGTGAGCAAAAACTTTCCACAGTGAATCAACTGGGAAAGCACAGGACTTGATCGCAATGAACTGTAAGTAAGCGCCCAGAGCCACCAGGCCACCTTAGAGCCTTTCTCCCTGTTGTCAGTCAATAAAGACTGTTAGAAACCCTACAGCGTTCTGTCATTTATTTAGGCCACAACATAACTGGCGACGAGGATACCAGAAGTCCCACGGACCCACCATGCAAGGCGCCACACCACCCCCTGCGTTTCTCCCCTTGCCAGGGACACCGGCAATTCCTTGGATGCAATGGGAACCCCTTTTTTCCACCTACTTGGAAGCAGTGAACGGCACGCGATATGCCCCCATCAGGAAGAGGGCGATGCTGTTAAATGCGTTAGGGGTTGAAGGTCAGCGCATCTTTGCCGGCCTTAAAGAAATACCTGCGGCCGACGATGACGACGATGTTTACAAAGAAGCGACTCGTCGCATCATGAAGAGATTCACCAATAAGGAGAATATTGTACTGCACAGGCTGAGATTCTACACTCACAAACAGGAAGGGAGCGAACCCGTGGATGACTACATCACCAGGATGAGGGAACTCGCTTCTCTTTGCGCCTTTGGAGAAAACGCAGAACAGGTTATCTGCGACATGCTCGTTGTCCACACCAACTCTAGGAAAGTACAGGACAAACTCATCCAAGAAAAGGAGGTCACCCTCCATAAAGCCATCCAGATTGCCAGGGCGGAGGAAGAAACCTCCAGCAGACGCAAGGAGGCGGGAAGTCACCTGCCTGTGCCCGAAATGGCAGTGCTACAATGGAGAGGTCGCAGAGACAAGCATTCCCGCGACGGCCCCAAAGACAAAAGTCCCAGGAAAAAGGAGGCACCGAAATGTTACAGATGCGCCAGCTCCAAGCACATGGCGAACGACCGCGACTGCCCGCCAGGAATAAGGAGTGCTCCAAGTGCGGATGCATTGGCCACGTGGCTCCGGCATGCATGTGGCGGGAGAAAACTGTTTCCTGTGTTGACGGTGACTGCACCTCAACTGATGATGATGAACTACAGGACAGACCCATGGTTGTCATGGTCAATGCCCCCCATGCCAGAAGAGAAAAGCCCCACTGCACCATTAAAGTGGACGGAATGGAAACGCGCGTCATGGCTGATTCGGGATCCGACCTCACCATTCTGCCCATCAACACGTACAAGGAGATGATGGGACAAGAAAAAGTGGAGATTAGATCAACCAGGCAAAAACCGACCGTGTTTGGAGGGGCAACGGTCGACCTGTTGGGCTACATCAAGGCCCGGATCGATTTTAAAGGGAGGTCTACCACCACCAAAGTGTATTTTTCACCCAAAGGTCCAGCCGTGCTGGGGTGGGATGACCAACACAAACTCAGCATGAAACTAGATCCCAGCACTCCGGAACAGGTGCTCATGATCTCATCAGGAGCAGCGCAAAACTACAAGCAGATCTTTCCAAACCTGTTTTCCGAGAAACCGGGAAAAGTGAAAAATTTTGTCCACAAGATTCGGCTGAAACCCAACGCCACCCCAGTCAAGCACAAAGTAAGGGCAGTACCTGCCACCGCAAGACCAGCTTTGGACGCCCACCTGAGGAAGATGGTCGAAGAAGGAACCATTGAAACCGTAGAATCCTCAGAGTGGCTGAGTCCGGTAGTATTAGTAAAGAAAAAGTCCAGCAACGACCTCAGGATCTGCATCGACCTAAGAAGCCTGAACTTGGAGGTGATCACGGATAGCTTCCCACTCCCCAGCATCAATGAGATTGTCCTCATGATGAAGGAGGCGGCCATTTTCTCGAAGCTGGACATGTGTGATGCCTATCACCAGATTCCTCTACACAAGTCCTCCCGCCCCCTGACGGCGTTCATCACTCCTTTTGGCACCTTCCAATACACCCGCATGCCTTTCGGGTTACCGTCCGCAGCATCCGCATTCCAGAGGATAATGAACTCCCTGCTTAAAGGCCTCACCAATGTCTCATTCTTCCAAGATGACATCCTGGTGTACGCCAAAGACAATGAGACCCATGACAAGGCACTCAAGTCAGTCCTTAGCAGACTTCAGGAGGAAGGCATTCACCTACGCCATGAAAAGTGTGTCTTCGGGGTGAACAAGGTAGAATATCTTGGGTACTGCATCTCGAGTGATGGGGTAAGCCCCAAGAAGAACCTCATGGAGGCCATTACAGAAGCACCGGCGCCGATGTCCAAAGAGGAACTACGCTCATTCTTGGGCCTAGCCGAGTACTATGCCAAATTCGTCCCCAGGTTCTCTGAGACCACGTCTCCCATGAGGGAGCTCCTGAAGAATGGGGCAGCGTACTCTTGGGGCCCAGAACAGGATGAGGCTTTCGGCAAAATCAAGAAAAGGATTCTACACGCGCTGTGTCTTAAACCATACAACCCTGAATGTGACACCTACATCACCACTGACGCCAGCGCATACGGCCTAGGGGCCACCTTGACCCAGAAGAAGGGCGACACTGAGAACATTGTGGCGTTTGCATCCAAGGCACTATCCTCATCTGAGAAGAATTACTCTACGGTAGAGAAAGAGATGTTGGCATGCGCCTTGGCCGTCGACTATTTCAGGTCATATGTATGGAGGACAAGATTCAAGTTGATCACCGATCACAAACCCCTAATTCACATGTTGAGCCCTGGCGGCACCAAGACGGCCACCCCCAGACTGGCCAGGATCGCCGCAAAGCTCCAAGAGTATACCTATGAGATACAACACATTGCGGGCTGGAAAAACGCACAAGCGGACTGCATGTCCAGGCTCCTGAACCAAAGCGCCCCCGGCACCACATTCCTGGAAGATGAATGTGTCTTTGCTTCCATCGGCGACTTGAGGAACGTCAAGTACATGGAAATGAGCGAGCGCCATTGGCAGGAAGAGTTTGAGCAGGACTACGCCCTAAGGCACGTAAGCACCTGGGTTCGAAATGGATGGCCCAACGAGAGAGCGATCCCCGAAGGCCTTCGTCCCTACTGGAAGGTGAACGAGGAAATCACCGCCATGAACGGTCTCATTCTCAGAGGTGATCAAATCATCCCACCCAGCGGAATCTGCAAAGTCATACTGTGCAGAGCACACTCGGGCCATTTAGGGTGCAACATGACCAGACGAAGGATACGCGACGCATACTGGTGGCCAGGCATGGACCAGGACGTACGGCAGATGGTCGATAGGTGCCATGAATGCTCAAACAGCGACAAGCGCCTAGCCGTGAGGCAAGCCCCCATGCTGCCCACTGAAGTCCCCAAAGGGGTGTGGCGAAAACTGGGGCTGGATTTCATAGGGCCGCTGGACAACATGCCCCCAGAGCACAGGTACGGGATAGTCATGGTCGACTATTTTTCCAAATGGGTGGAAGCTGACTTCACCCCAGACATCACCAAAGGAACAGTCATTGAAACACTCACCGCCATATTCCAGCGGGAGGGCCTGCCCGAAGAACTCGTCACGGACAACGGAGTCCAGCTAGTCTCCAGAGAAATGGAAAAATTTCTCAAGCTCAACAACATCAAACAGCGAAAAGCAAGTCTATACCACCCACAGGCAAATGGCCTAGTCGAGCGGGCAAACCGCTTCATCAAGGGGGCGCTACAACTGGCTCACGCCTCGGGCCTAGACCCATACAAGACAGTCAAAGAAGCCGTAGCGGCCCATCGTCTCACCCCCAACGCCGTCACAGGTGTTTCACCTTTCCATCTGCTGAGGGGGAGAAGGGCAGCATCCTCACTTGTACCATCATGACTCCAGCAAGTGAGGGCCGACGAAGACGTTGACATGGATGACATAACGTGCCGCATGCAGCGCAACAAAGAAGCAATAAAAGCACAGGGGGATTTGCGCTGAGCCGCTCGACACACACAAGTCAACAAAGGGGATCTGGTGAAGATACGACTTCCCCACAAGGACACCTCCACTGGTTCCAGATACAGCAGTCCCATAGAAGTCATGGAGAGAGGGACAAACCACATCTGCACCAGCGATAGCAGGAGATGGAATCTAGAAAGGGTAGCCATGTACCGCAGGAAAGAAGACACTGTACACTCGCAAGGAGACACTGGAGGAGCTCAAGTCTGCCAAGAGTCATACGAGAACCATCACCTCCCAAGTAGAGATACCATAGAGCAGCACCATCACAACGACTTCGCAAGCCCCATTCCAACAACAACACCCAGGGAATCACAGCAAAGAGCTGGACAAAGAGAACCTGAATCACCAGCACCCTCCCAAAGACACTTCATCGATCCCGCTCCATACCCCGATCCTGGCAGGCCCCAGAGAGAGAGAGAAGGAAACCCAGGAAATATGCAGACTTCATCATGGAGTGACCACCCATCCCTTTTCCCAGCAAAGGAGGTGTGTGGGGACATCACATGATCGCGGGAGCGTGTTCTCGCGAGACGGGATCTCGCAAGCCCACGCTCCGCGGGAAAACGTTCCCGCTTCAGAGTTGGCGCTCGGCCAGCTGAGGCGGTCACAGAGGAGCGCTGCTCCTGATTACAGGATAAGAAGCAGTGAGCCACAGAACTCGCACCACAGCTTCTAGGGCGTAACACCACAGCCACAGGAGCCTTCATGGGGGCCCTAGAAGTTTACAGCGTGCCACCGGTGAGCACAACCTTTCCACAGTGAATCAACTGGGAAAGCACAGGACTTGATCGCAATGAACTGTAAGTAAGCGCTCAGAGCCACCAGGCCACCTTAGAGCCTTTCTCCCTGTTGTCAGTCAATAAAGACTGTTAGAAACCCTACAGCGTCCTGTCATCTATTTAGGCCACAACAGACGGCATAATAAAGATGGCTGCCTTTAAGGTGACTTATTAGGAATGTCCTCTGCAGAGAACATTTTAACACCGACTGAGTTTGCACTTTTTATACTTGGGCAGCAACGTTTTAAACACGGTTCTCTCTTGGGTTATCTTTCTGCTGTTCAATGATTTATCTTTTGAGAGGGGGCATGCTTTTTTAAAAAAATCTTCACTGTTTTCTATTGGGAAAGATTAATTGAGTGAAATTTGAATATTTCATTTTTCTGTGATGTCTGGAGCAGTGGTGAGACATCTACCCACAAGGCCCAATCACCAGGCTTGTAAAATGTCTCCTTATCAGTGTCTTGCATTTCAACACTGCTCAGTTAAACAGGTGTGCACCTTTGAACTTTGCTAGCAACATTATATACATGGTTCTCATTTGGGTTATTTTTCGGGGGTTGTGATTAACAGTGGTGGAAATGGAAAAAATGTGGTGGCGGATCCCACAACACAAGGGCCGTGGTGGAGGAGGAGTTTGGGGGCGGTGCCTGAGGGGGCATGGTCTAGAGGGGGCGGGGCTCGTAGAGGACATCCAGCAATGCTGGAACAGGTATAAAAATAAATAATAATAAATAAATAAAACACGCACGTGACGGCAGCATTGTTTTTTACCACCGGCTTTGGCACTGGTGTGTAATGCACAATGCTGGCTACATGTACATCTTAAAGGAATCAGTTGTAAAGGAATCAGTTGTACATGTAGCTAGCATTGTGCATTACACACCAGTGCCAAAGGCGGGGTAAAAGGCAATGCTCCATCGCGTGCATTTTTCTTTTTTTTTTCTACTATTCTAGCACGATTCATGGTCTTGGGCGGCTGACTCTGGCCGGATCCCGAGATCCGGCTCCATATCTGGTGCCGGATCTCGGAACTGCCGAGAGCTGGCCCAATGACCAGCACTGGCGATTAATCTTCTGAGAGGCAAATGCTTTTTTATCCTGTGCACTTTCTTCTTTGGGCAAGACCATTGAATGAAATTAGCATATTTCCCTTTAGCATTTGTTCCCGTCCTCTGACGTCACTTTCCATTACAAGTGATGTCAGGACGAGCGGCGAGACACCCACCTACAAGGCCATGTGAAGGTCTGATTGCGATGCCTGTGAAATGGCTCATTCCTTGGAATTGCCCTCTGAGTGGGTTATTTTCCAGGTGTTCATGTTTAACCTCCAGAGAGGCTCAGGCAAATGCTTTTTTTTGTCCTGGGTACTTTCTTATTTGGAAAAGACCAAATGAATGAAATGTGCGTATTTCCCTGTAACACCTATCTGTTCACTTCCTGTGGCGTCACTAGCCATTGCATATGCTAATGAGTTTGCCCACTTTTGTTTGGGAATTGTGCCCCTGGTGTTACGAGAAATTTGTCTTTTCTGGTGCTTGGCAAATAAGAACCTCGATTTGAGTGAGGTAAAACAGTTTGTGTGCTGGATAAGTAGATCCACATGGCATTCGCAAATCCTAATGCAAGGTAGAGTTTGAGAACAACACCCCAGACATTCTGTAGTAAACCCAGTTCGTGCACTAGAAATACTAAATATACAGTAAACACGGTCCACACAGCCAAAGAGCAGTGTGTCAAAGTGGTACATATGGCGTGTTGTTGTAGGGGGTACTCATTTGTTGTAATCCCTGCTTTCTTCACATCTTTATTACTGTTATTCAGAATCGTACAAAAATGTTGCCCTCACTTGTGCGCCCCTGCACAGCGGGGGTTGCGGGGGTGTCCCCCGCTCTGCTTGGGTGCTGTAACGGGAGTCAAGGGTTGCAGGGGTGTCCTCCGCTTACCATTTTGGTAAGCGGGGGACACGAAAGAAAAAAAAGAAAAGCACCCTGTGGCGTCTGCTCTAACCCACGTTAGTGGGAGGAGCTAACGCCGCAGGGATAGCATGGTGCAGGCAGCACACACAGAAGTGTGCCGCCGTAAAAGGTAAGTTGGGGGTGGGGGTGAGAAGGGAAAAGCAGGCTGGGGAAGCGAGCACAGTGATCTATATGATCACTGCGCCGCACGGTAAATGGCATCAGCATTTTGGCCGTTGCAGTTATGGGTGGAGCATTGATCACATAGATCCATTCAAACTAACATCGAACTGGTTGGTCCCGCTTTCGTTGAAGATCTATCATTTGAGAGATCACAAGCTTGATGAAAGCATGACCTTTTATAGCTTTATGTAAAAAAAATATGCTTTAAATGCACTCATTTTGACTCCATTCATTCAACATCTTCTTTGGGGGGAAACCCTCAAACCCCTCCCAGAAGAGTAGTGCTCAATCGCTGGGCTCGCTCATTCAGCACATTATGGGGAGACTTTGAAAACATTTTCCAGGGCCAGTTTTGGTTCCCCGTCCAGCGTGACGTAACGGCTCCCCGCCGCCAAATTACGAACTTCTCAAGCTTGACCTCCATAGGGATGAAGCATGCTACTTCCCCCATGCAGAGGGGTACGCAGAAATGACAGAAGCATTGTATGCTTAGTTTCTGGGTCTATTTGATGAACTAATATTTAAAATCCCAGCAAGCTGACACCAACGTGGTTGTTGCTCTAGGTCCTTGTCTCTCGACTTCTTACTCCAGGTAGCTGACCCTTATTTGCCTTGACCACAACGCTTGTAAAGGACTGCATAAATATGACTTGCCTTAATCCTCGACAGCATAAAGAATGTTTAGTAACATCTGTGCTCGTAATCATTTTTTTTTAGGCAATGGGGAGCACAACACTCGCTCTTTCAGCAAGAACAAATCCAAACTTCCCCCCCCCAAACGATATGCAGCACTATTCCTTTATTTTTGTTAAAAAAACATTAATTTATAAGCAGAAATCCATTTATGAAAAAAATCAAAACAAAAAAGGCAGAAAGCTTGCACATGTTTGGTGGAGCAATTCAGTTAGTGGAGATATAGATGACATCGGCCCTCATTACGACCCTGGCGGAAAGCGACTGACCGGAGCGCCACAGCGTAAATAGCGTTTCCGCCATTACACGAAGGAGCAAAGTGCGGCCCATTCCGACCCATCGGGCACGAGCACCACGGCATGGCGGAAGTGCAAAGTCCGCGACGGCGGAAATGACCCCAAAACGGCCCACACCGCCGCCGTACGGCGCCCCAGGTGCAATACCGCCACCCCTCTTAGCGGTCACCGCAGTGTGCGCCTACCGGAAAGTACGGTGGCCGGAAATATACGGAAACGGAAGTTAAAACATGGGCCCGGAACGGGAAACATCCCGGCGTACACCTATAAATACACTAAAACCACACAACCACTAAAATCACTACCCTGAAACACACCCCAACCCGTCAACCACCCTAGCGAAACCAAGAATAATGGGAAAAGCAGCGAAGAAAGCGTGCGACCGCAAGCGGCAGGTCCACTTCTCCCGTGAGGAACTCACCGTGCTAACAGAGACCCTCCAGGAGAATGCTGCCGTCGTCTTCTGCACGCAAATGACCAGGACGGCACTTGCAAACAAGAAGGCCATATGGGCTCTGGTGGCACAGCGGGTAAGTGCGGTGGGGACCGCACCCCGCACCCCACAGCAATGCCGCAAGCGATGGGACGACCTGCGGATACGCGTCCGCAGCATACTCTCTGCCAACCGCAACATTGCCACAGCCACCGGGGGAGGTCCTGAATCACCCATCAAGTTGACCCCCTGGGAAGAAATCTGTGCCTCCACCATCGGAATGGAGAGCATAGAGGGAGTCGGAGGGATGGAGAAAGGAGTGCAGACATCCGAAGATACAGGTAGGTGGGCCAGGAAAAACAATGCCAAATCCACACAGTCCATCCATGTGAAGTACCATGCGTCCACATAGTGCAACAGAAACACATGTCCAGGAGAACGTCCACACACATCGGCCTGATAGCGCACGTTAAAACCCACAATAAATACATAAATAATTAAAAAACCCTAATACACGCACTACACGTGCAGCAGGCACACCCTAACTGCAGGCTGCCAAACAACTGCACCCTCACTCCACACACAAATCAAAGCACCTCCAAGGGCCCGGCCCAAATCACCCTCAGGTACCACCCCAATGCATGTGACACAATGCAATTCCAATTCCCACAGACCCACCAATAACCCTCGCCCTCCTCTACTCCACCACAGGTTCCGATCCAAACGACGAGCTACAGGACACCCCTACCAGCACACCTGCAAAGAGGGCCAAGACCAACGGCCAGAGACCCTCCACCTCAGCTGCACGCATCAAGACACGGCAGCAGCACAAATCAGGTGGCAGCACAGAGGAGGGAACATCAACAGGCACCCCAGCAGCCAGCATGCCCACAACACCACCACCACAGGTCCCCCCAATGGATGCCACAGAAGGCACTGCCTCCGGTGGCAGCAGCACCATAGGTGACACCCCATTGATGGCAGCATGCTCCGACACAGAAAACGGGGATGCCGAAGTCAGATCCATCCATGACCTGTCCCAATCCCCCTGTCTGTCCCATCCCGTACAACATGAGGATACCACGCAGGGGCACCCACAAGACGACGACTGGCCATCCCCCACAAGCCCTGTGGCAATGCAACATGAGGACAACAGCCCCTCTGTGACACCCCCGCAAATGGCCTTGGCCCAGCAGAGGCAACAGTCCCTCGACCAGTTGATCGAACAACAGCAGCAACTGGCCACGCTCCTCAAGGACCATGCTGATGAATGTGGGGGCACTAAGGCAGACATAGAAACATCAACTGAGACACTTAGGGCACAAATCGAGAGTAGCACCGAGAGCCTGAGAGTCCAAATGGAGAGAAGCACCGAGAGCCTCAGGGGGGAACTGCATGCGACGGCCAAGGACGTATGTGCCGAACTTGCCGCAGTGCGCCGTGTGCTCACTGAGCTCTCGCAAACCCTTAGGGACATGCATGGACGTGAGCAGGCAGACACATCATCCGTTGCAAGCTCCGTCCAGGGCAGCCCCCAACGTAGATCTGGAAGGAACCTGCGCTCCACAGGCAGGGGTGCCCCTGATACCCGCAGAGGGGGCTTGCAATAGCGACAGCCCACTGACAATGAGCATCTTTGGACACTGGTGTTCGGGGGGGAGGTAGGGGGGTGGAGGGGGTGTGTTGGGCTCACTTGGGTGGCGGGTCGATAGGGTGTTCAACATGACATCACATATGCCATAAAAAGTGCACGATCAACCAATGAGATGTGTGGACATTGATCTTTGTGTACTAGGCCATCATAGGCGTACAGTCCATATTGTGCATGTCCCAGACACACGCAGTGCCACGAGTCCCGTGTCCATGTCTCAGCCACCAGGCGTGAGTGCTAGAAGCATACATCAATGAGATGCTGACGAATGTCACGGGCCTCCGGTGCCTCGCAGACTCCATGAGGTGCTGCCACATCCCCACCCTCATCATGACCATCATCAGGTGCTTGCATTTCTGCGTCAGGGGGCATGGGCACATTTCTACGTACGCACATGTTGTGGAGCATGACACATGCCATCACCATCTTTGCAACCTTCTCATGGCGGTACAGGAGTGCCCCGCCAGACCTGCTGAGGCAGCGGAAACGGCCCTTCAGTAGGCCGAATGCCTGTTCTATGACTACACGGGTACGTGAGTGGGCATGGTTGTAGTCCTCCTCATGCTGGTCCCGTGGGTTCCGGACTGGTGTGAGGAGCCATCTCTTCAGTGGATATCCAGCATCACCTGTATGTGGACGAGAAACGTATGATGTGGAATGCCATTGATACGTACGCACACCCCCCCCCTTCCTGCCAGGTCAGGTCATTGCCAATTCACATACCCCACATCATCATGCATGTAATGAGACTCACCGAGTAGCCAGGATCTGTTCCCTGCGTGTCGCTCCATGTAGCGTGGTATTGTAGAGTTCCTCAAGACCATAGAATCATGGGTTGATCCAGGGAATCGGGCACAACAATGTGTAATGATCCTGTTGGAGTCACACACCATTTGTACATTCAGGGAATGAAATTGTTTTCGGTTGCGGTACTGGGCCTCCATGGCATGTGGGACGACCAATTCCACATGGGTGCAGTCGATGGCACCAATGCAACCCGGTATGCCGCCAAGTGCATGGAATCCCACTTTCGTGTTTGTAATTTCCTGCTCCGAGCGTGGTAGGGAGATGTAGTCGTCTGCGTGCTGCAGGAGGGCATTGAGCACTTGCAATAGTGTCCGTGAGAACAGTGGCTGAGAAATGCCATGCAACTGTCCGACTGTGTGCTGGTAGGTGCCTGTGGCCAGGAAGTGGAGTACAGACACCACCTTCAGTAGGGGTGGGATGGCGGTTGGGCTATCTATCATGCCGACAAGGTCAGCCTGTGTCATGTCCACAATGGCGGCTATGGTGTCCCGGTCCAAACGGTAGAGGGTGTGGATCTGCTCATCAGTGAGGTTGAACGGATGTGCTCGGAGGCGTGGGATTGCGGGCTGGGGCACTGTGGATTTTGCAGGCTGCATAACGCACAGACTCAATGGATGTTTCTAATGTCATGTGAGTAAATATTCAGGCGTTTTGATCCCGGGATGAGGGAATGATGAATGGATGCATGGGCAGGTGATTTGATACAGAGTTTGCCATGTACAGGGCTTCTTGGGATCTATCCGCCTCCCCTACGCTATGTGATGCAGGCCTGCCATAGTGGGACCATCGTCTATCTGGCCTTGTTGAGCCCTCCCTGTCTCGAGGCGCCCTCAGACACTTGTGTCCATGCACGTTGACATTCCCATCTGATGGATTCTGTTTTGACAGACGCATGCACAGGTACACTCGTTTGTGATGGTGTTTGCACCTCGATATAGATGGTTATGAGTCGCAAGTGGTTTTGGGGTGGTGATGATCCTTTTGAGTGGGCTAGCATGCATATGGCTGTGGATTTCGTGTGATCATTGGAGTGAGTTGTTCGAATGTAGTTCTGATGGCCATTCTGTTCTTTTTCTTTTCTTTTGGTTGACAGGTATCTCCTCCCCTTTTGCCACTGCCATCTGTATGCCACTCCTGCAGATGGATTTTACTCCCGACACCTGCTGCTTCGTGTTAATCGGTGGAGCAGCATTACGATCTTATGGGACGATCGCCAATGGCCCACATGCCCTTACGCAGTACTGGTGTCTCGGAGCAACATTTCGGCCTTTCAGCTGGACTAGTGCCTCCCCATTGGGACAGCCCTGCGGTTCTGTGCGCTTCCATGTTGCCTTTTCGTACGTGAATGTGGCTCTGTGTACCATGGGGGTACAGGGCGACACACAAGTAGTGGCTGGTCATTTCTTGCGGATGCAGCCCACAATGGTGGTTAGTGTTTTGGAGTTCATGGCCTGATGGCTGTATGGGCTTGGTGTCTTTGATGTGCATAAATTGCTATTCTGATTTGGCCCGTGTAGCGTTTTTCTTTGCAAGTGATGTGGCATATGCCTATTTGGGGGGCGATGTATTGTGAGGAGATCTGCATTGGGTTCCAGCTTCGGGGTTTAGTTGCGTGGTACTGTGCTGGGCGCGTTTGCATACTAAGCCCGTGGGGTCAGGGATGGGGGCTGCCTATGTGACAGTTTGAATGTTGTCATGCTCAGGGGCGGGGGATTGGGTTTTGTGTAACAGATGCCGGTCAGCCAGGTGGACTGGTGGAATGATGTGATTTTCGGAATGTTGCTGGGCACAGGTGCCTGTGTTTGCGTGCGTTTCTTGGTGGGGGACTGTGGTCATGTCCATTGGGATGGCTTCTGTATTGGTGCCATCTGTGACCTGCAGCTCCCATTGGCCCCTCTTGTGTTGCTTTTGTTCGTTGGCATGCATGGGTGCTTTGTACATTTCAATGGTTGCATTGTGACTTCATTGCACCTACCGGGAGTTGTACTTTGTGGGCAGGGAGCGCTGTACAGGCACTCAGTGGGGTCGTTTACGGTTGATTCGCGATGCCGTACTTCTCGCCATGGCGGAATGGTACATTCCGCCATGCCTGATGGCGTTAGGTACATGTCCGCTAGGGTCGGAATTGGCGTACCGTTGCACCATGGTGGTGTTTGCGGTTTGGCATGGCGCGCGCGCGCGTGCTTGGTGAAGTTAGCGTTGGCGTTCACTACGGTGTCGCTAATGGCTTCGTACTTTGCGGTGACGGGTCATAGTCGCACCGAGCGCTATTCGATGGCGGTATTGCATTTCCGCCATCGTTTTTCGATTTCCGCCAGGGTCGTAATGAGGGCCATCATATTTTGTATAAGATGACATCTTTTCCGAGAAAGTACTACTGGGAGAAGATGCTTCCGAAGAATGGACTTCTGCCCGCTCCTAATTTGCTGGATTCTTAAAGTGCTCTAAAAGGATCTAGCTCTCGTTTGTAAAGACCCTACTGTTGAAAAGAAATTCCTGATTTTTACTATAAGAAAGGGGGTTCACAGTTGGCTCCTTAGACCCTTTTAAAAGGAAACACAATGGGGGTAATTTTCAGTGGTCCCGAGTGCTAAACCTTTACCTCTCCTGGCCATTTTGAAAATGTGTCACAGGCAGAGTGGGGGACGGGAATCCGTTTCCTCCTCTTCCTTCCCACTCTGCCTGCAAACCCTCGCTGTTGTACTGCAAACCTGCTATTTCATGCAGGTAACCGGAGGCGTTGCTAGAGGAGTTTGAGGGGGCGGGGGCTATAGTCCTAGATCTTTTGGTTGCATCCCCGGATAGAGGCTCAGGGGCTACAACCAAAGGGCCAACTAGCCCTGAGACCCGACAGTCCCGGCATTAGCATAGCCCCAGATCTTTTCCAGACCTAGCAACACCCCTGCAGGTAACCAATGAATGGTTGTTATTTTCAAGAGATGCTAATTGCATGTCAGGGACCAACAACGTGCTGTTTGGTCTCCTGCATGCAATTAAAAAATTTTGCAAACAAAAGTAAAAACTAGCGAAATCACCTTTTACTCTTTGCTTTTCCAATCCGTTTTGTAAATGCATCCATTGCAGACAGTATTTATATTGGATTACTTCGGAATTTGCCTGCTTTATGCAGGTTTTAATTGCAGCGGCATTGCATCGGAATTCATTTGTTTACGCCCCTATGAAAATCTCATGCAAGTGAACAGCGACAAGGTTTTGGTGGCGGGGTTGGAATGACGACGAGGAAACGGATTCCTCGCCCTGTCTGTCGCTCGGTCTGCAAAGCATTTTCAGAATGACACGGAGCAGTAAACCAAGGCCTAATCCACTTTACGCCTTGGACTTGCACCATGGTATACCAGCCCGGGCATTGAAAACAACCTCCAAGGATTCCTATGAAACCTAAAAGCTGAAGGATTCCATTCAAAATGGCGTCTGCAAAGCATTATGTGCAAAACAGGTTGTAAAAGAAGAGAGAAAAACGGGATTTCACCAGTTTTTCTGCTTTACTTTTGTACACTATTTTGCTACAGTCGCAAATTGCATGCAGGAGACCCCACAACATGTAAATTCTAACGTTGGCGTTCCGCTGCATGCTGTTAGCATTTTTTGTGAACCGCCCTCTGCAGAGGTGAAGCCAGAAAGGACATCTTTCCTGACCCATCACCACTAGCGCATGTGTTGGAGCTCTGTCAGAACACTGGCTCATTCCTCCCTCAATCACTCAGGTCTGACATGATGAAATGGATCACATTCAGGGTCGGACTGGGACAAGAAATAGACCCGGTCAGCCAGATACAAGTGGCCCACCTGTCGCCTCAAAAAAGTGCCCCACCCCTCGCCTCACGACCCTTGCTTGACCTCTGATGACATCACCAGAAGTGATGTCATTTGACCCCACCCCAAAATGACATCCGGGGAAGCGATGAAGCATGACGTTTCACCCCCGTGACAAAACAGGAAGTGGCATCAAATAGCATTGTTACTAAGTACACTAAATGACTGTGAATCCAAGCAGACGTCTAAGGCCAAACAATAATATGTTATTGTATAGCACTTACGCTTAAACTCTTTTTTATATAGAACAAATATGCATACAATATCACCCACTCATTTATCGACCTAAGAAGGATGAAAGGCTTTTTGAAAAAATAAATAAAGTGAAAAAAAAACTTTTTTTCTTCCAAACCGGCCCAGGCATGGCCAGAAATCGGCCCCCACTCCCCAGGGATGATTTCGGCCCTGCCACGGGCTGAAAGGCCGAGAGGCCAATCCGACCCTGATCACATTCCCTGATCACACCGGGCCCTGCATTCACAGACTACTGTAATCGGAGATGTCGTGAGAATTGTCTAGCAAGTGGGGCCTGAAGCTAATGTAGTTGGGCCCACCGGCGTGACATTAACATCTGTAAATGCCCATGCAGTGCTGCTGAGTGGGCATTTACAGATTTTGGGTGGACCTTGCCTGCTTAGGCCCTACCATGTCCACGCCTCTGACCGTAATTAATGACAATGGGCCTCATTAAGAGTTTGGTGGTAAATCATCTGCCTGTTTACTGCCAAATTTGTTTACCCGCCACTCAGGCCCATGAACTTCCCACAGGATTATGAGAGGCAGCCCGGTGTTGGTAGTACCCATTTTTTAAATCCATAGGACACCAAGTGGATTTTTAGCAGATTTAAAATGAGCGATAATACTGCATGGTACATCCAATGATATTTGGTGGTAAAGTGGAAGATTTATCTGCAGCCTTTTGCTGGAGGTAAATTGTCTACCTTATTACTGAACTCACAGTATGGCTGTGAGGCAATGCAGCAGTAAAGTGGTGGTACCAGAATGAATGCTCTTTTTTACCACACCACCATACTCCTAATGAGACCCAAATCTCCTTTATCAGATAGAAAAGGATAGGTCCCGGTAGCGGTCACCATACAGAATCAATAGGTTCCTATGCAGCAGCTCTGCCTTTGCATCCAAACACATCAGCTATAAAGTTATCTGGTTAGATTAAAAGCCATCAGGCAAAGGCTGCATCCAGCTCTGCCACCGGTGCTTGAGATCACCCAATGCCCTCAGGGTATCCCACAGCCCTCAACAGAACCATTCCAACCACAGGCACCCAAGAAGCGGAAAAAAACGTTTCTTTGCATGAGGACCATCTAGGAGCACAGTACACAAGCATCCTCAATCGCCATTTTACCCTCTATGCAGAGCGGAGCCCATTGGCTGAGCAGTAGCATCAGTGCATTTTACTGTACAATAATGCCCGATACACCGGGGCCTAGAGTATCGGGAATGGGACAGAGACACCACTGGAGCTGTGTCTGTAATTTCACCATCTACTAGTACTGTCCTGGAATGTCCCCGTGTTGATGGGCTCGGAGGTGGCTTTTTAAATCTCCCAGCATTCCGTGGCTACAGGAGGCAGAGCTGACGCCTGAATGCGTGCAGCAAGAGACCACTGGTGAATGGACATGTACGTCATGTGCCCATCACAGCCTTAAAAACGCGGCACGCAAGCATCACCTCCTCCACCTCAACACAACTCTCAGATCAGCGCACAAGAAGCAGCCGCCACCTAAATGTGTTCATCATAGAAGTGCCACTGTATACCAGAATGACCTACCCAAACCCCTAGGAATGTGAAAAAAGGAGTTCCGGGTTCAACTGTGCTCTAAACACGGTGCACACGTTTCAAAAAAGCTTTCCCGACTCAATGTAAAACCTCTACTTGCGTTTCCTGGCTACCAGAAGAGCGTTGTTTGTCCCCAGGAGGTCCTCTGGCCCCGGTGAGGCTTAGAAATGACCCGGGCTATATTGGACGGCCACACGCCTAGCCGGCAGGACCATGACTTCACGCATCGCCTGTCTGAATAGGCCCCTGTGCTGATCTGCATGCACTCGTGCAATGCACCCACCCGTTGCTGTTATCCTCTGCTCTGGGATACAGGAAGCTGTTGCATCGTGTACACTACAGCCAATTGTCAAGCTCTCTGCTGTTCACCCCCCCCCCCCCCCCCCCCCGCCAATGTTCCCTCTACACTACCCTTCCCTCCCTATTGGCTATTAAACAACGTGCTGCAGTTGGGCGCTTAATTACAAAACAATAACATAACAAGATGGATGGGTCCTCATGTGGGGAAAACGATTCAATCACTGCTGTTTTTCATACTTGATTTTTATTAGGTCGAAGAAACCACTAAGTTTGTGATACTGGGCAATAGGCCATCTTTCTCCCACTCAAAACGCATGAAAAATCACATCTATATCATAAAGAGAAGCATGATTCAATATTTAACAACTGCATGATGCTGCAAAATCTGCTAATTGAATGGGCATCGTCAGAAAGCACAGGGGAAAAACCACAACTAGAGGGTGTGACCAATTCAGAGCTCCATGCAGTGCTAGAGCGGGGGCGTTCCAGGCCTTGATTCGCTCAGGCCAGTGTTCCTTGGCTTTTATTTAGACTATCTGGCACACCAAGAAATCAGATGGTTGTGTCCCACGCATCGTTTATCGCCAGAGTGTCTGCACCGCTACCGGAAAATACAATCTTCTCATGTCTAGGACTGTTGAAGACCTTATTCCCATCCATGGCTTCCAAATGTCATCAGATAGACGTAGGAGTAGAAGAGATTTCACAGCTGTTATGAAAACAAGGACAGCCATCCCCCTAACAGGCCTCCACTTGTGGGAGCACAGCCTCCACCTCGGGCCGCTGCTAGAGTTGTTTGCTGAGCTTCCGGACCTGTCTCTCCCGGGCCTCAAAGGCCACCTTGATGTCCATGAGCTCATTCACAGACTTCTTCATCTCGGTCATATCACGCTCGGCCTGCTGGTATTTTTCGGAGAGATCACGGTTCTCCCGCTGCAGCTCCTCCACAATCTGCTTGACCTCCTCATTCTGCCTCTTGCAGCGGTTCTTCAGCTGCTCCATCTCCGCCAGCAGCATCTCCACCGTTTTCACCACCGACTCGATCTGGTCCCGCGACATGGCTGGGTCAGAGAAAAGACATAGAGACTGATTAGCATTTGCCAAAACTGATTTGTTGGTGAACTTCTTTAACGGTGAGCTATATAAGCATATGATCAAGTAGTTACTAATCCATCAGTTCATATGTGATTTATTTAGACCACAAACAATTGTCTTCCGAAATTGCCTCACATCTTGGAGCCCTTGATTCTCTGATCTTCTACCCACTAGATCCTGCCTTCTCATAGGCCGTAATGTCTCCCTGAGCACCTACTGGATGCACACCTAACTAAAAAAGTCTCGCTCTGGCTGTAAGCTGTGAGAAAGCCATGTTTCTCTTGGAGGCTGTTCTCATGGGTCCAGGACAGTCTAGGGGGGGACCGTTGTTAGTCTTGACGGAGATTTAAACCAGGACAAAATGGTCAGGGACCTACCATCTCAAACCTATGACCATCTTGGCAGACACTTCTGGCTCCATTCTGTTTCAATGTCCATAAATGTACCTCAGCGGTATTGGCAGTAACTGGGTTTTTACACTCGTTGCAGCTAGAGTGCTAGAGTGCTCTCAGCTGGTTTAAGAATTCAAAGAATTAAGTTTAATGCAGTGCCTGGAATCTCTTCTTTGTATGTGTAACCTTTATGATCTGAGGGTTTAATTACAATTTTAATTGTGGTACTAACAATTGTAATTGATGAAATTTAGAGTTGGTGGAATTTGAGATTGAAATGTTTGCAAATTTATATGGATTGTTTATTTTTCCACTTATTTTATGTTTTTGTTTATTTTATGTTTTTGTCTCACTGTAATTGTTAAGTTATTTTATAACTATATAACATTAATAAAGAAATAAAAAGAATCTAACTCAAGTCAAAGATTTCTTATCCCCCACCTCATTAACAGGAACATTCTATTATCTGGTGTCTCCCAATGGCAGTAATGGAATAGTTCAGGGTGAACACATGCTTGATGACAAACTTCTCATGCCAGGTAACTCGATGTCTGGGTGGTAGAGTACTTCTCATGCCAGGTAACTAGATGTCTGGGTGGTAGAGTACTTCTCACTCCAGGTAACTAGATGTCTGGGTGGTGGAGTACTTCTCATGCCAGGTAACTAGATGTCTGGGTGGTGGAGTACTTCTCATGCCAGGTAACTAGATGTCTGGGTGGTAGAGTACTTCTCACTCCAGGTAACTAGATGTCTGGGTGGTAGAGTACTTCTCACGCCAGGTAACTAGATGTCTGGGTGGTGGAGTACTTCTCACGCCAGGTAACTAGATGTCTGGGTGGTAGAGTACTTCTCATGCCAGGTAACTAGATGTCTGGGTGGTGGAGTACTTCTCATGCCAGGTTACTAGATATATGGGTGGTAGAGTACTTCTCATGCCAGGTAACTAGATGTCTGGGTGGTAGAGTACTTCTCACGCCAGGTAACTAGATGTCTGGGTGTTAGAGAATGTCTGATGCCAGGTAACCAGATGTCTGGGTGGTAGAGTACTTCTCATGCCAGGTAACTAGATGTCTGGGTGGTAGAGTACTTCTCACTCCAGGTAACTAGATGTCTGGGTGGTGGAGTACTTCTCATGCCAGGTAACTAGATGTCTGGGTGGTGGAGTACTTCTCATGCCAGGTAACTAGATGTCTGGGTGGTGGAGTACTTCTCATGCCAGGTAACTAGATGTCTGGGTGGTGGAGTACTTCTCATGCCAGGTAACTAGATGTCTGGGTGGTGGAGTACTTCTCATGCCAGGTAACTAGATGTCTGGGTGGTGGAGTACTTCTCACGCCAGGTAACTAGATGTCTGGGTGGTAGAGTACTTCTCACTCCAGGTAACTAGATGTCTGGGTGGTGGAGTACTTCTCATGCCAGGTAACTAGATGTCTGGGTGGTGGAGTACCTCTCATGCCAGGTAACTAGATGTCTGGGTGGTAGAGTACTTCTCACGCCAGGTAACTAGATGTCTGGGTGGTGGAGTACTTATCACGCCAGGTAACTAGATGTCTGGGTGGTAGAGTACTTCTCATGCCAGGTAACTAGATGTCTGGGTGGTGGAGTACTTCTCATGCCAGGTTACTAGATATATGGGTGGTAGAGTACTTCTCATGCCAGGTAACTAGATGTCTGGGTGGTAGAGTACTTCTCACGCCAGGTAACTAGATGTCTGGGTGGTAGAGAACGTCTGATGCCAGGTAACTAGATGTCTGGGTGGTAGAGTACTTATCACGCCAGGTAACTAGATGTCTGGGTGGTGGAGTACTTCTCATGCCAGGTACCTAGATGTCTGGGTGGTGGAGTACCTCTCATGCCAGGTAACTAGATGTCTGGGTGGTAGAGTACTTCTCACACCAGGTAACTAGATGTCTAGGTTGTAGAGTACTTCTCATGCCAGGTTACTAGATATATGGGTGGTAGAGTACATCTCATGCCAGGTAACTAGATGTCTGGGTGGTAGAGTACTTCTCATGCCAGGTAACTAGATGTATGGGTGGTAGAGGACTTCTCATGCCATGTAACTAGATGTCTGGGTGGTAGAGTACTTCTCATGCCAGGTTACTAGATATATGGGTGGTAGAGGACTTCTCATACCAGGTAACTAGATGTCTGGGTTGTAGAGTACTTCTCATGCCAGGTTACTAGATGTATGGGTGGTAGAGGACTTCTCATGCCAGGTAACTAGATGTCTAGGTTGTAGAGTACTTCTCATGCCACGTTACTAGATATATGGGTGGTAGAGTACTTCTCATGCCAGGTAACTAGATGTATGGGTGGTAGAGGACTTCCCATGCCAGGTAACTAGATGTCTGGGTGGTAGAGTGCTCGCAAAAGACCTGAAGCTTTCTTACCCTGCCCTTTGGCTCTCTGCCAGCTGGAAAACCGGCCTTCACTTATCCTGCATATTTGCTTGTCATGCTGAATAACAAAGCTTTCATTGTAATTTGAAACCTTTTACCATCATTTTTCAACATCTGTCTACATCAGACAACATATTCATCATATTTTCAGTTGTGTAGGTGACCGTGCTGGTCGCTGTGCGACGGGTGCATGCAACATGTTAGTTATGAGAAGAGACACATCAAATAGAGTAGGACAGTTCACTTGATGTTGTATGCTTGACCCCTGTTAATGGTTCTAGGACCTGTATCTCCTAAATCAATATTAGTGGATCTGAGCACCCTGCTTGACGCGTAGGCTATGATGTTGCCTTGGTGTTAGCTTGGGGATGCCGGGCTCGGTGTGTTCCACGTGTTACTTCTCAATTGGGTATCGGTTTAGAGCTTGTCTATGCCTTAAAACGCAGACCAATCTAACTGCAGAATTGTGAGCTGATTGCCATTGAATTAATGAATACATTTGCAAGACTAATACACCCTGGAAGCACAGCCTCATGGCGCTGGGCATCAGTGGGAATTGCTCACGGGACAGAGGGTTTGAATGGAGTCAGATCAGAAGTAGAGAGGATTGTTTAACAGTTCCCAGAAAGAGGTCGAGGTTTTATACTCGAAGATGTGGTGAAGACCGGTCCAAATTGCCAAAGGCTGTGCCCCGAAATCTCTGCCTCTGTGTCTGGATTTTGGAAAGGAGGCAGGGGAAAGGTTTGCATGTGTGGGCTTCACGGGGCCACATGGTCATTCTTCTTTTTTCCCTGACAGGTACCTAGGAGCCTTTTGATAGGGTATTTATGAGTTAAACAAGCAATTTTAAATTCAATTATTTTGTGTAATCTGAAACCAGCCAGATTCAAAGATTGCAGTTGGAGAGGGTATAAAAAAAACACAAATATGTGTGTATATATATATATACATACATACATATGGGGGACTCCACAAGGCAGATCATTGGGATGGTGTTAAAATGACACTGAACTACTTGACGTGACTGGAATTGTTCTTGTCCGGCTAGGAGGAACCCTACACAGATCTTCAAGCGGCCATATCATCGGTCTATTGGCTTGTGAGGGATGATGGGAACTTTGCAAACTGCTGATGCTGCAGCCATCGTGGCTTATGGCCGTTTCTGCATCTTAGAGCCAGACAGTGTGTGACCTTGTCTCGTCTTCTGTTAGCTAGAGACTGGGGAAGAATTAGACCATGCAAAACAATGCAAACTTTGCAACCCCCCCCCCCCCCACCCTACATAAGCTGCCATGCTTAGCTAGGGTGACCTTCTAAACACAGCTTTCTCCCTGGATCTTGAAGTCAGAATGTTGGGCATTCATGGAGCTGTCAGGCTTCATTTTTTCCCTTGCCTCTGCCCAGCATTTGCTTTTCTGTGAGAAGGCACTTCCTTTGGAGAAAAGGTTACAACTATTGTGCAGCACTAGAATAAAAAGGGGAGGCTCCGTCCCAAAGTGGGCAATGCAGATCTTAGACTGGGCTACTGAATCCTGGGATTAGAACTTTGTTGACTCATGCCACCCTGAGCGAACCGGAAATGACTTGCAATTTCCCTGTGGTGTACTTTGGGAAGAAAGGATAGCTCAGGGGCAACGTGTTTGTCTTGGAAGCCAGACGTAGCAGCGCAACACAGGTTAAAATCCTGATCCCGCACTTAGAAAATTATAAATGAACAATTACAATTATAATATAAAGGCTCCAGCCCTGGTGCAGTGCAACCACCTAAGTGATTTCTGGCAATCACAGTCTGAAACATGCCATGCCCAGAGGTGCCGAGCAGCCAGAATGGAGCTGGAATTGTAGTCGCAAAATGCATGGGACCCCACAAGTCAATCTGGAGACTGTGTAGAGCGCAAAAGCTGAGAGGAGTTCGGGAGTTGGAAAGATTAGTCCTTTGAGTGCCCTCAGAACGTCTTGCTACATTGTCGTGTCCTGCACTAAGACCCTACACGTGCATCCAATTATTGGGGGAACAGTTCTGTGCCCAACCCTACCATGTCCCAGGTTACATTTTAAGCCTCACCGCTCAAACCAGTCTAATAACAATTATCCCTACATATAGGCATACGCACATCTAAGTGTCAGGAATAACAATACGCCGTTACATGTTAAAAACATAGCTGTGACTCACCTGATAAACTGCCGACTTGCCTCAGAAAGGTGTTAATGTGGTACAACTTTTCCAGTTTTCCGGGTGCTGTGCTTCCCCGTCGTGTTTCTTTGTCACTCTCTTTCGGACTTCCTCGGGTGTCTTGCTGTCCAGCTCTTGTCCACGGCCGCGGCCTTGCTTAAACCTGGCTGTCTGGATTCCCCTGTTTCCCTTTGTTTCTCTCTTTTCTTGCAGCTTTCCTCTCGCCTCTTGCCCGCTTGCCTGCCTCTCGGTCACTAGGTCTTCCCCGGTTTGTCTGCCTGCTTTTTTGAGCCCCCAATTCTTCTCTTTCGATGTCTACCCCGACGCTGCCTTGTTCTCTTTTCTGTTCGTTTCTCTGCCTGTCCGCCTCTACCCTACCCTCGCCGGAAGAAGCTTCCCCTTGCCCATCGCTCGCCCTGCACCCCAGTCACAGGCCTCGCAGCAATTGCGTCAGCATATGGATGCAGCGGATTAAAGTCGCTATAAGTCCATCAAGCTTTTGGGATTTGACCGAGAGGGGAGAGAGCTGGTTGTCCGATGACGTTTTGTTAGCATCGTCTTAACGAACAAGAGGTCAACTGAGGTGGGAAGATTATTGACTCGCACACGTCTGAGGCCGGGCCACAACTTGACTCCATTTTATGACATGGTAGATTCAGGCAATGGTCTGTGTGCACCCGAGATGCTCACGGACACGGCCACCTCATAGGGAAGGTGTAAGGGCCTTTAAACTTTTTCATTTGAAAGGGTCCACTAGCCTTGGAGGGGCACGGGGGATCAGCAACTGCTTCCATGTTGCCAGTCAGCAGTTTTACAACACAGTAATATATTCCTTTCTGTATTCCTTTAGTTCTGGGGATTAAAAAGCGCTGCTTTACAAGCTGCGTTTGCTGGGGCCCTTCAGGCTGTCCCTTCCCTCAAGGTATATGGAAGTGTAGTCACCTCGTTGCCTTTTAACTCTGGTTCCACCACATCAGCCACTTGCTGACAAAGAAGGAAGTATAATTTTTCAGTATAGTGTTCAGCTCCTTGCTGGCTGGCAGTCTCCTGATAATAGGTGGCTATTAACCCCCTGGGCCTCATTATAAATGAGCCGGAACCAAGTGGCCGGCACCTTTTCCGTACCGGCTCAGTTCGAGTCTGCCGATACAGCACTGAACCACCGGCAGGCCTGACCTGCCAGTAGGTCAGGCCCCTACCAGCAGGCTTTGTCTGAAGCACCGGCATTGTTAACAACGGTGCGGGTGCTTCAGGGTTCCCATTTCCATGAAGTCCTATTGGGAATGCGAACTCACCGTACCACCGCCTGTGATATCCCGGTAGCACCCGGATTTGAGGCGGCAGTAACGTTAATACAAGGTTGCCATAATGAGGCCCTGTGTCTCCATTCGAATGTTGGCCCCCCCCACATGTGCCGCAGACTGTTTTCTGCTCTAACCAAGGAGGGCCCCCAACTATTATGTTGAAATGGCCCCTCGCACATATTCCGCTGGGTCTGCTCATAAGGTCCCACATCATAGGTAGCCCGGGGACGAGGAACAGCACACCCCTTGCCTCTGCAGATTCCGGACCACCAGTGATGCAACATAAGATTGGGGGTATAAGCGGAAGTGCAATGAATTCGACAGACCTCGGCCTTCGTCACATAGATGGGATATCGCGGGCAGCCTGTGAGGAGATTCCTGCAGTTACTCGGCTACTGGGGAAGAGTCAAGAGTGTAGCGAATGTGGTCTTGGATGATGGGAATGTGAGATGATGGCAATCGGGTGTTGGAAACATACAGTACTGCAAAGGGACTATTGGATCTTCCCCAGATAAGATGTGCTACTATGCCTACTCGCACGACATCCAGAGTTTTGTGATCATGCCTTTCCTGTAAGAGCTTCTTAACTGTAGGCAAAATGCATTTCCGGACACATCCTCTTTGCAGTGCTTGACCAACACCACATTGCTAAACCGGGCAGTCTTAAAACGATTCCGATTTTTCTTGCTAGAACTGAGATACCATTTCCAAGATGGTGGGAGTTTGCTACTGCGCTCACATGACCTCACCATTGGCATGGCAACCCAGACACGTCTACAAGGTGATCACTGGTGCTTTGCTTTACCACACGTTTCTGAAATCAGCACGTTTCTTATAACAAACTGCACATGTGATGTATGTATGTGGTTTATGTGTGCACATCTACAACAAAAGAAAGCTTGGAGGATCCTCCTTCTCTCATCAAGCCCCGAAAACCTGGAACGACCTTCCAAAGTACACAAGAAACCACCTACTATTCAGGAAACTACTCAACACCTGGCTCTTCACGTCATAACTGGAACGACCTTCCAAAGTACATACGTAACACAAGAAACCACCTACTATTCAGGAAACTACTCAAAACCTGGCTCTTCACGTCATAACTAGAAAGACCAGCCACAGGGGCACGCACACAGCTAAAACATCGATGAACATAGAGAGAGACCCAGATCCACACCAAGCAATCAATGGGAAAAACCCTCAGGAAAATATCCCACGACATACTAAATGACTAACCGGGAGACAGCCGCAATACAACCAAAAACCGTATACATAGCAAAACAAAGACAGAAACACTAGGATGAATCATCAAGAGGACCATGACCTTAAACTATAGCCATTCCAAACAGACAGATAGAGAGGGAAAGGAAGCACCACACCACGAGCCCCAATCCAGTGGGTGAGAAACAGAATGTTTCATCATTACACACTGTCCACCTACTACACAGCGGGAAGCACAATGCCCCATCACACAAAAACTACAACTAAACAGCCCCAAGGATGATCACCCCACAGAGACCAAAGGCCCGACGGAAAGACAGTCATGACAGGAGGAAACGAATGACTGAATACACAGGCTCACCAAGACAAAAGCACTAGAACGCCACATCAACACCACTCCGACCCTGAACCACTCAAACCTCAACTGACCAGTGTCACACTAGATAACAAGAGAATAGATATTACCAACCCAGTCCCACAACCAAACAAAAGGATTCAGACGCACCTATCAATCCAAGCAATACTCACTATGATACAGCGGGGTCAGCGCAGCACCAACAAAGCGAGTCGGCCCATGAGGAACCAGCACCAACCAAACTCACAGGGATACAACTCTAACGGAATCAGAAGTACCTAAATCAGGATACAGACCCCACTAACCCAACCCTCAATCTTCTGCATACTTAAACCACACAAAGCCACACAACCATCTCTCTCCCAGCAATCCGCACACACTTTACCACACCGCATCAACAACACATAAGCATCACCTACATCACTCGAGGTCTCGCCCGTTCCAATACTAGCACCAAAGCCCAGCACTCAATGTATACCGAGCAGAAGCTGCCAACAGCACATCACTTCTCCCACTCTCCTGCTCCCCTCCTCCCGACTAACCCTACCCATCCTTCCTGTTTACAGATCCGCCAGAGTGCTTGGGGACCAATTCCGTTGGTGAAGGTGCGCTATATAAGTACCCATAACATAACATATCATCTCTCGCCACACCCTCCTGGCAGTATTCTTCGGCCCCGGTTGCAGTGGCATTCAACCTTGCACAATGGTGTCTCAAAATAACGGTTTGGCCAAGAAACACTGTGCATAAACTTGGTGTATACATGCCCCCTCCCCACCCCCCTTTCCTCACTGATGCATGTTGTAGAAAAAAGTTAAGGCTGCCCAAACGTTTGTTAGGGGAGACAGTGGTGCTAACTAATTGGGGGCTTGCCCTCACTGGTGATAGCAAGCCTACTGGGCTTATGCAGGTATTCTTGCCTGCGTTGCACCATAGTTAAAGTTAATATATATGTTTTCATTTTGGCTGTAAGGTGGTTATTCAGCACCACCCATAAGCCGAAACTATTGCATTGGACTACAGCTAGGAGGAGATGACGTGAGGAGGGACACACAACTTGCAGGTGTTGTTTGGCTATGTACCCACCTATTGACTGGCCATGCTAATTTTTATGGCCATTTCTGCCCAGTATGTGCCCCCTGTCCGCCCCAAACACATCCCCTGGTATCTCTCTGAGCTATCCTTATCAAACCGTAACATCAAACTGTAGTCTGCCAGTATTATTTCTAAGCTTTCTGCTTTAAACCAGCAGTGCCCACTGTACACCATCTTTACATTTTATTGAGTGAATGTACTCTTTTCATCTGAGCATTCATTATGCGGCCATCACTTTGTTCCTCAATAAATAAGATTTATCCAATGAAATAGCAAAATGTCTACTTCACACCTGACCTTTGTTACCTGAATATCTCTAGTAATTATTGTTCCAAAGTTCTTGTGGAAGATGGGTAAGAAATGGCATAATATTGATTTTTGAAATAGATTTATTCATTAGTAACTAGTGTTGTTACTGCACTGACTTTCACATTTGCACAGTGGAAGGTGTTGAAAGGTACTTTCACGTCCTTCATTATTTCATAATTTAATGGAAATGTAATTTCTGCATATTGTGCGCTCTAAGACAAACAAAACATATCTGGCACCAACAGCACATGGGCACTCCCACCAACCCAATCCGCACTGAAGCTCAGCGCACGGTGAGAACCGAACTGAAGCTGCCAGCTGGACACCACAGCTCTCACTCTCCTACTCCCCCTACACCCTACAAACCACCCGTGCCTCCTCTTTCAGATCCGCCAGTGCGCCTGGGGCCCCCTTCCGGTGGTGACGGTGCACGGGACAAATACCTTCAACATAACATAACATTCCTAAATATCTAATCCTGTTTGCACATGTGTCTCTGTCTGCCTTTTGAGTGGCCGCGTGTCATATCCCTGCATTTCCCGTTACCTTTCCTGAAACATTTACAGTCACACTCTTTATTTTCAGTTTGCCCTGTTTTAAACACTGGAGTGGGGATTGGAGGGGGAATTGGCTGGACACAAATCACAATATACCACCCTAACCATCGGTTGGCAGACAGAAAACAAATGCTTTCTTGAAGTACTTTTGAGCTCACTGATATTGTATTCCAAGCTCACATGCTTTATTCTCTTAAAGTGGCAGGGAGGCCAGTATCGCAAAGTCCCAGGATCCAAAGGGAAAAAACAGGACTGGATGGCCTTCTCACGTGTGGCCTCATGAAATTTGAGAACTCCGGAATCAGAAGTTGGCAATTGAGTGGCACTTTAAGGGCTGCCTATAAGATACAACTATTGGCGTGGGAAGTGAATCAAGGAGAGATGGGATGTGCAGGGGGCCACGCATGCTGTGGCTCTCGCTTGGAAATGTATCCAATGACCACTCATGGCCCTACTAGTCCTTATGACCATTCTCAACCACTACCTGCCCCCATCTAAAAGACCCCACCACCAGGATCTCTTCAATTTAGTTCTGCGCTTATAAGGGGAAGCCTATGTTACTTCTCATCAGTCTTCTGTAAGGTAATGGCGTATTTGCAATTATAGACCGGCTCCTCATGTAATAAAAACATCTCAACCAAGTTTGCCTTCAGGCACTTCAAGTATAATGTGTATCGTTGTGTATAATGCTTGTTAATAACAAGCATTGGCAGTGTCAGCAGTTTCGGTTCTTGTACAGGCATTAGATTAGACCTGAGGAGCCAGGGAATTCATGGTTAGGGCCAAGCCTGGGGGTCTAGGAGGCCACCACAGGCCGAGCCAAGAGCTCAGCAATGGGCAAAATCAAAATAAATGCACAAAAAGAAAAGAAATGGTGGCACGAGTGCCAGGGCTGCATTGATTGTCTTTCCTTTTTATGCATGTATTTCCATTCTGCCCACGCCGCTGCAGTCCCCTTTTCTCAGACTGCAGTGGCGTGGGCCAAAATGGAAAAGCACGTATAAAAAGGTAAACAAAAATCGCTGCCCGGTTGCTGGTGACTTCCTGTCCTGCCCCAGCCAAAACTGTTGTGTGAGGGTGGTACAGGGAGTTCGTGGCTCACTGGTGTGGATGGGCCGGACACGCATCATAGGCTGCATTTGTTTTTCTTCATTATTGGGCTTTTGTCCCAGTGGGGTGGGCAGCCATGGTGGGGTCTGTAGCAGGCCTGTGACGTATCGGGGTACTGGCCCTAAATGAGGGTTGGGCCAACCAGGGCCTCGCCAGTCTCATCCACCTCTACATTAGATATGCATTTGCCAGGCCCTATCAAAATATACCCAGGTACTAACACCATCTGCCAGTTCTTGCCATCTTATGGCCAGATGGTCCCATCATGTCAGTGCCTGGAAAATGTCTCTCCCATGCCTATATAACAGCCAAAACTGTTGGCTTTGCCAATTCTTGTTTGAAGTTGCACGCTGCCTCCTGGGTTGCCAAGGAGCCAACTTGCCCGAGGTTACGTGCGGCTCCAGAGCCGACATGCGTGTTAAAATCCTTCCAGGCAAGGAGGCACTGCCTAAATTCTGTCCTGCATTACCTGTGCCCTGCTCCAGTGCTCCAAAAACAAAGGCAGAAAAGAAGACTTATGGATAAGTAAAAAAAGAAAATGTGCGGTATAAATGCATGTGTTTTTGAGATGTAATGCATGTTGTGTGTGTGTTTGTGAGCATGACTTTTCAGTTGTCTGTGCATGGTGCATGTAGTATGTGTGTTGGTGTCAGAATGTGTGTGTCTGCGGGAGGGTGGGTGTGGAGTGTTGTGTGTGTGCGTGCGTGTGTCTCAGTCAGTCCGACAAAGAGTGGGGGTAATAGAACTGCCTGGTTATGTGTGTGCATACAATCAATGAATGGATTGCTAGCATGTGTGTTATATGGTGGGGCCGAAGCAGCAGGTAGGAAATGAGGAGGTCTAGTTTGTACAGACTGTGGTCGCAACTTGAATCGTGCCAGTAATGTACAGTGGCCATGCTGGCAAAGCCTAGTTTCTGGCTTCTTGAAAGTGATAATTTACAGAATGAGTATTACTGGCAAAGATAGGCTTTGTGTGCAGGGTCATAGAGTTATTTACAGTGACCATTATTGGCATAGATAGGTTTTGGGTGCAGGGTCATAGAGTGATTTACAGTGACCATTAATGGCATACATAGGTTTTGGGTGCAGGGTCATAGAGTGATTTACAGTGACCATTAATGGCATAGATAGGTTTTGGGTGAAGGGTCATAGAGTGATTTACAGTGACAATTAATGGCATAGATAGGTTTTGGGTGTAGGGTCATAGAGTGATTTACAGTGACCATTACTAGCATAGATTGGTTTTAGGTGCAGGGTCATAGAGTGATTTACAGTGACCATTACTGGCATAGATTGTTTTTTGGTGCAGGGTCAAAGAGTGATTTACAGTGACCATTACTGACATAGATAAGTTTTGGGTGCAGGGCCATGAAGTGATTTACATTGACCATAACTGTCGCTCATTGACATGGCCCTTTGTCACTGGTCCCGCAGTGGGGAAGAGCACACAGAGGACACAACAGTTAACCTTTATAATCTGCTTTCAAAAGTAAAATGGCATTTATTTCTTTGCTATTTACGTGTCCCTGGATTTCTCTTTTAAAAGCGCGACAACACTGTGTACCACACGTTGTGATGTCCCTTCCTGTGATGTCACTCGGTCGAGAGTTGCGCCAAAACCGACACACCCTGGTAAATCAAAAGGTTGGCAACTCGGAGGAAATATGGCAAATCTGTGAATGGACAGTGCCCGCAGCCATTCAGTCTAACGATGAAATGATGGTTTGCTTTCTGTGTAGCATACTCACTTGTGTAGAACTGTGTGACGCATTGACACCTTTCTCCTACTCTTCAATGTGAGAAAGGTATGTATTTTTCTGTCAGTCTCCCCTGTTTAGTTTGATTGAAATGTGCCCCATCTCTACTAAAAAAATCAGTGCATCCTATTTTTAATTTTGTCTATTAGGGGGTGTTTAAGTACCACCTTAAAGTCAAAACTATTGCATTGAAATACAGATGGAAGCAGTTTGGAATGTGTGGAGGGACACACAGCTTGTGGGTGTTGTTTGGTTATTTACCCACCAATTGACCGCCCATGGTCATGTAGAAATTGTTACCCAGTGCCTGCCCCTGCCAAAGGTGTGCAGTTATAATGTCGAAAACATTTGGTCGAATTACAAAAATGTCGAAAAAAATAATTTCGAATGTTTTATTTTTTGATTTACATGTTTTTTTTGGGTTCCGCAAGTAAAAAAAGGGTTAAAACTGAAAAAAGGGGAGGGTTTTGGGGGGGGGGTGAACCCCCCCCCCCATTTCGAACAAAAAACAAAGAAAAAAAGACATTCACATTTTTTTTCGACATTATGTTTTCGACATTTTGACTTTCGACAAAATGTTTTTCGAAATTATCACTATAAACCCCTGTCAAACACATCCAACTGGGATCTATTTGATCTAGCTCTATTAAGCAGTAACATCAAACTTTGTGATGTACATGATCTGACAATGTTACTTCTAATCATACGTCTGGGCATTAATGCCTTATTTGCAGTTGTAAATCTGTTACTGGTTTACTCACATGTTTTAACCCATGGTGCTTCAGCCACTATAATAAGCAGTAGGTGTGTTCTTGCGTCTGTTCCTTGCACTCTTTCAGAGCTGTTTTAGGTTTCAATTACATTAGCTTGTGTGTCTAGTGAGTTCTGCTAGCTCAAAGATTATGTGCTTCTGCCATTACACTGCAAGGTCAATGGGCAACAATATGCAGCTCTTGCTGCCCACTCATAATAAGCACAACGTTTGTACATGGTCAATCCTGAGGACACATTCTATAAATCATGTTTTGTTTTCTTAGACCATGCTATTACACTGCTTGAATGGTTTTACCATCTTGTATTGAAAAAGGATTCATAATGCGCCACCTACAGACCAAAATGCATCAAGGCGTGAGGATGAAAGGAAGTATCCGGATCAGAAAAAGGCTATCGGAATAACCAGGTTTTAATTGTCTTCCGGAAATGGAGAACATAGTCCATGTCCCGAACATCATGTTGCGATAAGCCATTCCATAATCTAAGAGCTGCTACAGAGAAGCGTCCTCTGGCCACAAAATTGGCAATGGGGATTATTTATTTATTTTATTTATAGGGTATTAAAAATGTGCCTATGAACAATGTGTTTCGAGGCGCAACAAGACAAGAGGGTGGGGGAAAATAGGGAGGACAAAAACAAACGATCCTACTAGGCCTTGTGACATTTGAAACGTGAGAGAAGTGCAGGGGAGGGGGAAGTGTCAGTCAGGGCGGAAGGGCAAAAGAGAAAGCGAATGCCAGAAGAGGCCAGGTTGACAGGTGCAGGGGAAAGCATAGAGTGCAGGGGAAGGAAGGTCCACAAGCTAAGTGCGAGGTATGGGGCAGGAAGGACTATAAGGGTACAGGCCCAGCCAAGGCAAGTGCGGGGGAGGGGCCTGGAAGGGCAAGTGCAGGGTGAGGGGGGTGCAGGGAGGCCAAGTGCAGGGGTAGACTGGAATGGGGGTGCCTGGTGTCCAAAAACATTTGAAGGAAGCAGGCAGCCAGTCAAGAATCAGACAGGGGCATTAGCAGGGAAGGGGAAGAGGAAAGGAAGAAGAGAAAAGGAAGGTCTTTAGAAGCTTCTGGAACTTAAGGAAATCCAGTGCAAGTCTGAGAGGGGCAAGGAGGCCATTCCAGAGGGAGGCACCTGCGGAGGAGAGAGATCCCCCCCCCCCATTCTCTGCTTGGAAAAATGTCTGATCTGCAGAGAATTAGAGCTAGACGACCAAAGGGTTCTAGCAGGGAGGCATTTTGGGAGAGAGAGTTGGATGTAGAGGGGTCCCAGGCCCCAGAAAGCCTTGTGGATGATGCAGAGGGTCTTGAACTTGTTCCTTACAGCAACCGGGAGCCAGTGGAGAGATTTATGGCTGGAGAGATGTGGCCCCTGGGCTTGAGGCCAAGGATAGGCCTTGTAGTCCTATTCTGGATTCGTTGAAGGGGGTGAAGGGAGGAGTTAGGCAGATTAAGGAAGAGGCTGTTGCAGTAGTCCAACCTGGACAGGAACAGAGCTCTGGAGACATTGAGTTTCTGGGGAAGATGAGGAAAGGGAGAATGCCTCTGAGGAGGTGAAGCTGAAAGTGGGCCTTTTTGGCAAGGTCCAGGATGTGAGGAGAGATGGAGAGAGAGGAATTGAAGATGACAGCAAGGTGTTTTGCCTCATAGGAGGGTCAGGGGAGGGGGCCCATGGAGGGCTGCCAGAGTGTGGGAGGGAAAGAAGTATCAGGGGTCACAATGAAAAGGATTGCTGTCTTATTGGCATTAAGGCAGAATATTGTTAGCAGAGCACCATGCCTGAATTGCAGACAGGTAGTCAGGAATAAGAGAGGCGGAGGAGGAACGCTTGAAGGAGAGCTGGGTGTCATCCTCATAATACTGGACGTTAAGAGAGAAAGTGGAGATCAAGTGGGCTAGAGGAGCCAGGTAGATGTTGAACAGCCAAGGCGAGAGGATAGAGCCTTGAAGGACTCCGCAGGTGGAGAAAGAGTTTGTAAAAAGGGCCCAGTTGAACCTGGGAAGGATGATCCGAGAAGAAGGAGGTCAACCAGTCCAGAGCCAGGTCCGTGATGCCAAGGGTAGCAAGGAGCTGATTTATCAGGGTGGCATCAATGACTGTACTATAAGCAGAGGAAAGGTCAAGAAGCATGAGAATGGAAGGAGAGCTGAATCAAGATTAGAGAGCAAGTCTTCATTAGTGTCAGGAGAGCAGTTTCCGTGCCTCTGGCACCTCTGAAGCCACACTGGTGGTCATGGAGACAACCAACAGATTCAGTGTGGTGGATCAGGTGGTAGATGACCAGCTTGTCCAAGAGTTTGCCCAGGAATGGGGTAATAGAGATAGGGCAGTAGTTTACCGGACAGAAAGGTTTCGCAGAAGGCTTTTTGAGAAGAGGGTGCAGAAGGGAGTGCTTTAGGAGTGAGGAGAAGGATCCGGTGGAAAAGGAGACAATCGTCCAAGGCGGAAACAAGGGAGACAATGTTGTCCTTGATAGTTCTGGAGGAGCAGGAAAGCACTTGTTTGAATGAGACCTTCATAGAGCGGACTTGTCTAGAAACCTCATCAGATGTTATAGGAGACAAAGAGAAGAGTGGGAGGGGCAAGGGGGGCCAAGAGAGGCCTGTGAGTGGATGAGGGAGAAGGGTGAGGAGTACAAGAGAGTGAGAACAAGATGTCCTGAGTTTTAGAAATTAAGTGAGAGGCCAGAGACGTGCAGAGTGCCAGGGAAGGCAAAGGAGAAGTGGAGACTGCAGTAGGGTTGGTGAGTTCCTTACAGACTTTGAAAAGTTTGACTGTGTTGTTAGAGGCCGCAGAGATGCAGGCTTGGATATAGGTCCTCTTCTTCGTGCAGATGGAGAGTCTATATTGTCTTTGGAACCGGCTGTAGGCCAGTTTGTCAGAGGATGTGCTCGAGGTCAGCTGCTTCCACTCAGCCACTCTGCACTTGCATTTCAGTGCGGCCAGGTCGGAGTAATGTCATACCAAGAATTGCACTTGGAGGCAGGATTCATGGAGATTCTCATGATGGGGGCAAGGAGTGTTGGAGATCGTGAGTTGAAGGTTAGTAAGGGCTGTGTCAGAGTGAGAGTCAGTGGTAGGAGTAGGAGGGGGAGTAAAAGTGGCTGCAAAAGTGGCAACTGACACTCACTTCATAGGTCGAATGACGGAGAAGGAGGCTGGCAGTGCGGGCAGGGGCTTAGCCAGGGGACTCAAGAGGTTCAGGTGAGATGAAATGAGAGCATGATCAAATCAAGTGAGAGGAGTAATTGGAGGGTTCAAGACAGTGATGTCTGAAGAGATGAGAGCATCAAATGTGTATCCAGCTGAATGCATCGGACCAGAGGGAAGAATGGAGAGGGAAAGAGAGTTGCATAGGTTGTGGAAAAGCTCAGTGGCCGCATTAGGGGAGTAGAGGTGAATATGGAAGCCTCCGAGAAGGAGAAGCTTGGAGGAAGAGGCAAAGAGACAAAGAGAGCAGAGGTGAGGTCAGCCCATTCTGAGAGTTAGTGGGAGACCTAGTTAGGGGGCCTGTAGATGGTGGCCAGAGTCAGAGAGAGGCCAGGAGAGACACCAATCCTTCAGACAAGGCTTTCGAAAGAACAGTAGGCCTGAGTAGGAATGATGGTAGCAGGGACCCACTCAGGGAAGATCAGAGCAAGTCTGCCCCTGGCCGGTTAGGCTTGGGGTTAGAGAGGATTTTGTAGCCCTCAGGGAGGAGAGTGTCAAAACTTGTGACAGAGCTGGCAGTGAACAACGTCTCAGTGAGAGCGAGGATGTCTAGGTCCGGGTCTTCGAAGAGGTGATAGATGTCAGGGGAGTGTTTAACGGCAGAGCAAGAATTGAAGGTAGCTAAGTGGATTAGGTTGCAACCATTGAAGGTTTTCTGAGGAGGAGCACAGGAGTGTGGTACACCCGTCGGAGGTGGCAGAGGGGCCAGGTGGGTGTGCAGAAAGAGGAAAGACAGGAGAGGGGAGGAAGTTGGTGAGAGACGGAAGACGCCAATCAAGAAGGAGGAGGTTGGGCTCAGAGCCCTAGACCCGCAAACCTTTGTCCTTTGATCATAAAGCTATTGATGGCAAATATCTAAAGATTTTCATTTGAAAATAGATGGGTGCCAGGTTGAGTAAGTGTTTAAACGTCAGGCATAATACCTTAAATTTGATCCGTGTATTCACAGGGAGCTAGCGAAGGGACCTGTGCGGGGCAGAACAGAGATGGATTCACCCTCTGAAAGTCAAACATCTGGATTTTGGACTCCTTGCAGCTGTTTAATCTGATACATTGGAAGGCCAGTGCACAGTGTGTCCAGTAATCCATTTTAGAATGTATTAAGGCACTATCTAGGCCAGCTATAAACTCAGAGTTTATAAATGGAGCAACTCTTAATAAGAGTCGTAGTTTGAAAAAGCTTCTTTCACCACTTGGCTGATAGACACTGAGATTGTTTTACTTGGGTGGCATAATCACGGGTATATCAAACAAAGTGGGGGCTGTACAAAGATTGGTTGGACTTCGAAATGTGTTCTTAGAGCCCAATAGCCTGACCTCTGTTTTACTGGAATTTAGCTGGAGGGCATTGTCGAGCATCTATGATTCCACCTGGTTCAAGCATTCCACCAGCACATCGGCTCTGATGTTGCTGTCATGTAGTTTCAGATAAATCGTGGTATCACCAGCATAAGCGCGTTAGCCGAGGTTGAACCTCTCGATGATCTCATTCAATGAACTCATGTAGATGTTAAATAACCGAGGAGCTTGTGGGGAGCCTTTGTTTTCCATGCCACGGTCACACACCCGTGGCCTGCCTTTCATGAGGCTATTCTGCCTTACACTACTATGGAAGTTGTCACACCTATTGCTACAATATGAGACAACTCTAAGGATGACAGTTGCTGTTCCCCAGAATGTGATGTATGGTTTATTTCGTGTCTGCCCCTGTGGCTTCAAACTGTGGATGCCCTGGGATCTTCCTTGCAGTGGCCATTTTGTTTTGCAAGGTTGGATGGGACAGAATATCGCCTTCATTGCGAGGAACACACTGTGTCGATATTGTTGACCGGTCAATTTCTCTTCTTCCAGTAGTTCTATACTGTGCTCTTACCAAAACAAAACATTTCTTACAAATGTCAGTCCCCATTTCTCTAACCCGGTCCCCACCCCGTAGCTCTCCTTTTCTGATTTCTTCTCCAAGTGAGATCGTTTCTCACTTCTACCACTATATCAGTCTGGTTTTCGACCTTTTCACTTCAAACACACAGCACTCCCCTTAATAATAGTAAACGGATTAAGAAATGCATAGCCATGAAATAACAAAAACAGCATCATCATACATTAAGAAAATATGTTTCAATTTACAAAACCTTAAAAAAAGTGCAAAAAATGCATGTCAAGGTGCATACTATCTTATGCAGAAGAACATCATCTCGTTAAATCGCTAAATTCATATGTCTCTTGTGCAAGCTCTGTGCCCAATCAAGAAAACTAGATACTGATTACATGGTTATGTGTGATTTTACCGACCACAATTGATGAGTGGTAAATTGAATTGCGGACAAAATACTGAAAAACAACAACAATTCTTTTTATTTGGAGGGGTCTCCCCCAAGCCCTCTGTTTTTTAACCCTTATAACCCCATCCCAACCCATTTGAACCCCATTACCCTTTATTTGTTTAAATAATGTTTGCAGTGTTTCTCAGTATTATGGTCAAGTCTGAAATGTACCACTCTGTATTGTTTTAGATATATTGACTGTATACCGATTAAATCACACCTAACTCTTTGGGGGCTCTAAAGAAGACCAATGCATCAAATGAGCTAAGTATCCTATGCTTTATAATATGGGGATATTACCCTTTCCCCCAAAATCTGTATAAAAGGGGCAACAACAAAAAAATGAACAAGCGTTTCTCTACCCAAGGTGCATAAAATGGAATTGTTTAGACTTGTCTTTTTGCCATTTGGCCACAACACTTGCTAAGGCAGAAAAAGCACAAACATAAAAGCACTTTTTGGAGGGTATATGATCCCACGCAAGTATGTCTTGCAACCCCCTGATGTCTTTATGCATAATTAAATGAGTGGTTGTTTATGATATGCCAGATCAGGGCCTGAGAGTAGGTGCCCTACAAGGCAGTTCTCAAAAGCTTCATTGGTCCTCATGCAATCGCCAAGGGACAAAGGAGGTTTCTCATTCCACAGAGCTCCAAGCTCCCGTGACTTCATGAAAGCAGCACATCTCCACTGCTCGCCTTCTTCTCGCCTGCTGGTTTCCCTTAAGACCTTTTCATGGAAGTGAAGAGCTTTACATTAATACGGAAGAATGCGTAACCATGCCACATATTGAATTGAATATTGAATATATGGGGACTGAAGGTGCACTCTGGGTAGATCCAACACATTGTTCATAAAAACTGTTTCACCTCTTGGGATGGGATTCAATGTTATATGCCACTGTACCATAAGGAACACCTGACCGGGCTTGAGCCTTATGTACCTCCAAGGCCTCTGCAGGTGTGTTTCCACCGAATGTTCTCATGAATGCCAATATAGCACCTCCACGTTCTACCTGCCTAATCACTTCCCCTTGTAATGAAAAGGTATATTTGGCACATCATAGACTGTTTTAGATGTTCGCTTCTAGTGCTCACTCCATATAGCACCTCTCCAGACCCTCAAGTGGCTTCCTTGTGCCTTGTGGGCACCATGTCTACTATATATAGTACGACCCCCACCTTCCTATCACCTATCAGGGGAGCATCACAGTCTAATTTGTGTATGATATCTGCTAAAATGTCAATGTATAAAAGAAATAGAAATGGAACTAGCACACGCCCCTGTCTAACCCAATTCATGACATTAAAAGAGCCAGTGCATTCTGCCCTTTGCCCGAACATGACTCGTGCCATTCTATTAGCGTATAGGATCTTTTGGCTACCAATAGCGAGTCAGGGATGTTCTCTTAGCACACAAAAGCTGTTTTAAAATCTATAACACAATACATAAAAATATCTTTTTCTGTTGTACAATATTTATATATCAATGCACTTAAAAGAAAAAGTTGTTTTATTGTGCCCTTATTTTTCCTGAATCCTCCCTGTAGGTCAGTTGTCAAGGTGTTTTCATCTGCCCAATCCTACATTCGCTCAAGCAAGATTTTACCATTCACCTTCGCCATACAATCGATCAAGGAAATGGAGCAATAATTACCAGAGCACTCCTCTTTGTTTCTAACTCATTCCTCTCTTCTCACTATGCCAAGCACTCTCTCTGCTGCTTTTGACACTGTCAATCACTCGACTCTTCTTTCCACTCGTGCCTGTCTTGGTTTCAAGGGGTCTGCATTACTGGTTTTGCTTTGACCTTACTGATCGCACCTACTCAGTTTCCTGGGCAGGTCAAACTTCTATGACATTCCCTCTGCAATATATCTTTCCCTTCTCTCTCTCTACGCTCAGGATTCCCTTAGCTTCTATTACCTCTTCTTTTGGTCTTTCTCACCAATTCTTGGCTGATGACTCTCAAAACGTTTTTCCATTCACTTCCCTCAACTCTTTCTGCCTGCTTTCTTGTCGGAATGTCGGATAATTGTCTGTTTCTTGATTCCTCTGAAACGGGGGTTCTTTTTTCCTGCTAGTGCTTTCACAATTCCCCTATTGTCCTCCTATTTTCCTTTCTGCAGTCAGTGCCTCCTCGAGCACCCTCTTCTCACACCCTTGCTGTAATATTTGATACTGCACCCTCCCTTTCCTCTCCTATCTCTAGTGATGTTTGTACTTGCCATTTTCACCTGTTTAACACCTGGAAAGCCTGTCTTTTTCTCTCCTTTTGTGCTACAAAACTCCTTGTCC
Organism: Ambystoma mexicanum; assembly: GCF_040938575.1. Lineage (NCBI taxonomy): Eukaryota > Metazoa > Chordata > Amphibia > Caudata > Ambystomatidae > Ambystoma > Ambystoma mexicanum. Next base: position 1,063,225,277 of record NC_090923.1, on the reverse strand, counting down.
CTGCTCTTATTTTCTCGTGTCTTGACCATTGCTCTTCTCTGCTCCTGGGCCACGCTGCATACCAAATGGCGCTTCTATATTTTATAACTGTCCTTTCTAACTTCTTTTTTGCCTATCTGGTCCTAATTCGTTCTTTTTCACCATTGGTTGCCAAACACTGGAGCAAACTTCCACTTGCTGTTTGATCTCTGGCCTCTTTTTCTGTTTTTAGCTCTCATTTCAGAGATTCTCTTCTGTCTCTTTGAAATGACTTTCCGAATGTATTTCCTATGTAAAATTGTGCCATCTATTTTTGTACAGCACTTTCGCGAAAGTGCTATATAAATTAAATAAAAAATAAATACACTCACAAAACCTTTCAAGCAAGAGGTTTTTAATGCACAGTAAATATGTGACAAAATGACCCCAAAATGTCAATAATTTGTCTGTGAACACTTTCATCCCATGTCTGTGTATTACTGTGTTAACTGATTGTATCAATGCCAGTGTTCTTAACGCACTATTTGTCCTTTTTGGGGCGGTGTTTGTGGTTGGCGGTAATATCAAATTGGAATAACCTACACCCAAACTGTTTTCTTCCTCTCCTGGCAACCTTCTGATATTCCATCCTGGCATGTGCCCACTGGACATTGTGTACAGGAAGGCCCACCGATCTTAACCTCACCCCTTCCCCTTTGAGATGATTGGCTGCCATGTACATCGGGTACGAGTCCTTGCACTTGCCCCCAAGCTCTTATTCCAGGGATGGGAAGTGATGCTCCAATTCAGCCTTCCTCATTGGCAGAACATGAAGCTGGTCTGTTCTTTGAGGGTGAAATCTCTTCGCTACACAATTCCTGCAAATACCCTCAAATTGCTAACACGATGTTTCATGTGAGTTTGCAATGACTTGAGGTAAAATGAGAAAATACCTGTAGCCCTTTATTCTTCTGCTTGTTGTTGTTTTTCCTAGGGTATTTATTGAGTGCGGAGCTAGCTTTGAGAAGTAACGGAGCACTTTACAAGAACATGATGAGGAAAGCAGAGAAACATTGGGATTTTACAATGGGTTAGGAGGTTGGCCAATTTGGCTGTAATGGATCTACATGCAACCAGGGGAGGAAACAGTGGGGATCAGATCATCCCAGTCTCCAGTTAAGTGGGGATTTGTGTGGACCTAAGTGTTAGGGAGAAGCCATTCTTATGGAGGGGTCTTGAGCCCCTTCCTAACGCAAAGGAGCGAGTCTTCACTTGACGGAGAGGTGGTTCCAGAAACGAGATATGGAGGCAGGGGGATCGAGTAGTGCCCCGATCTCTCAGGGGATACTTAATGCAAGTGTGAGTGGGGTGCCTCCAAGAATCTTTCTTTGGGGGCTTAGAGCAGAACGTTCACCCTCCCCAGATGTTGCATGCAGCACTCTCTATGTGACCCATGTCATGCAGGAGTAACTCATCCAGTCATACTTGGGTTTCTTTGCATTCTGAGACTTGTACCACTTTGTCTATAATGGCAAAAGCCAAACTACAAGTACCATAATTCAACAGCTACAACCTGGACTGGATAAACTACTGCTGCTTGACGGGGGACAAGGCAAGAGTTACTCTGTGTGTTTGCCGCTTATGGTGGAGTGCAAAAGGAAAGAGAGCAGAACATAAGAGACAAGGGGTCCTGGCTCCATTTTTATCGGCGCCAGAATTGATTTTTTTAAAGATTTCGGTGCAATCTTTCCCACATGAGGGAAGTTCTAGCCAAATATACATGGAGTTCCTCTGAAGACTTGACTTGCAGATTTTGTAGGGATAAGATATTCGACGAAACAATGAAACATATCTTGATTGAATGTATAGCTTTGCAAAAAATGCGACAAAAATATTTTGGTAAAATTTTTCAGCGTATGGCTAGATGGGGATGAGCTTTGGCGAAGGTGTTTGGAAGGATGTAGAACTTCGGATGTAATTGCAGTAGTAGGATCCTTAGGGTTAGAAGAGATGAAATGTGTTTTTAAGTCAGTTTTAATTAAGAGAAGAGATGTTATCCTAGCAATAAGCCTAGTTTTAATTTTAATTGGTATAATGTTAGGAATTGTTGAAAAATGTTTAAAGTATTTTAATCATGAATTTTTTAAGGATGAACTTTCTCTCTTTATATATTTGCTGTGAAATTGTTTGATATGTGTGTGGTTCACTTCGTTTTTAAAGGAAAATATGAAGAATTATAATTTAATTGAATTTGTCTTAATGATTTTTTATCTTTAAAAGTGTTAAGTGTAATGTTGAAGTGATGGATTTGTTAAAGGTTGTTTTACAACCACATAACAATAAAGTGGAGGGAAAAAAAAGAAAGAGCCAGAATGCCTCAAGCACATATTTGGCAAGGAGGCAAAGGTATGTCTCCAGAGATACTCTAAGCCACGTTTTGGGAGAACACCCCATTTCTCAGTGGACCGAGGGCAGGCCTTGATGTGATGTCAATATTTGGATCTTTTATAAATCATGTCATAAACTTGTGTAGAGGTGCGTTATAAATGCCACATCACATCATGCCATACAAGTTTCTTCCAGTTTCTAAGCACTGTCATAATCACTGCCAATATTATTACCCCCTGTGCTACTCAAACCCACCACACGGCATCACCCTTTTCTGAAGGCGAGAACGTTGTGCATAAGATATCCTCCCGGCTTTTCTAGACTACATTTACACTGTCTAAAGGGATTACGGTCTACAATTTCGTTAACGCACGTTTACTACCACCCAGTGCATAACCGACTTCCAGGGGGAATGTTACTTTCCTTAAGTGCTGTCATATATGCTTGGCTCTTGTGTCCCCGTCATCGCTGGGTAAGTCTCTACTGTGGGTAGATGCTACTGTTGCTGAGTGGAGGTTTGTGGGTGCATGTGTACCCACAAACAGTGAGTGCCCTGGAGGGTGCGCTATAGCTCTTTGCCCCTGTGCAGGACTTTTGGCTGGAGTCTTGATTGGTGGGTGGTACCATAAAGCAAAGAATAAAACATGTAGTGTATCAACAAACCAGAGGGGTCTTGCTGTGTTTGCGACCTGTGGAGAGGAAAGGGTGTGAGCTGGCCTACTTAGATGCCTGAAAGGGCAATGCATCTAGGAGCACCTCGAAGTCTGGTGAAATGCTGTACCGCAAGTGTGGGTGACTCAGGATGTTTCCCTGCATGCGTTACATATATGTAGCATGCTTGCCCAGCACAAAATGTCTGCAAGGCCTTTACTGGTGACACCTTAACATGTGTGACTGATTGCCAACAGGAATGTTCACCAGGTACTGTAGTATGTCCGCCCCGCACAGTGTGTACTAACCCCTTACGATGACGTGATTCCCAACCCACATGTGTGCTCGCTTAGCTGTTCCATATTTCAGTTTTTTCTTTAGCGTGTTTTTGATGCAGCCCGACTGGATTCCAGTGTCCAGTGGCCATTTTCTGAGCACCACACCCCGAATGAGCCAAGTGGCGTTGACGTCCTCCCTGGAATGCCAGCACAGTGCCCTGGTCGGTTCTGATCACCCGAGCCGAGCAGGCGCGGGTCACAGCCTGATATCCAGAGGAAAAGGTTGAGCTGGCCCATTCCCAGACAACTATTTGTCCAATTAAAACTGAAAATCCTTTGTTAGGCCCCACTGCTTGCTTAGAGAAATGAATTGATCTCCACCTAATGCATCCTCTCCAACCCTTTTCTCTCCACCAATCCCTTGTCAGTTTACTCACAGAAGAGCCGAGATGGATACATTTAGTGAGGCAGCAAGTCCTGCCTGGGGAATAATACAATGCACTTACAGACGAGGTCTTTGGAATGCACAAAGACCACCTGAGATTATGAGAGTCGGAAGTCATTTGGCTTGATAGAAATGCCGGCAACCAGAAAACGCAGTGCCAGTTAAGAGGGCCAGAAGTAAGGGCAGTACATGTCACCCTTATAGTCTCCGGGGGGAACCTGGTGCCGGCCCACCTTGATAGCTAAGCAGGCCACAGAGCCTGTCAACTCAGTGCCTCACTTTCTATTACTTGGTATTTTGTTTTGCAGTTTTCTTTGACGTCTCAGCTAACCATTGGCGAATACATGCTTAATTTTTAAGAGACTTGGTTGGAAGATTCGGGTTAAGTTCATGACAATTTGATGCTGGGGAGGAAATATTCGTGTAAACAGTGGGCTGAAGAGGCCAGACCCTTGCCTGCCAGCACATGTTCAAAGCAAACAAAGTATACATTTAATGGAAAAAGTCAGAATATTTCCTGCCAGGGTTATCCAAAGAAAGCAAATAGTGTCTAATTGATTAATGACTTGCACCTGACTGTTTCTTTAAACTGGCAAATAACAATCTTTAAAAACCTTACTGTAGAGATATGTGGTGTATTTTTTCCCAGACACAGAACTGTTAATATTACACTACTACTACAGGCGATTAAATGGCCTTAATGTAAGCAATGTCAGACGTATGAAAGTCCGCCTGATGAATGCTTGACCTGTGACGGGCTCGTTCTCATCCCTACTGGCCTTTCCTATGTTACTGACATGCAGTCATGCACTTGCCCTATTTGACTATGATTATCCACTCAGGGGCTCATGTTCCATAGACCCGTAACATGAATGCCAGGCCTAAAAGCTTTGACTAAGGCTTTAACCGTTTGCATCTAGCCACTGCTCATTTTCAATCATGTGTATGGCAGTGAGGAGGGGTGGAACGCGACTTGCGCTGCAGTGGCCACTCTTCCACTCTGCCATACAAATGCTCCAGAATGGGCCAACATGCTGGAGATCCCTATGGGGTTCACCAGTTGTATGCACCAGCATAAAGCAGACGGGTGCCATTGTACACACATGTCAATTGTGAGCACTGCTTGCCATGCTGTTCACAATGAAAAATAAACGCTGCCTGGCATGCTTGCATGTCAGCCAGTGTTTACTCATTTGCAATGCGGAGGGCAAATGTGAAGGGCAAAATGCAGTGTACACGCCTGTACGCCGCCTTTTTACCCTTTACATTTGCACCCTGCAGTGGATATGACAAAATGTTGGCAGCGGACAGCTGGATACGTTGCTGTGCAAACATAATGGCTCTCCGCTGTCAAATTACTCATGTATTGAAAATGAGCACCTTAGTCAGATAAAACTGTATACACACCTAATGCATGACTCTCTCCTCCCCAGCCCAATAGGCTCTTCAGATGCCCAGGCCTGTTGTGAATTTCTTATATTGTAATGCTATCCGCCTCAATAATACGCAAAGCAGAGGCAGGGGTGCCCGACAAGTGAATGACTGCTCTGTCATGAAATCTTAAAACCACCAATTTCAACTTCACTAATGTTATGAACTTCAGAGAGTTGAAAGGCTGATCTGTTCTTACTCTGATTCAAGCCTGCGACCTGCAGGTTACACATAGATCCATGCAGCAGGTGCATTGACCTATTTAGGTACCGTACTGGTGTCTTTAATTGGCTACTCTATCTGCATAACATTCACAGATGCACAGGGCTACCCCATCCTTTCTCCTACTCTTTCTCCCTCTTCCTGCAGCCTTTGAAGTTAAGTTGTGTATTTTTTACCAAGAACCAGCCCGTACTTCTGCCAAACGTCGCTCGTGACTTGTGGCTTTTGAAGGAGATTTGAAGTGATTCTGTCTGGAAGAATAACCCACCAAACCAGCGAACCTAACCTACCCAATCGCACTTCACAGCACAATGTGGGTCAGTGTTGGGAAAGTTTGGCCAGGCCTATTGCATTAAACATGCAGGTCAAATGGGTGAAAATCTAGCGATTGGGTGATCTCTGCCAAACTCGACCCCTCACCATTTACAGTATTTAGGTTTGGCTCTGCAGTGTGGCAGGATGGAGGACTCGCAGGTTTTGCAGTTCCTTTTTCATGTCGCACATGCGGGGGAAAAGTGGATGGGGAACATGAATTTCTGGAGCTCAGACCTGAGCTGGCCCATCTCTACCCCCATGCTCGGACCTGGCTGTCAATTGTCCGTGGAGATGCTGGCTAGTAGCTAGCTAGTGGGGAGGGCCTGAAGGCAACCGCTGTATCCTTCTTCTGGGATCTCCCAGGTGGATCCTAACCTGGGGAGCCACAAGACGAATGATCTCAGAATGTGGCGCCTCCCAACCTCCCAGGCCTCACTCAATCTTTTCCTTCCACGCTCTCGTACTGCTCACACTGACGTTTCCTTCCTCTCCCTGCCATCTATTCTCCTCCCTTCTATCCCTCCCACTCTCTTCCCCCATCTCTCTCTCTCCCTCTCTCTCTCTACCTCTCTCTGTCCATTGGATGTTACTTCATCTCATATCCACTCCTACTCTCCCTCTCCACTACTTTTTACTCTCTCTATTCTCTACTACTCTCCCCTACTCGTCACTCTTAACTTCACTACACCCCTCCTTCACTCACAATCACTCTCCTTTCGCTCTCACAATGACTTTTCTCACTCAGTCTAACTTACCCAACTGCACTCCCACTTAGTGTCACTCACTCATCTTACTCACCACACACTCACTCTCGCACCCAAGAACCACTTTCTTTTACCAGCCAATACCAGATCTTGCACAAGATCTTGGTTACTCTCCACTGTCCTTCCTCCGCCTGGTCTCTTGGTCTGCCTTCTCTTCCCGGATCTCACCCAAACAACCTAGACTCCTCTATTCTATTCTTCCTGTGCCCTTTTATCTCCCTCATCTCCCTTGCACTGAATTGAATTGATATTTTATTTCTATTGCGCTCATACACAAGTGTTTCAGAGCGCGACGAGGCAAGGGAAGGGGAACAGGGGAGAACAAAACAACGATCTTACTAGGCCCAGTGACGTTGAGAAAAGTGATATTGGCCCTTAGGCTCATCTGGATTCCCAGGCCAACCTCCCCTTTGCTGCCCCTCAGGTGCCGATTTACAGAAAAGGGAAACCATAAAGGGTCCTTTAAGGCCCACTCCATCTTTGAACGGGGGTCTGCCAGAGTCTCGTAATGGTGGACCACTGCAGAAAGAAATCGATATCAGAGTTAGTATTCCGTATAGGATACGCATATCCTATGTGGGCTAATCAACCAGTCTTTACTCATTAACATTTTTCTTTTACTCTTACGTACTCTCAATATTTTTATTTACAAAGTAGTATGACAATGCTCCAACATACAATTTTCCCCACATCTTTTGTATCCCATACACATGACTTAATATACAATTCATTTGAAAACCGTCATTTTTGTTGGTTCAAGCATCACCTTACATGCATAGGTTTCTTAATAGTGACTTTGAATTACTTAATTCATTATTGTACAGTTCACTTGTTAACCCGTTACTTAAATTCAAACAATAATGACAAAGAAAGTATCGAAAACAATATTTGCATATACATTAAATCAAAAACAAATGCAACAGAACTCAAGTGTATAAAAATACCTGTTGTCACATCAGAAACATCCATTAAAGTACAAAAGTGCCCTTTTTAGAAAACAGCTGAAGTGCCCCTTCTACCATACTAGACTGCCACAGTGCCAACTAGCATATACCTCATTATATTGCATAATTATATAAGTTAAAACACTCCACCCATCGAAACATCCTCTTTCATTTATAGGCTGAGTGTTTTGGCTAGTTTCGATGATCAGCCATCGGCCTCGTCTTCCTCAGGGCTAAACTGCTAACTATGGCGTTTCTGTAAAGAATACATTTAAGAGTTCATCATATGGGGATATGATTCCTGTTTCCTGGTTCTAAAAGCCATGTAATAGGAATAGGTTCACTCCTCTCTACATGAATTGTGTGTGGGCCATCATACGAGCGACTATCCAAACATCTACAGCTGGATAATGTCACTCGGGTGCATAAGTTCCGATACTGAAATATCGAACGGATGTAATGGATAAATATGTCTCCTCATTTGGTAGACGGATTGCCTATATTCCTAAAGGTCAATAAGCATACGTCATTTACCTGGACTTTTCGCTTCACATTGTGGGCTTTCTTAACCCATTAACTGCCAGGCTATTATGCACGTCTATGAAAAAAGGACAAACATACTCGTCCTTGGCACTTTTAAGGGAAACATCTCTCGTGTGTCCTTCCTTATTGATTTCTTTTCATACGTTAAAAACAAAGCTGTGATAAAATGAAGAAAACAAAACCGGCTCAGGGGCCACCCTAAACTCTAAACCCAAACTAAATGTTCGAACCCATACATAAATGGATGCAACTACCGACAGTTTGTTCCTAACGCGACCATCATTACAGTGGAGTGCCTCCTTGCACGTATTCTTGTGTGCCCACTAGGTTCACGCATTTACATCCGGGCATTTCTCGTGTGTAGCGGGAAATGCGCAGGCTTCTCTGGGTCTAACGCTGGTAACGTACCCTGCCGACAGCGTAGGGATCTTTATGACGTCCCTAAACATAATCATATATGCACGGAAAACTACCCCGCTACATTCAATTGGTTAATATGTGGCCAAGACATATAATGTATGGCATCCACAGAGTAAATGAGATCCTTCATCTGAGAATTCCAATGTTTTTCAGAGCTGAGATAATTGCACTGCTCATCTCTTGTGTTGACATACACCCACACACTTGCAGACATTACTCATGCGTTACCTAGTGCATAGACTTTCTTCTTATTTTATATTAAAGTATATCCAAACTTTACCCAACAGACTGTAATTCATGACAAGAATGAGGCGAGCATTATGCTTTACTTCTTTTATTATTGCTCCAACAGCAATTCAACGTAAACTTCTGTTTCCCTTCTTTTTTTAATGTTTTTTTTTTTTTTAACTTGGTAACACTTTTTTGTTTCCTTCCAGCTCACCCGGAAGTCTAAAACAAACATAGGGGTAGCACGGTTTTGAAAACCCAGTAAAAATGTCTCTGGACTACAAATGCCCACAATCCTGAGTCCATGTAGTCTTGCACCACACTCCTTCCCCAATCAGGGCTAGCCCCTATCTATAAGAGGACCCTAGATGACTCCCAACTCCTCTTTCTTTGGTCTGAGCTAAGTACCTTTCTCAATTGTGTCATATTTGTGTTTATATGTAAAGCGCGTCCGCGCTCGCATAGTTTACAAACATATACATTTACTCTGTGTGAATAGCGCATGCGCTGTGGGGTTATATGTATATTAGGAATTATAGATATTTTGAATAATGGTTACCTTGCGTAGTGTTCGAGGTTAGTCTGAGGAGCCCTTTCGCTCAAGGCTCCGCTTGTCAACCCGCATCTTCCAGCGGTTCTATTCCAGTATCGTGTGTTAATAGGAGCCGGAGCCGTGAGTGAATGCACTCGCACAAGCCACCCGGTCCCGCCTCCCCAGGCCGGTCAATTCATATGCTCAGCGAGCGTCCTTCCCGCTAGGCCTTTAGAACCCAGCGGTAACCCAGCTGCAGGCAACATCACCCTAGCAGCCACCACACGCCATGCTAAGCCGTTATTTCTTGAGTGTAGAGGGGAGATAACGGTACAGCGCGGCGCAAGCAGATTTTCTCAGTGATTTAAAAAAAACTTCCTTTGAAGTCGTGTGGGCAATTCGTATTGAGGACACCTGGGCAAAAAAAAAAAAAAAACGAGCTGAGATTCCAGTCTAATCCGATCATGGCACAATACAGTGAGCCCTGAGGGTCAAGGTCCACTTCTCCAGAGTGGAGCTCAGAGGAATGGGCAGAGGAGCCCATGCAGGTGAACCAGGATCTCTCCCAGAGTTTTAAAAAGGTCCTGGAAGATTCTCTATCACAAGCTGTTTCAGAAGGAGTTCTCCTTCTTACACAAAGGTTGGACCATTGAGGCCATGCTGAATAAGCAAAGGGCCGAACAAGAGAAGTCCAAGAAGAGGAGGGCGCTCAGCCCCGGCGAGGGTACCTCAGCAAGACACCCCAATCCTGTGGTTGATCATAATGGCAATAAGAAGGTTCGTCAGAGCAGAGACTCTATGATGCCCCCGAGGCAGCCAGAAGGGGTAGGCTTGATGCCCCAAGGGCCAGTTGACCCAGTAAACAGATTGAAGGAAGCCTTTCTGAGAAAGGAACGGTGCCAGGCTCTCGACCCCCGGCCCCAGGGGTGTACAATGTAGGGGAGGAAGAGGATGCCAGATACACACCAGATGAAGAAAGAGGGGAGGAGTAGATATCTCCTTGTCAACCCAAGGTGGCGGAACAATCCCCAGACGAGGAAGGCCTGGGAGATATGTTTGATCCGGAAGCAATAAGACATCCTAAGTTTGCAGACTTGGTGCTGTCACCCAGTACATGACTCACCATATCAGAAAATCTCTTGACCGAGAGATTAGATCAAAAATGAGGGCAGAATGCCCCAGGCCCAAGCTGCCTGGCAAGGTAACGACACCCCAGATCCTGACCCTAAAATGGTCACGTTTGTAACAAAATCCTCCAAAGATGTAAGGAAAGGGGTGGACAGAGTGTGGCGAGGCTGCCAGGATAAGCTATTGGACCTCTCCGGACCCCTTGCAAAAATCATGGATTTAGCCGAGAGGGCCATAGATACAGGCGTTCCAGTAGAGCCCCAAGTACTAGCCAACTGGGCGCAACACGCAGTATGCTTATTGGGAGACACGAACTGTGCTCTCTCTTCAGAGTGAAGGCGCAGGGTCCTGTTGAAGATCAACAGTAAGCTAAGCAACCTTTCTTCATACGAAGCTGGTGAAGGTGCAAAAGCATGGGCGTAGGACATGTGCGGTACGGGGGGACAAATCCCCACACAATCTTAAGTGGGAGGATACAATGTCCTTTATCCCCCCAGTTTGTGTGTCCTGTGGGTGTAAACAAATGTATGTACCCTTGCTGGTAGTGAATGCTATAAGCAATTACTAGGTTGGACAGATACAGAATTTTAGGCCTGCCTCTCACAAGGTGTGGTCTCCTAAATAAGAGATCCAAAGATTGAGTCTAAGAGTACTAATCACTCACTGTGTCGAGAAATACAAATGTTGGAAGACAATTATTTATTTTCTAATCATAAGGAACATGTGGTACATAAATTGAAAAGATGCTAGGGAATACGACATACATGTGAAAATTAACAGTTGACAGTGGCATCATAAAAAAAAATATACAACAAAATAAACATAAAATACTGTACAGCTAATATACAGACAAGTATCAATTATTATTTCATTGGCACAAATAATATGCATGCTTATGTGAATACATAAGTACTTTGTGATGAATCCGAAAAAGAAGAACAAAGTGGCTGTAAAGTCGCCCAAGTTTCAAAAGTGCCTTAATTAGGGTGTGATTTCCCCTAGGCGTTGAGTGTTTTTTCGAGATACAACAATAAATGTTACAGGGTCATGGGGAAAAAAAAGACATCTTTGCCAACGTGGCAGAGACTGACTGAACAGAGTCTGGGGAAACAGGGAACCAATTTGATCAGGTGTTCCCAGTTTGCTTCACGTTTCGGCGGAATTACAGTGAGTTGCGTCCGCCTTCATCAGGGCTCCGTAAGGGCGACCCTGTGGGAAGTACAGAAGACTCCAGTGAGTGAGTTTGTAAAATGCCATTAATTTCTGGGCATAATAATTGTAGAACAGTTCTCACAACACCGTGCTGGTATCTTACCTGCCGGTGCTATGTATCCCAAGTACTCGGTTATTGGTCACTAAGAGGCGTGATGCTGTGCAGGAAGGATCCCCAAACGGGTCCCGTGAGAATTGCGTGTCCTATGAGATTGTGTGTCCTGTGTGTGCCATCATGTGCTTCAGACTCTGTCTGAAGTTTGCACGCAGCAGGCACGGGCCGTGGATTCGATTGCCATCCATGGCATCGATGATTCACACAACAACAACAGTGGGGGAGGGGGAGGAGACCGGCGCAGGACCACGAGCAAGAGTTGTTGACAACAACTCTTGCTCGTGCGTTCCCCTCCTCCCCCACCCCCACCCCCAGGGAATACGGCACGTGTCAGCCCAGGCTGGGCTGGAGTGCGCAGTGCACTGCTGCGCAGCTTGTGCCAGCCTCCTCTCACCTCAGAAGCCAGCGACACGTGCTGTTAGGCTTCCGAGGCTCATGACGGTGACGATGGCGTGGTGACTAGAAGACTGCTTTCCCCTTTCTGCTGCTCTGTCTCAGGTTGGTACGTATTATATTCTTCCGAATCCATTCTGTCCCTGCTCACACTTCATGCCTTCCTCCGTTGGACCCATGCTCTCTATCCTCCTGCAGCATCAGGGCTCATACCAAACCCCCTCCCCTCACTGCCTCTTCTGGCCCTGGCGCCGGGCCTAGTTTGCCAGATCAGTGTCAACGGGTCACCGCGATATAGATCCCACCTGTCCCCCCCCCCCCCATGTCCTACGTCCATGTAAGGGACAAGCCTAGCTTGCCCACAAGTTAAGCTATCACCCCTGCCTCGCCCTCGGGAGACATCCAAGGCCAGTCATGACTAGCTAGGCCCAAGGGAAGTAAGGGCTCAGGGCCTTTACCAGCCCTGTGTGCCCGGCGACCAGGGGTTGATTGCTATTTGCACCTCCATCCGGAGTGCCAATAGTTATGTTTCATTTCCAGCGATATCCTCAGTCCGCAAACCCGTACTCCTGTACAATAAAAATATATAAATAAAATAATGCCTGCTGCCAGAGTCCTGGTCTATTTCTATGTCTGAGGTGTGACAGGGAAGGTGCACGGGAGCCCCAGGACAGTGGGTGAGGAGGGGGTGGCATTTGGGGAGATGTGCGGGACAGGGGAGGGACCAGAGTCAAAGTAGCTGAATCAACTTTTTTTTTTTTTTTAAATGGCACCACCAACAATGAGTCTGAAAGGCTGACAACCGTTTTCACAACCATTCACAAAATGTGCACATGTTCAAGTGCTATGAACAAGCAAGGCGGAACGCTGTTGAGTACACCCAATTCCACGCGATGCTCCCACTCCCTTTTCCCTTCCTGGACCCCTCGCCTTCGTCGTCCCTTATTTGATGGCTAATAATTCCGAAATGTTTTTGTATTTACTTCTTAACACTACACACTATTAAACGCTCTCACCTCCTGTCGCAACCACATGGCATGCAATGTAGGACGCTACACCATGTATTTTTAATGGACGTGAAAGGCAGTATACATTTTTAATTGAGAAAATAGCTTGTGTCCCTTCTCAACGTTACGGAGGCATGAAAAGCATTCAGTGCTGGCCACTCCGCTGGCGCGCGCTCTTCAGGGCTATTCTCACACAGGATGGAAGCAAGGCCACCGCTAGCTCTATGAATGACACAAGCTTTTTTTGGACTGGGTTGGTGGCTCGCAGTGGACCCCATTTCCCCGCGCCCCCGCATATCACTGAAAAGCAATAGAAAGTCATGGCTGCTTACAGAAGGTGCTTTAATTGTAGCTGAAAAGTGTTTTCAAACAATACGGGACATCAAAAAATATAAGAATGCATACAAAACATGGCCATTGTGCGTAAAACTAATTAGCGTTTCGCTGTTTAATGGCAAAGCCTACATGCTGTTGACCTTTCCCTACTTTGTGTCTAAGATTGCGCCATAAAACAGAGGGAAGCACAAAGTGCCTCCAGGCTCAGGGGCTTTCCCCGTTAAGGAGATCAATTGGTGGCGAGACAATGCCACCTATGTGCAGCCGAGAGAGGGGCCTACGTAAGAGGCACTGTTTATTAAATGTCCATTAGCAGGAGGCCACCGAAAGCCATCCTGTGGAGCAGGCGAGCAGCTGCAGTCTGCAGCATGTGTTCTGGCCTTATGGATGGTGTTGTCATATTCTGGTAGCATGTCAGATATGGTGGACGCTGAGCTGAGGAATCCATGAGCCAGGTTTGCAACATGGCTCAGAGGTGAAGGAGTTCATTGTGAGGAGGCTTTGGTGTTTCTGGACCTTTCTGAGGCTGATTGAGCAGAGCTCTGTGCAAATGCAGCTTTCAAAATGGCGACATTGCAGAGGGACGCCTTTCCTCCCTTCCCATAATAACTTTGAGGTGTCTGCCACCGCAACTTTTTTCCTGCTGCACAGTCCCTGCACATCCGATCCCGTGTGGGTACCAATTTTATTTCCACGTTTTCTTGTGGGGAATCCCCCTTAAACCTTTCTCAAATGGGTTGAGCTTGCTCACAAAGTTCAATATGGGGCCACTTTCGAAAAATATTTCAAGGGGCATTTGTGGGTTCCGAGTCCATCCGATGATGGTTTAAATAACATGAACGATGTTAATGAGGAAAGTACTTTTAAAGGGTGCAGTAATACGTTGCCCCTTGGTAGAGAGTGCTTGTCCACACGGATACTGCACATCTAGCACAGAAAGCGCAGAAGCAATATCACTCTTCCACGCTGAGTGACTCCCTGGCACCCTGAACAGATCGCGTGTGGCAGTACCAGGGAATGTCCCAAACGTGCACACTGTGTGTGTTCAGGCAGTGTCTGGTCTGCACAGGGAAACAGCCCACCTCACAGTCATGCACAGGCAGGACATCTCAGATTATGATTTCAAAACAAGGCAGATGAAATACAAATAGCGTTCCATTAAGACTGAGTTTACTATGATAACAGTAAAAAGGTGGTATTCCAATGCCACATGCTTTTTAAAAAAAAATTATACTGAGGCCGATTAGCATAGGATATTAACTGGATATGATATATACACATTTTGTCTGTGGTAAATTATCCATATTTACCACATGAGGTCCATGTTTCTATCCCTTGTCAGAAAACAGGGCACGTCATATTTGCCTACCCATGAAGCTGTTGGGATTAGATGATGATGTGTTCTTCCTGTATCCCCTGCTCTGCTGCCAAGCAGATGGATTACAATAGCTAAAGTGGACTGATCTGAGTGCATAGATTGTGAGGTGGGGGTAGGATATGATATGATAGGTTATTTAGAATGGCTTATTACCCAGAGGTTTCTAAGCGCGAAGAGGGAATCTAACCTGTGTTTCTCTGTGTCATCTTGCTTCCAAGGCGAGTACGTTGCCCCTGTGCTATCCTCCCGAGACAAGTACACATGGCACCCGATATTTGACAATTATAGTGCTATAAGGACATATAAACACATGCAAATACGCACTCAGACACATGCAGGTTCTCTGTTGTGCTCCAGAAAAGCATTTACAATACGATAAAATGGCAATAAATGACTGCTTTAAACCAATAAGATCCACAGGCACCCAAGCCGTTTTTTTTTCTCCAGCTTTAGCAGCTTTGTAAAACATCATGGAAACAATTACATTATCTTGAAATAAAACATGATCTGTAAGCAAAATTTTTCTCCTGTAATGCAGAGGTTAATTCGCTCAGACGTGGCCTACCATTCCATGGAGATGCCTGTGAAAATGTGGCCTTAAGAAGCAGTGGCCCAAAGAAAGACCCTCTCCACGTCACAGAGCAGCTGATTGCTGTGGATTGGGAGCCCAGTTATCTTCTTTGACCACAGCAGAGTGCCAGCTATAGATATATAGAGCCGTATAGAGAAATATCAGCATCAATAGGAACAAGGCTGGCAAAAAGGTAATGCTGCTAGAGATGGAAAAACATATGGGCAATGGAAAAAACGAAGCTCCTAAAAGTAACATCTGGAAACCCTATCCAGCTTCCCAAGCTGCTTTACCTTCTACAACCAGTTCATCATTATACCAGATTAACAGGCCTAGATGTGCCCTTGAGGGCAGGGCAGAACCTGGATGCAGGCAGTGTGTGGCTGCTGCATGAGTGCAGCACAGCTAACAGAACTGTGTTCACCTCATGGTCTATGTCGGGGAGTTGTGAGTGCAAGCATAGGTGAGTGAGCACACATGGAAGTGTGAGTTAGGCTATGTTATTGGATTTATTAGGAGCACTGTTGCTATTTGCATGGTCTCTTGATGTTCTGGGATATGTAAGGGAACATGGTTGGCTTTCGTTAGTACTCACAGCATGAAACAGTGCAAGATTGCTTTGATGCTGTATTGATGCATGCAGGCTCTAGTATATTTGTATGTATTTTTTGTCAAGGATACTTGATGTATTTGTAT
The DNA here is from genome assembly GCF_040938575.1 of Ambystoma mexicanum. Lineage (NCBI taxonomy): Eukaryota > Metazoa > Chordata > Amphibia > Caudata > Ambystomatidae > Ambystoma > Ambystoma mexicanum. The sequence continues at coordinate 1,063,209,322 of NC_090923.1, read as the reverse complement.
CGAGAGCTGCATTTTATGCTTCGCTAGAGCGAGGTTGGTGGACTTATGCTGTGTTTTCTCTTGTTTTATACAGTGATGATATATGTGATTTAATACATACTGCTATTTAAATTTTGCGAAAAGTCGAGTTCTTTGACTCAAAAACAATAAATAAATAAAAAAGAAGGAAAGTCCCAAGGTGTCCCCTATCCCACCCAGATTTTATGGGTCTCCTACGCCCCTGCGTAAACTGTCCCACCCAGATTGTATGGGTCTCCTACGCCCCTGCGTAAAAAGCATGCTGTTTGGAGACGCCTTCGTGAAAGAGATGAGTCAGTTCGTAGGGACGTATTCTGCCCTGGAGAAGGCTCAATCCTCCATCAGGAGACTATTCCCCAGATGTGTTTTTGCCGGGACCGGACGCCAGAGGGGTTGGGCGTCCCGTCACTTCGCCTCTCACAGAAGACACCAGGGGCTGAGAACCCAGTACTGGTAAACACAACAACACAACTTCTTCCCAGAAAGAAGCCGTTTCCCAAGGAATAGAAGAGGGAGAGGAGCCTACAGGCAGCAGAGCGCGCCAGGCGGTGAGTACGATGACTGCACCCTGCAAAGTAGGGGGCAGAACAGTCTGGTTTTTGCAAGCATGGCGCGATTTATCCAACGGTGCTTGGGTGTTACAGGCAGTGTCAGGCACGCGCCTAGAGTTCATAGGTATCCCATCACAAGTATAAGAGCCAACCCCGATGTTCAAGTCGCAAAACGAAAGAGCGTGGCTCTTCAGCGAGTTGTACAACCTAGCAGTCAAGGGAGCGATAGAACGAGAAGTGCAGGACGGTCCAGGCTTCATCAGCAACATGTTCCTAGTCTACAGGGGGAGAAGGTCAGACCCGTTATAAATTTGAAGAGCCTGAACAAATGGGTAGTATACAGGCACTTCAAGATGGAAGGGATTCAGCTTCTTCGGGATCTTCTCAGGACAGGGGGTTGGCGTGTCCGTCTAGATCTCAAGGATGCCTACCTAACAATCCCTATTGCAGAACAGCATCGGAAATATCTTCGATTTCGGTGGGGCACAGAGGTGTGGAGGTTCACATGCCTCCCATTTGGGCTAGCATCCACCCCGTGGGCCTTCACCAAGGTCACGCGACCCGTAGCAGGAGCCATTCGAGAGAGAGGGATAAGAATAATAATATACCTAGACGATATACTGATTCTAGGTCAGAGCGCAGCACTGCTGCGGGACCAAGCAGTGTGGGTATGCAACCTAGTAACCTCCCTCGGCTTCATCATCAATTCAGAGAAGTCAGACCTCCACCCCGCCCAGCGGATAAAATTCCTAGGTTTCATGATAGACACGAAAAAAGCATCACTGGAGTTACCAGCTCAGAAAGTGCGAGCGATACGGAAATAACTAAGAGCAATGTTGGCGAAGAAGGTTATTTCCCTTCGCAATCTGGCTCGCATAGTGGGCCTCTTAGCGCCCTCGATTCAGGCAATATTTCCTGGCCCACTGCACTACAGAGCCCTGCAGAGGCTAAATATCAGACACCTCAGGGGAGGGTTAGGCTATCACCAGTTGGTTTCCCTAGACCAAGAAGCTGTGACAGTACTCCATTGGTGGTTGCAGAACATGGAGGCCTGGAACTGCAGAGCAATCTACGGAGATACCCCAGATTTAGTGATAGAGTCCGACGCTAGCAGGGCAGGCTGGGGGGCTCGGTGCAGAGATCTAGAAACAGGAGGGAAGTGGTCTCAGAAGGAACTCCGACTGCACATAAACTGTTTGGAACACTTAGCAGGCTCCTTCGCAATGAGAGCATTTACCAGAGACCAGGCGAACTGCTGTGTCCTTCTCAAGATGGACAACATTTCAGCAGTCCGATATATAAACAAGCTTGGGGGAACGTCTTCCAGGATGCTGACAGAATTAGCAAAGGATTTTTGGCATCCTTGCTTACACCAGCAGATATCAGTATCAGCAAAATATTTACCAGGGGCTCAGAATATAGTAGCGAACTGGAATTCACGATATCTGGTAGACTCCAGCGACTGGGGGCTGCACCCATCCATCTTTGACCGCCTTCGGTGACTATGGAGACCATTAGGCCTATATTTGTTTGCCACCAGGAACAATACTCAGCTGCCCAGGTTCTACAGCTGTAGGATAGACCCGGAAGCAGCAGAGACAGATGCGTTCCTGCATCAGTGGACAGGAGTCCTCCACTATGCATTCCCTCCATTTATCATGCTGACGAGAGTAGTAGCGAAAGGGAGGAGAGAGCAGGCAGAGCTAGTGCTCGTGGTACCAATGTGGAAGTCCCAGCCGTGGTTTCCAGTAGTGATGGAACTTTCTACGGATTTCCCGAGAGTGATTCCTCACAGGGAGGACATTCTTCAGGGTCCCGACAGTCAGTTCCACCCGCTCATAACAGAGGGGACACTTACCCTGCTATCTTGCAGGGTTTCAGGCAACGTTGAGAGCTGCCAGGCATTTTGCAGCTCGCTACAGATTGCATTAGAAACTCATGGGTGCCTTCCACCATGGTGCCGCTTGGGAACGATGGTCGTCGTACGGCACAAGCATCAGTGTTCATTCCATTTCAGCACCTTTAGTGCACATGCTGAATATTTTAGCTCAGAGGTTCGAAGAAGGCTGTGCCTACAGGACAATATGGGTGTAGAGGTCTTCCATATCAGCAGGGCATGACAAAGTAGAGGGACACCCAATAGGAGAGCATCCCGCCGTGGTACGGCTTCTGAAAGGTGTGAAAATGAGGAAACCACCCGAGCCCAAATACTCGGTTCTCTGCAACGTGCGTAGAGTTTTTCAGTTATTCTCAGCTTGGCCAGAGAGCAAAGACCTCTCACGATCGCTGTTGTCAGGAAAGCCTGCCATGCTTTTATGCCTCATAGCGTGTAGGAGAGTTTTGGATGTGAAAGCCCTGGAGTTAGACAGGAAGATTTTCTACCCAGATGGGGTAGCCTTCAATGTGGCGAATAGAACAAAATCAATCTACAATTATTTTGTATACTTACTTTCCGGATAATGCTAAATTGCGCGTAGTGCAATGTATCAAAGCACCACAGCAGTGGTGAGGCCTAGGGGAGTGACTCAGCTGGTAATCGCGCGAAGAAAGCCTTTTCATGCAGTAGCGACAGCCACCATAGCGATATGGGTTAGAGAGATAATGCAGTGGGCAGGAGTAGATGTGTCCCAGTTTTGCGTGCATTCAGCGAGAGGCGCAATGGCATCCAGCGCATTTGCGGCAGGCGTTTCTTTAGAGGACATCATTAATTCAGCCAACTGGTCTAATGAACGTACTTTTAAGACTTTCTATTTCAAGCCTGTCTCTCAGATAGCTAATAGAGTAATTAATAGCTTTGAACAAGCATAATGTTCGCCTCCGTCTTGTCATAGAATGAAGATTATCCAGGCTTACAGCTCAGGCAGTCTTGATTCTATTGAAGACAAGGAGGCAAGCATTATATCCCACCCTCGTGGGTCATGACAATATCATGGACTGTTTAATGAAGATGTGTTGAGGAAAGACCCACCCTTATGATCACGTCTCCATTCTTTACAGGGGAAGACCAGAAGGCGACCTGAGAGCGAGCATGCATTCATGACGCTACGCCATCTCAAAGCCAAGGTTCTGGCAAGGATAAGCGGTTACAGTTTTTATTCAGTTGGTTCAGGTTGACTTTTGGAGTTAGTACGGACAAAGGTTAGCTGCCAAAATAAAGAGGAATTGGGAGTCATCTAGGGTCCTCTTATAGATAGGGGCTAGCCCTGATTGGGCAAGGAGTGTGGTGCAGGACTACATGGACTCAGAGGATTGTGGCCATTTGTAGTCCAGAGACATTTTTACTAGGTTTTCAAAACTGTGCTACCCCTATGTTTGTTTTAGACTTCCAGGAGAGCTGGAAGGAAACAAAAAAGGGTTACCAAGTTTTTAAAAAACAAAAAAAGAAGGTTAAACAGAAGTTTACGTTGAATTGCTGTTGGAGCAGTAATAAAAGAAGTAAAGCATAATGCTCGCCTCCTTGTCTTTAATAGAATCAAGACTGCCTGAGCTGTAAGCCTGGACAATCTTCATTAGTGGCCTGATTAGGTCCCAATGTTCTTCGTTTATGTTAGGATACATTGCTGATCTTTTAACAAAACAATGGTCATATCATATACGACCAGTCCAGAATATCATTAAGTCCCTGTGTGTGTGACAAGAGATTGTATTCTTCATGTATAACTCATTTTCTTTCAATGGATCCTCCTCTATTATCTTGTTTGACATGTTCTTACACTAACCATCTCAATTCATCAGCTGTGTGCTGTGCATCAATGGAATATGCTACAAGTGGTGTTATTTTTGATTCTCGACCTGTGCTCGATGATTCTAAGTTAGAGAGGTCTTTGAGTTTTGCCTAAATAACATCTCTCGCAGGGGCAAAGAATAATGTAAATAACATTCTGGGATTTGCAGTGTGAGTGTCCCTTAAGGGGACAAATGTTATCTGCTTCTGCAAATTCACTGATTTTCATTGTGTTTTTGCAAACTGCACAATTCCCGCAGGCAACATGCCCTTTGATGGGTTCAAGACCTAGTTGGCTCTGTATATCAGTAAGTGCTTTGTCTTCTAGTCGCAATGCAATGCATACCATTTTTAAATGGTTGAAATGTTGACAGCCTTTCTAAATTTGCAAAATTAGATTGCGGATCATGTTACTGTATCGGCAGAACGTGGTCGCATATATTAGTCTATTTTGGGTCAGTTTGTCCAAGTCCTGGAACAGGCTCTCTCTGTCATAATAGCGTGCTCTTTTCAATTATCTTTTTTGCAAGTCTCTAGGATATCCTCTTTTTGTCAGTCTCTTAGTGATGATATCAGCTTCTAAGTAGAAGTCAGTCAATGTTGTACAATTTGGTCTAGATATCAGGTACTGACTGAAGGGAATGTTTTTGCTTAAGCTAGTCGGATAGTGGCTTTCAAAAGGCGAGATGGTTTTCCAGTTAGTGGATTTCTGGAATAGCGTGACTGCCAAATGTCCTAGGTCATCTTTAATTAGCAGATGTGAAAAGGCAATTTCTTTTGGGCTGTAAGATGCAGTGAATTTCAGATTGTCGTCCAGAGTTCAGCCATGTCAAAAATGACACACAAGTTGTGTAATGCCACCTCTCCAAATAATCAGAATGAGTTTGTATTCCTTGGCAGATGAGCGTCCTGATTGCCAGTCCCCAGCGAGCAACGTTTCGCCCACTGGATTTTCACAGCCACCTCTCTCTCTGGTGGGTTGCATGCTCTCCATTCAGCAGTCCTGAAAAAGAAGAAAGAAAGTTCTGGCCAGCATCGCAGAAGGTTGATATGGGTTGATTGCAAGTGGTAAACTGCAATTGTAACCAGGCACATGTGGAAGGGACAAAGACTGGGGCCCTCCACCACTTCCTCATCCTGCCTCTAGGGAAGGACAGGTTCTGGCAAACACCCTAGAAAGCATCCTGCCCCAGGTTGAGAAGGGTCCCCATCCCTCTTGCCAGGGTCAAGTTGCTGCCTCTGCAACACACACTCGACCCTTTTTCTGAAGCCACCATCTTCCCCTGGGCAGATAGCTACCTGTGGGTACCAGGAGAGAAGACTATAGGGCTCATTACGGGGTTCCGCGCAAAGCCCGCCAGTAGGCTGCAGGTTACCGGCAACCCCGTAACACTGTTACCACCGCCGGTGCCACTGGGATATCACAAGCAGCGGTGGTAACGATAAATCCCCATTTCCATGGAGTCGCATAGGACTCCATGGAAATGGGGTCACAGAAGCACCAGCACTGTTGCTAGAGGTGTCCGTGATCCAATGCCAACCATGCCGGTAGGGGCCTGAAAACCCGACAGGTCAGGCCTGCAGGGGGATACGTGGCCCATACTGGCATTGTTGTAGTATGGCGGCCCGGAAACAGGGCCGTACGTTGCTACCAGCACCCTTATTTCTGGACCGCCACACTTATAATGAGGGGTGCCCAGACATTTCATCGACAACAATTGGTCGACGGGACATTTGGTCGACGTAATTTCGTCGAAAACCAAATGGTTGATTTTTTAAAATAATTTATATATTTATTTTTAAGGTTGGATTTTAGGGAAAAAAGGGTTATTTAGTAAAAAAAGGCGGTTTGGAGGGGGGACCCCCCCCAACAAAAAAACAAAAAAAAGGGTAAAAATAAAAAAAAAATAAAAAAAAATCGACCATTAGGTTTTCGACGAAATTGGTTCGACCTTTTGTCCAGTCGACCAATTTTTTTCGATGAATTGTCTGGTAACCATAATGAGGTCCTATGTTTGATTATTTCGAACCTGCCGTACCTATGTTTTACTGTGAACGAGCATGGTTGGAGGACTAGGAACCATTTTAGGACATGTGGATTTGTGTCCTTGTTTCATGCCATACATACCTTAGTGGCATGATCCGTTATAACGTAGGCCCATTTTACAGCCAGGCATTTTAATTCCACGGTCCGATAGTTGTTTGATGAGCTTGCATCTAATATATAGGATGGGTTTCTCTTCCTATCTTGGATATGATATAAAACTACCTCTAGCCATACCGATGAGGCATTAGTTTGGACGAGAATTCCCATGAAAAGTCGGGCATGGCCAATACCAAGCTTTTGCAAAGTCGGGTCTTTAAATTGTCAAAAGCATTTGTGTCTCTTGGTCTCAGCCTACATGACTAGGATCGTTTGTCAGTTTGTCCACTGGAAGCGCTGCTACTAAAAGAAGATGCAGGTGAACCAGTATCCCACCTGCCCAGAAAAGGCTGGATATCCTTTTTGGTTTGCGGCTATGGGGCACTCTGAGCAGCCTCTCCCTTCATGTGAAAGAGCAGCACCAATCCATTCCTAACCTGGAATGCAAGATAGTTCAAGGATGACTAGGCCAGATGGTGTTTTACTGGGTTGGCAGAGAAGTGGGCCCTTCTCAGTTGGTCACAGACTGCTGCCAGGTGTCTTAAATGATCCTCCCAAGTCTTGATATACAGAACCATATCATTTAGGTAAGTCCCAATGAAAGTCTGGCAGGGGCCAGGATTCAGTCCATGGAGGCCAAACGGTACAACTGTAAAGTGAAAAATGACTTCTGGTGTTGAAAACCTTCATCAAGGGGGGCCTGCTAATAACCCTTTGTGAGGTCCAACTTTGAAATGTACTTTGCGTCCCCTCGGGTTTCGACAAGTTTGTCTATATGGGGCATGAGGTAGGCATCGAACTTTGATATTTCATTTAATCTTCGAATCAATGCAAAAGCACCAGCTGTGGTCACATTCTGGTACCAATACAATAAGAGAAGACCACTCACTGTATGATTTTTCGATTACTCCAAGGACAACATTTTCTTCAGCTCTTCTAAGCGGTGTTTGGATTTTGTGAACCAACCCAGTACTCTTCCTGCCCTTGAGGAGAATGTGTCAGGATGTCTCTACAGCTGTGGGTTGCTGTTTTTTCACCATGCTTTTAACTTTCTGATGTGATATAGCTTGGGTGGTTTCCTTCTATCAGCCCGTTGGACTTTATATTAGGGAGTAGAAACATAACGTTGTCCCCTACTTAAAATGTGCATAGCTTGTCTTCTCTATTGTAGGCATTCTGTTGGAAGGCATGGGATGTTTGAGGATAATTTCTTACCAGGATTTGTACTTATTCCATGAATCCCAGGGATTTATGACCATAGGGTGATCGATGATCTGTCAATTCTCGGTCCTTCCCACTCTTCACTCATGATATTGAGTATATCCTGTGGGATTTGGCCATACCCCAACTTGAAAGGGGAAAATCCTGTGGATTTGGTTATCTTCCTTAAAACAAAAAGAGCTCATGAGAACAAAATATCCTAGTTCTTTCCGTCATTGGTTTGCAGTTCTCCCAGGATGCACTTCAGTGCTTGGTTAAACCGTTCAATCAGCCTGTTGATCTAAGGATGATATACCAACATCCTAAGGGTCTTGATCCTCATGACGTCTTTCACATCCCCCATCAACATGGATATGAAACGGTTGCCCTGGTCTGTGAATATTTCCAAAGGGAAACAGACTCTGATGAAGCATGGAATGAGCATGATGAGAATAGCTTTAGTGCTATTGCTCTTTTAGGGGAAAGACACCAGATATCTGGTTGTGTAATCTTGGTTTACGAGGATGTCCCTACCCTGCATGTTTGCATAGGCCCCACTATATCCATGCTGATGCAGAAGAATGGAATCTCTATGATAGGCAGTGGTCGGAGGGGGCTCTGGGTTCGTCATCCAGCAAAGTCTTCTGGCAGATTAAGAAGACAACTCAGAACTGTTTGCTCCAAGCATACAAGCCAGGCCAATACAATTAGCTGAGTACGTTGTAGAGTTTTTTCTAGACTCTGATGTCTAGCTGCCAGATTGGAGTGAGCTTACTCCATTACTGCCTTCCATAATGGCTCAGGGACCGAGAGCTGGCAATAATTGGTCCCTTTCCCACTTTGGTTTACATCCACTCGGTCCCTGTTGATTATGTGGTGGGTCTTCAGAGGACGTGAAGTGACTGATGTGGGGCCTAAGTCTCCTAGGGGATGGGAGTCTTCCCTCTGGGCCTGTGCCATTTCCACACACCCAGATTTGGCCATCACAGTTTCTTCAAGAGCTTCCACTTCCTCAATCTATGGAACTAATATCTTTTCATACACCAGTTGGGCTGTAGTGTCTGTTCGAGTTTTATGACAGGAGAGATTTCACAGGTTGAAGAGGACTGCCGTCACTTCCCCTCTGTAATCCCCATCAATGACTCTGGCTCCCACATCCAGGGAATTTTGTTATGGGTCAGTCCTGATTTGGGGCAATCTGCCCATATGTCCCTTCTGGGACCTCCACCACAGACCAACCCTGCCGCAGGGTGGAAATACCACCTCCTCATCTCCATATAGGTCACTACTTCCGTTCCTCAGGGTTGCTCTTGTACGGACTCGGGCATACTAGTCTCAGTATCTCCTTTGGTTGTGGGTGCAGATGAGTATCCTGATTTCCAGTCTGCAACAAGCAATGCTCTGTCCATGTGATGGTCTCTGCCACTCTTCTTGCTGGTGTGTTACATGTTCCATCATTCACTGCAAGGATTTCTGGATTCGGCAGACCAGAAAAGTATGAGAGAAAACACTGCTCAGTGCGGAGAAGGTTGGCATGGGCTAAATGCAGGTGGTACTCCAATTGTAATCAGGCACATGTGGAGGGGACAGAGACTGGAGACATCCCAACTACCTTCCCATCTGGGGCAGGGTTGGCTTTGGCAAACACCCTGGTATGTACCCTGCCCCAGGTTAAGAGGGGTGCCCAAAACTCCCTGACCGGGTCAGATCACTGGCCCTGTCACATAAGACAGAGGTGATGGGAGGTGATCGATAAAAGTTCCTTAACAATTTGTGGTTCAAGTTGCAATGGGGCTAATTGGCGTGCAGAATGGGGTGGCAGAGCAAAGGATTGGCAGAAGTTCCGACGGGAGAGGAGTGAAAAGTTCAATAGAGAGGAGAGTGTGGGGAATATGGGAGGAGGGGAGGATGAGGAAGGGGGTTGGAGAGATAGAAGGATGGCCAAGGTGCCCCATGTTTTGGGGATTTTAGTGAAGAAGTATGATGCACAGTTTTTGGATGAGGGAAATTATCAAACCAAGCGGTTCTTAGTTGAGGCAAGCATGGGCTGCAGTGCATGGATATTTAGCGAGGGTGCAAACAAGATTAGTGTAAAATTAGTATTTGGATACTGTGACGAATCCCTCAATATCGTCACTTCGCCCTGGGAGGGGGACCCTTCCCATGGGGTCAGGGAGGTGAGGTTGCAACAATTATAGTCCCCCTGTGTATGGTACTCAGTGGGAGGATACCATGGATGGGGACTCCCAACATGGGAGAAGTGAGGACTGTCGAGGGAGAACGCAGTATCCATACCATCATGCCAGACATGTTTCACCTAACCATACAAATAGGGCTCAGCCACCCCCATCCTCTCTGATTTCTCTTTCTTCTACTAATTTACTTATACATAGCCATTATGTATATCAGGCAGATAATACTATGATGAAGACAGTGAATATGGAGGACTCCAAAAGTACGGCCACGAGGCAATGAAGAGCCCTACGCGTAACCGATACAAACATACTACTGGAAGCTAAAAAGACAATCTGACATAAAAACTGAAGACAAACTCTCCCGAGGTCAGTCCTGCCCCGGAGCAGCTTCATGCTGTAGAGTGGAGCAACACGGAGAGGATGCACTGTGAACTCGAACGCCTGGAGCAAGAAGGCAGGGACCAAGAAAGCAGAGAACACCCACGACCTACCTGGTTGTTGGGAAACCCGGCATCTGGTGGCAGAAGCTCAGCAGTGTGGTCCAGGCGATACCCGATGTGTGGTAAGAAACCAGGGTGTTGGAGCTGCCAAAAGCCAAAGGGAGACCGTGAGAGCCCAGGGGAAGCCGCAGAAGCTTACTAGTGTTGCAGAGAACCCTTGCAGACCAAGTGCAAAGGTATGCAGAGGTTGACCGGGAAGGAACAAGGAGACCCCAGAGGCTGTGGTTGGTAGGAAGTACAGAGCCTTTTCCCTTATCCCAGTGCAACTGAAGAGAGAGACCAGTTGAGAATGCATGGGGTAAAGAGCACCCCAAAGAGACTCAAAGTGAGGCCTGGCAGGATAGTGAACTGGGCCTTGTTAAGAAACATTACAAAGCTAGAAGAGGGGTCAGGAACCCGAACATTGAGAAACCAAGAGAGTTATACATACAAGATAATGCCTAGCAGGTTAGTGACCTGGGCTTAAGAAAATCCATCTTACAGAGCTCAGAAAGGGGTCCAACGGCAAGTGATGTCCAGGATGAAGGGATCCTTTGGCACAAATCACAAGAAGTCCAGGGGGGGGGAGAGAGCCATTGGCACAAGTCACGAAAAAGCCCAAGGGTAGAAGAGATCCATTTGGCACAAGTTACGAGAAGACCAGAGGAAGAGAGATATATTCTGTGGCAGAAGATAGAACTTTGACAAATAAAGCTATTGGAAAAGAGAGCCTGAGAAAGGCTTGGGGAAGGGGGACACCTTCCCAATATTGTTTTGGAACTTGGAACTTTGTTGAGAAGGTCTTCAGAGAGAAATACCTCCTCCCTGATCACGGGGAACAACACATTAAAGCCTAGTGATGGCTGGCAGAAGAAGAATATTCCCCCACCATTTATGAACTGCATGAAACATTCTGATGGATGGAGTCATCCTGCTACAAGCAGGGTACAATCTATTTATAGGTTCTGTTGAAGTGTAATGGACGAAAATAGGTTTAGGACATAGGACAGTGTACTATTTACTTTTAACCGTCATTCTGACGTTATCCTTAGTTTTGTTTGAGGCAGGGAAACCCCTCTTAGTTATAGGGACCGGTAGGGTACTTTTCCTTATTTTTAGTTCAATAAAAGATTATGCCAGCAAGCATGCCACTTTTGTGTCCTGCGTCTACGTCTGCACCCTTACAATACACCAAGAGCTATGGTGATGGCCAGTAGCCCTTGTATGCAGTCAGGAGAATTGGGTTCTGTATTTCGCCAACGACGTAAACAGTGCCTCATTGTTGGCCTTAGCAGCAAGATGGCTTGGGCGATCCAGTGTTGAGGAGGAGGTGGTGAACAGTGGGCAGAGTAGTTATTATTCAAGTGAGTAGACAATGCAGATCTGAATTCATGAACATGACGGAAGATCGGAATATGAGATTGAGAGAGTAGCGTCGAGAGTGGTTTGGAAGGTTACTAGTGGAGTTGTCAGGGAGAGTGGAGTCACGTTGGGGCTGTTGGGCCGTAGTCATATGGGAGAGCTTGAGATCATGCCTTGTGATGGCAAGGACATCAGCTGGGAGTGATATGATTAAGAGGTCTAGATCAGAGAAGAAGAGGCTGAAGGTGCCCGGTGGGCAGCCGATCAGGAGGATAGTAAGACGGGTGGAAGCGGGGAGTTGGACCAAGATATGCTCAGAGGAGGACCAAATGAAATCAGTTTGGAGAGGGGGGCTTTCATGGTGTGTCCTTGCTGATCATGAGACGGACCCCACTGCCTTTTTTGGAGGGATGAGGTGAGTGAGAGAAACAAGCAAAGTCCTCCAACTCCTGATGCAGGTAATTGACTTCTAAGTGAAAATGGGTGACTCATGACAGTGCCAAGGGCATAAAATGCTAGGTCGCCTACTTGGAATCAGGCATTCCTGTCATTGTGATGGCCTGATTCCACCATGTAAAACTCTTCTGATCCCTGGTGTGCGTTGCTCTTCCCTGACACATCTGGTCATTGTGATCCTTGCTGCCTTAACTGTGTAACTGCTGTCAAGGTAAGAGGGGGTTCACAGTCTGCAGCAGTGAGTGTGTATAGGGCATTTCTCTCATTGACTGTCAGTTGTCCCATGGGGGACACTGCACTTCTACCTAAAGAGTGGGTGATTGTTGCACCTACATAGAAGGAGCGAATGGGGAAGCTGCTCTGGGTGACCCGCCATCTACAAACGTCCGGTTTGGCATCACATAGAGGTTGTGGTCTCCCTGGGCCCCAGGGTCCCGTCCTATCCACTTCCCAAACTCAAATCTGGCACTTTGCTGCAGTTTGAAAGCAGATGTAAGTCGAGTGACTAGGTCAGTAGTTAAAACATGATACCACATGGCCATCAAGTTCCACCTGACCTAATTCTTATCCCTTGCCGCCTCCATACCTTGTAACCTAAATCTTATCCTAGCCCCGAGAGGGACTTCCTTTGATGAGTAGGAACTGGGAGGTTGTAACAAAGTGGGTGACATGTTTTTTTAGGGTGATATAAAGTCCTTCCAAAGATTTAAGAAAGAATCCAGTCTTACTGAGGGGGGCAGGATAACTTAGCTCCAACCTAGCCACATGGTTTTGCAGCCTCAAAATAACTCTGCAGGCCTGTGAGAAACCGACAATATTTCGAAGAAATGGTGTTAAGGCCGCTCACCCCTGATAACATCTAAATGTGTGGTCATTAAGGACTGGGGTTTATGCACACTGGAGATATGCATTTCACTGGGGCAAGACTTTGGACCGAATGCTACGAAAGGCAAATAGTCTTAACATTGGGAAGACCTGTATAAAGTTACTAAGTCAACACATCTATAAGAGGCATGGAGGAAAGTAGTACTTGACTGGTGCCTAATTCATGTAAAGCTTCACAGAATGTAGCAGAACGTCACAGACATGTATTAGAGAAACTGTGGTTTGAGGAGTTTCCCTGCATGCGTGGTGGTTGTGTCAAAGATTTATTGGATATTGAAAGGAGGCCCTGAGTAATACATAATGTATAACGAGCTTGCCCATTCCTGGAGACACAGAGGTGGTCATTGTTGGGCTTGGAGATGGGAACATGTCTTGATGTCACACAGCGACTACAGAATGGAAACCGTGTTTACCTTTATGTCGATGCTGGTAATTGTAGCATAGTGGAGGAAAACAGAAGAAGCTGTATCCGGGATTTGAATTTAGAGGGTGTGTGAATTGATGGCAGTAAAAACTATTATTTTTGATGACTGCCTCATTCTTTCAAAACTAAAAGCCGATTTTAGGATGTCTCCCCTCCTAGCACAATTTATTGAGTTGGCGACAGAGATTGTGTACAGTAAATATACTTGGAGGTAGTGCTCAATATAGGTGGACTCACATCTGCAGTAGGGAATCTGTTGGTTTGTGAAGGGTGGTGGCTAGGGCCAGAGGGGCAAGGTTTCAATTGGCCATTCAGTTTTTAGGTCTGTTAGAGAAAACAGTAGCTCTCTGCAAGAGTTCTTGAAGATACCTAGTAGAGGAGCCTGGGGCAGTCCCCTCTCTCTGCATGCCACACCCTGACCCTGCCTTCAAGCCAGATGCTTGCAGGCAAGGCTGTAACAAGGTGTGGTGAGGCCTGGGGCAAACAATGTGGTGAGGCCCCCTTGTGATTGTTGGCCTTCGGCCAGTGGCGGCACCACACACAGAAGGCGGGAGAAATCTCCCCTTGAGTTTGTGTGTGGAGGAACCTGAATATGGTTTATTACATCTGCAAATCAACTAAAGCGAAGCTATGTTTCTCTTCTAAAGAAATGTTTATTCCAGACTAAGTTTTGCATCACATGCATAAATCTATATAGAATGGCATGACGGGGTATGGTGCGCGACGCCAGCCTTAAATTGCGCCCTGCCCCTGCGTGCATGTTAAAACACAGATCATACACAGTGGCAGCTAGATGACGTTCAGTGGCTGCTGGTGACGTTTTTAACTGGAGGTGCTTAAATGTGCCAATTAAGTGGAATCGACGGAGCATAGTGAGGGACCCCATTCCCAACAAGGGGTGCTTGGGTGGTCTTCACGCCTGAGAAAGGTTTGGAAACAATGGGTTTAACATGCTGCATTTTACAGCCCTTTCTTTGACATATTGGGTAAAAAGGCATACAGTTGGTGTGCGCTTGGTTTTGTATGGTAGCACATAAAAACAACAATAGATGCAAGTGGCCCCCTGCGGCCCTATGAGCACTGTGGCTCTCACTGGAGTGTAACATTATGGTGGCAACTATCAGTGCCACGGCAGCTTTTACAGCACTAAGTGCCAAGGACGAGTATGCTCGTTCTTTTTGCATAGACTTACATAATAGCCTGGCACTTAAGGGGTACTGTGCTGGTAGATTTCAATCATGCTACACTTTCCCCCTGAAATATTACCAGAAGTTGAGATAAAAATGTGAAATATGACCTTTCCAAATGGCATAAAATGCTCAGAGCAAATGAGCTTTTACCTTTTACCTTTTCAGAAAAAGAATCCTCAATAACGCAAAAGTAACGTGAAAGTGTAACTTGGCTGGCAGAGTGTAAGAGACATGCACGTTTTAAACCCAATAATCTGTACTGAAAAAGTCCCTACAGGGCAATTTCATTTGTGTCGTCATGTGGTCTAGTGCTGCGCATGTGTCGGCGAAACCGGATGACTTTGCTAAAAATCTTGACACTGGAATTTAAACACATGAACCCATTTTATTTTTACCTCCTGGCCTTGAACAGCTCTGGGACGGCATCCTCCTGCTGAAAAACGTGTGACCTGTGTGGCAGCATCGTAGTACCCAGGCCCTCTCCTTCCCGTTAGGGGACGGTTAGCTCCCCAGATACTGTTTGCAGCCGACAATGCGGTCCAGTGAATTCACTGGTGAGCCCCTTTTCTGTATCTGACTGAGCCCATTCGTCCATTCCCTTGCAAATGCCAACGGTGAGTCCAGGCACTCACTTCTGTGCGAGGTACTTTCCAGGCCGGTTCGTCAGCTGCTTCTCTGGTTTCTCCTGATCGTCGTGACACAGCAACAGGGTCCCTCCATATGAAGACACAGGCTGCAGCTGTGAATCTGGCAGGTACCCGATGGACAACTAGCTGCGGAAGTGTAGGCCCTGCGAGGGGCATCCATACCTCGAAAATGCCACAGTCCTTTCCGCCTGCATTGTAACAGAAATAAGTAGCCCCTTCTTCTTCTTCTTAATTATCGGATGCGTGGGCGGACCCACGCAGGCGCTTCCCCATCCTAAATGATGATGTGCACCAGACCCACCAATCAATATTTAGCTCACATAAACTCACAACTCCTCCCACCGCCCCGTCTGCCTCACAAAATCCAACATCACACTGCTCCTCCTCCTGCCTCTCACCCCGCCTCCTCCCAGCAAAGCCCTCCCACTCAGCTCAGCCACACCCAGCGCAGTCAACCGAACCCTCATCAATTCTCTCTCTTCAACATGTCTCTCACACCTAAGCAGAAAATGTCCCACAGTCTCAGGCACCCCACACACCGCACAGTCCCTCGACTCACGTTTTCCCACTCGAAACAGACAGTCATTCAGCCCCACATGCCCTATCCTCAATCGATTCAGCATCACCTCCTCCCCCCTCCTCCATTCCAGACTCCCCGCATCCACCTTCACCGACACTTTCCCATGAACACCAAACATCCACCTGCCCTTCACCCCACTCACCCACCTCTCCTGCCACTCATCCATGACCCGTCTCACCATCACAGCCTTCCCCTCATCCACACTCAAAGGCAACCTCACATCAACCGCTCCCCTCCTCATACCCTCACCCGCCGCCAGATCCGCCCCTTGGACTAGTGTCAGCCCAAGAGGCAACTGCTGATTGGACACCTGGGAAAAGTCTGTTTAATCTCTCACCACCCACCTGTTAGGTAACACCAATAGGAGACAACATGGCTGTCTGTGAGTAGTGCCCCTCTGTGGTGGCACTTAAACTGCTGTGTGGTGTCCCCAAAAACGATGAAACGGGTGCTTTCTTGATATGTTAAGCAGAGAGGTCTGCATCCTAGAAATCTAAACAAAAGGTTTTTGTTGTTGTTGCATAACGCAGGTTGGCACTAATGAGGGCTTTGAAGTAACAAAGCCAAGCTATGGCAAAAGCCAAATCTGTTCTTCACAGCCCCTCCACCATTGTCCCCCCCCTCATTACGTCCCCCCACCCCCCAAGTCGGTTTCTTTGATGTATTATCTTTAATTATTGAGCTCTGGCAGACACATGTGAATTGGAGAGTGCTAATGGCCCCTTTTCCTGACAAGTCACAGCTCACTGGGAAGGGGGCATGAGGATTGCAACCCCTCATTCTGCCTATTCACAGTAAATGGCTCCCCCACATTAAGCCTGGAACAGTGTAATGTATGCACATTTTATCCAGAAGGTGCTTGTGTAAAACATTTCGGTGATGTCAAGACTAGTAGGGCAATGCATAGAGATGTCTGGTTGTTTTGTGCAGGTAAGACATTATCAAGCATAAGGGTGCTGTAAATAATTGCGGACTCCTTGATTTCGAGAATAAGGGGTGTTGAAAATGAATGTTGAAAACAAGGAAATGGGGTGTTTAAAAAAAAATAGAGACGAGTATGGGTACAACTTTAAACTGAGACTGCCACCACTGGGGTAGTGACAAGTTAGGCTTTCCTCCCAAGCTATGCAATCAGAGATCTGAGACAACGGACTAAGGACCCAAATCACGGACTATCCAGGATAAATATGTCCCCTCCCAAGCACGGGGCCTTATGCATTTTGCCCGCTCTGCACCGCCCTCGTGACTGCCCTGCTTGTAAGTATGTGAGAAGGAGGACACGTACAGCGGGATCGCCTGTGACGCGAGGAGACAGACGCTCGGTGGGGCCCACCGGCAAGGAGGACTCCAGCTGGCGGAATAAGACCTCGTCGCCAGTTGTTACCCGGGTTGGGCCTGGGTAATCGTGAAAATAAAGGACGCTCATCCGGAGGGAATGCAAACAACCTTCTTTATTCACTTCGTATTATCAACTGGCGCAAAAGGCGCCGGAACACCTCCCTCAACCCACAACGTCATTTGTCACCACCCAATGGGCGGCAACGCCTCTCTTAAAGAGACGGTGGCGGATAACAAATGCAACCTCTGCTGAAGACAGCTGGGGACTGGGTGGTAGTTCCGGTGTGAGGTGCACACCTTGGACAGCCCACGAGAAGGAAAAGACAAGGGAGGCTAAAGGCAGAGTTCTCATAGGCTGCAGGTGCAGGCATGCTGCCGAAGAGGGATGGCTAGGGTTTACAGTGTCCATCAGTTTCTCTGTGTCTGAACCAACATTCCTAGTGCAAATGGTAATAACCCATTTATGCCTGAATAGCCATTCTGCTAGACTGCCTTCCCCATGATTGTACAAGCCATAAACACGTTTTGAGGTGACCATTACTGTGCTGTAAGGTGAACAGAGGTGGGAATCAGAGTGTGAACCCACCTGATAAGAAGAAAACAAATGATTATGTAGTTCTGGACTCCATAGGACTTCACCAGGATGATGTATGCCTAACTTACTGAAATTACTACATTGAACAGAATTACAGCAGAAATGGTACCTTCTTGGACACCTGCACTGCTGTTTCATTATACTGCCTGTTAATGTTTGCACAAGGCTTGAAAACTTTTGGAGGAGAACATCATTGAACTATCAGGTGTATAGCGCTGGGAACCAGAGTGCACCACTCTTGCCCCCATAAGAAAAAACATTGTTCTGAAGCCCCAGACTCTGGTGGAGTCTGCACACGGTTTTTCATGCCTGAATTAGGATTGCCAGACTGCTGAGTTCTCGCATACACCCACTGTGGAATTCCTAGCACAGATGGTACTAGCCATGTATGCCAGGATTGCCTTTCTGAAATACTAACTCCCTGATGATTGCACAAGGCATAAACATTTTTGGAGAAGAACATCGCTGGAGTGTGTTGTGTGAACAGAGAAGGGGACCAGAGTGTGCTCCTCACCCCCAGGAAAAACATATTTATGATGTCTGTGCCCGTTATATAAGCCAGTAGTTCCACTGCAAAATATGTTCATGATGTTACCCACAATATATGCCACTGCTGTCAATGCGAAAACATGCTCCTGATGCTTCAATCTGCAATATATGCCATCAATGATCACCTGTTAAATGATTCCATACTGCATGTGCCCAAACATATGCCAACATTGCCCCTAAACAACCCTGTCAGGGTGCCCACAATATATTCCAGCACTGCCACTGTGAAGCACATATTCTGGTCCATGTTACATGCCAGCATAGCCCTGTAAAACGAATTTATCAACATGACTGTGCCTAGATAAATGGCAGAATTGTCACTGTTAAACATTTTTATGATGGTACCCTCCGTAATGCTACTGTAAACACAGGTTCATGATGTCTGTGTCTATAATGTTTTTCGGCATTGCCCTAAAGAAATCTTTTCATTTCATGTGTTGAAAAGCACATAATCTTAGCCAAATGAAAACTATTTCATAGTGATATGATGGAGTTCACAATATATGCCAGCATTCCACTATAAAGAACTTTCATGGCGTCAGGACACACATCCTGCAGCTGACACCCACACACTCACTCGCACAATCACTTGTACCCACTCACTAGCATGCAGTCATTCAAACTCTTCCTTGCCCCAATTCTTCACAAAAGAAATAATTCCACAGTACAAAAGAAACATAGATTTCCTACCTCATCCACAAGGGAGGAAGCGCCTTCCCATACATCATCTTACTGAATAAATGCAGCCCCCTCCCCTCGTTGTACCTATTTTTCTTGTCCCGGGCAGGCAGGCAGGCTTCCACAGTATGCTCTATATCGATGCACCTGTGGCCTTGACCCCCAGGGCAGAGCCTCAACTCAATGGCAGGACTCGGGGTTAGATACCACCATTGAGTGTGCAGCACAATACGGCACTGCTCCCTACTCCTGACGTGACCTGGAAGCAAAAGAAACATTGAGGCACGGGATGAATTTCTGAAGAATACAAAGTGTGGCTGGAGGGGAAGGACCCATGTACACACAGTGATCCAGCACTGCTCTGGTCAGGAGCCATGTCCATGCACACCCAATATCTAAGCACCGGACACATTCCCGAACCAGGCACAGGGGGACCCTTTTGCGGTGCCGCTCTCAACGCAGGATGGGGTTAGGTCACCTGCTCCAGACCCACGCTTGGTGGCTGGAGGGGAGGTCTCTCACGAGTATCACCACAAGAAGCATAGTCGGGCCTCTCCTGTCACCCGACCTCCTCTGGCTCCCTCTACCATCAATATGTCAGTGGAAGAGCCACATGGGCTTGTTGTGTCTGTGGTTCTGGAGGTCATTGAGGCAAGGCTTCCCCTTCTGCCAGGCCCCCAGGGGACTCCAGTGCCACCACTGTCTGATGCTCTGGCAGATCCTTACTCCAGACTAAAGGGGCTCAGTACACCCTTTAGTGGTTTGATACTGAGTTTCCAGACCACCTATAGATTGACTCTTTGTTGCCTTGTGTAACTGCTAAGATTTTTGTCACCAGAAGATGCCTCCCCACCAGGCCAAGTGGCAGAAGGGCGGAGGGTTCCCTAAAGAAAGCACCCCCCCCTCCATGTGGTATTACATTTTGGCTTGAGCACAGAAATCTATGCTGCATGCTTATTCAGTCAATTCTGACAGTTTTTCAATCCCTACTGACTGGCTCTGTAAAACAGCCCCCCGGTTGACCTCTTGGAAACTAACTCATGGTTTGCCTCTGAGATAACCTGTTATGTGCTCTGTACCTTTGCTCTGGAAGGGGCAATGGAAGTAGCTGGCAGGCAACAGTTCTGGTTAGGGTGCTGGAAGGGAAAGGCCTCTGGGAGAGTGATCCTTCTATATCCTCCTTTTCTGGGGTGGAGAATGTGGGAATTGGTGAAGCAGGTGCGGGAAGAATGGAGTCTTGCTCTTCCCATTAAACAGAAGCCTATGGTTTCCAGAAGCCCATACAGATGCCAGCCCCCCATTCCAACAAGTGGTTTCAGGGATTGAGCCCGGGGCAGAGGCTTCTTCTCTACATCAAACCTTTGTCAACCTACAGTTACTACTCTAGTCATCCTCCAGGCGTGGCTATCCAGGTCTGATCCAGGCTCATCTCCTGCCTTGTCTGCCTGTGGGAGGTTGCCTTCATCTTTTCACTCACATCTCGGTGCAAGCCGGTTCAGTAGTCTGGGTGTGCACAATGGTCAGAGATGGACTGTCCCTCGAATTCACCACCTTTCCACCAGATTCAGGCACCCAGATCACCCCGTGGCCCAGGCATTCAGTGAAGAAGGACACCTTATGGCGGGGGATCAGGATGCTGATGGCAAAATGATCACGCCAACAGATGCCTATGGTGGAGCGGGTGGGTCTATTCCGGTTCTATGTATTTTATCATGCAATTTTTCACCACAGATTATTTTACAGCTGGTTTCTTGCCATTTTACTTTACACAAAATGTCAGGGAGATTACCCACATCCCCATCTCCCACCCCCCACCCTCTCTTCCACCAGCCCCAAATATTGCCTTACCCAAATACAGATTTGTTTTTGCCACAACATGTCGGGGTAACAAAATACTGCTACTGCAGTGAAACATTCTATTTCTATTCCCAAGCCTTCTGGAAACTTCCAGCCCATCATCAATCCACAGGGGATGAACAGATGATTCGTCATCTAGACAAGGTTCAAGATGGAGACCCTCCAATCCATCATTCCACTCATAACCCCGGGGGACATCCTTTGTTCCGTGGATCCGAAAGACGCTTAGGCCCACATCCTCATCAGGAGGGCGGAATGGAAATACTTGAGGTTTGCCAGGGTGGAGGGCCAGTTCCAGTTGCAGGTCCTTTCCTTCAGGCTAGCTTCAGATCCCTTTCTCTTCACCAAACCTATGGCCCCATGGGTGTGACTACTCCATGCTCGGGGGATTCCGGTATACCCTGGGCAATTGATTAGTCCATGAGCTAACCAGGGAAGAAGCATTTCATAACATGAATACTGTCTGCCAAACCCTGATCTGGATCGGTTGTAGCTCAAGCCCACACCCACGATCCATTTGATGCATTGTTCTGACCTGGAGTTTGTTAGGGCGGGCTTCAAGACTTTCCTGGGTTTGGTGCTCCTCTTTGCCACAGGCCTGTCAAACTTCAGAACCAATTGATATTTCTCCTCCCCAAAACAAGCAGCCCATGTCAGATCGGACAATATGGTGACTAAATGCTACCTCTTACATCAGGGAGGAGCAAAATGTGCTTTTTTTACCCTGGTAGCTTCCAGGATCATGTCTTGGGCAGAGGGACATCTTTTTCTCTGGAAGCGTCTTATCTGCCAGGAGTGGACAATGTGAGGGCTAATGCCTTCAGTGGGATCCATCCCTCTCCTGTGGATCTGACCTTGACTCAGGATGCATTAGGAGCCCTGTGCAAGATGGAAGGGAATCACATAATGGATCTGTTTGTCTCCCGCCTTCCAGCATATTGCTCCTGGTCACAAGACCCTCAGGCTTGGGGACAGGATGCTCCCTCAATGCCTTGGCTAACAGGGCTACATTACACCTTTCCCACCATTGCCCTTCTTTTCAGGTTTCTTCTCAGGGCCAGGAGAGGGTGGGCGGGGGGTTATTCTGGTGGCTGCAGCATGTGACAGGAGAGTTGGTTCCTTCGAATCCAGGAGATGGCATCAGAACCCCTTTGGGTTTTCCACTAGGGGGTTTCTTCTCAGTGCCAGGATAGAGTGTGTGTGTGTTATTCTGGTTGCTGTAGCATGGCACAGCAGAGTTGCTTCCTTCTAATTCATGAGATGGCATCAGAAACTCCTTGTGGTTTCCACTCGGGCCTTGCCACCTCAGGCTTTCCCTACATTCTCACCGCCTCTGAGATGCCCCCACTTAATGGCCTGGCAATTGAATTGGTGGGACTTATGAATAAGGGCATGCCCCATGATCTGGCTTTCGATGTCCAGAGTTGTTGCAAACCTTCAATCCTTAGGACTTACAATAAACACTGAGAGTCCTTTATTGCCTGGACTCAGCCTGAAACCTTCATCCCCTGTCCTGTCCCCTGTTACTTATTTTGGAGTTCCTCAAGGATGGGTTTGATCTGGGCTTAGCAGGTGGCACTCTTTGTGGCTCTTATCCCACCTGGGGACTTCCCTTAGTCCTTTCCTAGCTTTTCTTGCCTCCATTCGAGCCCTTGGCCAAGTTTTCACTGAAGTTTCTGATCCTTAAGACAGCCTTCCTCGTGGCCATTACCTCAGCTAGGTGCTTAAGAAAATTGTTTTCTCTTCTCTGTATCTCCTCCCTTACATTTGCTTCCTGCCAGAAGGTCTGAGCCAGCGTCCTTCTCTGAACATTCAAACTAAAGTTATCTCAGCTTGCCACTTCAATGAGGACTTAGTTCACCCTTCCCCTCTTGGAGGAGGGGACTCTTGAGTCAAAGAAATCACTGAGTACCTTGCATGTGGGCAGAGCAGCAAGGACGTACCCAGGAAGGACAGCCCTATTTAGGTCTTGTGACTCCTTCCTGGTCACCTTTGGCATTGGGCATTCCGGCAAGAAGCCTTTGTTGGCTACCATCAGTCATTGGATTAAGTTGGTTGTTTCCATGTGCTATGATCTAGCAGAGGTTTGTCTTCTGGTTTTATTCCGGGCACATCTACCAGGGGAATTACCACTTCCTGGGCTGCCTTCCAGGGGGTTTCCATATCAGACATTTGCCAGACAACCAGTTGGGCTACTCAGGTCAATTCTGTTCGCAACTACCATCTTGTGATCCCGGTGGAAGCAACAACTTTTGGGTCTGCGACTCTGGTCACCTTTGGCATTGGCCATTCCAGCAAGAAGCCTTTGATGGCTACCATCAGTCATTGGATTAAGTTGGTTGTTTCCATGTGCTATGATCTAGCAGAGGTTTGTCTTCTGGTTTTATTCCGGGCACATCTACCAGGGGAATTACCACTTCCTGGGCTGCCTTCCAGGGGTTTTCCATATCAGACATTTGCCAGACAACCAGTTGGGCTACTCAGGTCAATTCTGTTCGCAACTACCATCTTGTGATCCCAGGGGAAGCAACAACTTTTGGGTCTGCGACTCTGAGAGTGCACAATTGAGTGCTATGGTTCTTGGAATAAAGTCATTTGTGTGGGTGTCCAGTCAAATGGTCGACAGACAAATGGTCGACACAATTTGGTCGATTTTTTTTTTAATTTATATATATATATATATATATATATATATATATATATATATATATATATATATTAGGTTTTCGTTTAGGGAAAAAAAGGGGTTTTTAGCAAAAAAAAGGGGGTTGGAGGGGGAGCCCCCCAAAAAAAAAAAAAGTGAAAAAAACCCCCAAAAAAATTCCACCATTTGACCTGTCGACCTTTTGGTGTCAACCATTTGTCCTGTCGACCATTTATTTACGACCAAATGACCTAGAACCATTTGTGTGCAGTTTCATAGTCTGGTATCTTAATTATTGTCTTGATGACCAGGCCTTCCTGGCTTTGCCCTATTTTGTAAAGGACTGGGACAAGGAAGAGGGATGAGGCGGTTAATGGCCAGATTGCTTACCAATAATTGTCATTAGCATGAACCTTACTCTACGTCATCCCAGTCCTCCTTCCAGACACACCCTCCCAAGAAGTGTGGGCCAGGTCTTGGATACAATGGAACAAGGAAAGTTGGATGCTCTGATCCACTGATGTTGATGTAGCAGGAGAAGCCTTCTCCTATGGGGAAAAGGTAGGATATCTATGTTTGTTTTTACTGCATACATGCTAACAACCCTCCCGATTTAGGCAGGAGACTCCGGATTTTTCAAGTAAAAACATTACTATTTTCCCCTTTCTCCACTGCCTAAAATAGTTCTAACCCCAATGCAAGCCTATGGGGAAAATTCATTTCTCCCACTTTCCAAGACAAAATATCCCTCCCAAGTGCTTCAGAATGTTGGCATTTATCTTACTGTGTGACCGGTCCGGGAGGTTGATCACCTGTTTTGTGAAGGACTGGGAGAGGTAGAGTAGGACTAGGAGTAATGATGATTACCAGTAAGTAACCCCCCCCATTAACACCTCACTCTCACTGCTCACTTTAACAACCACCACTAAGCAGACTAAAGGTATGGGCCAAGACAAGAAAAAAACAGCATACCTCTCGCGCTACCTAACCACCTATAACCACATCACAATGGATGACAAACAACCTACAATTAAGAACCCAATGAACCCCATAGTGGGCACTGCCAGACCACCAAACCACATACCACACAATACAGAACAGCAATTCCAAAGACAGTTTCAGAAAAACCCCAACAAGAATCAGAACTAACCTGGAATCTCTAACCATCCACACCCCCTATACAACCAAAGACTGGAAAAATAGACCACACGGACAACCAAACACCAGACTACTAAGAATCAGAACAAAGAAACCCATCACTCACCTTAATCAAACTCCTCAACGAAGAGATAGTGGCCCCAACTACACATCGAGTAAATAACAGCTTCACCCAAGAGAGAAAAGATAACCCAACAGACACCACCCCAACGAGATGCGAGAAAGAATACGCAACAACGAACAAGGAAAAACACACACTCTACACTGCAGTCTTCTCAATGTAAGATCCGTGGCTAAGCACAAAACAGAAATCTGTGACCTTCTAAGCAGAGGCAGCAAGGATGCGCTCTTCCTCACAGAAACATGGCTATTGGACAACTAAAAAACATTCACCCATGAAACCATGCACGACAACTTCAAACTAATGCATGCCAACAGGGAAAATCAATGAAGAGGAGGAATGGCAATAGTGCACAAAGACCACATCTGCTCCACACCACTCCCTACACTCAACATAGAAGATTGTGAATCACTCCTAATAAACATTAAGCTCAACAACCATTTCACCTACTGTTCCTCCTGATCTACAGACCACCACCCTACAGCCCCAACTTTGCCACGAATCTCACTGATGCCATTGCCAAACTCTCCACTTATCATAATAACATAATCGCTCTAGGAGACTTCAACATCTGGTTTGAAAGAAAAAACTAAACCACAGCGAACTCCCTCAGCATCCTGCTGGAAACCCTACACATCAAACAAATAGTAAACATTCCCACCAACAGTGTTGGCCAGACCTTAGATGCAATATTCTGAAGAGGCGGACTCTGGATCACTGCCCCACCAGTACCAGTCATATGGAGCGATCACAATATGATCCCATTCCACTTCAAAATCCAAAACTGCATACGTAAAACGTAAAACTCCTGGCAACAAACAAAAGAAACCTGAAGAGTCTTCACCTGAAAATGCTAACTGAACTACTAGAATCAACCAAACCAAACACTACCCAGCTAAATAGTATGACGCCGGGCTCAGCAGAAGAGAAACTTGACACCTGGATCACAGACACCCTAGACCAATTAGCACCTGCAAAACTCTTCAAACCCATCCCAAAGAAAATTGCAGCAAGATGACCCACAGAAGAACTGAGGGAACGCAACAATGAAACTGCAAACTGGAAAAACAATGGAGAAATCACTACAACTAATCGGACAAAAACAAATACCAACGACAAATCCGAATTTGAAAATCAGCAGTCCTAAAAGCAAAAAAAGTATACTACTCCTTAAGAATCCAATCACAAAAACAAACACACAAAAATAACTATTCAAAGTCATCAATGAGATTAAAAACCCAACCTTGTGCAACAAATGCATCGTACCATCACAATCCCGATGTGACATCACAAACCACCTAAGAACAAAAATAGAGGCGTATTGCCATCAATGCAAGATCCGTCAATGCAAGGCAAGGCGCCCAACCGCAAAGCTCACCCTGAGCCCCCAGAAACCAGTGCACCACCAACCACCAAAACACTCAATCGCTTTGAATCTATAAGCAAAGAATCTTTCAACAAACTAATTAAAGACACCATCCTTGCTCAATAGCCCTGTGACCCATGCCCACAGGGCATCTTCAAAAAACTCCTCAACCACTGAGTGCCAGCCTCATACTTCTGATTACTAATTAACCTATCCCTAAACACGGGAATTGTACCCAAATCTTTCAAATAGGCATGCATCAAGCCAGGGTCAGACTGAGCCATAGTATCCAAGGAGGAGTTTGTTGATAAAATGTGATGCAAATTGTGCATTTTAAAGAATATTTATTCAGCAACACTGGTCAAAACTACTAGCCACATAGTGAAGTAACTGCTCAAACTGGCCCACATTGGCCAAAAAAGTGTCCCACTTTCACCAAAAGAATAGGCCCACACCAGCATTTTGCAGTTTTGGTTCGGCCGTGGGCCTATTGCCCTATAGGCCAGTCCGAGCCTGCATCAAGCCCCTCTTAAAAAACGAAACCGGAAACGCAGAAGACCTCCCAATTATAGACCTATAACGAATCTGCCATACCCAGCGAAAATCTTTGAGAACTACATTTACAAAGTACTACTCAGCTATGTGGAAAGTAACGGAATACTCAACCACTCCCAAGTCGGCTTTGGACCCATGAGAGGAACCGAATCAGCACTCCTCTCGATATGGGATGACCTAAAAATAAATGCAGATAACAGCACCCAATCGTCCCTATTACTTCTAGACATATCAGCGACCTTCGACACAATAATATACACAACACTAATAAAGAGACTGGAGGAATGCGGCTTGAAAAAATTCTGCACTACAATGGTCAAAATCTTTCCTCACAGACGAACAGAAAGAAGACATCTACTGCAATTTACATCTAACACCAAAAACATAACCTATGGCGTACCACAAGCCTCTCACCGCTCCTATTCAACATCTACATGTCCCCCCTAACGAAACTCATTCAAACTCACAGATTGACTACCTCCAACTACACAGATGTCACCCAACTGATCTTCAAGATAACCTGCGCCCAAGACCATAAAAATACACTCAACAAACGCCTCATGGACATGTACACCTGGATGACAAACAACAATCGCAAACTAAATCTGACAAAAACAGAAATGACTATCTGCCCCCCAAAAGACAACACAGCACAGACACAACTAAGCTGGCCACTTGTGCATGGGAACACAACCGGAGACATCGTCATGATAACCTGGGAATCCTCATGGACAACAGACTTTTGCTAGAACCACAAATCAACGCAATTGCAAAAAAGAGGCTTCTACCTCCTGCGGCCAAGAAGAGGGATACTCACCTACCTCAGCTTCCCACGCAGAACCCTCACAATCATCTCACTGGTACTATCAAGACTAGACTACGCAAACAGCCACTACCTCGGAATGCCAGAAGGCCTCACAAAAAAAAATACACTGCATCCAAAATCCTGCAGCAAGACTACCCCTGAGATTAAATAGAAGAGACCACATCACACCAGCTCTGAGAAGTCTACACTGGCTTTAAGTGTAAAAAAATGCATAAACTTTAAAGCCACCTGCATCGCCCACAAATCATTGTACCGACAAGGAGCCGAATTCCTCCAGACTAAAATAAATCACTACCAACTAGGTAGAAAACCTCAGATCGAGCAACGATGTCCAAATAGCAACAAAACACTACGTGAAAAGGTAATTTGGAGGAACTGCCTTCTCCTATTTGATAGCCAAACTATGAACTCACTACCAAAGGAGATAGGAACGGCAGGAGACCCTCTAACTTTCAGAAAATGACTGACAACCTGGTTATTCAACTCACTAAGACAAGCATAAAAGCATGCACACCCACAAACCATACCCTGGACCCAAAGGAAACATGGAACAATACAGATGAAGCAAGCAACAATAAAACATACTAACAGCCAGAGTCAAACAAAAACCAACTAGCCACCCCTTTCTCTCTTCCACTGCTGCATAACCCCATGCAATACACCTGCCAAAGAGCCAGAGAAACTACACACAAAACATATAAATCACACTCCCACTGCTCACCATGCCACAAGACCAGAAAACTGCAAACAACTAACAATCCAGACACTGGGCACTAGCCTTCTGGACACAAGATGCCTAGTGCACACAACAAAGAACACCCAGAAAGCTGACACGCACAGACGCCAGTTCCCCCTGGTTCTGCAAGCATCAACTGAAGAACACAAAATCTATCCTATCCCTCTTCACCCACTAACCAACCCCACCCACTTTTTTATACAGAGCCACATCAGCAGTGCACAGTATAAATCATCATAACATAACAAAGGTCAAAATGCACCATCCACCTTTCTGTCTTGACAGAAGACTTTTCTTTTCCAATGCTTTTTGAATGTTTTTCATTTGCTACAAACTATATTTTTCAGGTTTTGGAGAATGGACTAAGTGAGTGAGCAAGGGATAACAATTAGGGCGTCTGGGTTTTGGTGGAGATAACTCTGTCCTGCATGTGTTACACAGAGAAATACTGCAGTAGGCACATTAACTCCTTGAGCTGTCTAACTCAGATGTAACAACCTGGATTATTTTATTGTATAGGAGTTTACAGAGACCCAATTTCTATGGTTTTATTTGAATATTTTGTGGTCTTTTTTTATACTTAATACAATACTAGATTTAACACAACGTTAGCACTAGACCCTCCCACACCCCTTTGTGGCAGGTATATTTAGCAAGAGATTGATAACTCGACCGCGACTGTGGTCACTGCTTTAATTAGAGAGACCACACCGAATAAGCAGGTTCTTTGGTCTCTCCCCCACCCCCTTCCACCTCCACCTCCACCTCCCCACCTCCCCTTTTCAATTGTTCATCTCAGATAACGCACGGTTTGTTGGCGTCTTTTCGTGCAAGGTTATCAGGCCTTTTATTTCTAGATGCAGCTTCAGATGATCCGGGGTTACCGTCAACCCTGACCTCGCGCGCACTATGCCACGTCAGTAACAGCTCTACGTAATCCCTCCGCCATCAACTCCCGGCTGACGAGCGTTTAATCTTAGTGCCTGTGACGGCGGCCTGCGTCCGTGCGTAACGCCAGTGCGTAAATACCGAAAAGGCCACCAACCCACGCAAGGCGCAAGCCAGGTGAAGCTGAGGGTTGTTTACAGGGAAGATTATGAACACAGTGGATTTCCACTTTCATATTCACGAGAATTAAATTCATGCGTACATAAAGACAAATAGCTTTCTGAAATCTACTTTCGAGCATGATGCGAGGGACGCAGTCACGGTTCTACATTTTTCTTCACTACCAGTCTAGGAGCACATTGTTTCCCTTGAGTAACAGTCAATAGATATGTCCTAAAGTGCCTGACTGCTTGACTGTGGAACCTGACGAGCTAAATTCAACTTCTGGCTTCTCCACTAAACCAAATTGTGTGATCCTGTGCATTAACTTTACCTCTTTGTGCCTGAAATGCCTATTTGCCAAATTAGGTAGCACTTAACACTGGCATAAAGTAATCCCTATAAGCAAAAAGGGAGATTGTGGATTGTGCGAGAGCACCAGTGAGTTTAGAATTACATACTGGCACTAGTGTGCCTAACAAGGGAGTGTTCAACATGGTGTGATTCTGGAGACTGGGCAGCTATGGAAACGTCCTCTGTTGGAAGGGGGGAACTGAGTCTTCACATGTGTGGTCAGAGAAGGGAGTGCAGTGTAACTATCCATCTTCTTTGAGTTCCCTGTGCCACTCCAACGCCATTAAGTCCTACAGTCCAAGCAGTAGCCTTCATTGCATCACAGTGAGTGCCAATAGCGCACCAGCATTGTAAATAATAGTCGCTGCTATCACCCAGTGAAATGTTACTCATTGTTATAGCAGCATAAGGATGAAACGCAGAGTCTGCCATCCAGGGGCCAGATTACAGAAACTTTGCACCGGTGCAAGTGCAAAGTTTGCACGGTATTAGCACTGGGGCAAAGTTTGCCCTATTTTTAAAGACAATGGGACACATTAAAAAACCATTGCACCTGGACAAGTGTAGTTTGGCATATTAAAAGCACCAGGGCAAACATTGCCGTAGTGCAATAAAGATGCATTTGACAACATTTTTGCACTAGGGCAAAGTTTGCCCTGATGCAAAAATGCATAAAAAACACATCTTTTTAGCACAGGGGCAATTTTAGCCCGGGTGCTTTAATATGCCAAACTGCACTTGTCGAGGTGCAATGTTTTTTTAATGTGTCCCAGTGTTTTTTTTTTAAAAAATAGGGCAAACGTGGCCCTATTGCTAATACCAGTGCAAAATTTCTGTAATCTGGCCCCAGAAGTTGAACATGTGTGTGGATGTTACCTACTTCTCTGTATATTATCTGTGTGTTTTTCCCCATGTGATGAATGCAAGTAATTGAAAGAAGTAAATGTGTTCGCTTCTGATGCACAGCAGTAGTCTGCATGCAAAGTAACGGCTACATATGGAGTTTCTCAACTCGGCCCTCATTTCTCACCTAACATCACTGCTTGACTCGTGCTCTTGTTTCTTAAGAATCGCTCCAATATCATGCTCTGTAAATCATGGACTTTTAGCACATCTCATTTTGTGCTCCATTAGACATTATGAATGCATATCCACAAGTACCAGACGGGCTGTTATATTTTACACCTCGTGTTGCACAACCTGAGATCTTTGTAGATGGATCCATTGGATTTATGACTTTCAGGACTTAGACGCACCCCAGAAGAGCCTTTGTGTGAGTATTTGCCAACGGCATCCATTTTACTTTCATTCATGCGGTGCCCAACACTTGCATATCAAGCAACCCACACTGACGCTTAACAGGAGCTGCGACATTTCAGAGAAGAAGACCAGAGTTGTATTGCTGATAACAAAGAGACGTCTGAAACAATGGAAAGGATTTGTAGACTAGGAGGCCTGCTGGAGGGGCAGCCGTTACACATTCTGCGCCTGCAGAGTCATTGTGTTGGGTCTCGCAGTCGCAGCAGCTGGCCAAACATGTCCCAGCCTACTCCCAAAGTCCTGCTTCCTGTCACCATGAAGGCTGTGGCGGTGGGGCAAGCTGCACTCTATGCCTGTTTGGCACACCATAGGCACATTGCATTGCATACAAAGACTAATGTTCCAGTCAAGGACTCTCTTTGGCTCGCGGATGGCTTATCTGAATAACGGTGGTCTTCACAGAAGTGACTTGTGACATTGCTAAGAGAGTGAAATGCTTGTGACCAGTGACTCATCAACACTCCCAATGTAATCTACATTCCTTATTGAATATAAGTACCCGGCGAGAGTCAACCAGAATGTAAACACATTCTGATTGGCTCTCGTCGGGTCGTTACCCCGCCAGGAATCCCTTGGCCGGGATTCCACGGCCATTGTTCCCGGCAGGGGGCATGGCAGCCCCTCAGCCAATGAGGAGGCTCGAAGCGGGGCTATCCTCGCTCCAAGCCTCCACACGGCTGAGAAGCTGCCATCGCCCCCCGCCGGGGACTCAGGTATGTTTTTTTTTCCTTTCCTCCCCCCTCCCCACCCTCCCAACTCCACTTACCTGCTGATTTCTCCTTTTTCAGGAGTGAAAGCGCTGGGAACACCCAGCGCGTCCGCTCCCGATTTGCGCCATGGAAAGGGAAAACGGACTCTGTTTTTCCTTTCCTGGCGGCTATTTTCTTTATCATTTTTTTTTCTGTCCCCAAACACTGTAGCGTTTGGGGACAGGAAAAAATGCTTTTAGTACCCCGGTCTTGCGGGCCAGGGTACTAATAGCAATATGCCCCTTGGGGTGGGGGTATTACCAAGTCCGGTAATGCCCCAGAGCCTTCGTTAAGGCGCTTGCTTCGCTCAGGCCTATAATTAAATGCACCGGGCCATTACCCGACTCGGTAATGCCTCTGCCGCTCGGGGCATATTGCTTAAATAATAACCTCATGTATAGGAAGACAGTGTAGCACTTGCAAGCATAAGCTTGTGATTATGTAGTGTCGCAGGCTCAAAATCAGAAAATGAGACCACAGGCAGACGTGCAAAGCTCAACACACATGTGAGAAAACCACACTCTACTATGAGAGAGGTTTCCCCCACAAAATCGCAAGCTTTTTGCACCTGGAAAATGAACAAAAGATATCTGGGTGGGTATAGAAACTGCGGCTCTACAGATGTTTTGAAAGACAACTCCCATGATCTCACACCGTTGGCTATGCTTGCTGGGGCTGATGGGAGTTGCAGTCCAGAGCATCTGGAAAAGCAAAGGTTGCAGTCTCTGGCTCTTGATATCACATGCCTACAAGAGACCTGGTTGGTGAATGTGCCAAGCGTGGAAGGGTATGAGATCGCTTTCAATCCAGCAATAAGGAATAAAAAAGGCTGTCCGATGGCTGGCCTTTTGACCCTTGTGAAACAAGGCAAGGGTCTACACATCAAGAAGGCGACAAATATTAATTCACATCTACAACTGACTTCAATAATATGTGGAGAGGAAGGCGGAGTAAGAAATCCGACTTTCCATATATTGAATACATATTGGCATCACCAGGAAGTAGGAGGATTATAATTCGTTGATAAAATATCTGACATCCTTGATGAACTAAAAACACAGAACTCAGGAGACGAGGTAATAATATGTGGAGATCTAAATATGGACCTGATGCAAGAGGGAGGAAAGAAACATGTAAAGAATTGTCAAAGGGATAATAAAAGCGACCTGGGGAAAAAATGGTCTGAAGAAATGGAGATCAGACAGATGTGCATGCTAAATGGCTGCACAAAAGGAGACATTCCCCCAAAATCAACTTGGGAGAGAGGATCCCCAAACTCTATACTGGACTATTTCTACGCAAGTGAGTCCCTAGCAATGAAAATACAAAGTCTAGAAGTAATAAGATCCTGAGAAAGTGACCACAATCTAGTTAAGATAAGCTGGGAGACAAAACAACATGAACAGCCCAAAAAGTGGTCTCCCGACATAGAAATAACTCCGGGTCAAAATAGAGTAAGATTGAATAACAAAAACATCAAAGATATCATCAATACACTGAAAGAACAAGACCAAAACCAAGAGTATTTGGAATATGACACACTTTTCCAGAAGTACCCAAAAATATGTAATACTGGCAGTAAGAACTGTTACAAACTTCATGTTTTTGATGCAAACATAGTAAGGAAAAAGAGAGAAATGAGACAAAAAATAAGAGCTCTCGGGACGATGGCCTCAAACGAAGTATGGGAAAAGAAGAGAAAATTAAAATTGCAATATAAGAACTGGATCTGAAGCCCCAGATCCATAATGCAACAACAAGATGCAGAAAAAATAATGGCAACACTGACTAATAAAAATGTGAGAGATTTTTGGAACATAATTAACAATGTAGGCGCGCCACAAGGGGCGCTGAAAACAAACATGGTTCCTGAACAACAATGGATACTGCTCTTTGAAAGACAAATGAAACAGAAAAAGGTGGTTTTGGCTCCCCCTTCAAGCTGGGATTTCGAAATATCTAAAGAGGATATTCTGGCAACAATAAAAAACATCAGTTCGTCGCGAGCTCCAGGGCCCGACGGCACAACAAATAAAATGCTGAGAGAACATCCAGAAGAATGGGCAGAACTTTGCAAAATACTATTAAAAAAAGTAACGAAAGAAGGGAAAATTCCAAAGACCTGGAAGTTCGCCATTATAGTTCCCATCTATAAAAAAGGGGAAAGATCGGACCCCAAGAACTATAGGCCTATAGCCCTGCTTGATTTGATAGGAAAAATATTCGCCACACAACTATTACATCAACTAACCTCATGGATCAATCAAGCAGGGGCTTTTGACCGGAAACAGACAGGCTTTGTAAGTGGGGTGAGTTGTGGATTGAACCTCCTAATACTAAATTTGCTAAAGATGGAATCTATAAGGACCGGAAGAAAAATCTATGCAGATTTTGTGGATTTAGCCCATGCATTTGATGGGGTAGATTGTGACCTGTTATAGGAAAAGATGGACAAGTTAAATTGCCCCTCGAGTCTGTTACTAGCAATTAAAGATCTTCACTCAAATACAAATATCAGAATCCGACTCGACCGAAGTGGAACCTTAGCAAAACAGATCGACACCTCAAGAGGTGTAAAACAAGGTTGTCCGCTAGGATCCACCTTATTTAAACTACTAATTGCAGATGTGGGAGAAGTTCTAGAAGATATTGCAGCATTTCCGCCGAAAATAAATGGAAATCATATAAGCTGGCTAATATATGCTGACGATATTGTCTTGTTTGTTTGTTTGTTTTTATTATTTGTAATGCGCGCCTAACCCGAAGGTAGCAGGGCTCAGGAGCAACAAGAGGATTGTATGGCTTAGGTTACATATAATACTGTGGAATCCAGCTGTGCTAGACACAACAGCTAAATTGAGAATAAGTACAATGAGTCGATAATTGCATGAAGAATAAAATATACATAGTTTACAAATTTGTAACTGGAAGGACAATAAGTACCAATACATTAGATATCATGTTCCTTGATCCAATGAATGAGGTTCGCTCTGAATTGTAGGTATGGCAAATCTTCCCTTAGAGAAGGTGGTAACGAGTTCCACTGTTGTGCTACTTTGACAGAGAAGCTACTTCCCCCGGTGGTAGTGCGTTTAAATCTGGGCACCAGTAGGAGGTTGGAATTCGTCTTTCTGGAAGGACGGCAGGATACTTGTCTGGTGAATCTTGTTATGAGGTATTGAGGGGCAGAGTGGTGGAGAAATTTGTGGGTCAGATAGGCAGATTTAAGGAGGATCTTGTCTTTCGTGGAAAGCCAATTGACAGATCTTCTGGTCTCAGAGATATAGGCTTTCTTCGGGAGGCATAGGGCTGCTCTTAATGCATTGTTTTGCAAGATTTGAATCTTGTCCGTGATGTACTTATTGCTACCTACATATAGAGCATTGCAATAGTCCAGTTTGGACAGGAGCATGGCTCTTGCTAAGGAGATACAGTTGTTGGAGGAAAGGAAGGGTTTGGCTGCTCTGATAAGTTTGCAGGTGTGTGAAGTGGCGGAAGCCATAGCATTTACCTGTTTTTTAAATGTTAGTGTGGAATCTAGATAAAAGCCCAGGGTTTTGACCTCCTTAGCTACAGCAATAATGTTATTGTCGATTACAAACGACGAATAGGTATGGCCAAGTTTGTTGAGATTAGCTGTAGTGCCCAGGATGAGGAGCTCTGTTTTGTCATCATTCAGGCATAGACCGTGGGAGGCCATCCATGCCTGGATGATGAGGTACACTCTGTGTACAAAGGCCAAATCCTTGTCATAATCCCCCCGTCAGCATGATGAGGATCTGGGTATCATCGTAGGTAGGTGATACCCAGACCGTCAAGATCGTCGAAAAGGGGCTTTGTGAAAATGTTGTACAGAGTGGGAGAGACACACGCGCTCTGTGGCACACCACAGGTAATGGGCATTGGGTCGGCAGCTGCTAATGGGGAAAAGACTCGCATTGTTCTATTATTGAGAAAGGACTGAATCCAGTCGATAGCCTCTTGGGAGAAGCGGGCTGCCGATTTTAGATGGCTGCAGAGGATCTCATGGTCAACCAGATCAAATGCAGCAGAGAGATGGAGGAGCAGCAGTAATGCTGTTTTGCCCTCGTCTCTCAGCTCATCTATTTGAGCCTTAAGGTCTACGAGTGCGGTCTCGGTGCCATGTTGGGGTCTGAAGCCTGACTGTCGGACTCCTAAGAGGTGGTTGTATTCGAGAAAGTGTTGGATTTGTAGATATGCTACTTTGTCGAGAATTTTAAGTAGGAAAGGGACTGTGGTAATGGGACGATAATTAGTGGGGATGGAAGGGTCAAGGTTCTGTTTTTTGAGAAGAGGGAGGACGCAAGATTGTTTTAAATTATTGGGTATGGTGCCAGTTGAGAAGGATGCATTTATGAGTTTTGTAATAAAAGCGCAGAGTTCATGAGCTGCATCTTTTATGAGTTGTGCAGGGCATAGGTCACCATGGCAATTTGATGGTTTGAGAGTATGGATGACTTTTTCAACCTCTTTAGTGGATACTTTGCGAAAGTTAAAGTTGGGAGTGGCTACATGTGGTGGTGTAAGGCTAGATGGTGGCGTTGTCGCATTGGGAATGCTAGGTTCGGAGGAAATAAGAAGAGTGTTTTTTTGTTGCTAATCTTAGTTTGCAGGGTTGTAATTTTGTTAGCCAGAGCATTTTGTATGCCGGAGCACCAATTTTTATCCTTGAGGCAGGACTCTGGAGCTTGGATGGGGGATTCTATCTCTTTTAGTATAGTGAAAAGCTCTTTGATATTGGATTTAGCTTGGGAGATTCGGAGGTTGCAGGAAGTTTGTTTGGCTAGGATGATTTATTTTTTGTAGAGGGATGCTTGTTTATTCAAGTTGCTCTTGTTAGTCTCTGAAGGATTTGCGTTTCTCTTGTCTGATTGCTTTTAAGTGAGGAGAGAATCAGGAATTCACATGTTTGCGGGGTTTGCTCTTTCGCATCTTCAAAGGGGCTATAACGTCAAGGGATGAAAGCATCACTTTGTTATATATTTCTACCATGTTGAAGGTGTCTGTATGGTCTGGGATGGAGTTAGGGGTAGGTAGTATCAGGGGCATGAGGTTTTCGGGAGTGATGTTTCTTTTGTTCCTAGTGGGGGCAGCTGGGGCTATACTGTCAGTATGCACAGGAGGTGGGGCCTCTAGTGAAAACATGATCAGATGGTGGTCCGACCAAGACTGCGGTATTATGGACGTGACTGTAATTGGGCAATTATTCTCAGCAATCCAGTCAAGGGTTTGGTGTGGGTGGGACCTGAGATCTTTTGGGTAAAGCCTAGTTCCTCTAAGGAATAGTTGATTTGAGTGGTGTTAGTGTCTATGGGGTCACTGAAGCCAAGGTTGAAGTCTCCTAGTATGATACTCTGAGAGGAATTTTTAAGATTGATGGACAAAATATTTGTTAGGTCTTCTTCGAAGGAGCCTAGAGGGCCTGGTGGTCGGTATATCAGGAGGATAGAAATGGACTGCGTGTTAGATGTGGTTAACTTGGCCGTTAAGGATTCACATGACTTTGAGCTATGGGGCGATGAGAGTCTCAGTATAAAGTTACTTTTTGTGATTATGGCAAGACCTCCACCTCGGGAGGAAGTGCGATCTAGTCTTAGGAGAGTGTAATCATCTGGGATGGCTAGCATAATTGCTGGTCCAGCTGCCGGGTGGAGCCAGGATTCAGTAATAGCTAGGAAATCTACATTTTCATTTAG
The DNA here is from genome assembly GCF_040938575.1 of Ambystoma mexicanum. Taxonomy (NCBI): domain Eukaryota; kingdom Metazoa; phylum Chordata; class Amphibia; order Caudata; family Ambystomatidae; genus Ambystoma; species Ambystoma mexicanum. The sequence continues at coordinate 1,063,171,858 of NC_090923.1, read as the reverse complement.
TAGAAGGTCTGCAATATCGGTTGCGTGGGCAACCATAGATCGGGCGTTTATGAGGGCAGCCTTTATCCCAGACTGAGCTAGTTGGGGCGGTGATGGCAGTGCCTTAACGTTGCATTTTAGGGTAAGGGTAGGCTCACGGAAAAGTCTGCTATTCAGTTGGAGAGGGTGCTAATGGTTGCTAGTTTTGCAGGGACCAGAGGTGGCGGTACTTGACTTTTTTTTTGGTTAGAGGGTCATGCAGTCTTGAAAGTCTTGCTCGTAATTTGAAATTCCTCTGTGCTAGGGGGCATGGTCTGGTGATCATGTCACCCTGCATAGGGAGAGGTGGCATGCTAGAATCTTGTAGGGTAAAAGTATAGATGATTGACCTTAATAGGACCGTGTAGATCGGTGGGGGGTACATATCGTAGGTGTAGAGCTAGTTATAGGTCGGACCGTAGATGGGGATAGAGTAGAGGTTGCTATCAGGCTCAAGTCATCGAGCGGACCACAAGTCTATAATTTGGTAGCTAATAATATGGAGAGTGAGGCTGCTATCTTATTGCAAACAGGCGGAGTGAGACTAACAAACTAGTCTGGCAAATGACTAACAAACTAGCATGGCAAATAACTAACAAACTAGTCTGGCAAATGACTAACAAGCTAGCATGGCAAATGGCTTACAAACTAGTCTAGCAAATGACTAACAAGCTAGCATGGCAGATGGCTAACAAGCTAGCATGGCAGATGGCTAACAAACTAGCATGGCAAATGACTAACAAGCTATTCTGGCAAATGACTAACAAGCTAGCATGGCAAATGGCTAACAAACTAGCATGGCAAATGACTAACAAGCTAGTATGGCAAATGGCTAACAAGCTAGTCTAGCAAATGACTAACAAGCTAGCATGGCAGATGGCTAACAAGCTAGCATGGCAGATGGCTAACAAACTAGCATGGCAAATGACTAACAAGCTAGTCTGGCAAATGACTAACAAGCTAGCATGGCAAATGGCTAACAAACTAGCATGGCAAATGACTAACAAGCTAGTATGGCAAATGATTAACAGGCTAGCATGGCAAATGGCTAACAAACTAACATGGCAAATGACTAACAAGCTAGTATGGCAAATGATTAACAGGCTAGCATGGCAAATGGCTCTATCAATCTAGCATGGCAGATGAAACTAATAGTCCAGCATGGAAAAGATAGTTTGATAAGCACAAGTGAAGTAAGTATATGAGAGCTGAGGCAATGCAGTAAAGGAGATGCGCGAGATAGACAAGCGAACTTGCATATGGCTAGCATGCAGGTAGCACATAGGACTAGCGGGCGAGCATATACAATGTTCATTTAGTTCAGGCTAGGTAGGGTACAACGAAGTGCGTCGGTGCCAGGGGGTCCTCACAGTCGCGTGCGCATGAGGACTGGAGGGCAGCAGAGCAAGGGGTAGTGTTACCTTAGGATCAGATCACAAATTGTACAATACAATGTGGTATTATGGTGTAAGGTACTATGCAAAATGGCTAAGGTATAAGGAAAGGAAATTGCTAGATAACAGGCAATAAAGGCGAAAAATGTGTACAAGACTGTGGGCAGTTCAGCAGTTCAGCTACTGGCATAGTGAAAGGCCGTATACATAGTCATGGTGCAGTTTGCTAGGCGGGTCGTAAGACAGTAGATGGGGCAATGTCCGATGTTTAAAGTTGACAACATTATAATAACAGAAGAGTATCGGCAGTGCGGGTGATGATTACACGGCAGACTGCTTTGTATAGGTAAACCCACGTGAGGCGCTGGGTGTTCCAGTGAATGAGGACAGTCAAGCAGTGAAAATTGAGTCAGGCACAAGTAGTTAGTTATCCATGGCGGCATGGCACATAGCCAGTCACAGAGGGATAGTTGTACATGGAGTGATAATATTGGAGGTCAGCACTACAGGCTTCAGAGTCTGGTAGGAACAGGGTTGTGCGCAATAGATAATTGGCCAGTAAAAGGGTGGTGTACTTACTCAATGCAGCGTGCAGAGGGGCCAGAACGGCCCGCCACGGACAGCCACAGACAGGCCCTTATCCACGGCCCTTGGGTCACGGCTGGCTTCCACCTACCGGTGCAAATGGTGGGCGGAAGTAGGGTGCCCCAGCCAATCCGGGTCCAGAGTTGAGAATTACAGTGCAAATTAGAACAGCTTTCGGACGTTGGTGCAGAGGATCGTGGCCATTAACCACGTTATTAGACTTAACCCCAATAGGGCTCCAGCGGAAGCTAACAGCACTCGCGAAAAACATAAAGCTGAATGGGCTGGAAATTGTACAGCTATCGGACTTAAAAGGTTAGAGACAATCAAAGAAAGGTCGACCAAGATGGACGCTGGAAAACTAGACCATTCAGTGTTCAACCCAGGTTACATACTTACGGGTACAAATAAGTGCTAGTATAACGGACGAACCGATGGTGAAGAAAATAAAAAAATGTAAGGCGCTATCAGTGCAAGGGGCAATGCTTCATAAAAATATGGCACATTTTCTTATCAGCCAATCATAAACTTTTATAAAGCAAAAGTAATCCCTGCTCTCATTCACGGGGCAGAGGCAATGTTTGGATGTCGTTACATTCTATGGTCCCAGTGTGAAAATATGTTTTGGAAGAGGATGCTGCACGTCCCACAAAGTACACCGAATGCTTGTATAAAATATGAGCTGGTCCTACTATCAATTAACGCGAGAGTACAATGGAATACCCTATCGATCTATAGGAAGATCGTGGAAAAAGAATGTGCTCCGCAATTTGAAATACTAAGTTCAAACAAAAAGAAAAACCCAAAAGATGTCTTCGAGAGCTGGAAAAAGAACTGTGAAAATACCCTAGCTCAACTGGATTCAACAAAGGAGATGCTTGAACAAAATCCCAACGCAGTAAAAAAAAAAAAACTATGGGAGACTGATTGGATCAACACGGTCGACCCTTATGTGTATGAAAGACTATGCATGGGAAAGTAAGGCATTAAACGTGATACCCAAGTACCTAAAAATGTTTCCCTGTCCGAGGAGAAGAAAAGTCTTTTTAAAATTAAGGTTGAATTTATTCCACACGTCTGAGATTAAAAATATGAGAAAAAGAAAAGGAGAGGCAATAGAAATTAATTGCCGTTTTTGCAAGAGGGAAACAGAGACAATAAGACATCTGATAATCTCGTGTCCGTAATTGAATGAAATGAGAACTAAATTTCTGGGCACCGAGTTTTCAAAGTTCTCCACGTACAGCGAGGAAGAGTGGTGGAAAAAAATCCATGACGGAGAGGATGGAAAACTGACCTTCGCAATAACGTTCTTTTTGGATGAGCTGGACTTACATTTGATGAATTTGGAAAACTAAAGTTGGAAGAGGAGAGAAAGATGTGTTTTTCTTTTTAAAAAAGTTTGTAATAAGCTGATTTAAATAAAAAAATTAAAAAAAGGTTGCAGCCACCGAGAGGTAACAGAAAAAATATCAGCAGCGAAGCCATCAGAGACATATATGTAAAACTGCTGCAATACTGATGCAGCTGCAAATGCAAGCCATGTCGATGTTGTAATGCACTACAAAACAGTTCAACTAGCACCAAACTCATTTGTATTTATTTTATGTACCCAGGCAAGGTGGAAGCAGCAGTAAGAAAGGCCCAGAATTGTAGTCTGTGACATAGGCTTGGGAAATGGACGAAAAGATTGAATCTTAAATGCCGAATGCACGTTTAGGGTGCATTCAGCATAGTAGATTATATCGAAGCCCATAACACTTAACAAGGGAGTGGAGGTTGCGGGGGTGTCCCTGCTCCCCCAGTTCAGTATTATAGGCTATGGGAGGTTGCAGGGTGTCACCCGCTAAATCAAAGGCAGTGTGGGGGACAAACGTGCAGAATCCCAAAAGATCAAATTACAAAATGCGGGCAAGTGGGCTCCGTAATTTTGTAATTCGATTATTTGAGATACGTTCTTTTAACGTACATCCGAGACTTGCACTCAGACCTTTGCAACAGGTTGATTAGCTCAGTGACTTATCTTCTGTATTGATACATCAGCCATGCAACTGGGACCAGCATTAACCCACTGTTCTGTCGTGCGCATGTATACATTAAGTACAGAACAAGCAGCAGCATGAATGCACTGAGCTACCTTGCACAGACACATGTACCATGTAAAAGAGTGCGTAAAGGAATTCTTCGTGATGGGCAAGTGTGCTGATCTTCGGGTTTATCAAGTCAAACGTGGGATGCGTTGAATGACCAAGAGTAGACACTTCGGGATTAATAGGAAATATTTATTGGTGTTACAGGGAAGTCCACATGTTGAGTGCTTATGGGACAGCCTAGACCTACTTCTCGCTTCCTCGCTGCCTGATATAGTTTCTTTTACTTTTGGCTGATCTGCCGATTCTTCTAGCGTTGGTGCCGGCTAAATATCATGGCCATTGCAGCACCCACAGCGGTCAGCCAAGCCATGCCCAATGCAGCAGAGCCGAGTACCAGTGTCCAGAGCAGGGTTGTCTTGACTTTGCACCACTGAAAGAAATGGGACCAGATTTAACAAACTACATGCTTAAGACATCTCATCACTGCCTAAAATGCATTTTCACCATAAACTTGGCTGGATTCACAGGAAAAGTGATACCAAAAATTCTCCCCCTCCAGTGCGGCTTGAGCCAGACTCTGGGATGTGCCCAAGACATTCAGGAGGACCTTAATGAGGACATAAGACTGAATGGGATTGCCTCATTAATGCAAGGACACCTTGGCATTTTTTGTAGGAACTGCAGTAAGCAGTATAGCTATACAGATACCTGCACCCGAAAGACAGGGGTTATTCGTGAAACTTGCAATTGCTACACTTTGTAGAACCTTCCGTTTCAGGACTATGCATGGGACATCAACAGCATCATCTTAAAGTCAGCATTAATCGAAGGCGAGCGGGCATTGGCACAGAAAAGGACTTTCTCAAGAACCTGAACAACTTGGGATATTAGCCAGGGACCTCCTGCATTGATGAAGAGACATTTAGGGCTGGATTCACAAAGATTTGAACTAGAGCAACTCAAGAGATGCCATCTGCATTTGAAGATTTGCTCCTGCTACTTTCTCCCTTATTCTAAAAGCCTACAACTGGAGCAAGTCAAGAGTCTTGTGGAACCTCTTTGAGATGCTCACGTGCCAAAGCGATTCACAAAGGTTTGCTCAAGGGCAGCTCAGATGCTCCGGGCAGCTTTAGGCTTGCTATAGTTTTAGGCTTTGTGGATCAGGTATGAAAGAGCAAGTCTGAGATGATCAGAGAGTCTTATGATTTTCCACAGTGAGAATCCTTGTCAATCTGGCTCTAATTGTTTACCTTCTATGGCTGGATTCAATTTTCATCGTAGAAATAAATCACCCATTTGTATGGTTTGCTGGAAATAAGTCTTCTACCTCAAATAAAGTTGTCTAGATTAGAGGCGAACATGTAAGGTAGGCAGGCGTTTATGATGGGAGGTAGGGTAACTGGCAAGACTAAATAAGGTTGGCATTTTGGTTAAGGCTGAACTCACCCCTCTCTGACACTGTGATTTTGTGTCAGCAAAAGTTATGAATGCTGGATATTTAGGGGGCAAGTGTGTTGATGGGTCAATGTGGGGATGTTTAAGGAAAATATTGCCTATAGGGCTGGAACTAGAAAGTACTATTGGGCATTCACGAACATTATTGGATGTGCTGTCCTTACTTTGAAGCTTGCATACCCCATACGAAAATACATCCCTTAAAGGAATGTGTGTGTTGAATAATGGTGCTGGTCAGGAATGACACTTGGCAACATACTGCTGGATGAAGAGAGCATCATTTCAGATTATCAAAGATATGCACTGGTTCAAAAAAGTGGAGCAAATTAATTTACCACCAAGTTTGCTGCTCTGATAATAGAGAATCGAGCAAACAGGTTTATCCCCAATCGGTATTATCTAAAAATGTTATCACAAGGGGAAATTGTAGCAGACTGTTTCATTTGCAATGTTTGCTGTGTAACATGAAAATAAATGTAGTAGAAACCGTTTGTTGTTTGCTATGCAGCAAATATAGTGCAGAAAATAGCCTGATTAATTAATGTTTTTTTTTTTAGATAATATGGATTGTGACAAAATCTGTTTGCTCCATTGTGCATTATCAAAGCATTTGTTCACTTTTTGGCACCTGTGGAGATCTTTGAATATCTGGCCCCAGGCAGGTTTAAAAGTGGGCCAAGTACAATAGATCAGGGGCCAGATTGTCATAGGATAGCGTCGATTGATTGCGTTCCTCTGCCAGCAGTTGCACCAGTCTGTAATTATCATAGATTATATGGAATTATAAAATTTACCAAGTGCAACACTTAAATGGAATTGGGAATGGTAGCATGTGCCACACTTAGAATTGTGAACATTAGCCTGAGTCGCATCTAGATATGATTGTGAAGGCTATGTGAATGTTAGCATGTGCCACACTTAGATAGAATTGTGAACATTAGCCTGAGTCGCATCTAGATATGATTGTGAAGGCTATGTGAATGTTAGCATGTGCCACACTTAGATAGAATTGTGAACATTAGCCTGCACCGCATCTACATAGGATTTGAAGGCTAGCAAGTCCCACATTTAGATGGAATTATGGAGGTTAACAAGTGCCACACTTAGATTTGTGAATCTTGGCATATTAAATATCATATAACCCACTAACCAAAAAGCTCAAACTTTCTGCATACTTATCTCACTCAAAAAACTCATACAACCATCTCTCGCACAACAATCTGCACGCACTTCGCCACACTGCAACAACACATAAGCCGGACCAACAGCACACAAGGACTGACATCGATCCGATACTCGCACCAAAGCTCAGCACCCAGTGTATACCGAGTTGAAGCTGCCAACAGAACACCACTCCTCTCACTATCCTACTCCCTCTTCACCTTACTAACCTATCCCAACTTCTCGTTTACAGATCCGCCAGAGCGCCTGGGGACCAAATCCGTTGGTGACGGTGCGCGGTACAAATACCTTTAACATTTAACATTTAACATAGATACGCGCTGTCTGCTGTCTCTTGCATAACGCACAGTTTCCGACCATGCTATGCGCCATGTAGGTTAGCGGTGCACATTCAATTATATGTTTCTTGATGATTCTTTGCACCTGTCCTCTATGTGGGTAGCCTGGGTTACGCACAATGCAATTATTAAAGACCTTTGTTGGCGAGCTAAATTATGCCACCGATGAGGTGGCGTAATGTGGCTTGATAGAGTTGTCTGAAAGGAGTTGAAAGACGGTTTTACGAAAGAAATGCTCTCTTCTTCACAGCAGCATGACGTTTTCACCCCAAAATGGGAAACTTGTAGACATAACTAAATCCAGGCATGCTCATTCCTAATTAGAAACAGCTGGTTCAGTTTCCCTGGCAACTGAACGATTCAAGCACGTGAAAGCCTTGCACTTGTCAGGGACAGATGGTAAACACAGCCAACTCAGTGATCTGAGACCAAGGTCTAGCTGACAAAGAAATGTCTTTACAACTGCAAAGTCTATCCACTTTTTAGGTATACCAGTTAAGTGTTTGACAAAAGGGCAGCACTGAACGCAACATGTATACGTGAGAGAGGCATGGCGATTCATTGTTGCTAATGTCTCTGTGAAGAGGTGTGACTGTGCCCAGCTTGGTAATTCACACTTTGCAAACATTTGAGATGGTGACATGCTGTCTGTCAATAGGAAATGTACATTTTCTCTTTGAAAGGGTTGTTGGCTGATCAGTTTTGCTATATGACTGATATCTTGCACTATAACGTTGGAAAGCGTTTGTAATTATACAGTTTGCCGCTCGCTTCCATAAGCAAAAACACATTTTCTATAACGAAAACCCAGGCACTCCATACGGTATCCCGGAAATTGGCCTGCCCACTTTGACACACTCATGAAAAGCACCCCCAGATCTAGCACCTCTTTGATAATTGACTCAGCGCTCAGGCAAAGGCGAAAATTAGAGCAACACACGATCATTGGGAGAAAATAACAATTTATACACAAACGCTAATTTCAACTGGCGCACACTTCTGAGTGCTAACCCTGCGATAATCTGGGCCAAGGCCTTTTGCTTATACTGCAGCATCAGCAGGCATGTGATTCTAAACAAGGCAACCCATTTTTTGTTGTTGTTGATTTGAAAGCAGCATTCAATTCTATTGATCGAACCATTTTATGGAATGTTTTAGCTGATCCTGAAATGCCTTCTAATATCTTACACCCTATGAAAAAGAACTATGATAATAACTTTGCTACAGTTTGATGTGGGCAGGGTGAAGAATGAATGGACCCATTGCTGCCGGATACAAGCGGATTGCGCCAGGGCTCGCCCCTGCTCTCTTTATTATATGTTCATGATTTCATTTTAAGAATTCCAAAATCAAATTGAGATGCTCCTGTAATTGCCCAATGCAAAATAGGCATTCTGTATGCAGATTATACAGTGTTAACATCAAAGACAATAATGGGCATTTTTACTCAGCTTGTAAAATTAACAGACTTTTTGTAAGGAAAGAAAACTTTCAATGCATTTCTCTAAAACCATCAAGGTGAGTTTTTATGACTACTTGGGAGTGAGATTCCAAGACAGAGGAAAATGGTCTGGTCAATTGAATAAAAGGGAGCTCACTCTCAAATGACGGTCGGCTGCTATACATACACAGATATCGACTCCCACGTACTGTTCTACTCAGTCCAAGCACGGTCCGCTGCCTTGTATGGCAGCGAACTATGGGGGCAAGATGTCACCTCCTCTCTGCCCATGATAGAAGATAATCTTCTAAAGAAACCACTCAACCTTCCTGTCAGTAAACCCACTATACCGATATTGTTGGAAACTGGTTTGAGAGCGCTTAGATTTGTGGCCCTCTCGAGGCCCCTTCTCTTTTGGCTATGCCTAACTTCCTCTGCTAATTTGACTTCATATAAAGAGGTGTTTTGAGATATGTAGTAGAATCTTCAAATGCTGAATCCTGGAAACTATACAGACATCTTTGTAATATATTGCAAAGTTTAGGATGTTGCATTTACGTATCGAAAATGTTTCCATCAATGAGGGGTGCTAAAGGGTAATAACATCAAAGATCGAGATTCTGCGTCTGGAAACTTTGATTTTTGAATCTATCAATCTGTTTTCCAGGTTATTTTATATTAAACACGTGGTTCCTAAACCCTACCTTAAATGTTTCTGAGCTCAAATAGAGCTCTATAGTGTAATAGAGAAGGTAAGAGACATCAAATACCTTGGAGTATCACTTGACAGCACCAAGAACGAAAAAGCCATGCATAGCGCCCTCTCTGAAAAAACAAAGAAGTTAGCCGCGCAGGGAAAAGCCATTGACATCAAATATGTCCGATATTCCACAATTTCGGTTCGCAACTTCTACAATAAGAAAGTGGTACCAACACTAACTTACGGCGCTGACGCAATGGCTAATATTCCTTCTGAAATATGGCCTAAACTAGAAGCACTGTTTTGGAGATCTGTTTTGGGTCTGCCTAAATCGACCCCAGTCGCATCTATTAGACAGGAACTCAGTTTTCTTTCCTTACAGGCCACAATCAACTGTAACACATTGATGCTATACAGAAAATGCAAGAAGCCAGACGCCCCTTTTGTCTACGCCCTGGCGAATCAAGAAATAACTGCAGGAACTTGTAAAGTGCTCTCCAAATGGAGCACGGACAATGCTGCCCTACTGCAACTGGTCGAGAGCGGGGAAGAGGACCTCATAATCAATCCAGTAAGAATCTTTAAAAAATTGAGAGAACTAGATTGGTTGCAAACCCAAGAACAGGCCAACAAAAATAAACTAACTCACCTACCGCCTAACACAAAGAAACTTGATGAACTGCAAAGTTACATCGTTATTTCCGAGCAGAGCGGCAAGAAACTTACTGTTAAGAATTTGACTAAACTTGCTAGTAACCAACGAAATCTGTGACATCAGAGGCGTCTCAAATTCATCCACCTGTCGATTTTGTAACCCGTCCACTCCTAAAGAGATGATAAGGCACCTTCTTCTCACATGCTCAGGGACCTATTGGATAAGGTCTAAATATCTCCACCATACCTTATCCAACTTCACACTCATGGATGAACAGACATGCTGGAACAAGTAGATAGGTGGGGACAGAACTTCATGGTTATTAGCTGCGCTAAACATCATGCAATACGCAGTGAAACACCTTTTCCCGACTCAACCATCAAGTCCTCAGGAAGACCTTCCATAAAGACTGTAGGTAAAAACTCAAAGTCCTCATGATAACTGAAAAGACAGACTTACGAATAAGCACATTACTTGTAAATACTGCAACTATGTTTGCTTTCACTACGTCCTTTTGTGAAAATCGTATTGATTAAAAAAATAATCAAATTCAGACTTCATACTTCCTCTGTTGCAGCATTTACTTATATATAGTCCTGGGGTTTCATCAACCGTTGTTCATTCTGCACCACGGAAATGAAATCAGACATGCATATTTTGCTGATCTGTCCTGCGTACACTAACCTAAAGAGGAGTTGGCTGTACTCCATCCTCCTCAAATACCAGACATGCTCTTTCTCAGGTGCGTACGCTTTATGCAAATCTGCTACTTATAAGGATGCTGTCTTTGCTGTTTTTAGCGCTTTCTGTATAGGGTCTTGCGTATTCGATCAAAAGCACTTTTATGAACTAATGGTCGCATGGGAGAGTTCTTTATGAATCATACCCTTGCAACCAGATGTAACCGTTAGAAAAAAAAATTCTACTGCAATAATTTGCACAATGCTCATATCTTATGCACTGCACTTTTTAGGAAAGAATGTTTTACCCTCTTTTAAGTCATAATTTGTTGAATCCGATACAAATACAATTTCAAAACTACAAGTGCCCACAAAGGGAGCGACAACTGTACAGTACTCCACAAGGGAACATCAAACAACAGGTCACCACAGGGATGCTTTCGCCACTGTGAACCCGATACAATTACACATGCACCCACAATATAAACACAAATGTAATATAACTATTCTGCAACTTTGTATATATATTGCATCCCTGCTCAAACTGTGCATTATGTAACAAATGCTCTTTTTCATGGCCCTGTAACTAAGCTTTGTACTGTAACAAGTGCCACGATGTCCTCGGGCCGTTGTGCACTATATAAATATGAATAAAACAAACAAACAAACAAACAAGGAAAGATCAACCCAAAGAGCATCACAGGGAGGCTTTAATAAATGTGACCCCAATACAAATGCAACCCACAGAAGCACACAAAGGGAGCCCACTACACAGGGCCCCTCAAGGGAAGATCCAACCGCAGGCTACCGCAGGGAGACTTTTACCACTGTGAACCTGTTACAATTATAAAACAACAGGCTGCCACAAGGGACAATCAAACTAAATGACATCATAGGGAGGCTTGTGCAACTGTGAATTCGATATAAATACAACTACAAAACCATAAAGAGAGACAACTAAACAAGAGCCCTCAATAGAAGACCCAACCACAGACCACCACACTGCACCAAAAGGAGGCACTCACCATTGTGAACCCGTCACAACTAGTGACTCAACTTTAGTCACCGACCACCAGAATTAGTCCCCAACAGCCAGGGTCAGTACCCGATAGTCAGGGTTGGCCTCAGTCAGCGAGGGTAAACCCCCAACTGACAAGGTTAGTCACTGACTGCTAGGGCTAGCTCACAGCTCCTGGGATACCCTCGAAACCTGGGACTTCCACATCCCCTGGAAAAGCCTGACCCATGACAGTCCTCCCACCCACCCCAGGGACAGAGCCACTCCTGGTATAGACCCGTCACAAAATGCCCCACATCAGGAAAGACTACGCACAAGGAACAACCAAAACAGAACAATCAAAGTGGAACAATCTCAGAACACCACATGCAGGAGCAGATGCATACAAAGGAATGACACAGCTACACTGTCAACAGAAAAAAATCCATCTGCCAGAACAAAACCACAATCTGTCTACCTAACACCCTACCTATCAACCTACTACCCACTTGGACAACCATATATCCTCAAGAACCATGAGCACATTAGCAGGATAACCAGAAAGCCAGAAGCAAGATGGAAAACACAGAGAGCCAAACCAGAAGGAAACACCACCAACAAACCATTCATCACAAAACGTTGGCACGACATATGGTGTCATGAACTCCATCACAGAGACGACCATGAAGAAGACATTAATCCAATATGATACCTGGCGGAACTTCTCAATGAAGAAACAAACTCAACAGACCCGAATGCACATTCTGGTGGAAAAAGTGACCAATACAAAAAAAACTACCAAAATACACAGCCAAAGACCAAAACAAACCACAAGAAATAAAAAGATACACTGCAACCTAGTCAAAGCCAGATCAATATACAAACGCACAACAGAAATATACACACTTCTAAGCGATGGAGGGTTAGATATCCTATTCCTGCAGCCATTGCTTTCTTCAAGCAAGAGCTGGAGCCCCAATATCACTGCAGCTGCCGGAGCATCTCATGCAGATGTACACCACCTCAAAGAAGCAACCCCCCATCAATGCTGGTGTGAAGCTTGATACCTGCCTCAACCTGAATCTGGAATATGTTTGCAGCGGAATCTCCAGATTATACCCAGAGGCAAACCTCTGTTGCCACCTGTGCCCCCTTTGGGCACCAAGCCGCGCGGAGCACGTACTCCGTGGCTCCAGTGCTCACCACATTCTTTTTCACATATCCCGCAGCTGTGTAAGATGGCCGCTGCACTGAATATGTGCCCAATTCCCTTCTGAGTCAGCTGTTGACCTGGTTACCAGGCAACCGACGCCCACAACGCAGATTTGAATTAACAACATCTGCTGGCAGGTGGAAGCAGGCCAGCGTCGAAGGACAGGTTAAAGGCCTTGTCCCGAGCCTCTACATCATTCTTCAAGCAAGGGCTGGAGCCCAACATCGTTGCAGCCGCTGGAACGGCTCCTGCAGAGGTACATGACCACAAAGAAGCAACCCCCGCATCAATGCTGGTGTGAAGCTTGAAAACTGACTCAACCCGCATCCGTAATATATTTACAGCAGAATCTCCATATTATACTCACAGGAAAACCTCTGTTGCCACCCATGCCCCCTTTGTGCACCAAGCTGCATGGAGACTTACTCTGTGGCTCCAGTCCCCACTACATTCTTTTTCAAATATCCCCCAGCTTTGTAAGATGGCCGCTGCACTGAATATGTGCCCAACTCCCTTCTGAATCAGCTGTTGACCTGGTTATCAGGCAACCAACGCCCACAACACAGATTTGAATTAACAACCTCTGCCGGCAGGCGGAAGCTGGCCAGCGTCAAAGGCCCTGCCCTGAGCCTGTCAGAGCCGGGAGAAGTGCCCCATATACTCTGTGAGCATCCAAATAACTCTATTCGAACTCTCCTGCACTTCTGCATTGAACTCTCCTCAGAACGTACAATCTAGTACTCTCCTACCGAACTAGAACATCTATTGTACGAACTGCCTCGCGGTAAGAATCTATACTCAAACCGAGCCTCGGATCTTAAGATTGTATTCATGATTAGTCCTTAGCATTAATTGCTACTGCAGAACCTTAACCCACGCATTTATTCAAACGCATGCCCACATGCACGCTGCATTGCTACCTTACTTGGAGCGCTCTAGTTCGCGGCATACCTTAAACCAATGCCCGCCGTTGCTGTCGTTCCTATACTCCGACCACAACGTCTGACTGGTTATGTTATCTCCGCGATCATTGCCATAATGTCGCATCCTCTAAGCTGTGCATCGAAGAATGGCATCTGTTGTACACCTAACGCCTAACCTCACCCCGTCCACACACCAAGCATACTACAATATCGATTCACATCGATAGGGCATCACGTATTTGGACTGCTCTTACCAAAGCCGTATGCAACAACGCGAGGAATTATTAGTCCGCATTCCATATCGACTCCTCCATCTTGCAGACATAGTCCATATAGGCTATTCTAGTTAAGTGCTCTACTGCTCTTCACACATGTCCATATCCTGCTGCTACTGTCGCCAAACGGTCCTGTCTATGCATCTCCGCTGATTGACCCACACGGCCTACCGTGCGCCCATAGGATTTCCTGACTGAATATCTGATTGCTGTATCATGCCCATCCTGCACTAATTCCGATAACGGCCTCCTGCGTTGTGCCATTATGCATCTACAGTATGAATAATCCCACCCACGGCATGCTACCATAGAATACTGTACTTTGCCAACCATGCATTAATACTGCTTTTGCCTACCACTACTGAACTGTCTAATTGTACTCACCGTATACCAGCATAGCATACAGTATTTTGCCAACTGTCTATTAATACTGCTGATTGATCACTGCTTTCTTCTACCACTAGCGAACTGCCAAATTGTACTCACTTTATCCTAGTACGATATACTGCTCTTTGCCCATTTATACCAACTTTAAAGGCATACTCTAGTAAAAAATGTTATTGTCCCTATGGGTCGACCATGTTTTTTTAAGGCTAAGTGGCTCGATTTTAGAAAACTTTCCTATGGACCTTACCTGAGTTTTCGTCCATTAAACGCATGCGAAAACAAGCACCTGGGAGCCGCCATTTTCTGATAATCCTATCCTTTCCCCGATCGCCCTGGCTCACCTGCTTTTGCGGCACTAAATCAATTCCCCCGCCCCTGAGCCTGACATTATCAAAACATTCATATTCCCCGCCTCTCCCCGTGACGTTACTGTGCTGCGTAGGCAAACGCGCCCAGTCATCTTCTGCGCGACTCCACACAGAACCCGGAAACCAACACAGATCAACTCACAACACAGCGCGCCACAATTCGGAATATGAAACTGTACTTTACAATGAAACAGCAACACGGTACATTTGGTAAAGTACATTTATTTGGCATCAAATGTTTAGAGAATATTCATATGAACTCCGGAAGACATTTATTTTCTTTTATCTGTATCCGCAATAACTGTTCCGTTTCATCTTGGGTCACGCGCTGTTCCATTATGGCACACAGGGTGTTCATTTTCGTAAAAAGAATCACTTTGGAAGCACGGTGAACCGCAAGGCTGTTCCATCAACTAGGCACTAGTCCAGCCTAAAGTTTGTTATGTTACTTCTAGCCACTAGTACAGCGTAAGGGCATGTGGGCCCTTGGCGATCGTCCCATAATATGGTGATCGTGCTCCAGTTGTTGACACGAAGCTGCAGGTGTCTGCTGAAGAATCCATCCGCCGGTGTCTCAAACAGGTGGCAGTTGCAGAAAGGGATCAAATACCTGTTAAGAAAACAAATTAATGATAATTAGTCTCACTAGTCGAACTTCATTAATATTACTCATTTCATTCATTACGGCCGATCAGAAACTATTTGCTTGCAAGGGTAGTTCAATGGAGTATGTTCTTCTCTAACATAAATGCGAAAAGTAACGAGATAAATCTAGGGCAACACACAATGATAAACGACACTCTACATGCATGAGGAATGATATGATATATGATATGGCATTTGTAACGCGCGTATACTCAAGTGTTTCTAGGCGTGACGAGGCAGGTGGGGAACAAGGGCAGACAGACAACGATCCTACTAGGCCAGGTGTTTTTTTCTGATCGCGCATGGGGATGGGCTGTACAAGGATAGTTGAATACAAATTAAATAATAGGGCCAGCTGGTGGCAAGTGCAAGGTAAATGCCGGGACAAGGGGCTGAAGGATACAGAGACAGTCCCGTAGTGCAGGGAAAAGTGGCTGGGCCAAGGAGCGAGATCGGTGACACCAGTGAACCTGCATGCCCATGTGCCCACTACGAACAGTTTTAACATCTTTTACAGTCATCATTCATTCATTTATTCATGCATCCATTCACTAAATCTTCATTCCGGTATAAAAGCGTGTAAAGATTTACTTACATTATATTTGAAATTTCCATTGTGTCTCTTCGTAATGCAGTCTGTAAAACGGACCATGCTCTTGACAATGATTTTTCGTATACTGACCTAAAACTGAAACTCGGTTTAGTTTCTGAATGTTCTGCCTTATCGTCTCTTACGTTATTGCGCACTCCCTTCAAATGTAGTTCTTTCTGCATGGTCCCTGTCTCAAGGTCAAAAAACAATAGACCCTTATACTTCCAGTGCGACTTGTGGGCCTCATCTGTGCACTGTCCTTCGCATTCTTTATTTGCAACATCACGTAGTATAGGCATCTGTGAGAACTTGAAGTTTAGAATCCGTCTATGTAGTGCGCCTCAATGTGCAAATGCGAACTGGCTTCTCTCCCAAATGCC
Source organism: Ambystoma mexicanum (assembly GCF_040938575.1). Taxonomy (NCBI): domain Eukaryota; kingdom Metazoa; phylum Chordata; class Amphibia; order Caudata; family Ambystomatidae; genus Ambystoma; species Ambystoma mexicanum. The sequence continues at coordinate 1,063,155,537 of NC_090923.1, read as the reverse complement.
ACGGCCTGCTTGACTGGCGCGTTCTAAGTGCCCCAATTTTGTCCCCGTTGTCTGCGAGCTTTGCAGCCTAAATTGAAACATTTAATTTTTTGCGGAAGGTCAGGGAAAGTTAAAAGTACCACAGGAGTGGAGTTAAAAGTGAGATTTATTGTTTGTTTGTTTGTTTTATTTTTTGCAATACGCAAGCCTCCCCTCCGTTAACAGTGCGCATCATTTACATTTACATGAGATGAGACATGAGAAAAATATATACATACACATATGTGAGGTGAATAGAGAGAATTCAAAGATGACACCCAGCTTCTTCGCCACCCATGATGGTGAAGTTGGGGGTTAGGTTTACTGGTACACTGTACAATAACATTTATTTACAAAAATACAATCCTATTGCAATTATTTAAACCGCGATTTGTACTTTACAATCAGCTGTGCATCGGGTGGGCATGGCACAGTCGCAATGTTTGGTGGCAATGGATCACTGCTCTGTACAGAAACGTCCAAAATTCCATATCTGTGCTTCTCTAACACAGCAACAATAAGGCCTTTCACAAAGTCGAACTGCATTTCATCATAGACTGGTTTGATCACCCATTGCTTACTTCGTTTTGAAAACACCTTGGTGTAGCGAGGCATCCTTACTTTGCCCCTAGTCCTAGATTGTTCACGTCCGACATTGCTGTTAGGGGCCAAGACGGCTAGTAGAGTGCGATGTTTCATGCCCCGAAAGCTTTGGCCTGTACTTTAGGCACATATTGTGGAACACCTCCAAATCTCCTGTGTGACAGAATTCTGTCAGTCCTCTCAAATCTCTTGATAGAGTTTTGTCGAAAACAATCTTCTCAATGGCTTTGTGTGTCGGTGATGATGGAATCAACCACTTCTTCTTCCGTGCCTCCTCTGGGGACAAAGGGCCATGTTCACATTGGTGCAAATGTTCATTTGCTGTCCAGCGGTGAACGTTGGTACAGTGGTGCATCAGTGACCGCCATTTTTCAAGTAGTATTTCCACTGACCCCTCGCAAGTTTTTGAGCTCCACCAAAGATGGTTGGTGATAGAATGTGACCACTGCAAAATACTTTCAAAACCTTTTTTTTTTCCTGCAGCCGAGATTTTCTTATTGATTGATTTAGCAAGATGCCATACGTCAAATTGATGTTTAATATGTGGGACCTGCTCTCTCATTGTCTTGGCAATTGAAACGTGTCTATCCGTGGCTATGAGCTCGATGTCCATCCCCCTCGATTGTAGATGTTCCACTGATTTTATAAATCCTAGTTTCTCCATGGCCACTGAGGATGTACATTGTGTTACCTGCACGACCTCCGAACTCACAATTTTCTTACTATCCATGTCCTGAAAGTGGTAGGTGCAGTACTTGGCAGAAAACCCAGGGCTATCGCACTGTCCATCGCCGGCTAGCCTGAATCGTTTGCCTTCGAATGTACTTGCTAGAGACAATTGTTCAATTCTCCAAGCATCACTAATGGCCGGAAACAGATAATCACGTTGGTATGTGTAGTACAGCGCACTAGAAATGAAATGGAGTCCCACAAACTGAAAAAAAGCCTCTAACTTTCTAAAACTGGAGCCACTAAAAAGTGATGCAGCTGCACACAGTAGATTGCCTGCTGGCAGTTTCCCCAGCATCGGTTGTGCAGACCATGAGAACCTATGATTTAATCTACAGGCGGCTTTTATTTTGACGTTAGTGCCTTTCATTTTACGAGTCACATTAATCAATGGCTTCCCACATACTTTCCCTCTAACGGAATGCACACATTTCAGCATACTTATAATTTCCATCAAGCAACTGTCGAATACAATGTATTTGCTCTCTTTCATTAGACTGTCATCCTGCGTCAACCTTGTTTCAGCTTTTGACGCTGTGGAGATGTCAACACATTGGAAAGTAATATCGCTGCTATCAAGTATTGTTGCGTCTATGGATGCTGTGGCTGGTTCATTCTCTGTCATTTCAACATCCATTACTTCAACATTGATGGGAGAACACAACAATGTCGACATGTTTTTTGGTGGCAATTTTTTGGCTGGTGTAGATTGTGTAAATTGATCTGCAACTACTTCAGAGCTATCTCCAATACATTCAATAACATCTTCTTGTAGTGGTCCGGTCGCACAGTAGCTATGGTCCAATGCAACTTTGCTGTAGTCTCCAAACAGAGCTAATTCATGTTCTGGCCATTGGACATGAGCATCTCGAGCCTGAACACGCCTCGCCTCAATTAATAGTTCCTCCATAGTGTACATGGTCTGGCAAGCCACATCTCTCATTCGCTTCAATGTCTGTGTGTGTATAGTTCTGATGCCCACGGGTAACTGGAGGAGAGATTGGAAAAGGGATGTTCAGTTTAAACACAAGATGGAGTGTAGTAGAATTGACTAGAAAAAAACATAAAATAGTCCCCACCACAAAAATTTTTTTAAAGTTATTAACTGTTTGTAACTAACCTTTTTTTGTTTTTTTTTCTTTGCAACTTTTTTGACTCGACCTTCAACATCTGCACGCTGTAGCTCCGATTCGTTTCCGCATGTCCTCCCTTCCTCTTGCGCTGCAACGAGTATATTTTCTGTATCCGCATAGACAGCAAGGAATGAGGTGCCATCGTCTCCCTGAAACATAGTACTTTCATTACTATGTATCAAAATATAGTTAGCATAAAACACGTGAGGACGAACACACAGGTACATCTCAATAGCCAAATACGATTTAAACATTGTGTGCAACAATCAAACGACAAGTATTCGACCAGTGATGATCTATTTCGATGGAACTGTCAGTATCCATACCTCCGGCTCTGCATGGACAGCCATGAATGGTTGTATTGGAGAGGAGGCATCCGCATCTCCCTGAAACACAATACATGCATTAGTATGCTTTTCAATATTGGAAACATAACACACACTTGGGGTCGACGGCACAGGTACATATAAAGAGATAACTGCAAATGATGCATTGTCCAAAAGAATCAAGGAAAATCCAGATATGATCACATTTCATCGAATTATTTCAACAATTCCTTTACATCTGCATCATCTCAATGAGATGTTGTGATTGTGGTGGAAGCTCCGTCGTCTCCCTGAAACACAGTACTTGGATCAGTATGGTTTTCAATATTGGAAACATAACACACACTTGGGGTCGAACGCACAGGTACATATAAAGAGATAACCGCGAAAGATGCATTGTCCAAAAGAATCAAGGAAAATCCAAATATGATCACATTTCATCGACTTATTTCAACGATTCCTTTACATCTGCATCATCTCAATGAGATGTTGTGATTGGGGTGGAAGCTCCGTCGTCTCCCTGAAACACAGCACTTGCGTTTATAGGGAAGAAAGTATAGCAAATGGAATCACGTTATATGATCACGCATGATGGAGCTGTCAGTATCCATACCTCGTGCTGCTGAAGAATATCTATGGATGTTGCAAATGTAGTGCGCACTTCCGAAAGCTGTTGCGCCGATTCGTATACTTGAATGTCAGGCTCTACATCAAGTGTAGGGGTTGACGCTCCATCGACTGCCTGAAACATAGTTCTTGCATTAGTGAGGATTACAATTGTGAAAACATAACATACACCTGGGGTCGACAGCACAGGTACATATCAACGGCTAACCACGAATGAAACATTGTGTAGAACAATCAAACAACAAGAATTCCAGCTCTGATGATGATGCTCGATGGAGCTGTCAGTATCCATACCTCCTGATGTTGAAAACATCTAGAAATGTTGTAGATGTGGCGGACGCTTCAGCATCTCCCTGAAAGACAGTACTTGCATTAGTATGGATAACACTAATTATAACTCAAAACAAACACCAGTGGACGATAACTAAGGTGTATATCAATTGGAAAGCAGTAACCAAACATTCGGTAAAATAATTACACGTTAGAATAAAACTATTACTTGACATGCATAAAACAAGTATGTAGCGGATTAGCCTAATAAGATTACCTGATACGCGCTAGAAGTGGTTGATAACTGCGACCACGTCAAGGATGTAGAATGTTCTTGCTTCAGATTCAAGGGATAGTCAAGAAGTTGTAAATGTCAATTAATGATTGATAATGAAATGGCAATATTGAAAATAGCCATGTAAGCCGACAGAATACTTGAAAAATGCTCAATACAGCACAGTTCCCTGTCCCCATATATATATATACATTGCGTTTGTGGGTTATGAAATCGAAAAAGAATATATTGATAAATGTCATTATTCAAAAAACTATACATTCATATCAATATCGAAATTATTACAAGGGATAGAACACCTACAATATCAATAAATCCATTCGGCTACACACTACCGCAAGGCCGAAAGCTAAATCCGGACACTTGACTCACCGGTGGCGGAATGTGGACGAATAGAGTGGGAATAGCGTTTTCGAGCAATTTCCGTGTAGTTCGCCGTTTATTCTTCTTTGTTACCCAAGAAGTTGTGTACATGTCCAAGGAAAAGTGGCGGCTGCAGATGCGGTATCGATCGCCCCTCTTGTCCTCTAAGACTTGTTGGACTCTACTTTCCAGCTCATCCAGTGGATATCCGCAATGTCTGACCCATTCTCTTATTCGATCGACAGTTTTCGGGAATACATGCATTGTAGTTCCTTCAGATTTCGCATGGGTCTTCGAAGGGCAACCGCTAATCGAACAGGCAGGCATTGTTGATAAATCTGAAAAGTAAATATCGACATTATTATACAATCTTCAAGAATAAAGATTTGATACAAAAGTAAATGAATCATACAATGATCAATGCAAGGTTTGTTTTGGTCGCAGGAACTGTACCAGTTCATTATGTGCAGCTTAGTATTTGCATAAATTGCAGAAATGTATAAATGATGTGACTAAAATCTGAACATGTGACTCATCCCTTGGATGTTCTGTATTGCACGAGAAGGAAACATGCTTACATCATAGACTGGATCACCGAAGGATGCAATTCGATGACAATAGACATAGATGAAAATAAATAGATCTATTGATAGCATAGCAATGGAAACTCTAGTCAATAGCAATGAGACCAATGAACATAGCACTATTGTGTACTCTACTCGCAAATAGATAGAAATTTAAAAATCTGCGAAATATGACTAGGATACATGGCCTTACCTTGACCAACAAACAGTCGGATTCAGCAAGCAGAGCAGTATGTTGCAGGAGAATAGGTGGGTGGCCACAGGTAGCACACTGATGGGTTTGCTCTAAGCGGTCACAGAAGTTCACGGATAGCACGGCGACGACCAGATTAGCGTAGATCTCGGTGGTTGCCAGGTAACACGTTCAGGAGTTGACTTGCAAAGCACAAAGATGTTCTCATGAGACATATCAAGTGGTTTATAAAGTATTTGGAACAGGGGTGTGTTTGTGAATGAATGACGTATGTATGTCGTGGTCTTAGGGGGGCGGCCTGCTTCAAGGGGAGGCCTGGCTGGAGACACGGGGTCTGAGGAGGCCATGTGACCGATGGCCCCTTGGCGTGGGACACCTTTTGAAGTGTACATGTAGTTTGGCACCTTGGCCTTTCGCACCCCGGACAGCCCCCCCATGCCAGCGAGCATCCACCGGCGCGAACCGCCTTTATGTCAATATACAGTATATCGCCTTTATATGAATGATAGTATATCGTTGCTTATCAATAACAAATGCCACATACCGCAGATTCTTGTGAGCACAGACCCACACTTCAACCAGTGTATTATAGTGGCCCAAGACCCGAAGGTCTGTATAATCCAATGGTAATTGATAGTATAGATATATGTGATTCATTTAAAAAATCGAGACAAACGTTGTTAAAATAAATGTGGTGTTTTATTTTGTATCTTATTTTCATGACACAAAAATACAGGACTTTAAAGATTATACAGGTCAGGCTGCAGCACAGCGAGAGAAAATCCCCTGTACTGACCGCTGTTCACACGGGCTACAAGCGGCGAAGGTAGCTGACCAGAGCACTGAAACGAGTCACAGAATACTCAAAGTAACACAGAGAGAGGAATGGAATCGAAAATCTGCTGCTGTGTGTTGTGAAACGGTCTGTTTATACTTATTGAGGAAAGAGGCGTCCTGCCATACCCATGGCGACACGTCATTAGCTGAAGCGAAGCGAATGTTGACACGAGACGTGCTTTGGCGTTGGGAAATGGGCGGTACGAGTCTGCTGATGACAGGCTCAGGGGCGTGGGAATTGATTTAGTGCCGCAAAAGCAGGTGAGCCAGGGCGATCGGGGAATGATAGGATTATCAGAAAATGGCGGCTCCCCGGTGTTTGTTTTCGCGTGCGTTTAATGGACGAAAACTCGGGTAAGGTCCATAGGAAAGTTTTCTAAAATCGAGCCACTTAGCCTTAAAAAAACATGGCCGACCCATAGGGACAATACAATTTTTTACTAGAGTATGCCTTTAACAGCTGCAACTCACACATACCTGTGGCACCACAGAATATTGCTTCCTGCCTATCTCATAGCGTCGCACCACAATATATTGTTGCTTAGCATGTCATTTCTTTAGTAGTTGATGCCACGCCCCGACCAGCACCCTATAAAGGGACGTTCAACGTCCGCCACAAACTTCTATCTGAGCTACGCACACAGAAACGAGCGACTTGCCCAGGCGACACCCAATAACGTTAGCACAGTCACCATGGCCAAATTACCGTATATGCTTGACATGTCACATGGCTCACTGTATTCTGCTTGCCTCCTACCTGCCCCAGCCATTGTATAAGCAGAGTGCCATCCTTACCCACCATACCTTGCACTGTCATATCGCCTACTGTATTCTGTACGTCAGCCTGCTGAATTTTGCAAGATCACACTGCCCGCTTTACATGGTTTGCCGTGTGTATGCCCCTGCCATTGATCAAGCAAAGAGCTATACTGCCTACTGCACCTGTGCAGTCATAATATATGTGCCTTCTTACTAGAATATTGCTGGTCATTACAACTGCCTAATCTAAATGATCCTCCCCTTACTCCATAACTGTTTATGCTTTGAGAGACCCTACCACAGTTTTCAGAGCAATCATTAGCCATTAGGATTATATCTTAATAGATCTCTAGCTTTGCTGCATATTGTATAACTTTTGTATAGTATAGACCGACGGACCAGTATATAGGACTTTAACCTGTGGGTACCCATTGTTCAAGTACTAGTCTGATCTTATCTTCAATGTGCACTTTGCCCTACAACTTGTTGCCTCTTCTGACCTGTGGGTGCTATAGCCCTGACATAGTTCCACTCCCATTTAGGCCATAATCATGTTAGGCTTTTTAATTGCCACCATGTATCAATTTTGCATAATAAAGTACTCCCTGCCATGCACAGGAGGTGCCTTCATTACCCAGGGTTTCGGCCTCACTAAAATTGGCTGTTACCGTCACCACCCCATCCCATGCCCCACCCCATTCCTACCCACCGCCCCCCGGCCCACCCAGGACCATAAAAGTACTCAAAGTACCATTGTCACTAATAACCAGGTGCCAACCACCACTACCCCTAAAATGACCCTAGAACATACACTTAACAATATGGACACCTCTGCCATATTACCCAGCTCTAACACCATCTCGCACAACCCCCACACCTCACACCCCATTCAGGGCAGCACGAGGCTGAGCAGAATAAGGTCACACACTGCATATCTCCATACTAACCTTAATCCGCCTCGGACCATCCAAAAGCCTCATAAATTCAACCCTGAGCTTCAACATCATAAGACATCACCTAACGCTGCGGCCAAACCACACTCTGGCACTAAAATATTACAGCCCCTGACTACAGTACCACTGCCCCCACCAGAACCCCTATCAGCATCAAAGGTGCTCTCATTAATGCACGCTCACTCTGAGCCCATGCTATCAAGATCCATGACCTCATCATTGATCAACAACTGGACCTTTTAGTTGTGAGAGAAATCTGGCTGAAACAAGCATCAGGCCCCCTACTAGCCCTTGCCATCCCACCAAAATGTAATATTTTTAGGACCGATAGATCTAATGCACAGGGAGGTGGTATGGCTATAATAGCCAAAACCAACATGCAAATTTGATACGGCCCCCTCGAAGAAATTGAAGGATAAAACTTCTCCTGGCCAAAATAACATCCAACCTAAAAACAACAACCAACATTCTGGTTATATACAGATCACCCAATAATAATACCCACCACGAATTAGATATCCCTCTTCTTCTTACTCCTTACATTAAACCCAATACCAGATGTATCATCCTTGGTAACATCAATTTAGGATTTAATGATAAGTAGGATCATAAAGCAGATGCCCTCCGTGCTGCCCTCAAAGACATGAACTTCACACAATTAGCAAATGCTCCTACCCACAATAAGATCAGAATACTCGATTGGATACTCACCCTAAAATCCCAGATAGTTATCGACTCTATTGTAACTCTCCATTGGACAGATCACCACATCATCAACTTTACTCTAATCATTAATGAGAAATGTCCTCCCACTCCCAAGATAGTGGACACTTATGAAACAAGAAACACCCAGAAGCTAACAGCAGACAACCTCTCCCCTATCCTAAAAGAAACGTTATCAACCAATACCTTAACAAGTGACAACCCTAGGTAACTTGCAGACATCTACCACAAGCGTCTCACAACTACCATTGACGCACTAGCACCCATTATAACCAAAACACGACGTGCTGACAAACGTACAAGTTTCTGGTTCAATTTTGAATTGCTATCGCTTATGCATACAAAAAGATCTTTATAACACATTCACAAAAAACCTCTCACATCAGTCTCATCTATTGCATTCCTAGCAGCCAATAAAATAAACAAAGCAGCAATTATAACTCATAAAGATAACATATGTAATACTCACATTAGCAATGCTGCTTGAAATTCTAAAGAGTTTTTCACAATCCTCAGAGAATTGGAAATTCCGATCCCAGCTACCACGCCGCTTAACTCTAGTAAACTCTGGTGCACCACCATTCAGAACATGCTAGCCTCCAAAATTCAACTACTACAAAATAAAATCACCACAAAAAGAAAACTCCCGGCGAACAAAAACATAGCATCCACTACTTTTGACATAACTAATGATAATGTCAATGAGCTATTCTATTTCACTCCTGTTACCCAAGACCTAGTGCTAGGCACCATATCTAAACTAAAAGCCTCTAATTGCAAAGGGGATAACTTCCCAGCCTCCTTAGTCAAATGATGTGTCCCTACACTCACCCCCATCATTACTAACTTTGTTAATGCCTTGTTCAACACAAACACGGTCCCAGCTAGTATAAAAGAAGTATGGGTGAACCTGCTTTTGAAAAAACCATCCCTGGACTCAACTTTCCCTACGAATTACCGACCAGTAACCACAGTCCCGTTCTTGTAGAATATAATCGATAAAATAGCCTACACCCAAATTCAATCCCATCTCGAACAAAACCAACTCTTTGTAGCTAGACAATCTGGATTGTGGCCCAATCACAGCACCGAAACAGCACTTCTGGACCTGAAAATACAGATGGACGCCATAAGAGATGCAGGCAAACTTTGCTGCTAGATTTTTCTGCCACATGTGATTTAGTGGACCACGACAAACTCTGTACCACGCTAGCGAACGACTTCCGATTTTCAAGGGAGGCCACCCTCTGGGTGAAATCTTTCCTAGCTGATCGCACCTCCAGAGTCTCCATTGGTAAAGAAGCAGCAGATCCCATCCCAGTTCCCATAGAGGTACCACAAGGATCATGTCTATCACCTATCCTCTACAACACGTACACTAAGCTTCTATTTGCGGCACTGGATGCCATGGGTGTCATCTACACCAACTTTGCTGATGAAACCCAGATTCTCCTACCGATCACAGGGAACTAAGACCAAGACACTATGACCATTAACAAAATGTACGCAATAATATAAAACTGGATAGCTCTTAACAGCCTATGCCTCAATGATGAGAAAACTGAGATTCTCATTGTGGGCTCCCCTACCAAAATCAGCGCTCTCCACCCAGACTATACATCAATCAACATTGATGGCACTGCCATTCCAGTACTTAAACAGGTAAAAACATTAGGTATCCAGTTAGACGCAAACCTTACCATGACTAAACATGTGAACGCCTTATCCTCAGCTACCTCACGCCCTGAAACTGCACAACCCTAGCCAGGGCCCTGATATTGTCCAAGCTGGACTACTGTAATGTACTCTTGTTAGGTACCTCTAACACCAACCTGGCCAAACTACAACTAATGTAAAATAAAGCATTACGAGCAGCGTTGGGACTAAAAAAGTCAGACCACATTTCCAACATCAGGAGGGAGACCCATTGGCTTCCCATGAAACCCAGAATCATCTTCAAATCACTGTGTGTTAACCATAAATGTCTTGGGAAAGCACCCATATATATCAATAACTCAATAGCCACAAAAGAATCTAACAGAACACTTAGATCCAACAAAAATTCTTTCCTCATGGTCCCGCGCTACAAAAGTTCTGGAGCAGAAGGAAGCAGTTTCCCAGTCATGGCCCCAAAACACTGCAACACACTCCCACAAGCATCAAAAATGAAACCTCGTTCCAGTGCTTCAGAAAGTTACTAAAAACATGGCTATTCAACCAATTCTAGCCAGCTCCTACCAAACTAACACCAGTCTTCCACCCTCCTGCCTAGATAGACACCAATGGAAGAATGACTCTTACCCCTAGTCTAACATATAAATATTGTGTTGTAACGATAACTAATTCTTCCAAAATATGTAACTTTTCATGTAATTGTTTTGCAAATGAATGTACTGTGAATGCTAGCCAATTATAATCAAGATGTCTGTAACTACGCCCTGATACCTCTGGGTTTGGGCGTACAATAAATGTAATAATAAATAAATAAAATCAAAACCTGTCATTGATACGGCATAATTAATTATTCCTTATGTAGGAGATATTCATGGGGCAACAATTAATTCAGGGAGTTTCCCTCCCCCTGCCCAATCAAGAGCACTACACCAATTGAGGTGATTTGGATTCTTGGCCAACCCTGCATTTGACTCATATAATACCAAAGTGCAACCCCACCCCTTCCACAGTACAGAAGCCAGGAACCAGGCTGATATGCAAAAAGAAAATAGATTTATGAAAAAGCATACAGAACCATGATCACACAGTTATTGAAATGCATGCAACCTCACTCTGTGGCACAAAGCCTTTCCTTCCTGACAAAACTTCACTTTAAATACAAACAGGTTAAAACCACCTTTCCGTGTTTTGATTATAACTGTAATCGGCATAACATATAAGACACAACCACATGTACAGTTTTCATTTCGACTCTCTAGTCCCCCCGTGTTAACATGTAAAAAGAAAACCCATTTCTAAAGAATTGGCTGCAAGGATCAAGTTCAAGACCCTCTGCATCGTCCACAAGGCTTTCTGGGGCCAGGGCACGCACTACATCCAACTCTCTCTTCCAAAATACCTTCCGTCCCAAGCCCTTTGCTCGCCTGACTCCAACTCTCTGAGGGTCAGAAGGTTCTCCAGGCAGAGAAGGGGGTATAGATCTCTCTCCTCTGCAGGTGCCTCCCTCTGGAATGACCTTCCTGTCCCTCTCACACTTGAGCCGGACCACCTGAAGTTCTGGAAGCAGCTCAAGACATTCTTTTTCTTCTCTGCTTTTTCTCTCACTCGCCTGCTGACCATCTGTCTGCAGCGCTGACTGGTTGCTTGTTTATCCTCAGAGTCGCACTGGCTCCTCCATGATCAGTCTCCACTGCACTGCCTCTGGGCCCACCGCCTACTTGGGGGATGTAACTGTAACCACTGCAGTCCCCAGCCTCCTTCACTTACCCAGAGCCGCACTGCCCTGGTTGCACTTACTCAAAGCAATGCTGCCCTGATTGCACTTCCTCCTTCTCTCTCCCTGGCACTTCCCTGTCTCCCTTCCACCTGCACTTTGCGTTGTCAAACTTGCACGACCTGAATGACACAAGACCTAGTAAGATAGTTTGCCTTGTCCTTCCTCTGTCTTCCCTCCCTTGTCTTGTTGCACCTAGAAACACGAGCACCAGCATGTTATAAATGACTTATCATATCATATCAACACTTCAGAGACTTGAGTCACTCATATGAATACCCCTAATGTAAGGATAATTAAGGCAGCACCCTAGAGCCTGACAGTAGAATTGTGCTTTACAATATACTTTGTATGGGGTCTAATTTAAATGGCAAAATAAATTTGACATGTACAGCGCTCTTTATTTCTAACCTCTCTGCGCACTTTCCCTTCTAGCAAGATTCTGGCACAACAACATTAATTAACAGACTCTTTTCAACAGATGATGAAAGCCTTTTCCTTTGCCACTATACAGTGAAAATTATCCCATCCACTTTGGAATACATTGTTCCCTGTCTCTAGAGTAGGCTATTAACTAGCTCTTTTCACTTTGCTTAACCATTCATGAAGGCACTTTCCTGCACAGCACAGACCCAAAAATTCAGTTCACCATTTGGAACCCCTCTACTTTAAGGGAGGTTCTGGGGAATGGTGAACAGTTGTGAATTTCGTTTTTAATGCCCCCCTCCCTTTAGAGGAATTATGGACTTGGCAAGAATAATGTAGGCATGTGTAATTACTTTAAAAGACTAAGGTCTCATTACAAGTTCAGTGGTGCAGGTAAAATGCAGCGGTATTATCGTATACTGCCGCATTACTGCACCGTCCAAATATAACTTTGGCGGAAAGTTGGAGGATTCACCTCCAGCTATGAGCTGGAGGTAATTCTGCCAGCTTTTTGTCAAATTTTGCTGGAATTACCATGGCGGAATTACCAGCACAGTAATTCCGGCATAAATGCCCCAGTGAGTCCTATGGACTAAAACAAAATAGGATTTACGCAGCCACGTCACTTGCAATCTGGTGGCAATACCGCTGGACCAACTGCTCAGATACCGACAAACTCGTATTGAGCCCCTATTTATCATCACATGGATAGATTTGGAGATTTTGAATTTCCCCCAAATCACTACAGTGTCTGTTGACTATGTGGGAATTAATGACATTATTAATTAGTAAGAAAGCAGTAGCAATCTACTTATGAATGCCCACCAGAAGAATATTTTTATTGGCGGAAGACATTAATTCAAATGGAAATGTACAAAACTGTCGCCCTCAATACTGGGCCCCCACAGTTACTGCGACTTTGAGGGCACACAAAATACAGACTCGCATTACTGCACCCAAGCAGAGGGGAGGTTGCAGGGGTATCCCCTGCTCTCCTTGGGCACAGTAACGGGAGTCTGGGGTTGTGCGGGTGTCCCCCGCTTACAATTGTGTTAAGCAGGGGACAAGAAAGTAAAACAATTTCTTTTTAAAAAGCACACTGCGGCATCAGCTCTGACCCACGCAAGTGGGAGTAACCAACGCCGCAGGGATAGAAGGGAGTCGGCGGCGCACATAGAAGTGTGCCACCGTAAGAGTAAGTGGGGTGGGGGGGGACGGGTAGGGGAATGCGGGACGGTGGACATGGGTAAAGTGATCTATTTGATCACTGTGCCACTCCGTAATTGGCATCGTCATTTCATCAGCACAGTGAAGGGCGGCGCAGTGATCACATAGATTCATTCAAATAGAACCTCTCCAAGAGTTTGTTCTGTTGATTGATTGATTGATTGATTGATTGAATGATTTAGTTATAGAGCGCCTTGGAGTCATGGGCTTACTTTAGAATCTCTATGGATCCTGCACAGGTGCATCAGGCCCCCTGGGTCATCTCATGGGAAGCATAGGGACCTGGTTGAAGTGCCCCCTCACTCTCAGTTATGGATGGCCTCCAGCAGCCCTTCTGCCTTGGGTTAAAGATGGCCCCAGCCTCAGTCCATCTCCTGGTTCCTTACAGATTTTAGTTCCACCTTTCTCCTTGTCTCATCCTTGTCTGGTTGTCTTATTGTCTGCCCACCTGATCTGCTCTCAAGAGCTCATCCCTGTGTCTCCTTGTCTTTTCTGAAAATCACCTGTGTCCAATCCAGTTTCTCACCTGATCAGATGATCCACTTTTCCACTGAGCGTCTCCTTTTAACATCTCCCCTAACCACACATAAAAATAACTAAAATTAGCATGGCTCAGGATTTGGATTGGACATCTGCCCCCCCCCTCCGCCCATTAAACAAGGCCTGCCCCCCCTCTGATTGGTTACCAGGTCTCAAGGCACCATTTCTGTGAGTTCTTGCTCCACCCATTTAAAATTGTCTTTCTGACCAACTCAGATATGAATTTAAAAATCTCCTTCATGACACTTTTCTATATTTTACAGATAAGGGTCACAATCCATATATTTCTAAATTGGTTTGATCATGCTGTTCGCAATCACCCGTGTCTGGTGTTGGCATGTGGTTGCCTGTGCGAATGTCATATTTTAGTGATTTTGCTAGAACGGACTTCAGTTACAATCTTGACATTCTACAGACAGGTATCTGATTTAATAAGATACCATATTCCTGTCTCTCTGGTCTGTAACTTTTTCTGGGATGCTACAATTACATTTTAGCCTATAACCTTGGTTCCCAAAGGTCAAGTTATGCAGGGATTTCTATAAACAGTGCTTTTCATAAGCTTTCCAAAGACACCTGAACCATATCGGTATCTACTACAGTTCCCCAGTTTATGAGCAAAAGATGATTCTTCATATAATCCTATGGTAGCCTTTCAATTACATACTTACTTTTGACTTAATTAATAAACCATTTCTTCTTCCCAAAACCTTGAAGTTTGCTTGGGCATTTGTTCTCTGTTGACTTGGTCTGCAATAGAACACTTAAAATTGTTTCAAGGCTAAGGGTCTGAACATATATTCCCTTATCTTCCCTGAGCAGATGGATATAACTCCATCCCCTGACTCACGTGACATTCTCTTGTGCCTGTCAATTGTCAGTTATCCCACAAAGCCACCACAAACTGAATTTAATTTCACAGATTTTACAGAGTTCAAGATCCATGAGCTGTTTCTTTGTTTATTCAGTGTCATCACTTCACCCCAATAAAACTTGGTCACAGCCACAAGCTCTGTTCCCTTCCTGGCTCTGATGAGCTTCAAAGGTTTTGACCAGATGGAGGGGTGAACAGTATTTGGCCTTTGTAAGCTGCCAGGGGAAGGTTTCTGTTGCTTAAACACACGTTTTAAGTTAGTTCTGATGAACTGAAATGATGCCTTTAAACCTCCTGTATTTTCTTTAGACATGAGGCCTGGACCACTATCTCGCGTCATAAATATACATTTTGCTCCATCTTCATTCTCGCTGCTTATTTTAATGTATTATTGGCAAGCTGACAGTGTCACTAGTTTCATTGATGGCTGCCTTTGAATTTACTTCTGGCAATGGAGTTTCATCTGTTATGTGTTCCTTGTTAAAATCAAACTGCAGAATGCCAGGATTCTTCCATGGCAGCTCTGTGTTTTAGCAAGCTGCAGTTTAAGTATCAGTCACATGTAGTCGGAAATAGGCCTCAGGCTTTTCAGCCTTGTTACTCAAACACAGGGCACACTTAATATTTTTCTTTCTCTTATTCTGAAGACCATATTTAGTTATTTGGCAGTTGAAAGTCCAATGCTGGGCTTTTTTCTGCCATTCAACAGTTTGCTTTCCATATTTATGCACCTCTGGGCCCAACTTTAGCCAGATGCAGTTCACTTTGTTTTTGTTGGTGCTGAAATTACCCCACAATTACCTCCCGGTCACTCTTCTTCATCCAGGTACTTAATTGTGAGGCAAGTTGTGTGACGAGGAAGAGTTGAACTAAGAGTAATTACGAATAATTAGTACCCGGCACGCTCTGTCCACGGGAAATACTACACGTGGATTGGCTCTTTTCTGAGCCAAACCACATGGTAGTCCCATGGACGTACGAGCGTGTCAGCGTTTGTTCCCGGTGGGGGACGTGGCAGCCCCTTAGCCAATGAGGAGGCTTGAAACGGGGCAATCCCCACTCCGAGCCTCCCCAAGGCTGGAGGCTGCCTTCGTCCCCCGCCGGAGACTCATGTACGTTTTTTTCCCTCCACCCCCTCCCCTGCAAACTATTCCCTTCCCGCCCTGCCAACCCCACTTACCTTATTTTTTCTTTTTCTCGGGAGCGAACGTGCTGGGAACACTTCTGTTCCCAGCACATCTGCGCCCGATGGCCACCATGGAAAGGGAAAATGGACTACGTTTTCCCTTTCCCGGCAGCCATTTTATTTGACATATACATATATTTGTTTCTGTTTCGAAACACGGCAGCGTTTTGGAACAGTCTGGCCTGTACGCTCGGGCCTGTAACTAGGGGCCCCGGGTGCAATACCTGGGGCAGTATTGGTCCGCCACCTCGGGTCTTATTGCCACAGTAAATCCCACATTCACTCTTCCATTCACTCACATGCATCAGCATTCATATAACATCACTCATTCACTCTCCCACTGGATGTCCATGAAAATACCGAACGGAGAAATGACTGCATCCTTTTTAAAAATAAATAATGCAGAGGGAGAGCCCCAACCCATCTCCATCTCCCACCACCTTAACTATGACCCTTGCCCCACCCCACACCTATATTTTAAAAAAATCTCACAAAAATTCAGAAAAAAGATGCAGTCATTTCTCCTTTCTGTATTTTATTTTCGATCATTTGTATGGATACCCTCCTATTCACCAACATGCATCAGCATTCATACAGCATCATTCATTCCTCAATCACTCTCCAATTCACACACACGCAAAAGCAGTAATTCTTCAGTCACCCTCGCATTCACCCATACAGCATTCATACGCTCTCACACTCATATAAACATACGCACCCAAACAATATTCACTCTCTCATTCACACACCCATTTACAAACACAAACCCTTGCATACAGGCACACACAAATAATATTTTTTTATTTTCTTACCTGCAGCCTTGATCTGGATTCTGGTCTTCTCAGCCTTGTGCATGGCTTCTGTAAAGAAGGCTCTCCAGTTCCTGCGCTGTGTACCCCAGCCTACATCCCCAATGGACCATGCAAATCTGTGGAAGCAAAATGCCCCGGCCTTGCATGGCTTATTGAGCATGCGTTGGTGTACTACTGAACTGTTAAAGGGATACTGTGTTTCCCTTTGACAGTTCAGTTAAAGCCAGCCCAGGAACACTCCCTGAGCTGCTTGCTGCAGCTGGAGGAGCACTTTTGTGTTTTTATACTTGGCTGGCTTGCCTCTTCCATAATGGGGGCGAGTATCAACCAGTGGAAGCTCTTTCCTCTCCTGAATCCAACCCCTCAACCTCCTCCTCACCTGTGGTGTCAGGTTCTTCAGGTGGCACAAGTCTCTTCTTCCACAGAGGCGTTTTTTTTGTAGGTGGAAATGGTCTACCCCGGAAGGAAGCCACCCTGACCTAATGCAAAGAGGTCTGGAGGGGCCCCTCTGCCGGAGCAAACCAGGAGGAGGAAAAAGCCTGATGGCACAAAAAAAAACCTTCCAACAGGTGTATGTCAGTGAGGGACAAAGTAGTCCAGTACGTAGAGAAGTCCAGGAGGTAAGATGCCAGCTACACCGGAAAAAGGGGATATATGGAGACAGAGAGCACCAATAGGAAAAAAAAGGGAAAAATATAATGAAGTAGAGAGTGGAGACAGAGCGAACTTGAGGAGAAAAGAAATGGCCAGGAGAAAAGGTAACTGGTAAGGCCAATACAGAAGGAGTAAAAAGGAAAGGCCAGAAGCTAAGGGCGACAAAGCGAAGGAAAAAACACGAAGCAGAGAAAACAGTAAACGTCTCACCCGGAGCCTGACGCGAAGGGTTGCAACGCGCAGACTTCCGGGTGAAACAAACCGAAAAAGGATTCCCACGGGAAACGCCGCGAAAAGCTAGACCGTCAAAGCAGGGACGCGGTGAGACGTGAAGGGCCACTAATGGCTACCCAGTCTCCACCGCGACCATACCCCCCAGAGTCTGCGGCGCATGACAGCGAGTTAATGCCCCATCCCCATTATGGATGAGCCACCCCTGTGCGGCAGTGCTTCTCAGGCCAGAATCAACATCTTATCTTTGCTGAAGTCTAGCATTTTCCAGCCACTTTCAGAGCTGGCATGCTGCCAGTGTTATGTCTGAAGAAGTCTTCAAATATAACTAGCCATCCACTCAGACATGGAGTTGTGAACAAAGGGAATAAAGGCACAGAGCTTTAAAAGCAAAATGTATTTTTCACAGGTTGTTTAAATTGGCACATTAACTCATGAATGCGGTAACAATAATAAATTGTTCTCTTTGGGATTTCAATGCTAGATTAAATGTTGGTTCATACGTGTAGATAAAAATCACTGCTTCGTATATGTTGGAGACTGTGTTTAACATACTGTATATCAGAGATAACTGTTTAGGGCTGCTGAGATTTTATAACTATACCATAAAGATGTATAATGGTGAGTATGTGTGAGAGATGTTCTTCGTGTCTGATTAAAAGAATACAATGCATAATCCCATAACATGGTACTAAGTCTGATAATGCCTAGTTGAAGGTCCAATAAAGGAAAACCAAGTGACATGAAGTGTGAGAGACAAGAACATCTTCCTACATATAATTTTGATAGCGAATTCAGCAGCACTCAGCTAGTATGCATTAGGCAAGTGTGATAAGCTTCTTTATCACAAGTTTGCTGTGTATTTCAGAAGTGTACTGTATTTGAAGCTGCTGTGGGCTTTAGGGCATTGTGTGTGATTGTAGGACTTTGTGTATTTTAACAAGTTCAAGTTTTGAAATTGAAAGTGATCACCCATACCTCTAAGGCGGGCAAGGTAGGACAAGATGGTGGTCAATTGTGTAATTGAACGCTCCTCAAGCATAATAATACAAGTCAAGGCGGTCTAAGGAGAACAATAATTGGACTATGCTGTTAACTGACTAATTCTTCCTGTGATTATATCGAGCTCAGAGGGAGGGTTGATAATAACTACCAATTTAGGCAACCTAGTTAGTCGATGATTGGTTAGTGTTCTTGTCTCAGGACAGTTAGTTCTATGGGGGAGATGTGATATAATGCAGAACTCCAATCACAGCAATTCTAAGAAGAACGCAGAAGGTATTATGCAATATCTACTTAGCATTTGTCTTCAAATTGTTATGGGGGACGTTGGGGACCACAAAGACAACTCTAAATATACTAATATCAATACCAATGCTAATGTTAATACCAATTATAGAGGAACAATGGCATATAGGATTTAGTTATGTTGTTCCTCTGGTGGAATATATTATGGTAATTATGGTATATAGGGAAAAAAGAGGTGGACTAGTACTAGAATGGAATATCAAAGCGTAATGGTTAATTTCTTGGGGTGAGTTATAGAGCCCTGATTTTGTTGTATATTATACAAAATGTAATATGTTCTACCTGTATGTATTCCCCTATAAGCCAAGTTGAAAAGGGCTTAAAATATATATATATTGTAACTGCAATAGTATTACAAAGACATGATACAATTATTGATGATTATTACTTAGGTTGAAGATTATATCCTGGAATGTTAATGGGATTGAAAATAATGTGTAGAAATTCCAAGATGGCTGCTTGCAGCGGGAGGATGTGCTAATCGTAGCTCATCTCCAGCCCCATTCTAAAGGTGTTTGGCATGCTGTCTTTGTTTCTCCCCACCTCCGGGAAAGGGTATACTCTGCGGGCCCCCATCAGAGAGGTAACGGTGTGCCTGACCCTGAACACTGAGGCAGAATTTGTAATGAAGAAGGTGATGGCCGGGAGACTGGAGACTACCTAGGGCGTGGCGGCTCCCTCGAACAGCTGATCTGGCAGAATTCTGTCAGTGAGGCACCCGGTGCATCTTAGATCTTCCAAGGGTCCCGAACAGCAGGCCATACGCACTATGGCATCTGAGGTGTGATTTAGGAGGAGGAGGACTTCCCTCTGGGCTTATGCGAGCAAGATCGGCAGGAAGGATGTGTCAGCTGTTGATGCTGGCTGCTTTATGCTTTTTTGCTTCTGTGACCAGTTTCTGAACCTTTTCTGAATATCCTGCTTTTGGTTTCTGAATCCTGCTTGTTGTAGCTGCTTTGCAGTGTCTTTTCCAGTCTGCTGGCACAGCCTGCCTGTTTGTGAACCATTGCTTGAAATCCTGCTTTTGACTTCTGAATGATGCATGCCATAGCTGCTGTGTTACAGCTCCTATCCTGTTTTGCTGTTAAGGACATCTAGTTCTATATCAGTATCTTTGCTGCCTTTCTGACTTTCTACGAACACCCTGTTTTCTGTAAGCATTTCTGCTTCACAGTCTCGTCCTGTTTCTACCTATGCTGTTTTCTCTCTTTCTCTCTGCAATCCCAGTCTTGCTTTACTGCCCTTTGCTCCTATTATTCAATGCCATGAATTTACTGAGCTAGCACCTCCAGTATTAAGCTTTCCTGTTGTTTCTTGCTTGCCTAATTACTAGACTTCAGTCCATAGTTTAATTGCACTGAGCTTCCTGAACCCCTCGTATTCACTAAGATCGTAGCAACCTGTTTTGTCTGAGCCTATTGCTGTGTGTGTCTTGTTATTCCAGCCTCTGCATTGTCCTTTTTTTTCTGTATCTGTCCTGTACCTGGTTATTTCTTTCTACGCTGCTTTTCGTCGATATTACATCTTGGTCCACTGCTGTGCCTTCACTCTATATCCGTTTACAGTGTGACCCCTGGGTTGGCCCTGTTCAGATCAGATAAGGGAAAGACTTTTGTTGCATTTGTCTGATTTCTTACCTACCTCAGCATATAGTCTCCAGTTTTACCATTACACTGAGTACAACAGTCTCTTCAGTACCCCTAATCATGATGCTGCTGTATGACAGTAAAGAGTAATCTGCTAGTACCGATCCCAACGGCTTTCCCTCATCTCTGTGGACCCCTTATCATATTCCAGTACACCCTTTATTCTGATGAACGTGTGCTGGCCAGCATATTTGCTAGCCTTTGCTTTCTCTGTGTTTCCCTTGAAACACATTGTGTATAGGCGCATTATAAAAACCCAATACAATACAAAATAAATGTGCTTATAGTCAGCTCCTGCCCCTGCAGTTCCTGTGTATACCTGTTTCAGCTGAGATCAGATTGGCATGTACCCTGTTTCTGTTATGTACTAACGTTGCCTCGTAAATCTCCACTATCTGCAGTGCATATTCTCAGATATATGCTTAGGGCTCGATTCATGGAATTATTTGTGAAAAAAAGGGAACTTGGGTGCCAAACTGCATGTGTAATGCGTAATCCTGTACATCGATTCATGGAATCGACTGCGTAGAACTTTGCCGGAACTTGCGTGGAGTTCGTGCAGGCTTGGCACGGCTCTTCGTGCAGCTGAGTGCCTTGCGCTTGCGTGAGACTCCATGCAGGGGGTGAGTGTGGCCTGCATAGGGACCGGAATCGGGGACAGAACACGCAAAATGAAGAAGAACAGGCCAGAAAGTGGCAGTTACGAAGGACGGACAGCAGGCAGGCCATAGCACGCCCACTAATGCACATGACAAAGCTTATTCATGGATGTGACTGCGCAACCTCTTGCCTGCGAAATGCCCACGCAAAGCCCTCGACTTCTGCGCCACCCAAAAGCAGGCGTACAGACTTGAGTGGAGGAATCGCAACTCCGGAGGTAGGTTTGCATGTTGGATTTGCGGTGCGTGCTAGCAGACGTGTTTCCGATCCTACTTAGGGGTACATGTACGCTGTTTAGTGGGTGCAGGGACGGTTTACAGGGGTTCGCATGCAGTTTGACCAGGAAAATAAAGTTTTCTGGGTAACTGAACGCATGTACTTGGGGTGCCGGTTAGAGTTACAGGGGACCTCATGCAGTGGTGCCGAGATTCAGGCTTGATTAGAGGGGACCCCACACACCGTTCACGGGATGCATGTGTTTGTGCCCTGGAAGCCCGCAAGTATGGGTGAATGTGGCTTTTTTGGCTTTGTATGGAGGCGTGTCAGGGGCGTTCCAGCCGCGACTTGTGAATATGGTTTCTTTGCACTGTAGTTTCTATGAATATGCGGGGTGCACATGTTTTATTCTCCACGCATGCTTGTGCAGTATTGTTCTCAGCACACAGCAAATGCTCAAGAAATGAGCTATTTTCCATGAATCAGGCCCTTAATCTAATACAGTTTAATTGTTCCGTTTTTGACTATAATATGGAACTTATTGGCTTAATATATGCTGCACACAAAGGAAGACCTTTCAGAAAAGGGATATTGTAATATACTTTAATTGAAGGTTTATGGGAAGGTTATAGTTATGCTAGGTTTTTAAATTTCTTCCATTGTTATAGGTGTTCTGTTTATTATAAGATATTCTGTTAATGATGTATCAATCAATTGTCCTTTATTTCATCATAAAAGAATAATACAACAAAGACTAAATAAAAATATTAATACATAAAAAGAAAAAGAAAGCAAAAGCTAAGCCAGTTATTATTGCTGCGAGGAAGTAAAATACTTTAAGTAATTAATATAGCCAACTTGCGAGCCTATGCAGAGGCAAGATTCTTTGGAATTGCGCCTTGATCGTCTGCTACATTGGATACATGGAGTGAACAATTAGTTACTGAGTTTTCAAAGGAAATTGCAGATCACCTATTCGAGGAGGATACTATTCTGAATACATATCAAATAAATTTGGCTTTTGTCACAGCTGGTCTGCTTGGCGACTCCTTATGATACCTCTTGGTAACACCAGCGTCAAGTTGAGGAGTCCAAATATTCATGAATCATTGAATGTAGATAGTGTCGCAATTCACTGGAGTATAACGGTATAAAGCCTAACCCTTATGGTAAACTATTCTGAATACATATTCGGTAAACCTCTTTGACTACAATGATATAAAGTTTCAGAGAGAAAGTATAATTCGGTTGAGTGCCAAGTTGTGGTTCATATTAGACAGAGTATTGGACATCAGGAGTCATGCATCACAGGCAAATGCAACGTGTCAAAAGGAGTTGGCGGATTTGCATGAAAAAGTGAATCAATTGGACAGTAGTAAATATAACAAGGTGTGTTACAAGTGCAAGCCAAATGTAAGGACTTAATGGATGGTTTGACACAGATACAGAGGGAATATCAGCAGAGTAACACATCATAAAAGGCTCTTCAGGGACAAAATGATCTAAACAACCCAGTCATTGGCAATATTCCTAAAGGTTATTGTCATGAACCACCGTACGCGTCCCTTCTGGACTTCATGGTCCCTGACCCATAGGGGACTGAACTCAGCAGTACTCCCAACATGGCCGCTGAACGCGGAACGCTGTTTGCCAGTCTCCGCGTTGTACGCTCTACATTCTACAAAGCAGGCACGCCCGGCGGCTCTGCGCATCGCAACGCTACCGCTTGCAGTAGTCAGACGTGTGTTGCCAGAGTGATTACTCCTGATTCCTGGTTCCCGGTCCCCTGAATTTCCTCTTCTTTCATCCTTCCCCTTTTCCTCACCTTGCACATATCCTGGATTTCCATCGCATTCGTATTTCCGAGTGCGAACCTCGCCATTTCCTGGACTTCTTCCCGGACATCTGAATGCTTCCTGGAGCCGGGTCACGAACCGCATGCTGGAACCCGAGGACCCACGCACAGGGTTATATAAATCCCGAACAGCGCGAAAGAAGACATCTTCAAAGATCTCGAACAACAAAAGACAGGTGAGAAGGGGGGAAACATGTGACAGATTGAGACGCCAACAAATTGATACAGTTACGGCAATGGAGGCTGCAGTTCAAGACCTCATGCGTGGAATGCAGTAGTTAACAACAGAAGTTCAAAATCTTAAAGCTGAAAATGCGGCATTGAAACAACTGGTCCTGTCACGTGACTCCGCAACCAAGGAAAGCGTGTTGTTGGGCGGAGTAGTGGATAAATATGATGGCTCTTCAAAGACCCTTTGTGGCTTCCTCGATTCATGTTTAGTGCACTTCACCTTTAAGCCCTACTACTTCTTCACCCCCAGGGCAAAGGTGGGCTTTATGATTTCGCATCTCTCTGGGAATGCCTTGACTTGGACAACTCCCTTAGTTAATTCGGGCCCTCCTGGATGACTATGATGGTTTCGTGCAGGTGCTAAAGACCATGTTTGATCACCCAGAGCAGGTTTACAGTGCCCAAGAACGTTTATTGGACTTTCAACAGGGATCCCAGGATATGCCTACCTATGTGACTTGCTTTAAACAACTTGCCAAGGAAGCAGATTGGTCCCTGGAGGCCTGTTTCACCCTCTTTCGAAGAGGTTTGAATGAAGAGATAAAAGACGAGCTAGCCAGGGTAGCTTGCCCAAGTTCCTTCCAGGCTCTCATGGATCTTTCCTTACAGATCTACTTTCGTATCCAGGAAAGAAAGGCGGAAAAGAAGAAGATTAAAATACCCTACCAAAAGGCCTCTACAGAACATTGCTCTAGACCTGAGCCTGCATCTTCCCCGACTACGGACCCAGAACCCATGCAACCTGGGGCCTTCCGTGGACCCATAACCCCGCAAGAAAGGATGCGACGAAATCACACTGGTCTGTGCATGTATTGTGCCTCTGATAAACACCTTGTGAGAGAGTGTCCTATTGCCCCTCCACGGCGTTCGGGAAACGCCAGCTCCCGATCCTAGATGGAGTACATCTTCGGGAGAGAGATGTTTGCTCCACATCTATTCCATCCTTGAACTCTCCTGGACAGAACAACCTTGTGATTCTGCAGGCCTTTCTATCGCCTTCCAAGAAAGAATCTTATCCCATTCTGGCATTAGTGGATTGTGGGGCCATGGGGATATTCATAGATCATGATTGGATCACTACCCATAACATTCCATATGAAACTCGAGACATCATGCAACCTGTACAGGCTATTGATGGAAGACCTCTCTCTTCAGGACCCATAACCCTTCAAACCAAAGAGATCCTGCTTTCTATAAACCACCATCAAGACAGGATCAAATTCGACATCATAAGATCTGCCCATTACCCAATGGTTCTGTGTATGCCCTGGTTACAGAAGCACAACCCCTACATCAACTGCGCAGCAGGATCCTTGTTTCTTGGTTCAGAACATTGTATGTCCCACTGTTTATCCCTAGATTCCTTGTCAGGATCCTCTGAAGATACGCAAGCGAACCAGCAAGGTCCATTCACTGTCTCGAATATCATCCAGGTTCCCAGGGCCTATCAGGCTTACAGAGATGTGTTTTCGACCGCCATAGTTCAAGCCCTTCCCCCTCACAGACCTGAAGACTGCGCTATTGATACTGAACCCTCAGCAGTGATACCTTTTGGAAGGATGTTCATTCTATCAGAACCTGAGAAAAGAGCCCTCCGAGAATACCTGGATACCAACTTGGAAAATGGTACTATACGACCATCCAAATCCCCGGCGGGAGCTTCATTGTTTTTTGTTCCCAAGAAAGATACCAAGGAGTTTAGGCCTTGTCTAGATTATCGTGGCCTTAATCAATGCACCCTCAAGGACCGCTACCCGTTGCCCCTAATCTTGGATATCTTGGAAGCGGTAAGAGGAGCTGTAGTGTTCACGAAATTAGATCTCAGAGGTGCCTACCATCTGATCCTTATAAAGGAAGGTGATGAATGGAAAGCAGCCTTTAGAACACCCTTTGGTCATTTTGAATACTTGGTTATGCCCTTCGGACTTGCCAATGTCCCAGCGGTCTACGAACGTTTTATGGACCGGGTGTTCTCCGATATGCTGTTCCTCTTCGTTATTGTATATCTGGACGGCATACTGATATACTCCAAGGATCTGAAGCATGAAGAACATGTTAAGGCAGTTATACAACATCTACGTGAACAGATGCTCCTGGCTAAACCCGAGAAATGCCTTTTCCATGTGTCTACTGTTCACTATCTTGGATTCGTCCTTAGCCCAAAGGGAATTGGAATTGAAAGTAGACTCGACCATTCTATCCTGGCCTGTTCCAACTACTGTGAAACAAATTCAATCCTTCCTGGGGCTTGCTAACTTCTACTGGAAATTCATACCCTCTTTTTCGGAGATTGTACATCCGATCATTACGTTGTTAAAGAAGGATACCCCCTTTCACTGGATAGCAGCCCAAGATGAGGCGTTTCAATGGTTAAAGTCTGAGTTTACAGAAGCCCCCATCTTGGCCCAACCTGACATTGATCGACCCTTTTTAGTGGAAACTGATGCCTCTAACTACGCCACCGGGGCAGTCCTGAAACAGGAATTCGATGACAAGCTAGAACACCCCATCGCCTACCTTTCTCGTACATTGACTCCTAGCAAAACCCACTATTCTGTTTTGGAAAAAGAACTTCTAGCCATCCATCAAGCCTTCACAGACTGGTGTCATCTACTCCTGGGAGCGAAACATCCTGTTCAGGTCCGCACGGACCATCGGACTCTTCAAGTCCTGCAATCCCTGGAATGTAGGAACAGTCGTCAAGCCCGTTGGGCCTTCTTTTTTGTCCAATACCAGTTTCAAATCTATCATGTTCCTGGAACACACAATATGATAGCCGACTCCTTATTCCGACGTCCTGACTACGAAATTCTTGAAGATCGATCCTTCCCAAAGATGTTTCCCCACACAATATTTGTTGCCCAAGCGATCAACCTCCTGGAGGATATTCGGATTCAAACTCAGTCCCTGAAATCTGGAAGGAGTTTAATGGAAAAAATCGATGGAACCTCAAGACGAAGGGCGGATATTTATTCAAGGACAATTGCCTGGTCATTCCCACTCAGAGACGACGACAGAAGATCACAAGCCTATGTCATGATAACCTTCCTTTAGGACACCGTGGCATCACCAACACCCTCTGTCTAATACAAAGACAGTTTTGGTGGCCGAAGATGAAGGATGATGTCCAGCATTATATCCAAACATGTGCAGTCTGCACTCAAAACAAGCATGACAACAAGAAACCGGCAGGTCTCCTGCTCCAATCAGCACTGCCAACAAGACCTTGGGAATTCATCGCCACAGACTTTATTGTAGAACTACCACCTTCCAGGGGATACACAATTATCATGGTCACCATTGACTTATTCACTCACATGGCTCATTTTACACCTTTATATAAACTACCATCTTCCTCTGAACTTGCCGGAATCTTCCTGGAACACATATTCTGACTTCACGGACTACCCTCCAAGATCATATCTGAAAGAGGACCCCAGTACATATCTCAGTTATGGAAACAATTATGTCGTATACTGGGAATGCCATGTGCCCTATCCTCAGGTTATCATCCACAGACCAATGGAGCTACTGAACACATGAACCAAACTCTGGAACAATATCTTCGCTGTTTCGCCACCAAGGTCCAGGACAATTGGTCACTCTTAATACATGTGGCTAAATTCACCTACAACAATTCTGATCACTCGGCTGTCAAAACCAGCCCCTTCTTCTGTAGCCAAGGATTCCACCCTTCGGGTTCTACCATCCATTCTCCCACATCCTACCCCAGTTCCTACAGTTGACTCCTGGATTGAAACCCTCATCAACGTACACAAAGAAGCAAAAGAACACCTAGAAAAGGTCTGAAGAAACGTCAAACACCATGTTGAATCCAAAAGAGACCAGGGCCTTCATACTCAATAGGTGATAAGGTCTGGCTATCTGCGAAACTTCTGCCCCGACACTTACGACCAAATAAATTGGCTCCCCGGTACTACTGCCCTTTCTCCATAAAGGAAATCATTAATCCGGTGGCCTTCCGACTCAGACTACCAGAATCGTGGAAGAGGATCCACCTGGTCTTTCAGACTTCTCTGTTGAAACCATACGTCCAGTCCTCTCGAACTGCTCCAAGATCTACCCCTGTGATTGTCAAATACCAGCTAGAATATGAGGTTTCCAGAATATGTGACTCCAGGTACAGACGTGGTCAGCTACAGTATCTGGTCGAGTGGAAAGGGTATCCTCCCAGTGAATGCACCTGGGAACCAGTCTCAAACATAAATGCCCCCATACTGCTCCAAAGGTACCACCTTATACACGCGGACAAACCCGGAGGAACTGGGTTTCGGAGGAGGCATGCTGTCATGAACCACCGTACGCGTCCCTTCTGGACTTTGTGGTCCCTGACCCATAGGGGACTGAACTCAGCAGTACTCCCAACATGGCCACTGAACGCGGAACGCTGTTTGCCAGTCTCCGCGTTGTACGCTCTACGTTCTACAAAGCAGACACGCCCCGCGGGTCTGCGCGTCTCAACGCTACCGCTTGCAGTAGTCAGACGTGTTTTGCTGGAGCTCGTTCAGTGATTACTCCTGATTCCTGGTTCCCGGTCCCCTGAATTTCCTCTTCTTTCATCCTTCCCCTTTTCCTCACCTTGCATATTCTGGATTTCCATTGCATTCGTATTTCCAAGTGCGAACCTCACCATTTCCTGGACGTCTTCCCGGACATCTGAACGCTTCCTGGAGCCAGGTCACGAACTGCACGCTGGAACCCGAGGACCCACGCACGGGGTTATATGGGGTTATATAAATCCCGAAAAGTGCGAAAGAAGACATCTTCGAAGATCACGAGCAAACAATACAGACAGGTGGGAAGGGGGGAAACCTGTGACAGTTATGCCACCCTAGGAGCTCACCTGCCTGAACGCATTGACTCCAAAGCAAAAGAAGTCTTCAGGGTGTAGGCGGTACATCCATATGAACCTAAGGATGTGATTTATCATCCCAAGGATGACTGCATTCTATTTTAGTTGATGACAGGGGTCAAAGTAGAAGGGCATCCGCTTGCAATGGAGGCTTAAAAGGGCAGATATCTCTGAGAGTGGCTTTGATTCAGAATACACTGCAACACAATGGGAGGAAAGCACAGACTTTCCTCCTCTGACCGGTTCTACACTTGTGGAGGAACAAATTCAGGGTGCAGACGCCTTTACAAACGACTTAGAAATAGACCAGTTAAGGAAGGTATAGGTAGAATTCAGAGATGTATTTGCCTGAAATGCATATGACAAGAATGCTTGGATCATTGTCTGAAATCATGAAAACATTAACATGTATAAACTCTGAAAATACATTTGCAAGGGAGTTGTTGGTATTAGCAAACAGAATCCCAAATGTCGGTATCAAAATTGAACTTTATCTGAGAGACATCTCGCATGAGTTACAAATTAACCTGTTGCTGTATTTGGCCCTCATATGGTCATGCATGTTACATGAAAAATGTAATGGTGCAGTACTTGACATCCTAGCACAGGATGGAGGAGTAAAGTTACTGGTGCTCAGACATATTAGAATATTGCTGAGAGATGGATCTTTCTAAGCTTTGGATGAACCCTAAATCCATTAATAACAGTTCAAACTACTGATAAAGATGTGATTTAATAAATACATCAAAGATTGGACAATTGAAACATCTTTTTGTTCTTCATTGACAAGAGAATACTGGATATTAAAACAAGAGTTTGGAAAGGAAAAATGCCTAGATATAATTCAAGCGCATCATGCACAAGAACTTTATATCTGGTTCAGATTGTGTTCTCTCCCTTCGGCATACCTTAAGAGGAGATGCAATGTAAGGAACAGTGATTCTTGCCTCCTCTGTGTTAATACAGCCGAGACATAACAGCACTTTTTTGTTGTCTGCCCGCTATAAAGAGAGTTTAAAGTTGCTTACTTAAACCAATCCTTAATCACTATGGTGTCAGAACTACACGGGTTGCTATGAAATTGTGTAAATCAACTAACAATCTAGATGTTGTCCCTTCAGTAGTGGAATTTCTCCATAGGGCCTGGCTACACAGGGAAATATGTGTCTGCGAATAATTTAACTTTTTATAATCTTGCACAAACATGTTTTAAATGTGTTTATCCTGTTCACTTCCTTAAACATTGTATATATATTGGTAGTGTACTATGTTTTTTATTGTGAATGTATGTTATTAATATGAATTGTGTACTGCTTTTATGACTTTCGTCAAAAATAAGGCATGATTAATAATAATCACATTTTAGATTCAGAGAAAAATCCCATTACAGAGGAGTACTAAAAAGGCAAAGACAAATTGAGAGTATTAAGGAGAGTAAAAAAAATGTTAGTTACAGTTATTGATCTGAAATTCACTTTCAGGTCACATTCAGTGGCTGGTCCCTGTATCCTTTCAGTAGCTTATGTTACAACATGCCCATGATGCAATAACAGCGGGTAATGGGGTACTCAGAAAGCATTTGAAATCTTATGAGAATATGCTTAATGACGACATATACTCCAAGATGTGAAAATAAATAATCACCTTTCTTTCTGAAGGACTGTTCTCCAGTTTGTGGATGCGGATGCGGAAAAACACTATGGATGAACAGTGATTCACGTACTGAATTAAGAGCCAAAGTTTAGATTGAGCCGGGCCGGTCAGCAGTTCATGGCATAACTGTTCCTGGACTGATATGGAATTTTGGAATTTTGGCGTTCCCACATTGGGCATCACTGTTGTATGATTAAAAGGGAACTGTGGAGCCACTAAACACAAGAGCGCTCTGGGATTATCAGTTAGAGCACAGCATGTTTGATTGACCAACAAAGATACCAACCCTCCGTCTTTTCAAGATGGATGCCCCGAAATGATTATTGCCAGGAAAGTCGTTTAGTTTTGGAATGCCAAAACACAGACAAGATAAACTTACCATTGGTCAAATAGATGTAACACCTACTTTTGTGATCCGAAATGAAGATATTTGTTTATGTCCCGACGAGGGCATGGGTAGAGAAAGTACACCTAATACCATGCCTGAAACTCGAGTAGACAGCACAACAACTCAAGTTCCATTTTGTAGGACCTCGGTTGTTTTTTTTTTGGTTTACACAAAAATATTTGTGGCAATTGAATATATCAGTATACATTAGATAATGTATGCCAGATATATTAGAATAGTGATGCACTGATAGACAAAAAACATTACGCTGGATCATAGGTCTAATTGTTGGACCTTTTGTTTTTTTTACATTGTTATGAGTGCATGTTTTGCACATGGATGATTGTTTTTGAATGGGTATGTAACTGATATGGATGAGTCAGTAGTTTATGGTATGTTTCTCATTAATGTTTAAACATTAAATTGTTGTTTCTGTCTTTATATATGATATTTTTTTTTTTAAAAGAAAGTAATAAGAATAAAATAAGTAGCAATCGCTAAAATTAACCACTTTCAAATTCATTTTTATGAGAAGGTATTGTAGTAAATATTTATGAATAACTTGAACGTGACGAGAGTCTGTACATGTTTTTTGACAACTGTACTTTTTGTGATGTCCAAGACGTGAAACTGCATACACAGAGATGTTTAGTGTGTGCACAATTCCAACCCAGTGCACCAACACATAAAGCAACGCTATTCAAGAGATGATTGACTCACCGTGGTCAGATTTTCAAGTACATTTTATTGGCCTAGTGCAGAGATTAGAACAAGGAAACAGGTACATGCTTACAGTGAAATATTTGATGTCAAAATGATAGAATGCATCCTGCTTGTGATTTCAGCAGACAAACCGTGGTTACCGTAATGGTGAATCACATATTTTCCAGATTTGTTTTACCACAGAGAATAGAGTGAGACGGTGGAAGCCATTTTACAAGCAAAGTAATAACCAAGTGTAGCAAACATATGGGGTAAAAATGAAGCTGCAGTGGGGTCTGGAATGATGCAATAGAAGGATTATTGATATATTCAAAAGGTTTGTGGCTGAAGATGGATCTAGATGGGACTTACAATTCCCATTAGTGCTCATGGCAACACTATCAAAAGCTACATATCTCAGCCCACATGAATTAATCACGGGCATGACAATGGTACTTCTCCAACACTTGCACAGGACAAATTAACAAATCTTAGTAAATGCATCAGCAATTCACGAACATGTGGAAACATTAAGGAATTCTTTACAACATGTATTTGCATTTGCACAGAAACATTTAGACTTATCAGATGAAGATGCCAAGTCTTAAAATAATAGAAAGTCAGCAATTAGAGAATATGAGGTAGGTGATTACATTTATGAATGCAATTTTGCCAAAAGGCAAAAATAAGCACTCTAAATTCTCAGCATCCTGACCTGGGCCGTACACAATTGTGGAGAGAATCTCACCTGTGTTAGACAAAATCCTAATCAAGGAAGGCGATCTGCCTGTGTAACAGTTTGTCCTTGTTAATCAGAGAAAGCCTCGGCACCGGAAACATGAAATCAAAGGAATAGAACAGCTGACTGAAATCAATAAGAGTTAAAAGTATCTGAAATACATCAGGAATAGAGACATGTGGTTGGAGCATCAACAGATGGTGTTGTGAAGTGTTGCAGGTTCTACTACATTGGAAACTGAAGCCAGGTTGAGGATGGTAAGGAAGCAGGTCTTTCCTTTGTGCCTGATTTGCAGCACATATTCCATGACTTGCTTTGTGGTGGCATCAAATCAAAAGCCTTATTTTAAGCCCAACTAGTTTCCCCCAAGAGTGTTGTTTCCAAGGATGGTCTGATTAAGAGACTGATGTTAAAAAAGAAAATGAGCACAGATCCTGGTGATTGCACTTGCACCAGGTGTACAACCGAGTAACTGCCAAAAATAGAGTATTACACTCTCATATGAAGTGCCAGTGGACAATACACCCTCGCCTGGAGCAGAGGCAACTGTGACCTAAAGTATGGTATGATTAGTGAAAGGGTACTGAAGGGCCATTATTATGCTTTGTTATGTGGTCTTGTAACGCGCACTGTTGCCACTTGCATGGTCTCTTGGCGCTCTGGCTGATCTGCAATGGAAGGAGGGTCAGGGGGTTTGTTAGTGGGATTAAGAGGGAGGAAAGCAAAATAGCTTTGATGTGCTGTTGGCAGCTTCAGTTCAGAATAAAAACAGTCAGTGAGCGTTGGTGCATTTTGGTTGATAGCCATCATGTGGTGTTGGGGTATTATTGTGCATGGGTGCATTGTGTGTGCTTGTGTTTAGTTTCATGTTGGGTGTTATGAAGTGTATATGGTCTGTGGTGCGGTAGAGGTAGGGTTATGTTTAGTTTAGAGTTTCAGGGTGAGTATGCAGAATGTTGAGTTTTTAGTGCAGTTAGTTAGGTGCAACATATTTCCTACCCCAAATCCATCCAAGTGCAACATGTTTCCTACCCCAAATCAATCCAAATGAAGCACATTTCCCACCCCACAAATCCATCTAAGTGAAACACATTTCCTACCCCAAAAATAAAGCTATGTGTAACAAATGTTCTACTCCAAAATCCATCTAAGAGTAACACATTTCCTACCATCAAAATACAGCTCTGTGCCACACACAAATAACTCCCAATAATTCTATTGGGCTGTTTAGGGGATGAGGCAGGTAGTCTGCACAGTGTTATAATATGATGGTGGTAATGGAGAAGTGGCAGGGTTTTAGTTGAGCACAGTAATGGCTGTGTTCGCCGCCTATGCCATCATACCTTAGATGTAGCTGCAGGGTGCTTCGTTGGTCGTCTACGGGTGAACAGTGAGAAGAGCTGCGCAGACTGAGCAGTCCTTCGCCTTGAGCCCTTCGCTGGCTGCCCATGCCGGATCCATGAAGAGGGAGGTTCTCGTCACAAGACCATAGCAACCAGCCTATCCACATAGGGGAGGATGGGAAAAGGGAGGAGAGGGAGGCAGGAAGCGCGAGATGTAAGAGCTAGTACGATTGGTGAAAAGTGTGCTGACAGGCCATTGTCTCTTAGATCTCTAGGATTCATCCTCAACCACGTACTCCATTTTGGCCGACACATGGGCTGTACGGTGGCAACCAACTTAGCCAATTTGTATGTTATTTGTATGTTAATGCTTTTGAAGAATCTTATATTTATTCAATCTACAAGGAATACGGTCAACAAATTAAACAGAGATTTATTGATGGCATCATAGTCATCTGGTCATCTGGGAAGGCCGAACTGAGAGAATAGCTGAGTTCCTGAGGTAGTTGAACAATCTTAATTTTCATCTCTTCTTCACTTATGTGACAAGCACATCTGAATTGTCATCCCTGGACGTGAATATTTTCTGTGAAGAGAATGTGCTCAAAGTAAAACCATTCAGCAAGCTCACTGACACCATTGCTTATTACATTTTCAAAGCTTCCACACAAAAACTACGCAAAAATGTGCTATTCAGCCAATTTAAATAGCTATATCAGAAAACTCTAAGATTACTGATTTTGAGCATGCGGGCAAATAAATCTGCAATAAATTACAGGCTAAAAAGTACTCTAAGAAATGCATTAGAGTGGCAAGGATAAGGGCAACAGGGGTGTTACTTCAACAACAGCCCAAGCGTGATCAAGAAGAGAGACTGGTCTGTGTTACCACATACTCGAATTTATCTTCCAACATCAAGAAATGTATCAACAAACACTGCCAGTTACTCAATAAAGGCCCTCTAGCGCTTCCACCACCCATGATTGTGTTTAAAAGGACATGGTAGTTAAGTCTGATATCAAGAAACAATCAACCAAAAGAGAAATTTCACTTCCAGAAATGTGGGGATTGCAACGACCCTATGGGCATGTTCCAAGCGGTAATTACAGGTCACACCATCGATATTGGCTAAAATGATCCTTGGGAACAATGGAGTCTAACTAATGATAACACCACTATGGTGATTTATTATATACAGTGCCATAATTCAAAAGCTATGCAGGCATGACTACAAGACAAGTTAAAACAGGCATCTCAGAACACAGAAGTTGAATACGTACCAAAAACGTCAATGCCGCCCTGGTCTCCCATTTTTTAGAAGCACAGTATACACCTGAAGACATTTTTTGGACCGCTCTCCTCAAATTTAAATATATAAGAACTTTAGAACGGCGGGAACAAAAACAAATGTTCCTGACTGACAACCATAATACAGGGCTCAATGAGGATATTAACTGGAATATTTGATCCAGACAGGCCTTTTCAACTTATTACAATCCTGGAGTAATATAAGAGTCATATTCATAACATTCATGAGGAGAAACTTCGGTGTAAACTGTTATCTTCTTTAGTTATCAATGAGGCCTTTAGTTGTCTAAGAGTCATATTAATACTTTTCGTACAGTGAAATAAGGTTGAAACCTTTCCAGTTTTCATTGTTAACTCAGGCATGTCTAGGTCTGCTTTACTCCACTACAAAACGGCGGCTCACAATAGGCCATTTCATGTGTCCCACTAGTGTTCAATCGTGTCTATTTGCATGAGTGATACATTCAAATGCATTTTGCATTTGCCAGTAAACGATCCAACAGGCTGAAGGATCTGTGCAGCAGAGCGCGACTCATCGATAAGCAAAAGCACAAGTGCCACTGTTATGCAGGCGACGTGGACTTTTGAAAGTGGTGGGTCTCAAATTGTATGGCAAGTATTTCCAAGGAAGGCAAATTCACCTTATGCTCCTGGTCGAGTGACATCATTGGAATCCTAGTAACAATGTATGGCAATATACAACATATGCAATCCCTTGTTTAACTCCATGGATTCCGTAGAACCATAAACCATCACTACTGCAGACAAAGCAATAAAGGAGATGTACGAAGATTTAGACATGCCATCAAATTTACCCACAATGCTTTTCTTCTTTCTCTAAGAGATTCCATACTGCTCTACAGAGCTTCACTAAATCGCTGGCATTTACATCCAGGTTATTAAGCTGATAGACCAAGCAGTTTTAGTGCAAACAACTCATAGCAGCATATGTTTACATTTCATAAAAGACAATAAACCAATCCAAAAATGTATTAGTAGCAGTAGAAAATGATTCATGGGCGGAATAAACTGATATCCTGTAAAAGAGATCCTGTTGCTTTTTATAAAGAGTCGCCCTGAATAGAAGTATTTTTGTTTGCATACAGATGGAATACATTTAGGAAGCATTTGAATAATACAGGGGAGTATATGCTGGCCGTCTCTGGCATTTGTAAGTACACTGTGTTGGCATTAAGAACAATCAGTTGAAGTAGATTAAGCTTTCAAACACACACTGAAGGAAACTGAGATGAGTGTTTTTTGGGATCTTTCACATTTGTTGAATAGGCGCAGAGAGTGAGCTGGATCCAAGGTCACGTGGGGACCAAACTACAGCTAAAAAGTATAAATCCACATAGTTACTTATGGGTTAATGTAATCGGAGGCGGTCCTGAAGAAGGTGGTCAGAACCTTTGAAGGCTACTGAAACCGGTCGACCTTGAACAACCAGGAATAGTGCCATAATAGAGCCTATGCTGGTGTTGTCAAAACCGAGAGCAGTGCTACGATATAGCATACCTTGGTGTTATAGATCGTGAAAGCGTTGCTTATAGATCTAATCTCCATCTTCACAATTATTTTATTTTTTATTTTAGTGAATCTCTTTTTTAGGTTGAGACACCATAGGTCCAGGTAGAATAAAATTGGAATCTTGTAGACCATGGTTGCTCGTTTTAGTTACTCGTTATGTATGTTACTTGTGAATTAAAAACCAAAAAACACCATATAAAAATTGGAATGAGTGAGTGATGAGTAGGTGTGTTGGCTGATAATGTTGGCATAAAAAGGCAAGAAGCAGGTATCTCTGTTGTTCTATCTATTTTATATACAGGCGGCCCACCAACCTGTACAAGGAACAGTGGGTGGGTCTACCAGGGACAGCTAAATGTGTGTACTGTCATTTGGCACTGCTTTGATTCGCCACTATCACCTTTCTGAATTTTGGACATGATTTTGTGAAAATGGGGCGTGTGATATTACTCTTTATTTAATTACAGAGGGTTCACTGTCTTGTGTGATACAAAGACAATAATATTACATCACATCAGTCCTTCGTATCTTTCAAACTTGTATTTCAGGTAAGCGATTGTTCACTCTGATGAGTCACTGATAGGTGGAGCTCCTACAATTAAAAAATACAAATGGACAGATGTTTTTAACGCCATCTATTCCGTTTTTATCACAGGCGCACTGAAATATAAGGCATGCTCCTTTCAAACAGCTGTACTTCCATGCTGCAGGTCTGATGAGTATCAACAGGTATTAGGCGTATATAGAAAATATTCAAAATAATGTAGGCACCAGATGAGAACATCCATGGTTGATACTATGTAAGTATATGATCTTTGTCTGAATGCCAACAAGACAGAGATCCTGCTCATCAGCACACCTTCACCATTCTTTCCCCTCACTCTCTGGCCGGCTTCCCTTGGCCCTCCTCCTACCCCCACCTGCGAGGCTAAGAACTTCGGGGTCATCTTTGACTCCACCCTTTCCTTCTCCGCCCACATCTCTGAGGTCTCTAAAAAGTCAAACTTCCTACTGCACCTCCTCAGAGGTAGTCTGCCTTTCCTTCCCCCAGAAGCTCATGGTATCCCAAGCTCTGGTTCTCTCTAGGTTGGACTATTGTAACAGCCTCTTTCTAAATCTACCTACCTGCCTCTACTCTACTCCCTCTGCAACTAATCCAAAACAGGACTGCAAGACTTGTCCTTGGCCTCAAGCCCTGGGATCGTATCTCTCCAGCTCTGAAATCTCTCTATTGGCTCCCAGTGGATGCAAGGATTGCATTCAAAACCCTCTGCATTGTCCACAAGGCTTTCTGGGGCCTGGGTCCAAAATACCTTCAGCTATCCCTCCGCAAATACCTCCCCTCTCGAGCTCTTCACTCCTCTACCTCTAACTCCCTCAGGGTCAGTCATTTTTCAAAGAACCGAGCTGGGGGTAGATCTCTGTCTTCGTCTGGGGCCTCCCTCTGGAACAGCCTCCCCGCCACTCTAAAACGTGAGGAGAACCATCTCTGGTTCCGGAAGCACCTCAGGACCTTCTTCTTTTCTTCTGCCTTAGCTACCCCTCTCCCCTGCTGATCTGTTCTCTCTTGGCACCGTGCACCTGGCCACCCTCTGGCCTCCGGGCCCAGGTACCTGCTCACCAAGCCACCCTCCCGCACTGTCTCCGGGCCACCCCTTGCACTGGGGTCTGTATCTGTATCCATACAGCCCCCCCTTTTTCTTCCTGCACTTTCAGACCTACCCTGTCTGCTGCCTTAAACCTATCACTTGCAAATTGCTGGCTGCACTACCACTGTTTGTTGCCTTTATTAGTGATTTATTTATTATTATTTATCTGTTTCTCCTCTGCTTCGCACTTTCCACTTCTCCCCCCTTCCATGCACTTTTCCCCTCCCCCCCTCCCATGCACTTGCGCGTTCTCAATGTCACTGGGCCTAGTAAGATCGCTGTTTTGTTCTCCCCTGTTCCCCTCCCTTGCCTCGTCGTGCTCTGAAACACTTGTGTACGAGCGCGATAGAAATAAAATATCAATATCAATATCTATCATAGATGTATTCTATGTCACACCACTAGCAAGTGCATCAAGATTTGTTCTTCAATTCCAATTTCTGGATGGGACTGAAACATAAATAGATGAGCCCCCCTGAGGAATGTTCTAAGTTATAAGAACAGAAACAAGTTGGGGTATAAGAAGCAGTAGGATATGGTCCACAGCACTGCATTAATATTCAAGAACTGGCAATTGGCAATTGATATATGTTATGTTGAGAGTATGGGCCTCATTACACGGATGGCGGTAAGGATTTACCGATACCGGTAAATCCTTACCGCCTTACTACGAGGTCCCTTTGTGGGTTGGGGGATTTAACGCCTGCTTTTTGCAGGCGTTAAAAACCAACCCGCAAAGGGACCCAGGGAGCTAATTACGGTACCGCAATTTGCGGTACCGTAATTAGCGCCTTCCCCATTCCCATTATGCCCTATGGAGCAAAAATGGGAATGGGGAAGGGCAATGGTGGAAGGGGGAATTACCGCCCCGCCAACCTTGGAATGGGGCGGTAATTCCCCTTTCCGCCAAGGCGGTGCCGGTATTTTACCGGCATGAACCATGGCGCTTATAGCGCCATGGTTCTCCGCCATCCGTGTAATGAGGCCCTATATCTTTTTTCCACTGATTCACTTTTGGTGAGGTGATGGGTAGTTATAGCTTGAAGTTGTGATATATGTGGTTGAGTTTCCTTTTTGTTGCTACACATGTTGTTTTGATTTAAGTTTATCAAGGTGGACTCCTAGGGTCTTAACCGAGGCAGAGACAGGGATCTGGAGGTTGCCAATAGTGAAGGTGGTGTATTAGCTGGGAAGTTTCGTCAGGGATTCACTTGGGCCTACTAGGAGGATTTCTGTTTTTTCCCCATTGAGGCAGAGACTGTTGGCTGTCATCCAGGCCTGAATGGTGGAGTAGACTGTATTGAGGGTCTTGGTCTCAGTTTCGTAGTTGCAGGAGAGTGGGAGGAGGACTTGGGTATCATCAGCATAGTTGGTGTATGCTATGCCGAGGGAGTCTAGAATGTCAAATAGAGGCTTGGTAAAAATGTTGTACGGCGTGGAAGAGATACAGGAACCCTTTGGGATTCTGCAGTGTATGGTAGCAGGGGCTGTGACGGCCTGATCTGAGAACACTCTCATTGCTCTACCTTCCAAGAAAGAAGTGATCCAAGCTGTGGCTTTGGGAGAGAAGCGGGCTGCAGAGGTGAGGTGATGACACAGGAAGTTATGGTCTACCAGGTCAAATGCAGCTGATAAGTCCAGAAGGAGGAAGAGAGCAGGCTTGCCTACATCCTTGATCTCGTCTAGTTGTTTTTTTAGGTCAAGCAGTGCGGATTCTGAGCCGTGACCAGGGCGGAAACTGGATTGGCATAAGCCCAAGATGTGGTTGGTTTCGAGAAAGTGTTGGACTTTGGTGTAGGCTGCTTTGTTGATAATCTTTAGGTGGAAGGGGACTGTGGTTATGGGCCAGTAGTTTTTGGAGCGGTCGTACCCATGCATTCCTTGGGGCTGGGGGGAACTAGTCCTGTGGCGAAAGAAGTGTTTATGAAGGCAATAAGAAACAGGGCCAGTGTGACAGCACAGTCTTTGATGATCGAGTCCAGGCAAGCATATCCTTGGCAATTAGAAGGTTTGAGGCATTTGAGGAGTGTGAGGACTTTGGGTTCAGTGACCTCTTTGAAGGAGAAGAGGGGGAGGTGATGGGCGGAGTGGTTAGTGGAAGGAGTGGCTGCGGGTGTTATCAGTGAGTTCTTGTTGGTTAGAATTCTCCTATGCAGCAGGTCAAGTTTGTTGAGCATAGTGGTTTGGATATTAGAGCACCATGATTAATCTTTGGAGATGGCCTGGAAGGTACGAGTTGGTGATTCTAATTCCCTGAAGATGGTGAACATTTCTTTGGATCCGGATTTTGCATTGGCGACCCTGGTGTTGAAGGAAGTGGTTTTGGTTGAGATGATAGCCTTTTTGTATTTGGCAGAACTCTTGTTGTATTCCAGTTTTGTGTATTCCAGTGGGTTGGTTTGCCAGTTGGAGAGGGCGGTGCACGTCAGGGAGAGGAGTGCCATTAGTTCAGGGGTGAACCAGGAGTTTGCATGCCTGACTGTTTTTGCTTTCCCTGGCAGACAGTGGGGCTATGGCGTTGACTGCATTCTTTAGTGTGGAATTGTATAGCTCAGCTAGAGCTGTGGGGTCATTGGAGAAGAGAAGTCTGAAAGTAGGAGTTTCTAAATAAGGCAGAATCCTCTCTTTAGTGAGTTTGCGTGTGCTTCGTACTATGGCGGATGGTAGAGGAATGGTTTCTGTTTCCAAGGTGTGGGGATGGAGAAGTGGATGACATGGTGGTCCATCCAGGGGCAAGGGGTCTTAGAGCTGATGGATGGAATGCAATTGTGGTCTGCTTTCCAGTCTAAGATGCTGCCTTTATTGTGGGTGGTGTTAGTGGTTGATTGTTGGAACCCTAGTGTGTCAAGGGCTTTGGCCAGAGATTCGACATTGGGGTCTTTTGGATCATTGAACTCGAGGGTCAGGTCTCCCAGTAGGATGGATTTGGAGGAGGCTTACAAGTTGTCAGATAGGAGGTGGCTGAGGTTTTCGAGAAAGTCGGCCATGGGGCCTGGGGACGTAGACAATGGGGGTCATTACGGGTTTGGAGGCAGCCATGGTGCTGTTAGCACCATGGCTGCCTCCAAACCTGGGTCCGGGTCCGGTGTCTCTGAATGGGGACTTACCGGCTCATTCCAACCTTGGAGAACCCGGTAAGTCCCCATTCAGAAAACCATTCCCCATTCCCATTTGAGCCCCCATAGGGCTCAATGGGAATGGGGAAGGAGCTAATAACGGGTCCGCAAATTGCAGGCCCGTTATTAGCTCCAAGGTCCCTTAACGGGTCCCGCTATTAATGGTTGGTCAGACCAGCTGTTCATATTCCGACCATATCGGAATATGGCGATAGGGGGTTAACGGCACCGGCATCCTTACCGGTGCCGTTAACCCCCTACCGCCATAATCGGAATGAGGCTCAATGTGTATAGTGATGGTGCAGTTGGGGGAGGTGGTGAGTTTTAGTGATAGAACGTCACTGTTGCCTTTGATGGATTCAGAGACCTGTCTTCGAGGAATGGAGTCCTTGTCTATGAGGGCAACTCCACCTCCTTTGGTGTGTAGGTGATCCTGACGGTAAATGTTGTAGCCTTGTGGTAGTGCTAAGGAGATGGTGGGCCAGAGGCTTTGTGTAACCAGATTTTTGAGATGTCTAGTAAGTCTAGATTGTTAGCAGTGAGCAGGTCACAAATTTCTAGGGTGTGTTCTGGGAGGGAGCGAGCATTGATGAGGGGTCAAAAGCTTAGGGGATTTTTTGGTGAGGTGGCTGTTTGTAGTGTCACGGGTGGTGGTAGCAAGGCGGCTGGAGGTGGTAGTAGAACTTAGCTTAGATCTTGGGTCACTGGGTGTAGTGGTTCCTGGGTTGGGCCTGGCAGTTATGACGTTACTGGCAGCATGTAGGAGCAGTGGATGTGCGGATAAGGCCTTAATGGGAATTGGGGCAGCATTAAGGTAGGCTTTGTAATGTGGCACATCATGTACACTGTGGTTGTGATCATCGGGATCTGAAGTAGGTATCACAGGAGTGGCAGGTACAGTTACCTTAGTGTGTGGGTGGCAAGCAGCAGAGGCAGAGGATGTAGTGGAGCTGCTTCCTGTTCAAGTGCTACAATGGTGTGGTTGGAGGAAGTGGTTTGATGGAGGGATTTTGTGAGGCTGCAGACTTCTGTGGGTGGTTTAGAGGAGGAGGCTTTGGCCGGTGCAACATAAGTTATTTGGCTAGAAATGCCGGCAAAAGAAAATATGGGGGTGCCTGGGTTCATATCTGTGGTGCGCCAGCGGTCTCCTCTTATTTTAGGCATGGAGACTACTCTATTAGGGTGAGTGAGAGTGGAAGTGGTTGGGGCAGGGCAGCAGCTGGGGTGGGAGGTGGTGGTTTCGCTGTGAACTGGTGTGAGGGAGGGAGGTAGGGGTACTGTGTGTTGTTGGTGGAGAATTTGAGGGGTTTTGGCTTCAGTGCTGGGCGCCTGGCGAGGTTGAGAGTTCTCCAGTGTGGCTGTGCGGTCATGGGAGTGAGTGGTTTGTGGATGTGTGGAGTGCTTGGGTGGTATGGTAGTGATAGCGCTGATTTTGGTGATCAGGCGACTGTGTGAGGTTGGTGTAGTGGGACTGGTGTGGCTGGGGCTTGGGTGCACAGGCCAAGTAGATGGTTTCTGGAGGGTGTGGCTCTAGGGCAAGATAGGATGTGAGTGGGTTGTGTACAGGCATACCCACAAGTCTGCGGTTGTGTGGGCTAGACACATATGGTGCAACACATTTTTGATGTGTGAGAGCCATGTTGGGTCGAGTGGCACGGAATGTGGTGTCAGGGCGGGGCACCTGTGCATCAGAGTACAGTGTCGTGGCACACCGGTGTAGGGCACAAGTACGATCAATTGGGGCACACAATTCATTAAACAGGGCTAGGGGTGTGGTGTGGAGCACCAGAGCAATAATGTGGAGCAGAAAATCAATTGGAGCACACAATTAATTAAACAAGGCTAGCGGCATGGTGTGGGGCACCAGAGGAATCATGTGGAGCAGACAATCAATTGGGGCACACAATTAAACAGCGGTAGAGGGTAATATGAGTATTAATGTTTGTGGTGCAGCAGCAGCAGTGAGTTATGTGTGCACACGGGAGTCGTGAGGGTATGCACTTCTCGCAGCAGATGGATGAGAGCTGTTAACAGACTGCTGATGAGGGTTGAGCGAGTCTACTAGAGAAAGGGTAACAGCGGCGGATACACAATGTAGGAGGCACGGCATATACAAACCTGGGAGAATAAGGGTTTGCTGGCTCTCCCACATTCTGACAGGCTCAGACAGGAGCCTTAAAAGAGGGGCATTGGGTGTGGGCCGGCCAAGCCTGCCGGCTTTCTGATAGGCCTACAATAATTGGGGCTGAGCCAATCCTAGGCACATAGAGGACAGAGGCAAGTCAATCCAGTGCACTTGATACGGGTGGCCATCTTGGAATGGCAAAACACATGGAGAAGCAGTAGAGGCCCTGTGGTAGCAGGCGAAGTGTGGCCACTCACCATCAGGGTGATCAACATATGTAATCACAAGCCTTCTTGCGAAATATGCAACGAGATACAGCGCTTCAATCTTTTACAAGTGGCGACCATGTGGTTCGCTGTAAGCAGCCCAGGGTGTTTTACCTTTTTGGGTTGGTGAGGGATTTGTAGCTGCTTCATCGTCGGTGGGCTCGTGGAGGGTGGTTAGGAGCTAGGAAGCCCCTCAGCACGTGTAGCCTTCCTCAATGGTGCAAGCGAAAGAGAGAATACCTGGTGCAGGAGCCAGGTGTGGGGCCTTGGGAAGTGGGCTGGCCAAGCCTGCCGGCTTTCTGATAGGCCTGCAAGAATCGAGGCTGATCCAATCCTTGGCACGTAGAGAACAGAGACAAGTCACTCCAGTGCACTTGATACGGGCGGCCGTCCTGGAATGGCAAAACATATGGAGAAGCAGTAGAGGCCCCGTGGCAGCAGGCGAAGTGCGGCCACTCACCATCAGGGCGATCAACATGTGTAATCACGAGCCTTCTTGCGAAATATGCAGCGAGATACAGTGCTTCAATCTTTTACAAGTGGCGAGCGAGCTGTTTGCTGTAAGCAGCCCACGGTGGTGTACCTTGGTGGGTTGGTGAGGGATATGTAGCTGCTTCCTTGTTGGCTGCGTTGTGGAGGGTGGTTGGGAGCTAGGGAGCCCCTCAGCACATGTAGCTTTCCTCAACGGTGCAGGTGAAAGAGAGGATGCCTGGTGTAGGAGCCAGAAGTGGGGCCTTGGGAGGTGGGCAGGCCAAGCCTGCCGGCTTTCTGATAGGCCGACAAGAATCGGGGCTGAGCCATTCCTAGGCACGTAGAGGATAGAGACAAGTCACTCCAGTGCACTTGATACGGGCGGCCATCTTGGAATGGCAAAACATATGGAGAAGCAGTAGAGGCCACTCACCATCAGGGTGAGCAACATGTATAATCACTGGCCTTCTTGCGAAATATGCGGCAAGATACAGCGCTTCAATCTTTCACAAGTGGCGAGTGTGCCATTCGCTGTAAGCAGCCAGGGTGGGTTACCTGGTTAGATTGGTGAGGGATATGCAGCTGCTTCCTTGTTGGTGGTCTCGTGTAGGGTGTGGAGTAGCTAGGGAGCCCCTAAGCCCATGTAGACTTCATCGATGGTGCAGACGAAATTAACCTCCATGTCATTTCACAACATGATACACCACCCAGGAGGGGTTGCCATCTCAACCAATCTTAGGATACGCACAACCACAACAACTGCGCAACACTGCAATGCCCCAGATTCACCATGCACAGGATCTTGTGCCACCCACTTCGTCCCTCCCCGTTGCACTCACCATTCCCCCTCACGCTTAATCCATATAAGAGCCCTCCCCCCTCAACCCCACCTCCAGACTACCTTTGCTTCAGATTGAGCAGGACCCTACTCAGCG
This sequence comes from Ambystoma mexicanum, assembly GCF_040938575.1. NCBI lineage: Eukaryota > Metazoa > Chordata > Amphibia > Caudata > Ambystomatidae > Ambystoma > Ambystoma mexicanum. Next base: position 1,063,110,712 of record NC_090923.1, on the reverse strand, counting down.
ATCCCAGGGGAAGTTAAACCCTGTTACCCAACACCAAATCAGACTCTATTCAACACAAGCATCAAACATACATCAACCGTCTCTATTTGTTATACCCTCCTAAGATATATCAAATATTGGTTTGCGCTACAACACTTCCACTATCTAAACACTCTAATTGTTTGCATATGCGCTACTTAAAGCTCTGATTGTAACAATAATGTGCAGAAAATGTGTCTTTCACGATGGCCCAGCGGCTTAGTCCACATGGAAAAAAACGGCATATATTAATAAATAAATGCATACATTCATTCATACATAAATTAAACGTTACAGGCATGACTGCAGCAACCACGAACAGGGGGAACGTTGGATTATTTCCTCATTTAAATGTGCACCTTTCCGCATTGTCAAAAACACTATTGTAACATCAAAGCATGTCATTGCCTGATCACGTGCAATTGATTGTTAAAGCGGCCTCTTGCCTCATTATTTCCACGTCTCGAGGGTCTGCTGATCAAGCTTGCGTGTCTCACAGAGCGCAGGTGGCAACTAATGCAATGCCCACTTGAATGAATTGGTGTTCACGCACAGTGTGTTAGCAACACAAATGAACTGCGGTCTTTGACGATGGTAATAGCTGACCCTCACAACTATTCCCTTTTACCGCATAGACCCCGGTCTGGTTTACATCCTGGGCAGGGGGCATAACACGCCTCTAATTCGCTTGGTTCTCTAAGGCATCTGCAGTGGTGATGTGTGCAGTATAAAAGACTTATAACATAATATAATGAAACATAGCAGAAGGAATGTCACTTTATAAAAATAGGAAATTAACCTGTGGAACTATTGACTGTGGCATAGAGTCCCATCCCGCAACATGTCGCCCGGGAATCAGGCAATGGTTTTAGTGTGGGCTTAGGTCCTAGAACCCAATAAAGTGATTTGACAGCTCCAAAGGCAGAAAAGGGATGGTAGAAAAGACTAATGACTTTGGAGCAGGCCATGCAGAGCCATCTCTGATTCAAAGACTTGGGAATTCAGGTCATGTATATTTCTAATGCCATCACAGTAGAGGGGCTTCACAAAGGGTCCCAGGTGTAGGTCTAACAATCTCTGCTTTCTCATATGAGTTTCTTGTCAGAAAAGCAACACCTCTCCGGTGCACTCCCCCAAGGAAGACACATAGCTGCACACCGATGACATGGTCAAATGTCTTACCCGTGGTGACCCACAGGCCAGGGGGAGCAGGGCAAGCTCGATGAGACCCGTTTGCATGATTCAAGCCTCAAAAATGCCATGTTCCCAAAACATCATATTTGATCGTTACACAAACTCACCTTGGGGGGTGCACCTGATGATTGGGTATGGATCTGCATACAATCTTCTTTTTAGTTTTGGCTATTGGGGAGTGCTAAAGTGCCCCTTATAATGCAGGGCTGTTGTATTGGAATAGAGCTAGGAGAGAAATGACATGTGAGGAAGGACACACAGCTCGTGGCTGTTGTTTGTTTATTTCCCACCCTTTGACTGCCCATGGCCATGCTAATCAATATGGCCATCTTCACCACCTATCTGCCTCCGACTGTCCAAAACACAACCTCCTGGGATCCTCCTCGAGCAAGATCTTTCAAGCAGTAACACCAAACTGTGGCCTGTCAGTGTTAGTTCTAAACTGTTCTAAACTGTTCTTTAGTTCTAAACTGTTACGAATTCATTGCTTAATTACAGTTGTGAATGCGCTAATAGTGTATTATTACAATTTGGAACAGTACTCACGATTGTCCGGAACAGCAGATAAATAAAATCGATTCCGATGCAGTGGATGTGTCAGTCCACAGTGTGGACTCAGTGCACCCCGGGGAGCAGCACCCTGTGAAACCCTCGTGGGGAAGAAAACCCAAAACCAATTCCTGGAAGATGGTGACTCCAAAGTCCAACTGTATATGCTGTAGAAAGACGGTAAGGTCCGGAGGTTGAAGAGGACGATGGTTTCAAGGAGTCGAGTAAGCAGGAGAATTCCGCTAGGTTTGGTGGAGTGTAAACACACTCAGGTAAGAGTGCGAATGCCGGAAGACGCCCGGCCGGAGTCCACGCCGGAATGGAAAGACCAGAGTGGAAGAGAGCAAAGGGTAAACGAAGCTGGGATAAGATGCAGGAGGAAAAGGAAACCAAAACACAGAAGGGAAGAGTTCCTGGAAACACAGAGGAGGAGAAAAGAATAAGTAAGCAAGGAAAGGTAGAATAAGTCAAGAAAGGACACAGAACAGAATGCGCGGGGAGCGCAGACAAAAGTGTTAGGATTGCTTAGAAAAGTCTCAGGAGGCAAAGTGGCTGGAACGAAGGAGAAACACAGGCAAAACGCTGTGCAGCAAACAGAAGCGACGCAACTTACCAAACCATGGAGATGAAAGATATAGAATGGGCAGATGCGGTCGTCATGTTGGAAAAAGACTAGAGCGGCAAGTGTTTTGTGGAGATGCCGCTGAGAAGGCGCCATCTTGAGTTCCATTGTTGGTAACGTGAATGACACTTTCTCCACTTCCTCCAATAATGTTGAGTTGAATTCCTGACATGTATAAAACTTGTTTAGGCAAGTCTGCATTCAGCCACTTGATGCATATATCTTCCTTGAACAGTGGTCCTGTTACAAACAAGTATTACCAAAGCCAGCAGTTTTGGCTTTTATGTAAGTATTAGATAGCAGTTCCTGACAAATGCCTATCGTATGCCCAGTCAATCAAACCATTTTCTAGATGTTGCCATCTGATGGCCTTTTCGAACCATTATGGGTGTGCCTGGTAAACATCTATGCCATACATACACAAAAACCAAAACATTTGGTCTTGCCAATCCTTGTTTGGTTAGGGTGCAGGCTCACCACACAACTGAGTTTTTGTGACATGTGCTGGACTTTGCCAACATGTTGGTTTATGGGGTGGAACAAATGCTCATGAAATGGAAGCTTTCACGAGAAGTGTCTCCACTTCAAAATAATGGCACTGGGGTATGGGCGGACTTCAGAGGGGTTGTTTTGGACAAGAAAAACAGGGTCGCCACATCCATAGTGAAAATGGATGAATACACAGCTAAGTAAACTTAAATCCAACCAACGTGTGTAGCAACAAAAAGTCAACTCAACCACATATATAACAACTACAAGCTATAATTTATAACTACCCATCACCTCACCAAAAGTGAATCCGTGGAAAAAATATATACTCTCAACAACATATATACAATTACCAATTGCCAGTTCTTGAATATTAGTGCAGTGTTGTGGACCATATCCTACTGCTTTTTATACCCCAACATATTTCTGTTCTTATAACTTAGAACATTCTCATGGGGACCTCATCTGTTATTGTTTCAGACCGATCTGGAAATTGAAATTGAAGAGAAAATCTTGATGCACCTGCTAGTGGCGTGATGTAGAATACAGCTGCAATAAATATACATACATAGTATTAACCATGGATGTTCTCATCTGGTGCCTACATTATTTTGAATATTTTCTATATAAGTGTGTGTTCTATGTATTACCTGAAGATGTTCATCAGGCTTGCAGCATGGAAGTACAGCTGTTTAAAAGGAGCATGTCTTATTTCAGTGTGCCTGTGAAAAAAACTGGAATAGCTGGCCTTATGAACAACTCCTCCATTTTTATTATTCAATGCTAGGGGCTCCCCCTATCAGTGACTCTTCAGAGTGAACAATCGCTTGCCTGAAATTGAAGTTTTAAAGATATGAAGAACTGATGCCATGTAATATTTATTTCTTTGTATCACACAAGGCAGTGAATTTGGCATAATCTTGCCAGCAAGGGGGCAGGACCTTAGACTTAAATTGGGGCACCTGCTTGTCACTTTTTAAGTAATGTCAAAAACTATTCTAATGGGAAACGGAGAGCGAGGCTGCAGACACATTTTCAACTGGGCAAACATGGCACAAAATAATGTCACTCTTTTCTAATATCTACATAATAGGGGTTGGCACAAGATCGTTTTCTTCACCCTTTTCATGTGCACAGTGCCACTTATACTCGGGGCAACATCAGTTAGCTCCATATTTTCTTCTCCAAACCCGTATGTAGCATCACATGCCCACCAAGGCTGTTGAAGTAAAGGAGCTGGCATGATGATGTGTGCATGGCTCTTTGTCTCTCCGGGATGCTTCATTTCGTGTCCTGAGCTTTTGTTTAAAAACCAGCGCATCCTGATTCTTAATGGAACTAGTTCCACAGCCCCATAACAGTGTTTTCTCGAAGGAAAGCTCTCAATTAGAAATGCCATGCCCTCATGGAGGTGACTGTGCGCGCGCTGCCTGAGCCTCCTCCCAACCATACCTGCCTACATTTGAAAATCAAAATTCCTGAGATTTATGCCCCGCCCACAGCCACACAACTCCGCCCATTTGCACACGGCTCCGCCCACACGCCCCGCCCGCCTGTCAAAAAGGTAAACTCGGTTGTTGTAGCCTTCATTTTGCTTACTAGAGCATTGAAAATAATTAATTCAATGCTATAGTAAGCAAAAGGAAGGCGGCGACGACACCGAAATAATAGTGTTTTCAATCCATGTTTTTGGATTGAAAGCAGCATTATTACGACTGCGGCGCTGCCTTCATTTTGCTAACTATAGCATTGAATTAATGTTTTTCAGTGCTATGGTAAGCAAAATGAACGTGGCACCGCCGCCGTAATAATAGTGCTTTCAATCCAATTATATGGATTTAAAGCACTATTATTATAGTGGTGCAGGAAGTGGGCACGACCCATTTTGCGCCGTTTCCCGGTCCCGTCATATTCTCAACCTGATTGGCTACCGGCGGCAGCCAAACAGGGGGAGAATATGACAGCACCGGAAAGAATCTCAAAATTCCTGAGATTCACGGGTCTTTTCCGGAGACCTGGAGAAATGCTTAAAATTCCGGAGTCTCCGGAAAAATTCCGGAGGTTAGGCAGGTATGCTCCCAGCCCGTGACAAGAGAGCAGCAGCCATGTTTCCTAGGGGCGGGGCTAGGTGGCGGGGGCATCACGTGGTGCAGGCGGGCACGTACCTGCTCACTGATGCACACGCCGTATCTCAGCATCGTCACAAAGTGCTCGCAGTTGGCGCTGGTCATGCCATATATCATGATCTGCCCCACCAGCTCTTCGGCCCTCTTGATGATGGTCTTGCTGGGCAGCGGGTCGTGATGCTGGTCGTACTTGTTGTGGACGGTGTAGGTGCAGTTCCCCGCCACGGCCCGGAGCCGCTGCCGCTTCACCACTGCTTTGTCGCTCACCACAGAGAGGACACTGGCTGACCCAGCCCTGGCATATTCACCTGTGCATTGCGGAAGAGCACTTAATTAGTGAATGAGGATGGACCCCTCACGGCCATGAATAGTTTCAAAAGTTTTTCCAACATATCATTTCAATAGTGAAAACAAGTGAAAAGATGGACATTAGACAAATTCTAGCATTAAGCTGCCAAATTCCAGACTGTATGACTCTGTCGCCCATTCAGCAATAGTCACACGCTATGCAGATATGCTGCTGCACCCCAGTGCTTTCAAGGTAAAATACTGCAGGGCCTTATTTGTGTTGGGGACGTGTCAAGGATCTAAATGTAGGGTCAAGGGAAGGTCTTTGTTCATTCATGCATTCGTTCATGTGGGTTGCACAGGCAGGGTACAAGGAATAGCAGAAGGAGACGGAGCTAGAGGAAATGAAGAAATGGTGGGTGTTAGAGAGACTTATGTATCAACTTTCTTAGCTTACAGGCTGTTCCCTCTGAGTTATCTAATAAGTTTTACTCACTCCCCAAGTGATATTGGCAAAGGGAGGTCACTATTAACATCCTCTCAGGCAATCAGTATGCTTCAAATGCAGTCAATAACTACTGGTATTGATTGCATTCCAAACATTCTGATTTTGGAAGCAGACAGGAAAACAGAAGAAGGTACTACCAAATTGTTCCCGTCTCCTTTATGTCAATCCCCAGAAGAATACACGGGGTACGTTTTAAGCAATTCCTACCATATTTTATCACCTTCTCTTATTTAATTTATTTTAACCTGTTATGTGTATTTACTTTACTCACTATTAAACTAAAACCTTTTTGCATTACCACCTCATCTCCAAAACCCAAATATCCATTACCACTACGCGCTAATAGTCTTATAGATCTCGAGAGGGGTCCTTATCACTTCAGATAATGATCCTTCTCAAACGAATGGCCCTCTGCGAGGTCATTATCCCACAATAATGATCTCTCTCTAAGTCTATAAGGATAAAACATGGCTGAGTGAAAGTCCACAGGGATGTATGCGGTCACCCAACAGAAGATCCACAACAAGAAGTCATCTCACAGCAGCAGCAGGCATCTCTTGACTGTTTTTCAAGTTGCGTGTGCTGTGGATGTGAAATTCGGGTCTTAAATTTTAATAACACTCGTTTGATGTTCTTTTTATATCCTTTCAGTCAGATAAAGTTTAACATTAGTGAGCTTGTTTATTTTTGGATCGTTAGCTAGGTAAACATTGCTTTCTTTGGACAAGGATTTGGTGTAACACAGTTTAAGTTAACACGTTGTAGGGTGTTCCTATACAGTATATGTCATTTTAGAAAAGATAGGGGAGATTTTGATTCACAATGGGCAGTAATTGCTTACTGTGAGTCTTGCATTCTGCATGTGGGTGCATAGCGGTGTAATGAGGTTAAATATCGCTCGACCTAATATTGCAGGGGCTTGTTGGAGAAGATCACATATGGAGTGGATTTGATTGATTTCCATTGTATAGAACTACACTGATGACAATTTTAATATCACAACACAAATGATTGTTATTTCTGACCTTTTAACCTCTCGTGATGAGATTCTAAAATTATTGTTTTTGAATGATGTTGTAGATAATCCCTGAAGAAGGGAGTATGCTCCCGAAATGCATTGGTTTCCAGATACAAATTGTGGACTAATGAATCTCTGTGAAGACACTTGGTTTTCATTAATGAATTAAGTGGAACTTTTATTCTGAAACATTGGGACAAAGGTGTGCAGGGGACAGGAGTCTCCATGTTTTTGGAGACTTATTCAGTAGCCTGCAGAGGTAGCCTCAGGAGCAGCAGCAGGAGAGTCCACGGTTGTCAGGGAAATTCAAGAAGACCGAACAAAGAGATGGAGAAGATGCAGTCGGAGATGCAGTATTGAGCCTGCAGAGAGGGGTCATTGGAGCCACAGCAGGAAAGTTTGCAGTTGCTTTCTGGATGGTCAAGGGCAGCAAAGAAATACCCAGAGGACTGGACCCACAACCCCAGTTTAAGTCATAGGGACCTTCTGTAGAAGCATAGGGGAAAAAATCAGGGGTACACTTCTGTTTGGAGATGTGGTGATGGAGTTGTGCGGTGACCAGCCATTCCATGAAACAGGCCAAGTAAGGAAAGGCCATGATGGGCCTCCAGTTTCTGGGTACCAAGGTTAGGTAATAGTAACATTCCTACACCCAGTCGAAGTGCACTTGGATACCGTTTTTGGCTGTGAGCGCCTTACAAAGAACCAAATCAAATCATAAAGTAAAGCCAAAAAACAATGACCTGCTCACTGTTGTTTATGAGGGGATGTCAGCGAACATTTAGTTGACCCCCCCAAAAATGAAAAAATTACATATCCGGCCTAAAGCGAACACCCACAATATAATCCTCAACCTTCGTTCCACTATTAATAGCATCTCACTGTTGGTTGTCCGGCAGTTCCCGAAGTCAAGAGGTTTGGGGTGCCGACAGAGAACCAACTGGCCCTCAAAACGCAGATTTGTGGAACTGCAAAGTCCACCTCAACAAGCAAAAGATGATCCGCAAGATTTATATTTCTTAGCCAAAAAATTCCCCCGTGGGGTAGTTTGCAACAGGGAGATTTCAACCAGCGCGGCCATTTCCTTGGATTGCCAGCACACCTGTTCCCCGTTATTCAGACCTTTCAGAATCCAGTAGCAAGAGTAATTTGAGGTGCAAGTTATAACCACGTGCATCCCTTCTCAAAAATCCCCCCCATACCCTGTATAGTAATAATGGCGACCTTGACAATCCTCATCATCCAACCAGGCCTGTACACAGTCGGAAGTACCTTGAAAGAAAACCCAAATTCCACACACACAGCAGAACCCAATGAGCTATCAAGATGGTATGCCACATTTCACCAGAAGAGCTGAAGAGCTGGCCGGTCTGCCAGTAGAGCAAGCAAGACGCTGCATCCTCTTCCCAATAAGCCAAGAGCAATCCCTCTTCCAACCAATCGCATGACACGTGATGACTATTCAAGCTTCTGGCTTGCCTCAAAAGAGAGACCCGCCCACATAACGTTCCAATTTTAGCATATTAAGGGACCCTCCTGGCATCATGCAGGATACACATAACTGATGGCAATTGTGCATGACTGGCGTTCATTAAACAAAAGCGAAACACGTCCATGTAAAGTTAGGCCATTCTTAAACAAGTCTATGACAGACTGCAACGTGCTGTCCTAACAATGCCTTTAAAACACTCCAAGACTCTTTTGGAGGATCACGCTTTTACGTCACAGGAGAGCCTGAGCGGAACAAAGATGTCTCAAAGCACTGCCACACTCCTTCTATGCTGGAGCCTGTACATCAGAGGAGAAATCTCTTTCAAGTAATCCTAATCTTCCAGCTTTCATGATCACTGAAACCGCACGCTAAATCCAACTAAGTGCCTATAAATGAACCTGCTGGTTGTGCTAGGTAAAATAACATCCCCAACACTCCCCCACTGTCCTCCTGTTGTCACTGTTACAGTCCTCTTCATGATGTGCTTGGGATCTCTTATGCTCTGGCCACTTTCCCCCAGTGCGTGGTAATCTAGATAGCATTGGGGGCATAACTCGTGCATGCCGGTGGCCCCTTGGGAACCCTTATGAGCTACAATGCTGAGGGTTACCACTACTCTTCCTGGGTCAATAACCAGTAATGAATTTGGTTGGTGGCAGTGTAGTGTAAAATAGTGGCTTTAAGGGTTGTAAATATGTTGGCTCACAGGAAGCTTACAAAATGGCTTCTGAGAGAGAGAGAGAGAGAGAGAGAGAGAGAGAGAGTGCGTGTGTGTGTGTGTGACACTGCACAACCCAACAGCTTGACCCCAATATCTGAGCAAAGCATTATTCTGGCATCGTGGTGTGGTTGTTGCCTATGTTGGACCTTTTATTTGAAGCTTTGCCTACGTAGCGGTATCCTTGTACCATACTTTAGGTGTGGATAGCTCCATTGGTATGTCCTGCGGCGTGTTCTTAAAACAGTTGCATGTGACCCCTGACTAGGGTCACTATTGCAACCTTTCCTGCTGTGGCTCGAAGTACGGCATCCACTGAAGTCAGCCCAACTGGGCATCACCCAGCTAAACATTAATCACAAAGGAAACCCCACAGTACTAGTACTATTAAACCTATCGGCTGCATTCAATAGTGTTGGCCACCCCACCATCCTCTCGATTCTTGCCAACACAACGAACTTTTCCAGCAAGGTGCTATCTCCTAATTTTAAATTTTTAAATAACTAGACCTACTTCATCTCCTTTCCATCTGCCCACTCCCAAGCAACCCCCATCCACCAGATCCTCCCTTGTTGTTAGCCAATACGTCAGATCCCTTGGATTCACCCTTGAAATCATAGGAGTTGCCTTTCATCAATATGCCAATGACTCTCAGCTCTACCTCTGCATCTCCTCCCCAAATGAGAGCCATACCCTCAAGAGCTGTCTCTCAACCATCTGCAACTGGACAGCAACACACTTCCACAAGCTAAACCCAACCAAGACTGAATATTGTCCACTCTCCCAACAGGAAAGTCAACATTACTAGCTGGGAGACCGCCTCTCTGAACACAACAATGATATAACACCGCAGCCACCCCTATCAAGTCCTTGAGCTTTGCCATCGACCCCACCGTCTGCATGAAAACCACATAGCTGCCACGGTCCAAACGTGTACCTTCCAGCAAACTGAAAACCGATGTCTCCCTCAACAAACGTCAGAAGTACAGTCTAAGTCCTCATTCTCTGCAGCTTGGACTACGGCAACCACACCCTAGATGGCCTCAATGACCATACATTCCCTACAGGCCATACAGAGCTTGCAGTCTGCTTTATCCTAAACCTTCACAAGAATGCCCACATCTCCCAGGCCCTCACTCAAATACAATGGCTCCCAGGCAAAGATGCCTCTTCAAAGGCATCTGAATCACTTACAAGACCACACACCACCAGAAATCTTACTTCCTGGCCAGCAGACTAGTCCTACTCACCCAAAACCATCTCCCCAGGACCACTAACACAAACATTCTCTGCATTCCTCCCAGCAGACTAGCCCACACTACCGAACAAGCGTTCTCCCACTGGGCAATTCAAACATAGAACGGCTTACCTCCACATCTTCAAAGTGCTCTCTCACTACTCTCCTTCAGATAGCTTCTAACAACGCACCTCTTTTCCACACCCAACTTAGCTCCACCCTGGCCAGACACACAGATGACCTCATAACTCAGCATGAACTGCTCCTTTGGAAGCCTAATTTTCACCTAACTGGACTTCCAGCCTTCTCCGCCAGATGAACTCTGGCTCCTCCTGACACGCTCCTCGCTTATCTCTACACAAACTGTCTCCAACATTGATGCTCCAACACCCTGTCAGATCAGGGCTATATAAATAAATAAATATACAAATAAATAGGTAAATTGGCAAGTAAATAAATATTGGAGGCTTTGGTGTGCATTTGGATACTGTCTGCATTTGTCAGAGAAGTTAACAGCCTTTGGAATGTTAAGGTTTGTGAGGGGTCTCATGCCTACATTAAAGAGAAGGTGTGAGTGTAGTACCCTAGGAGACCCCTGAAGGGTCTGTAGGGAGAGTGGCAGAATAACAGTCAATTTCAACTCTGTGGGCAAGATCCCTTATGTTAGGTGACTTCAATTCAGCACTACAACTGAGTCAATGCCTAGTCTGGGATGCCCAAGGGAAGCCCTTATTTATATATTGTTATTACAAGTTCATAGATATGGATGATAAACCCTTGTATAACACCCCTCTCTTTGAATCCCCCTGACCTCACTGAGCCAAGAAGTAGGTTTGTTTTGCAAATTAAAAGATTTATTGAAAAATTAAACAAGATATCACACTTTTATGAATAAATTAATATTTGATAGCACACTTATGAATATGACAGAGATCAACAATGGATAATATTACACTAGCACACTTTTTTAATTACTTAGGAGTTGTTATAGAGAGGATAAGGTAGCTGAGAATGCTTTTATGGTTTCAAGGAAATGCAATGATGGAAAAGAATGCAGCACAGAAATAACGAAGATGGTTTCCACAAGAGATAATATGATCACTTTTTCTTTTGACAATTCACTCCCCCCCCTATGCAATATAAGGAGATGGAAGGAGAGCACACAATTTTCAGGAATACAATCAAATGCAACACCAACTCAGTCCCCCCCTAGCAAGCTTAGAGCAACAGGGATGATTTTAAAACACCGGCATAAATACTTTAAATGTGATTTGCAAAGAAGTGAAAATATGCTAAAAATGATTTTAATTCCCTATAGGAGATTCAGGGTAGCTGACAGCTACTTTGAATTGGTTCAGGTCAACACTATCAGTGATTCATGAGGGATTATCAGGTTGAAAACGGATTTCAGCAGTTGCAAGCAAACGACAGCGATTTTTTTACAGGTGGAGAAATTTGATTCAAATTGCAATTCGCAGCACTTTTTACGAGTGCGTCGAGCGTGATTACGCGATTCAAAAGATACAGACAATTTAGTGGAGGTAGATTCTCAAAAATAAAGTAAGATTCAAATGACAAATGACCCTTTCACAGAATGGACACACGATTTCTATGCAGTTCTAAATAGGTTGAAATGGTTTGAATTAGGTTATTTTTAACACTTTTTTTTTATTAGTGGTCCAGAAGATACACGACACAATTGCAGCTTTACCTTAATGCTAGAAATAAACATGACAGAACAGAAAAGCAGTACAGATATCATACATCTCATCAAGGTGGTACATCTACATAGCTTCATCTTCATCAGAGATCATATCACACAAAAACATTCTGAAGGGCCCCCAAATATCTTTAGGTCTACTAGCCGATGGGCGGGTGAGGACAAATTGTTCTTCAGCTTCGTTTACATATGTCAATTCCCGGAGGAACTGTTTTACAGTGGGTGGCGCATCATTCTTCCATTGTTGTAGTATACATTTTTTGGCAACTACACACGAGACATTGAACAATCTTCTGTTTTTTCGGAGAACTTGCCTATGTCTCCGAATAGATATTTCTGTGGGGTCAATGTCGGGGGGATTTGTGTAACCTCCTCAAGGAACTCCGCCACCTCCCTCCAAAAGCCAGCCACCAACGGACAGCCCCAGTACATATGAAATGAAAAAGCCTGATCCGCCCTACATTTGGGACATTCGCCTGGACTATCTGGAACAAACTTTGCTATCTTGGCCGGAGTGTAGTGTAATCTGTTTATAATTTTAAATTGTACAAGGCGTAGCCCAGCGTTCAGGGAAACTCTCATGGTAAGGGAACAGTACCTTTCACAGGTCTTATCATCTATAGGGATTTGGAGATCGCTCTCCCATTTACCTTTGATCAGGTTAGTCGAGGGTGTGTGTGCCTGTATGACATTGTATAGACTGGACACCACCAGTTGGTCGCCCGCTGTTATCATCTGCACGCATGGGTGCATAGGGGGTTCATCAGGGAAAGACGCCCAGCACTTCTGGAAGGCCGATCTCATACGATAGTACTGCAGTATCCTAAGAGGGCCCCCGCCAAGAGCCCCCATGAACAGTTGAAGGGTAGCAAATTTCCCATCTTTAAACATATCCCCCAGTCTCATCTCTCCGCTGGGATCTCAGGCCTCTCGTAGGCTAGCGTTGTGTGTTGGTATCATATTAGGGTAGTTCCAGAGGGAAACCTCAGAGTTATACGGGGCCAGTACTCCCAGTCTTTTAAATATAGCCTTCCATGCGCCAATAGTACAGCTCACCGGGTTGAAGTCGCATGAGTCCCTGTAGTGTGCATCGAAGATTACGGACTGTATGTTCGTGGGGGAAGTGGTGAGCTCTTCTACCTCCACATGTGGGGGACCCTCGTCCTTGGAATACAAATATTTGGAGAACTGGGCCTGGGAAACATAATAGTAAAGTTCAAAGTTAGGCGCTGCCATGCCGCCCGCAGAGTACGGTTCAGTTAACTTTTCCCACCCTATTCTTGGAGTCTTCCTATTCCAAAGAAAGGTCGTCGCCATGGATCTAAGTTTATTAAAGAAGGGTCTTCCCGGCCATATCGGAATGTTCAAGAATAGGTATAATAATTTGGGCAGGACTATCATTTTTAGGACTGCTACCCTACCATGCAAAGACATCGGCAGGCGGTCCCATAACAGCAATTTAGTCTTCAAGGCCTGTAGTGTGGTATCATAGTTGTCTGTGTACAGCATGTGTTTCCCACGTGAGACAAGGATCCCCAGATATTGGATGGACTCCCCAGACCACTTCAAACCACACATGGAGCCGGGACTGCCGGTTGACGGTTTGAGGGGGAAAACCTCCGACTTGTCTCTGTTTATGGAGTAGCCCGAGTGTGCGGTGAACTCTTGAATCTGAGCCATAATAGGTACTAGGTTGTTTTCAGGTTCACGAATATATAAAAGTGTGTCATCCGCGTATAGTGAGATAAGCTGAGTAGCCCCTTTAAGGTTAATGCCCCTGTTAGAGTGACGCAGTCGGATCGCTATAGCCATTGGCTCTATTGTCAAGGCAAATAGTATGGGCGAGAATGGGCAGCCTTGCCTGGTGCCCCTTCCCAATAAAAACAAATCAGAAATTGACTGGTTGGTCAGTACCCGCTCCCCAGGTTCCGTGTAGAGTAATTCCACGTATCTAATGAAGTTAGGGCCAACACCAAATGCCTCCAGCACTGCCAGCAAGTAGGCCCAGGACACAGAATTGAAGGCCTTCTCCGCGTCTAATGATACGGCTACTGCGTTTCTGCCCGGGTCTATTTGGGCCATAATACCAAAGAGCCTACGAAGGTTGAGAGCCGTAGATCTAGTGGGGATAAACCCATTCTGGTCAGGATGTACAAGTGTAGGAACTGCCGGCAGAAGCCTACTGGCCAGCACTTTGGCAAATATCTTAGCATCTCTGTTGATCAGAGATAGTGGCCTATATGACGACATGTCCTGGGGCGGGCGGCACGGTTTGGGGAGAACAGTTATCAGGGCCTCTCTCATGGACGGGGGCAGTATTTTGGATTGGAGGGATTCTTCCCAAACCTGCAATAACAATGGTGCGAGTTCTGCACTAAACCTTGTAAAACTCAGCAGCCAGGCCGTCTAGCCCGGGGGCTTTATTGGATGCCAAGTCCTTAATCGCCTCAATAATCTTGTCAGTAGTGAATGGTTGGTCCATTGCCAGGCGGGTCTCTTCAGGGAGTTTCGGTATTGTCAGCGTCTCCAAGTACGCCCTGATTTCCGTGATTGTCTTAGTGTCTCTATTGCTATACAGTTGTTGTTAAAATGTAGCAAACTCAGCATTAATCCCACTCTCATTCAGCACAACCTCTCCGCCAGATGTTTGTATACTATCAATTCGATTAGGGTGTCTATCCTGTTTCAGTAATTTAGACAGTGTCCTACCCGCTTTGTTACCTTTACCATACCTACGGGCTTGGACCAGGGCGCCATGTATTGTACTTCCCTAGCCGCTGGTCTGCCATATTCCTAGAGGTGTTGTTGTATTCCAGCCAGTACAGTCTTATCATGAGTACGAGCGTACTCGTCTTCAAGTTTCCCCAGTTTGCCCTCAGTTTGGGTCAGGTCAGCCCTAACCCCCTTCAGGAGACCCACGGATTTGGGCAGAAGTGTCCCCCTAGCCCAGACCTTAAAGGATTCCCATACCGTGGAACATCTATCAACCGAGCCTGTGTTGATTTCAATGAACTCTTCCATTTCGGTGTGTAGCCCCTCCACCCCCCCAAGGGTCACTCAGCAACCCCCCGGGCATCCTCCATCTTCTAGGGCAGTTCTGAATTGCAACCTCAAGTGTTGTCGGGGAGTGGTCAGAGAGTGTACGGGGAAGTATTTCACACGACTTTGTCACAGCAAGCATAGTGGGGGAAACAAACCAATAATCAATTCTGGACTCGGAATCGTGAACCGTAGAGTAGTATGTGTAGGACTGTCCTTTCGGATGCATCACTCGCCAGGCGTCATCGAGGGAGAGCTGGGAAAGGACATGTCGCAAAGTTAGCACAGCCCTACTAGGTGCTCTGACAACCGTGGTGGATCTGTCCAGTTTGGGGTCCATAGCAATGTTGAAATCCCCACCCCAGACTATAATGGGAATATCAATGGCAGATAGCAGTTGGTATATATTAGTATAAAAGGCGGGGTCATCAATGTTCGGGCCATATGTGTTTACCAGTAGCATCCGCTGTCCTGCAATCGAGCCCCACACCCAAGCATATCTACCAAGGGGATCTAACTTATGGCCATCGGGGCAAAATCCCAGATTTGCATGTATGAGCGTGGCGACACCCCTGGACTGAGACGAGTAATTTGTACAAAACCTGGATTTGCCCCAGCTGGGAAGTATGCACTCGGTACCAGTATCAACAGTATGCGTTTCTTGCAACATAACAATTTGAGCGCCATGTCTGACAATATAATTTCCAACCTTCTTAGTCTTTAACCAATTGTTCAGCCCCCTTCCATTCCATGACACCAGTTTAACCCTTAATGCGTGGTCCAAGTCTGATGTAGAAATGTTCGAGTAGCATCCCCAACCTCTTGGATGTATCTTTCAAATAACTTGTATTGCGTCAGAATCTCACAGACCACTAGTTTAACCAATAAACTATAGCCAGCTCCCTGGATAGTCCTCCCAGTGCAAGGGGCCATACTGCGGGGGGCCTTTCCCAATTCAAACCATGAGACATAGCATTGAAAACAACCCAATCCAAAACTCCCCAACCCGCCCCCCGCCCTCATCGCCTCCCCCAACTTGATGATGTCCGTCCCTCAACTTGTGGAATATTCCCAGGGTAGTCATGTTGCCTCACATGACCGCCACCCCCGGCTCACATCCAACACCAAACATAGAAGATGGCCATCTTTTGTATCAATTTACCAAGGACCCTGCAGTAGCGATCATATCAGCTGCAACCAGATCAGTAGAGTGCTCAAATCTCAGTCTGCCGGCCGGGGTCTATTGTTCGGTGCAGGTCGTTCCCCCCTTGGAGGGAGGGGAATAGAGGACTCGATGTAAGACTGGGCTTCAGACGGGTTTTCAAAAAAGTGTGCTCTTCCTGCATTTTGAATTCTCATTTTGGCTGGGAACATCAAGGCGTACGGGATCTGTCATGCTCTGAGGAGTTTCTTAACCGGTTCATAAGAGCGTCTATTTGCCTGGACAGAGGCGGAGAAATCTGGGTATACATGTATACGGTTCCCCTCATATTGCAATGTACCGGCCTCCCGTGCCAACCGAAGGACTGTATCCCTGTCTCTGTAATTCTGTACGTGGTGAGGCTCCTGGTTTGGGTACCGGTGCTAGAGTACGGTGCGCCCTCTCCACCAGGAAATGTTCAAAGAGCAATTCGGGCCCGAACAGGGTTTTGAAAAGTTCCTCCACGTGCTTCTCCATTTGGCCCCTGCCGAAGGATTCCGCCACTCCGACCACGCGGACATTGTTCCTCCTCGACCTGGATTCAAGGTCCTCACATTTGCTCTGTAGTTTGCTCATCGTGTCTTTGATACAGGATATATCTCGACTGTGGTTGGCAATAGTATCCTCGTTCACACTTATCCTGCTCTCAGTCTCCGTGACACGCGCACTTTCTTTGTCTATTCTGGCTCTCAAGGAGCCAATGGTGGCAACTATTTCGTCCAGTTTAGTGTTCACTGCAAGGAATCCGTTCTGTACTAGTGCGGTCAATTTATCTTCTCTGTCCACCACATCTAGCTCGCCCTGAGCACCCTCGTCCGGATGTGTGTGTCCCGGCACAACATGACTAGTCGTGTTGGTAAACGTGTCCATAGGGCCCTTCTTCCTGCCGGCGGGGGTTTTGGATGCCCTGTTTGACTTACTTGGTTCCCCCATGCCCACAGCGAGTCGCGCGTGTAAAGTGAGTTTGTCCAAGGAGCTCAGGAGGGTCAAAACCTCGGACGGCGGGCGAGGGTCAGCGCACCCCCAAGCATCAGGGTCCGTAAAGGAGAATCAAGAGGCACCACCTCAATCAAATCGCCGAGCTGCCCGGCACGTTCCAATCGGCCTAACGGAGAGTTTACAGGCCTAAAGAGGCGGGTGCGGATCAGGAGGACCGCAGCTCCAGAATTAGGTTATTTTAAAATAAGAGATTGGTTTTGCACAGCTCTGGCTGGATACTAACTCCTAATTTTGGAAGGAATGGGCTTCGTCACAGATCTGGTCAACAGGTTTAGCTGCAGTTCTCTCTGCTCTGCTGGTCTGGATCTCTGGTTCTGGCAACGGTTCTGGCACTGCACAGCGGTCTGGTCTCTGGTTTTGGCAAAAGTTTTGGCACTGCACAGCGGTCTGGTCTGGTCTCTGGTTTGGCAAAAGTTGTTGCACTGCACAGTGGTCTGATCTGGTCTCTGATTTGGCAAAGGTTCTTGCAAGAAAGTGGAAAGTGCAGTGTCTCCTTGGTCTCAGTGGCTCTTTTCATGTCTTTTGAAAGTGGGTGGGAAGGCTGACTTTCTATGCCCAACCCTCTGAGGATCCTGATAGGCTATAGGATTCTCTGTCGCCTGACTGGGGAACTGAATTGTGAGTCATCCGGCATCCTTTTTATGGCATACAGAAAGAACACTCCCCTTGTCACTTTGCACACAAATCTATTTTTGCCTTAAATGCATATTTATCTATGTACAATTCTGATATTATATGTCCAGTTAACATATTTTCTGTAGCACCGAACCATCCGATCCCTGTCTTTGTAAGATGTTGTGTTCACTTCTGACAGAATTCTGCCCTTTTCATCCAGAACGCAACCTCTAAACTTTTCCAGAATTTACACAAATCTGCGCAAGGAATATGGGCATCAGATGATGAAGTGTCAGATTTTTAACATACATACATTTGGAGTAATACGCTACTACCCCCCCAGAACATACCACAGAGTCCTAACACCTCTTAAAATGTGCACAGAAAAATCACAGGAATCATGATATTATTGATATAATGTTGACAATTATGTACTATGAATTATCCATCTTTATAAATGTATGCTCTGACCCAGATGGTTGTGGTTTAGGTCCCAAAGCACATGGGGAATTCCTTGTTCGTCCCTGCCTCCAAGCTCAGCTGGCTCACAGAGGCAGTGTCCCTCCCATTTCCTTCCGGGAGGAAGCCATTTACGACCCCCTGATTTAGCATTTGCCTGAGCCAAGGAAAGTTCATTGTTCTGTTTCCTGCAGTCTCAGGTACCCCTCCCCTAATTCAATCATAGAGGTGTAATCTCCTTTTGGTGGGGGCAGGAGAAGAAAGGCCAGGCCTGTGAATGCAGTTGCTGGGCAAGTTTCAACTCCTGTCAGGGGTAGTTGCTGGGCAAAATTCAATCTCTTTAAGCCAGGCTTCAGCCAAATGTAACTTTTGTTCCAGTTTTTTTTCATTCAAATCAAACTTACAATTTTGACACATGCAGCTAGAACGCTGATTCTAAGTTCAAAACTATGACATTTAAACAGTTGCAACCTATGTGACACTCCAAAGTAAATCACTCATTTATTTAGCATTTCGATTTTAGTGGCTTTAGGTCCATTTTCACTTAAGCTGCTGATATCCACAGCTCAGCCAGTTTTGTTATGAACATTATTTTAGGCTCTTCATCTTTGCAGATTTTGTATGCACACAAGACTTCATTCTGCCAGATGTCTGCTGGTGTTCAGTAAGATTTTTGAATATCTTGCAATGTTTGAAATAGGCATTTTGAGCTTTCATTCAGAGAAACAAAGGTGATTTCAAAGTGCTTTTTGAGCTAACAGGCACTGCTGTTTTTCCTTTGGCACCACGTTTCACTCATGGCGCTTCTGTCCCATCACGCTCGCACTGGTGGGTGGTGGGTCAGGAGACCATTTTGGTGTGCGCAAAAACTGCCTGGTTTTCCTGGATTCTGGCGCAAATGTGGGCTTTTCGACCATCTTGGATTTTCTAAGCCCACGGCACCAAATGTTGTAGCATAATGATTCACACGTGGGTCAAGACACCTGACAAGCCCCCTCGCCCGACTGCACTTTGATTTCGAGTCGAGGGGGAATCAGGTGCAAAGGATGTTTTGATCCATGCGCTGGGATGTCCATCTTCTTCCGATTCTGCAGATGGCAAAGTTCAGCATCTTTTCCTCCATCATGGTGGATCGATCGTTTCTCCTCACCGGTCCTGAAGGGAGTATTGGGCGGTACCTCGGGCCCCTCGGATCTTTGCTCCCGGTCCCCAGGTCGTCCTCCTTGGTCAGTCTCCATGGTTTATCTCTCCTAGGATGACAAAGCAAAGCGGCAGAAACATATTCGTAGACATTTCCCCACCACTATTAATGGTGGGGCGAACATATACATTTTATACATCAGGAGACATTTGCATTCAAGAATCATAGAATTTTATAGGCTATATGTGGAATATTTTAGGGTTGGACTTGTATTACTCTGGAGCGGCCCCCTCTGAGATTGCAGAGGACTCCTTCAAATGCTGCAGAGTGTGCCTAGGATGGTAACACTTTAGCTGATTTATATGGACCCACTTGTCTTCCCCTTCCGCCAAACTACCCTTGGGGATGCGGATCTTGTAGGCGAGTGGGGAGATCTTGTCTACAATTTCAAAATTGTCCCTTCCATGTAGGCAGAAATTTCCGCTGTTTGGCCTGGTTCCTTTGGAAATTGTATAGATAAACTCGGTCCCCTACATTGTATTCTTTCCTAGTAGTCTTCAAATCATAGTGAGTCTTCATGCTATCGGCTGATCTTTCTAGGTTTTGCTGAGCATAGGCAAAAGCATGTTGAAGGTGTTTCCTTAAATTTTCAACATACTCATGCGTTGTGGAGGCATTGATCAAGGTTTGCTCTTGGGTCCTGTAGAGCAAATGCTGGGGAAGCACCATCCTGCGTCCAGTCATCAGCTCAAACAGTGACATTTTAGTTGCAGATGAATGGGTAGATCTGATGGCCATTAGGACAAGAGGTAATCGAATATCTCAACTTGGCCCAGAATCTGCCACAAATTTTTTTAATATGCTCACAATGGTTCGGTTGTAATGTTCTACTGCACCAGAAGAGGCTGGCCGGTAAGCAATGTGTAGCTTCCTTTTAACCCCAAGTATCTCCCACATCTTTGTCATTACTTCACTGGTGAAATGGTTACCTCTGTCGGACTCAATCCTTTGGAGTAGTCCAAAACGCGAAAAGATGTGATTGATCATCAGGGCAGCTGCTGTTTCTGCCTTGCAGTTTGGGGCCGGGAGACATTCCAACCATTTAGTAAATAAGCATGTCACCGTCAACATGTACTTATTTCCGCTAGAGGAGCGAATCACGGGGCCTATGAAGTTGACTTGCAAATCTGACCATGGCAGTGTCATCCCCCTCTTTTGTAGAGGCGCACGGTGTGTGAGGGATGTTGGCTGAAATTGTGCACACACAAGACACCCCTTCAAGTATTGGTCGAGGTCCTGCCCCATGTGTGGCTAGTAAGCAACCTCTCTTAAGATCTCAAGTGTTGTATGAAACCCCCTATGACCGGCGGTGGCCGCATCATGGGCGTGACTTAACATCAGGCTTTGGAATGAGGTAGGGATGACCCACTGATCATGGCCAGCTTGGGATTTCCTTACCAACAAACCGTCTTGGATTCAGAACATTTTTGGACATTTCATCAACACTCTAAGGTCCTCTTTCCCAATGTAATCGGTATCTGTCAGGGGAAAGTTCTCATGGTCCTCAATGTGTTGGTAAAACTTACCAATTATTGGATCCCCCTTCTGAGCCGTAATCAAATCAGCATCTGGGGTCTCCTTACTCCATTGTGCAGTTGAAAGATCATTGTGAGCATTTGTCTGGGACTTAGTGATAGCAGTGACCTGGATTTCCCCCAACAGGGACTCAATCTCTATTAGATCCCCTTGGATGGCCCGGGTTTTGGCCAGCTGATCAGCTAAATAATTTCCAGTTCTGTCTGGTCCGTCTACTTTGGAATGATCCTTGATCTTCTTCCAGTAGATGGTCATCCCATTCACGGTGACCAGATCATCAATGTTTTGAATTAACTTCCCATGTTTCAAGGGTTTGTTATTAGCACATAACATGCCTCTGGTTTTCCAATTAACCAGGTGCTCCATGGACCCGTTCCGTACATAATCTGAATCTGTGATTATGACCAGTTTGTGGAGTTGATGTTGGACAGCAGTGAGGATGGCCTGATGCACAGCCATCAACTCTGCCACCTGACTACTTCGGGGACCAATTTTGTACCCAGCAGAGGGTTCTGGGGACTCATTCACCCATGCATTCCCTACGCCGGCCACAAGTTCTTTTTCCCCGTTGTTGTCAACACGGTAAGAGCATCCATCCACATAGACAGTGGGCATTCCCTCACACTTGTCTTCTTCAAAGACTTTGTGTGGGGAATGAAGGTATGCCTCCATGTTGTCCTTGATTTTTAGACTTTCGTTCTCGAGACAGTTTTCTCTGGCACAATCATGTAAGTCAGCCAGCCCTTGCGCCAGGGGACTCTTCTTGTTTTGGCCCTATCTGACCTCCACAGGAAAGCCTTGCATTGACAGAATCCAGGAAGTGATTCGGGAATTACTCACATTTCCGGGCCAGATTCTGTCACTTTGGAGATATTGCAGTGGCTGGTGTGGAGTCTCCACTATGATGTGTTCCCCCTGGATAAACGGGTGGTAATTCTTCAATGCCCACACCATTGCCAGGAGTGCCTTCTCACAATCGTTGAATTTTTCCTCCACAGAGGATAAAGTTTTGCTCGCAAAGGAGATTACTTTATTGACCTTGTCATGCTTTTGATATAATACTGCAGTCAAGCATGTATTAGAGAACCCTGTCTTCAAGAAAAACTCCTTGTTTCTGACAGGGTAAGCTAGGCAGGGCGCTTGTGAGAGGCTTCTTTTGAGCTGTCTTACTGCCTCGGATTGTTCTGGACCCCAATCCCACTTGATCCCCCCCCTTCAAGAGATGAATCAGGGGTCTGGTGATCTCTGTGTAGCCCTCAATGAACTTACTGCTATAATTAGTCAGTCCAAGGAGGCTCCTTAGTTTCTGCAGAGTTGTGGGGTCTTTCAGTTTCTGGAGTGCTTCCACTTTCTTTTCCTGGGGACAGAGACCCTGAGGAGTAATCTCATGCCCCAAGAAATTAACACGGGTTCTACCCCACTGTGCTTTCTGAAAGGAAAGTTTTGCTCCAGCGGCCCTCAACCGTGTCAGAACATAACGGATCTCCGCTATGTGTTCCTCCACAGATGAACTTTTGATTAGGACATCATCTACATAAGCCAGGTTACCCCTCGCACACAGGTCGGGCATGGCCTTATGTATGAAAATGTTGAATTAATTGCCGGAGTTGAGGTATCTGAAGGGAGTCTGGGTCCATGTGTACTGCTGGCCCCCAAAGGTAAAAGCAAGTTTGTATTGGTCCTCCCCACTGACAGGCACGGTCCAGTATCCGTTGGTCAGGTCTATTGCATTGAATACCTGTAACCCCTGGATCTGGGCCAGCCCTTGGTCAATGTAGGGAAGAGGCCATCGGGAAGTATGGACCCGTTTGTTGAGCTCCCTAAGGTCGGCGCAGAGTCTGCACTGGCCGTTTGGCTTCCATATTCCCAGCACCGGATTATTGAAGGTGCTGTGTACTGGACGGATTATTCCCCGGGACTCAAAGTTCTTAATTATTTCAGTAAGGGACTCCATGGATGCGAGAGGCAAGCGATATTGCTTCACAAACACTGGAGTCATGGCAGGGTCCGTGATAATTGTTGTTGTGTGGATGTCGGTGCGACCACAGTCATATGAGTCTACCGCAAAGAGATCTTGGAAATCCAAGAAAACTTGTTTCAACTTTTGCTTCTGTTCCAGAGTCACACAGGCGTCAGCTAGGTTGACTCTCTCTTCCACCATCTGCCTGAAGCCTGGAAAGAATTCTGGGTTTGCTATCTCAGAGGCCTCCTCCAGCTAGGTGGAGAAGTCCCTGGTCAGAGTGCTGATTTGGACTGGAGGCTTGAGGTGGGAAAGGCAGCCCTCATGGACCTGGAAAATCACCTCATCCCTCCTGAAGTCACAAGTCACATCTTCCCTACCATAAGGGCAGGAAGTGTACACCAGGAAGTTCCCCCCATGCCGGGTAAAGATCCTGTCTGGTGTTGTGTTGTCATCACTGTCACTGTCAAAACAGTGCTTGGGGATTGGTCCTAACAGTTCATTTCCTAAATCAATGGAGAAATGGAGAAATGTCGTTCATCAACTGCCATTCCAATAATGGTGCCTGCGGCTAGAGTAATACTCTTTAAGTCGCTGTTAACCACCTCTATTGCAATGGTGTCATGTTCTATGTTGACTAATGGTGTTGGGTTTACCCCCAACCCTTGCTGTTGGAGAGAAGCATTTAGATGAATATAGGCATCAGGGTTTTTCAATTTTTGTCCTCTTTCAACTTTCACTTCCAGGGAGAATTGTCGGGTCCTTTCTGGGATGGTGACTTCCTCTTTAATCTGAATTTCAACTGCATAATGTAGCAATTGAGCCGACCTAAATGCTTTTTCTGGATCATCAAAGCCCATGGGATTATTCGCTAATCGGGACCAAGCTTTGAAATGTATTAGGTCCAAACTAATGGCAACGCGATTGAGAATATCACTGCCTAAGTAAAAGGTGGCAGTGACGTCTCGCACGACCCAACAATTATGGACTATGCTCTTGTTGCCAATGGAGATTTTGAGCATACACCTGCTTGGCAGGAGATGTTTGGAATTGGGGGCTTCCAGGTCCATTTCCCATTTGTCTATCAGTTTGAATGTGGGAATGGCTGGATCTTTTGGGAGTTGGCGGAACATGGCTTCGCTGATGAAGTTCTTACCATTGTTTACACACACTCGGGCGAGAACAGAGTCCTTCCCATCATTTAACTGAACAGTGAGGAACAACTGCTCTCCAATTTGCTGAATATCAGCCAGGCTCTGAGCTGATTTCACATCTTTCTGGACTATTGGAGTGGGAATGTCTGATTGTGGATTAGTAAAGAATTTCAGAGTATTTCCTTCCAGTGTGGAATACCACCTTAAACTGGAAGGAAGGTTGATTTTCAGAAATAGAGAGGGCCCCCCATCACCAGTCTGTTGTCCTACTGCTATTACTGTCACGTCTGGAATTTGGTTATTCTGGAAGTGAAATTCTACTTGGTCAGATTTTTGTTCAGCCATGTGGCACGTGCCGTTTAAACTAACATGGTTGACACTCTGTTTTAATTTTATTGGCTGGCTAGTCTGGGTCCAGAGGACCTTGTTTACGCAATCTCATAGGGGTGACAAGCTTCTCAGGAGGTCATTCCCTAGTAAACAAGGGGTGCCCTCGGGAGTCACTACTATGTCCGGGTGTTTCACCTTGGGTCGCCCAATTTTAATGTCCAAATCTGCAGTCCCCTCGACGGGAATTTCCTTCCCGTCAAAGTTCTGAAGTTGTCCAGGAAGAGAGTTGAGAGGAATTCGGTAATTCTCCCCCCTTCCTGCATTTAGTTCATCAAAGGCCCTTTTGGACAAAAGGGTAGCTTGGGATCCAGTGTCTACCAGTGCCAAAATTGTACACTGCCCCTGTACTTGTACCGGGGTATAGTATCTTCCCTCCTTCTCCTCAAGGGGGCACAGATAATGCACATTTTTGGACAACTGGTGGGCCAATTTTTTAGCTTTGGACATTGCGAGAGAAGAGATCTGGGTAGAATTCTGTGGAGAGTCATGGGAATCGGCAAGAAAAAGTTGGCAACTGGAAATCAGAGCCATTGTGGGTTCCCCTGGTTCCAGTTCTGGGCCGCCCTCCCCTTTTTGGAGGCAGTCACCAGGATGGGTTTGAACCAGGGGATTTTGATGCGGTTGGTTCTGGGATGAGATGATGGGCGGCGCTAGCTCAGTCCCCACATCTCCCCAGTCGGGATGTGAATCCCTTGGGACCCATCTTTCTTTGGGAGGAGTTCCTCCATCTCTGAAGGAGAAGATCCTTTTCCCAGGATCCTCTAAGGATCCCTCTCCCTCAAATTGGAAGATCTGTACCTCCGCCACAAACTGGGTCTGTTTGGGTCCTTTGTTTCTCCTACCTCCTCTCTGCTCCTTGGGTGGCAGACTTTCAGGGGTAGGAGATTTTGTTTCAGGTTCCTGGGTTTCCAGGGGCTTTTTACAAGTGGGAAAGGAAGCTTCCTCCAAGGCTTTACACCCCCTTCCCCTTGTGCCTCCTCCCTGGGAACCGGTGGGTTATCGGGGTGCTGCTGTGTCATTGTTCTGGAGCACCAGGCCCAGAGTTTGGGGCATTCTGCACCGGCAGGCCCATCTGAGGGTTCTGCTGAGCCCACAGCACGCGACCCAGCTCCTGGGCCAGATTTTAGACCTGGCGCTCTAACTGTGAAACCCACTCAGGCTGATACGGGTTCTGTTTTCTCCCCTGGGCTGATCCAGGGAAGGGTACCTATCCCTTCTCTGGTAGTACCCCGGGTTGGGAAGATTTGGGTACCCCTCCACCTTTGGCCTCCCCTCTCCGGATTAGGTGGTCTGGGCTCAGGGAATTGGGGAAAGAAGGATGGATGATTTTGGGGCTGGAAATTGGGTGGATACCTGGGAAAAAAAGTTCTGCCCAGAGTTTGGTGAATTTCTGCCCTCCTGTGGGAAGTTAGAAGGGAAGTTCCCTGGGTTAGGTGCTTGGCTGGATCCCCCCCTTGGGCTGGAGGAGTCCACACATAACCCAGGATGGGTCGGTTTCCCTTGTAACGGGGACTTACATAGTCAGGGGAGTGAGGGACCCCATTTGTGGGACTACCTCCCTGTCTCCCTGTCTGTGACTGGCCCGAGGGCCTTCTGGGTTTAGAATTATTCGGTGCAGGCAGGTTTTGAGGCCCCCCCCATCTCCAAATCTAAAATGGGGGCAACCTTTACCTCTGCCACCTTTGGCAGCAGCAGGGGTGCTGATTGATTTGGGGCTTTTATGGGCTTCTGCACCTCATAGATCCGGGTAGCCTGTTTAATGACCCAGTCTAGTGACCTTTTCTCATGAAAATCTCTCACTAGCTGGGTCATTATGTATTTGGGTAAGGCATGGAAAAACATATTTACAAATTCTTTACTGTCCGTGCGCACCCTTCTGGTAGTCTGCGCAAAGGCACACTTCAATTCCTGCACAAATTCTTGTGGGGCCTGATCCTCCCCACAGTGCAAATTGTAGGCTGCTTGCGAGCCTCTTGGGGATTCCGGTGAACATAAAAATGTTTCAAGATGGCCGCCCTATATGTGGACCATCTTGAATGGTTTTGGTCCTCCAGCCCTGCAAAGAAACTGGAGTATTCTGGAGAGAATGTCCATTTTACATACTGGATGCAGCTACCGCTGTCCTTCAAATGGAAAGTCTCCATCATTTGCTCATAAAGCCCGAAGTGTTCCCAAATAGAATACTTGGTGTTCTTGTGATAAGGGGTGATGACACTCCTTATTGCCTTACTCTGTTTAAAGGGGTCCTTAAGCAAGGCCCTTTTTGCCTTATTGGCCTTTTTGGTTCAGGTAACCCTGGTCCATTCATCCTCTGACTCAGAAGCACTGCTCCCAGAGGTGCCCGTCTGATCTTCCAGGTTTTCCCGGATTCTGCGAGCCTGGGAATGGCTGGCAGAATGTGGGGACCTGGTCTCCTGTGTCCTGTGATGCTCAGAGGAGTCTTCAGATCCCTCCTTGCTGCCAGGATTTGATGGGTACCCCCCCACTGACCTAACTGGGCAGAGGTTTTCAGGATGCCCTTAGTGGGCCTACTCTCCTGGGGTTCCCCACTAAATTGCACTGTACTTAGGTGCCCATACCCGGATGCCCGCCCATCCATTCCTGGGTAGTACTGGCCTATGAGCCCCATACTTTTGGCTCGATGGTAATCTGCCATCCCTGTGGCCCTGTGCTCATGTGCGCCAGGGGACATGGGGGTGGCAGAGTCCAGGGACTGGGAGAGATGAAGGCCTCTGGTACTAGGGCTCCTGAGGTTATGCTCGGGTGTTTCCCTTTCCCAGCGAACCTCATCTCTATCAGCCACTGCTCCCTGTTGCCAAGCAAGAGCCTGTGCTTTCAGTTCCTCAGTTAAGGCCTTACTAGACTCTATCAGTCTCTCCTGCATGGCTACCTGTTGCTGGAGCCTATCATTGTCTTGGAAGAGAGCCTCATTCTCTCTCTGTGCTTCCTGGTTGGTCCTGGAGTACTGGGCCAGTCTTTGCTGCAGGAGAGTTACCTCCTGAATCCCATCCCTACTGGCCTGTTCCTTTCTTGACAGAGCATCATCCACCCTCCTGCTGTGCTCTAACAAGTTCTGATGCTCTTTTTGGAGGTCACCCAGTCCCTGGAGGGCCAAGTGATTTTCTTCAATTTTTTCTTTTAATTGGCAGACTTCCTGGCCTAAGGTGTACCTTTCCTGACTAAGAGCCTGCATCTGTGCCGCCAGGACGTCCCTCTGCCTTTTAAGGGCACCAGCTTTCTGGCGCTCTTCCTCAAATTCTGTCTGGGTATCCAGGTCTTTCAGAATCAGTTTGTTGCTCTCTGCCTTCTCCCTATCTAGGTGGCTTTGCAGGGTGACTACTTGCTCTCTGCATGCCCTATTGAGGTCCAGTTGTTGCTCCAGCTTTTTCTGGCTCTGCAGTAGGGTGTCCAAACCTTCTTGGTACTCCTTCTGCAAGGCCAGAAATCTGGTATCCTGGTCATCTTTTCCTGTGGCAGGATACCCATATCCTCTTTTATTTTAATGATATACTGCCTACTATCATTTTCTGACTCCTGGCTCCTCTGCAGCCTCTGCACGGAAAAGACCAGGTCAGATTGGGCCTTCTCTAATGCCATCTGTTGCCTATTTGCCAGATCTGGGCCTTCAGCACATTTGTCCCGTATGGCTCCCATATATAAATACAAATATGCCGCTATCCTAACAATCTTGTTGTGCTCATCTTTGGCCTTAGGGGCCATGTATAGTTCACTCAGGGCCACGTGTAATGGACCTTGATCTTTGCAGCTGTCTAACCCAGTCGCATTGACCTGTTGTGTGATCGCCTGCAGCCACACATTATGTTCCTGTTCAGACCATTCACCTCTCACAAACAGTTTATGTAAGAGGTGCTCTCTAGCTATCTTCATATCTACCAATGTCGTCATTCTGGAAATTGATTTCCTTCCTGACTTACAGAAGTTTGTATTTTATTTTGCAAAACAGACTGTCTCCTTAGAGCGTCCTTCTTTTGAGGGGTGATTTTACAATGTAACACAGTGTGGTGATCCAACAGGATTTATGTATCCTGTCAGTTAGCACACTGTATTAAGCTGCACAAGTGGTACATCTAATCCAGACGTCCCGGCTCGAGCCCCCACTCTGTTAGGTGACTTCAATTCAGCACTCCAACTGAGTCAATGCCTAGTCTGGGATGCCCAAGGGAAGCCTTTATTTATATATTTTTATGACAAGTTCATAAATCTGGATGATAAACCCTTGTATAACACCCCTCTCTTTGAATCCCCCTGACCTCAATGAGCCAAGAAGTAGGTTTGTTTTGCAAATGAAAAGATTTATTGAAAAATTAGACAAGATATATATCACACTTTTATAAATAGATTAATATTTGGTAGCACACTTATGAATATGACAGTGATCAACAATGGATAATATTACACTAGCACACTTTTTTTAAATTACTTAGGAGTTGGTATAGAGAGGATCAGGTAGCTGAGAATGCTTTTATGTTTTCAAGGAAATGCAATGATGGAAAAGAATGCAGCACAGAAATAACTAAGATGGTTTCCACAAGAGATAATATGATCACTTTTTCTTTTGACAATTCACTCCCACCCTATGCAATATAAGGAGATGGAAGGAGAGCACACAATTTTCAGGAATACAATCAAATGCAATACCAATTCAGTTCCCCCCTAGCAAGCTTAGAGCAACAGGGATGATTTTAAAACACCGGCAAAAATACTTTAAATGTGATTTGCAAAGAAGTGAAAATATGCTAAAAATGATTTTAATTCCCTATAGGAGATTCATGGTAGGTGACAGCTACTTTGAATTGGTTCAGGTCAACACTATTAGTGATTCATGAGGGATTATCAGGTTTAAAACGGATTTCAGCAGTTGCAAGCAAAAGACAGCGATTTTTTTACAGTTGGAGATATTTGATTCAAATTGCAATTCGCAGCACTTTTTCCGAGTGCGTCGAGCGTGATTACGGAAAAGCTATAAAAGAGTAGAAAGTTTTTTGGGCTTGCTTGAAAGTTCATATTCTTAGCTTTAAAATGACAGTTAAATCTCGCTTCTAGGACGCGCAGTTCAAAAGATATGAGCAATTTAGTGGAGGTAGATTCTCAAAAATAAAGTAAGAGTCAAATGACAAATGACCCTTTCACAGGTTTGAAATCACAGAATGGACACACGATTTCTATGCAGTTCTAAATAGGTGGAAATGGTTTGAATTAGGTTATTTTAAACTAAGAGATTGGTTTTGCACAGCTCTGGCTGGTTACTCACTCCTAATTTTGGAAGGAATGGGCCTCGTCACAGATCTGGTCAACAGGTTTAGCTGCAGTTCTCTCTGCTCTGCTGGTCTGGATCTCTGGTTCTGGCAAACATTCTGGCACTGCACAGCGGTCTGGTCTCTGGTTTTGGCAAAAGTTCTGGCACTGCACAGCGGTCTGGTCTGGTCTCTGGTTTGGCAAAAGTTCTTGCACTGCACAGCGGTCTGTTCTGGTCTCTGGTTTGGCAAATGGTCTTGCAAGAAAGTGGAAAGTTCAGTGTCTCCTTGGGTCTCAGTGGCTCTTTTTATGTCTTTTGAAAGTGGGTGGGAAGGCTGACTTTCTATGCCTAACCCTCTGAGGATCCTGATAGGCTATAGGATTCTCTGTCGCCTGACTGGGGAACTGAATTGTGAGTCATCTGGCATCCTTTTGATGGCATACAGAAAGAACACTCCCCTTGTCACTTTGCACACAAATCTATTGTTGACTTAAATGCATATTTATCTAAGCACAATCTTTCTGATATTATATGTCCAGTTAACATTTTAGCACCAAACCACCCACTGTCTTTGTAAGATGTTGTGTTCACTTCTGACAGAATTCTGCCCTTTTCATCCAGAACACAACCTCTAAACTTTTCCAGAATTTACACAAATGTGCGCAAGGAATATGGGCATCAGATGATGAAGTGTCAGATTTTTAACATACATACATTTGGAGTAATACCCTATTTTCTGCTACTACCCCCCAGAACATACCACAGAGTCCTAACACCTCTTAAAATGTGCACAGAAAAATCACAGGAATCATGATATTATTGATATAATTTTGACAATTATGTACTATGAATTATCCATCTTTCTAAATGTATGCTCTGGCCCAGATGGGTGTGGTTTAGGTCCCAAAGCACATGGGGAATTCCTTGTTCGTCCCCGCCTCCAAGCTCAGCTGGTTCACAGAGGCAGTGCCCCTTCCATTTCCTTCCGGGAGGAAGCCATTTACGACCCCCTGATTTAGCATTTGCCTGAGCCAAGGAAAGTTCATTGTTCTGTTTCCTGCAGTCTCAAGTACCCCTCCCCTAATTCAATCAGAGAGGTGTAATCTCCTTTTGGTGGGGACAGGAGAAGACAGGCCAGGCCTGTGAATGCAGTTCCTGGGCAAGTTTCAACTCCTGTCGGGTGTAGTTGCTGGGCACAATTCAATCTCTTTAAGCCAGGCTTCAGCCAAATGTCACTTTTGTTCTAGTTTTTCTTCATTCAAATCAAACTTACAATTTTGACACATGCAGCTAGAACGCTGATTCTAAGTTCAAAACTATGACATTTAAACAGTTTCAACCTATGTGACACTCCAAAGTAAATCACTCATTTATTTAACATTTTGATTTTAGTGGCTTTAAGTCCAATTTCACTTAAGCTGCTGACATCCGCAGCTCAGCCAGCTTTGTTATGAACATTATTTTAGGCTCTTCATCTTTCCAGATTTTGCATGCACACAAGACTTCATTCTGCCAGATGTCTGCTGGTGTTCAGGAAGATTTTTGAATATCTTGCGATGTTTGAAATAGGCATTTTGAGCTTTCATTCAGAGAAACAAAGGTGATTTCAAAGCGCTTTTTGAGCTAACAGGCACTGCTGTTTTTCCTTTGGCACCACGTTTCACTCATGGCGCTTCTGGCCCGTCACGCTCGCACTGGTGGGTGGCGGGTCAGGAGACCATTTTGATGTGCGCAAAAACTGCATGGTTTTCCTGGGTTCTGGTGCAAATGTGGGCTTTTCAGCCATCTTGGATTTTCTAGGCCCACGGCACCAAATGTTGTAGCATAATGATTCAAACGTGGGTCAAGACACCTGACACTTAGGAAAGATACAAGCCCGATCTTCATGGAATATTTTATTCCAGTGAAATTATGGGCCTGATGAAGCATCATTCGTGGCCAAGTGGGTGAAAGGTGACAGACAGAGCTAAGAGGATGAGTGTTATAACTTGGCATTGTTTTGCATGGTGAAGCACATGATCCCTTTTCGATAAGTGGATCTAAAGCATGAGTGATTGGTATCTACTATCCCCTAGCATACAATGCGAGTACTTAGAATCCTTCTCAAGTTGTATATTATATAATGTTATTTCGTCACATCTAGAGCAACTCCTGGCATTTTCATGGTCTCTTACATTTTCAAAGAGTTTTTGGTTGACACATTTTTACACGGATGAGCCTACAAATTGTTGGTTGCAGTGTCTACAAATGATTACCTTTTTGAGGAATGTATTTGCGGTAAAGAAGGAATAATATTTATAAAACATACACACAGATGAACATATAAAAGAAGTTTAATAAGGAGTTTATATAAATATGCATTAAGTGGGGTTTTGTGAGTTTATCCAGACTTTTCAGTTAGCAGTTACACGATACGTTTTAGGTAGCTGGGAGATTCTAATTTTTCAGGCTTGGGAGGTTGACAGAGGAAGAATGAGTCATCTTGTAGAAGGTCAGCTTGCGAACAGGATGAAGGTTTATGGTTTAACAGTTCCGCAAGGAACAGATGTAATCTTGCTCATTGCATTGAAGTCACGTAGAGGGGGTTGACCATTTGTTTGGGCTGGCAATAAAGATGGGGCCGAGGCCAGGGTGTCTGGTGTTCAATTGCTTTCATAGGGTGAAACCAGAGGCTGTATGTGTTGGAGGAGTGATCACATAAATTAAAATGTCTTAAGAGGGGCCAGGAGGCTGGGGTGGATGAGATTGCAATTGGTAGTTTAAAGAGAACCCTTTTTTTCAGCCCTTCCTTGTATTGCTAAATTATCCGAGCAGACCATGTGCAATCACACTTAAGATTAAAAGGGTGCAGGCCAGTTGTTACTAGTAATCAATTATGTTATATGTGAATGTTTCATTGTACCACAATGTCACAACCTACCATGGACCAATCCCCAGCAAAGGCAGTTTTCAAACATGATAAGAAGATGGTCATAAAGATTGTCGAAGAATGAATTTGTAAAAGATGGAACTTCTTTGTAAATGTTTTGTCCAATCATGTTTGAGGGTTGGGTGGTAATAAAATATCTGGGAGTGTTTAAATGTGGCTAACATGTATACAAATTTATCAATTGATGTAGGTTGTTGAGACTTGAGTTAGTTTGGTCCAATAGTACCATCTAACTTCTCCGCGGATAATTTCTACAATAAACTTTACTTTACTTACAAAATGTGCACTCGTTCCTCAGGAGGGGTTAATTAGGGGTCTGCCCTGACAAAATTGTGAACACGAATGGACCCCAGGCTTTCCGAGATGTTGGGAGTCTTCTGCGAAAAAGAGAGGTTGGCGAACGCCATATTGATTAAAGGTCCGTCCGCTCCCCGGAGGCGTGGTGCCATGGTCCAGCTGTGCAGGGTGACTTGACGGAGCACCACATCGGAGCACTTCGGGTCACGTGAGTGTACTTTTGGAGGTAAAGCAAAGAGGAAAAGAGGGTTGTTTCATTTGATTTAAGGGGTTTTGTATGGGTGAAATTGGAATATGGGGGTTTAGAATTAGTCAAGGTTGCTGGGATTAGAAAAGTGGATGCTTTGACGGGGTGATCTGTAACGCTCACCTGGCTCCCACGGAGGCGCGGGCTTGGCTGGGACTGCTGTGACCTCTTCTGCAGAGATGCGTAAGACCCGGAAGATGGACTGAACTGGATTCCCCAACCTGGCTTTTCTGGCTCGGAGGAATATCCCACTGTGTGTGAAAAGGAAGGGTTAATAGTCTGCGGGTGAAGTTCCGACCTCCCACTTCCCTTCTCTCCCTCTGTGAAACCCTTTTGGGATTCCCTGCGAAGACTCACCCTTGGGACCAAAATGACGAGCTCTCTATCCTGCTTCTGATGCAGGGGCGCGTTGTGATTCCAGTTACTTCACTGGATTGATGAGTTTAAACTAGTTTGTCCATTCCCGTCGTACCGCAAATGTTTATGGCAAGTTTGGGTTTATATTCACTCATCTGTTCATTTCTTTCGCAGGTGCTGAAGAAGATTCCGGGCTGCAGGCGATTTGGATGAAGCCAAATTCTGGTAAGAATTCCGATGAGAGATTCCTTTGCAGTTTTAAGTATCTCCTTTAATGTCCAATGTCTTTTTCCCCATAGGGGCCGGGGTACGGCAATGCCAGAGGTAAGGCGCCGACCCGAAAAGGGCTGCTGTGTCTCTCTTGCAAATGGGTAAGTCTTGAGTGAGCGTATTGCTAATGTTCTCACATGCTCTCACTAATACAATGTCTGTTTCTTTTCCCCTTAGGGGCCGGGGTGCTGAGATGCCAAAGGTATGGCACAAACCCGAAGGCGGAGGGGGAATTGAACCACAGGTAAGTTCTACTTAGATTCGTGTTTCCCTTCTCACCTCTCTTTCTCCTTCCTTCCAATAGGTGCTGGATGGCGGTGGAAGTTCCGGATGGACGTCATAGGACTCGAAAACGCCACGTGCAGGTGAGTGAAATGCAGCGTGCTGCGCGCGACGCGATGCGCATTTAAAATGTTTGCCTTCTTTGCAGGATCGTCGGCGTGCAGAATCCGGAGTGCAGATGTATCAGGTAAGGTTCTTGTTTTCACCTGTTCTCTTCCCTTTTCTTCTTTAGGTGTTTCCAGGATGCTGGCAGGCGTGATGGAGGACCAAGGCAGGAGCAGGCATGGTGAGCGTCCAGCTGCTAAGTGCAGAACAACGCGAAGCGTGGTCTGCTGCTTGGGTGTGGCTTAAATAGCCTTTCAAGTAGTTCCAGGTATGTATTCTTCCCCCAGAAATATGTATTCCTCCACCGGTCACACCCTAGAGATCAAGTAGTCCCTAGAAAAATAGTCCCTTCCAGTCTTGGAAGTTGCAGCATGGTCTGCACAGGTAAGTTTACACCAAGCACTACTCCCAACCTACTTCTGTATGAGCCTGGCGCTGATGGCGCCAGGACTGATGTCCCCTATGAGCCTGACGCCAACGGCGCCAGGACTGAGTCCAAAGGGCACCCATCTGGGGCTGCTGGGACTTCCCTTGAATGCATGGTGTCTGTCTCTGAGGGTGCCGGGCCTGGTTTGGCCCCTTGGAGGCAGGCATCATGACAGTGATTGAATTGCTCTGTGTTGTAAGTCCCCTGTACATATTTTATATTACCTAGTTTGTTATTTTAGAGGTGTGAGGTGGTATCCTATCCTTCATGCCCACTGTGGGGGTTGTCTTAAAACCCTTTAGTTTGTTTGTCTGGTTGGCTGGAGCCCCCCCACCTAATGGTGGGGTGGCATCTTATAGTAAGTCCAAAAGTAGATACCTTTCTGAAGTA